>NC_141685.1:1240175545-1242575545 GCF_964263255.1 Lissotriton vulgaris
ATGGTGTCTTCCATTCAGAAAATATTGGTGGCAGCATTTTGAAAGGAAACAGAAACAGCCGTTCTCCTAGTGAGTTTCACATTCTTACATTTAGGAAGAATGTTGAAGAGTAGTATGTGGAAAATCTGAAGCCATTTTTCTACAAACTCTCAATCAGACTTGGATGGAAAAAAAAAACCTGAAGAATGTACAAACTGAAAACCAATTTTTGTCTGTATAGCACCAACAGTAACGCTTGAGTCAGCTTTGTGTCAAGCCGCCATTTTCATTCAATCAATAGCGTCCCCCTGCACACATTCAGGGACCTGGTCGTGTCTTCAGATGAAACGCATTGTAGGAAAAGAAGCAGAAAGGAAAAGGAAAAAAGTTCCGCCGGACCTAGTGAAGCTGCAGCAGGTGCAAATAAGCTTCAGACAGTCTTACAAGCACTGCTCAGAACTCTCAACTGAGGCACTCAACATCCATGACTTGCCATTCGGATCTTGGCGCCTTGTATTTTTGTTTTGTTTTTGATGGAGGGGAAACAACAAAAAACAGGCATTGAAAAAGGCTCAACAGTGCAGGGCGCCTTGTGCTGGTTCCGACCTATTCACACATCGGTCCACTACTGACATCACCTAATAAACCAACGGGGCACCCCACGCCGACTTTCGGCGCAGCATTGTAGGATGGCCACACCAGTGCGGCAATTTGCTGGACACCACCTCGGTGCCATCCAGATCTCGGCGCGTTCATTCAATCAATAGCGTCCCCCTGCACACATTCAGGGACCTGGTCGTGTCTTCAGATGAAACGCATTGTAGGAAAAGAAGCAGAAAGGAAAAGGCAAAAAGTTCCGCCGGACCTAGTGAAGCTGCAGCAGGTGCAAATAAGCTTCAGACAGTCTTACAAGCACTGCTCAGAAATCTCAACTGAGGCACTCAACATCCAGGACTTGCCATTCGGATCTTGGTGCCTTGTGCTGGTTCCGACCTATTCACACATCGGTCCACTACTGACATCACCTCATAAGCCAACGGGGCACCCCACGCCGACTTTCGGCGCAGCATTGTAGGATGGCCACACCAGTGCGGCAACTTGCTGGACACAACATCGGGGCCATCCAGATCTCGGCGCGTTCGACTCACTGTACCGCAACAGTGACCGCAACTCAGCTGGACACGCCGTCTTTCGGCGCAGCATTGTAGGATGCCACACCAGTGCGGCAATTTGCTGGACACCACCTCGGTGCCATCCGGATCTCGGCGCGTTCGAGTCACTGTACCGCAACAGTGACCGCAATTCAGCTGGACACGCCGTCTTTCGGCGCAGCATTGTAGGATGGCCACACCAGTGCGGCAATTTGCTGGACACCACCTCGGTGCCATCCGGATCTCGGCGCGTTCGAGTCACTGTACCGCAACAGTGACCGCAATTCAGCTGGACACGCCGTCTTTCGGCGCAGCATTGTAGGATGGCCACACCAGTGCGGCAATTAGCTGGACACCACCTCGGTGCCATCCGGATCTCGGCGCGTTCGAGTCACTGTACCGCAACAGTGACCGCAACTCAGCTGGACACGCCGTCTTTCGGCGCAGCATTGTAGGATGGCCACACCAGTGCGGCAATTTGCTGGACACCCCCTCGGTACCATCCGGATCTCGGCCCGTTGTGCTGCCTTCGGCCTATTCGCACATCGGTCCGCTACTGACGCCGCCTCACTTGCCAACGGATTTTCTACGCTTTTTGTAGCCCTATGCCGCATAACAGGTCATGTGACTTGTTTATAAAACTTTTCATTGGTTCATTTTACTTTTGGTTTCCTAAAGATGGAAGGCTTGGTCATATGACCCAAAAATAACACTTCTCATTGGTTTAGAACATTTTTTTTTCCCAAACGATGAAAGCCCCACCTTGTTTCTGGATCATTCAGACTGAAGCTGGCGTCAGCATGAGAGCACCACCATCTCGTGGCTCCGTCGTGGTCATTCCGCGAGCAATCATGGCAGCCGCTCCCCACCGGAAGCCTGCGGGAGTCGGGGGCCCCCCAAGACTTTTATACAATCTTCACGGCTGAGGGGACGCTTTTCGTGAATGGAGCCCAAGCCCTAGCAGGCAAGCGTCCGAGTTCCAAAGTGTCCCAGGGCCATTTCAGTGGACCAGGCCTAAAACCGAGGAGCTGTCCGCCATTTTAAGAGCCATGTGGCAGCCGCCTATCGCTGCACTGCAAGAGTGGGAGCAACTCAACAACATGGTGAGCGAGACGCTGTGGCCGCAAGAGCGAGCGCAACTCAGCTAGATGGCCGCCACCTGGGGAGGCCCGTTCACGCCGGCTCCCCCACGCCCCCCCCCCCGGGCCGTCGCACACCAATTTTCGGAGCAGCATTGTAGGATACCAAAACCAGTGCGGCAGTTTACTGGACATCACCTGGGTGCCTGTCGTACATGTTGTGTCAGCCATGTGACACTGGACACAGACCGCTACTGACGAGGCCTCCCCCCGCACCACCCGGGACGCCCCACGCTGTTTTTCTGTGCTGCATTGTAGGATCCCTAAACCAGTGCGGCACCCAGGCGACATCACCTGGGTGCCGTCCAGAACTCTGCACGTTGTGCTGCCTTGGGACTATTCGCACAACAGACCGCTACTGACGAGGCCTCCCCCCGCCCCACCCGGGACGCCCCACGCCAATTTTCGGAGCAGCATTGTAGGATCCCTAAACCAGTGCGGCACCCAGGCGACATCACCTGGGTGCCGTCCAGAACTCTGCACGTTGTGCTGCCTTGGGACTATTCGCACAAAAGACAGCTTCTAACCATTGTTGCTTTTTGTGTTGAGAAATGTTTAAATGTTTTTAGTTTTTGTTCCGTTCGTTAAAGTTAGTAGTTAATAAAGTTTTATAACCTTACTTTCTTGGAGTGTTATCTATTTTTTTTAAAAACGGGTGAATGGGGCCTTGAATCGGGTTATTGTCATGTGTGGGCTTTGGAAGTGTGCTGCTGCAGGATCGGACATTTCAAACTCAAATGCACGTTCTTTTTCTTACCTTTCCGAAGCATGGAGCGCAATAGCAGGCAGAGAAAGGGTGATGCACGTGTTGAACACTACCTGACCTGGCAAGTTGCTGGCAGTGCCCCCCCGCCCGCTCCTGAAAGAGGGCACACACACACCGCCGCCCCGAGTACTTCACAAATCTTTAAAAGACCATGCGCTTGTTCATGAGGCTTAAATGGTTTATCACCTCTTCTAGAACCCCTGCATCGACCCTCTGACGTTTCATGGAAAAATTACCATGTAACACAATACCAAGTCCTGTCAGCTGAAACCCCCAAGGAATCGTGGGGCATATTATCAAGGGGGTTTATCACCGCTTTTTTGGCTTTAAAAGCCATGAAAGCGGAGATAAAATTATTTCCCTATTACCAAGCTGTCGCTAACACCAGTTAGTGACAGCTAAAAGGAGATAGCGACCATCTTGGGCCCCGCTTTGCATGTCAGTGATACTTATCACTAATGACATGCAAAGTGGCGTGCCAAGATGTTAGCGACTGGAAACAGTCCCTAACATCGCTACCTTCTATTACCAACTTTTGGAGATATTCGCGCTAAGCGCGAATATCTCCAAAATCTAACACCTGCCCTGAGCAGTTCTTAGCCATGTTATCCAATGGGAGGTGGATAACATGGCTAAGAGCATTAGGTCGATAATACATGAATATCGCTGACTTTTCTGCGATAATAGCAAGGTTTATCTGCGATAAAAATCGCCGATGTGCGGCGATAATTTTTGTCTCTAAACAAGTTAGAGACAAAAATTATCGCTAGTTGTTCGTAATATGCCCCCGGGTTTTTGCTTGCAGAAATCGGGAGGCGGGAGACTAGCACTGAAATCAGTAGTCACACGCCTGAATCAGGAGGATTGGCATGTCTGAATTCTCTACAGCTGGGGCCATAAACTACATCCGCAGGGTTAGGTGATAGCCTGGGACCAGCCTGGCATCTAAAATGGCTGCCGTGCACGACAAAATTGTGGCATTCGAAAAAAGGCAAGATGGCGCAGCCGCTGGAAGAGATGTATCAACATATATCAGCCTCCTCAGCCACCCTCAGGAAACATAGGGGATTAGGATACGTCTCCCGCACCCCCTTATACCTAGTACTTTAATTAACGAAGCACAAAATGGCGAATTCCCGTTTCGCTACCAGTTTGCGGCCCAGTTCGCGGCCCGTGAAGCGCTTCTACCGTGAAAAATCTTTTTTTTTTTTTTCCCCACGGGACCCTTTAATAACCCCAACAACATTCCTAGGGGGTCAAGAGGGGGATACCTTGCCCCCTTTCATTAAATTCCCCCTTAGTTTTTCACCTTTTCTTCTCTCTCGATCCTACCGAGAGACAAGATGGCGGCCGCTCCGGACTGTCACGCAGCAAAAAAAAAAAAAAGCTCACGCACAGCCGCTGGAAGAGATGTATCAACATATATCAGCCTCCTCAGCCACCCTCAGGAAACATAGGGGATTAGGATACGTCTCCCGCACCCACTTATAACTAGTAATTTAATTAACGAAGCACAAAATGGCGAATTCCCGTTTCGCTACCAGTTCGCGGCCGCGCTTCTACCGTGAAAAATCATTTTTTTTTTATTTTCCCCACGGGACCCTTTAATAACCCCAACAACATTCCTAGGGGGTCAAGAGGGGGATACCTTGCCCCCTTTCATTAAATTCCCCTTCGTTTTCCACCTCTTCTTCTCTCTCGATCCTACCGAGAGACAAGATGGCGTCCGCTCCGGACTGTTTAGAATGTTGACAGACACCGGAGAGCCAATCAGCTTTCTGCGCGCAAAGTTCCGATAAGCGAAAAGTAAGCGGACCGGATCGCTGCCCAGAGCGCTGTTACAGATATATATCTTGGTTTGAACGTTAATTTCTCAAAAACTACTGGAGCACATATATTGAGACCTAGCAAAGGCACATCGGGCTAACAGTCCCTACAATTTTGCCAAGTTTCGTGCAAATCCATTCAGCCGTTCGAGCTAAAAGTGAGTCCAACCGCCCTATGGAAAACTCAATGCAAAAAACGCGTTTTGGGACCCCCCCTTTTTTCTCAGCCCCCCCTTGACGAAACCCCACCAAATTTTCAGGGGCTGCTCAGAAACAAAATGTTCCATTTTCCTGAAAATTTCAGCCGATTCCGTCCACAAACGCCAAAGTTATTAGACATAGAATTTTCAAAAGTCCCATAGAGAAAAAATTCTAACTATATATACCTACTGGCGATAGCCAGTAGGTAATATATATATATATATTACCTACTGGCGGTACTGGCGGTAGGTAATTATAGTTAGGATTTTTTCAATGCAAAATCTCAAAATTCTATTGGGAATAACTTTGGCGCCGGTTGAGGAATCTGCCTGAAAATTTCCTCAAATTTGCCTCGCGGCGCTGCGGTTCTTCCCTGAAAGTTTGGGGAGGGATTCGTCAAGCGGGGGCCGAGATAAGAGGGGGGTCCCAAAACGTGTTTTCCCCATGTTAATTTCCATAGGGCGGTCGACCTCACTTTTAGCCCGAACGGCTGAATGGATTTCCACCAAACTTGGCAAAATTGTAGGGACTGGTAGCCCGATATGCCTTTGCTATGTCTCAAGATATGTGCTCCAGTGGTTTTTGAGTAATTTAGGTTAAAAAAAATATATATATCTATAGGCGCGCCCCGGTACGCGCACCGGGGAGCGCACCGGGCGTGCTACGCGACTTGCGCGCGAAAAGCTGATTAGCTCTCGGGTGTATGTAAACATTCGAAACAGTCCGGAGCGGCCGCCATCTTGTGTCTCGGTAAGATCGAGACACAAGAGGTGACAAAAACAAAGGGGGAAATGACCATAAGGTGGAAAAGTAGACCCCCCCTGACCCCCTAGGTTTGATGTGGGGGCTATAAAAGGGCCCCGCGCGGAAAAAAAAAAGTTTGATTTGCGCGGGGGGAGCGCCCGGTACGCGCACCGGGGAGCGGACCGGGGAGCGCAGCATGGGGAAAACCCAGTTTATTCACTGCGTCATCTCTACGACCCTTTCTTGCGTCAATACGCAAGACCTTTCACATGGTGCTTTCCCCATGTGAAAGGACGCATTACTGGAGTTGCGTCACTTTTGTGTCGCACTCCAGCGCCTCGTTGCGCTATATTTAAAAAGTGACGCATCTAGGTAGATGGGTCATTTTTTAAAACCCTGCGCTACATTATACCTGCGTCAGGTATAATGTATGCAGAGGGGGCGTTCCCCGGCAAAAAGCTTCGTAATAGCGACGCAGTGAAATCTATGAGATTTCACTGCGTCACGTTTAGGATGCTGTTGCGTCAAATTCTTGCGCCTGCCTCACACCAGGTGTAAGACTGACACAAGACCTTTCACATGGTGCTTTCCCCATGTGAAAGGACGCATTACTGGAGTTGTGTCACTTTTGTGACGCACTCCAGTAATACGTCAATTTTGTGTTTACAGATACGTCAGAAATACTGACGTATCTGTAACTCCTTACGAATTGATTAGTCATAAATTAAATATGACACATCTGGAATATTATAAGGAGTGCACCCAGAAAAGTGACGCATCGCTGTTTTCATGTAGCGATGCGTCACTTTTCAGAAATTAGGCCTCCAGTTTATTCACTGTGTCACCTCTACGATCCTTTCTTGCGTCAATACATCCCTTTTGCACACATTACACCTGACGTAGGTATAATGTGGCGCAGGGGTTTACAAAGTGACGCATCTACCTAGATGCGTCACTTTGTAAATATAACTCAATAAGGTACATGTTTTACGCTGCTGATGCGTCACAAAAAGTGACGTCTCGGTGGCGTAAAAGTGACGCATGGCCTTATAAATGAGGCCTTCAGTCTTCTACTCATGCGTCATATTAAATATATGACGTATTATGTCGCAAGTACTTACAAATACGTCAGTATTTCAGATGTATCTGTAAGCGCAAAAGTGATGCATTGCTGGAGTGTGTCACAAAAATGGTGCAACTCCAGCAATGCATCCTTTCACATGGGGCCAGGCCCATCATTCTCTGGCAGCCATGGTAATCCAAGAAAGATCCAAGAGCAAGAAACAAGTCTTTCAGTCACAAAAGTGAAAGAAGAAGTGAAGGAAATGGGTGGGGATTTCATTCTTTGTAAAAAAAAATGTTAGCAACCAATGAAAAGTGTTATTTTAAGGTCACATGACTTGACGCGCTTACGCTTCGCGCACCGAAGCGCTTCCGGGGGCGCTCACGCGGCGCGAACGTAGATGCTTCCGGGGGCGCATACGTGGCGCGAACGAAGGCGCTTCCGGGGGCGCTTACGCGGCGCGCCTAAGTGATGTTTTGATAGTTTCACGGAAATGCAAAATCGTTTTCATTTCCTTATTCAAAAAAACTGCTTTTATATGTATGGTACTAAATGTCTTGCGTTATTATTTACTTTTCAGTCATATTTTTTTTCACGAACGCAAGTAGCGCTCAGGGTGCGCTTTCCGGAGAGCTTACCGGTGCACGCACCCAGAGCGCCCCCGGAAAAAATAATAAAAAAAATATATATTATTAAAAATAAAAAATAATAATTAATACTTGCACAAAACAGCAAATTTATAAAAAAATCGTAGGTTAGAAACTCGATATAGAAAGGAATTAGCTTTTAAAAAACCTTTGAAATTCACTGAAAAAACTATAGGTTTCACACCAGTTATAGTTAGGAATTAGCATTTAAAAAACCTATGAAATTCACAGAAAAAAACCATAGGTTTCACACCAGTTATAGTTAGGAACTAGCATTTAAAAAACCTATTAAATTCACTGAAAAAACCATAGGTTTCACACCAGTTATAGTTAGCTGGAAATTTTACTGACATAAAACCATTGAAATTCCCACGTTATAGTTAGTTGGACTCACTATAACTTGCGCGCCTGCAATGCACTGCTGATGACGTCACATATTACATCACTCATGACATGGTCAGTGACATCACTCATGACATCATTGATGACAACATCCAGTGAATATATATATATATATATATATATATATATATATATATATATATATATATATATATATATATATATATATATATATATATATATATATATATATATATATATATACAGTGATATATATTTATAAACCCATTGCGTGAACATGTAAATGTGTTTGTATTTATATAGTACCTTCTAGCCAGAGGTCTCGTAGCACTGTAGTCATACCGCTGTGGAAACCTTCCTGGCTTTTCCTATGAGATGTCCACTCCTGGGCACCCCCAAGGTGAAGCCAGGCATCCAAGCGCTGAGGCGGGAATTGAACCCCGGTCCCGGGCCAGACCTCTGCATCAGGGTCTGCCGCTCTAACCATTGAGCCACGCTTCTCCACTTGAACATGGCACAAGAACATGGTTTGTCTTATGGAGAGGACTTGGTGACTGAGACCTTGGCTGGTTCATCGCTGTTGGGTGACCCTGCTGTATACAAGGTCCTAACACAGGGGGAAGGTGGGACTCACTGCTGGAGCTTAAGAGGTCACATATGAAGACTATACTCCATGGGGCCATCTTCACCGAGTATCTGAAGGGTAACACGGCTCCACGTGGTCTCCTGGTCACTAATGAACCCCTCATCTTCCTCAAGGATGCAACATTTAGAAGGGATTGGGCTCTCATCACATGGAAATGCACCAGGGGTTGGCTGGTCTTGATCATTAGTACTGCTAAAAGACTAACCGATACCCTATGGATCCAGAAACAGACTACTGAGACAGGACTGAAGGCAGAGATTGTTACAGCCATGCTCAGTCATAAACTGGATGCGGTCAACACGGAACTGGGGGAATACCATGAGTATTTGAAAAATTGCAAAAGGACTTGAGGAAATTTTCAAAAGAGAAGGTTTATCCTTACACGACCAACGAAGTTAGCTGACATGAAAAAGGGTAACTCATAGGGTAGAAAACGCCAGGACACCGCGAGTAGCTCCAGTGACAGTAGTGACAATGATTTCCCACATTGCAGGAGAAGGAGGAGCCATGGATATCAAAGAGGACCATGACCCTTCTTTCCCAACCCCTTTCAAAACTACCCAAATCAGGTTTACAATTGGCCAATGATGGGTTTCCTTGACATCCAGGGTTTTAGAACCCCCATTTCCAAACAGCACAATTTCAACAACCACAGATGCCTGTTTTAGGGAGAGGCAGGGACATGGGCAGGTGCAAAGAGGTGACCAGGAGCATGGCCCTGGGCATGCAAAAGGGTGTAAGCAGGGAGCATCTTTAGTGGTGAACCTCTCTTCAACGACCCTCACCAAGACTCAGGAAGATCTCCTCAATAAGAGCCTGGGTTTTTGCGATACAACCCATAAGACCACTTCCAACTACGTCAAGAGCTGGCTACCTTTTTCAGAAGCATCCGCCTCAGAGTATTCTTTGAGGACACGGGGAAAGAAACACAGTATCAGGAGACACAACATTGTGCCCTAAATCCACCTTCACACCACAGCTGGCCAACCTCCCACAGGAGATAGGCACTTTTGAACAAGCTGTGATTCACGAAATAGAGAACTTACGGAGACAGGATTGACGCTCCTTCTCTAATATGCCGAACATTGAGAAGGTGGCTATGAAGGAACTTCAGAACACTATCATTTTAAAACCAGCGGACAAGGGAGGAGCGATAGTGGTCTTGAGCAAGACTACGTATGACGATGAGTGTCTATGTCTACTATCAGATGACAGGAACTATCAAAGGCTAGGAAGAGATCCTACTTCTGATATCATCTAAGATATTGCTACCCTGGTGGAGGAAGGTGCAGCGATCAACTGGATTTCTAAGCATGAGGCAGAATATCCTATCAAGAACCAACCGAGAACACCTTATTTTTATATTCTGCCCAAAATACACAAAGCTGCCCAACCCTCGCCAGGGAGGCCTATTGTGAGGGGCATTAGATCCCTATTGGAACCGCTGTCACAATTGTGCAATTTCTTTTTAAAACCGCAGGTCCAGAAGCTGCCTGCCTACTTGCAGGACACCATGGACATTCTGAATTACTTGAAAGGTCTGACTTCGATTCTAACAGTGAATTCCTCATAGGTCTCGACATAGAGGCACTGCATACTAACATACCACAGAGAGAAACCCTAAGGGTCCTGGAAGATATCCTGTTTGCTGAGGACTGGAAGTATCAAACAACATATGCTTTCATACTGAATCTAGCTGAGATAGCACTAACCAGGAATTACTTCGAGTTTGAGGGAACCATGGGGCATATTATCAAGCCTGTGCGATAAAATTATCGCTGCTTTATCGTCCGAAAAAGGCCGATAAAGCGGCGATAAGGGGCTTGATAATATGCTCTATCGAATTCCAATCGAAGCACATGTTAGATGTGTGTGCGATAATTTTAGCGCACAGGCTTGATAATATGCCCCCATATACTTATAGACACACGGGACCTCAATGGGACGCGCTAAACTATCCCTCTGCTTGCCGTGAGGGGAATGGCTGCCCAAACTTTGTTCTGTGTCCTGGCGTGAGGGGAACGGCTTCCTCACCTGTTTATCGGGCAGTGATGGGAACGGCTCCATCAGACATCACAGCGCCGTGAGGGAAACGGCTTCGCGGTATTTACAAGCAACCGCTTACAACTCCCAGTGGTCCAAGGGGGAGCAACGTCAGACGCACGCCGGCGCCAGCCCTCATAGCGCTCCCGCCCCCACGCATCACGGGACACGTGCGGGCATGCATCAGGCTAAGCCTGGGCAAAGGGCGGGCCCTCTTAGGCCCTCAGAGGCCAGAGGAGGCCGGGCTGGGCCTATCCCTTTCGATTTTGTGGACTCTTACTGGTGACACGAACTGTAAGTGAGGTGCGGGGAAATTGCACTCTGTGACTTATACTTGGAACATCTTCTTTTCACGTGCGGGAGGCTTAACTAGTAGCATCTAACCATTTAGTATGGCCAAAGTGATTACCAAAACAGGCACGAGGGTGGTGGGTATGGGGACTCTTGATGGTTACCTGAAACAGGTAGAATCAGTGGTTGCAAAGGAAATTGAATTAGTAGAGAGTAGATTGTCCTTGGACCCAATCAGGCTAACAGTCTCCCCGTCTTTAATTAGTGTGGAACCTGCCCCCATTGTTGCTCCGTTGGATAGCCAGAACCCCTACACGATATTGAATGGGTCAGTAGTAAAAGACAGTCTTGCGATATCACCCGCCCCGCTACCTGGAACAAGTGTAGTCCCTCCTCCTGTGGATGTAAGCACAAGACAGTTGAGGGCTCGACCTGACACAATAACTAATCGTAGCAAAACAGTCACTGGGAAAAGGACACTCCACATGGTAGCCGGCAAAATGCAAAACAGCCGAGAAACAGTAACTTCACATCTGGGTTGAGACGGAATGGACCTAATGTCCTCCACTTAGACAATGAGGATAAGGGGGAAGAAATAAACAATTGCTCTGATTTAAATATTGAGAACTGTAGTGGGGGGATTATGTCAGACTTTGTTAAGATCTTGGATGCACGTCTCAGGTCTTTTACATTGACCTTAATGGTGAAGTTGGAGCAAATAGATGACCGACTTAACGTTATTGAAAAACACTTACACACTATAGGACCAAATACAGGACCAACTACATCGGCAGCTCACTCACTAAGTGTAGTTACAGCCTCAGTTAATAATTTGTTGGACACTATAATAACCCCACTCCAACCATCGGTACCTCAATATACTACTAAGGGTGCAGTAATAAGTACTCCATCACTAGCGTCAAAAGTTACTGAAGCCACTCAGGGAGAGAAACAGGGTCCTCGTGGCCCAGTGGGAAGTTGAAATCCTCTAATAGAGCCCCATAAGCGAGAGCTGTCATTGCACCTACCAGCAGCAGCATTCCCTCACACAATAATCCTTGCTAATGTTCCCAAAATTGAGGGCGGACAAAATGAACATTGGACCTCTCTAAAAAATAAGGCCCTCCATTTCCTGTCTAACAAAACATTCTTGGGAGAGCATTTGGATTATATTTTCATGATGATCAGAAGGGTGCCCTGGGTGGGTAAGACAAAAAAAAGCTTAGAAGGTGACTGTGTCGTCATAAGCTTTAGATCCCCCAGGTTGGTCGATGACATATTAAGGCAGGCTGGGTCATTCAGAATTCAAAATGACTATGTAAATGTACTCCCTCTGGGTTTTTTTTATCCTCCACACAATACTAGACCGGTGCGTAAGGATTTATTTAATGGGAGAGGCCCTTATGAATTTAGTGTCCCAGTCTTCAATAGATTTGACACCTTTTCTAACTTAAATGAAAATGAGTGACTAGGGCCTCAAGAAGATTTTACTATCCCTGCGACCCCAGTCAGAATCCCCAGCGCAGATATACTAGTAAAAAATGCCGTCCTAGTAGATGGGCACGATTTAGAGACGGGGGGTACTTCGATAAAGCTGGTAACCTGGAATGTTGCTGGGCTTAAAAATAAAATAGATGACTGTCCCGAGGGGGTCGGGACGTTGGGACTGTGCTGGCTACTGTGGGCTCGACAGTAGGGGTCGGTGAAAAGAGGAACACTGGCGCCTTCAATAAAGTTTTCAACAAAGGCTTTATTGGTATCAAAGTCTTTTTCATTAAAGCACTCTACTGTCCAGTGTGGAAGATTCCCAAAGAATATTTTCTTTCTCCAGCTTCCGCACTTCTGGTCCTGGGACAGGGAGGTCGTGCTCCGGGACGGGGCGTCGCTCTTCTTGAGTCCGCTCCGGTACCAATAAAGAAAAGGAAACGAGGGTCAGAGAAACGTAATTGACTGACACGATAAAAGGGCCGGGAGTGAGGGAGAACCGCAGTGAGCCGATGCACACACTTATTCTAAAGGAAGGTGGGGAGTGCACGTGAAAAGGGCAGAGGGTAATCCGGGCTAAACTACAGGGACACTCAAGGCTGTTTCTTCCGCCCGACCCAACCCGCTACCCGGCCCCGTACCTCTTGGAGCCTTGCTCCTCCTGTGGGAACGTGGCGGGGCAAAGCGTGGAAACGTTGACCTCCAGGCGTGTCGTTCTCCTTCCCTTTCTGCTCCAGATAGCTCCCGTCTTCGTCCACGATAGCAGCCACCTCCGGGAAAACGCGGTCCGCCGAGTTGTAAGCACTTCCTGCTTTTGACGCCGCTCCGCGTTCAGGGGGTGGAGTCTCGTCTCCGTGGTCCGTGTTCTTAAAGGGACCATCCACGTTGTCGACCGTGATCCAGCCTGACTCGTCTTCTTCGGTCCAGGAAGAAGGTGTATTCTGTGGGGAAAAGGGGCACGATAAAAGGGGGGTGGTGGATCACCAGTCTGTAGCAGCGTGTGGATCATGACCGAGTGCCCCGTCACAATGACCCAGTATGGAGAGAACTTATTAGCATGGGTGACATTATAGGACTACAAGAAACCTGGGACATAGGGAATATCTTGAGTCTGGATGGTTACTCGAGTCACTTCATTCATTCCTGCCGTTCCATCTAATATGGGGAGGGCGAAGGGTGGCTCGGTTGCTCTAATTTCAGCTACCATACTGGGTACCCACATCCAATTAGATACAGGCTCAAGAAACTGCTTAGCAGTACAAACTTCTCTGAATTAGGTGGGTAACACTTTAATCATTAACTTTTATAACTCATTTGATAGAGCTAACACAACTGATCATCTGGATATGTTAAAACTTTTCTTGGCAGACTACAACGAGGTCAATAAAAATAAATGTATTATCATAGTTATGGGTGACTTTAACATTCACGGTTGTCCTGATAAATGTCTGGCACTAGATTTATTGGGCCCAGTAGAACAAGGGGACACACATTTTGAACCCTCTGCACAGGGAGACCTCCTTGAAATGGATCTGGCGGATAATGGACTGATGCTCCCATATATGCAGAATGAGGAGATACCCACCTTTAAAGTGAATGGTTGTCACTCATTTATTGACTATATCTTTATTAGTATTGCATTGGGGGATAAGACTTATGGATATTCGCCGGTTTGGTCGCATTTTAGCGATCATAACCCAGTAGTCCTCAATGTCTCGGACCTGATCGAAAAACCCGCAGTAGCTCAAAATAAAACGGATAAACTCGACATACGGCCAATAGATCAGTGCCGTAGGATTAGATGGAGTAGAGTCATACCAGAAGATTTAATTTAATAAGGAAGGTAGGGTCTGAGGTAGATACGTGCTTGAACCTGGAAGCAGGGAATGAGGAGGTTTTAGAGGCTTACTTAATAATTTGTACACAGGTCTCATCAGACCTTAGACGTACAGGGAAAGCCAAGGACCCTGCTGAGATGGGGTGGTTTGATCAAAACTGTACAAAAGCCAATAAAAAGCTAAAGGACGCCCTGAAATGTAAGCCAGTGAATAGGGCGAATGTGGCCTCTTTAAGAAAAAGTTATGACAAAGCACTGGAAACTAGAAGACGGGAGATTCGGGAAGCGGCCTGGGAAGAACTAACCTCCATAGACGTGCTCAGGAATAGTGCTGAATTCTGGGCCGTCGTAAATAAACCCTTCTTCTATGATTGTTGTAATGACCAATTAGATTGTGGCATCCAGGAACAGTTGTGGTGCTCACATTTTAAGTCAGTTTATGAAGGGGAAAATCACGGGGAGGTGATTATGCCTGCCTCTACCTTTGATCCCTATACTTTAACGGTCACTCGAACTGAGGTGGCGGACGCCATCGGGAAGATGGCGAGCAACAAGGCCCCGGGTCCCGATGGTGTCCCAGCTATTCTCTTTAAATCAGATGTTAAGACCTGGTCCATAATTTTAACAAATGTTTTTAACAGGGTATGTTCTGCAGGTATTCCGGACACTTGGTCTGAATCTGTCATCGTACCCATTTTTAAGAAAGGTAATAGGGGAGATCCCAGTTCTTATTGTCCTATTTCTCTCATTGACTCTGCAGTGAAGGTGTTAGGACGAGTGGTTCTGGGCAAATTATCTGCTTGGTTAGAGGATACAGATACCCTTTCATGCCTGCAATATTGGTTTAGGAAGGGACGAGGTACCATAGATCAGAGCCTCAACCTGCAATTGTTAATTGGAAAGTACACCATTGCCAAAAGGGGTATGTTACATCTAGCCTTTATGGACCTATCCTCGGCCTTTGACCGTTTGAATAGGTCCAAACTTTGGGGTTTGCTCCTTAAGCTTGGCATTGATAAAAACATTGTGTATTTTCTCGCTGATTTGCACAGGGACCTCACTGCTACAGTTAGATATGACCGCCTAGGTAACTGTACGAGTAAGATTGGGATCATTAACGGTGTTAGGCAGAGGTGTATTTTAGCCCCCCTACTTTTTACCCTCTATATCAACAATCTGGGTGCTGTTTTAACCGAGGCATGTAAAGACATCCCTAAGGCGGGCAAGTATTCTATCCCGGCATTACTTTATGCGGACGATGCCGCCTTAATAGCACGTACTGCAGTGGGGCTGCAATGTCTCTTAAATGCATTTGCTAATTTTATGAAAGCGCTGGATTTAAGTGTGAACTTTTTAAAATCACATGTAATGATTCTGGGCAGTAAACCCCAAAAAACTAAGACTATGCACTGTGAAGGGAATACTCTATCTAGGCTCACAAGATTTCCATATTTGGGGATTATTTTTGCTGATAAATCTATTTGGTTACCCCAACAAGCTGCTAAAAGAAATGCCTTTGCCAGGTCTATCGTGGCTGTCTTGGGCTTCGCCCGTAAACTAGGGGTGAAGCCCTTACAGGCTGTACTTAAAACATATGACGCCAAATGCATATCAATAGCCATGTATGGATCCGACCTGTGGGGGTTCAAAAACGTAAAGGCGCTGCATGTGGCAGAGGACAAGTTTTTGAAATCTATTATATCCGTCCCACGGTCAACACATGGTTATATTGTCCACCAAGAGTGTGGGGTGGATTATTTATCAGACCATAGCCCCGCTGTTGAAATGGATCTCAATATGGTTAAATCCTGATTTAGAGCTGAATCACGAGATCCTCAGAGATTGCTTAGCCCTTGAGCATGGTAACAGCATCCCCTGGTTGAACTATGTAAAAAAACTAACAATAGAACTGGGTCGCCCAGAATTGTTTGGTAACCCAAATAATTTACTGAAGGGGGATGTGAAATGGGTCAAGGATACATACAAGCAGTTGGTATATTTAGCTAGAGAAGAAAAGGAATTATGCAAACCAACAGTAAGGGCTCACCAGTTATTAATTACCTCCAGTGGCATAGAACCCTATTTGAGAATCGTCAATATTATGAATCATCGGTACTTACTGACTAAGTTCAGATTTAACAAATTCCACCTTCTGCTCACCAAATGTCCAGGTTGGTCAAAGGAGACGGAACTGGAGATTTGTTCTTGTGACAGATTCTCTATTAAAGACACTGTGCACTTTATTTTCTTTTGTAAACACTTATGCCCTATTCGTAAAAAGTTAATCATTCCTCTTATTAAAGATAAGGGCTTTAGACAAGTAAAACCTGCCCTTTCGTACTTGCAGCTGTTGTCCAATACCTGGGAGATTTTTAATATAGCACATTTTTTGACAATAGCAATGACACTCAGGAGGAAGATTAACTGGCTATAATGGTCGTTCACATCAGGAAACCTATGAATTATGACTGAGTGCTCTCCTTCTTTTTTTAAATTGTAAATTTTATAATGTATGTTTTTATATATATTGTATCATACGGCTTGCAAAAATTTGCACATTTGTTTTGTCATATTTTTAAAGTGGTCTTGACTTTTCTGTATTATGTAGTATACTTTTATGGTTTTTGCTATGAAGCGAATAAAGTATTTTTGACTGACTGACTGACTGGGTAGTACCTTTGCCCCAAGCATGGTGGGTCTGTACGTGGGGGGTTTTGAAAAAACAGTGATTAACGACCCGGCTTGCCCATGGAGAGAGAACATCAAAGTATGGCGCTGCTATATCGATGGTGTGCTTCTTATATGGAAGGGCGATAAACCATCGGTGGCCCTTTTCCTAGATTGGTTGAACCACAGAAACCCCTTACTCCAGTTTATATCTACAGTCGCAAAGACAGGATCACCTTTCCTGGATCTGATGATTGAACCCAAGGGAGGAAAAACCCATACAAGGGTCTACCATAAAACCACCGTTAAGAATGCCCTACTCTCCTTTGAGAGTTTCCAACCTAAATATCTCAGAGAGAGCCTGCCAGTAGGCCAATTTTTCCGCCTGAGACGAAGTTGCACAGAGAAATCCAGCTTCAAAGAGGAAGCAACTGTCCTCTCTGGAAAATTCTCACAAAGGGGGTATCCGGAATGTACCAAGAAAGCCAGGAAAATAGCCAAGAATGCCGACAGGGGAAATCTTTTGGAGATAGCAACCAGGCCTAACATTGACAAACCAGTGTGCGTCACAACATTTAATACAGTGATGCACCAAATCAGATGAGTAATACTGAAACACTGGAGAACACTCAACACCAATGGACTGATGATTGAAAACCCTTATTTTCTTATAAATGGAGTGCCAACTTTAAAGACATGTTTGTGCATACCAGACTGGTTCTCCTGCCATCTAGTATAACACTGGCAACAGGTCAACTACCTTCAGTACAAGGCCTCTTGAGGTGTGGCAGCTGTTATATCCGCCACCTCACTAACAATACCAATTCCATTGATGTGAGACTTACCTACCCCTGGGAACAGAGGACGCAGAAAATTGCCATCCAGAGGGTGTTATTTAGCTCATTAGCTGCCCATACCAGATGCGGTATGTTGGCATGACTAACCGCAAAGTTAAGACATGCATCATGGAACACCGCTGCACTATAAGGTGCATGAGGTCCAACACAAAACTGACTGCACACTATTTGGATAAACGTCACACTGTTGAAGAGTTAACATGGACTGTCATAGAGAACCTGAGATTCTACAGTTCCACAGGGGACAAAACTAGAGCTCTACTCTTGAGGGAACAAAAATGGGTGTACCGCCTGCGGAGTCATCAAGTGGGACTCAATTACGATATCCCATGGCATGCCCTGAATCGTTGAAACCATGTCCCTGCAATCAGTAAATCAGTTCTCTTTAAACTGTACATTTATTACTACCATAGCACTCTGCCCCTCCCTGCAAGGAACCATCAACACCAGGGTCATTTTTCAGGAGTGATTGTAATATGGTACACTCAGTAAATCAGTATCCTTTGTAATGGGGATTAATCATACTATTACATCACCATCCCCCTTGATAGGGATTAATATCATGTTCTACATGGGGTGTGGGTATTTTGCCTAATATTGACACATCCCCCTTGATGTTTTCCTTCAACCCTGTTTCTGTGAATGACCTTAATAGTATATTCACACACTTGCAATTACCACCTTGCTCTATATTGGGTGAATTAGGCATTGGGCTTGGAGGACTATATATTATTTTGTTTTATTTATAAAGGTTTTTATAGCGCGAACTAGATCCCAAAGGATATCAGAGCGCTTTACAATAGAGTGGAAGGAAGGACATGAATGCAATAATAACAACAAGTAAGAATAAGAAACTAGAAAGATTGCATAATTACAGTACAATTGAGTCATGGAGAGTAGTGCAATAAACATGTATATAGTGGGCTGTGAAGGGTGGCACACTATCCTGTTAAGACAGGCAGTATCAAACGACGGTAGGTAGGTTGTAGGATCAATGACTTCAAGCAGGTGAGCCTATCCCAATTAAGGTAAGTCTTAACCTTGAATATGCCCCTACCACGCATGCCTTTACAACGAATTATGCGTTGTCAAGGCATGCATGATAAAAATATATCTGTGGTTAAGACTTGACAGGTGAGTCTTAACCCCCTGACCCATACTCCTGGCCTGAGTCCTAAACCTACCCTCTCCCTCCTGAAAACCAATCCCCCTCCCCCTTAAGCCCTAGAAACTTCCCTGCCTCCAGTCCTAAAAATGACCCACCCTCCCCTACACCCGAAAAACTACCTGACCTCCCCCTGAGCCCTAAAAATGACCCTGCCCCAGGCCTAAAAAGTATTACAATCCCTGCCCCCGCCCTGAGCCCTAAAACAGCCCCCCAAGTTCCTGATTTGTCACAGAAAACTACCCCTCCAGCACTGAAAACCACCCTTACCCAGCCCTGAAAACAACCTGACCTCCCCAGCCCTGAAAACGACCCCAACCCCCACAGACCTGAAAACTACCACAAACCCCCATCCCTGAAAACTACCCCAAACACTCCCCGTCTTGAAAACTACCCGAAGCCCCCTGCCTTGTTCCGACTGTTTCCCAAAATACCATCCGCATAAAAAAAAGATCTAAACACATAACGTACCTGGCTACTAAAAACACGCAACTCATGTCCTTGGTAAACTCATCATATAACTTCCAAACCACAGACCTTAGTTTGTCGTGTAATTCCTGTACAGGAAGGGACATTTTTACATTTTCACCCGACATGTATCTTATGAGTAAAATGGGATTAATCATCTTCCCCCCATAAGATTGCGGTATTTGCATGCCCCTAGATAATTCACCTGTACTGGGATGGTTAGAAGCCGTCTGGCCGGCGGGTGATATTTCTGGACTGTGTGCATACACATTGTTCATCCCTAAGGGGACCGCGGACCCTGATTTACACTTATACGGTGACCGACATTATAAGTAAGCATGTGCAAAATTTGCGAATTCGTGCGGAAGCGAACTTGCAATTCTTAACATATGGGAATTCGTGCGGATTTGCGAATTTGCTGTTTTTGCCAGTTCCCGAGGGTTTTTTACAAGTTCGGGAACGCTAACTTACTTTTGTGGTCGCAACGGTCGCGACCATGTTGTTTCTACGTGTCCTGCCTTTTTGCGACCCTGTGGTTCATTGCAGCCACCCTCCGGTTCATCACTGCCACCCTCTGGTTCACCAATGCCACTCTCTGGTTTGTCACTGCCACCCTCTGGATCATCACTGCCACCCTCTGGTTCACCACTGCCACCCTGTGGTTCATCACTGCTATCCTTTGGTTCATCACCTTGTGGTTCACCACTGCCACCTTCTGGTTCATCACTGCCACCCTCTGGTTCATTACTGACACCCTCTGGTTCGCCACTGCCACCCTCTGGATCATCACTGCCACCCTCTGGTTCATCACTGCCACCCTCTGGTTTGCCACTGCCACCCTCTGGATCATCACTGCCACCCTCTGGTTGATCACTGCCACCCTCTGGTTCAAGGCTGCCACCCTCTGGTTCATCACTGCTATCCTCTGGTTCATCACCTTGTGGTTCACCACTGTTACCCTCTGGTTCATCACTGCCACCCTCAGGTTTATTACTACCACCCTCTGGTTCGCCACTGCCACCCTCTGGTTCATCACTGCCATCCTCTGGTTCCGCACTGCCACCCACTGGTTCACCAGTGCCAACCTCTGGATTATCACTGCCACCCTCTGGTTTGCAACTGCCACCATCTGGATCATAACTGCCACCCTCTGGTTCACCAGTGCCACCCTCTGGTTCATCACTGCCACCCCTGGTTCATCACTGCCACCCTCTGGTTCATCACTGCCACCCTCTGGTTCAAGGCTGCCACCCTCTGGTTCATCACTGCTATCCTCTGGTTCATCACCTTGTGGTTCACCACTGCCACCCTCTGGTTCATCACTGCAACCCTCTGGTTCACCACTGCCACCCTCTGGTTCATCCCTGCGATCCTCTAGTTCATCCCTGCCACTCTCTGGTTTGCCACTGCCTCCCTCTGGCTGATCACTGCCACCCTCTGGTTCACCAGTGCCACCCTCTGGTTCATCACTGTCACCCTCTGGTTTATCACTGCCACCCTCTGGTTCAAGGCTGCTGCTACCATCTGGTTCATCACTGCTATACTCTGGTTCATCACCTTGTGGTTCACCACTGCCACCCTCTGGTTCATATATCGGTATCAATAGGAGACTAGCTCTAGAGTGGATTAATCTGACACGGATATGGTAGATTAATATTAGTAATGTAGCGACTCAGTATTTTGCCACATGGCAATGGCACCTGTTGGGTGTCTTTAGAAAGCCCTCACCCACCAACCTGGTTGGTGGCATGCTTCATCATCGGGCCCACCCAGTGACACCTAGCGTGTCCCGGGTGTGCTTCGACGCCTGATTACAGCGGAGCAGGTATGTCACTGTGTGTGCAGTGTGAGGTGCTAAGGTAAGTGAAGTTAAAACGGCTTGGCAGACGGTCCCTGGGGTGAGGATACTTTATTAAAAGGGCCTCCGCCAGCGGTTAAAAATAAGGCTGTGGGACGTTAGAGGCGGGTTACGACCTCCTACGTCCTAGAGTAGTCAACATGTTTCAGCCAGTGCCTTATATTAATCTGGCTTTCATCAGGACGATAAATATGTGTGGGTTAAAATTAGGGGTTGTGTAGTGTAGTCTATGTGTCTACACGCCCTAAAGTGTATCTAACTGTGAGACGGGGGATTCCCTTCTCAAGATCACGCTTTCAATGCTTGTTGTTAGCTCCAAGGTTATTGAAGTGGCAGGGTGAGGCCAGGATTTCTGGCCAGCACCAGCGTGGGACCTGTTGTGCCTCCTTCGCAGAACCGGTTCTGCGAAGGAGGCACAACAGGTCCCACGCTGGTGCTGGCCAGAAATCCTGGCCTCACCCTGCCACTTCAATAACCTTGGAGCTAACAACAAGCATTGAAAGCGTGATCTTGAGAAGGGAATCCCCCGTCTCACAGTTAGATACACTTTAGGGCGTGTAGACACATAGACTACACTACACAACCCCTAATTTTAACCCACACATATTTATTGTCCTGATGAAAGCCAGATTAATATAAGGCACTGGCTGAAACATGTTGACTACTCTAGGACGTAGGAGGTCGTAACCCGCCTCTAACGTCCCACAGCCTTATTTTTAACCGCTGGCGGAGGCCCTTTTAATAAAGTATCCTCACCCCAGGGACCGTCTGCCAAGCCGTTTTAACTTCACTTACCTTAGCACCTCACACTGCACACACAGTGACATACCTGCTCCGCTGTAATCAGGCGTCGAAGCACACCCGGGACACGCTAGGTGTCACTGGGTGGGCCCGATGATGAAGCATGCCACCAACCAGGTTGGTGGGTGAGGGCTTTCTAAAGACACCCAACAGGTGCCATTGCCATGTGGCAAAATACTGAGTCGCTACATTACTAATATTAATCTACCATATCCGTGTCAGATTAATCCACTCTAGAGCTAGTCTCCTATTGATACCGATACATATAAACCGGGGATCTGGACTAGCTTTCTGGTCCTCTCTCTCTCTCTTGATTCTCGTTACCCTCTGGTTCATCACTGCCACCCTCTGGTTCATTACTGCCACCCTCTGGTTCACCACTGCCACCCTCTGGTTCATCACTGCCACCCTCTGGTTCTGCACTGCCACTCTCTGGTTCACCAGTGCCACCCTCTGGATTATTACTGCCACCCTCTGGATCTTCACTGCCACCCTCTGGCTTGCCACTGCCACCCTCTGGATCATCACTGCCACCCTCTGGTTCACTAGTGCCACCCTCTGGTTCATTACTGCCACCCTCTGGTTGATCACTGCCACCATCTAGTTCAAGGCTGCCACCCTCTGGTTCACCACTGCTATCCTCTGGTTCATCACCTTGTGATTCACCACTGCCACCCTCTGGTTCATCACTGCCACCTTCTGGTTCATTACTGCCACCCTCTGGATCATCATTGTGCCCCTCTGGTTTATCACAGCACCCTCTGGTTCACCACTACCACCCTCTTGTTCACCACCGTAGATTATGGGGGGGAAAGCAAAGCACACCTTCCCAGCCTCAACTGAGATGAATTCATTTGGGGCTGGTTAATGTGTCACTGAATTTGAGCTTTAAGTCTGGCACCTGCTTCCTTATCTGTAAGTGCTTCCTGTTGCAGTTTAATTTTTTTTACAGGAGCATTGTGCCATACTTGTAACTATTCTCTGACCCTGCTTTGAGGGTCAGAGGAGGGTCAGAGAATAGTTGCAAGTAGGCAACTGAACTCTGAAGGGGCGTCTCGGGAATCACTACAGGGAATGGTTACAAATTAGCTTGAACTTTTGCACCTGCGAAGTGCTTTCGGTTTTGCAAAATTCGTTTTTCTGCAATTTCGCGATATTTGCGGGGTGCGAATTTGCTCGAAATCGATCTTGCAATCCGCAAATTCGTGCAAATTTGCGGATTTCTTTTTTTTGCGTGTTCGCCCGGTTTTTTGCTTATTCTTGGACCGCTTGCAGCGCACCGACCGGGAGGTTGCCCATGGGGTCGTACATGGGCGCGGCCAGCTTGTGTGCATTGCTTTTTTCCCTTTCCGGGCGCTATTGACAATGTCATGTTGTGTGCGGTGTGCTATTACCAGTTCGCACGTGTTTTTGCGTACTCGCACTGGAAAAATCGCGCAAACTTACCCACGCGGTCCTCAATGGGCGCGGCCATCTTGTTTTTCATTCATTGCTATGGTTCTGTGCATGCTTACTAATCCTCCTTTCATCTGTGCAATCCTTTGTTTCTTTGGACTTTTTTTATCTTTTCTACTCTATATCTATCCCTCTTTTTTTCTAGATCTATATTTTGTGGGGTTTTTTCAACTTTCCATTACTTTTAAAGCTACTTTTTTAAACTTTCATTTTTACTTTACTTTTTCCCTATTCTTTCCTTTTTTTTTCTTTCTGCTGTACAGGACCATGGCAAAGGGAGCCGGGAAGGAGAAGGGGAAGGGTCCCGCACCCCGTACCCGGCTCCCATGCAGGCGATTGCGGGGGGAGCTAGTCACAGCCCAGGAGATCTTCAGCGCGGAGGAGGTGGCCGCACTGGTTTACTATGTGCAGCGCCGCCTCCCCAAGACCATCGCGGCTGTATGTATGTATGTATGTATGTATAGGCATTTATATAGCGCACTACTTACCCGTAGGGTCCCAAGGCGCTTCGACCGCTGCAAAACCCTTCCTGGCTTCCCTGAGAGATGGTCCCTTAATGGGTATCTCCAGGGTGAGACCAGGCATCCCCGGCGGTCTGGTGGGGCCGTTAGTGAAGATGAGGCAAGCTAATGCCCAGAGTGTGATCGCTGATCAGAGTGGGATCCGAGGCGAGAGAATTATCGAGTCCGCTGACCCTGGTCCAGAAACCTGCCGCGCCGGGAATCGAACCCTGGTCCCGGGCCGTCCTCTGCTCTCGGGTCTGCCGCCTCTAACCAGTGAGCCAAACTACTTCACCTGGCGGCAGGATCGCTAGCGGATAGGGCTCCGGGAGCGTCGGAAGCGTTGGGAGAAGGTGTGCCGAGCCATTTATCAACACTCTCGGGTCCGGCGCACCTACAACCAGGCCACGCACCGGTGGTCCGACCTCCTGGACCGAGAATGTGACCTGCGTCGAGATCCCCGGGCTTGATGAGTAGTAGTAGCTATTTAATCACTACTCTGTTTTCTCCTGCTTTATGTATTATCATACTGCAAATTGTTGTTTTTTCCGAAGAGCAATAATGCTGCTGATTAGATTGTAGGTAAATTATGTTTCAAAATGTTCTGTGATTGCATTTCAGGTGCACTGCTCTCCTGCTCAGTGGCAGTGCTACTATGCTTATTTGTTTTCGATTTTTTTTGCTCATTTCATTGGCCTTAATAATTATGTAAGAGTGTACTTTACAGAACTGCGTAATGCTAGACACTAAGGGGCAGATTTACAATTACTGGCGCATCCCTGCAAACTAGCAGGGATGCACCAGTAATTGTGCGCCACCCCTCCACCACCCATGGTGCGCCGCATTTACAATGCGGCGCACCATGGGGCAAAATGACACAGAAGCGCCACGCATCTGTGCCCTAAAGGCAGCGCATTGCTGGAGTTGCGTCGCAACCACGACGCAGCTCCAGCAATGCTCCGAGGTGCCCTATCTCTCCAATGCTTCGTCAAGCCGTACGTCTGCTTCAAGCAGGCGCAGGGTTTTGACTGAGTGACGCTGCATTGGCCTAAAAGTGACTGAGTGAAATCTTGTAGATTTTACTCAGCCACTTTTAGGATGCGTTCCTGCGCAGGAACGCACTCCCTTGCGCCGGAACGCCTCTGATGAAGCAGGGCTTTACAACGTGATGCATCTCCCAGATGCGTCACGTTGTTAATATACCCCACACCATGGCGCCTCTTTAGCGCTGCCGCTGCGTCACAAAAGTCACGCAACGATGGAGAAAAAGAGCCGCAAGGGACTTGTAAATCTGCCCCTAGAGACTCAAGTCCAGTCCTTCCTTTGTACACCTGCCACTAAGAAGAGATAGTGGTGGTGGATTGATAGTTTGAGTATTCTAATGACTGGTTATGGAGTAGGAAACTTACTTTTTAGTGTTCTCACTGGTCTGCAATCACAATGGACTTTGTCTGTCACTTCGCGTGCTGCGTAGTGCTGCCTGCCAGTCCTAGTCGAACCTTTTAGTAGTTTGTTTAGTGAGTTACATAACTTTCCAAGTCGACGGTCCCCGAATCCAGCAATACTAATATCCTAGTAGACCACATCAGATATGTCAATAAATGTAGTGCAATTGTTGTCTATTTGCTATTTCCCCGAAATAATTTGTTATTGTTCTTTTGAAATGTTTGATTTGGTTGACATCAATCATCCATGTTTGGGTCTTTCTTTCATGTTGTACATCAGCTCCCCCCAGGGGCAGAAGGACAACGGAGGAGGTAGCGGCGCCGGTGGACAAGGACCAGGAAGGCCAGGATCGGTCAGGCGAGGGCTCCTCTGCTGGCCCAAGTAAGTTTTCATGTTAATATTCCCTATCTATAATACTTCCCTATCTTTTAGAGTACCTATTTTTTACTAACGTTCCACATTCGATTTTTCCGAGATCCTCTTTGATCTTCTTGTAGACTGTTTCTAAATTCTTATCCTGCCTCTACTATGACTCCCTGTGGTACTACTAGATTATTATTATTAGTCTGTCTGTGTAGGTATCTAAGCTTGCACAGTTGGCAAAATGTGTTCAACGAAACTCCCATTCTATTTAGCAATAGCTCTATGCACTGAGTGCAGTCCTCTGGGTTGTCCATAATATCTTTTGAAGTCTTCTAAATGTTTATGCTTTGACAATTCCTAACAATAAACTGTCAATGACCACCAAGAAAGAATAAGATACTAGTTTACTTTTTGATTGGATAGGAGGACAATCCATACTACTATTGCTGCAGGGACAATTCTGCACAAACAGAACTATGGACACTAAATAGTGCATTGTTTATCAATTATAATAGGCGCAGTTAGACTTTCCACATACCTCAGTCATAACAGAATTTGAACCCCCAATCTCCTTACTGACTAGCTAGTGTGACAGAGTCATTTAGCTCCCTAATTCATCCTTGATTGATTCCCGATGATGATTATCCAACCCAGGACATAAGACTACGGAGTAAGAGTCCAGAACTGTCAGAGCCACGACCCATGCTTGCAAATTGCAAACCCTTTCGCTCACTCACTCATGACTAAAAACCACAGAGTCAATGTAAGTTTTAAAGCTTTATTAAAAGTAAAAACATTTATTAAAATTGAGTTCATCCTACAACATAAACGGTGGATTGAAAATGGAAAAGTGCCTAGTGAACTCACACATTAATTGTGGGCGAGCCCTCACCTGGTTAGAACTTCAAATCTTCTTTGTGGTGCTGAATCATTGCTGACTCCATCCTACTGATGATGATCTGATGTTGCTCTTGTTCTTAGAAGGGAAGCTTCTGTCTGTTATGAGAAAAACAGTGTATGTTAAAAAGCAAGCATTCATCAGTTGTGCCAAAAAGTGTAGCAAGACAACACCCTTCCCTGAAAAAAAGTGCAATTTTTAGTTTTCACTCGACAGTCACAATTTATTACATTTGTTTGTGTAGTTGTAGTGCCATTTTTTCATTCCTAGACAAAATACTAGGGAGTGGTGTATATGGCATCTAAGAATCTTAAATGTATTTTCTAAGCGGAACATCGGTACATCGGTGCCGGGGCCAGCGCGGAGGTGGGCACTCCTGGGGCGGAGGTACTGCAACAGCCAGCGGAAGCTGCTTTGGGGGATGCCACGGTAGTGGCGGACAGTGGTAAGCTATTCTATTCCTTACTTATTGAGATAGCAGACTGCATAGTGTGCTCTCTGCACGGGTGTAGTATATGTTGTACAGTACAAGTATACTATACTGTTAAGAATAAGAAGACTTACAAATTTAGAACTAAGTTTTTATTAACCAGGTAGTAGCCTCCTCTAAATTGACTTCAACTCAGCTGTGAAAGTTTTTTCGAGACTCCAAGTCAGATCAGAGATGAACTTAATGGATGGTATGAACGAAAAGGAAAGAAGGGTGTAAGTAAGTGTGGAAGGACGAGCGAGTTAAAAGTCATGATGACTGGCAAAGAATGATATGTGTTTTTGAATGCTGCCCGAGGTAGCTGGAAATATGATGCATGTCCGGTTGAAGGATGAAGCAAGAATGGGTGGAAGGAGAAAGGAAAGAGGACTGCCTGGGTGGGTGAAACAGAAACTGTACGTGTGCCCAATATATCCTCTGGTTGAAATTCAAAAGCAAGTCAAGCACGGATGCATGGCTTGCGGTTTCCAAAATAAAATGAAAATGTTCTTTTCCCGTGAGAAAAAGTAAGGTTTGTCACTTGAGACATTAAGATGAATGATTGACATTTACTTTGAATGGATGGATGCCTGGATCATGTTACTATCTGACTCATAGATAGCATATGTGTATGTAGAGAGAGTAGATGGTCACTGGATGAACTAAGTGTTACTTTGAAGAGCATGTAACACCGCACCCGCACGTCCGTTCCAGTGTAGGAAAGGCAAGGAAAAGAAGTTGTAATTTTTCGAATACTACCATGAATAGTAGCAGTACTTTGTATTGCAAGCACAGCATATATCCGGCGATTACGGGGCCACTCACTACCTCTGTTAATAATTTTAGTACAACTCTGTCATTCATGTGTGGCCTATCAGTGTTCACTCAATAAAAAACAAAGCACCTAAAGTCATCCCATATGTAATCAAATACATATCCTGTGGAGGGATAGATAATCATATTTTTTATCTTCTTCATTTTCCTTTTCTAGTAGTCATTGGCACTGTAGGGTGAAAGTTAAATTAATTAATCAGTAGCCCTTGTAACAGAGTATTTTCAGTGCCACCCGTAATAGAAAAGTAAGAGCTTCACGACCTGCACGTACTGGACTGGTACAGTAACGCAAGCCTGTGTCATCATGGCGTGCAAGTCGACTGCGCTGGGATTATACCGGCTTCCAGAAGTTTGCTTACCAATTTCGCTAAACAAGAGAGAAGAAGAAGAATAAGACTGGTGTACTGTCAAAGTCGACTCTAATGTACTGAGTCCATAATGCTCATAGAATTGATTCCTGAAACTCCCACTAATGTTAGAGCAAGACTGAAGAAGTGGGAGTTAGATAGATACAGGCCACAAATGTTATGTACTGTGCTTGCAAGTTGCTAGTTCTACTGTGACACAACTTTCTGCTGAATTATTTTGTGTTAATTTTAAAGAGCATTGTTTACAGACTATGCAGCTCATTATGATCGCGGACGGACTTGAGTCCGCCCGCGACCATCGAGGAGGAGGGAACCTCCGCATGGCTTGCGGAATTCCTGTCCAATTAGGATGTGACCGCCACCCTGGTGGTCACATCCTCTATTTTTAACATTGCAGCTGGTGCGGCTTCAAGCTGCACCCACCGCAATGTTAAAAATGCATACATTGCATTTGTATGCAGAAAGCGACAGGCACTGCACGGTGCCTGCCAATTACTGCATACAAATGCAGGGGGGTACCATAGGTAACCCCCATGTGCACCCCCCACCTCCCCTTCACCCAGGGGGCCCGCAACAGACCCCCTCAGTGAAGCACCAAATGCTTTTCCACGGCGGAAAACCCGCAGTGGAAAAGTATTTTTTTGGGGCATCCTAATATGGCTGGCGGTGTCTGAGTGACACTGCCACCATATTAGGGCTTTTCCGCCGCGGTTGTAAGCCAACCGCAGCGGAAAAGCTGCAGACAGAAACCAGGACACACCAGCCATCCTAATGTGGCGGTGGGTCTTTGGTGGGTCCGCTGCGGTTTTTCCGCATCCTCCGGGCCGGCGGTGGCTTCCGCCGGCCCTGAGGATGTGGAAAAACTGCAATCCTAATCTGCCCCTAAGTTTTCTTTCTTGATATAGATGCTCCTTCCAAACTGTCAATGAAGGAAATGGCTAGACGGGCCCGGCAACAGAAACTGGAGGCGACTGTCTCCGAATATCGGCGGCTGGTGGCGCAGGAGGAGGAGGACACGCAGTCGACCACAACATCCACAGGGACAGCTGCATCCTCCTCCGCGCTCCCTGGGTCAGCCAGTCAGCGCAGGCCTCCAGCGGCATGGAGCCGTGGTACCTCAGCCACCCACCACCGCCAAGCAGCAAAAAAATCATCTGCCCCCCACAGCAGGTGCAAGGCACGCGTGCACCGCCTAACCCTCAGGGTGTCCTACCTTGAGCAGGAACAGAAGAAACTGAGAATCCTGCTCAAGAACCTCCACAAGGAGCATGACCACCTGGCCCAAAAAGTACGCCGCCGGCGGCATTAGAGAAGGAGACCGTCCCTTGCCCCTTTTTTAAAGACTTTTGGGGGGTGGGAATTGGGAGTTGGGTTTTTGGGACTTTGGGGACATTTTTTATTTCATGGACATTCGTTGGGGTTAGGTGGGGGAGTAGGTCTGGTCTTGCGGGATAGTTTATTTTTGTTAGGGATATAAATAATTATTACTTTCAACTTAAACATAGCATACGTGTTTTTACTGCAGTTGAGGCTGGAGGGGGGTTAACTGTAAGTTTGTTTTCCTGAAACTTAAGTGGTTTCTTGATTCAAATTGTGTAAGTATTTGCCCAAATGTTTACAAAAGTAAGTGCCTTTCACAGAGTCAGTAAATTCAATTGTCCTAGGACTTTACTAGTACTACTGCCAGTCTCTCGTCTCTCATACTACTCCATTATTCTTCCTCCCCCAAACGCTTATCTTACCTGTAATTCGTGTTTGAAAATAGGGCTAGGCACAGGGCTGGCTGCATGGCAAATGGTGATTAAGGATGGCAATCCTGGGCAGTTGAAATGGCATCATTGCAGTGGTACTAGTGGTGGTACACAGTGGCAGTTGCAGCATATGAAAAAAAAAATTTAAACCTTGATTGGCCTGAGCGGAGCATTAGAACGGTACGATAGATACTATAGCACATGACAGTAACCTAGAACAGTGCCAAAATGTAGCCTTACAAATGCTAAAGTATTGAAAGTATAAATACTACTTGCGTGGAATTTGACATTGGCTACTACTACAAGAAATAGTACTGAAATTGAAGGACACAGCAGCGTAAAAATTTGCCACGGGTAGGAGGAGGATGTTCTTCATGATCAATCCAGTTGATGGCGCCATGAAAATCTGCTTTGATTTGCCAATAGTCATGGGTCTGTGTCAAGCTGAGTAAGAATATATCCTTCGATTCCATCACCAGCCTTGAAATGTATTTCATTTTCAGTTGCTGTGACCTTATCCTCCCCAGCAAATGTGTGGAAATATTGCTGTCATTTACTCACACATCAATGAAAACCACACCGCCCGGGGAAGAGGGTTAGGGTTTTGAAATTGGAAGGGAATGGGGGTTTTTTGGGAAAGTTTTGTTGAGAGAGAAAAAAAACACAGCATGGAGAAACAACAAATGAAGATGAACAAATCTTTGGATACGAAGATATCCATTAATATTTTAAGGGACATAAAGGAAGTGCATGCACTTCTGCAGGCATGAAGTTGATTGCTCAATGGATGGTTAGGTTACTTAAACTAAGTAGTACTTTCTAATGAATGAAAGAATGAGACAGTACAGGCCTGCACTAATTATGTGTTTTTGCCTATCTCAGCACTCAGAGAAACACTTTGTTCATTAAAATAGTTTGAAAAATAGCAAAGTAAAACTATACAATGGCTGGAGGGATGTATTTAGAAGCAGAGAGCAAAGAAATGCAGAGTCACACTCATTGAAGTTCACAGCAATAACATTACTGAAAAGATGAGTAGAAATAACTGGATACTGTTACTGTATGTTTTTGGACTTGTCCTCTTGAATTTGGGAAGTTGCATGCATCAAGCCATTCCTCTTGTTTGCGGTACTCCTCCATTCCAACTGACGCTCCGTCGATCAATGTTGGTGACCAGAAGACACCCTGTCCACTGCCTGCCTGGCGGATGCTGAATTGCGGGTTGCTAATGTGAAGCCTGACTTCATCCTTTTTTCCATTGCACAGGGTGAAAGCCGCCCTGTAAATGTTGATGCAAAAACAGGAAGTGATATTAAAACTCCACTGAGAAAAAAATATAAGGTACGTACGCTGTGTAGTGCAAAAAGTCACACTTTCAGTTTCAGAATCGACAGTATAATCGTTTCGAAAGGGCGTACTCTGAGTCTCCTTTTGAAGGATAAATAAGTATGGGCGAATTTTGCGGATCTTTCCCCTCAAGCTAGGTGTAGTGTAAACTACGATTTTAGAACAAAATTAGACCTTCCCAGCAGTGCTCCAAGACCCTTAAACAAAGACGCTAACATGTAGAATACAACCCATTGAGGTTCCGTGACGATTTGAACCCGTGTTTTCAAGTTTGTCGGAAATACATAATATTGGTATCAGCGAACCGCAAATGATCCATTTAGTATATCCTGGTGTTTTCGCTACGCTACGAGCAAGAGCACTCCTTTTATAAACACATTTCTGATCTACCCACGGCATCCATCTTAGATCATGGCCGCCATTTTGTGTTTCTTGCCCTCACATACGCAATAACCTCTGATCACTTCATTTCGATTAAGGACACGTAACCTTAGCCGGAGATTCACCTCTTTCATGACACGTGCACCTTAAACCAGATCACGCTGTAGCTGCATGACTCGACAAAGGCTGCCTCCTCTGCCCGAGGCCAGTCCTGCCAAACTGGTCTTCGTGTCCATTGTCCTGATCATGATTAGGCGGCCGAAGCCGGTAGCCTTGCCCATTTACAACCCACAAACATCCCTTATCCCACTTTTCTATCTTCCACACCTGGCTCTGTTTCTTTCTTTCTGAATCTTTATTAGGGGGAGGTAACGAACTTTACGATGAGGCGGTCCGGGTCCTGAATGCAATATTGACAGGGAATTGTGACAAACTAGTGAGAACCCCTCTCTTCGCAATGTTTGGCCTCAGATATTATCGACGGTTCCTGTGTAACGCCAAATATTTATTGTTTTAGACACAAAGGTTTTGGGAATGTATTACATGTAAAGAATTCGCCCCCAGCTTAAAATTTAGTATATAAGGAGCAACCCGCTTTGTACAAATCGAACAGGCTCCTAGTTACTGCCCGTGTGTAGTATCTGTGACTTCTGTGTCCCTGCAGTAATAAACCTTTGGTCTTTGACGCCACCATCGAGAAGCCCGTGTTTCTGTTCATTTGTGCACCAAGGCAGGTGGAACTCCGGGGTCTTTGGGTGTTGTTCCCTGACACCTCTGGACGGAACCAAAAAGTCCAGAACTCCAATTGGCGCCCAACGTGGGGCGACGTCATTCGGTACCGGTCCAAAAGCCTGAAGAGTTCGAGAAGCTTCGTGTGAAGATTCCTGAGGGAGGCGCCCCACTTCATCGATCCCGGCATATCGCAAAAGTGGCCCGAAGTTCTCTTCCACGAGGGTTTCCCGTTCAGGACGGCTGCAGTGGGCCGTTGCCTTGACCGTCACCCTGTCTTGGACCCGAGGTGCAGTCCTTAGTACGGCGAAACGTGACGGGTTTCTCCTTGGTGACGTCTTCAGTGACTCAGTTAAGTATTTAGTGATAGCTAGCTGGTTACTTTGTGAGGATTGTTAAAATCCTTGATCGGTTCTTGGTTTGGTTTGGTTTTGTAAGATTATCACTGGTTGTTCTAGTTACGATAATCTATTTTGGTTCAGTTTGGGTATCGATACATCAGTTCGTTTTGGTAGGCCTAAGTTCTTGGTTCGAGTGCACATATTTATTTCGTGTTTTGTTTGTTTTGTGTTCCGGCTGAAAATGGTAAGTCGGAAAATGTTGTCTTGTTTTGGTTGCAACCGTGACTCACGATTGGAGGACTCATGTCTGGTTCCTCCGATTGGGACTCCCCTATATGATTTATATTGTAAGCATGGCGTGGGTCCTATATCTTATAATGAGGTATGGGTCCGTTACTGTAAGAAGGATGGTGTCCTTAGTTGGCCACTACATGGTAGTTTTGAACCCGAGATTCTCGACAACTTAGAAGCGAAATTGTTCAGGAAGAAAGCCCGGCCGGCAATGTTTGATTCTTTCCGTTACTGGCGAAAAGAATCCAAACAGAGAGAAATGAAAAGGTTGAAGAAAGAACAGAAAGAACAAGAAGAGTTAACTCTAGAGCAAGCGGCTAAACAGTTGCAGGCTAACGAGTGTGAGAAGGCCATAGATGTAGCAATTAGAGAGCATAACTTAGCGATTGACAAGTGCTATCCTGCCTTGCCATCGAAAATGGCTAAGATACTGGAGGATTCCGAAAACGATCCTCTGTTATCTTATCTGTTACGGTCACCTCCACCGTATGCACAAGGTGCTACGGCTCCACTTGTCCCGAATGTTCAATTGCCGGTTGCTGGACAACCTGGTGTTCCTGCTCCTGTCCCCCAGAATCAAGCTCCCGTACCTCCTGTGATGAATGTGAATGTTCCTACAGCTCCTCCTCTTCCTGCACTGCCAGTCTCTATACATACATCTGTACCTACTGTTCCACAAACTATTTTTCTCGATACTCCTACTGTTCCGTTATCTATTCCTACCTCTACTGCGTTCTCTACGTCTGCGAGTGTGCTAACTCCACTTTCTGTTCGTCGAAGAATCACTGATTCTGTTACTAATATACTGTCTCCTTTATATAAAACTTTAATTAAGACTCCTACTCCTGATTCAGTTCAGAGACGTAGTCAGCTTCCAAGTACTGAGGAACGGGGAATTTTAGATTCCACGGCTCTCAGATGGATTTCGAAGAGTAGAAGATATAGTACGAGAGATGTGTTAGACACATTTATGCAGTGGGGGGAACCAACACAACGGTACGTCTTTGATGAGATGTGCTCGTTGTTACGTGAAGAAATAGAAGAAGATGATGTTGAATCAGATTTGGAAGATTTAATTAAAATTCAAAAAGAGTTCGCTGCTGGAATGATAGTGGGTGAGAATATAAAAGAAGCGATGGAACTTATTTTAAGTTTTAGGAATGATCCATCTCTTCGTTCACCGAGAGACTTAGAAAAAGGTAAAATGAAGCTGAGTCGCCAATATCCTATGAGGGAGGTTCCTCCAATCTGGCGCGAAGCAATACAACGTGATGATAATGCTGGTATTGCAGCTGCTCCAGCACAGTTCCAACGAGTGTGGATACACATTCCATGGAAGCGAGCTGAAGTGCTAGCGGTGAAGCAGGCCTTGCCAGATCCACGTAAGAATCCTGCTGGATATTACAAGGAATTAACACAGACAGTTGATGCTTGTATAATGAACCTAGCCGACATCGATATGTTGTTTGGTAATGTAGTTCCGCAACCAGTGTGGGCTAAAATTCGTAGAGAGGATCATCAAGCTGCTTTAGGTGGTGATTGGGCAGCTATCACTGCAGCAGATGGTCAGCAAATAGGTGGCGCGAAACCCGAACCTTTAATTGCTAATCTTCCAGGTAGAATAATTGATCTAATGAAGACTCTGATGCCAGCATTGCGTGTAAATTGGGACAAGCTGTCAGCATGCAGGCAGAAGAAAGACGAAAGTGTCTCCGACTTCTTCACGAGGTTTGAAGAGACTTTTGTAGATCATAGTGGTCAGGACATGAGTACAGAAGGAGGGCAAAGACTGTTTGTCGATAAATTTGTGCATAATTTGTTACCTGAATTATGCAATAAATTAAAAGACTCAGAAAGTGCGTGGGCTGTATCTACGACAGCGCAAATACTTGCGACTGCACAGTACTACTAAAATAGGGATAAAGAGGAAAAGGAAAAATCAGAAAAGAAAACTAAAGATTTAAAAACTAAAGTTCTTTTGCAGCAGGCGTATCCGCCTCGCACGAATCAATCTAATACGCAGCAAGGTTCGTACCAAAGGACAGATTATAGCTCATCAAGACCTCAATACCAGTGGAATCAGTGTGCGTACTGTAAGAAAGAGGGTCATTATAAAAATGAATGTCCGATCTTAGCGCAAAATAATGCAGCAGCAGCTCAGAGAGGTCGTGGTGGTTTTGTGCAGAATTCTAGAGGACGAGGACGAGGTGCTATGCCTCCACAAACGAATGATCGTCCCTCCAATCACTTTGATCAACGAAATGGACAATCTACTCAGCAAAATAGATCTCAACAATATCTTGTTGAGGACTATAATGAAGTAGATGAGGGTTTTCAGCAAAATGGGTACTAGGACAGCCATGGACAGAGAGAGGGAGTAGTATCAGTTCCAGTGGATCAGAGTGGGCCTTATGTCGCAGTAGCAACATCAGGTGTAGTCGAACCGTTTCTGTTGGATACTGGTGCCGCAAAAAGTTCTATCATTCATGCGAAACTCCCTGGCGCACCTTTGTCCGGCTCAACAAATGTTTCCGTAGGTTTTTCAGGCGCCCCTGTTTACAACCCGATATCTGGTCCTTTGTCTATTTCTGTTGGACCATGCCAATTGAAAGCACCCCTGATTTTGACGACAGGTTGTAATGAAAATCTGCTTGGTTTAGATTTGTTAAAACGACTATATGCGACATTGTACTGTTCTCCGGAAGGAGTACAGCTTACATTGGGTAAAAAAATCACCTCTCCGATGTACTTGTCAATGGACGCACTCCCGCCGGAGCTACATTCACTCCCTGATTCTCTTTGGGCAACTGGTCCTAATGATGTAGGTCTCCTAGAAATTCCACCGTATGTGGTAACTTTGAAAACTAATGTAAAATTTCCAAGAATTCCTCAATATAAAATATCTAGTGAAGGAGAGCGTGCACTTTTATTGATTGTGCAAGATTTGATTAAGAAAGGTGTGGTTGAAGAAACTAGAGGAAATGTCTGTAACAGTCCTGTATTGCCGATTCTGAAACGAACTGATCCTACAAAACCTCCACTGTACAGGTTTGTCATAGACCTTAGAGAAGTTAATAAGATTGTAGTCCCGCAGTTTCCTGTAGTGCCAGACATTACTGCCTTGCTAACATTGATTCCTGCTACAGCCACATGGTTCTCAGTTATTGACTTAAAGAATGCCTTTTTCAGCATTCCGATAGCCGAAGAAAGTAGGGATATTTTCGGCTTCTGTCTAGGAGGTCGCAGTTTTAGATTTAAACGCGCTCCACAAGGCTATTGTGAGAGTCCATCCATTTACAGCCAAGCATTAAAAAGCCAGTTAGATTCTTTTGTCCTTCCTCCAGGTTCTGCCCTAGTACAGTACGTAGACGATCTTCTAGTGGCTGCCGATGACAAGGAAACTTGCAAAGCAGCTACAATTTCCCTATTACATCATTTGTCTAATTTGAATCACAAGGTGTCTCCTTCCAAAATGCAATATTGTTGCCAAGAAGTGACCTACCTAGGTCATCTCTTGTCAAAGGAGGGAAGGAAGTTGACCCCAGAAAGAATAAAAGCAATTACACAGATGAGTGTTCCACGCACACAGAAGGAAGTACGTGCCTTTCTAGGTATTACCTCTTACTGTAGGCAGTGGATCCCAAATTTTTCTCTTTTAGCGAAACCATTGGTAGCTTTGACTGGGAAAAATGTTCCGAGTCCGGTGCCATGGTCTGATGAATGTCAAGAGAGTTTTACTGAATTACGAAAAGCTTTGTGTTCAGCTCCTGTATTGGGTACACCTGATTACAGTAAGCCATTCACGCTCTACGTTCATGAGAGAGAAGGTTGCGCGTTGAGTGTTCTGACACAGAAGTTTGGTGATAAACAACGCCCTTGTGCGTATTTTTCATCAACATTAGATCCGGTAGCCAGAGCGTTGCCTAGTTGTTTGAGAGCTACAGCGGCAGCTGCGGCTTCCATTCGACAATCTGCTGGTTTGGTGATGAATAACATGCTAGTGGTCATAGTTCCTCATGCAGTGGATACGCTCATGAACCGAACGAAGACTCAACACCTTACTAGTGCGAGATTATCTGGTTACAAGTTGACATTACTAGCGAGTCATATTCAGATCAAAAGATGTAATGTATTGAATCCAGCAACATTGTTGCCGACTGATCAAGAGTCGAGTGATTCCGAGCCACATGATTGCTGTTTCAAAACGGAGGAAGAGACAAAAGGACGCATTGACTTGAAAGATACTCCGTTATCCGATCCGGATGGTACGCTGTATGTGGACGGGTCATGTTTTAAATTGGAGAATGGTGATGTGACTGCTGCTTACGCAGTAACGACTTTGAAGACGATTGTGGAGACTGCAAGAGTGAGTCAGAATTCTGCCCAAGCTGCAGAATTGATAGCTCTAACGAGAGCGTGTGTTTTAGCTGAGGGAAAGAGAGTGAATGTGTTTACAGATAGTCAGTACGCATTTGGCGTGGCCCATAGTTTTGGCCGGTTATGGAGAGAAAGAGGTTTCATTACGTCCCATGGGACTAAGATCCAACATGGTCAGCTAGTTAATGACTTGTTGGAATCTCTAACCTTGCCGACTGAAGTTGCGATTGTGAAGTGCAGTGCTCATAAAGCAATCACGGATGATGTTGGTCGTGGGAATGCTTTTGCTGATGAAATTGCTAAACAGACAGCTAGAGACACGATGAGCAAAATGTATGTTGCTACATCTGCAAGATGGATTGCTGAGTCTGGAATGTGTGAGGATACTATGAAAAGTGTGAAAGAGATTCAGAAAGAAGCAACTGAGGAAGAGAAACGTGTATGGAGAGAAAGTACGGGCAAGTTGGACTCGAATGGATGTTGGATTGATTTGACAGAACAGCAGCGTTGGATGTTGCCCGATGCGTATGTGCTTGCAGTAGTGACGATGGCGCATGGAGTAGCGCATATAAGTTCTAAAGGGATCTGTAAGATGTTAGCTCCGGTCTGGAAGAATGAGGGAATCAGTAAGTGTGCAGAGAGAGTGGTGAAAAATTGTATGGTGTGCTTGATGCATAATCCTGGCAAGGGAACTCCAACTCCAGCTGGTCATTTCGCTCCTCCTTCCTGCCCCTTTGAAGTGATTCAGTTAGATTTCATTCACATGGAGCGCTGCAATAATTTGAAGTATGTCCTGGTGGTAGTTTGTGCTTTTTCCAGGTGGATAGAAGCATATCCATTAAAAGACAACACTGCCCTATCAACTGCCAAAATTCTTCTCAAAGAATTTTTCCCTAGATATGGAATGCCACGGATTGTATGGTCAGATAACGGAAGTGAGTTTATAGGGAAAGTTATGCAGAGTGTGTGTGCCGGCCTAGGACTGAAACAGAAATTTCACAGTGCAAACCATCCCCAGTCTGCTGGTTTAGTCGAGGGTTACAATGGCACCCTCAAGCTGAAAATAGCTAAAATACAAGCATCCACAGGTTTAGCCTGGCCAGACGCACTTCCTTTGGCCTTGTTATCAACGAGAGCAACGGTACATTCTAGAATAGGGCTTAGTCCGTATGAAATAGTCTTTGGTCGCCCGGCAAATATCTGGGGTGTACCAAGGCCTAAAGAATTTTGCTCCATAGAATATCCTATGTTGATAGACTACCTTTACGACTTGACTGCTAAATTGAGTCTTATTCATCAACAGGTTTTCGATGCTTTGCCAAAACCTCCGGAGAGTCCAGGGCATCAGCTGAAACCGGGAGACCTTGTTGTCATCAAGAACTTCGCGAGGACGAAGAACCTTCAGCCGAGATTTGTGGGGCCCTTTCAGATCCTACTGACAACGAGGACAGCAGTTCGTGTAGCTGGCCGTAAGCACTGGATACACGCATCTCATGTTAAGCGTGTTCCTTTGCCGCTCCCTTACGACGACTGGGTGAAAAAGGGAATTGGTGCCTCCGAATCTGAAAGCACACCGAAGTTCATCTCTTTCAGCGATGCCGAATTGATTACTGACACTTCAAAACCTGACTCTCCTTCTGAAAAGACTCCTTTGAACACTGAACATTTGTCTCCAGCATCAGAAGAAACTTTGCTATCTGCGAACTTAAACTCTGCAACAGCTGCTAGTAATACACTATTTTCCGATCAGACAGTACCAGCGAAGCAGAGATATAACCTAAGAAGCCGTAAAATGGACAAATAAAGCAGGCAACTGCATATTGTGATTTTGATATATATTGAACTTTTGCCTTCAGCCAGGAAGTTTGCTATTGTTTTTTTGTTTTTAAAATTGCCTTGCCGTCTGGGTAGCCGTAGGGTCGTGGCTGTGTGCCTAGTTTGAATCTGCAGGGGTCTGACACAAGGTCGATCTTTCTGTTGGTTCTGGGAACTCCCAGGGCTGATAGAGGCATTTTCATCTACGTACACATCATCAGTGGTCGCGAGCGGATTGTAGAAGATGGAGCTTCCTGCGCTGCAACGAGAAAATGTGATTTATGTTCGCAGAAACAGACTTAATAGAATTCTACATAGCAAATGTTTCTTAATGCAATGTGCCATTACATTTTTGATTATTTTAGCAACATTGGTGGGTGGAATCGTCTTTAGTATAAATTTGATTTCTGTGCCAGTTACTACAGTACCTCCCCTTGATCCTGCTATTTCTACTGTTTCTTCTATACACTCTTTTCACTCGTTTCCGGAACATGAGCAAGCCCGACGCTCAGAATTCACCAACAACACTTTCGTACAGCTCTTGCACCAACACCAACTGGTAGTTAACACTACAAACTGCTGGGTGTGTGGCTTGATACCCCACACTATGGATAAAGGTATTCCCTATCTGGTTTTGCCTTACAGCTATAATGGATCATTTCAGGCCTTCCAAACCATCTTTGCTTATGCCCTTGAAACCTATCCTCCACGTCCACCACGTTCCACTAAGTATAACTCTGCCAACAAAGCATTAGTCCAGGGAATTATTGACATGGTCAAGGACGTCAATAATACTCCATCTTACCCTAGAGACGAATTGCGAGTATATTTAAGTTGGAATACTTCAGAGTATCGCCTTAGTTTAGGAGAAAGCAAGCGTAAAAGCTCAACTCCAATCTGGGTCGTACCTCACCGAGGTCAGGTCTGTTTGCAAGGTAACGGGAGAAATCCGAGAGCTCAGCTAGGGAGGAGTGAGTGCGTAGAGACTTACGTGTTTCCGGCTAACTCTTCCCCTGCCTTTCTTACTGCTAGGGGTACCTACTTCATTTGTCGAGACAGAGCTTATACATGGTTGCCTGCCGACTTTTCAGGATCATGTTATATTGCTCGATTGTTGCCTCCGACATACACTGCTTCATCTGATTACCACAGAACCAGAATAGCGAGAGGTGTCTTCAGCAAGGAAGATACCGCTGGTCAGGAAGCTGGAGACTTCTTCAAAGGCTTCCTTCCGTTCTGGGGGCCTATGGCCAATAGTAGAAACATACGTCAGCTAACACGGGTAGTTGAATCTACTATTACCGAAACTGCTGGTGCCCTTAGCAACTTGGCAGCTGAGCTTCAGGCGGATAGGCTCGTGACGTTGCAGAACCGTATGGTTTTAGACGTTATACTTGCAGATCGAGGTGGGGTATGCAGAATGATCCAATCGAGCTGCTGTGTCTTTATTCCTAATAATGCTCCAACAGTCTATGAGGCGATCTCTAAGCTACACAAGATTTCCGACTCCATACATGTAGACAAGGGAAACTGGTCCTTCATGGAGTGGTTTTGGACTCTGATATCAGCGTGGGGATGGAAGGTTCTAATGGTCATTGGTGTCATCTTAGTATTCCTATTCTCATGTTGTCTGATTATCCAGTGTGGTCCTGCTCTGTGTAGTCTTTGTGCTGCAACTTGTCTCAGAAAACCACCTGCGTTTGGAGAAAAGACACGAGAAAGGATGATGATACAACAGCATGTCACTGACCTGATGAGCATAGAACTAGATTCTGACATAGACTGAGTAATTGCCTATGTAAGGGCAAAAGGAGGGTCTGAGGTTCCGTGACGATTTGAACCCGTGTTTTCAAGTTTGTCGGAAATACATAATATTGGTATCAGCGAACCGCAAATGATCCATTTAGTATATCCTGGTGTTTTCGCTACGCTACGAGCAAGAGCACTCCTTTTATAAACACATTTCTGATCTACCCACGGCATCCATCTTAGATCATGGCCGCCATTTTGTGTTTCTTGCCCTCACATACGCAATAACCTCTGATCACTTCATTTCGATTAAGGACACGTAACCTTAGCCGGAGATTCACCTCTTTCATGACACGTGCACCTTAAACCAGATCACGCTGTAGCTGCATGACTCGACAAAGGCTGCCTCCTCTGCCCGAGGCCAGTCCTGCCAAACTGGTCTTCGTGTCCATTGTCCTGATCATGATTAGGCGGCCGAAGCCGGTAGCCTTGCCCATTTACAACCCACAAACATCCCTTATCCCACTTTTCTATCTTCCACACCTGGCTCTGTTTCTTTCTTTCTGAATCTTTATTAGGGGGAGGTAACGAACTTTACGATGAGGCGGTCCGGGTCCTGAATGCAATATTGACAGGGAATTGTGACAAACTAGTGAGAACCCCTCTCTTCGCAATGTTTGGCCTCAGATATTATCGACGGTTCCTGTGTAACGCCAAATATTTATTGTTTTAGACACAAAGGTTTTGGGAATGTATTACATGTAAAGAATTCGCCCCCAGCTTAAAATTTAGTATATAAGGAGCAACCCGCTTTGTACAAATCGAACAGGCTCCTAGTTACTGCCCGTGTGTAGTATCTGTGACTTCTGTGTCCCTGCAGTAATAAACCTTTGGTCTTTGACGCCACCATCGAGAAGCCCGTGTTTCTGTTCATTTGTGCACCAAGGCAGGTGGAACTCCGGGGTCTTTGGGTGTTGTTCCCTGACACCTCTGGACGGAACCAAAAAGTCCAGAACTCCAATCAGACCACAAAAAACGTGCAATACTGCTACCTGTCTGAGGCCTAGTGGAAAATGGTGACAAAACGTACTTTGAAAGAAATCCCCCCTTTCCCACCATGGATTTTCTTCAAACCAATTGCAAAAAAAATTAGACATTTCTCGACAAGTGCTCCAAGAGTAGACCCCAGAACTTAGTTGCCAAAATCTCGAACACCCCCAAACACATGCAATACTGCTAACCCTAACGAGCTCTAAGTTTAAAATAGTCTTAAATGCTTTCTTCAACTAGGCCCTAACTCCCCTTTGCCACCATGGATTTCCGTCAAACCTCTTGCAATCAAAATTATCCATACCCAGCGTTGCTCCAAGACCCCAACACCCATCCACAAACCCCAGGAACCCCCCCAAACAGCCCCACAAAAACGCTAAAGAGAGCGAAATTCCTGAAAATGGAAAAACTTTTTCACCACCGATTTTCTCCAAACCACTTTTATCCGGCATTAGACCTTCACAGCAATGCCCCCAGACCCGTCAACCCAGGGGGAAACAAGTTTAACACCCCCATACAGGCAAAAAGCAAAACTGGAAAAAGTGAGACTTAGCAAATTTCGGGCCTACCTGGAATTCAGTCCAAATGCGCTGTACAGCTAGGCCCTAACTCCCCTTTTCCACCATGGATTTCCTGAAAAACAAATGCAATCAACATTAGACTGTGCCAGCAATGCTCACAGACCCCAAAACCCACCCACAAAAACCTGGAAGCCCCCCAAACAGCACCCCAAAGACAGGCAAGTGAGCAAAAACGCAAACACTTTTTCACCATGGATTTGGTCCAAAACACTTGCTTCCGATATTAGACCTTCCGAGCTATGCCCCCAGACCCTGCAGCCACCCGCCAAAAAGCAGAACACCGCCAAACAGGCAAAAAATAAAAATGGGCCCACCTGGAATTCAGTCCAAATGCGCTGTGCAGCTAGGCCCTAACTCCCCTTTTCCACCATGGATTTCCTGAAAAACAAATGCAATCAACATTAGACTGGGCCAGCAGTGCTTACAGACCCCAAAACTCACCCACAAAAACCTGGAAGCCCCCCAAACAGCACCCCAAAGACAGGCAAGTGAGCAAAAACGCAAAAACTTTTTCACCATGGATTTAGTCCAAAACACTTGATTGCGATATTAGACCTTCCGAGCTATACCCCCAGACCCCCTGCAGCTACCCGCAGAAAAGCAGAACACCCCTAAACAGGCAAAAAGCAAAATTGCAATAACTCATACTTAGAACGTTTTCAGCCAACCAGTTAACATCGGTCCAAAAGCACTCTGCAGCTAGGCCCTAACTCCTCTTTCCCACCATGGATTTTCTTCAAATCACTTCCAATAAAAATTATGCCATCCCAGCAGTGTTCCCAGACCCCCACACCCTCCCCCACAAATCTAGAACACCCCCAAACAGCCCCCCAAATACAAGCAATACTGGTATATCAAAACATGACAAATTGCGCTGCTCACAAAACATTGCTGTTTTCAGCACTTCCACTACTTTGATCCTCTTGAAACTCACCTGGACAGTCACTGGTTCCAGCGATTCACAAAATCTCAGCAAGGCAGAACAAAATCGAACCACTGCGCTCTTTGAAGAAGAAGAAGAATAAGATGAAGGTCTATGACTAGTTTTCACTTAGTTTTTCACCCAAACACACGCGCCCGCAAAACACCCGAAAAGGCCAAAATTCTGCCAATTCTGGACCAAAGAACACCAAACCCCCCTAAAACATTGCCAACATCATTATGAACCAGCCTGCATTCGGCCTGAGCCCTAGAATCAGCGTGAACCATACCAACTTAAACCCAAAAAGCCTAGTAAAACGCACTGAACCCTAAACCGTAGATATGCTTTGTCTGTCTGTGTCAAAGAGCCTAGGTATGCTACATCAGGAGGATGCTTCACTCAGTGGTGCCTGCCTTGACCGTCTGCATGGCCCTGCCGCAAGCATGGGCCAAAAATCCGTTCCGCTCAAGAAGTTGCAATTTTTCGGTACTTTCGCGAGATTTCCGAAATACCGAAAAACAGCAAATTTTGCAAACATAACGGATGTTTGGCCCAAGCTTGAGGCAGTGCCACACAGACGGTCAAGGCAGGCACCACTGAGTGAAGCAACCTGATGTAGCCTACCTAGGCTCTTTGTCAGACAGACAAAGCATATCTAATTGTATGCAGTACGCCACATAGCCCCAATTTTACATGAACTGCTGTCTGGAGTGGACTCTGCCTCGCAGAACAACAACGGTACACTGCCTCGCCCTCGACCAATACATACCACGAATAGACAGACATGTAGTCCTGCTGTAGTAGTTGTTTTAGACTGGTTCACCTGTTTGCCACTCACGAATTGGCCATAGTTCTTCCGTAAATCGACGCTGATGATCCATCCATCCCAGTGAGTGACTGTAAAGAAAAAATATATATTATTTAATCAATCATCATGGTGTATTGGCAAGTGAGTCCACTCCAACGTCATTTTGCATATTTTTTGAAATGCAATATAGTCGCCGCTGAATTTGAAGTGCAATTTTAATTAGGCAAGGTAAAAAAAAAGAGTTGTTGACATGAGTTACAACTACTGTGTGAAAGATTAGATAATAACTAAGACAAGACATATGAATCATTATTTCAAGCACAAAAAATAAACAGCAATTGGTTTCATCAGAGCCAGACAGCAATTGCTGTCCAGTGCATGCCATCTTCTCAATTATTCATTACCTGTTCTACTTTTTGTCTGCATCTTCTTCGGAAAGTGAGGGCCCACAGGGCAGCATCTCCTGTCAATATCAAAAGTAACTCTGTCAGCAATCAGCAAGCATGTAGTCAGTCAGTAATTTCAGTCCCACTTGAGGGGACTTGTCGTAATCCATCCATCTGCCTTGAGGAAAATGGATAGGGGGAGTCTGGAGGAGGAGTATAAAGGAACATGATTGAGTGGTGAACTTGTGAACCTCAGGAATGCAGAATGCGGCACCTTCAAATCAATAAGATGAAGACAGTGCTGCTGATGGACTTATTGTGATTAGGTGATTAGAGTTTTGTTGTGGTAAAAGTTGCAAAACAAAGAAAGACACACATGAATAAAAGTGAATAAGGATGAAAAAAAGGAAGTCATTTTCAGGGCTCGGTGTCAGGGAAGTAGAGCTCGTCCTCCAACTCCATGATTCGAGACGGGAGTAGGCCAGGTAACAGAGAAAAACTTCCGTCACCTAAGTCGGTGTCCTCTTCTTCCTGCGTGCATTCACGTACTTTGTAATCTGGTGGTATCAAGTGCTGATTCATCTTGATCAGTGTTTACCACTCCACATTTTGACAGAGGGGCGGGACCTTTTTGAAGTTACAATGGCACCAGTAGCACTGAAAACACGTTCAGAAGACACACTTGGGAGTGGGTAAGACAAATGATTTAGGGCCAGGTTGGGGATCAGTGGCCATAGAGCCATTTTCCTGTACGAATACAGCAATGGGTTCGTATGAACAAAGACCTGTGTTGGCTCATCCAGATAGGCCTGCACCATCAACTCAAGGTTCTCCACAGTTGCTCAACTTTGTGTACCATCTGTGGCCTTCTCAGCACTGGAACGAACAAACCCTTGATGAGTTAGTCAATCCGCTTCCGACAATATCATGGCTGAGCCTGGTGCAGGTGAGGATGATGATAGGGTTGCTGCTGGTGTCATTAACGGCTGTGAGGGAAAGTGACTCCCTTCGGCCACAGATTCAGAAGTGGAACTTGGTGCTGGATCGCCTGCTGATTCAGTTGGACTTCTGACGGCTCCTTGAATTTTCTGCCGATCTTTTTCGAACCGTCTAGCTCACACAGCTATCCAATGTTTGTACTTTGAAACATCTGCCTCATCAAAAGGAATGAATGCTTTGCTGGCCACTGCCTTTTTGTACCGTGGATCCAGAATAGTGGCACAAATGTAATGTTGTTCTGTATGTATCTTTTGAAGCCTTTCATTGGCAACTAGGCGGCTTAATAAGTTCTTCGCCAACAGATATGCAGCTTGCTTTCCACCATCATCTCTTAATGTTGAAGACACCGCCTTCAGTTGATGCTCTAGCATGCGCAACAATAGGATAGCTTTGCTCAAAGAACAGTCCTCCCTGCTGACTTCACGCGTGAAGACCTTAAAAGGACGAAGCATGTCTGTCAGGCTTTTAACTAGCTGCCATTCCTCCAACTCTAGCCTCAGGTCAATAGAACCTACTGTAAAGATATAGTCATTGATTACCATGCACTGCTCAAACAGACGCTCAAGCATGTAAAAGGTTGAGTTCCAACGTGTTGCCACCTCCTGGATGAGTCCTTTGACTGGCACTTTACGTACATGTTGAATGCTCCTCATCTGCTTACGGGCCTTAAAAGAATGGCTGAAATGTGTGCAGATTCTTCGGCACATGGACAGTAACTTCTTGACTTGGGTTTCAGTTTTCAAGAAATCTTGAACAACCAGGTTTATACAGTGCGCCAAACACGGCACTCTGAAATAGTCACCGTCCTGCATGGCCTTAACTATATTACTGCCATTATCCGTGGAAACATAACCAACTATGCGATTTCTTGGTTGCAGCCATTCAGAGACCTTACTGTTAAACTCATCCAAAATGTTTTTTGCAGTATGAGTTTTCTCCATGGCAAACATGGCTAATGTTGCATGTTTCCGAGAAGCTTGAAAAACTGTGCCCAGGTCAACAACTGCACTTGACTTGTCTCTAACCCCTGCGAAAGACCCTGCAAAAGAGACCCAGTGTGCAGTGATGCACATGTAATCAAGGGCTTGGCAACTGGTCCACATGTCTGTTGTCAAGTGGATAGAGTTAACAGCACTCTTCTGCAAAGCTGCCCCAATCACCTCCAGCACATCTTGATGTAGTGCTGAAACCGCAACTCTGGCAAAATAGGACCGGCTAGGAACCTTCCATTTAGGGCAGACTATTGCCACTAATTCTAGAAACCCCACCCCTTCCACGAAAGAAAAAGGGAGAAGGTCCAGCACTAGCATTTTAGCCAGCTTTGCATTATACAGATGTACTGTTGGGTGGTTGCGTTCAAATGGCGCCTCCGACCAGAACATTCTGCTAATGGTGGGCTGGATCATTTTACGTGATGATGATGATGATGACATCTTCAAACCAGTTTGGCCAATTGCTGTAGTTTTATGCATTGGTGTCTCTACAACACTCTTAGTGTGCCTCATAGATGTTGCAGGGGTAGAGGGCGATACCACTGCAGTGCTGCTGCCAGCAGAACTGGGTGTACCAGAAAAAACGTCTGTCGCTTCTTCACTTCCCCCCTGCACGATCAGATTCTCCTCATCATCAGATGCAATATCAAGGGATACATTTGGATTCATTTTTTTTTTGTCTTCCTCGATCTTCCTCATGTGTGCGTCCCACTGGATAGGGTGGTGTTGTTTGAGATGACCTCTCTGGCCTCCGGTAGCATAGTTGGTACCAAGCTTACCCTGACCAACTAATACTTTGCAAATCGAACAAACGACCAGGTTTTCCGCCTTTGCGCTAACAGTAAAGAAGTCCCAAACTGTGGACGGGTGATGTCTGCTGGTGGTGGAGGCGTTACTTTGACTTTCAATGCCAGATGAAGTGGAGGATGGACATGGCTGAATTTGTTTCTGTTGTTCACTTACAGCACCACTATTTGAGGTCGAGCTGGATGGAGGTCCATGCCAGCCCTTCTGACTAAAAAAGATGGAAGCTGTAGGTCGTGTTGGTGTTGTAGTTAACAGTGGTGGTACCAGTGCCAGGCCGCGCATATCCCGCTCAGCAGCCATTCGGGCTAGGGTTAAAATGTCTGTCTGCTGCATGCCTGCTGGGGCTGGAGTGACGACTGTGATGACTGGGTCATCGTCAGACTGTTCATCAGCAGCAGAAGATACCACTTCTTGTTAGTCCCCATCACCAATAAGTGGAAGCTTTGCAGGAGCCTTCCTTTTAGGCTTAGCTACCTTTGTCGGCTCATCATGGGGTGAATCACTCTCAGACTGCATTGGTGGGTTCCAATCAACATCAACATCATCAGAAGGAAGGGGGCTTGAAAAAGAACTTGTAGTATCCCTCCTTGACCTTTTTCTTGCTGGGGATCTGGAAGACAATGGATAATCATCATCAGGAGGAGTGGCTTCCTCAGATACCTCTGATGGAGCTGGGATTCGCGTGCCAGCGCCCTGCTCACATACAAAACCCTTGCCTAAATCGTATAATCATATTAACACTATTGTTCGTCCTTTATTAAGTGGTTTCCCAAACACGCGGGTGTCCCCAGGATGCTTGCTTGTATGTCTTTTTTCATACTAACGAAGCTTGCACTAAAATCGGCTGCTTCGCTGAAATTCAGTCTGCGCATGCGTCGGTCATACCCATGTGATGTGACGCACTCGCAATCTGGAGGGATTCTGTGCTCATGCGCACTGTTGCAAATATGGCCGCTTGTCTCTCACCACGCTCTCCGCTTGCTACTGCTGCTTTAGCCTATCTGTCTTTCCGCACTAAACCATAATGCTAATAGTCATTATAAAATAAGGGTTGGTTAGAATTTTATCATGGTATACAGTGTGATCATTTTATATGTGATTTTAATTTGTTCTCGCTTACTTTTCATGTACCGCGTCTTTGTGGGCTGGGGCATACATGAGCGACGCCATGCTGAGGCTCCTCTGAACCCTGTCAGGTGACCAGGGAAAGTTCTAACTGCGCAGAAGCTAAATCTAGCCAGCTGGCTCCTGAAGCACAATGCGCCTGGGAACATCGCTGAGAATACGGAGTCTTACCTTGGAAAAAGCAATACTGTTGCTACCTATTGTGAACTGTCCTATACTGCTGTATTCCATGCATGGGAACGTGAACCCGGGGGGCGGGTGTGCAAAATTGAATATTAAGTATGAGAAAACTGAATTCTAGGAGGTGGTAATGACCGCACCACCTCTCCTGACCAATCACAATGTGGGAAACTGTCACTTGCAACATTAGTGGGTGGTCTGAGGGACCCCAAAACAGTATAACTGCCCTAGTTTAGCTTAGGAAAATTGTCCGACTTGTCCGAGTAGCAGACCTGTCACTGACCCTACGAACTCTATAGGTGCTCAATCTGAAGTGCTGCGGAGCACTCTGTCCATACTTTCCACAAACTCCAAAGGGGTGGAAATAATCACTTTGCTGGGAAATTCGAAAATCCAATCGGGGTTACTGGCGGATTACTTGCGGAGAAGGGTAACGCTGGCGTTGCTTCTGAAGCTGTGGGTGTTGGTCGTACCTTGGTGAGCCCAGTCCTGATCCCAAATCCTGAGGGGTATCCTGTCCTTACTGTCCGTGAGCTGTACCTGCTCGCATTCTGGCATTCCGTCCTGAGGGTCCTTGTCCCCGTCCTTCCAACTGACCCGTGGCCAGGGTTAGTCTTCTCTCAGACCTAGGTAAATATTAACCTGTGGGTTTGCGTCTCTCTCTCTCTCTCTCGTCTTCTCTCTATATTTCTTAATAAAGCACTCTTGCCTGTGATATTGCTCTATCACCTTGAGAACGAGTTATATTGCAATTGTTTTAGAATTGTTCCCTTCTCTCCCCTCCCTTAGAGAAATTACCAACTGTTATATTGTATTAGTATGTTCCAATTTTCCCCTTACCTTTAGCCTGATTTGTGGTGAACGTAATAAGAATAGTTTAAACACTTAGGTTAAGTACATGTTCTAGGTCCCTTCCACATCCTATGTTCTAGTATAAAGTTGCAGTGACTAGTTTTGTTCTAAACATTCTTACCCTTTAAGTCTTCCCATATACTCAAATGGTCTTAGCATTAATCTATAGCAATTTTATGGTGTTGATTTTGATGTTAGACGCATTATTCTGCCTATCACTTATTGCCTTGTCATCTTCTCTCTAAACTTATATAAAGTTTTAAACATCCTCAGGTGTCTGTGGTCATTTTACAGAATTGTGGAAAGTATTGTACTGATTATAAAGAGTATTTGATGTTAGGCCTGTCTACTATTTTCCCTTATAGCTCCAGGTCCGTCGTAAGAATTGTGCCTGTGGTAAGTCAGGTACATGGTAAGCAGAGGTAAACCAAACCTTAATTGCTCATAGCAGCGTGCAGGAGGAGAAATCAAATAGTCCTCCCCTGGTTTCACCCAAATTATTAATGAAGTATTCACGCCAGGGCCCAGTGCGTGTAAAGAATTGGTAACACGGGTGACCCGGGGTAACTGCGCGCTCTATCAGTAATTTTTCTGGCAGCCAGAGGATGGTTTGGACTAGTTAGATTAGGTAGACAGGATAGGTCATAAACAAACCGTGAAAATTAAATGTGCTGCTGATTTTCTACTGTATTAGGTTCAAATAATTTTGAAATGTTTTAAGGATTTATATGTAAATGTATATGATTTTTGCATTGCTGCTATAAATGTTATATTAACCAGTGTTTGTGAATGTTCAGTGTAGTCCGAATCCCCGGGGAAGTATTTAGCTAACGGTGAGCAGAATCCGGTTAGCTGTTGAAGTCACTAAGTTCGAGGTATTAGTGCAGGGTTAAGGATAACTGGAAGCACTAATTAGGACCTTTGTTTCTGGAGTGAATGATAGCTACGAGTCCTTTATAAAACTTTCATTGCGATATCACCTAGTAAGGGTCGCATACGGAAAGAGTAGTAGGGTCTCTGAGGCTTGTCTGGTAAGTAAAATAGTTCGCTGGTGAAATCCTGGCTCAGTACATATCCCCGACTAAGGTGGATGAGTCAGAAGAATAACGGGTTCTATGTTACTAGTGTGAAGGGACAGGCAAAGAAGTCTATCCAGAGTGAATGAAAAGTAGACAGAAGTGGTTTACTAGTAGCGAAAGAAAAGTCTTTTCTCTCTTTAGAACACTCAGACATAGTGGCAAACGTTGTGTGTTGTTGACTAAAACGTGCACTCGCACTTTAGAGAGAGTAAAAAGTTTCCGTTACCTTGTGAAGGAGGGAGTCAGTCGGAGAGCTGCTCTGACGTCACTCCGTGCCGCGCTGGTATTGGTCAAAACAGCGGGTGGGTAGTGGAGCTGGATTTGTAAAGGAGGGGTGAGTGCTGAAGCGTGAGACTCTGTCTTGCGGAAAGGCCGCGCACCCATTGGTTAACAGTATTTGTATTTTCTGACCTGATTGGGTGGTGCGAAATATAAGTCGCGCTAGCATTGGAAGCACAAAGGTAAACAAAATTAATCCAGCCGAGATAGAAGCGAGTCTGGAGAGTTGCATGTGGTATCCAGATTTCATACCGAACCCAAAGTACCTAGGATTTCATACGGAGCAGCTTAGACGAGGTAGACCGCACATGATGTATGGAGTAAAGAGGAAACTGTCCTTCTCTGATAAAATAAAGAATTTTTTCAAAACTGACAAGCCCATTAGAACGAGGGAAGGCGTACTCATTCCCCCGCCAAATACCCCTGCTTCTTTCATGTTGTTTGATAAAGGGTATCACACTTGTGTCTGGTTAGAAAATTGGGCAAAGTATACTGTAGATGACGGAGTCCTAGCATTCCCTGTTGAAGGTACATTTAATGGTCGGATCCTGTTTAACTTAAGGACCCGCATGAATGAATTACACCCTAGACCTAGGTTGACCCAGTACGAAGCTCTGGAGGAATGGGAGATTGAGGCTGCAGAGCGAGATAAACCCCGGATGGATAAGGGAGTGAGTAAATGGTATCCGAGGCTTCAAACGCCGACCCAAGAGCAGAAAATGAAACAGTGGAGGCAATCTATGTTGACTGAAGGGCTGTTCCCTATGATGGGGGTATCAGAAGAAAAGAGAGGAAAATGTAAAGAAAAAACCCATCACCTAGCACCTATGGGGGACGTAGAAGATGAACACCTGGAAGATTTGTTAATGAAAAATCCACCTCCCTATGTTGCAGAATTAGAACCTGTGCATTCTCAAAATCCCTTCACAAATTATCCTAGATGTAGGAGGGACAGTGATACAGATGGAACAGGTACAGGCAGTAAAACCAGTGAAAGGGATGGGTTTTGCAGACCTAAATCCACAGTCCCGAATTATCAGCCATTCGGAGAAAGTCCACCTCGATTGATTGCTCCGACTGCCCCAAGTATTTATCCGTCCTTAGTACCTCAGGTATTGCATGGCAATTCTGCAGAAAGGGGGTTGCAGGAAAAAGAGAAAGAAGCCCTGACTAAACAGCGAGAGGATTTAGTTCGAACCATTGCCCAGATGCATCCCCATCCTGATTCCCTGACTATTCCAGTAACTATTGGTCCAGCTATTCCACTGTATAGAAATGACCTGACTAGTCCCCATCCTCCTGTTATCACCCCAATACTGCCTACTCCTAGCATCCCGACCCCGAGGAAGGAAGTATTCATAGATGAGGATCAAGAAAGTGAGTGTGAATCTGTAGTCTTGATGGATCTGCCCATTAGAGAATCTAGGACTAGTATAGCAGGGGCAAGAAGTCAGCCTAGAACAAAAGAGGTGTTGATTGAAAGTGCAACTGGGGCTAGGAGTGTCACCTTAGTTTCCCCTGAAGAATTGGACAGATGGACAAAAGAGCTGGAGAAAGAGACCCCTCCCCAACCCAGAGCATTGGAAATATATAAATTAAGAATAGAAATAGAAGAAATGATGGCTGGGAACGTAGGAGTTGAGCGCCTGAGCTCGTATAGTGATGAAGAGTTACTGTTCATCAGTAAAAATCTTACCCGAAGTGCTAGGTTGCTCCATGAAAAGATAATGGATACCGCAACAGAAATGGGAATTGATGTTAGTCGCTCCAAAATTCTTCAGAAACCCTACAGAGTGGATTTTTCAGACAAGGATTTGGAAAGCCTGAATGTGATGGGAAAACAGATCCAAGTAAAAGAATTGTTAAAACTCCTGCAGAAATGGGGCGAGGTGGGGAAATGGAGAACAAGGTGGGCAAAGAAAAAGGAAAGCAGCAGGGCTGGGTCACTGACTTCAGAATTCGTATTAAAGGAAGTAACACCAACAGAAAAATTGTGCCCTATGAGAGAGGTCCCGGGAGGAAAATATGTCCATGTCCCTTGGTCCAGACAGGACATTGTGTCATTTACAAACGACTTCCCGAAATTACGTGAGAAGCCAGTTGATTGGTACAGGCAGGTAGAACGCTTCATAAAAGTTCAGAAGTGTCTGCTGAAAGACCTGGATGGGTTTTTCGACATTGTTGTCCCTGTAGACCTATGGACTGAATGTAAAATAGAAATTGATTGGCCTAATGATGAATATCCCAGAGATGAGAAAACGGGAGCCCCTTCACCTGATGTAATGAGGAAATATGACCAGGTCATACAGTACCTTAAGAAAAAAGTGCCAGCAAAGGAGACAGATTGGACCCGAATAGATAGAACCACCCAGGAACGTGATGAAACGGTGCATTCATTTTATGAAAGGTTACTGCAGGTATTTAAGACTTACAGTGGGATCGATAATGTAGACATGAAGGACATGACCCATTTCAGTTATAGGTTTGTGCTAGGATTAAGGCCTGAAATCTCACAATGGATTCGAGACAACAAAATCAGTTGGCAGGGAAAGCCCATAGATGATGTCCTGAAATATGCTAAATACTGCGAAGGTGAAATCGAAAATAAAAAGAAAGCCCTCAAGGAGAAAGTCATGTGGGCACAGGTGAAATTAGCTGAACAGCAAGAAAAACAGTTAAGTAAATTGACTTCTGATAATGATATTCAGAAAGCAACTACTGGGGGGGGGAGGAAAGCCCAGACCTAAAATGAGTCGTGAAGAAGCCATGAAAAAGTTTCCGTGCCATGGGTGCGGCCAGATGGGGCATTGGCGAGACGAGTGTCCACACCTACAGGCCGGTAATGCCCCTGTAAATGGTTTAAATCCACAGGTGCCGAAAGAGGGGACAAGAAAAACCGAGCAACAGGTAAAATTACCTCCAGTACCTCGCGCTCCTAGACAGAATTTTAAGAGTCAGGGTCAGCAGAATGAGAGGGCGGAAGTATGGGAGGTTGAGAGTGAAAGAAACGCAATCATTCCACAGTACTTGCTAAATGATACCTTCCTCTGTGAAGATCAAGATTGACGGGGCCTGAGAGGGGAGGATGAGGAGTGCGTGCTTGGCGCCTCCTTACCGGTAGACCAGACTGGACCATACATTGAAGGAAAGGTTGAGGGAAAAGACGTCACCTTTCTGTTGGACACTGGTGCTACCAGATCCACTGTAAGAACAGTGGATGTTCCTAACCTACCCCTCTCGGGAGAAGCGATCCAAGTAGTGGGCGTCTCAAATCAAATAATAAGTACTCCAGTAACTGAACCAATGGAGATTTCTATAGGAAATTTCAAAGAAATGCACAGATTTGTAGTCTGTGATTCTAGTCCTGTGAACCTGCTAGGACGTGATTTGTTGTGCAAAATGAATTGTACCATCTATTGCACACCAAAAGGCGTTGAAATTCAGACCCCCGATGAAGACGGTTTGTACAAGCTGATGTTAGTCAGACAAGATTCTGATATCAAAACTTTATCAGTTGAGGATTTACCGGAAGAGCTCCAGTTAAGAGTAGTTCCAGAAGTGTGGGATTTCACAGGAAAGGATGTAGGTTTAATGGCAAATGTGGACCCAGTTAAAATAGCAATAAAAACTAATGCAATGTACCCGAAAACAAGACAGTACAAAATGAGTGCAGAAGTAAAAGCTGGAGTAGCGACTGAAATTACCAGGCTGCTCGAAGCCGAAATAATAGAGGAAGTGCTGAGCAGTCCCTGTAATTCGCCAATCATTGGGATCAAAAAGCCTAGTGGAAAGTACCGGGTGGTGCAAGATTTGCGCAAGGTAAACCAAATTGTTGTGCCTTGCTGTCCTATTGTGCCCAACCCTGCAGTGATTCTATATCAGATTCCCTGGAATGCAGAATGGTTCACTGTCATAGACCTGTGCCACGCATTCTTTTCCATCCCATTACATCCAGAAAGCAAATTCCTTTTCAGTTTTGAATTTGACAGCCATATCTATGTCTGGAATCGTGTCCCCCAGGGGTACACCGAAAGTCCATCGATTTTCAACCAGATACTGAAAAAGTGCCTTGAATCCCTAGTGCTGCCAAGAGAGTCTGTTTTGGTACAATACATAGATGACCTGTTAGTGGCATCTAAAACCCAGACTGACTGTGTCACTGACACCATTGCCTTGCTGAATCACTTAGGAAAAGGAGGACATAAAGTGTCACCTGACAAGTTGCAATTCTGTAAGAATTCAGTGAAGTATCTGGGGCACCAGATAGAAAAAGGAATCAGGAAAGTTACTACCGAAAGAATCAAAATAATTAAAGCAATGGAACTGCCCAGAACTCAGAAAGAGGTGAGAATGTTCTTGGGAGTTGTGGGTTACTGCAGACAATGGATTGTAGGATTTGCGGCTCTAGCCAGACCCCTGATAAATATGACAAAGAAAGGAGTAGAAGACCCCGTCCATTGGGACAGTGACAGCATGAATGCTTGGGTAACTTTGAGAAACTGTCTATGTACCGCTCCTGCATTGGGTATGCCTGAGTACACTAAGCCCTTTGAGCTGTTCTGTGACACGAGAGAGAATTGTGCTCTTTCAGTCCTGACCCAGGAGCACGGATTAGTTAGGAGACCAGTAGCCTATTTTTCGGCCACCCTAGATCCGGTGGCTGCTGGATTACCTGGATGCTTGAAAGCCGTTGCTGCTACTTGCGTCAGTCTGGAACAGAGTGAGAACATTGTCATGGGACATCCCGTCACTGTATATGTTCCTCACTCTGTTGTCATCCTACTGACTAGAACTAAGACCCAGTACCTCACACCTAGTCGGCTGACTAAGTATGAGAGAATTTTGATTGGTGCTGAAAATGTAACTATTTCCCGGTGCAATGTCCTAAACCCTGCGACACTGTTACCTATCCCTCTGGATGTAGAAGCTGAAGAGGAAGGGGAACATAATTGCATCGATCTAACTGAATTTAGCACAAAACCCCGTCCAGACATCCGTGAAATAGCGCTACTTGACGGGGATAAAACAATGTTCGTGGATGGCTCGTGTTTGAGACATGAGAGTGGGAGTCTGAGTGCTGCCTATGCTGTGGTTACACTGACAGGAACTATCGAAGCATCTTACATGCGCGAGGTGAAATCTTCACAAGTGGCGGAGCTCATCGCGTTAACCAGAGCCTGTAAGAGGGGTAAGAACAAGAGAATAACTGTTTACACAGACAGCCAGTATTGTTTCGGGGTCGTTCATGACTTCGGCCAGTTGTGGCTACAAAGAGAATTCATGACTTCCTCAGGCACACCTATCAGAAATGGGAAGGTGGTGCATGACTTACTGGAAGCTATCCAATTACCCAAAGAATTGGCTGTGGTCAAGTGTGCGGCTCACAAATCTGGAAATGATGATGTGACTGCCGGTAATAGGTACGCTGACCAAATTGCACAGTTTTGTGCCCGACACCATATGTCCCTACAAATTGCACTGTGGGATGGAACCAGCTGCCAACTTATGTTGTTTGAGAATGTGTCAACGTGGGAAAAATTAAAAGAGTTGCAACAGGCCACAGACAGGAAAGAAAAAGGAAGGTGGGCAGAAAATGGATGCAAACTGAGAGATGATGGTGTGGTGGTAAACTCGACTGGGGTGCCTGTACTGCCTGATAGTTTGATTGACCCCATGATCAGAATGATACATGAACCAACACATATGGGAAGAGACGCAATGTGTCGGGTGTTTGACAAGGTGTTCTGTAATTCAAAATTCAGGAACCAGGCGGAAAGGCTTTGCCAGAGGTGCCTAGTGTGTCAGCAATTCAATGCAGGGAAAAAGACTGTAGTAGAACAAAGTACAGTTGGAAAGGCAATAGGTCCCTTTGTTAGAATGCAGGCAGACTTCATAACCATGCCCAAATGCAAAGGATATAGATATATCTTAGTCATAGTTTGTCTATTCTCCAGGTGGGTGGAAGCATATCCAGCTAAGAAAAATGATGCTCTCACCACAGCCAAGTTATTGCTCAGGGAGTTGATACCTAGGTACGGAATTCCAGAGACAATCGAAACGGACCAAGGTGGGCATTTTGCCAACGATGTCTTGGAAGAACTCTGTAAAGCATTCAAAATGAAGCAAAGATTGCACTGTGCCTACCATCCAGAGGCTTCTGGGGTAGTGGAACAAATAAATGGCACCCTGAAATCCAGATTGGGAAAAATGTGTGATTCCACAAAGATGAACTGGATAGAGGCTTTACCCCTTGTGCTGATGAGTTTGAGAAGTATCCCGAACAGAAAAACTGGCCTGAGTCCCCATGAAGTGTTGATGGGAAGAGTGATGCGACAGGCATGGGTGCCCGGACACAAACTGCTAAGCATTTCTGATGATATGGTATTAGAATACTGCAAGCAGTTGGGTGACCAAGTGCGTTCTCTCTCTCAGCAGATTGGAGAGACAGAAGACGAATGGCCAAAGACTCCAGCGCATAAACTGCAACCAGGAGATTGGGTGGCGTTAAAGAAACACACCCGGAGCAGTTGCCTGAAGCCAAGGTGGGGAAAGCCACGACAAGTGATCCTCGTCACTACTACTGCTGTAAAGTGCGCTGGTGTACCGAAGTGGATCCACGCCAGCCACACAAAGCGGGTATCTGGAGAAAACGCGACTGGAGCTGAAGGCAGCTCAGCTGAAGAAGCTTCCGAGGAGGAGAGTCCGGAGCTAGCTGACATTGAACTGCCGAGCACAAGTCGAGACGTTGAATGGTACCCCGCCGACGACCCGGTTCATGATCCAATACGAACCAGGAAATATTCCTATTTAGACAGTGAGTGGGATAGTCCAGGTGAGTTAGAAATAGAAGAAGAAGGTCAGGTCAACGAAAGCCACAACGCACCTGATCAGGACGTAGGCCAAGTAGGGTCAGATCAAGACATCAAAACTTCTCCTGAAACTCCAGAAGGAGGAGAGGGACAGTTAGAAATTAGAGCTGACGTTCATGCAGAAGAAAGCGAAGAGATCGAAGAGCATGAACAGGAACAGATAGAACTAGATCAAAGTGCTCAGACAACGGAAACAACAGTAACCAGAAATAAAAAGAAAGTGCGATTTGAATCTGAGCAGGGACAGATTAGCGACCAGGCAGAAGAAATAGATGAAAGACCTGGAACTAGTCAGACAGGCAGGGAAACAGAGGTGCCACATCAAAAAGTAAAAAGAGTGCACGAAGAAGGCCAAGTTTCCTCGACCACTGGGAGGCACGGAGGCAGAAGTGCACCCAGATACGTCAAGAGATTGAGACTCAGATTAAAGACAGTCGAAGAAAATCAGAAAGACAGAAAAAGGGCTCAAAGTGAAAGAAATGCAGCCCAAGGCAAATCGCTAAGAAAGAGCGACAGAATAAAGAAACAGAACCGACTGTATCGGAGCCCTGAGTGGACGTACTTTGTGTTGGAGGAAATTGACGAGCCACACCACAGTGGCAACAGTGACGACGAGTCCATTGCTGATCGGAGTTCGGACGAAGACCCTCCTTGAGAGAGCCCCGAAGTGAGCCTTTGGTGCAAAGAAACGAAGAGGGGTAGCAAAAGCCACCTGTAAGCTAAATATGTCTGATCCGAATGTCTCTGGGAGATCCCGGTGTGGGTGTCTCAAAACCTGTTGTAAAATATGCTTGTGTAGTGTAGCCATGTTAATAGTAATGTGGATAGGACTAACAGTTTTTCTACCTTTTATGATAAGTAAAAATCCTAACTTGTCCCCTACTGAACCCGAAGCAGTAGACGTAGGGGTTGTACAGACTGCAGAAACTCCACGAAGCCTAGAAAGACGCGACAAACGAGTAGGACTGACACACACACGACCTAATTTAGAAGCACCAGATGAGGATGGACTCCATTTTCACAAAATGAGAAACAGGACGCATCTAAATGTTTTTGCTAACTTGTTAGTGCATTACGTAGAAGCTATGGAAATAGAGGACTGTTATGTCTGCATGAAGCTGCCAACTTCAGTGGCTGAAGGTGTGACATACCACCATCTACCTTTGACCTATGGAATCTCCTGTAGTATATTAGCTAGCTTGTTCTATAGAAGCACCTTGCAGTACTATTATTCAAATGATGACGTAGTATTTTCTGAACTTCCTATTAGAGGACACCTGAATCGTGTACATACTACAAGTGACGTGACCCGCTATATGGGAGAATATTTCCTGACTATAGGTAACATAGATTTAGATAAAGCAAGAGAAGATAATCTGACCTGTTCACTGCAAGAGCAGGAAAAGATGTTTATAAAGATGGCAGACAGAAGGAGAGAAAAGTTTCAGAAGAAGGCAAATGACGAGAAGGATAGAGTCCCTAGGTGGGCTGAGCACATGGATAACACCTCGGAAGGCGAAGCTAGTCCTGCCTTGTTGCTGGATTTTGAACGAAGGGGGAAACTTTGTATCCATAGGGAAAAGACAGAGTACTATAACAATGTATTCATCGGTTCCAGCGAGTGCGAACATAATTACAAGGTAATTGGAGGTTGGGGTTTTAAAAATGGGTCAGAACCTGTGTTTCCCGGAATATATTATATATGTGGGAACAAGGCTTATTTCAAATTGCCGGATCACTGGTATGGAAGCTGCTACTTTGGCATTCTTTTCCCGAAAATATACCATGTGAATAATGCAGCTGGAAGCGATGAAGAAACTAATGGCTTAGTGCGTAGTAGACGTGAAAGTGTAGGTGAAATTATAGGTGATATTTTTAGTGCACTGATACCTGGAATGGGGGTAGTTCTGAACACCCATAGAATCTGCAAATTGTCTACAGTAGTGGACCGGCTATCAACGGACACTGCTGCTGGATTCCTGCTGGTCAATACTGAAATGGTTGCGATCAGATCAATGGTTTTACAAAACCGTCTTGCCCTTGACACCCTATTAGCAAAAGAGGGCGGAGTCTGTAGAATGCTGAAAGCGCAACATTGTTGCACTTACATTCCTGATAAAAGTATCGAATTAAAACAATATGTGAAGAACATAACTAATTTGGAAAGAGAACTCAAACCATTGGAGGTTGACAGTGCCTGGACGAGACTGACTGGAGGTCTCTCCTCTATAGGTAATTGGTTTACTAACCTAGGTAGAAATCTTCTGTGGAAAATACTGATGCCAATAGTTGTAATAGGTGTAATTGTATTGATAATTTTTATCTGCTGCAAATGCCAAAGGTGCAAAAAGAAATATACAGTAAATCAGAGGGGGGTGAAAAGAAACATTGATGAATTAGAATTAGAAGAGCTAAAGAGTGCAATTTTCAAAAAGGCGAAAAATCACCACTCTCATAGGGAAGCTGAAAGAAAACTAAACAATAAGTTTATTGAAATTGAAATGGACGATGTGGATGAATGAGAAAAGTTGGCATCTGTTTCCTTCTATGTGGTGATGATAGTAAATATCATCAAAGAGGGGATTGATGGAGCTGGGATTCGCGTGCCAGCGCCCTGCTCACATACAAAACCCTTGCCTAAATCGTATAATCATATTAACACTATTGTTCGTCCTTTATTAAGTGGTTTCCCAAACACGCGGGTGTCCCCAGGATGCTTGCTTGTATGTCTTTTTTCATACTAACGAAGCTTGTCTAAAATCGGCTGCTTCGCTGAAATTCAGTCTGCGCATGCGTCGGTCATACCCATGTGATGTGACGCACTCGCAATCTGGAGGGATTCTGTGCTCATGCGCACTGTTGCAAATATGGCCGCTTGTCTCTCACCACGCTCTCCGCTTGCTACTGCTGCTTTAGCCTATCTGTCTTTCCGCACTAAACCATAATGCTAATAGTCATTATAAAATAAGGGTTGGTTAGAATTTTATCATGGTATACAGTGTGATCATTTTATATGTGATTTTAATTTGTTCTCGCTTACTTTTCATGTACCGCGTCTTTGTGGGCTGGGGCATACATGAGCGACGCCATGCTGAGGCTCCTCTGAACCCTGTCAGGTGACCAGGGAAAGTTCTAACTGCGCAGAAGCTAAATCTAGCCAGCTGGCTCCTGAAGCACAATGCGCCTGGGAACATCGCTGAGAATACGGAGTCTTACCTTGGAAAAAGCAATACTGTTGCTACCTATTGTGAACTGTCCTATACTGCTGTATTCCATGCATGGGAACGTGAACCCGGGGGGCGGGTGTGCAAAATTGAATATTAAGTATGAGAAAACTGAATTCTAGGAGGTGGTAATGACCGCACCACCTCTCCTGACCAATCACAATGTGGGAAACTGTCACTTGCAACATTAGTGGGTGGTCTGAGGGACCCCAAAACAGTATAACTGCCCTAGTTTAGCTTAGGAAAATTGTCCGACTTGTCCGAGTAGCAGACCTGTCACTGACCCTACGAACTCTATAGGTGCTCAATCTGAAGTGCTGCGGAGCACTCTGTCCATACTTTCCACAAACTCCTAAGGGGTGGAAATAATCCTAAGTGCTGGCGAAGCACTTTGCTGGGAAATTCGAAAATCCAATCGGGGTTACTGGCGGATTACTTGCGGAGAAGGGTAACGCTGGCGTTGCTTCTGAAGCTGTGGGTGTTGGTCGTACCTTGGTGAGCCCAGTCCTGATCCCAAATCCTGAGGGGTATCCTGTCCTTACTGTCCGTGAGCTGTACCTGCTCGCATTCTGGCATTCCGTCCTGAGGGTCCTTGTCCCCGTCCTTCCAACTGACCCGTGGCCAGGGTTAGTCTTCTCTCAGACCTAGGTAAATATTAACCTGTGGGTTTGCGTCTCTCTCTCTCTCTCTCGTCTTCTCTCTATATTTCTTAATAAAGCACTCTTGCCTGTGATATTGCTCTATCACCTTGAGAACGAGTTATATTGCAATTGTTTTAGAATTGTTCCCTTCTCTCCCCTCCCTTAGAGAAATTACCAACTGTTATATTGTATTAGTATGTTCCAATTTTCCCCTTACCTTTAGCCTGATTTGTGGTGAACGTAATAAGAATAGTTTAAACACTTAGGTTAAGTACATGTTCTAGGTCCCTTCCACATCCTATGTTCTAGTATAAAGTTGCAGTGACTAGTTTTGTTCTAAACATTCTTACCCTTTTAGTCTTCCCATATACTCAAATGGTCTTAGCATTAATCTATAGCAATTTTATGGTGTTGATTTTGATGTTAGACGCATTATTCTGCCTATCACTTATTGCCTTGTCATCTTCTCTCTAAACTTATATAAAGTTTTAAACATCCTCAGGTGTCTGTGGTCATTTTACAGAATTGTGGAAAGTATTGTACTGATTATAAAGAGTATTTGATGTTAGGCCTGTCTACTATTTTCCCTTATAGCTCCAGGTCCGTCGTAAGAATTGTGCCTGTGGTAAGTCAGGTACATGGTAAGCAGAGGTAAACCAAACCTTAATTGCTCATAGCAGCGTGCAGGAGGAGAAATCAAATAGTCCTCCCCTGGTTTCACCCAAATTATTAATGAAGTATTCACGCCAGGGCCCAGTGCGTGTAAAGAATTGGTAACACGGGTGACCCGGGGTAACTGCGCGCTCTATCACCTCCTCTTGAATAGCAATTTCCTGATGTGCCCCTACTTCTGGAGGAACAAGAGTTGTAGGCAGTGTGCCGCTCCATGAACCTCTAGTCGCACCTCTCCATGCGCCTCTCCTTGCGGCTCTACTTGCGCCTCTCCTTGCGGCTGTACTTGCGCCTCTCCTTGCCCATGTACTTGCGCTTGTACTACTTCCACCTGTGTTTGTGGCTGTGGTTGTTGAACACTCAGCGTTGATTGGACGGTACTTTCTTGTGATGAGCCAAGATCATTTGTCTATGGTGATTCAACAACCAAAGTGGCTGCCGCAGCAGCACTCATGCTGGTCTTGGACCTAACTTGGCGTGGTCGCACTGAGCCCAATGAAGCGGAGGTGCTGCTTCCAGCATGATTCCCGGTGGATACCGCTGCTGCAGGCGTCGTTTTTTTCCCCAAAAAAGGTGTCAGTGGGCACACCAGTCTCCTTGGTAGGTGGTGCCACTTACTTATTCTGCTCCTTCTTACAGGCAGTGGCACTGGTGACTTTTTTCACTGAGGCGCTACGGCCAACTTTCTTTGGGGCCATCTTCTTGAGATGTCAGAACAGCAGGCCGTAGTTGCACGAGTTGCAGAGTTGTCTTGTCTGTGGCCACACGTGACGTCACGTGATGTGCTGCACACACCGCTGCAGGACTTCCTCCTGGCACTGGTGGTTCTCTTGTGCACCTAAAAGCAATGGAAGCCAGAGGAACATCAATTATACACCCCAAAAAGTCGAAAAACACTCAAAAATCACCACAATCCCATGCCATCCATGCCCTCAATGATGTTTAAATTCAAGACACCCCAGAGAAAGACTAGGCCCATGCACCACTGAGTACCCCTGGGCATAATGGTTGAAAGCAAGGCAAAGTGGGTGCAGGCCTGAGCACACTGCCTGGCTTAAAAATGGCCCCTTGACCCCCACCACATGGCCAGGCCCTGCCTGTCCCAGGCCTCAAAATGGCCCCCACCCACATGGCCAGGCCCCAACACCACCCCAAAAAGTCGATAAACACTCAAAAATCACCACAAATCCATGCCCTCAATGATGTTTAAATTCAAGACACTCCACAAAAAGACTAGGCCCATGCACCACTCACTACACCTGGGCCTACTGGCTAGTGAGGCTTTACAGGCACCCCAACATTTAAAAAAATCAACATATAACAGTGAGCTAAAATTCCATGACATAAATGAGAATTAAGTTAAAAAACAAATCACAGAAACAGTTGTATCATGCACCCATGACTAACCCTAGGCCTACTGGATACTGTGGCTACCCACCACAATATATATTTTGTTAACATTGTGAAAAAAGTTGTAGAACTGTAGTTGCCTCAACTGCAATGCCCCAAACAAACAACACCAACTTACTTGTAAAATCTCAAGTCCAAAAGTGATCTAAACTCCAAAATCCCAAAAGTCCTCAAATACAAATCCAGCAGCAGTCACAGAAAGTAATCCTTCCAGCTCAACAGCCAAATGAAAAGTGACCAGTACATGCACAAAGCACTGGGAGGAGCCTGCTGGACAGGAACAGGAAGTTGGAGACTCTGAGGCACTTCCTTCCTCCCACCCCACCCCAAAAATGGACTCCTGCACCAAAAAGAGCAGTCAAATGTCAATCTGAGGAGTTATTCTGATCAAAATCATCATTTTCACAAGGTTCATGCTTCCTGCGGTGGATTTCTTATGCAGAATTGCAATTTTTGCAGTTTTGGGAACGCTAGCTGTTCAAATCTCCCACCGGAAGTCAGCTGTGCGCCGTCGCGGGCTTTTATGATGTACTCGCGTTGTCAAACTCTTGTCGTGCAAGATGGCGTCATTGCGTTCGAAAAACTCTTGCGCGATCAAGCAGCAAGATCGAAAATGGCGCCGCACACGCAAAACCTGAAGAAAAACAACTCAGCGGACTCAGAATCACGGTAAGACAACGGCGCACGCGATATTGTATTTTTCAAGCGCGATCAAGCAAAATAATTTGTAGCTTGCAAATTTGCGGATTAATGGGTAAATTGGCGTGATTCGCGGATCGCGAAATCGTAAAAAATTATCAAATTCGCCCGCAAAATGGATTTTACGCCCACGCTTAATTATAAGTTCAAGTACCATGAATACATAGGGTTAGCGCTCTAGACGACGCGGGCCGACGCGGCCACATTCACATCATCACGTTCACAACGCACTTCATGTGACCGGAACCGGGAGCCTCCAAAAGACAGGGATATAAACACCTCACTCTCGCCTACGCGGTTATTCTATACGGCCCAAGGAGGCGAGCATCTTCAGCGGAGGACCACCCTTGGAGTAGTAAGGAGTGTGGGGGCCAGCATGGGGGGCATGTAACTACCCGCTTTATTACTGCATCTGCCGTTATGTTGGGATACTGCAGTTTAACTGTTATAACACAAAAGAAGGATAGGGGTACTATGCTGGGATCAACCTTGTTCTATCTATATCACTTTGTGGCTTTGGGCATAGTTTAACATACTATTATGTAATGGTGTACCCATGGTCCGGTTCTCTATCTTAAACCAGCCAGCGTTATGTGGAAGCTGCCACATACATTGCTAAGCTTCACATGGTTAACTGTACCCTATTAGTAATAACTGTCGGACTCAACAAGCTATCTCTACCACTACGACAGCCTTGAACACCTCCAACCAGACTTTCACATTAGGCTAGGGTGCAATAGAAATAAGCAATGGTCTTGTGCTGTGGACTCTTGTTCAGGGTATTAGCATAATGATCTCACACATTATTTCATGTTTTGTCTTTCCCCTACAAAGAAAACTTGTAAACTTGTAAACTTGCCGATTTATAGAGCGCGAATTGTTGCCCGGAGGCGTCCAAGCGCTAGGATAACCAGAGTCTACTAAAGGCGTGGGGGGGAAGGCAGGCAGTTAATGAATTGATGCAAACAAAAAGGTCTTTAGTTGCTTGCGGAATTCAGTGAGGTTCGGGTTCGCTCTAAGATTGAGTGGAAGGGTGTTCCAGGTCTTGGACGCGTTGTATGTAAACGTTGTATGTAAACAAAGAGTGTGAGTATAGGGGTTTCCCCTTGCCTGCCACCAGTTCTGATCCGAAATAGGGGTAAACTCGATGAGTAGACACACACCGGACCCCTAATGGGAAGCGGAGTTGGTTGCTTGGACAATAGCCTGATGATTGCATATGCTCGAGATACATTTTTAATTGTATACATTTTTAATTGTAGATGTGATCATTTACCTTTTAGGTACTTTTTACCTTCTCTTTTGGCACATGTTATAATAGATGGGCGGACACCACAGTTTTTCCGTGTGGTATAAATGACACCCCGGGTTGTACTGATCTATATATGAAACTTTCAAAATGAAGTTTCATATACTTGGAGTTAACTACTACTCCTAACTGGTTGTTTCTCCTCTTTCTTTCTATCAGTATCCTTAGTATTCTCTTGACCTGCTATAGGAAATTCCTCACCATGGAAGGAACTGGTTTTAAGTTATCCACTTATCTCAATTTGAGGTGAGAGTGAGAGCGCACTGGGACAGGTAGAGGCATTAGTGATCCAACACGAGGGTCATTCACTAACGGGCGAAACATATTGACCACCTGGCAGTAAAGGAGGGGTGCTAGGAGCACATAGCATCTCCCAACCACCACCATCCTTCACATTTTTTTAAACCTGGCCAGAATGTCAAGGATTAAAGTTTTAGACACAGCGACACTTCCGAGCTAGTTTTAAACCACACTACACTGAACTTTCACTACCTTGTTTCCCTGTGATTGTGTACTTCTTTTCTGTCTTTGTGTGTTGTATTGTCTTCCCCTACCCTATTTCTCCACCCCACGCTTGATTACCCTGGGGTGTTTTTGTAAGCAGCCCAATGATGATGCATGTCACACATCTGTGTGAGTGAGGGCAGTATTAGCACATACAGCACGTGCAATCACGCAATACATTTTACTACTCCCCACTCCTTCTGGTGTATTAAGTGTTGGTAGGGTGCTCGGGGTAGGTGAGTCCGTAAACTCACCCCTTCTTTTGTGTGTACTACTGATCAAGCATAACAAAAATGTGGCAAAACATTCATAATGCAAAAAGTCACAGCAATACAACCTAACAAAATGCAATTTTACTTGAATAATATCCATCTCAAGTGTCACAGCAGCAGGATGAACAAGGAAAGAGAGATCACCATGTGAGTTCTACCCAAATAGAGCAAAGGGGAAAGTTGGAATGAGTTATCAGCCCAAATACAACAAGACACTATCTGATCATAAAATATGCTGAAATTACTTAGGAATTTCCGACTTTGCAGGAGCCACTCTACCCATAAACCAGTCTTCAGATTTGGCAGTAAAGTCCACATTTACATACAAATATTACTACTCAAAGGTTATGGCTCTGTTCTCCACTTCTACGCTTTCACTTTTTCCACTGCTTTATCTCCACTCTCTGACCTTAGACACTGCCTTGTCCATTAGGGTATGATTTTGTGAGTATTCCCATGAATTTAAGTGTGGTTGGTTGGGTATGATTATACACTATCACGAGGATCACTGGATTTCCCAGCCTGGGACAACCACACAGCATGATCTGTGTCAGGTCCATTGCTTATATATTTCATTATTATTGGGTTTCTGGTTAGGCAAAGGTATGCATCACACTCTAAATTAACCTGTTCTCACCCTAGGGTAGCTTGGCACTGAGCAGTCAGGCTTAACTAAGAGGCAATGTGTAAAGTATTTGTGCACACAACACACAGTAACACAGTAAGAACATCACATAAGGACTCCACACCAGTTTAGAAAATGAACCCATATTTTTATGAGTAAAACAAGACCAAGCAGCAAGAATCCAATAAGTAGAAGTCAAGAAATACATTTTCAAAGAAAGAACAGTTTTGTATTGCTTAGATAGAAATAGTGCCAACCTGGCCCACCTGGTTGCACTTGACTGGGGCAAATCCAAAAGTTCCGGTCGATCCTGATGGAGAGCGGGTCAGATACAAGGATCAGCCTTGGCCTGATAAACAGTATCTCAGGATCCAAGACCCTTATCATGCAAGGGGACTTCATTCCCTAACCAGTAGTGCACCAGGAGGTGCATTTGCAGAGTGGTGGAGAAAGGAGCAGGGCCTCTGATCATCTCTCAGCAATCCCCTTGTGTGGGACTTACTGGAGGTAACAGAAAGGTAGTAGGCCTCCAAGGACGCTCTGCAGCCAAGTGGAATTCATCCCCCAACCAGTTGTTTGCCAGGAGAGCCATTTTCAGTTTGTTAGTTGAAGGGGCGGGCCACCAGCAACTTACCTGTTCAGCTTTTAAAAAATATAATTTTGGTTTATTCAGGGAGGGGGCCATGAGGCCACCCTTCCAGGCCAATTTGAGCCCCAGGGACCCCATCCCACTGGGCCTGGCCTTTTTATTTTAGCTCTTTATTTAAATATATGGAGAGGGGGCCATGAGGCCCCCCTTCCAGACCTAATTTGGCTTTTGTTGGGGACCATGGTCTCTGCTGGCTTCCCGCCTCCTGTGGGAGCCAGCATTGCTTTTAGACATAAGGAGCTGCTGGAAAGGCAGCTCCCTCTGCTCCGTCTAAAAGCAATTCTGCTCTGCTTCTAGCAAGTGGGAGCATTTTTGTACAATCTCACTTGCTGAAAGCGAAGCTTTTGCTGTGGCTTGGCAGGGCAGTAAAGCTCCCACCAAGCCACAGCAAACAGCTTTGTCCAAAGGATTGGAACCTTGGAACATAGCAGGAGCTGGCTTCAGGGGGTGGCAGTCCGCAGGGTCGTCTATGGCTTCAGGAGGTGGGCCACACACCCTCCTACTTTCTTTGATTTTGCCCTGTGGCAGCCAATCAGAGCTCTGCATTTCCCTGCATGAGCTTGTCTTTTTTCATGATTAATCGCAATGTCACCGAGAAACATCCTTGGCCACAGACATCACTAACTGTTTCTCCTTAAATTTCTCAAAAACAACGAAACATTTTTATATCAAATAGCACAAATCACAATCCCTGTAACCAAATCTACCTTACATCCAAATTTGGTGTAACTTCATCCAGCAGTTCTAGCTGCAGACATATTGACAGGTCCTATGGGAATTAACATTGCAAATGCACCCTTTTCTAACCCCATTTTTCCCAGCCCCCACTTCACGTCCTGAAACTTTTCATGTGCAACTAAATCATCAAAGCACTTTTTTGGGATACTTTAGTGAAGATTTGTCAAACACGGCCAAAGTTATAGGCAAGTCAAAAAACGCTTCTCCTATGGAAACATTTACCTATCTATAACTACCTACTGGTGAACACTAGTAGGTAATATATATAACTATGACAATATGGTCCCCCCCAAGCACTCAAAATTGATAATGAAGAGTCCAGCAGTAATGAAAAGTCTATTGTACTTTTGTTCCTCATTTTTATTTGGGTTCTCAGTGTCTGATGTTCAACAGTACATATGTGTTCAATATACAGCTTCCACAGATGCTGATGTACAACCGAACAATTTACAGCCAACACGTGTTTCATTGGGTGTTTTTACACACAATGATTTCTTCAGGGCATGGTTGTGTATTAGATCAAAGTTGGAAAAGGACAATACCCTGCTACCAGCACCCGTGTGCAAAAAGGGAGGTGAAGTTTCAGGCTAGCGCTAGCTTAATTAGTATACCTTAGCGCTAGCCCGACGGACTGATAAGGGGTTTTATTTGTGCTTAAAGGACAAAATCTTATTTCGGTGGTTTGTTGACTGTCTGGATTGTGTATTTGAACTTGTTACAGAATCAGGTTAATACCTTGATTAGGCTAGTTGATTTCTAGCCTTTCTATTTCTATCTTTCCTTTACACCCCAAACTCCGGCTCCCTTTTTATACATGTATGATGGTAGTTGGGTACCGTACTTGGTTGCATGATACACAGGTTATCATGGGCACTATGGGCCCGATGTAGGTAAATCCCATCTACCGATTTTGAAATACCGAATCCTACCGATTCGGTATTTCAAAATCGGTAAATGGTATGTAGGTCCCAACATCTGGATTTGTTACCGAATCCTTAACAATTCTTTAATTACCGATTCGGTAAATACCGAATCGGTAATGCCCATTCATTCCTATGGGCTTTGAAGCCCATAGGAATGATTAGGCATTACCGATTCGGTATTTACCGAATCGGTAATTAAAGAATTCACAAGGGTGCAGGGGGTGTCACTTTGACACCCTCTGGCACCCCCAAAACAGGCGCAGGTGCCATGTGGCAGGCATACCTGCCCTAAGGGCAGGTCTGCCTGTCACATGACATAGGTGTGCATGCACACATGTGCATGCACACCGGAATCGGTATTTTACCATGGATTTGTATTCCATGGTAAAATACCGATTCTGTAAGCCATGTGCAGAAGGTACATTGCCTACCTACATTGCATTTTCAGTAATTTTACCGAATCGGTAAATATTACCGAATCGGTAATTATTTTACCGATTCGGTACTTATTACCGAATCAGTAAATTTACCGATTCGGTAATGATACCGATTCGGTAAAATTACCGAAAATGTGCCCCTACATCTCAATAGCCCTTTACCGATCGGAAACGACCGAAAATCGGTATTTTCGGCCGATTCCGATCGGTAAAGGGCTACCTACATCTGGCCCTAAGTCTTTAAAAATAGGAACATTGATGATAACATCTTTTATTTTGGGTTTAGAGCCCTGAAGAAGTCATTGTGTGTAAAATCACACGACGAAAACACGTGATGGCTGTAAATTGTTCTATCACACATCAACATCTGTGGAAGCTGTATATTGAACACATATGTACTGTTGAACATCGGATGCTGAGTACCCAAATAAAAAAGTGGAACGAAAGTGCAATAAGAGACTTCTCATTACTACTGGACTCTTCATTATCAATTTGGAGTACTCAGGGAGGGAACCATATTGTCATTGTACTTCCTTCTTTGAAAGGATTATTGGTAGTTGAATTGGCAGCCTATCACTCTTTCCTTGGAGCACCAACATAAAATTGTTTCTCATCATCACACTTGCGCTATATGAATGCAGAGTGCCCGTTCAGTCTATTCTCTTGCCTGGTTGCCAACTTGCTTTGTTTTTAATATATATAACTACCATATATATATGGTAGTTATAGTTAGGACCTACTTTCCATAGGAAAAGGATTTTCTTATTTTGCCAATAACTTTGGCGTAGTTTGATGAATCTTCATAGCATTTTAAACTACTATGCGGTTCACTTCTGCTGATATTTCAAAAGTTTCTGGATGATTGGTCAAGCAGGGACCAAGAACCAAGGGGTGCTTAAAAGTGCTTTTTCCCCATTTTAATTCCATAGTACATTTAGACATGGCTACAGCCCAAACTTCTGAATGGAATACACCACATTTGACAGGAAGGTAGTGTTTGTTCAGGGATGTGCCTTTTTGTGATTTGGTGTAAATCCACTCAGCAGTTGCTGGGAGATTTAAATAAATTTCCAGGTGTACATATAGGGATGCAGCAGATTTGCGAACCCTCTGGATCTCATGCTGAGATCTGATTGGCTGACAAATATTCTAATCAGGAAGCGTTGGCAGCCATCTTGTGACTCGCTTGAACTGAGTCACAGAAAAAGGATTAAAAAAAAGAAAATGGGCCAGGGTAGAAACACCCTGCCCCCTAGGCCTTTTGGGGGGTCCCACAGGGGTGCTATAGGGCCAAAAAAGCATTTTTTTTAAATCTGCGGGAGTCACGCCTGATTAATAAATCTCGTTGAACTTCTTTTTTTAAACGAAGTGCAGTATCCTGTGCCTTGTTTCTTATTGGCCTCTGGGAGGGCCAGGGTCCAAAGGGCATGCACAAATATGTAGGAGGGGGTGCACTGGGCCCCCCTAGTATCTCTAAATCAACGGGGAGTACCACCTTCCCGGGTCATTAAGACTCATTTATGTAGGGTTGCCCCCGTGGCAACTCCCATACCCTGAGGACCGCCACCTCACCTGGGCACAACCGTGAGGCCCCCCCACAGCTCCCAGGGACTGATGCCTTCCCGGGGCAAAATATGACAGAAATTTGCAGCCCCCTTCCTAAAGTCAACATGTCCCTTCGGACCGCCACACTCCAGGGCAAGCTCCTGCTATTTCCTGGATGTCCACCCCTGGGACATTGCAGTTTGCTATGGCTTGGAAGCCATAGCAAACATTGCTCTGCTTTGTGCAAACAAGAGCAGAAAAATGCTCTCGCTTGAACGAAGCGGAGCAGAATAGCTTTTGGACAGAGGCATCTGTAATAAAGCAGATCCCGCTGTCCAAAAGCAATGCCTGCTCCCTCAGGACGTGGTGAGCCAGTAGGGACTGCAAAAGCCTTCAGGATCCCACCGCTGTCCAGAACAAAAATGACTGTGTGCCCAGGATGGGCACGCAGTAGAGATGCCAGGCCCCGGCGGGATGGGGTCCCTGGGCCAAAATTAGCCCGGGGGCCACATGGTCACCCTCTCTTTTTTATAAAAGTTTTTAAAAGGGGACAGGCCCTGGGCATGGGTTCACCGTGGTCAAAACGGTCTAGGGACAGGCGGCCATGCAGCCCGCCCTTTCTAAAAAGTAGTGTTTTTTGTTAAGCCAGCAACTTGCCAGAGACCCTGCCCCCTTTCTTCACCACTCTACAAACGGGCCTCATGGCACACTACTGGTTGGGGAATGACTTCTTCTTGACTCCTCTGAAAACCTCTTAGCAATCCTTGCGGGCCAACTACCCCTCCTGTTGACTCCAGTAAGTCCCACACAGCAGGATTGCTAAGAGGTCTTAGGAGGCCATACCCCATTTCTCCACTATTATGCAAACACGGCTCCTGGCACACTACTAATTGGAAGATGGAGTCTACTTTCCTCCTGAGGGACCTTATGGGCTGGGAAGCTCTCCTGGTACCTCCTATAAGTCCTACACAGCAGGATTCATGAGAGCTCGTCCGAGGCCCCGCCCCCTTTCTCTACCACTCTGCAAACATGACCACTACTTAAAAAACCATAGAAATTAACTGAAAAACCCAAAGGTTTAAGGGACTTTATAGTTAGGAATCAACATTTTAAAAACCTTAGAAATTCCCAGCAAAAAAAGATTACAGGGACATTACAGATAGGAAATGGAATAAAAAAAAACATAGAAAGTCACTGAAAAACAGATTTTATAGTTAGGCTCAGTGTTTACTCATACAAGACCAGAGAAATTCAGCAGTTATAGTTACCTGAGCTAACTATAACTAGTTCCCCCACAATTCACTGCTTATGACCTCACATTTTACATCACTCATGACATGGTCAGTGACATCACTGATGACATCACTGATGGCATCACTGATGACATTCCCAAGTGACTATGAGTGGAATGAACGAGAGGGGTGTGTCTGCAAAGTCGGAGGCTGGCCCAGCCCAGCGGAGATAAGCACCTCAGAACCTCATGCCTCAGAGCTTCAAGTGTACTTACCTCACCTTTTCACCGAACCGGCTGAATATTGTTGTGCTGCCATTGTGACTGCCTTGCTAATACTACCATTGCAGCTGGTGAGGTTGGGGCAAGCGGGGCAGTAGTTTCTTTTCTGACTGAAGCCCCAGGAGAAGAGAAAAAAGTAGCGGGTTTTCAGCAGGCAAGGTAGCTGCTGGTCAGCTTTCACAGCACAGGTGGAGCTCCGCTCCACAGAGGCAGCCCAGCAAGGTCTGGGTGCGGCTTGTGGAGTTGGGAGAGCACCCCAGCCTTTGCCATCACTCCTTCTGTCGCACAGTCCTCATACAGTCCTGAAGCCCAGTAAGCCCAGTAGCAAGTGACATACTTTTAAAGCCACAGTAAATTTACCCACATTTGCGCAGCTGTTTGAACTGTGTGCTCATGCCCCTAATCCGTAACTGCAGTCTGTAGAGGCGTGGGGACGCTGTCCATTGGCAAAAAGGAACTTGATAAATAACTGCCCCTACAGGTGACTCCAGACATCCCCAAATCAATAAGGAAAGCAAGAAAGACGTTCTTGCTAAAAGGCGCATCATCTTTTGTGGGTCAATAGGATGTCCTCTAGGTGTTTGCGCTCTGGTCACTTAATTACATCCTCAGGGTCCCTCATAAAATCGCAAGGATCTTTTCCTGGCTTCTCTGGGGTTACCTCTAACCCTTCCAGTTCTCCAACACTGATAAAGACCATCTGGCGAAAGAAGCCCGGAACCTGCCTGTCCCATGTGAAATCTCATCCCTCCGTGCTAAGGGTTTGAGGAATTCAACGTTAAGGAATAAGGAATCAGGAATGACTCCGGGTGTTGTTGATGCGGATATGACAAGCATATGTACGGCTCTCCTCGAGTCGACAGTCTTTCATCACTCCAAGTTCTCCAAAATGAATTTGCCTGTACCAACCCCTTTAATTCAGGCTACTGATGATTATATTTTAACATCAGAAGCTAGAACATCCAGAAATGAAATGGAAATTGAAGTGGATGAATTTGTTTTATTGACAGAGGTTGGAAAGACTGAGTTGGAATCGAAAATGGACATGGACTTGGATGATGACAAGGCTAAGCTTGAGGCAATTGTTGCTGTTGATGTAAATCCCTCAACTGAATCTGTGGCTAAAATGGAACATATGATTTTGGCTACTATACCTAGCCCCTTGAAAGTTGCAGAGCCACCACCAGGTCCCTTACCAGTTAAAGTTACCCCACAAGCGTCCCAGATTGTCAACTACAGTTTTGATCATGAGGATTTGGAGGACCTTACACTTCCGGACATTGCCATATATATGGGAAAAAAATCAAGAAATAGAGGCTAACTTAAAAATGCAATGTGTGCCAGATGCTCCAGAATCAGCCTTGAGATTGTTACCGAATAATCTTGTTAGCTGTCCTATTATGCCAGCTGTGTGACTATGAGTGTTTTAAAAAGATTTATGAGTGATAAATATATATACCAAGGTGTATCAGTGAATCAATGGGTTATGAGTGTCTGTATGGATGGTTCAGTAGCTGCACAACTGGCTGTATAAGTGAGTGCTTATGTGTCTCAGTGAATGTATGGACGAGTGACTGGTTGTGTGAATGTCTGTATCAGTGTGTCAGTTGGTGTCTAAGTGGCTGTATGGGTGTGCTAGTGGGTATCTGAGTAGTTGAATGGGCGAGTGATTTGTTGTCTTAGTACCTGCATGGGTGTCTGAGTGTCTGTGTGGGTGGGTGAGGGGCTTCTTGAGTGCCTGAATGGATGAGTGAAAGTGTGAGTAAGTGGCAGATTGGGTTAGTGAGTGAGTGTGTGAGGGTCTGTATGAGTGACTGGGTATGTAAGGATGTGTTGATGAGTGATTGGATGTGTCAGTGCTATATAAGTGAGTAACCATGTAATTTAACCCAAATCACACCCACAGCTAATCCTACACCTAATGAACCCAACATGATCGCTGGACTTCCCCCCCCCCAGTGGCCATTGGAGCACCCTTGAATTAGTGTCCTGGAATGTAGGGGGTCTATCAGCCAAATTCAAGAACACTGAGTGGCTGGAATATATTAATAGATTTAATATAGTCTGTGTCCAGGAAACCTGGGAAGTGGAAACCAGCCAACTTTAATTTGGCCGGATTCAAAGCTTTTGGTGTCCCAGCGGGTAGATCTACGGCAGGTAGAGCAAAGAGGGGTCTCCTGATATGGGTTCAACTGAGTCTGAATGGGGTCAGGAAGGATCTAAAATGTAAATCGGACTGTATGATAGCTGTACAGTTCAAAAGCAAGGACATCAACCTAACTCCTAGTCAACTTTTATATTGCGGGAGGTTGTAGAGCTGGAGGAAAGAATGGGGGCACAGAGGGAACGGGAGACAGGTGCAATGGCCCCATTAATTGTAATATCAGGGGATTTTAATTGTCATTTGGTTCTGAAACTGATACAGTTCATGGAAGATTGTACATCCTTTAATGTAGAAGAAGGAGCCCACTTTGATCATACAGTGGAAGGAAGGGAACTAAGCAGGGTGCTGAAAAGATATAGCATGGAACATTCAATGGATGTGTTATCCATTAAACCTAATAGGCAGGTCAACCCTACCTTTAAAGGAAGAGGGCATAGTTCTTACATTGATTTTATACTTGTATCCCACCTGTTAAAAAAGCGAATTTTGGGGTTTAAAATAGAGTGTAGCGGTTTCAGTGACTATAACCCACTAACAGTGACGGTGGTAGTGTCAAGGGTTAGTAAGGTAACAAGGAGGGAGATAGTAGGTATTAGGGAAACGGTCATGGATCAAGGGCGGCGCCTAAAATGGTCCAAAGTTAATGGAGATAGTTTTTATAAATCACTCTTGGAAGAGGGGAAACAGCACCTAGAGGCGTGTTTAAACCTAGAGGTCAAGGGGCCCCCACTTGTCGAGGCATTTGAAGAAATAGCAAGAAACAACTTAGGCTGGCTGTAATCAGTAAGGCTGAGCCTAATCAACAAAACAACGAGAGAGAGATGCCAGTACTGTTAATCTAGTTCACAAACCCTTTTATCAACCAGAAAAAGTATACCTCAAGACTGGGAAGTGCTATTAAATAGCCGTTTTACTCTCAAAATATCATAAGAAAGGTACAATAATTTAAACCTTGTTGGGTGTGGTCAACACCAAAGAAATTTTGTGACAAGGGAATGAAATAAGGACACAGCACAAGATAAAATGTCAATCAGCCAGTCATAAATCAACCATATCACAGTCATACCACAAACATTCATACATTCATACTGGAATACTTCACACAAACTGGAGAGTTGATACACCAGTGGGGGAAGTAATAGGTCTGCTGTGAATATCTGAAAAATTCAATTCAAAATAATACATTCCTTGGGGTGGAGACCGCACGGGACCAGGTGGAACACTTAACTAAAGAGATCACTGATCTAAGAGCGGAAATAACGAGCCATTCAGCCTTTGCAAGTGCCAAGGAAACACTTGAACGGTTGAACAAAACTCTCAAAGACTTTGACGTTGAATCACAGAACAAAAAACTTGAACAACTAGCCAAAGACATTCAATACTATAACAAGAAGAAAACATATCCATACTTGGCTGAAGACTACTTCAAACAAGATAACCAGGGCCGCTTTTTCAACAGAGGGGGAGGAGGTTACAGAGGTGGCCAGCGTGGTGGCAGAAGATACACGAATTCCTCTGACTCTTCATACAGTGGGAGTAGCGATAATGAGGGAGCAGGAACCAGTGGCAACTACCAGAATCAAGATCAATGGTACCAACTCCCACAGGACCCCCAGAACAGACAACAACAGCCTTTTTTAGACGACAGTTCCTGGAGACCCCCCCGCGGGAGAGGAGGTGGATGGGACAGACGCCCTACCCGAGGTCAGAATCAACAGAATCCTCAGAACTGGGAAGATTCAAGACAACAAGGATACAGCAACAAGCAAGTGAGGTTCCAACAGGACAACCACGGAGAGATAAACACCAGGAGAAAAACCTACCGTTGGTGATCAAGGAAAACCCGATCATGAATCTGTCCAAACAAATACTGTCAGAAGATCAGACGGGGATCCTAAGTAAAGGCTTATTATTTGTTCCCACATCCCATGCGAACACGTTCAATCTGAAAACTGAATTAACCAAATTCTTTCGCAAGATTAGACTTAAAAGCTTTTTCATGCATAAAACTCCCATTACTACAAGAGCGTTCACCGACCTACGACCACCTTCTACCTTCACCCCTCAAACTGCCATGATCAATCACCGGATCTTGACCTATGAGAGCTTAGTTCTCAAGGATGTGCTTAAGACCTGTGGCACTAAACGATATGTAAAGCACAATATCACGAGGAATGAACGGGCGGCACTTGAAGATCTTAAGAGGATAAAACATTGATTATCAAGCCAGCAGATAAGGGAGGAGCTATAGTCCTCATGGATATCGACGACTATAGAAAAGAAATGTACTCCCAATTAAGTGACGGAGTTAGCTATCGGCCGATAGCAACGAACCCGACAATGGAGATTAGACGTCAAATTCAACTGCTGACGGAAAAAGGGAAGGATGCAGGGTTTCTCACTGAGAAAGAATATGCATTTTTGAATGTGGATCAACCTCGCACCCCCACCATCTATGTGCTACCAAAGGTACATAAAATCCCAACCAAGCCTCCAGGAAGACCGATTATTTCAGGGTGTGGATATCTCCTGGAGCCACTTTGTAAATATGTGGACGTTTTTTTGAAACCCTTGGCCGAGGCAACACCTACCTACCTGAGGGATACGATGCAGGTGATCAACCTTGTGGACGAACGACCCTTCGATAAGAACACCCAACTTCTCGTGACTATGGACATCGTGTCACTTTACACGAGTATCCCGCAGATACCAGCGCTGACAATGATACGAAGAGTACTGGCAACCAGGCCCCAACCTGCGGAGGTACCCACGGAATTTCTGATTGACCTTTTGGAGATCGCAATGACCAAGAACTTCTTTATATTCCAGGATAAATTCTTTATGCAATGCAAGGAAGTCGCGACGGGGGCAGAATTTGCCCCTGACTTAGCGATTCTATATATGAGTGACTTTGAGCAGCATTACATTCTCTCAGCTCATAATCCTTATGCAAACAAAATAGTGGAATACCGCAGATACATCGACGACATTTTGATGATCTGGACTGGACAGGAAGAAGATCTGGAGGAATTCACCCGATGGCTCAATACTCAATCACAAGACATCCAATTCACCAGCAGCAGCAGTAACAATTCCATTGATTTCTTGGACATCAGCATTAAGGAACGAGGAGGATTGTTATATACCACACTATACAGGAAACAGTCAGAGCGAAACACCCTACTAAGATATACAAGTCATCATACCCGGGCCCTCAGGGACAACCTACCCTTCGGTCAGTTCCTCCGGATTCGGAGGAACTGTACCTGGAAGGATGACTACTTTGCTGAATCTGATGATCTCATCTCTCGACTAATGGACAGAGGTTACCCCAAGAGACTAGTCAAGAGAGCCCGCAAGCGGGCTTGGTTCAGTGACAGAGAAACCCTATTGGTACCCAGGAACCGCACACCACCAGAAGACAGGATGATCTGCGTTACTACGCATTGCAGTAAGAGCCATGACATTCGCAAGATATTTAACAAGTACTGGTACATCATATCAGAGGTAATAGAAACACCAGACCCTCCCATGCACGCATTTAAAAGAGCGAAAAGCATCAGGGACTATGTTGTATGCTCAATGCTTGACACTCCACCGGCACCAAGCATACAGACTATGTGGAACCTACCCACTGTAGTGGGTAATTACAAGTGCACTAACTGCAAAGCCTGCGCACTGTGCATGGAAACCAAGACGATCACACACAATAACCTGACTATCACTCTAAAAACACTAACGAATTGCAACAGTAATGGAGTCATATATGCCATCTTTTACCCCTGTGGATACATCTACATAGGTCAAACTAAACAAAAAATAAAAAAACGGATACTGCAACATTGTAGCAGGATAAGGTGTCAAACAACAGGAGCCCCCCTAGTGGATCATTTCATGGCAAAGACACACATACCTGAGTCTCTTAAATGGGTTGTCATTGAGAAAATCACGCTGGGTGCCAGGGGTGGAGATTTAGACTCTATTATGAACTTAAGAGAGTGCAAGTGGATGCAGTCATTCGACTCTGTCCAAAACGGTTTAAATTAACTTGATGCCACTTTCTCTCAAATGGCTTTGATCAGTTGAAATGGACCTAACATATGAGACCATACAGTAATGCACAACCAACATTGCCTATATGTCTTTATAATGTTGCCTCAGGAAACACTCGTGCCTTCAGCATGGATATGTGAACACACTGATAATGTTCTCTATTAACCTGTCCCTGTGTTTGCTAAAGATTCTTGGTGTGTAATGCAACTTGATACAACAATCTTACACGCCTTGACGCGTAAATGAGGGATGTAGTTCTCTATATGTATATTGTATTGCCCCAGGCGGGGCCTTTGACCGCATAAGTGACAACTAAATTGTCTGCTAACCATATGATATTGTATAATATATTGAACTGTTTTCTGTGACCTATATTTTAAAACATTCCTTCACCCTCAACTATATGCCAATGACCGGCTGCTACAATGCCATATACTTGCAAGCATAACAACCAAGTATGTTTCGCCTCAGCCCGCCCTGTCCCGAGTCAATTTTATCAAAGCGTTGTACAATTACCCTCTCCGATACCCTCAACCGCTATTAGTTCGGTTAGAGGGTTTTCACACGCTCCCTTAAGCCACAGTCTCTTTTGATTGGCTATGGGACGGCGAGCCTCCAGGAAGTATCGAGCGGCTGCACCTCGCGGCCGATCATTCACAGCTTGACAAGCAAGGATGCAGTAATACGCCTCGGAGCAACATTCAATAGTGAGAGACTTGATAACCTAGATTTGGCACTGAAACGTCCCCGCTATACTAGAGAGTACCTAGATACTGATAAACTTACGTTACTCATGCCGATATGAACGCGTTTTCCCCACGTTTTTTTAACCAACCCATATGTGATTAGTGTCGACTCTCGGCATTTACCAACTTATATGAACTCTGTTCAACCCAACTCAATGTAATTACTAAATTAACATCTGGGGTTGTTCCTCCCCCCGCCTTCTTTTGATCAATACTTCCCTTGCTAGATTAAGTAATTTACAAGTACAGAACATTTTTTTTCCAAACCACTGCCTTCTGTACAATTGTAGATAATTAGCAACCCCATTGAGTAATGCACTCGCTTTGACATCAGGCCAATTTCTATTTGTCCTCCAGAACCCCGAGGGTTGCGTGATTCTTTCCCGCACCAACGCCGGTCCCTGTGGGACTAATGAACAACCAGAACAACTAATGAGCGGATTGGAAAGCCCTATGTCCTAGTAAGTACCCCTTTAGGATACCTTGACAATACAAGCGTTTGTATGGTGCCCACGGAACCCAATAGTAATACAAACTCCTTTTTAATGAATGCAGGGATTTTCTCTTGAAAAAGGAACCAACGACGGTCCAACCATAATGGCCACGGAACGGCCTCTTACAAAGTAAGAATTTCTTAATTCCCATGCCCCATCCACGTGCAACTTTGAGCGTGTTTAATACTTGATACACTCATTTTCAATTATTATTCATAGGCGCTCCTGTCTTTCCTTGTCCTGAAGAAGACCCCAGCATGAGGATTCAATCAACCCTTTAATCAGCGGGTCGAAACGTAGACCAGAGCATACCTATTCTCTAAACATAGGACTAATTAATGAAGTAAAACAGATCCTATGTAAAAGAGTGTATTGGAACTACAGATCAATATACAGACTGTAAAGGGCGTATTTTATATCACTGTGATTGTTTCATGGTCACAACAACCTTTACCCAGTCCTCACTTCCTTCCCATCACACCTATCCCTTCTAACTACCTCTTCTTTCCATCACTTTGAGCGCGTCGAAATGTTATTATACGGATATTATTTGTGATGTTTTCTGCATATGAAGTCTTGTATTTATGCATCTGAATGAGACCTGTGTCCCCAGGCATTTGTATGATTCAATGAAGTAATTAAGTTACTTATCTTTTTGTTTGAATAATTGGTAATTCTGCAACCCGGGTACTTATTGACTAATAAGTGAGTACCTACCCAACCATGTGCCAAAATAATGAATAAAAGTATATGCATGTAACATTGTTGACTCATACCTAATTAAACGCATGTATTACATTTGATATTACAGCGAATCGATTGACTCTGACCATTGTTTTTGTACCTACAAAAGAACTTTAGAGCTGCTTTGAGAGATAAGCTCAGAGATATTCAAAGGGTCATGCACTTCAGACTTACTTTTAAACAGGCAGTAAGGCGCCGGAAGAACGCGCTCCAAACCCAAACATGGGAAGATCTAAGAGGAGCGTCAGAAGGAAGAGACCTTTCCACTTTTTGGTCGATAGTCAATAGTCCTTGTTTTCAAGATGGACACAGCCCACAGATTGCGTCTAATGTGCTACCTGAACAGTGGGTAGAACACTTTAGAGGGCTATATAACAGGGGAACAATCTTGACCGAGGAATACGAGGCCAACTGGGAGAGTGGAAGTGAGATGCCAGAATTTAAACTAGAGGAGATTATGGTGGGCATCATGGGCCTTACACGAAACAAAGCTCCAGGCCCAGATGGAATCCCGCCGGACCTTTTTAAAAGCAAAGTAGAACTGTGGGGCCCAGTTCTAACAAGAGTCATAAATGAGGCCATAGTCTCTGGCCTACCCCGCTCATGGTCAACGGCTACTATAGTGCCCATTTTTAAAAAGGGAAGTAGGGATAGCCCCCAGTGTTATCGTCCCATCTCTTTGATAGATGTAACAGCCAAAGTGATGGGCTGGGCTGTCTTGAATCGCCTTATGAGCTGGAAAGAAGAACATCATGTGCTTACTGATGTCCAGTATGGCTTTCGGGCATGCAGATCCACGACCGACCAATGTCTAAACTTGTATCTACTGGTGACAAAATATACAGTAACAAATAAGTAAAAGATCTATTTATCATTTATGGATCTGGCAGCAGCCTTTGACTGCGTGAACCGGGACAAGCTGTGGACTATAATGTCCAATTTAGGGGTAGAGGCCAGTCTCATTAAGATTCTGAGAGCCCTGCACTGGAACACATCTGCAAAAGTGAGGTACAATTTGGAGGGAGAGAATCCTGAGTCCTTCGAGTGCACCAGTGGGGTCAGGCAGGGGTGCATCTTGGCCCCCTTTCTCTTCTCTATGTATATCAATGGCTTAGAACAATTTTTAATTAAACTAAAAGTGGACTCACCCAGAAAAGGAAGTAGAACAATTCCTGTATTGCTCTACGCTGACGACGCGGTGTTGTTGGCTCGCACCCCACTCGGACTACAGCGTCTGATAGACGGGTTTGTAGATTTTATGAATAGTTTAGACCTATCTGCCAACCTGAGTAAATCATATATTATGGAGGTGGTGTAGTGTAGTTCCTAGTTTCCCACTAGGCCCTGCGCATTGGAATAACATAAACAGTAGTATCGACGTGGAACTGCTTATATTCCAGGCCTCCACTGACTATGCTAAACTTAATTGGGTTGTGTTACCAACTAGCTCAGAGGTCACTGGAAACTTTCTTCTCTGCATAGGAAGTGATCAGCTTCCTTGGCACAGACAAGAAGGGATTCAGTTTTCCAACAACCGTGCAACATGACAACTTTGCTCCTCAGATCAAGAGTCAATCTCTAGGGTCGTGTGAAACAATAGGCATAGATTTCACTCAGTCAGTCTAGTGCAGTTTACTTTCACAGTATGTAGAGAATAGAGAGACGGGCGTGTATCAATAAAGGTTAACATTTATTGAACAGTCTTTCTTCTCGTACAAGAGAAATGTATTGCCACAATTGCAATAACTGTTATTATAAAAAGTACGTACAGTAAGATAAGAATTGCGAAATAGAACTGTAAAAGCATTGATATGGTTTCTTAGCCATACAATGGTTTAAAAGTAATAAAACATATATACAGTCATATATACATTAGGCTAACATACTCAACTGGTGCTTCTAACTAAGCCTACCCCAGTGTGCCTGACCTAAGCCTAACACGTGAGAAGGGGAGTAAGTAAGTAGCTTAAGTTAAGTTGGTTTTGCCAAGGTTTGTTTCAAGAATTCTCGTCTAAGGGTTTAGTCAACACCATACCTCTGAATAGAATGATGGAGGATTGGTATCTCCTTCAGGGGTCTCTCTCGATATCCCAGTCACCCGCGAGGGTAAACCGGAAGCGCCGGGACTGGATTTCTCTGCACGAGAAAGGCAGCGGCTTCTCTCAGCGCGTCGAGGAAGGAGGGGTGACAGCGTCCGCGGGCAGCTGGAATCGGCTGGATGTCTTCGCAGAGGACGGCTGCTCGGCTCCTCAAGCGTACTGCACCATAGGTCGCGCTGTAGCGGCGATAATGGTAATCAGCAGCTTCACCACCACAGGATAGCAGGCTGCAGCGACAGAGTGCTAGTTTTTACCAACACAGGGTCATGCAGGCAGCTGGCATCAGCAACAGGCAACAAACTCGCAGCTCGTATCTCTCATTGCTTAAGGCAACGTTGGTAATATTTATACCTGACAGGTGCCGGGTTTGACGCAAGTTTGCTGGACATAAGACGTCAATTAAAGATGTCACTAGGAAGTGACAGTTATCAGTTGCTCATTAGAGTTCCATTACTAATCAAAACATAGCAAGCGGGGATTTCCAGGTTTGCTAAGTTTTTATCTTGTTGAAGAACTCGGAGTGTTATCTAGGAATATCAGATAGTGACTGCTGCTCTGTCATTGCACTAATTGGTCGCAAAGGAAGTAGCAGAGAGTCATGCTGGAATGTGGCTCTGTTCGTGTGAGGCCAGAGATGACTTTTCAGAAAATCGCACTTGAACGGTTATGCCAATATAGGGAATAAATGGATTTATAGCCGAATAGGGGCATAAGGTCACAGTATCGATCAGGAACCTAGATAAGCACGCAACACCCACTCCACGTTTTCATGTCCATCAAAATTACTAAACTAAGCAATAAGATGCATGTGTAACATTGCCCACCCCAAAATACATAAATGCATTCGAAATAGGCGTACTTGTAATACATGGAATTTAGGTACTGTACGTTTTTTAAAGCATAGTAATCATTCAAAAAATTATTGCATATGAAATCAATGAACGATTATGCAAAAGGAATTACACATGAAGTATCTCTGACAGAAGAAATGCGAGATAAATCATCACATAAAAATGCTTTGTAATAACATGCGTGCTAGAGGCTGGTGTAATGTTGTTATGTCTCTAGATGTGTTTAGAAATAGAAGTGTGAAGCTTCTGTTCTCTAAGAATAGTTTTTACGTTAAGCAAAGAATTGTTCGTGCCAAAAAGAGAGGGTCAATATTTAAAAAAAATTGTCCAATTCAAAGAAAAATAGATTTCCAAAGCACTTGGCAGTTTTTGTTGGTCAAAACTGAAGGCCGAATTCAGAGTTCATGGGAACGCTGTGTGTCGGAAAGCTTCTCAAAAAGTTATTGTTTCTCTGTGGGTGAGAACATCGTATCAGACAGGCTCGCAAAGAATTGGTCTACAAAATCAGGTGATAGTTCAACCAAATTAGATAGCGCTGTAACTTGGCAGGTGTGAGAATGATTGCTGTCATCGAAGGCAGGACCAGCAATGCTCACAGAACGTTGTACCTGGATGATGTTGCTTTTGTCACTCGCTCTACTGTTACCACTTGGCTGTAGTACAGGAGTCTCCACGAATGCCGTCATCAGGATTGGTAGCCGCTGGGGACAACACAATGCGTGAGCCGTTATTGGACTGAGCAAAGTATCGACGTCCATTGGTACTGCTGATGGAAGTGAAAGACAGATGTCCAACACGCATTCATCGCCGCAAAGCATACACCGTAGCACAGGTAAAATGCAATTTTGCCATATCGGTCTGAATGAAAGGAACCAGGTCATGTTTAGATCTCTCAGCCTGGCCAATCCGAGGACGTTAGTTATCCTGTCCCTGTAGCGCATTGCTAGGATTGTCTCTTCCATTCCCATGGGAGCTATGTCTGAGCCGAGGCTTGCCATAACGAAGCAGGAGGATCAAAAATAGAATCCCTGCAATGAGTCCCAAAAATAGTGGTATGCCGCCAAAAATGGAGTGTACAAAATTAGGAAAGATTCCCAAAATTGCCTGGAAGGGTGTTAGCAGTCCCGTAAAGACTGTCTTAAATATGCCTGGGATGCTTGTTGCACTAGACATGTTAAGGAGTTGGCTGAACATTTCTACGAAATGTACGGGGCAATTTGTTGATAAAAGGTCATGGACTTCAGTAGCCGTCCTTGCGACTAGAAGATCATACGTCTCTTTAGATGACGTTATAGGCACTGTTGTCTGTAAAAGCACAGATTTCATTTTGCTTAATGTATCAATTCGTATAGAATAGAGATTCAGACGAGGCCAGAGGGGAGTCACTATGTCTGGAGGCCCGCTCGGGAACAATGCTTGCATACAACATTTGACCATGGACGTTACTTGTACTAGATAACTTTTCCCTGGCGCGAGGCCACAACACCTGTGATCCGTTCTAAGAATGTAACTCCCGTTTGCGAGTTGCATAAAGAAGGGCTCTATCTGAGTTGCAGGTGTGACTAGCTGGTGGCATGAAAGGTTGTTTGAATTTCCATCACATGCTCCGTGTAAATCAATACCCTGACACAAAAGTATACCGCTTAGTGAGTGTTTACAGTTGTCACCACTAAGAAATACATTTTTGTCGCTGTCACTATAGCAAGAATGAGTGTATGGTAATTTCCATTCGGATTTAACATATCCCTTACCCAATTGTTCATATTGGCCAGCAGGTATGTACTCAAGGCATTTATGAAATCGGAAAGTTGTATCGGAATTGTGATAATTCCGTGTATTATCCATTCAATGACAGGACTCTCTGACATTGTCAATGGTAATCTCTCGAGTTTCTCGATGCTCAGGATTGTATAGTCTGCTCCTTTCTGTGCCAAACTGATCTGTTTATCAGTAAGGTTAAAACTGGAAAATAATGACGTTGTGTTGATTAAACGCCAAGGCACATAGCCTGAACGAAGATTTTGCAGCGTCCAGCCTAATTCTATAATAGAGCGTAATTGAGACTGGCCATGTTGTAACATAAGCAGATCTCTGTCTATCACATCAAAGGCAGAGGATACAATATTGTCCAAAGAATATATTCTGGAAGACAGAGTCATTAACCCATTGTCTACCACAGAAAGTGATTTCTCCAAATTAATACGATCAATTTCTCGTATTTTTTCAGCAGTTTCAATTTGCTTTACTTTCCAAGCCTCGTTGTAAGCAGCATAGATGCTGGTCGCTATGAAACGCTTTTGACGCTGTTTGCGTGGTCCAAGAATGAAATTGCGCAAATCAGCACCATCTTTTAATAAAGACAAGTGTTGCTTAATTTCAGCCAGTGTGGATGTAGTTAGCCATTCTAGGCAGAGTTTCCCTACACTGTATGTTGTTATAATCCCTGGATGTTGTCTCTGGGAGTATCTAGGGTCTAATCTGGTCATTTTTAACCCCTGTGTTTTATTCAGGAACCTATCTTGACAGCTATTTGTGTCTGTAGGCCAGATTAACCACTTTTTCCAATCAGGATGTGTTCTGTTGAAATGTAAAATTTGTGACACGTCTAACTCAATATCAGCTGTTGCATTTTCAGGTATTGGCTTTGGTATAGACGGTGCTTTAAGGTCTTTGATCTTAGCTAGGCCAAGACAAGATGTTTGGTGTATTGTGTCATTTAAAAACAACATTTGTTCAGGTATCATGCAGGTTCTAAATAGTGCTTCAATGCCTTGCACCTGCCAATCTTTTGTACCCCAAATTGTTTTTGTTTCAATATTATTTTTCCAATAATCAAAACCAAATGTCATCATTTTGTCATAAAATGCTTCTGAATATATCAATTTAGAATTTGTCAGCATTGTTTTCATGCCTGTTTTATCTAACAGTTTATAATAAAACGTTTCTGCATCACTGGTGTTAAACCCTGAGAAGTATTTGAATTTCTCAAAAAATGCTTTAGAACTGCTTTTAGGTGGTGTAGAACAATGTTCCCATTGATTATACATAAAAACATTTCTAGGCTGTGCAGATTTATGCAAGTAATGATCCCCATAGTGGGTGTAACAGAATAACTGCTCATAACTAGATGAACCTTGTAAATAATCATGATCTGTGAATCTAGCTGACATTACTAAATCAGACATCATGTCATTAATACTGTTAAAGTCCCAATCATCAGAGAATGTACTAGGTGTCACAAAGTCACTTAAGGAAACCTTTAGTTGATGAGGATACTTCAGGATTTCGACCGGACCATAGATCTCATAGTCTGTTTTCTCCCATACTACCCCACCAGGTATTGGAATTGCTGTGACATTTACTGTTGACAGTTCTCTTTTCTTCACGTGGGATGATCTGTGTGGTTTCAGGACTAGGTTGATGTTCTGACTTGCTGTGTCCATTGTAATATATTTTCCTTCAATGAATTTTCCCAAACACAGTACCATGATGAGCCAAAGCAGGAGGAAAAATACACCTAGACCGAACCAAAACTCTAGCCAAGGGGAAATTAGGTAGATTTCCTTCAGTTGATGAAAGAGTTCCGTTGCTTTTTCTTTAAAAGACTTTTTTGTTTCTGGCATCACTTCGGGGTCGTTTAAATCTTCAGAGAAGTTGTCGAAGTTGATGAAATAACCAGAGGCAGTTCTGTCAATTGATGGGATTGTTCTTTCAATCTGTCTCTCGGTAGCACTTTCTGATGCCACATCATTGTAGACTGGTGTTGTTTCTTGACGAACTGTTTCAATCTGTGTTTCAAGAGGCACGAGTTCCATGGCATTATTGCATAGTCCTTCATTGTGCACTGCAGGCTGATCGAATGTGATGAGTCTTTCAGTTTGAACCTCTTGGATTGTTGCAAGTTTGGGTATTCTGTTGTTTCTTGGGAGTCCACTGGGCCTACTGTTGATTATAGGCCACATGCTTGTGGTTTTACCAGATCGATAGACACGACTCTGTTCTCCTTTTTACCAGCAAGGGGCGGTAGCACAACTGATCTTGTTCCGGTGACTGCTAAGACAGGTACTGCTTTTCTGTAAGAAGGCCCAAATTCCTTCTTCACCGCGATCTTTTCTCTGACTAGATCCCCAATCTTTGGAATCCAGACAGGCCTTGCTGGGGCTGTTGCGGGTGGTGCCTCGTCAGTGGTACTTGGCTGTTGCTTTAACTTTATGTTGCTTAATGATTTTCTTGTTTCATTCAGTTCCTGTAAAACAGCCAAACGGTCTTTTACATCAAACTGCGTTTTTTCTTCTTGTACCACTGACATCTGACTATCGAGGTCCTGAACGCTCATTCTAATTCCGAACAATAGTTCGTATGGGCTGAAACCTTTTAGAGAATTTCTTGGCATGTTGTTAAGACTAGTCTGGACACTTATTAAATGTTTGACCCACCCAGCGCCTGAACCTAATACCTTCGCTGTTATAGATTGCTTTATGTCACGGTTTTTTCTTTCTACCACACTATTCCCTTCGGGGTGCGACGGTCAAGAATACCGCAACCCAATTCCCATGCTGGCCATGGCCTCCTTATAGGCTCGAGAGCTGAAAGCAGGACCCTGGTCAGAATGGAACGTGGTAATTGCGTATGTGCCGATAAAGACTCGCAAATCTTTTATAACCGTTCTAGCGTCAGCCGAGCACTGGTGGCCTCATTATTTAAGTGCTTTTCGTCTTAACTATTAACAAGACGCAGGATGGGGTGTAGGCAGCGTTACGCTCTTTCTGATTGGTAGCCGGTAGCAAGGTTCGCTACTGCGATCCCTATTACAGTTTTCACAGTTGTTTGCATATATTTGGTGTTCTACACTCATTCCCGGCCACCAGAATACTGATTGTAATTCAGTCAGTGATTCCTTGATCTCTCTGTGCCTTAGACCCAAACCCATGTGTGCGTCTGCTATTAAAAATATTCTCCTGTTCATGTTTGGAATTACTCTATCCCCCACTCCAGGGATTCGAGCAAAAGGAACGGAGTTTGCATCGATTATGTATGCATAATTGAGTGGATAGTTTACGGGTAGTGCTGCACAGTCGCCTTTTACGGTCGTTTTTACTGTCAGCATGGTTTCCCCGTCTATGTACTTATCTGCACGCTTTTTTGTGGCTACGGAAGCCGGTTTAGTTGCTTCCGCTTTGGCTGTATTAGCCAATGAATTCCCTGTAACGTGAACGCCATCACGTTGAAGACTCTGTGCGTGAATCACGTGAGTCTTTTGTAGTTCTTTGTGTAAAAGAGCTACCTCGTTCCAGAGCTTTTTATGCTTTATTGTGGCACCTGTGTCATCTTTGTAGTCGTTTTCGATCCAACTCTGCAGTTTATTGTTATAAGAGTTGACGCAAAAATGAGAATCGCACACGATAAGTGTGGGGAATTCGCGTTCTGCATTTTCGAGCGCCATCTTTAAAGATCTGATTTCAGTTCTTTGAACCGAACAGTACTTTACTGATTCAGTTTTTGTTACTTTCGGTCTGAATTTACCGCACAGCCAACGACCTTTAATGATCGCACATGCTGTATCGTAGGATTTTCTCTCTACGTTGAAATGCTGTACAAAGCTATCTGTGTAGATTATACAGGCATATTGTGGGAGAGGCAGAATTTCGATTGGCAGAGGATATTCTTCTTCATATTCTAAATCATTCAGTTCTTCGAATTGCGGGGCGAAATAGTATTTCACATCTTCCGCTCCTAGAGAATCTATACACTGTATCCATTTCGGATCCAGTGACACTGTAGGCAGGTTTACTGGGCTGAATAGCGCCTCGAAGGCGGATTCCGCTGTAAGGATATTAATCCGTTTGCCGTGTGCTAGTTCTCGTTCATTTGCTAATGCGATTTGCACTGCGTTCACAGTTCTTTCTGTGTGACTGAATGTTTTTTCTGCTTGTGTGTACAAGTGAGATTTAATTGAAATTGGTACCTTTTCTCCCTCATTAGAGGTTAGGTACGTGAATCCGCATCTTCCTGGGATGACTCGGATTACAAGATCACGTGTGTTGTCACGTGTATCTAATTTTGTTTTTGCTAACATGTCTGTTTGCAGTGATCTCAAAATTTCTGTGTGTTTTTGAGTCCAATTGATTTGTTTTAAATCAGGTTTTATTAGTTCGTAGAGAGGTTTAACCCTCTCTGCGTAATTTAGAATGTAAGTTCTTCCGAAATTCAGAAAACCTAGAATGGATTGTAAATTCTTCAGCGTTTTTGGAGCTTGGAGTACAGCGCACTTCTCTAAGAAGTTGTCCGCTAGGCTTTTCCCTTCACTTGATAATTCGTACCCTAAAAATAGTACTGTCAGATGGGCAATTCAGGACTTTTTAAAGTTGAATTTGTAACCCTCTGCTGCGAACCCAAGTATTATGGTGTTCACTCTTTTCAAGTGAGTATCCAAGTCGTCGTCTGTGAGATAAATATCATCTACGTAAGATAATGCTTCATCATCATAGATTTGTAGTAACTCTGTTACCCTAGCTGAGAATAATCCTGGGCTGTTCTTGAACCCCTGTGGGAGTCGACAGAATTTTTTCTGTGACCCAAATGCAGAGAAAGCGGTCAAATATCTGCTTTCTGGTGCAATGTTTTGACAAAAGAAACCATTAGAAATGTCTAATGTTGTTTTATATTTTTTCCTAACTATGTTATTCATTAGGGCTGCACTATGCGAGTTTTGTACTGCAAAAGTTTTGCAACATGTATTAAGGTGTCTGTAGTCCAAAACTAGACGATATGAATTGTCTGGCTTGGAGACAGGAAACAAAGGATTGTTCATTTGAGAGGTGCATGTTTCAATCACCCCCTGGTACTCAAGTTGATCTAAGATCTCCCTGACCTGTTTTTTAGCTTCTTGCTTTATGGGATACTGCCGTTGGGCAGTTGGTTCACTTTTTAGTTGGATTTTGTGAGGCGGTGAATCCTCATCCCATCCTACATGATTTTTATATAATGCAGGTGCCTGGGCTACTGCCCATTTCCTTGCATATGTATATTTTTTGTAAATCGGTATGTGATTCGAGAAGGCAGGCATAATCACTTCTTCGCCACGAGGGCACTCCCTGACAAACTCCGGGGGCCAATCTTTTTCAGCTAACAGAATATCATAGCCTTTTGAGAGCTTATCCCAAAATAGACCCTTAATTTTCCTAGTCTTATCACCCTCCATACGCAATGTTATTTCGTATATTTTATGGGGCTCGCTAAGTCTGGCGTCGGCAGTTTCAACCTGAATGTATTCATTCGTGTCCACTGTCTCCAGATGACTCATCAAGATCTTGCGCGCTATACTGATTTCTGCTGCACTGTCCAACATTGTCAATGCCCACTCCCCATTTTTCAACTGTGTCCTCAGTATTCTCGGCATGGTTGATTATTCTAATACTCGCTACCTTCTTTTTCTGAAATTGAGATTTCTTATTTTGAGCAGGTTCCTTGTCTTTGGACTTGGTGTGCTCTCCTGGGTCTGACCGTCCTCTTCTTTCCGAATTCTGTGGAAAAGATCGAGAGGGACGTGTATCAATACTTTGATATCTATCAGGTTTTTTCAGATTATCCCTATTTCTAAGGTTATATCTTTTCTCAGAGGGCTCCCGTTGGGGAGACTGGCGTTCTCGAGTCGGAGTTCTTTCCCTCCGTCGAGGAGACCTTCCTCTGGACTGGAAAACTTTTTCCTTGGGAGTGGATTGTTTATTTCCATCCCAGCTCTTTTTAGGAGTGTTTAAATTATTTTTAATAAATAATTTTTCAGGATTTTCGAGCAGTTGGGGCTTAACTGGTTTCCCACCCAAGCTGTCTCTACCTAATTCTTCATAGCATTTTTCTATGATTTTTGCAAGCTCAACAGGATCTTTTATATCTGTTTCCTTCAACTTCTGGCGAATCGCCACAGATGCTGCTTCTCCCTTTATGTTGGCTAATAATACAGCCGTGACCTGCTTGAAGTCTTTCAGTAATTTCATACCTAGATTTAAAGCGGGCTCTGGACCGAATTCATTTTGAATCTGTTTTAGCACTTCTGGTGGAACACCGTGTGTTTTTGTGTAAATGGAAGCAAAGACTGTACCCCAAGTGTCGCAGTCCTCCACGTGTGGTGCGATTCCCATAGGAAGGCAGATGGTCAAGATTCTGTGTTTCTCTATAGGGGTAGTATCTGGAAATACTGCCTCTATTTGAGTGATTTTCTGGGCTAACCAGAAAGGAATTTGTTCCCGTTTTGCGGGTGTTTTACCAAGACATGACTGTATGTTCTGTGGTGTAATTTTATTTGTGTTCCCCTGATGAGGGGTCAGCTGTGGTGTATTAACAGCTGGCTGGACTGTTGCAGTCCGCATTACATATTGGACTAATTGCCTATGTATTTTTATTAATGTGTTTAGCTGTGCTAACAGCTCTTCCTTAGACATTTTTGCAATGTCAGGATGTGGTGTGTAGCTGGCTAGAACCGGCCACGTGGCTCCTGGTCTACCTAGTGGACCGAGCCTAGTTATGTGATCATTATGTTTTAGGGCGCCATTAAACCAGAGCAGGTGCTCTTGAAATTTAAGAGGAATTTCAATCTCCTCGAAAGGAGCGTACTCTTCCGGAGGTTTCTCTATTTTGTAATAGTGAAACTCTTGTGTTATAGCGTTTACCGCTGGAAAGTTTATCCATGAATAGAATACCTCTGTCTGCCGATACTCGTGAGCCTCTATCACGAAAATTACTGTACCACCTTGAGGTGTCAGTCCGTTTTCTATAAGTTTTAAAGTTATAGATCTTCTTAACTGGACCGGGATGATAATAGCATCCGGGTCTGCCTGTAGGAGACTCGAGTCCTCCTCTATTAGTATGGAAGCCAGCCTAGCTGCTTCCCTTTCTTCTTCATTGTCTGACATTTTAAAAATGCAGTTTTTGCAGAGTAGGTCTCCAAGGAGACAAAGATTAGATGCACAATATTTTGGAACACTGTATCCTTCAACGTTGAATAAACCAGAGCTTTACATAGGAATCTCTTCCTACTAAGGTCGGGCGGATTTTAACCTTTCACCCACTCCAGACGTCTATTGGAGTATTTACGGGAGAAAGGGGTGTGAAATATGCATGACTGAGTTACTCTACAAGTCTTGCGTCAGTTTATTGCCTTACCAAACGTTTGGGCGCCATGTAGTGTAGTTCCTAGTTTCCCACTAGGCCCTGCGCATTGGAATAACATAAACAGTAGTATCGACGTGGAACTGCTTATATTCCAGGCCTCCACTGACTATGCTAAACTTAATTGGGTTGTGTTACCAACTAGCTCAGAGGTCACTGGAAACTTTCTTCTCTGCATAGGAAGTGATCAGCTTCCTTGGCACAGACAAGAAGGGATTCAGTTTTCCAACAACCGTGCAACATGACAACTTTGCTCCTCAGATCAAGAGTCAATCTCTAGGGTCGTGTGAAACAATAGGCATAGATTTCACTCAGTCAGTCTAGTGCAGTTTACTTTCACAGTATGTAGAGAATAGAGAGACGGGCGTGTATCAATAAAGGTTAACATTTATTGAACAGTCTTTCTTCTCGTACAAGAGAAATGTATTGCCACAATTGCAATAACTGTTATTATAAAAAGTACGTACAGTAAGATAAGAATTGCGAAATAGAACTGTTAAAGCATTGATATGGTTTCTTAGCCATACAATGGTTTAAAAGTAATAAAACATATATACAGTCATATATACATTAGGCTAACATACTCAACTGGTGCTTCTAACTAAGCCTACCCCAGTGTGCCTGACCTAAGCCTAACACGTGAGAAGGGGAGTAAGTAAGTAGCTTAAGTTAAGTTGGTTTTGCCAAGGTTTGTTTCAAGAATTCTCGTCTAAGGCTTTAGTCAACAACATACCTCTGAATAGAATGATGGAGGATTGGTATCTCCTTCAGGGGTCTCTCTCGATATCCCAGTCACCCGCGAGGGTTAACCGGAAGCGCCGGGACTGGATTTCTCTGCACGAGAAAGGCAGCGGCTTCTCTCAGCGCGTCGAGGAAGGAGGGGTGGCAGCGTCCGCGGGCAGCTGGAATCGGCTGGATGTCTTCGCAGAGGTCGGCTGCTCGGCTCCTCAAGCGTACTGCACCATAGGTCGCGCTGTAGCGGCGATAATGGTAATCAGCAGCTTCACCACCACAGGATAGCAGGCTGCAGCGACAGAGTGCTAGTTTTTACCAACACAGGGTCATGCAGGCAGCTGGCATCAGCAACAGGCAACGAACTCGCAGCTCGTATCTCTCATTGCTTAAGGCAACGTTGGTAATATTTATACCTGACAGGTGCCGGGTTTGACGCAAGTTTGCTGGACATAAGACGTCAAATAAAGATGTCACTAGGAAGTGACAGTTATCAGTTGCTCATTAGAGTTCCATTACTAATCAAAACATAGCAAGCGGGGATTTCCAGGTTTGCTAAGTTTTTATCTTGTTGAAGAACTCGGAGTGTTATCTAGGAATATCAGATAGTGACTGCTGCTCTGTCATTGCACTAATTGGTCGCAAAGGAAGTAGCAGAGAGTCATGCTGGAATGTGGCTCTGTTCGTGTGAGGCCAGAGATGACTTTTCAGAAAATCGCACTTGAACGGTTATGCCAATATAGGGAATAAATGGATTTATAGCCGAATAGGGGCATAAGGTCACAGTATCGATCAGGAACCTAGATAAGCACGCAACAGTGGGGCCAAAAAACTTGGGCAAAAATTTTAATTACAAAATAGGCACAGTGAGTTTAGCGAAGGTACAGACCTTTTCATACCTGGGCATTTTATTTGATAGGGGCCTAAATTTTAAATCACTGATCGAGGAACGTTGCAACAAGTTAGTATCAAGCTCTGGGGCAATAATGAATTTTGGCCGCAGACTGGGGCGATGGACCCCTGAGCAGATGCTGACTTTTTACAACTCGATCTGTTGTGCAAAAGTGGCATATGGGGCAGAATTGTGGGGGATGGCGGAGGTAGCTAAATTGCAAATTGAGGAAAATAAATACCTGAGAAGGCTCCTCAAAGTCCCCCACTTTGTATCGTCCCACATTTTACATGAAGAACTGGGTTGTGAATACCTAGAGGACAGGGTGAGGACTAGGCCCCTTGTTGCTTGGCTAAAGATCTGGGTTAACCCAGAAGCCAGCTTGACTAAACATATAATCACTGACTGCCTGGGGAGGGAGAAGGGACTGTCCATCCCTTGGCTCAAATATGTGAAGGACAGCCTGGTAAGTATTGGGTGTGTGGATCTTTTTCTGACACCCTCCTGTATTACAAAGCAGGATTCGGCCAGAATAAAGGAGATGCTAACTATACGCAAAGCCAAAGTACGTGAGGTGGAGGCTAGAAACAAACAGTCAGTTAAGGCACATGCTGTAGTGAGATCTTGCAGTGGATTGGAGCCTTACCTCGCCCTTGTACATAACGCCCAGGATAAGTTTTTATTCACACGTTTAGGCTAAACGTTTTACACCATTTACTAGCCGAACCGGCAGATTTTACAGTTCAGTTGAGTCAAAGGTTCCCAGCGGCTGCGATCATCGATCTCCGCAGGATACCCTTCATTTTGTATTGTTATGCCCATTTTATTCAATGCGCAGGCGCCGCTTTTTAATATGAGTGTTTAAAAAGGCCAATCTTAGATCTGTGAAAGAAGCTCTTGTATTTTTACAAATGGTCCGAGATCCCCTGACTTTATTTTGTGTGATACATTATTTAAGATCATCAGTTAAATTAAGAGATACTAGGGGAATCTGTTGAGTAATCGCATGACAATTCTGATAGAAAAGTGGAGAGGAGATCGTGGTTCTCAAACATGATTTGTGTAATTAATAGTATCGTATTTTGCCTGATGTTTTCTTTTAACTATATATGCTCGTATGTTTTTATACATTGTACTTTTATGGTGTTAATGGAAGAAATGCTGAATAAAAAATATATGATGATGATGATGAGTAACTGCATATGTGAAAGTCTGTCTATGCGAGAGAAAGTGTATGTAGGAGTGAATGTATGGGTGAGTGAGTGTGAGAATGGATGTATGGGTGAGTGTGTGCTTGTGTCAGTAACTGTATAGGTGAGTGAGTATGTGTAGAAGTGAGTGGGTGTGTGTATAAATGTATCGGTGAGTTAGAGGCTATATAATTGACTCTATGGCTGAGTGAGTAGGTGTGTGAGTAGCTCTATGGGTGACTGACAGTGTGTGAGTGCCTGTATGGGTGTATGAGTGGATATTTCAGTGGCTGGATTAGTGAGCAAGTGGGTGTATGAGGGATTGTATGGGTGAGTGAGTGCATGTGTGTGTGTGTGGAACTATGAATCAGTGAGTGGGTATGTAAGTACCCAGTGAGTGGGTATGTAAGGGTTTGAGAATGGTAGTGTGGTCATGTAATAGCTCTGTGCGATCTTCCACGTCTACATTGTAATGTTACACATTTCAAAAAGTATTATTTAATATATTCTTTAAAAAAAAAGAGAATGATACTGTGGAAGTTGGAGTGAGTGTATGAAAGGTTATATGGGGGTGTGAGTCAGGGCATCAGAGATTTTGTGCATGATGTCATAAGTGATGTCATTTGAGATGACATCAATGACATCACTGACCATGTCATGAGTGATGTAATATGTGAGGTCTTAAGTGGTGCATTACAGAGGCGTGGGATATAGTTAAATAGAACTGCTGAATCTCTCTGGTTTTGTAAAAGTGAAACCTGAGCCTAACTATAATGTCTCTGTAGTGTTTGGTTTTTTCAGTGAATTTCAAATATTATAAATCAAAAATGTATAAATAGGTATACCATGTCAGAGAGTAGTTGATGTGTCAGAGAATGTCTGTCTTAGTTTCCTCCCTGAGTCTCACTGTCAAACGCTCTCTGCTCATTAGTCTATATTTTCTAGTAGAGCAGGATGGTGTCAGATACACTGCTGATGTGAAAGATAGTTGACCTCTCCTGCCCCCCAGTGGATGAAATGTGTCATATACACATTAAAAATCACATACTTCAGTAGTGAATGACCTGCCTGTGAGTTTAGATAACAATCCAATGCAGCCTGCACAATTAATATAACCAGATACATATTACGCCTATAGAGGGGTAGATTTACCAGTCATTCACACAGGGCAGTGCAGCAGCTGCAAATGCTCTGCTGCTTAAAAGCAGAGAGGAGGAGAGTGCCAAATGTACTTAAATATGGCACTCTCCTCCCCTCTCCTTTCCCTAGCGCCAGCACTGAAATCAGCTGCGGTGCACCAAAGTAGACAACTTTGCACCATGGTGCAAGGGTATCTCCACCAGTCTAGCACAGCTATGCCTTGACTGAAGTAAAACATTTTCCCTCTTTGTATGTGTGACCTCTTTGTACGTGTGATGTACAGTGAAGTATGCGTACAACATCAGAAAAAGTTGGAAAAGAAGGAGAAATTAAAGTATTTCTCCTTCCTTGCACCTATTTCAAATGTCTGCCATCTTCTGGCGCTAATTCCTGTCTACTTTATTTGGTAAATTGAGTTTAGGGTCAGAAACCTTAGATGGTTGCTTGGGAACGCCCATGCTTCACCCATAGTACGCCCCATGGGTGCTTAGTAATGCCAGGGTTGCTGAGTACTAAAGCTGACTAGTTCTTAATTACACTTTTGTGCCTCTTTCTCCCACCTCCTTACAAATCCTGTCTCTTTATCTCAGTCTAGAAGGTTCTTTTTCATCCCTGCATTTTTTTTGTTACCGTTTTCCTTTCTTCCTTTGACCTCTCCGTATTATGCCTTTTTTTTCTCTTGCTCTCTTTCAAGGATTGGTGATGACAAATACGTTGTGGTCCTAAAAAATTAGTGCTGATGCCCACAAACTTCAACCACAGACACAAATCAAGTACTGGAGGCAGGCAATAGCAAATAGTATGGTCAGAAACTACAACTGGATTTTGATAACTTTTTAAGTTCTTGTGTCTTCAATAGTTTTCCAGAGACAAGGTGACTTGATTTAGATGAGGGTTTAATAAGAAAACAGAGCACAAAGTAGAAGCCGCAATAAAAGGCCAAGGAATGTTCCACCTGTCAGCACAATTTTTAAGCCGAAACAAAACACTTTCTAATCAAGAACACAGAGTGAACCAATGTAAGGGGAACTGGATAAGACATTACATGGTACTTGTTATGGTTGTAGAATCTCTTGTGTGTTGTCTAAATTTTTTTTTGTATATTCTTCCTCCCATGCCCGTCTGCCAAATTCAGAATTTTCAGAATGTGTTTTGACATTATTTATTTCTTTGCCTAGTCTGCAAAACATTGCACTTGCCCACCCTCATGTGGAAGGAGGGTGACTATGGCAGAAAGGACCCAAAATGTAGAAATATTGATAAGCTAAAACTATACTCCTCAGGCAGTGCAGAGGTCAGTCAAAAACAGCCTACATCCAGTACTCCAACTCTAAACGACTGTCCCTACCACAGTATTAATCCACCTAATCTCTATGGCAACTCCTAGAGGTGCTATGTAAGGACGAGTCAGTGCAAAGAACAGATAAGGACATGCAGATTAGCAGTAATAAAATGTTTAGGAGGGTCAACAATGCAATTGGCATGTAAATCATTAAAGCTCTTAGCACTAGCTGCAAAAGTGCTAGAAAAGAAAGACACAGAACTAGACACAGTAAATGTATAGACTTTTTTCAAAGAAATAGAATTCAATTCATTAAGCCAGAACAATTTCATAAGACTGAAAGGCACTAATTGTACCTTCGCTTCTTTTATGTTATGGATCAAAAAGTTTAAAATGAAAAGTTTACTAATTAACCAGTATTTATATATGAATCTTAAAGTGCTCATGTGTTTTTAGCGGTTAACCCGCTCTTTGTATGATTTAAACCAAATCAAATAAAGTATTTTCTTAACAGTGCAATGCAGAGCACAAGGTTTGAGGTACCCACTCCCATCCCCTCACGTTCTACCCTAGCTAGCCCACAAGCCAATAGCTGCAAGGCGCTGCACATGTATGTGACTGGCATGCAGTCACTGACTTCCTTCTTGATGCCAGCCTTTCAATTTAGCTTTCTAAGGGACTGCAGACTGAATGCTATCCCCCAGATTCTTCAAACCCAAATTCTGCAATTTCTAAATTGCGAGAAATACCGAATTGCAATTTAGAAATCGCAGAATGGGATTCATGAACAAATGCGATTAAAAAAAGCGAATTGAAATCGGCCACAATTGCTGATTGTGATTTTCCCAAAATTGCATATAATTTGCAGAATCAGACGTTTTCCTTGTTGAAATTGCGATCTCGCAATTCCGAAATCGCAAATTGCGATCTCGTTAATTGCGAGATCGCAAAAATGGGAAGTCACATTTCGAGCACAGTGATGACATCACAACCAGGAAGCAGGCAGTTCCCTCCCTGATTCTGCATACTGAGCCTGAAGTGGAAGCAGCACTGTCCAGAGCTCCACTCCAGACCACCTCCAGCTCAAAATCAGGAGACACCCCACTGCAAAAAATGTCCCAGGAAGCAGCAGGGGGCAGTTCCTCAGGAAGGAAACGAACAATTAAATTCTCAGAGCAAGAATTGGAATACCTAATTGAGGGAGTGAGCAAAGACCATGACCGGCTCTTTGGGAAGGACTCAAGGAGGGTGCCTGAGGCGGACAAAAGACGCATTTGGATGCGCATCCGCGCCAAAGTAAATTCAGTGGGAGTGACCCAGCGCTCCATAGATGATTTAAAGAAGAGGTGGTACGACCTCAGAGGGCGTGCCAAGGAGAGGATTGCAGAGAGGCTGGGGTAGCGTGTCGCAACAGGAGGAGGAGAGCCCACTGTACCACCCAACACCCACTGGAGGAACTTGTGGAGGACACCCTGAATCCCCAGGCATGCGTGGGGGTAACCCGGCTGGACTCCTCCCAACCCACCCAAGAATCCCAAGGTAAGTGTCATGCGAGTGCGACCCTGTCCCCTAACAATGGCCATGACCCCAGAGCAACCCATTAGAAACCCCAGTCATGCAGCCCATGCACACCAGAAAAGCCCTTTGCATTGTGGGACATGTAGTCTGACCACAATTTCCATCTAGCCCCATACAGCCAGACCTGTCCAGTGAGAGTCAATCCTACAGCCAGTCAGGGAATGCTAGCCTGCATGCATGCAGCAACCTTCCATGTGCAAGATACATGTCATTAATCAACGTCCACTTTACATCACAGGTGGCACTGAAGAATCCGGCACTGATAGAGAGTCCCTGCAAATAGATGACAATCCTTAGGACACCGAGGGAGACGTACATCCTTCCCCTCAACCAGGACCATCAGGGCAAACAGCAGCACCAGCAGTAGTACCACCACCTGCCCCTGTGGACAGGGCCACCTCAGCAACAACAGGGGCGCCAGAACCGCAGCGTGTAACACCCATGCCAGTGGCACTGGCAACAACAGCTGCAGCACGTAAACAAACCTGGGGCACAGCCACTGTGAGAACACAGTCCAGTGGACTGGTGAGGGAGCTGCGCAACACAACACCACGTGCCGGCAGGGGGGTAAAAGTGCGGGTACCTGGCCTGTCAATTGAACGCTGTATGCTCCACATACACCAGATGCAGGCACGTCATCTTGCAGCCATTCACCTACAGCTGCACAAGACTGCAAGGAATGTGGGACAGCTCTCATACAGAATTGAGAGGATGACCGCTGCAGCGGAGGAAAACACCAAGGCCATGTTGACCCAGCGGGACGTCAACCGACGCCGCCACCACCAGCTGCTGACCCACCTGTCTGCGTACACACGCTCGAACCATATCATAGGGAATGCCACCTCCCAACTCTCAAGACGCTCGTTGGCCATGCAAATACAAATGGTCCAATGCTGCCAGGATGTCGCTAGGGCACTGGAGCAAGTTACCACTGCAGTGCAGGGTCTGCAGGTGACTGGCCATGGCCAGGCAGGTGGGGGGATGACGCAAGTGAGGGCAATTCAAGCAACAGCAGCCAATCGTTGCCACTGGTGACAGTATCCCGCCGCAGCACCAGGCCCACTGCTGCATCACAGGCAAATGCTGAGGAAGAGGTGGAAAGGTGACTGGGAGCGTCCGCCCGGAGGCGCCATTGACAATTCATTTTGTACCATGAAGGGCCATGCTGCTGAGACAAGCATGCCCTCCTCACATACATGGGGACGTATGACTCAATACAGCTCTCATGTAACTGTAAGAAAAAATGCAACTTTATCGTGAAAAAAACAATAATATATATTCAGTACCAGTTAATCTGACTCATGTCATTATTTCAATTGTCATGCATGCGTGAAGTGTTGGGTGAGGGGAGTGGGTGCACTAGAAACAGTTAATAGTGATTTGGTTGCAGCGGTGGTGTCCTTCAGCAGGATTCTCCCCGCGTGCATGACGCAAATGTGCAGGTTGGCGGTTTTCCCCTTCCGACTCACTGGTAGAGATCTCTACAGGTATCCTGCGCTTGGTAGCAATGTTGTGGAGTATTGCACACACGGCCACGATGCGGCAGCAGACCTCAGGCTCGTATTTGAGGGCCCCACCAGTCTTGTGAAGTATGCGGAATCGGCTCTTTAAAAGCCCAAATGTTCTCTCAATGCAATTTCTTGTGCGTATGTGTGCAGAATTGTTACGCAGTTGCTGTGGTGTTGCAGGGCTGATGTATGGGGTGAGGAGGTACTCACGGAGACCGTAGGCGCTGTCACATGAATGAAAGGAGCAGAGGGTGAGTGCCTGTCATGCGCAGCTACATGGTCACAATGTACTATTTGGTGGCATGTGTACTTTCCTAGTAGGTGTCCTTCGCCAAAGTCTCCCCATGCCATTCGTGTGTGCATGCCGCTGTGGCGGAATATAAAGGAGTCATGTGTGCTGCCCGGGTATTGTGCCACTATGTCCGTGATGATTGTTTTAGCGTTGCACACCATCTGGATATTCAGGGAGTGGTAGGACTTGCGGTTCCGGTACATGTATTCTGTTTGTGCAGGTGGGCAGATGTGGATGTGGGTACAGTCAATGCATCCTATTACATGTGGGAATTGCGCAATGTTGTAGAAATAAAGCTTAGTTTGATTCAAGCCCTGTTGAGTGGTCGGAAATGTCATGTAATGGTGTAGCCAGGTCAGCCTTGCCTCCAGGAAACTCCTTAGGCAGCGTGACATGGTGCTCTGGGAGATCCCCCCTGCAACGGCAACTACCCCCTGGAAGCTTCCGGAGGCCAGGAGGTGCAGGCTGCACAAGACCTGGACATGGGTGGGCACGGCATTGGTCCTCCTTGTTGGGTGCTGCATCAGGGGATCTAGGTCCCGTACCAGCTTAGTGATCATTGCCCCATTCAGGCGGTACTTGGAGTAGATTTGCTCTGCAGTTTGGCCCAGAAGGGTGATCCGCTGGCGGAATATTCACTCCTGGATCCTGCGTCTGTTCCTTGCTGCAGCCTGGAGCCTTTGCCGCCTGACCACCATGTAGAGTCCTGGCATTGTGTGAGTCCTCATGCTCCTACTGTGTCTCCTTAACTGTGTTTGATCAGGCCTGCACCAGTGGCTATTTTTTTTTCTTCATGGTTACCACCTGGTTTGGGTTCTCCTTAAATTGCGCGTCGCAAATAGCGATTTTCTGTTTTTTTTGCAATTTGCGAGAAATCATGAATTGCGTTAGCGATTATTTAGCGAGTTCACAAAATATATCCCAGACTCCATGGATTCTCGCTAAATCCAATTCGCTATAGGGGTTCCTCCTAGATTCTGCAATTTATTTTGCGAATTCTCCGAATTTTTTTTGCAAAATCGCTGTTTGACTTTTTCTAATCATGAATTGCTTTTCTTTTGATTTTTGATCGCAATAGCTAATTCGCAGCTATTGTGATCGCAATTTTGGTTGATGAATCTGGCTGTAAATTCCTTCCGGAACTGAAGTGTTTCACCCAGAGATTTCCGCTTTTAAAAGCAGCTGAAAAATGCAGGTAAAATATTGGGAACGAATGAGGAATTACAAGGAAGCAGAATGACTGGTTCTCCCATTAATTAATAAGTAGTTGCTAAGCGAATCCTCAGGTTCCCATTTGTAATCGATGGTAACTCTGCTCCCTTTCCACAGATTTACCATTGCTCCCAGTGTCAGAAACTCAGAGGGATGACGTTATAGGGAATTGTAATGGAGACCTTACAATGAGGCTTGAAGAGTCTTACCATACAAGAATGGTCCTCATTCCCTTACTATCTGCAGCACTTCCAGAGAATTTGAGGAAACAGACATGGAATGGTCATTTATATTGCCATTGGATCCTATCAGCCTCACTGCTCAAACCTTTTAACTCTCAATAACTTAGCAAATCAGGGTGTACAGCACATGTCCAGGAGGAACAGATCCAGGCCAGACTTTGAGGCTAAACGTCAGCTATGCAAATGAGTTTCACCTAAATTCACTCCAAGCAAATGTTTTTTTAATTTTTTTATATGGATAACATATCTATCGTAGGTCTGGTACTCATGGTCCAGGCACCTACGTCAGAACAACCTATTCTAAAAACAATGATGTTACTCCTTTCTACTTTACCATATAAATTGTAAAGCCTTTTGACCTGTTTGTACACCAAGCACAGAAGCCTTCACCACTCCCACCCCACTCTCTTTAAGATCCCATTGGCAGATCTGTTGGACCCCACTTACCTCCTGGATAGAACTTTAACCCTTTGAACCACACTGGAGAGGAAGGAAATGATGCGTCTCTGTCATCTTTATCATGGTAGCAGCTTTAGATCAAGCATCACACACTAGATCTATCAGTCATACAAAGTGGGACTTATTGATATATTCTCTTATAACCACCACCTGATTGATGTTGGTCGAAGAGTTTTCAAGGTGAGGCAATTCCAAGGACTTGCTCTTTTTTCATCCTGGGTTTTCCATATTAGAGGGGAGATATCTTTCATGTTTACTGTGTTGTTAGCCTGTGCCCTATACACTTTATCCGTACCTCAGTGCAGGGCTCTGGGACATTCCATGGTCTGGTTGTGGTGGAGGAACCAACGTTAATACATAACAAAAGCCCACCTAACGCCAAGGATGCCCTTCCTGAATTTACGCTGGGTTCCTGTGTATGGCTCTAGAAAGAGTAATTATGTGGTATTTGGTTTAACAAATACCAGCTCGTCAAAGGAGGAGTTGGTCTTGCAGACTTGAGTAAGTGTCTTAGACTTTATTTATTTTTTATTTGTTTGCGCTTTTATATAACGTGAACTTGGCCCAAGAGCATTAGAGCATTTCATACGAGAGAAGGTAGGCAGACATATAAATGATCAGTAATTAACAACAGTTAAGTCACCAATAGAACAGAGAAGATGGCTTCACTAAAAACAAGTCAGTCAAATCAGTGAGGATATAAGTTGCTTCCACTGAAGTGTTTGTCACATTAGAGTATTTCGAATTTCTTTTCGAAAATGCCATAGGCCTGGTGGGAGGGAGTTCCAAGTCCTTGTCTTACTTCCAGGGCTTTAAATGGGCCGAGTCTTACCAGTGCTGAGCACCGCAGTTTTTAGGGCTCGGACTACATCCCACAAAGTGGGTGTGGCTTCAGAGTCCTGTAGAGAGCAGTTCGCCGAGCTAACCTAGACATTCCAGAGAAGCTCGTGAATTGTGTTCTGAATTTATGGCAGCTGCATGTCAATTGGCTGTGTTTTTACAAGCCAGCACGCAATAGGCAATAGGCTTTTGAGCTGCTCCGCATCCTGCATATTCCGTGCGAGGACGCGCACCAAAAGTCTATATTTCATCAATTACCAGCTGTCAGGGGCTGCGGTAATTGAAGCCGGATGGTCGTCACGCATTCACGTCTATGCACTTACTCTTTTTTTCACATGTGTGTGCGCGCATGCTGGCTCCCTGCCAACGCATTCTTTGTTTCATACGTGCAACATTTTTAGAATTGGTAACGGTAGGCAATGTAAGCAGTCCACTGCAACGTGTTTTATTGCCAGCAATATGCACAGTATAGTCAGAAAAATGGGTCATTTAAGTGCAGACTGTGAGTGCAGACTGAGTGCAGACTGAGTGCAGACTGTGAGTGCAGACTGTGAGTGCAGAGTGTGAGTGCAGAGTGGTGAGCGCAAAGTGGTGAGTGCAGAGTAGTGAGTGCAGAGTAGTGAGTGCAGAGTAGTGAGTGTTCAGAGTGCAGAGTAGTGAGTGCAGAGTAGTGAGTGTTCAGAGTGCAGAGTAGTGAGGTTTCAGAGTGCAGAGTAGTGAGTGTAGAGTGAGTTTCCAGAGTGCAGAGTAGTGAGTACAGAGTAAGTTTGCAGAGTAGTGAGTGCAGAGTAGTGAGTGCAGAGTAGTGAGTGCTTAGTAGTGAGTTTCCAGAGTGCAGAGTAGTGAGTACAGAGTAAGTTTGCAGAGTAGTGAGTGCAGAGTAGTGAGTGCAGAGTAGTGAGTGCTTAGTAGTGAGTGTTCAGAGTGCAGAGTAGTGAGTGCAGAGTAGTGAGTGTTCAGAGTGCTGAGTAGTGAGTGCATAGTGAGTTTCCAGAGTGCAGAGTAGTGAGTGCAGAGTGAGTTTCCAGAGTGCAGGGTAGTGAGTGCAGAGAGAGTTTCCAGAGTGCAGAGTAGTGAGTGTGCAGGGTGAGCAGTGTGTGAGCGTGCAGGGTGAGCAGTGTGTGAGCGTGCAGGGTGAACAGTGTGTGAGCGTGCACGGTGAACAGTGTGCGAGTGTGCAGGGTGAACAATTCCAATCCAAACAACATAATTCCACTACACACCACATGCATACACTCCATAACACATGGCTAAAAGACATTGCCATTTACAATGCCATTAGCTCTAACTCAAATAAATCCGAGACCTATTGCATTTCCAATGCTTGTTTAAAGGGGGCCTCGAAACGGGTCTCGGCCGGGCTCTATTTGAGCCCTGGCACAGGGGGTCCGTTTTTTTACGGACTGCAGTGGCAGCAGGAACATCGATGTGCGTCTGCTCACATGCTCACTTCTAACTAGTGGAGCAGTTACAGCATGACCTCATGCCAGGTGAGTGTTGTAGGGGAAGGTGGATTTCCCTTCTCTTTTTGAGACTCAGGAGCAGCAACATTGTCGTGGTGTCACCAGGGCTGTAAGTGGAAGCTTTTACAATATTATATACAAGCCATAGTTGCTGTTTATTTATCTTATGCAGCTAACAACCATTGACAAAGCCAATAGTCCTGACTTGTTGTAGGTATGATGTTACTTGTATCACATATCTGGATGAAATTATGGAAACAGAAAAATTCAAGTCGTGTGTCACACTATGCTAAGCACGGATTTCTACCTTACGTGTATTTAGCCACGCCCTTAATTACATTAACCCCCCAGTTTTGTCATCCCACTAAAAGGACTGGGTACTGCAATAGAAGGTCTGTCCATATAAGGTCATTGCTTGAATCTCAGAGGCACGGGAAGAAGGGATTTAGCGTTCCTCGAACCCAGCTGGGAGCCAGAGGCTTTCAAAACCACATGGAAAAACAAAAGCTCTAGTGATTCTTATGAGCCCACTTTAGTTAAAAAAACATTAGGGTTCGATTTTTTCACCCCTGATAATAGAGAGGCTGTTTCAGATACAATGTTGAAAGCGAAGGATTTCATTTTCTCGCTCACACTTGATTAGACTTGTATCCTGAATATATTGTTGAAATGTAAATGTACAAGATAAACACGACTTGTTTTTTTGTATGCAAATAGGTGAAGGTGTTTTATGAGCAGGGCCTCTGTGTTGTCTGAAACTATCCGCCATTATATAACACACCCTCGAGTAAACAGGACGCTGGAGGGTTTACCTGAGCAAACAGCGCATGCTGAATGCTTGGCAGAGAAACGGGCGCTTTTGAGCATCCACTTCAAAGGCCAGCTGCCCCGGGATTAAGGTGTATGTTTGCACATGGCGGATCTCAAACAAGAGCAGAAAGGCAGGTGCGGCTCTTTGTTGGGCGGGGCTCAAGGCCTGACCTTGGGACTGGGTCGTGGCTCCTACTACCTTGCTTCCATTAAATACAGAAATATGGAGACAAATGACTCCTGTCTTGGTTCGTGGGGTCCAGCCTCAGAGCAATGCCCTCATATTTCACGTTGAAAACGTCTCAGTTCATGACCTTGTCAGAAATCATGTCCAGTTCGCCACTCACACAGTTCCCGCGTACATCACGTGATGGCGTCTCCCTTCACAGTCGAAGAACCGATATCACACAGTGGCATGGAAGGCAAGATGGAAATCCCTGCACTGTGGCTTTCCAGCTCATCTTTTGAGGCTCCAAGCAAACAGTGTCTTTTAAGGGCAGGGACACAAGAATTATGCAGCTGGGTTGTACCAAATTATGCAGCAGGAACAAACAAATTATGCTGCGCAATGCGGTGCATTCTGTTATAGTAGTACTTCATTCATTGATCTTTTTGACCCATGTTAACACTTTGAGAGAAAAAGGGTTGACATCATTAGTACTAGTTCAACACCCAAATAAGCAACTAAGGGGCATATTCTCAAGGCCCTATTGCTGATTTATCGGCACGTTAACGCCGCTAAAGTGGCAATAAATGTATCGCCCTATTTTCAAGCTGTTGCAAACTGCCGATATCGCCAGTTTTCCAGCGATAGCTGCCGCAAAAAACATCAGCAAGGATGAGAGTGACAACTAACGCCAATGATATGCAGAGTAGGTATTCCCGTGCAAAAACACACGAAAACACCACTTTGCGACATTCTCATCTACCAGTCAGATCTGCGATGCAATCCAAAAACAGGCGACAAGGCGCATTAACAGCAGGGATTTAACAACTGCCTTTTACTGGTGTTCAGCAGGACAAAAACCTGCAGTATGAAAGGGAGCCCACCCCAGAGCCTCATCTAAAGACCAACACATGTCATGCAGCTACTGATCATGCAGCTCGGACACCCAAGAGGGCCACAACACCCACCGCCACCACCCCCAGGCCTCCCCCGGACCTTCCCCGGACTACCACCGAGGCAGCCCAGAACAAGACAGGTGACCTTCCGAAAACAGTATGGCCCCCAGCCACACAATTGCGAAATGTGGGGAGAGGTGGGAACCAAGTATGTGTGAAGGAGGCAAGTCACCCATGAATAAGAATGTACACAGTGCCAAATGTGGCGGTGATGTGCTGGACAGACTTCAGTATGCAGAGCACAGACATGTCCATGTGGACATATACTGCTGGTGTTTGTAGTGTTGTGGACAGTGGACGCAACCATGTTACCTAAGGCAGTGGGGAATACCTCAGTCATCTAGCTTTGTCCCCCCCTTGTAAGCTTACGCGGAGTGGGCTGGTCTGGCGTACGCCAGTCCAACGTAGGAGTGTGAATAAATAGGCTGGGGCTCTAGACGTGGTTCACTTCCGGGATGGCCAACACGTCTGCCAGGGCGGCGCCCCTCACCCTGCCACAAGTCCACCGCAGTGACCCTCAGCCTCCTCAGCCGTGACCGCCAGCCTCCTCAGTCGTGACCGCCAGCCTCCTCAACCGATCCCTGGCTTCCGCAACACAGGCCCCAGCACACCCAGTGGCACAGCAACGCGAAGTCATGTGTGTGCTGACTACTGCCTTTGGCCTACACTGCAGTTACCAGGTCCCCCAATTCAAATTGAATCTTGATTTATTTATGGCGCAGTACAGTAGGCAACAGACATTGCATCCAATGTGGCTCTCCCAGACTACGCATCATCGATGGCTGCGCACACGCTGAGCTCATCAGGTGCCACAAACTCTGTGCAGCTCAAGTCAACGCCATGTGGCTGTGGGCCCTTGCTGACCGCTGCCTCCAGCCTGCACTGTGGTCAGCAGGGCTCACACATATCAAATCCAATCTTGACCTGCAAGGGCACGCCATCATTCCTGGCTGCGCACACGCTGAGCTCAACAGGTACCACTAACTCTATGCAGCTCAAGTCAACGCCACGTGGCTGTGGGCCCTTGCTGATCGCTGTCTCCGGCCTAGACTGCGGTCAGCAAGGCTCGAACATATCAAATCCAATCCTGACCTGCAAGGACACGCCATCATCGCTGGCTGCACACCCGCCACCACCGCCAGGACCACCTCCAACCAACAACTGCCAGAGTCGGAGGAGTCTTACAGCCAGCCTATCAAAGTTGCTCACACCTGTCTTGGATGCCATCATCATCTTGATACCCTGCTCAGCTCTTCAGGTGCCACTAACTCAGTGCAGCTCAAGTCAACGGCACATGGCTGTGGGCCCTTGCTGACCGCTGCCTCTGGCCTACACCGTGGTACGCAGGGCTCACACATATCAAATCCAATCCTGACCTGCAAGGACACGCCATCATTGCTGGCTGCGCACACACTGAGCTCATCAGGTGCCACTAACTCTGTGCAGCTCAAGTCAATGCCTCGTGGCTGTGCGCCCATGCTGACCGCTGTCTCCGGCCTACACTACGGTCAGCAGGGCTCACATATAAAAAATCCAATCCTGACCTGCAAGGACACGCCATCATTGCTGGCTGCACACCCGCCACCACAGCCAGGACCACCTCCAACCAACAACTGCCAGAGTCGGAGGAGTCTTACAGCCAGCCTATCAAAGTTGCTCACACCTGTCTTGGATGCCATCATCATCTTGATACCCTGCTCAGCTCTTCAGGTGCCACTAACTCAGTGCACCACAACTCATGGACCCTTTATGAATGAGTTTTGTGTTGTGGACAGCGGACGTAAAAATGTCACCTCAGGCAGTGGGGAAGACCTGGGATGATGATAATGAAGATGAGGCAGGTGTACCACACCCCACTGCAGCTGTAGCAGGAATATCCCGAAGGGACACAATAATTAACAGTTTCTTCACATGAGCACACTCATCTCTGGTGCCCCTACCTCAGTGCAGCTCCAGTCATGGACCCTTTATGATTGAATCTTTTGTGTGTGATTTCAGATCTGGTGCCTCTACCTCAGTACACCACAAGTCATGGACCCTTTATGATTGAATCTTTTGTGAGTTATTTCAGATATGGTACCCCCTAATTTAGTGCACCACAAGTCATGGACCCTTTATGATTGAATCTGTGTGTATGATCCGATGATTACTGTTATAGTTGTTGCCAGCATCAACCACTCCCTGAGGGCGGGCTTACACCTACCCCACACGCATTCAGCACAGGCATCACTGGACATGTGACCATGGTAATAAAAAGGGGCCGGGCGCAAGTGCCAGTAGCTAGTTCCACTATCTATCTAAGTGTGTCCCGGTAGTCATTATGTATGCATGATGGCCCAGGGCTCCACCACATTACATTGTGCTGTGGACAGCGGATGCAACCATGTTACCTCAGGCAGTGGCTAAGACCATGGACATGTAGCTTCAATGCCCCCCCCTGTAATCGTAAGTGGAGTGGGATGGGCCAGTGTACGCCAGTCCAGCATAGGGGTGTGAAGAATGTGCCCGGGGCTCTGGGCATGGTTCAGTTCTGGCCTGGCTAAAGAAGTAACTAATCTGTGAGTCTCTGTTGTAGTGTCAGCGACACCAGGCCCGCAATCGACAATGTTGCAATGTAGCATGCACCCGGAGGGCGGGCTCGCACGAACTGAGAAATGAAGGAGCTCTAGCCCGCTCGGGGTCTTGGCTCATACATGCCAAGTGTTGTGTGTATCTGTATTGCCACAGCATGAGCCAAATGCCTAGCCCTACTCACAGCACAAGTTCAGACAGGCATGAACTCAACATCTGTGTCTGCCCTATCCTTACCATAGGCCTAGACTCACGTGGCAACCCAACCTTCAACAGCCATCATCTTTGTGTCGTTGTCAGGCTTGTGGACATGCACAGACATGCATGACAATGGTGTGCCGCAGGAGTGCAAGTGGTGCAACCGTATAGCTCACAGAAGTAAGTATGCTCGGGGGGAGGGAGGAGCAGCTGTCAGGCAAAGTAACACACAGTAATGCTGCACATTTGCCACATGCAAGACATGTCAAACATGAATCCCAAAGTCGCACACATCCCACCCCATCCGCAACAAGCCAAATCACATTTCCTGAATGCAAGCAGATGACAAACTAACATTAGGGATGAAAGCTCCTTTGTCTGAACTATCAGGCGGAAACACATTTGCACCTTCGACCTTGAAATCGTATGTGCGCGGCACCCCCTGAGAGATACTATAGCAGCTGATGACGACTCCCACACTACACACAGCCCGACGAAAGACCTACGCATACACACCCCACAGACATTAGTCCTTGCTCAAAGTTATCTTGCATGGAATGGCTTCACACTTACTCCTACACCATCCCAGGTGTACAACCGTTGCACACTAAAACAACTCATTGATCCGAGCTGTGGCATTTCATCAACAGAACTGGCGCAAGTCAGAACAGTGCATATTCAACCCGAGCCAGTAACGCAATGGCAGAACATCCCAGACATGTGCACAACACCTGTCACGTGGAACTGTACTGTGTACGTATGCTGCATTTACTGGGGGCACTGCCATTGGCAGTGCAGCATATCAGTTACTGGCTAAACTTCTGCCTTGCCAACGTCAACTGCATTCAGTCTGTGTTACATTGTCGATCGTGCATATTTGAGTGGTCCATGGATGTCTGCCTATCCAACAGGACCATACCAAAGGGGATGATGGACGGAGCACTTGAGCAAATCAAACACTCACCCCCAGTCAGCTGATCTGGTTTTAATTCATCACCATTCTTTAGCTCACTCCATCATCAGATACCAAATATCGCTTTGTTCGCCCTAAGTTGGCAGGGTATGCTCAGACATGGGTCCCTTGCTCACTCTACCACTGGTTTCAAGATAGCCTGGCTGATGAGGATTATGAATCCGAAACCGGTCCCAGGATGCTTCTTTCCAGTCCAGGGAAGATATGGCTTGGCAGTTCGGGCTGGACTGTTCCCATGAGACACAGGGTCAGACTGATTTGCATATGGCCATGTCTGAACTGGGGTGGTGGAGTGAGATAAAGAATGGTGATGGATTAAACCCAGATCAGTTGACTGAGGGGGGGTTTGATTTGCTCAGGCGCTCCGTCCATCATCCCCTTTGGTATCGCTTTATCCAACAGGATGGTAGCTGAACTGGATTTTAACATGTTTGTGCCCTGTTAGCCCACCACCAGGAGTGTCACTGTGATACTCATTGATGGGATGCCTTGATACTTGGCATACATGCTGGCAGCTTGACCTGGAAGATTACACAAATCCTGGTGTGCAGTGACCTCATTGGACCGCTCCCCTATTGGGCTGTAGAGTTAATTGGTGAAAGGGGGGGGGGGCGCAGCACATCTGTCTGGACCTGGTAATGGATCATCTAGTCTGTCCATTCCTCGGGAGGTAGACACCTCCACAGCGGTTTCTATATTTGAAAACATCATTTCGGAGGCCCTAGAGGAGCTAGCTCCTGCTAGGTCCTGTTATTCTGCTAGGAAAAGACCTTCAGCTCCCTGGTTCTCTGAACAACTCCGGCTTCGTAGACAGGAAGTAAGAAGGCAGGAACGCCTATGGCACTCAAGCTGGGCCCTTAAGGATAGAGAAGCCCATAGGGTCCTGCTTAAAAACTACAAATTGGAAGTTATTAAGACCAAGCAGGAATATTTCACGGCACTCACTTCCTCACTTTCATCTCCTAGAGAACTTTTTAGGATTGTTGATTCTCTTACGTCCCTTCAGACCCCGGATCCTGTGGTTGCCTCTCAGGACCTGTGCAACAAGATAGCTGCCTTCTTTCAGTCAAAGATCGCTGACATCTACACTGCTTTGGAGGTCCAAAAATCCTTGACCGCCGTACCCTTGCTGTCTGCTCTTCCTGAGCCCGGTGATGCTGAATCTCCTCAACATCAGGATCTGATATCCTTTCCTCCTCTTTTCTGTCAGGATCTTGAAATCCTGCTTGATAAAACCAAATCTGGCTCTCCGCTGGATGTCTGTCCGCTAAAGATCCTCAAGCAGTGCAGAGAATCTCTCCTTCCTCCCCTGGTTGACATCATGAACAGGGCGATGAAGGAAGGCATTTTTCCCCAGCAGTGGAAGAATGCTGTAGTAAAACCTTTGCTTAAAAAGCCTTCCCTGGACCCTGGGGTGTTAAAAAACTTTCGCCCCATCTCACTGCTCCCGGCTCCCGCAAAGATGCTAGAAGCCCATCTGAACAAACATCTGGCTACATTTGTGGAGAGCTCGGGCTGTTTGGATCTTTCCCAGCATGGCTTCAGGAGGGAGCATAGCACCGAGTCTGCCCTCACTATAGTGCTGGACAATATCCGCACTAGAGTTGACGAGGGTCAGACCTCCCTCCTGATCCTTCTAGATCTCACAGCGGCCTTCGATACCCTGTCTCCCGTGGTGTTAACATCTCGCCTGAGGGAGATTGGGGTCCGCGGGCCTGCTCTGGGACTTCTTTCCTCTTTTCTCGATCATAGAGAACAAAGGATAATGCTGGGATCGTTTCTATCTCCATCCCTGTCTGTGCAATGTGGGGTCCCTCAAGGGTCAGCGCTCAGTCCTACCCTTTTTAATATCTATGTGACCCCCCTTGCCAGACTCATTAGATCTTTTGGGATGGAGGTAGTCTCCTACGCGGACGACACCCAGATCCTAGTCTCTCTCTCCCAGTCAGCTACGTCAACTGCCGCCAATTTTAGATCTTGCATGGAGGCAGTTGGCCAGTGGATGATCCACAACTCACTAAAACTGAATGGGGAGAAGACGGAGGTGATGGTTTTTGGAGGAAAAGAAACGATCTGGTCGGCTGAGTGGTGGCCGAACTCGCTGGGCTTATGTCCCGAGCCCACCTCGTCAGCAAAAAACTTGGGAGTCATGATCGACCCCACCCTTAGTATGTGCCAACAGGTCAACAGGACTGTTTCGACCTGCTGGGGGATTATCCACATTCTAAGGAAAATCAGACACTTTTTGTCACCCCAGGCAAGAAAGCAACTTGCTGTCGCACTTCTGGGCTCGCGACTGGACTATTGCAATGCGCTGTATGCAGGACTGAATAAGAGTCATCTACAGCGCTTGCAGGTGGTCCAGAACGCGGCAGCGAGATTTGCTCTTGACCTACCTAAACGTGCCTCTGCCACCGAAGCCCGAAAGCAACTTCACTGGCTCCCCGTTGAGTACCGGATCCTTTTTAAATCCATGTGTCTGGTGTATAAAGCCTTAGCTAAATCCAGCCCTACAGGCATGGGATCCATTCTATCTCAGCATAACCCCGGTAGGAATCTTCGCTCCAGTCACAAACTTCTTCTCTCTGTACCTCGCGCTAGAAAAGCAAGATGGGGAGGCAAGGCCTTTTCTAACCTGGCACCTAAATGGTGGAATGCCCTCCCTCTGGAAGTAAGATCCCGCCCCACTCTACAAACCTTTAGATCCGCTCTAAAGACCCACCTTTTTACACGTGCATACCCTTAGTGGTGCTCTACAAACTTTTGATTGGTTTTGATAGGCGCCTTGACACCTTCGGGTTTAGTTTGCGCGTTATAAGTTGCTTAATAATAATAATAATAATAATAATGGATCAACTCACCGTCCTGCTTGATGAAGTCGACAACGACCTCATGTTGGAAAGGATAGCCTACGAAGCTGCAATTGCTTTCATGGACAAGTAACTACGTACCTGCATCCACAACTGATTGAGACCCAATGCACATGTCCCAATACCTTGTCTCATCTTTGAGATCTTGTCAGATATCCCATGACAACAGTGGACATGGCTGCATTCACCTGGACTCCGAATACATGAGCAGACAACAATGCAGGTTAACTCACACCTGTGGAAGGTGAGGCATTCCCCCTGAGTGGACAGCAGCGCTTGGCAACGTTCCTCATTCTGACATACTGCTTCATTGGTCTGCATGTTGTGGCACTTATCTTGCGCGTACTGACACGCACATGCTAATAAAGTCTATGCACCTTCTCTTGTATTCAACTGTGATGAGTGTTGATGTGAAAGACAATGTGTGTCCCACTGCCTATCCGGGTCACGGCCATACATGCGCATTGATATCATTACCCAGGGAGTGCCTTTTTGTTGAATCACTGTCCCTACATTCATCCATACTTACATACTTGATTGATTATGGCCATGACAAATCTGTGTGAATTTGAATGTTTTATTCACATTCAGTGGATTGTTGAAGCTGTACCAGTACAGGGCCATGCAAACCCCACTTTACATTGTTGCCCCGTGGAGGGCCAGCTAGACTCATTTAGGGATGTACAATTTCATCGGAAGTGGAAGCCTTCAGTCCACAGTGGCCTTGCTGTGTGATTGGTAACTAAACAAAATATGGCAGTCCATGTCGAGGTCCAAGGTGAGTCTTGCTGAGTGTATCGGGGGACAGTGGAGGGTGTTATTCATAGGCATGATGCAGAGGGCAGAACGAAGCTAAAACCAGCCATATGGCGGCGATGAATGCTAACACTTAATTTTTACCACAAAACCAAATTCATCATCATCTTCGTCCTCTTATGTGTCAGGTGCCTCACATGTGAGTGGTGGTGTTTTGTCTGCATCACTGTGTGGCAGTGACACATCAGGAGCCGGAGGCGGAATATCTGCCACACTGTGTGGCACTGACCCTTCAGGAATGGAGATGTGTATGGAGTGGTAGCAGCAGCATTCATCCGCGCCACACCTTGTGGTGGCAATGCAATGAAGGGGATCTGCAGGGCATGGAAGATCACAGCTACATCTCACTGGTGTGCAGCCATGGCAAACATTCTTTCCACCTGCATCTGCTCCAAGCTCTCCATCATTCTCCTTATGTGTCCCAACTCCCCGCTGACATTGCTGGATCCATTCTGACTAGACAGTTGTTCTTGGCTCAGAGTCATGACTCCAGTGATGTCAGCCATGGACTGTTGGAGAGCATGGAGCGGACAGTGGGTGTCTGCTAGGGACTGTAAGTGGTGTCTGATGGGACATAGACACCCACGTATGGCATCTAGTTTGGCTGCCATGATGTCAAACCCCACCTGCAGCTGATCAGCCATCTTCTCCTGGCACCCTACCACACAGCATTGGAATGCCATGTGTTGGTCGTAAGGGGTCCTGGGAGACAGCTGTGGTGGTGGGTGCTTCCTGCTGTGTGGTCTGTGTAGGGGGTGGGGTCTCCTCGATGCAGCTGGGCTGCCCTGATCCTGGAGGTGGGGTGCCGGAGCTGTCCAAAAGCTGTTGGAGGGCGTCGATGGCGATTTTGGGGAGGTCTTCTTCATCATCAGTGCAGTCATAGATCTGGGTTTAATCCATTGTTATTTTGCTCACCAAGCCACCCCAGTTCAGACATGGCCATATCCAAATTAGTCTTGACCCTGTGCCTCATGGGAACAGTCCAGACCGAACTGCCAAGCCATGTCTTCCCTGGACTGGATTCAAGCATGCTAGGACCGGTTTCTGGCTATCCACCTCCATCAGCCAGGATAGCTTGACTCCAGTGGTGTAGTGAGCACGGGACCCACGTCTGGGCATATCCTTAACACATAGGGTGAATAGCAAAATTCACAAGATGATGGACGGAATGTTGCATAATGGCAAAAAACTCATCCCCAGTCACAGATCTGGGTTAAATCCATCGTCCCTAAGATAGTAGCCAGAAACAAATTGACTTCCTGCAAGAAAGTACCTAACCTAGGGCAGGAGAAAAACATATGAATTGAATCTGCCGCATGTAGCCCGCACCTATTACAATTCCCCCCTCAGCCCCCCCGACTTATCAATCTTTCCTGGAGTATAATAAAGATTGAAAGCGGACATAAAATGTTGGCTTCTAAGACTCCCTGTTATTAAAATTTGATTTGATAACTCCAATGATTCCTCAATATTTATACCTGTCTTACCAAACTTGCTTTCCCATTTTGTATTCCAAGTAGAAATATCATCTGGGAAAGCTTCCAGTAAATTTGGATAAATCTTCCCTATCAAAGATTTCTTCCGTATTATTTCTATCAAGCATATTTTGTCAAAACTTGAATGTATTTCCTGCATGCTTCTCCCTAAGAAACTTCTAATCTGCAAATATTTTTTAAAAATCCTGTTGGCATAAACCACATTTTTTCTGTATATCCATAAATGTGACAAGTTGGCCTCCATCAAACAAATCAGCCAAAAAGAAAACACCATTACCCCCCCCATCTGAATGTAATATGATCTTGAAAGATTGGTGGAAGGATACCAGAGGCAAAAAATGTAGTATATGCATTTCAATTGGATATTTTCCATTTTCGCTGAATTTGTCTCCAGACCAGATATCCTGACCAGGCAGCTGTTAGCTCCATTCTCCATTCCTATTTCATATATGGTTGGTCTACTAGGTATTGGAATTTCAGCCTTGGTCACGACTATAAGAATCCCCATATGTTGTGGCATGAATGCCCAATAATGCAAAAGAAAATAAGGCATTGCCCATCCTCCCCGCTGTCTCAGAAGAGCCATCCATTTTAACACCCATCTTGCTCTGTGGTACCCCCAAAGGAATCTGGAACAAATCCTTTCTAACCTTCCTGAGGAAGATCTAGAAAACTCAAGAGGGATAGTCCTGAACATATATAAAAAGTTGGGAAGGATCAGCATTTTAATGACATTACTTTGTCCATGTAAAGAGAGATGTAGATTATCTAACCTATCCAAGTTTCTATTGACCGTATCTATCACAGGTAAAATGTTCCAGGGAAGAAATTTGATCTACTACCGCTGTGATCTTAATTCCCAAATAAATTGCTTCAGGAACAAATGGAAGGTCTACAGGAATCATAGAATGTGAATGAAGGATCTGGGTTTTGTCCACATTTAATTTGTAGTCTGAGATGATACCAAACCATTCTGCCAGAGTCTTCACTGCTGAATATGCCAAAGAAGCATCACTAGTAAGTATCACAATATCATCAGCGTATGCCAATGTTCTATACTCCATATTACAAAAGTATGATTGGATTAATATTTACATTCAAATCAAATTTATTAAGAAATGGATCAATGTATAATGCAAAAAGCAGAGGGGAGCACGGGCAGCCCTGCCGGGTAGCTTTACTAATGCTGAATGATCTTGATTCCTGTCCAGAAATGCGGATACCAGCTTCCGGAAATGCATAGAGAGCCTTAACTGCTAGAATAAATTCAGTGCAGAACCCCTTCAATTGCAGGATGTACCATAAAAACCTCCAGGAAACCTTGTTGAACGCTTTTTCAGCGTCCAACAGGAACACCCCTTGTGGAGACCTAGTTGCCTGACCCCAATCCATTAGAGAAATACCACATCTAACATGATCACTTGTATCCCTTCTCTGGATGAACCCATGCTGGTGATTTGATACCAGGGGAGTGATGACTTTTCCTAATCGAGAAGCTGATATTTTAGAATAGATCTTGTTATCACAACAGATAAGTGTAATGGGCCTGTAAGAAGAGCGATTCAACTCAGGCTTATCCTTTTTTAAAATCTTATTATAGTGTTTTTTCGCCAAGAGTCTGGTAAGGAGCCCTTTTGAGCAGACTGAAATAGGGTTATAATATCTTGCTGGAGTGCCAAAATGTCCTAACAAATTCCAGAGGATTGCCATCTGGACCGACCGCCTTGCCAGTAGCGAAAGACATTATAGCTGTTGTGTGAGCGAAGCATGCACTGTTCTTGCTGTGCTGTGTCTGTTTTGTAAGAGAGGCATGCACTGTTCTTTGTGTCCTGTGCTGTATCTTTCTTTTGAGAGGGCTTGCACTATTCTTTGTATGCCGTGCTGTATCTGCTGTGTGAGAGAGGCATGCACTCTTCTTTGTGTCCAGTGCTGTATCTGTCTTTTGAGAGGGCTTGCCGTTTTCTTTGTGCACTGTGCTGTATTTGTTGTGTGGGAGAGGCATGCACTGTTCTAAGTGTTCTCCCCTGTATCTATTTTGTGAGAGAGGCATGCACTGTTCTTTACGTCCTGTGCTGTATCTGTTGTGTGAGCGAAGCATGCACTATTCTTGCTGTGCTGTGTCTGTTTTGTGAGAGAGGCGTGCACTGTTCTTTGTGTCCTGTGCTGTATCTGTCTTTAGAGAGGGCTTGCACTATTTTTCGTGTCCTATTCTGTGCCTGTTTTGTGAGAGATGCATGCACTGTTCTTAGTGTCCTGTGCTGTGTCTGTTGTGTGAGAGATGCATGCTCTGTTCTTTGCGTGCTGTGCTGTATCTGTTGTGTGAGAGATGCAAGCACTGTTCTTTGCATGCTGTGCTGTTTCTGTTGTGTGAGAGAGGCATGCATTCTTCATTGTGACCTGCACTGTATCTGGTTTGTGAGAGAGGTTTGCACTGTTTGCTGTGTCTGTTTCGTGAGAGAGGAATGTGTCCTGCGCTGTATCTGTTTTGTGAGAGAGGCTTGCACTGTTCTTTGTGTCCTGTGCTGTATCTGTTTCATGAGAGAGGCTTGCTCTGTTGTTTGTGTCCTGTGCTGTATCTCTCTTTTGAGAGGGCTGCACTGTTTTTTGTGTCCTGTGCTGTATCTGTTTTGAGAGAGTCATGCACTGTTCTTTGTGTCCTGTGCTTTATATGTTTTGTGAGAGAGGGTTGCACTGTTCTTTATGTGCTGCGTTGTATCGCTCTTTTGAGAGGGCTTGCACCATTCTTTGTGTGCTGTGCTGTATCTGTAGTGTGAGAGAGGCGTGTACTGTTCTTTGTGCCCTGTGCTGTGTCTGTTTTGTGAGAGAGGTGTGCACTGTTCTGTGTGTTCTGTGCTCTGTCTGTTTTGTGAGAGATGTGGGCACTGTTCTTTGTGTCCTCTGCTGTATCTGATGTGTGAGAGCGGAGAGCACTCTTCTTTGTGTCTTGTGCTGTATCTGTTTTAAGAGAGAGGCATGCACTGTTCTCTGTGACGTGTGTTGTCTTGGTTTTGTGAGAGAGGCTTGCACTGTTGTTTGTGTGCTGCACTATATTTGTCTTTGAGAGGGCTTGCACTATTATTTGTATGCTGTGATGTATCTGTTGTGTGAGAGAGGTGTGCACTGTTCTTTGTGTCCTGTGTTGTGTCTGTTGTGTGAGAGAGGCATGCATTGTTCTTTGTGTCCTGAGCTGCACTGTTATTTTTGTGCTGTGTTTGTTTTCTGAGAGAGGTGTGCACTGTTCTTTGTGTCCTGTGCTGTATCTGTCTTTAAAGAAGGCTTGCACTATTTTTTGTGTACTGTGCTGTATCTGTTGTGTGAGAGAGGCATGCACAGTTCTCTTTGACCTGTGCTGTCTCTGTTTTGTGAGAGAGGCTTGCACTGTTCTTTGTATCCTGTGCTGTATCTGTTTTGTGAGAGAGGCTTGCTCTGTTGTTCGTGTCCTGTGCTGTATCTCTCTTTTGAGAGGGCTTGCACTGTTTTTTGTGTCCTGTGCTGTATCTGTTTTGAGAGAGTCATGCGCTGTTCTTTGTGTCCTGTGCTTAATCTGTTTTGTGAGAGAGGGTTGCACTGTTCTTTGTGTGCTGCGCTATATCGCTCTTTCGAGAGGGCTTGCACTATTCTTTGTGTGCTGTGCTGTATCTGTTGTGTGAGAGAGGCGTGCACTGTTCTTTGTGCCCTGTGCTGTGTCTGTTTTGTGAGAGAGGTGTGCACTGTTCTTTGTGTCCTGTGCTCTGTCTGTTTTGTGAGAGATGTTGTTATGGCTGTCTTTTTGCTAGCTCTTTGGAGAAGGAGAATGATGGAGAGTGACTCCAGCCTATCACCCCCATAGCATAGGGATTAGGCCGATAGACAGGGACCCTGTCTTAAATATATAAGGGCATTTTCGTATTATTTTCCTTAGAGTAAGGCTTATGAATTTAAGTTAGGGGATAGATATATAAATATTAGTCATGATTCGCTCATTTGCTAACATGCTGAGCTGTTTTTCATGGAGCTATGCATATTATGGGCTCCGTAGGCCTTAAACGAGACAGACTCCATTTTGCTTTTTGCCCGATAGCTTGAGAAGGCCTTCTAGGTCAAGTGTAATGTTTTAGTTTCAAGCTGTTGTTCGCTTGGAGAGAACCGGTTCAGGCTGACCCTTATCGAAGGAATGTATTTTTCTCCACTCCGAGGACACAACTTCAGGCCGGCCGGCTGGGAAAGTGTCCTTGGTACGGGGAGGTACAAGAATTTGGTGGGCGGCAGGTTACTGGCCGTGAATTTCCATGAAGGAACGGGCTTTGATATTAGCGAAGGTGTTAGTCAGTTTGTCAGTTAGTCCGTAGGCGGCATCTATCCGTTAGCATCTCCGCCTGTATTCATCTTATGGTGGACAGTCGCCATCTTTGAAGTCCGAGAAAGATTTAAGACCGAAACTCTCTGAGAAAGACTGAACGAGAAGTAGCGCGGAGCGCACTGATACAGAGAGAGAGAGAGACGGTAGCTAATAATCAGCAAGGTTCCGGTGCCCTGGAAGCAAGCAGACGAGGTTGAGCCTAGCGGTGCAGACGTGTACTTGTGACGGCTGGGGTGTGACTGCAAGGAGAGCCAGGACACAGAGACGAGAAGGGAACCTAGATGACTGCCGAGTCCAGATTTCATATTAACCAGGTGATGTCCGTCCATTGCTCATAGATTGTGCACTCTAATCTTTACCTTTTTCTTTGCAAAAGTTATGCCGCATAGTAATGTGATTTGTGTTTATTGTTAATAAATACCCTAATTCATATAGAATTATCGTGTACCTGGTGCTTATGTTTAATCTTGGTAAACCGCACTTCTAATCAGGAACTGTTTGGGTGAACGGATGAGAAATCCCGATCAGGTAAATGGTGATTGAATAAGGAGGGAGTGGGTGGACCTTCGATGTCAAGAGCAGGGAGTACACTATACAATCTGGAACCCTATTCAAAGTTATTATTGTAGTTCTATTCCAAGTAGACCACTAAGATAATACCCCAAATAATGGTTCATAGGAATGTGGTCGTCGTTGATATGCGGCGTTAGTGACAGCACTGGGTGGGAGACCAGTGTTAATACCCACTGGATTGTGGCTTGAGTAAGTGAGAGCGTTAGGAGGTCGAACTAACGTGTAGTTTCGCAGGATTGCGAACAGTTTGGAAAAGGGAGCATTGGGTTCTGCAGGCCCATGTGTAGACACACCGGATTGTGTGTCAGATCTGCCCTAGGGTAGAACGGTCTGGGTCGGGGTGACCGCGAGACCAACTGATGTGAATAAGATATTGTAGAAAATCCGTACATACATATATTGTCATTCCCCATCCTTCGGTGCGACCTGTATATTTACCTGTATATCTACTCATTGTGAATACGATCTGAGGAGGGAAGGTGAGTACGTTTTGGCTGGGTCATAGGGGCCCCTGGGGGCTGATCCCATCTAAACAGAAAATCCAGCCATTACATCTGGCGTCACGAACTGTTTACGAAGCCTGTGTGCATTGTATTGTTTTAATCTTGTTGGTTTGCGCTCGGCTTGTACGTATAAAATTTTGTTTATAATTGTGTATATAATTTTTTTTTTTTGTTTGTGTCATTATGTTTGCGAAAAAATCATCGTCGGTTTTCAAGTTACCGATTCAGATTCCCGGCTGGGAATGTACGCCTTACGAGGCTTTGGCCCGTGAGAGGGCTGATTCTACTGGTTTAAGTGAAAATTGGTCTTCATGCTTGGAGCAGGCGGAGCCTGCTGATGTGGTTTCGTGCCTACAAAAAGCGCCAGTAGTGAAGGGTGATGAGCTTCCTATTTTAGGACGCAGAGGGTGGATTGTTCTTAATGCATACAGACTATTGCATGAGAGGTTTGTTCAATTACAGAAAAAGTTTAAAGATTCGGAAGGACAGTGTGTTGAGTTGCAAAATGCGCACACTTTGTTGCGTTGTCAAAATAAATTGCTTGCCGATAAACTTGAAACATATCAGACCATTGCCGAAAGAGCTGCGGTCCGTATTGCACGATACAAATATAAACATCGTCGTGGACGTGTGTCTTCCCGCAAAGTGCGTATGGTTGTAGCAAAAGCTGGAATGGATTGGAACCACGATGAGTGGGATGGTAATATCTGGGATTCTCATACTTCTGACTCCTCGGCAGAGGAGGGTGACAAGCGCGAGTCTTCTCGCTCCGGACGTGATTGTAAATCTGCTTCATGTATTGATTCGACTCCCGATTGTGACCGTGCTCGTTCTTCCCGTGCGGATGACGTAGCTTGCCCTGATTGTGCTGTTAAATCTAAGATGCGGGCTTCCTCGGAAGCTCTTCCCGCAGTTTCCGCTCACGCGATTTGTCGACGAAAATTACAACAGGCCCCTGGTAATCCGGGTGGTATACCTCTTGATTGTATTGAAGATTTTACTCAGCAGGAGGTTAGTGACATTCTGCAACGATTTCAACAACGGCCTGGTGAGGCCTTGCTTACCTGGATGGTGCGTCTTTATGAGCTTGGCGCTGCTGGTATTATGCTCGATGCTGTTGATTGCTTACGATTTTGCTCTTTGAGTTCTGATTCTACGATTCAGGATCATTTTCGGAATTACAATGGTGCTGGTCAAATTTCTTTGCTCCAGCTTGCGTCTGACGGCTGTAATCATAAATATCCAACTGAATCTGATTGGCCTACTGATGAAAAACCTTGGTACACTCTGCGCGATGCGTCGCAACGTTTGAAAGAGGAAGTCATGAAAATGTGTATCTTCCTTAGTACTGCTGACAAGTTATTGGATGGTCTTTTAACATCTTCTGTGCGTAATCGCATAATCCGTGCTTCTCCTGTTGCTTACAAGCAGGTCATGATGACATTATTGATTAACCAAACTGGCAACCCTTTGTCTGTTGTGCTTGAGTCTGTTCGTCAGCTTGGTGAGCTGGGTGAATGGTTTAAACCTGAAAGACAATCTCGACCTGAGGGTCGTACTGGTGGAGACTATAAGTTCTCTAGACGTGACATGTTTCTTGCTCTCATTGCTGATGGTGTCAAAAGGGAAGACATTGATGGCGAGCCTAATAATCGCTTATGGGACATGTTTCGTAAGCGTGGTTTGGATCGAAAGGAGGGTGCCCGTCGTGTGCGAAAGAATGAGTATGATCGTGGTTCGGATGACAGTGGTGATGAGAGACGACGTGTAAATTCTGATCGCCGTGATGATCGGCGCCATGAACGTGATGGATCCCCTCGTCGTCATGATGGGAGGGGGAGAGAGGATGATCGTGAGAGGGGAAGAGATGATCGTGGTTCTAGCAGACGACGAGATGCAAGGAGTTATTCCCCTGACGTGAGAAATAGGGAGGATCGTAACAGACTCCCTGACCGCAACTCACAACTTTTTGAACCTGACACTAATCCGTTTTGTACTGGAGACGGATATGAACAAGACATGCTAATACCAAAGAAAACTGAGAACATTTACCCTGATTTGTCTTGGTTGACAGACCGCAGGAAAAATGACTAGGAAATAGGTCAAGCTCCGGTACGCAAGTGGGCCCACAGAGATTACAGACCCTATGTAGATATTGAGATTTTTTGGAAACATCGTAATATCCAAAGGGCCCGAGCGTTGGTTGATACTGGGGCGGAGGCCACTTTAATTCATGCTAAGTCGAGAAAATTTAATGGACAGTCTTTTACAATTACCGGTCTGGGTGGTAAAGAGACACCCGCGGTTCAAACTGCACTCGAAATTAAAATTGGTAGAATTCCTCGTAGAGAATACTCTGTGTTGGTTGTGCCACTTTTGGAATACATTATTGGAATTGACATTTTGAAAGGTATGACTTTGCATTTGGATGATGGGTACTATCAATTTGGTACACGACAGTACATTTCGACCAGACCCGTACGGGTTGGCCGTTTACGCATGCCACCTATTAAAATACCTTTAGCAACAAAAGTGATTTCTCAAAAGCAATATCGCATCCCAGGTGGTCATGAAGAAATTACCGCTACGATTCAGGATTTGGTTGACGCATGAGTCATTACTCCAGTCACATCTGCTTGGAATAATCCCGTTTGGCCCGTGCGCAAAAGTGACAACTCTTGGCGCATGACTGTTGATTATCGAGAATTGAATAAACATACACCTAAATTGACTGTTGCAGTGCCTGACATTGTCACACTGATTCAGAGAATTCAAAAGCATCCAGGTACATGGTATGCTTCCATTGATATTGCTAATGTGTTCTTTTCAATACCAATTGCCCCCGAATGTCAGGAACAGTTCAGTTTTACATGGAATGGACGTCAAATGACGTTCCGGAGTCTTCCTCAAGGCTATGTACATAGTCCTACAATCTGTCACCGGCTGGTGGCGGAGCATTTGTCTGAAGTACCCACGAATCCACAAGTTCAGATTTGTCATTATATTGACGACATTTTGATTCAAGGTGAAACGCAAGACCAGGTACAGTCCCATTTAGATCAAATCATTGACTGTTTGCGAGCGAAAGGCTGGGAAATTAATCCTGATAAATTACAAACTCCATCCCAAGCTGTAAAATTTCTAGGAATTAATTGGCATGAGGGTCACAGAGAAGTGATTCCACAGGTTAAACGAAAAATTCTTGATTTTGCTGTTCCCAGGAACAGGAAAGAAGCGCAATGCTTTATTGGATTGTTTGGATTTTGGCGTCAGCATATTCCCCATTTGAGTCAAATCTTGGCTCCACTGTATCGAGTTACTCGTAAAAAGAATGCGTTTGAATGGGGTGAACCTCAACAGACTGCTTTTAGTTTGGCTAAAGAAGCTATTCAGTATGCTTTGGATTTGTGGCCCGTGAGTGAAGGTGATGTGGATTTGAATGTGTCCGTGGAAGGCCTGTATGCCAATTGGAGTTTGTGGCAAAAGCAGGGCAGACAAAAAGTGCCATTAGGTTTTTGGACCAAAAAGTTACCCGAGGCTGGTGAGCGTTACTCACCTTTTGAAAAACAGTTGCTCGCTTGTTATTGGGCTCTGGTGGATACCGAGCAGTTGACCCTAGGCCATGCTGTGATTTTGAGGCCTGAAATTCCCATTATGCAGTGGGTTTTGAGTTCACCTAAGTCCCATCGAATTGGACATGCTCAGGAGGCTAGTGTGATTAAATGGAAATGGTACATTCAGGACAGGGCACGTGTGGGTCCGAAAGGTGTGGCGGTTTTACATGAGCGAGTGGCGCAGGCGCCCTCCAATGAGGCTGAAAGTGAGTGTTCGGTTCCCGTAGTGCAGGAGTCTCCCGTGAAGTGGGGTAAATCATTTGATGATCTGTCCGCGGAGGATAGAAAACATGTGTGGTTTACGGATGGTTCTGCGAAATTCATTGGTGACAAAAGACATTGGAAAGCTGTTTCATATAACCCGATTACACAGAAATTGTTGAGTAGAACTGGAGATGGTAAGAGTAGCCAATATGCTGAACTCTATGCAGTTTACCAGGTTTTGAAACAGGAACTACCAGGTACATGTCATATTTTCACTGATTCCTGGTCCACTGCAAATGGACTAGCGGTGTGGTTACCTACGTGGCATTCTCATAATTGGGAATTGCATTCAAAAGAATTGTGGGGAAAAGAATTGTGGCAAGAAATTTGGGAGCTGCTCCCGCAGAGTACTGTAACAATCTTTCACGTGGATGCTCATACTCCAATTGACTCCCTTGACAAATTTTTTCATAATATTGCAGATGAACAGTCTAAAATTTCTGAGGCAGTGGTTGACATGCAAGATTCTGATTTGGCGGGATTGGCGAAGTGGGCCCATCAGAAAGCAGGACATTTTGGAGAGAAAGCCACTAGCAGGTGGGCTGCCGATAGAGGAATTCATATTCCCTTTTCTTTAATTAAAGATGTCATTCTACATTGTCCCATTTGCCAACATTCTAGGAAAAAAGAGGTGCCTCAGATTGTTCGAGGCCACTTACATCGAGGTAAATTGCCCGCCCAAATTTGGCAGATTGATTATATTGGTCCGCTCCCTATGAGCAGGAATTGTCAATATATTTGCACAGTGGTTGATACTTATAGTGGCCTTTTGGTCGCTTTCCCTTGCAAGAACGCTACCCAAGTGAACACAATTAAAACCCTGGAGCTCATTATTCTGTATTATGGTGTCCCATTCCAGATTCAATCAGACAATGCATCCCACTTTCGTGGAAGATTGGTGCAGGAATTCTGTACGGACAATAATATTGATTGGGTGTTTCATATTCCATATTATCCACAAGCTTCAGGATTGATTGAGAGAATGAATGGCTTGTTGAAAGAACAGTTGCGCAAGTTGACTGATGATCGTTACAGCCAGTGGAGAGATGTCCTACTTCAAGCTTTGTTAATTTTAAATAATCGTCCTTTGTTACATGCTGAATCTCCTTTAATGCGTTTGTTTCCTCCACATGTTGATGCAAAACCAAATTCTATAGCGAACACTGTCATGTATTGGGAAATTACCCCCGGTGCTTTGGCTCCATGTAGAGCAACCCCAGGTTCTGCAGGCCTCGACCTGCATGCATTAAATGATGCACAATTTCCAGGAAAAGATCGAATCATTGTTGAAACTGGCATTGGTGTTTCTATACCTGCCGGTAGTTTTGGATTAATTGCCCCTAGATCTGGCCTGGCCCTGAAAGGTGTACAAGTACTCGGAGGTGTGATTGACAGTGATTATCAGGGAGAGATTAAGATTCTCCTGCTTAATAGCAGTGAGACGGATTTGTTCATCAAAAAGTCTGACCGTGTTGCTCAGTTACTGATTATGCCTGTCTTCAGTGGTGAGATCAAAAAAGGCTCTGCTCCAACGTTGCTAACTGTGCGAGGACAAAAAGGCTTCGGATCGTCTGATCTTCCTGGAGCTAAAATATGGGTGCAATCGCCTAAAAATCCTCCTGAACAGGCTGATATTATTGCGACCGGTCATGACAACACCGTTTTGGTGATGAAGCCAGGGAAAGATGGCTGGGAAGCTGTCCCAGCTGATAAATGTTATTTACGAGAATGATTAAGGCCTGTGTTTGTATTCTTCCAGATCATTCTTTGGATTGCTGCTGCCGGATGTGTCGGCGCTGGACTCCTTTTGGCCTGCTACGCCGGGAGAGGAGAGGATCTACCGACGCCGGTTGATGGGATAATACGAGCCCCGCGGTCTGCGTGGGCTGCTTCGTCTAACTTTTGGATCACACTCGCGAAGCGGGTGACGAACTCTCCGCATTTTTGCCTTACCCCCATGAAGAGCGTTACTGACATTTTAGCGACCTGTCTGGTAGCTGTCCCTGCATCCACTGAAACGCTTCACCATATTTTTAATTTTTCTAATGCCCGACCTAATGTTATTCTGGGTGACTTTGCAGCACACGAATTTTGTCCCTCATGTACTCTTATTCCAGACCTTGATGTCTCTATTAATTCCAGAATTACTACTTTTAATATTACCCCTGGAGATCTTTGCTTCATAATGACCTGCAACCCTAAAGCTATTACCGAGTGCCTGCGGCTGAAGCTCCAAGCCGCTACTACCTTTTCATTTCATCAACGCTTGTTATGTTCAAAGAGACTTCCGGATTCATGTCTTTCAGTTAAGAATAATATGACCTGTAAACGTTTAGTAGTAGCCACTAGCCATTATCGTCCAATGTTATTGCCAGCTGGATGGCTCTTTTCCTGTGGGAATTCATCTTGGCCCTATATTCCCGCGAATATTTCTGGTGGCCCATGTGCCATCACTAGATTAAGTTTGCTAATGTTCTCCTCACATCCTACTTCACATTCCCGTATTGTACGTGATTCGATGTCATTGCATGAAGATTGTGACTCCTCTGTTCATCTCTATTCTAGATCGGAGTACCTTGGTTTAGCTTTTTCTATTATTGGAGTGCCTGCATTGGCCGTTTATAATGCCAAAACAATCGGCAAAATGGCCTGCTGGATGGTCAAATCGATTAATCAAACGTCTACTGTTTTATCAGATTTATTATTAGACTCCCAAGGTGAACGTAGAGCTATTTTGCAGAATCGTGCGGCTATCGATTACTTATTGTTGAAACATGGACATGAATGTTCTGATTTTGAAGGTCTATGCTGTTTTAATTTGTCTGACCATTCTAAAGCTATCCAATCCCACATTAACAAACTCCACGACTTGACTGCAGAAAATAGAGAACATATAGATCAGGGTTTCTTTGACTGGCTTTTTAACTGGCTCCCTGACATGCATTTAATACGACAAATTTTAGGGGGGGTTATTCTTACTATTTGTATCCTCATAGCTATTTGTTGCTTTATTCAGTGTATCCCTTCCCTGCTACAATTTCTTAGACTTAGTAAGGGTCGTAGATCAGTTAATTTTGTTTCATATTATTCGTCTACTGACGTTAGCTCCATTTAGTTTGTGGTTAATAGACTGGAGTCAAGGGGTGTAATGTTATGGCTGTCTTTTTGCTAGCTCTTTGGAGAAGGAGAATGATGGAGAGTGACTCCAGCCTATCACCCCCATAGCATAGGGATTAGGCCGATAGACAGGGACCCTGTCTTAAATATATAAGGGCATTTTCGTATTATTTTCCTTAGAGTAAGGCTTATGAATTTAAGTTAGGGGATAGATATATAAATATTAGTCATGATTCGCTCATTTGCTAACATGCTGAGCTGTTTTTCATGGAGCTATGCATATTATGGGCTCCGTAGGCCTTAAACGAGACAGACTCCATTTTGCTTTTTGCCCGATAGCTTGAGAAGGCCTTCTAGGTCAAGTGTAATGTTTTAGTTTCAAGCTGTTGTTCGCTTGGAGAGAACCGGTTCAGGCTGACCCTTATCGAAGGAATGTATTTTTCTCCACTCCGAGGACACAACTTCAGGCCGGCCGGCTGGGAAAGTGTCCTTGGTACGGGGAGGTACAAGAATTTGGTGGGCGGCAGGTTACTGGCCGTGAATTTCCATGAAGGAACGGGCTTTGATATTAGCGAAGGTGTTAGTCAGTTTGTCAGTTAGTCCGTAGGCGGCATCTAGCCGTTAGCATCTCCGCTATTATTCATCTTATGGTGGACAGTCGCCATCTTTGAAGTCCGAGAAAGATTTAAGACGGAAACTCTCTGAGAAAGACTGAACGAGAAGTAGCGCGGAGCGCACTGATACAGAGAGAGAGAGAGACGGTAGCTAATAATCAGCAAGGTTCCGGTGCCCTGGAAGCAAGCAGACGAGGTTGAGCCTAGCGGTGCAGACGTGTACTTGTGACGGCTGGGGTGTGACTGCAAGGAGAGCCAGGACACAGAGACGAGAAGGGAACCTAGATGACTGCCGAGTCCAGATTTCATATTAACCAGGTGATGTCCGTCCATTGCTCATAGATTGTGCACTCTAATCTTTACCTTTTTCTTTGCAAAAGTTATGCCGCATAGTAATGTGATTTGTGTTTATTGTTAATAAATACCCTAATTCATATAGAATTATCGTGTACCTGGTGCTTATGTTCAATCTTGGTAAACCGCACTTCTAGTCAGGAACTGTTTGGGTGAACGGATGAGAAATCCCGATCAGGTAAATGGTGATTGAATAAGGAGGGAGTGGGTGGACCTTCGATGTCAAGAGCAGGGAGTACACTATACAATCTGGAACCCTATTCAAAGTTATTATTGTAGTTCTATTCCAAGTAGACCACTGAGATAATACCCCAAATAATGGTTCATAGGAATGTGGTCGTCGTTGATATGCGGCGTTAGTGACAGCACTGGGTGGGAGACCAGTGTTAATACCCACTGGATTGTGGCTTGAGTAAGTGAGAGCGTTAGGAGGTCGAACTAACGTGTAGTTTCGCAGGATTGCGAACAGTTTGGAAAAGGGAGCATTGGGTTCTGCAGGCCCATGTGTAGACACACCGGATTGTGTGTCAGATCTGCCCTAGGGTAGAACGGTCTGGGTCGGGGTGACCGCGAGACCAACTGATGTGAATAAGATATTGTAGAAAATCCGTACATACATATATTGTCATTCCCCATCCTTAGGTGCGACCTGTATATTTACCTGTATATCTACTCATTGTGAATACGATCTGAGGAGGGAAGGTGAGTACGTTTTGGCTGGGTCATAGGGGCCCCTGGGGGCTGATCCATCTAAACAGAAAATCCAGCCATTACAGATGTGTGCACTGTTCTTTGTGTCCTTTGCTGTATCTGATGTGTGAGAGAGGAGTGCACTCTTCTTTGTGTCCTGTGCTGTATCTGTATTAAGAGAGAGGCATGCACTGTTCTCTGTGACGTGTGCTGTCTTGGTTTTGTGAGAGAGGCTTGCACTGTTCTTTTTGTGCTGCACTGTATTTGTCTTTTGAGAGGGCTTGCACTATTATTTGTATGCTGTAACGTATCTGTTGTGTGAGAGAGGTGTTGTGAGAAGTTGGCCTGATATATGCTGTTTCCAATTCTGGAACCACCTTGTATCAGTCCAAACAATCCCTTATGGTGTCTGGTTGTAAGTCAACCTTATTAGACAAGCTATCCTAATGGTAGCATGGACTAAGCAGCCTTAAAGGCTTAACTCAAGAGGTCGTGTTAAGCGAGCTGTTTTACCAATCACATGTAATATCAAATGAAAGGACACCACACAAGTATATATTATAAAAATATATGTATTTATTACTAGAATAATCCCCAGTACTAAACAAAAGCACAGTATAACATATGAAAGGTGCACAATTATGGATGAGGGCGGGTGGCCACTCAAACCATATATTAAGAAAGTGGTATAGGAGATACCAATCGAACAGTGGTTAGGCCTAGGGCCTAGGGAATCTCTGGGAACAGTCGGGACAAGCAATGCTGAAGTCGGGAAAAGCCTGCGGGATTCGGGTGCAGCGCTTAAAGCACAGGCATGCACCAATGTAAAGTCAATGGTGCGTAAAAGTTACAAAGTTATAGTTTAAGGATACTTCCGCTCAACCTAGAAGGATAAAACTTTAGACACAGACACTAGAGGTGTGTACCAGTGTGGGAACACCGGCGTTGCTGAGTTACCTCACCCACAGGAAGCGGGTGCATAGGGTCGAAGTAGTGTTGGGTTTCGTCACGCAGGTTGATGGTGCTTGAAGCTGAAGATGCTGCAGGCGTCGAGAGTAGAAGTATCCGGTGTGATCCAAGGGAGGATTGAAGTTAAAGATGATCTGAAAGCAGAGGGGACAGAGTCTGGGTCACTTTGCAGTGACCAGGGTGGAACCAGATGGAACCAGGCAATGTCGGGCGCTTTCAGGTCGCTGACAGGTCGCTTCTCTCCGCTGCCACGTGAACTCTGGGGCACCGAGGATGACCAGGAGTGGATCACTGGCTTTCCCACGCAGGGTCTCGCTGTCGGCGTTGTTGGCTTCCGGATTGGAGAAAACAACCTTCGGCAAGGGCAACCTATGCAGGATTCAAAGATGGCATTGCACTCGGACCAGGAGGGTCAGAGCGGGTGCTCCTTTTCAGAGGAGCGAGGCCAAGTCTGGAGCAACCAGAATCACAAGTTAGTTTTCATAGTTCGTCGGCACAGGGGCCACAAGCCAACAGGCAATTGACCGGGCCAAAGCGTTGAGCCAAAAGAAGCAGAAGGGCCCCACGCAGCACTCGGTGAGTGTAGAGGGGTGAGCTTCAGTGCAAAAGTGGCTCAGGGCTGGGGCTTCTCAAACCCCGATGTACAGCTTTGAGGGTCACTCGTGGGTTGCACAGTCAGCGTCTTGTGATCTTTCAAAGATGGCGTGCCCCATGCTTCCGGTCGCATCCACGGGTCTCAGCTCTGCAGGGACTGTGGATCGGGCTGTTAGAAGGCAGGCAAGCTTGATCTTGTCAAACTCTGGTGCTCTAGTTCAGGCGGGAACTGCAACAAAGCAAATGTTGAGGTGCTGGATAGTGCCTGTTTGCACAGGGTGGTCACTCCTTGACCACAAGGGAGATTCTTCAGTCTTCTACATCGAGTAGGATGTCGAAGGGTCCAGAGTTTTGTTTCTTATGTTTCATCAGGATAATCTGAGTGCGTTGGCACTGCTCCCATTCTTATACCAATCTAGGGGGCTGGATTACCTGCTAGGTCCCCTCCTATGGGGGGGGCCCAGGAAGGGGGTGGATACACCCCTTTCCCTTTGTCCAGGGTCGCGCTGGAGCTGGGGCTGGTGTGCCCCAGAACCGGTTTGACCTGATTATGCAAGGGGAAGCCTTGTGCTCCCCCGGGCAGTGTCTGGTTTCTTTCAAACCTCCCTGCTACAATCCACTGTCTCCTGTCTGGGGTGGTGTGACACCTCCCTGTGACAGGAAACCCTTTGTCCAGGCCTCCTTGGCTGAGTTTCGGTCAGCTGCAGGAGGTCAGACCCGTGTCTGTGGCAGAAGCATCCATTTTGTGGTGCTGAGGCTCCTTTTAAAATCAACTGCGTTTTAGCAAAGTAGCATGTCGTCTCCCTCTAGAGGGGTGAAATGCTATCCCCGTCGCCAGGACTGGCGAGGGGATAGTATTCCAAATCGTATGACACCTTACACGTCATGTTTTGATAAAGCCAAACCAAAGTTAACATATAACCGCGAGGATTATAATGCACTTAATAGTATATGGTTTGGCATTATCCCGGAACAGCTAAGGGAATTGGTCCCGTCAGCTGCAGACAGGCTCAGCTCATGCTAGAGCACCATCTCACATAAAACCACGCACTCTCCCTTCAGGTTTGTTTAAGGCCTGCCATAGGAGTGGCTTATAGGTTTATATGTGTCCAGATAGGTTTAGATATAGGCATACTATATCTAAGCAAGGGGTGATTACACCACCTTGCCCCAGCTGAGTGATCAGCCAGTTTTGTCAATTTTAGATAGATAGCCAGGGGTGGCAAAAGATATGCTGCAGCCCCAGGTAGGCCTTGGATGCACCTATGCCCTGGGCACCTATAGTGCTCTGTACAGGGGCTGATAAGGTGACCCAAGCCAATCTAGTTATGCACCTAGGGTACATGGAATCCATTTTACAGAGAGAGCAGATAGCCTGGGGCCCTGATTAGCAGGGAACCAGGCCAACTAAGTCGAAAACCAGCTAAACACAAGGCAAAAAATCTGGGGTAACCATAGTCAGGAAGCCACCTTCCTACAGGTGTGCACTGTTCTTTGTGTCCTGTGTTGTGTCTGTTGTGTGAGAAAGGCATGCATTGTTCTTTGTATCCTGAGCTGCACGTTTTTTTTGTGCTGTGTTTGTTTTATGAGAGAGGTGTGCACTGTTTTGTGTGTGCTGTGCTGTGTCGGTTTTGTGAGAGAGGCGTGCACCATTCTTTGTGTGCTATGTCTGTTTTGTGAGAGAGGCATGCACTGTTCTTTGTGTCCTGTGCTGTATCTGTCTTTAAAGAGGGCTTGCACTATTTTTTGTGTACTGTGCTGTATCTGTTGTTTGAGAGAGGCATGCACAGTTCTCTGTGACCTATGCTGTCTCTGTTTTGTGAGAGAGGCTTGCACTGTTCTTTGTGTCCTGTGCTGTATCTGTTTTGTGAGAGAGGATTGCTCTGTTGTTCGTGTCCTGTGCTGTATTTCTCTTTTGAGAGGGCTTGCACTGTTTTTTGTGTCCTGTGCTGTATCTGTTTTGAGAGAGTCATGCACTGTTCTTTGTGTCCTGTGCTTTATCTGTTTTGTGAGAGAGGGTTGCACTGTTCTTTGTGTGCTGTGCTGTATCGCTCTTTTGAGAGGGCTTGCACTATTCTTTGTGTGCTGTGCTGTAACTGTTGTGTGAGAGAGGTGTGCACTGTTCTTTGTGCCCTGTGCTGTGTCTGTTTTGTGAGAGATGTTTGCACTGGTCGTTGTGTCCTTTGCTGTATCTGATGTGTGAGAGAGGAGTGCACTCTTCTTTGTGTCCTGTGCTGTATCTGTTTTAAGAGAGAGGCATGCACTGTTCTCTGTGACGTGTGCTGTCTTGGTTTTGTGAGAGAGGTTTGCACTGTTCTTTGTGTGCTGCACTGTATTTGTCTTTTGAGCGGGTGTGCACTATTATTTGTATGCTGTAATGTATCTGTTGTGTGAGAGAGGTGTGCACTGTTATTTGTGTCCTGTGTTGTGTCTGTTGTGTGAGAGAGGCATACATTGTTCTTTTTGTCCTGAGTTGCCCTATTGTTTTTGTGCTGTGTTTGTTTTCTGAGAGAGGCGTGCACTGTTCTGTATGTGCTGTGCTGTGTCTGTCTTGTGAGAGAGGTGTGCACCATTCTTTGTTTGCTATGTCTGTTTTGTGAGAGAGGCATGCACTGTTCTTTGTGTCTTGTGCTGTATCTGTCTTTAAAGAGGGCTTGCACTATATTTTGTGTACTGTGCTGTATCTGTTGTGTGAGAGAGGCATGCACAGTTCTCTGTTACCTGTGCTGTCTCTGTTTTGTGAGAGAGGCTTGCACTGTTCTTTGTGTGCTGTGCTCTATCTGTCTTTTGAGAGGGCTTGCACAAATATTTGTATGCTGTACTGTATCTGTTGTGTGAGAGAGACATGCACTGTTCTTTGTGTCCTGGGTTGTGGCTGTTTTGTGAGAGATGTGCACATTGTTCTTTGTGTGCTGTGCTGTATCTGTTGTGTGAGAGAGGCATGCATTGTTCTTTGTGTCCTGAGCTGCACTGTTATAACTTATTTTTGCCCTGAGTTTATTTTCTGAGAGAGGCGTGCACTGTTCTTTATGTGCTGTGCTGTGTCTGTTTTGTGAGAGAGGCTTGCACCGTTCTATGTGTGCTGTGTCTGTTTTGTGAGAGAGGCAAACACTGTTCTTTGCGTGCTGTGCTGTATCTGTTGTGTGAGAGAGGCATGCATTGTTCTTTGTGTCCTGAGCTGCACTGTTATAACTTATTTTTGCGCTGAGTTTATTTTCTGAGAGAGGCGTGCACTGTTCTTTATGTGCTATGCTGTGTCTCTTTTGTGAGAGAGGCATGCACCGTTCTTTGTGTGCTGTGTCTGTTTGTGAGAGAGGCATGCACTGTTCTTTGTGTCCTGTGCTGTATCTGTCTTTAAAGAGGGCTCGCACTATTTTTGTGTGCTGTGCTGTATCTGTTTTGTGAGAGAAGCATGCATTGTTCTTTGAATACTTTGCTGTGTCTCTTTAGTGAGAGAGGCATGCACTGTAATTTTTGTGCTGTGTTTGTTTTCTGAGAGGTGTGCCCTGTTCTTTGTCTGATGTGTCTGTTTTGTGAGAGAGGCTTGCACTGTTCTTTGTGTCCTGTGCTGTATCTGTTTTGTGAGAGAGGCATGCACTGTTCTTTGAGTCCTGTGCTGTATCTGTTTTGAGAGAGAAGCATGCACTGTTCTTTGTGTCTTGTGCTGTATCCGTCTTTTGAGAGGGCTTGCACTATTCTTCGTGTCCTGTGCTGTGTCTGTCTTTTGAGAGGGCTTGCACTATTCTCCGTGACCTGTGCTGTGCCGGTTTTGTTAGAGATCCGTGCACTGTTCTTTGCATGCTGTGCTGTATATGTTGTGTGAGGGAGGCATGCACTGTTCTTTGCACGCTGTGCTGTTTCTGTTGTGTGAGAGAGGCATGCAGTATTCATTGTGTCCTGCACTGTATCTGTGTTTTGAGAGAGGTGTGCACTGTTTGCTGTGTCTGTTTTGTGAGAGAGGCTTGCACTGTTCATTGTGTCCTGTGCTGTATCCGTCTTTTGAGAGGACTTGCACCATTCTTCCTGTCCTGTGCTCTGTCTGTTTTGTGAGCGAGGAATGCACTTTTCATTGTGTCCTGCGCTGTATCTGTTTTGTGAGAGAGGCTTGCACTGTTCTGTGTGTCCTGTGCTGTATCTGTTTTGTGAGAGAGGATTGCATTATTGTTTGTGTCCTGTGCTGAATCTATCTTTTGAGAGGGCTTGCACTTTTCTTTGTGTGTTGTGTTGTATCTATTGTTTGAGAGAGATGTGCACTGTTCTTTGTGTCTTGTGCTGCATCTGATTGGTGAGAGAGGCATGCACTGTTCTTTGTGTACTGTGCTGTATCTGTTTTGAGAGAGAGGTATGCACTGTTCTTTATGTCCTGTGCTGTATCTGTTTTGTGAGAGAGGCATGCAATATTCTTTGTGTCCTGAGCTGTATCTGTTTTGAGAGAGAGGCATGCACTGTTCTTTGTGTCCTGTGCTGGATTTGTCTTTTGAGAGGGCTTGCACTATTCTTCATGTCATGTGCTGTGTCGGTCTTTTGAGAGGGCTTGTACTATTCTTCGTGTCCTGTGCTGTGTCTGTTTTGTGAGAGAGGCTTGCACTGTTCTTTGTGTCCTGTGCTGTATGTGTTTTGTGAGAGCTTGCACTGTTCTTTGTGTCCTGTGCTTTATCTGTTTTGACAGAAAGTCATGCACTGTTCTTTGTGTCCTGTGCTGTATCCGTTTTGTGGGAGAGGCTTGCACTGTTCTTTATGTGCTACGCTGTATCTGTCTTTTGAGATAACTTGCACTATTAACTGTGTGCTGTGCTGTATCTGTTTTGTGAGAGGGGTGTGCACTGCTGTCTGTGTCTTGTGTTGTATCTGTTATGTGAAAGAAGAGAGCACTCTTCTTTGTGTACTGTGCTGTGTCTGTTTTGTGAGCTATGTGTGCACTCTTCGTTTTGTCCTGTGGTGTATCTGTTGTGTGAGTGAGGCATGCACTGTTCTTTGTGTCCTGTCTTGTATCTGTTTTATGAGAGAGGAGTGCACTGTTTTTTGTGTCCTGTGCTGTATCTGTTTTGAGAGAGAGGACTGCACTGTTCTTTGTGTGCTGTGCTGTATCTGTTGTGTGATAGAGGCATGCACTGTTCTTTGCTTGCTGTGCTGTATCTGTCTTTTGAGAGGGCTTGCACTTTTGTTGGTGTTCTGTGCTGTGTCAGTTTTTTGAGAGAGGCATGCACTGCTCTTTGTGTCCTGCGCTGTATCTGTCTTTTGAGAGGGCTTGCTCTATTCTTTGTGTGCTTTGCTGTATCTGTTGTATGAGAGAGGCATGCCCTGTTCTTTGCATACTTTGCTGCATCTGTTTTGTGAGAGAGGCATGCACTGTTCATTTTGTGCTGTGTCTGTTTTGTGAGAGAGGAATGCACTATTCTTTGTGTGATGTGCTTTGTCTGTTTTGTGAGAGAAGCATGGAGAGTTCTTTGTGTGCTGTGCTGTGTCTGTTTTGTGAGAGAGGTGAACACTGTTCTTTGTGTCATGCACTATATATGTTGTGTGAGAGAGGCATGCACTGTTCTTTGTGTCCTGTCATGTATCTGTGGTTTAAGAGAGGCATGGCTGTTCTTTGTGTACTGTGCTATTTCTGTTTTGTGAGAGAGGCTTGCATTGCTGTTTGTGCTCTGTGCTGAATCTCTCTTTTGAGAGGGCTTGCACTGTTCCTTGTGTGCTGTACTGTATCTGTTGTGTGAGCGAGGTGTGCACTGTTCTTTGTGTCCTGACCTGTATCTGTTGCTTAAGAGAGGGATGCACTGTTCTTTGTGTGCTGTGCTGTGTCTGTTTTGTGAGAGAGGCATGCACTGTTCCTTGTGTGCTGTGTTGTATCTGTTGTATGAGAGAGGCATGCCCTGTTCTTTGCATACTTTGCTGCGTCTGTTTTGTGAGAGAGGCATGCACTGTTCTTTTCGTGCTGTGTCTGTTTTGTGAGAGAGGCGTGCACTGTTCTTTGTGTCCTGCACTGTATATGTTTTGTGAAAGAGGCATGCACTGTTCTTTGTGTACTGTCCTGTATCTGTTGTTTAAGAGAGGCATGACTGTTCTTTGTGTACTGTGCTATTTCTGTTTTGTGAGAGAGGCTTGCATTGCTGTTTGTGTCCTGTGCTGAATCTCTCTTTTGAGAGGGCTTGCACTTTTCCTTGTGTGTTGTGTTGTATCTATTGTGTGAGAGAAGCGTGCACTGCTCTTTGTGTCCTGTGTTGTATCTGTTTTGTGAGAGAGGCTTGCATTGCAGTTTGTGTTCTGTGCTGAATCTCTCTTTTGAGAGGGCTTGCACTGTTCCTTGTGTGATGTACTTTATCTGTTGTGTGAGAGAGGTGTGCACTGTTCTTTGTGTCCTGACCTTTATCTGTTGTTTAAGAGAGGGATGCACTGTTCTTTGTGTGCTGTGCTGTGTCTGTTTTGTGAGAGAGGCTTGCCCTGTTCTTTGTGTGCTGTGCTGTGTCTGTTGTGTAAGAGAGGCGTGCACTGTTCTTTTAGTGCTGTGCTGTGTCTGTTTTGTGAGAGAGGCATGCACTCATCCTTGTGTGCTGTGTTGTATCTGTTGTATGAGAGAGGCATGCCCTGTTCTTTGCATACTTTACTGCGTCTGTTTTGTGAGAGAGGCATGCACTGTTCTTTTTCGTGCTGTGTCTGTTTTGTGAGAGAGGCATGCACTATTCTTTGTGTGTTGTGCTGTGTCTGTTCTGTGAGAGAGGCATGGACTGTTCTCTGTGTGCTGTGCTGTGTCTGTTTTATGAGAGAGGTGTGCACTGACTGTTCTTTGTGTCCTGCACTGTATATGTTGTGTGAAAGAGGCATGCACTGTTCTTTGTGTCCTGTCCTGTATCTGTTTTGTGAGAGAGGCTTGCATTGCTGTTTGTGTTCTGTGCTGAATCTCTATTTTGAGAGGGCTTGCACTGTTCCTTATGTGCTGTACTGTATCTGTTGTGTGAGAGAGGTGTGCACTGTTCTTTGTGCCCTGTCCTGTATCTGTTGTTTAAGAGAGGCATGCACTGTTCTTTGTGTGCTGTGTTGTGTCTGTTTTGTGAAAGAGGTTTGCACTGTTCTTTGTGTGCTGTGCTATGTCTGTTGTGTAAGAGAGGCGTGCACTGTTCTTTTTGTGCTGTGCTGTGCTGTGTCTGTTGTGTAAGAAAGGCGTGCACTGTTCTTTGTGTGATGTGCTGTATCTGTTGTGCAAGAGAGGCATGCACTGTTCTTTGTGTGCTGCGCTGTGTCTGTTTTGTGAGAGAGGCATGCACTGTTCCTTGTGTGATGTGTTGTATCTGTTGTATGAGAGAGGCATGCCCTGTTCTTTGCATACTTTACTGCGTCTGTTTTGTAAGAGAGGCATGCACTGTTCTCTTCGTGCTGTGTCTGTTTTGTGAAAGAGGCATGCATTGTTCTTTGTGTGCTGTGCTGTGTCTGTTTATTGAGCGAGGTGTGCACTGTTCTTTGTGTGCTGTGATGTGTCTGTTGTGTAAGAGAGGCGTGTACTGTTCTATGTGTGCTATGCTGTGTCTGTTGTGTAAGAAATTTAGCAAAAAAGGCAATTGCCTCTGACACCATGAATTGTACACTCAATTTATCTCAATGTCCTATTTTATTGACATTGTAGGCAATTTCATTTTTGCATTCTTCTTCAAAATACTTTTTCAGTATTGCACAATAGGGTGATAGCACATTTGTTTAGAACATTTCCATTAGCAAAAATATATTCAACAGAAAAACAGTGATTAACTTTGATACTTTAGGACATTTCATAAAGGTAACACTTGACAATTTACAACATTTAAGGAAAAAACATTAAAGAAAAAAGAAAAAAGAAAAAACTCTGATCTTGATGTTATTATTCTGAAAACATACATAAAATGAGCTTGCAAATTTATTTTTGTACCACTTTCACTAGAACAGTCCTACTTTCTTTCTCTGAGTGAACTATTCTTTGAGGTATAGTGATTTCCAACAAAGAAAAACAGTGGATTTTTATCCTGTATCGGGTCGGAGAAATGTTTTTGAGGTTTCTTTGGCCGTTATTGTGAGGTATGTCTCTCACTATAGGTCCTATTAGTATATTGGATCATAGGGCATCTAGTTCTCCTGGCCCAGACGTTATGCCTACGCGTTTCAACCTTCTTTGGAATATCAGGATATGATTTAAGGAAGGTCTTCATCAGGGCTCATGGTAATCTTGTGTAGGACATCATGCTACACCCTTTGCGGTTGAGCGGTGTTTGCTCTTTAGCTTTGTCTTTCGTGTCTTTACGTGACATCAAATGATGGAACAGCCGGTAAAAAAGTGCTTTCTCTTTGGTTGAGTCAATGTTTGAGCGTCTTTGCCGGGAGGTTTCTGGAAGGCGACCTTATTGTTGGATTCTTGCCGCCTGGTATCTGGGTTTCATTAGATCAGTTCCCAAAGCGTTCGCTCTCCATGGCGGTATTCTCCTGTGTCAGCGTTTCCTCAGTGACATGGGTTTCACAATGGAGTTGTGTAAGAAAGGCATGCACTGTTCATTGTGTGCTGTGCTGTGTCTGTTTTGTGAGAGTGGCGTGCACTGTTCTTTGTGGGCTGTGCTGTGTCTGTTTTGTAAGAGAGGCATGCACTGTTCTTGTGTGCTGTGCTGTGTCTGCTTTGTGAGAGAGGCATGCACTGTTTTTTGTGTCCTGCACTGTATCTGTAATGTGAGAGGGTCATGCACTGTTCTTTGTGTGCTGTGCTGTGTCTGTTTTGTGAGAGAGGCTTGCACAGATTTTTGTGTGCTGTGCTGTGTCTGTTGTGTAAGAGAGGCGTGCACTGTTCTTTGTGTGGTGTGCTGTGTCTGTTGTGTAAGAGAGGCCTGCACTGTTCTTTGTGTGCTGTGCTCTGTCTGTTTTGTGAGAGAAGCGTGCACTGTTCTTTGTGTGCTGTGCCTTGTCTGTTTTGTGAGAGTGGCATGCACTGTTCCTTGTGTTCTGCACTGTGTTTGTTGTCTGAGTGAGGCATGCACTGTTCTTTGTGTCCTGTCCTATATCTGTTGTTTAAGAAAGGCATGCACTGTTCTTTGTGTGCTGTGCTGTATGTGTTGTGTAAGAGAGGCTGTTGTAAATGAATCTAGGACCCTAGTGTAATGTTCCCGATTCATGACCTTATAGAGGTATAAATTACCCGATCCTTATGTAGGCATATAAATCTTTACCATATTTGGACTTAGCCTATACAGCCCAAATATGGCATCGCTACTTCCACTAAGTTTCAAGAATCAACAACGATTTCTTAGAAAAATCCGCCTTCCGCAGCTAGGGGCTTCCCCTCGCCAGAATACTAATTTATCTAGGAAATCATGGAGTTTTCAAAGAACTGAGTCTTTGAGTGACGTTATTAAGTCCAATCATACGTCAAACTCGGCACCTTCAAAGTATAAATATGCCTACATTTGCCCAGACAGACACACTGTGGTTTGGAGCAGATCGACTAACTACTTGCCCGACGCCTGCAACAGCAAGTGCTGAAGGAAGCCGACCCTCCAGCAGACGCACTGATAGACGCTGTCTTTTCTCCAGCCGAGAAATCCAGCTCCAGTGTTTCCAGGCTACCCTTGCAGGTTGCTGGGAAATCGAGTCCTGAGAGAGAGATACAAGACCTCCTTAATTCTAAACCAAGGTATGGAGATGATTAGACCCATAGAGAATTCTTGGATAGATCCTTGGCAGAAGAATACTAAACTTAAGCTACTCCTCACTTACTTCTTCCCTCGTACTAGACTTAGGTTAGGTACACCGGGGCAGGCGTATTTTAGAAGCACCAGTTGAGTACTTTTTGGTCATTATTTTATCACTGTATGTATTTTATATTTTTTAAGGCAATTTATGGCCTAGAAACCATATCATCCTTTTACAGTACTACTTTATAATACTTTTCGTATTATATACCCTTTACTTTATAACCAATACTACGATTGTAGCAGTACATTTCTTATGCTTGAGAAAGAAGACTGTTCAATAAATACCTTTTATTGAAAACGGCCGTCTTCTCAGCACCTCTGGTAAAATGTAGCATGCACGATTGACTGAGTAAAATAGTTATCTATTGTTTCCACAACTCTAGAGATTGATTTGTGTGCTATGTCTGTTTTGTGAGAGAGGCATACACTGTTCTTTGTGTCCTGTGCTGTATCTGTCTTTAAAGAGGGCTTGCACTATTTTTTGTGTACTGTGCTGTATCTGTTGTGTGAGAGAGGCATGCACAGTTCTCTGTGACCTGTGCTGTCTCTGTTTTGTGAGAGAGGTTTGCACTGTTCTTTGTGTCCTGTGCTGTATCTGTTTTGTGAGAGAGGCTTGCTCTGTTGTTCGTGTCCTGTGCTGTATCTCTCTTTTGAGAGGGCTTGCACTGTTTTTTGTGTCCTGCGCTGTATCTGTTTTGAGAGAGTCATGCACTGTTCTTTGTATCCTGTGCTTTATCTGTTTTGTGAGAGAGGGTTGCACTGTTCTTTGTGTGCTGCGCTGTATCGCTCTTTTCAGAGGGCTTGCACTATTCTTTGTGTGCTGTGCTGTAACTGTTGTGTGAGAGAGGCGTGCACTGTTCTTTGTGCCCTGTGCTGTGTCTGTTTTGTGAGAGAGGTGTGCACTGTTCTTTGTGTCCTGTGCTCTGTCTGTTTTGTGAGAGATGTGTGCACTGTTCTTTGTGTCCTTTGCTGTATCTGATGTGTGAGAGAGGAGTGCACTCTTCTTTGTGTCCTGTGCTGCATCTGTTTTCAGAGAGAGGCATGCACTGTTCTCTGTGACGTGTGCTGTCTTGGTTTTGTGAGAGAGGCTTGCACTGTTATTTTTGTGCTGCACTGTATTTGTCTTTTGAGAGGGCTTGCACTATTATTTGTATGCTGTAATGTATCTGTTGTGTGAGAGAGGTGTGTACTGTTCTTTGTGTCCTGAGCTGCCCTATTATTTTTGTGCTGTGTTTGTTTTCTGAGAGAGGTGTGCACTGTTCTGTGTGTACTGTGCTGTGTCTGTTTTATGAGAGAGGCGTGCACCATTCTTTGTGTGCTATGTCTGTTTTGTGAGAGAGGCATGCACTGTTCTTTGTGTCCTGTGCTGTATCTGTCTTTAAAAAGGGCTTGCACTATTTTTTGTGTACTGTGCTGTATCCGTTGTGTGAGAGAGGCATGCACAGTTCTCTGTGACCTGTGCTGTCTCTGTTTTGTGGGAGAGGCTTGCACTATTCTTTGTGTGCTGTGCTCTCTCTGTCTTTTAAGAGGGATTGCACTAATATGTGTATGCTCTACTGTATCTGTTGTGTGCGAGAGGCTTGCACTGTTCTTTGTGTGCTGTGCTGTGTCTGCTGTGGAAGAGAGGCGTGCACTGTTCTTCTTGTGCTGTGCTGTGTCTGTTGTGTAAGAGAGGCATGCACTGTTCTTTGTGTGCTGTGCTGTATCTGTTGTGTAAGAGAGGCATGCACTGTTCTTTATGTGCTGTGCTGTGTCTGTTTTGTGAGAGAGGCATGCACTGTTCCTTGTGTGCTGTGTTGTATCTGTTGTATGAGAGAGGCATGCCCTGTTCTTTGCATACTTTGCTGCGTCTGTTTTGTGAGAGAGGCATGCACTGTTCTTTTCGTGCTGTGTCTGTTTTGTGAGAGAGGCGTGCACTGTTCTTTGTGTCCTGCACTGTATATGTTTTGTGAAAGAGGCATGCACTGTTCTTTGTGTACTGTCCTGTATCTGTTGTTTAAGAGAGGCATGACTGTTCTTTGTGTACTGTGCTATTTCTGTTTTGTGAGAGAGGCTTGCATTGCTGTTTGTGTCCTGTGCTGAATCTCTCTTTTGAGAGGGCTTGCACTTTTCCTTGTGTGTTGTGTTGTATCTATTGTGTGAGAGAAGCGTGCACTGCTCTTTGTGTCCTGTGTTGTATCTGTTTTGTGAGAGAGGCTTGCATTGCAGTTTGTGTTCTGTGCTGAATCTCTCTTTTGAGAGGGCTTGCACTGTTCCTTGTGTGATGTACTTTATCTGTTGTGTGAGAGAGGTGTGCACTGTTCTTTGTGTCCTGACCTTTATCTGTTGTTTAAGAGAGGGATGCACTGTTCTTTGTGTGCTGTGCTGTGTCTGTTTTGTGAGAGAGGCTTGCCCTGTTCTTTGTGTGCTGTGCTGTGTCTGTTGTGTAAGAGAGGCGTGCACTGTTCTTTTAGTGCTGTGCTGTGTCTGTTTTGTGAGAGAGGCATGCACTCATCCTTGTGTGCTGTGTTGTATCTGTTGTATGAGAGAGGCATGCCCTGTTCTTTGCATACTTTACTGCGTCTGTTTTGTGAAAGAGGCATGCATTGTTCTTTGTGTGCTGTGCTGTGTCTGTTTATTGAGCGAGGCGTGCACTGTTCTTTGTGTGCTGTGATGTGTCTGTTGTGTAAGAGAGGCGTGTACTGTTCTATGTGTGCTATGCTGTGTCTGTTGTGTAAGAAATTTAGCAAAAAAGGCAATTGCCTCTGACACCATGAATTGTACACTTAATTTATCTCAATGTCCTATTTTATTGACATTGTAGGCAATTTCATTTTTGCATTCTTCTTCAAAATACTTTTTCAGTATTGCACAATAGGGTGATAGCACATTTGTTTAGAACATTTCCATTAGCAAAAATATATTCAACAGAAAAACAGTGATTAACTTTGATACTTTAGGACATTTCATAAAGGTAACACTTGACAATTTACAACATTTAAGGAAAAAACATTAAAGAAAAAAGAAAAAAGAAAAAACTCTGATCTTGATGTTATTATTCTGAAAACATACATAAAATGAGCTTGCAAATTTATTTTTGTACCACTTTCACTAGAACAGTCCTACTTTCTTTCTCTGAGTGAACTATTCTTTGAGGTATAGTGATTTCCAACAAAGAAAAACAGTGGATTTTTATCCTGTATCGGGTCGGAGAAATGTTTTTGAGGTTTCTTTGGCCGTTATTGTGAGGTATGTCTCTCACTATATGTCCTATTAGTATATTGGATCATAGGGCATCTAGTTCTCCTGGCCCAGACGTTATGCCTACGCGTTTCAACCTTCTTTGGAATATCAGGATATGATTTAAGGAAGGTCTTCATCAGGGCTCATGGTAATCTTGTGTAGGACATCATGCTACACCCTTTGCGGTTGAGCGGTGTTTGCTCTTTAGCTTTGTCTTTCGTGTCTTTACGTGACATCAAATGATGGAACAGCCGGTAAAAAAGTGCTTTCTCTTTGGTTGAGTCAATGTTTGAGCGTCTTTGCCGGGAGGTTTCTGGAAGGCGACCTTATTGTTGGATTCTTGCCGCCTGGTATCTGGGTTTCATTAGATCAGTTCCCAAAGCGTTCGCTCTCCATGGCGGTATTCTCCTGTGTCAGCGTTTCCTCAGTGACATGGGTTTCACAATGGAGTTGTGTAAGAAAGGCATGCACTGTTCATTGTGTGCTGTGCTGTGTCTGTTTTGTGAGAGTGGCGTGCACTGTTCTTTGTGGGCTGTGCTGTGTCTGTTTTGTAAGAGAGGCATGCACTGTTCTTGTGTGCTGTGCTGTGTCTGCTTTGTGAGAGAGGCATGCACTGTTTTTTGTGTCCTGCACTGTATCTGTAATGTGAGAGGGTCATGCACTGTTCTTTGTGTGCTGTGCTGTGTCTGTTTTGTGAGAGAGGCTTGCACAGATTTTTGTGTGCTGTGCTGTGTCTGTTGTGTAAGAGAGGCGTGCACTGTTCTTTGTGTGGTGTGCTGTGTCTGTTGTGTAAGAGAGGCCTGCACTGTTCTTTGTGTGCTGTGCTCTGTCTGTTTTGTGAGAGAAGCGTGCACTGTTCTTTGTGTGCTGTGCCTTGTCTGTTTTGTGAGAGTGGCATGCACTGTTCCTTGTGTTCTGCACTGTGTTTGTTGTCTGAGTGAGGCATGCACTGTTCTTTGTGTCCTGTCCTATATCTGTTGTTTAAGAAAGGCATGCACTGTTCTTTGTGTGCTGTGCTGTATGTGTTGTGTAAGAGAGGCTGTTGTAAATGAATCTAGGACCCTAGTGTAATGTTCCCGATTCATGACCTTATAGAGGTATAAATTACCCGATCCTTATGTAGGCATATAAATCTTTACCATATTTGGACTGAGCCTATACAGCCCAAATATGGCATCGCTACTTCCACTAAGTTTCAAGAATCAACAACGATTTCTTAGAAAAATCCGCCTTCCGCAGCTAGGGGCTTCCCCTCGCCAGAATACTAATTTATCTAGGAAATCATGGAGTTTTCAAAGAACTGAGTCTTTGAGTGACGTTATTAAGTCCAATCATACGTCAAACTCGGCGCCTTCAAAGTATAAATATGCCTACATTTGCCCAGACAGACACACTGTGGTTTGGAGCAGATCGACTAACTACTTGCCCGACGCCTGCAACAGCAAGTGCTGAAGGAAGCCGACCCTCCAGCAGACGCACTGATAGACGCTGTCTTTTCTCCAGCCGAGAAATCCAGCTCCAGTGTTTCCAGGCTACCCTTGCAGGTTGCTGGGAAATCGAGTCCTGAGAGAGAGATACAAGACCTCCTTAATTCTAAACCAAGGTATGGAGATGATTAGACCCATAGAGAATTCTTGGATAGATCCTTGGCAGAAGAATACTAAACTTAAGCTACTCCTCACTTACTTCTTCCCTCGTACTAGACTTAGGTTAGGTACACCGGGGCAGGCGTATTTTAGAAGCACCAGTTGAGTACTTTTTGGTCATTATTTTATCACTGTATGTATTTTATATTTTTTAAGGCAATTTATGGCCTAGAAACCATATCATCCTTTTACAGTACTACTTTATAATACTTTTCGTATTATATACCCTTTACTTTATAACCAATACTACGATTGTAGCAGTACATTTCTTATGCTTGAGAAAGAAGACTGTTCAATAAATACCTTTTATTGAAAACGGCCGTCTTCTCAGCACCTCTGGTAAAATGTAGCATGCACGATTGACTGAGTAAAATAGTTATCTATTGTTTCCACAACTCTAGAGATTGATTTGTGTGCTATGTCTGTTTTGTGAGAGAGGCATACACTGTTCTTTGTGTCCTGTGCTGTATCTGTCTTTAAAGAGGGCTTGCACTATTTTTTGTGTACTGTGCTGTATCTGTTGTGTGAGAGAGGCATGCACAGTTCTCTGTGACCTGTGCTGTCTCTGTTTTGTGAGAGAGGTTTGCACTGTTCTTTGTGTCCTGTGCTGTATCTGTTTTGTGAGAGAGGCTTGCTCTGTTGTTCGTGTCCTGTGCTGTATCTCTCTTTTGAGAGGGCTTGCACTGTTTTTTGTGTCCTGTGCTGTATCTGTTTTGAGAGAGTCATGCACTGTTCTTTGTATCCTGTGCTTTATCTGTTTTGTGAGAGAGGGTTGCACTGTTCTTTGTGTGCTGCGCTGTATCGCTCTTTTCAGAGGGCTTGCACTATTCTTTGTGTGCTGTGCTGTAACTGTTGTGTGAGAGAGGCGTGCACTGTTCTTTGTGCCCTGTGCTGTGTCTGTTTTGTGAGAGAGGTGTGCACTGTTCTTTGTGTCCTGTGCTCTGTCTGTTTTGTGAGAGATGTGTGCACTGTTCTTTGTGTCCTTTGCTGTATCTGATGTGTGAGAGAGGAGTGCACTCTTCTTTGTGTCCTGTGCTGCATCTGTTTTCAGAGAGAGGCATGCACTGTTCTCTGTGACGTGTGCTGTCTTGGTTTTGTGAGAGAGGCTTGCACTGTTATTTTTGTGCTGCACTGTATTTGTCTTTTGAGAGGGCTTGCACTATTATTTGTATGCTGTAATGTATCTGTTGTGTGAGAGAGGTGTGCACTGTTCTTTGTGTCCTGAGCTGCCCTATTATTTTTGTGCTGTGTTTGTTTTCTGAGAGAGGTGTGCACTGTTCTGTGTGTACTGTGCTGTGTCTGTTTTATGAGAGAGGCGTGCACCATTCTTTGTGTGCTATGTCTGTTTTGTGAGAGAGGCATGCACTGTTCTTTGTGTCCTGTGCTGTATCTGTCTTTAAAAAGGGCTTGCACTATTTTTTGTGTTCTGTGCTGTATCCGTTGTGTGAGAGAGGCATGCACAGTTCTCTGTGACCTGTGCTGTCTCTGTTTTGTGAGAGAGGCTTGCACTATTCTTTGTGTGCTGTGCTCTATCTGTCTTTTAAGAGGGATTGCACTAATATGTGTATGCTCTACTGTATCTGTTGTGTGCGAGAGGCATGCACTGTTCTTTGTGCCCTGGGTTGTGTCTGTTTTGTGAGAGATGTGCACATTGTTCTTTGTGTGCTGTGCTGTATCTGTTGTGTGAGAGAGGCATGCATTGTTCTTTGTGTCCTGAGCTGCAGTGTTATAACTTATGTTTGCCCTGAGTTTATTTTCTGAGAGAGGCGTGCACTGTTCTTTATGTGCTGTGCTGTGTCTGTTTTATGAGAGAGGCATGCACCGTTCTTTGTGTGCTGTGTCTGTTTTGTGAGAGAGGCACGCACTGTTCTTTGCGTGCTGTGCTGTATCTGTTGTGTGAGAGAAGCATGCATTGTTCTTTGTGTCCTGAGCTGCACTGTTCTAACTTATTTTTGCGCTGAGTTTATTTTCTGAGAGAGGCGTGCACTGTTCTTTATGTGCTGTACTGGTCTGTTTTGTGAGAGAGGCATGCACCGTTCTTTGTGTGCTGTGTCTGTTTTGTGAGAGAGGCATGCACTGTTCTTTGTGTCCTGTGCTGTATCTGTCTTTAAAGAGGGCTTGCACTATTTTTTGTGTGCTGTGCTGTATCTGTTGTGTGAGAGAGGCATGCATTGTTCTTTGCATACTTTGCTGTATCTCTTTAGTGAGAGAGGCATTCACTGTCATTTTTGTGCTGTGTTTGTTTTCTGAGAGGTGTGCACTGTTCTTTGTCTGCTGTGTCTGTTTTGTGGGAGAGGATTGCACTGTTCTTTGTGTCCTGTGTTGTATCTGTTTTGTGAGAGAGACATGCACTGTTCTGTGTCCTGTGCTGTATCTGTTTTGAGAGAGAAGCATGCACTATTCTTTGCGTCCTGTGCTTTATCCATCTTTTGAGAGGGCTTGCACTATTCTTCGTGTTCTGTGCTGTGTCTGTCTTTTGAGAGGGCTTGCACTATTCTTCGTGACCTGTGCTGTGCCGGTTTTGTTAGAGATCCGTGCACTGTTCTTTGCATGCTGTGCTGTATCTGTTGTGTGAGGGAGGCATACAATGTTATTTGCATGCTGTGCTGTTTCTGTTGTGTGAGAGAGGCATGCACTATTCATTGTGTCCTGCACTGTATCTGTGTTTTGAGAGAGTTGTGCACTGTTTGCTGTGTCTGTTTTGTGAGAGAGGCTTGCACTGTTCATTGTGTCCTGTGCTGTATCCGTCTTTTGAGAGGGCTTGCACCATTCTTCTTGTCCTGTGCTCTGTCTGTTTTGTGAGCGAGGAATGCACTTTTCATTGTGTCCTGCCCTGTATCTGTTTTGTGAAAGAGGCTTGCACTGTTCTCTGTGTACTGTGCTGTATCTGTTTTGTGAGAGAGGCTTGCATTGTTGTTTATGTCCTGTGCTGAATCTCTCTTTTGAGAGGGCTTGCACTTTTCCTTGTGTGTTGTGTTGTATCTATTGTTTGAGAGAGATGTGCACTGTTCTTTGTGTCCTGTGCTGCATCTGATTGGTGAGAGAGGCATGCACTGTTCTTTGTGTACTGTGCTGTATCTGTTTTGATAGAGAGGCATGCACTGTTCTTTATGTCCTGTGCTGTATCTGTTTTGTGAGAGAGGCACGCAATGTTCTTTGTGTCCTGAGCTGTATCTGTTTTGAGAGAGAGGCAGGCACTGTTCTTTGTGTCCTGAGCTGTATCTGTTTTGAGAGAGAGGCATGCACTGTTCTTTGTGTCCTGTGCTGGATTTGTCTTTTGAGAGGGCTTGCACTATTCTTCATGTCATGTGCTGTGTCGGTCTTTTGAGAGGGCTTGTACTATTCTTCGTGTCCTGTGCTGTGTCTGTTTTGTGGGAGAGGCTTGCACTGTTCTTTGTGTGCTGCGCTGTATCTGTCTTTTGAGATAACTTGCACTAATCTCTGTGTGCTGTATCTGTTTTGTGAGAGGGGTGTGCACTGCTGTCTGTGTCTTGTGTTGTATCTCTTATGTGAAAGAAGAGAGCACTGTTCTTTGTGTACTTTGCTGTATCTGTTTTGAGAGAGAGTCATGCACTTTTCTCTGTGACCTGTACTGTCTCTGTTTTGTGGGAGGCTTGCACTGTTCTTTGTGTGCTGCACTGTATCTGTCTTTTGAGAGGGCTTGCACTATTATTTGTGTGCTGTGCTGTATCTGTTGTGTGAGAGAGGCGTGCACTGTTCTCTGTGACCTGTGCTGTGTCTGTTTTGTGAGTGAGGTCTGCACTCTTCTTTGTGTACTGTGCTGTGTCTGTTTTGTGAGATATGTGTGCACTCTTCATTTTGTCATGTGCTGTATCTGTTGTGTGAGAGAGGCATGCACTGTTGTTTGTGTCCTGTCCTGTATCTCTTTTATGAGAGAAGAGTGCATTGTTCTTTGTGTCCTGCGCTGTATCTGTTTTAAGAGAGAGGAGTGCACTGTTCTTTGTGTCCTGTGCTGTATCTGTTTTGAGAGAGAGGACTGCGCTGTTTTTTTTTTGTGTGCTGTGCTGTATCTGTTGTGTGATAGAGGCACGCACTATTCTGTGCTTGCTGTGCTGTATCTGTCTTTTGAGAGGGCTTGCACTTTTGTTTGTGTTCTGTGCTGTATCAGTTTTGTGAGAGAGGCATGCACTGCTCTTTGTGTCCTGCGCTGTATCTGTCTTTTGAGAGGGCTTGCTCTGTTCTTTGTGTGCTGTGCTGTATCTGTTGTATGAGAGAGGCATGCCCTGTTCTTTGCATACTTTGCTGCGTCTGTTTTGTGAAAGAGGCATGCACTGTTCATTTTGTGCTGTGACTGTTTTGTGAGAGAGGAATGCACTATTCTTTGTGTGATGTGCTTTGTCTGTTTTGTGAGAGAAGCATGGAGTGTTCTTTGTGTGCTGTGCTGTGTCTGTTTTGTGAGAGAGGTGAGCACTGTTCTTTGTGTCCTGCACTATATATGTTGTGTGAGAGAGGCATGCACTGTTCTTTGTGTCCTGTCCTGTATCTGTTGTTTAAGAGAGGCATGACTGTTCTTTGTGTACTGTGATTTGATTTGATTTGATTTATCCATTTCTAAAGCGCTCGAATGCCCGGAGGCGTCTATTTCTGTTTTGTGAGTGAGGCTTGCATTGTTGTTTGTGTCCTGTGCTGAATCTCTCTTTTGAGAGGGCTTGCACTTTTCTTTGTGTGTTGTGTTGTATCTATTGTGTGAGGAAGGCGTGCACTGTTCTTTGTGTCCTGTGCTGAATCTGTTTTGTGAGAGAGGCTTGCATTGCTGTTTGTGCTCTGTGCTGAATCTCTCTTTTGAGAGGGCTTGCACTGTTCCTTGTGTGCTGTACTGTGTCTGTTTTGTGAGAGAGGCATGCACTGTTCCTTGTGTGCTGTGTTGTATCTGTTGTATGAGAGAGGCATGCCCTGTTCTTTGCATACTTTGCTGCGTCTGTTTTGTGAGAGAGGCATGCACTGTTCTTCTTGTGCTGTGCTGTGTCTGTTGTGTAAGAGAGGCATGCACTGTTCTTTGTGTGCTGTGCTGTGTCTGTTTTGTGAGAGAGGCATGCACTGTTCTTTGTGTCCTGACCTGTATCTGTTGCTTAAGAGAGGGATGCACTGTTCTTTGTGTGCTGTGCTGTGTCTGTTTTGTGAGAGAGGCTTGCACTGTTCTTTGTGTGCTGTGCTGTGTCTGTTGTGGAAGAGAGGCGTGCACTGTTCTTCTTGTGCTGTGCTGTGTCTGTTGTGTAAGAGAGGCATGCACTGTTCTTTGTGTGCTGTGCTGTGTCTGTTTTGTGAGAGAGGCATGCACTGTTCCTTGTGTACTGTGTTGTATCTGTTGTATGAGAGAGGCATGCCCTGCTCTTTGAATACTTTGCTGCTTCTGTTTTGTGAGAGAGGCATGCACTGTTCTTTTCGTGCTGTGTCTGTTTTGTGAGAGAGGCATGCACTGTTCCTTGTGTGCTGTGTTGTATCTGTTGTATGAGAGAGGCATGCCCTGTTCTTTGCATACTTTGCTGCGTCTGTTTTGTGAGAGAGGCATGCACTGTTCTTTGTGTGCTGTGCTGTATCTGTTTTGTGAGAGAGGCATGGACTGTTCTTTGTGTGCTGTGCTGTGTCTGTTTTGTGAGAGAGGCGTGCACTGTTCTTTGTGTCCTGCACTGTATATGTTTTGTGAAAGAGGCATGCACTGTTCTTTGTGTCCTGTCCTGTATCTGTTGTTTAAGAGAGACATGACTGTTCTTTGTGTGCTGTGCTATTATTTGTTTTGTGAGAGAGGCTTGCATTGTTGTTTGTGTCCTGTGCTGAATCTCTCTTTTGAGAGGTCTTGCACTTTTCTTTGTGTGGTTTGTTGTATCTATTGTGTGAGAGAGGCGTGCACTGTTCTTTGTGTCCTGTGCTGTATCTGTTTTGTGAGAGAGGCTTGCATTGCTGTTTGTGTTCTGTGCTGAATCTCTATTTTGAGAGGGCTTGCACTGTTCCTTATGTGCTGTACTGTATCTGTTGTGTGAGAGAGGTGTGCATTGTTCTTTGTGTCCTATCCTGTATCTGTTGTTTAAGAGAGGCATGCACTGTTCTTTGTGTGCTGTGTTGTGTCTGTTTTGTGAGAGAGGCTTGCACTGTTCTTTGTGTGCTGTGCTATGTCTGTTGTGTAAGAGAGGTGTGCACTGTTCTTTTTGTGCATGCTGTGCTGTGTCTGTTGTGTAAGAGAGGCGTGCACTGTTCTTTGTGTGATGTGCTGTATCTGTTGTGCAAGATAGGCATGCACTGTTCTTTGTGTGCTGTGCTGTGTCTTTTTTGCTAGAGAGGCATGCACTGTTCCTTGTGTGATGTGTTGCATCTGTTGTATGAGAGAGGCATGCCCTGTTCTTTGCATACTTTGCTGCATCTGTTTTGTGAGAGAGGCATGCACTGTTCTTTTTGTGCTGTGTCTGTTTTGTGAGAGAGGCATGCACTGTTCTTTGTGTGCTGTGCTGTGTCTGTTTTCTGAGCGAGGCATGCACTGTTCTTTGCGTGCTGTGCTGTGTCTGTTGTGTAAGAGAGGTGTGTACTGTTCTATGTGTGCTGTGCTGTGTCTGTTGTGTAAGAGAGACATGCACTGTTCTTTGTGTGCTGTGCTCTGTCTGTTTTGTGAGAGAGGCATGCACTGTTCTTTGTGGGCTGTGCTGTGTCTGTTTTGTAAGAGAGGCATGCACTGTTCTTGTGTGCTGTGCTGTGTCTGTTTTGTGAGAGAGGCATGCACTGTTCTTTGTGTTCTGTGCTGTGTCTGTTTTGTGAGAGAGGCATGCACTGTTCTTTGTGTCCTGCACTGTATCTGTAATGTGAGAGAGTCATGCACTGTTCTTTTGTGTGCTGTGCTGTGTCTGTTTTGTGAGAGAGGCTTGGACAGATTTCTGTGTGTGCTGTACTGTGTCTGTTGTGTAAGAGAGACGTGCACTGTTCTTTGTGTGGTGTGCTGTGTCTGTTGTGTAAGAGAGGCCTGCACTGTTCTTTGTTTGCTGTGCTGTGTCTGTTTTGTGAGAGAAGCGTGCACTGTTCTTTGTGTGCTGTGCCTTGTCTGTTTTGTGAGAGTGGCATGTACTGTTCCTTGTGTTCTGCACTGTGTTTGTTGTCTGAGTGAGGCATGCACTGCTCTTTGTGTCCTGTCCTATATCTGTTGTTTAGGAAAGGCATGCACTGTTCTTTGTGTGCTGTGCTGTATGTGTTTGTAAGAGAGGCTGTTGGAAATGAATCTAGGACCCTAGAGTAATGTTCCCGATTCATGACCTTATAGAGGTATAAATTACCCGATCCTTATATAGGCATAGAAATCATTACCATATTTGGACTGAGCCTATAGAAACCAAATATGGCATGGCTACTTCCACTAAGTTTCAAGAATCAACAATGATTTCTTAGAGAAATCCGCCTTCCGCAGCTAGGGGCTTCCCCTCGCCTGAATACTAATTTATCCAGGAAATCATGGAGTTTTCAAAGAACTGAGACTTTGAGTGACGTTATTAAGTCCAATCATACGTCAAACTCGGCACCTTCAAAGTATAAATATGCCTACATTTGTCTGTGGTTTGGAGCAGATCGACGAACTACTTGCCCGACGCCTGCAACAGCAAGTGCTGAAGGAAGCCGACCCTCCAGCTGACGCACTGAGAGACGCTGTCTTTTCTCCAGCCGAGAAATCCAGCTCCAGTGTTTCCAGGCTACCCTTGCAGGTTGCTGGGAAATCGAGTCCTCAGAGAGAGATACAAGACCTCCTTAATTCTAAACCAAGGTACGGAGATGATTAGACCCTTAGAGAATTCTTGGATAGATCCTTGGCAGAAGAATACTAAACTTAAACTACTCCTCACTTACTTCTTCCCTCGTACTAGACTTAGGTTAGGTACACCGGGGTAGGCGTATTTTATAAGCACCAGTAGAGTACTTTTAGTCATTATTTTATCACTGTATGTATTTTATATTTTTTAAGGCAATTTATGGCTTAGAAACCATATCATCCTTTTACAGTACTACTTTATAATACTTTTCGTATTATATACCCTGTAGTTTATAACCAATACTACGATTGTAGCAGTACATTTCTTATGCTTGAGAAAGAAGACTGTTCAATAAATACCTTTTATTGAAAACGGCTGTCTTCTCAGCACCTCTGGTGAAATGAAGCATGCACGATTGACTGAGTAAAATAGTTATCTATTGTTTCCATGACTCTAGGGATTGATTTCTTCTTCTTGGGAAACAAAGTTGTCATGTCTATGCAGTTGTCAGAAACTAATCCCTTCTTGTTTATTCGAGAAAGTTTCTAGTGACCTCTGAGCTAGCTGGCACTCACAATTAAGTTTAATATATACGAAAGAGACCTAGTCGACCTCAGTCCTACGTCTAAACTATAGAATATGTTATTCCAATGCGCAGAGCCGATTAGGAATATAGGAACTACACTACATGGTGCCCAACGTTGGGTAAGGTTAAGGGGGGTGCTTGTAAAGTGCACTGACACCGTGGGTTTCCTGGCGCTGATTGGATGCTGAAGGAACAGAGGGATTTTAGCTAGATTGAGGGAAAAGCCAGGTTTTTAATGATTTACGGAATTGGATGAGAGTGTTTGAAGTCTTGACTGGGGAAGGGAAAGAGTTCCAGAGTTTGGGGCCAAGGTATGCAAATCTCCGACCACCAGATCTACAAAGTTTGATGGGGGGACAGCCAGGATGTGTAGGTGTGATGATCTGAGATTGCGAGGGGGACAGTAGGGCCGGATGAGAGATTTCAAGAAAGCAGGACAAGAACCAGAAAGAGATTTGAAAATAAGACAGCCAAGCTTAAAGGCTGCCCTCAGCCTGACAGGGAGCCAGTGCAACTTGATAAGGAGGGGTTTGGCAGACTGCCATTTCGGTATCCCGAGGGCCAGTCTCGCCGCCTGGTTTTGAATGATTTGCAGCCTATGGATGGAAGATTTAGGCAAACCGTAGTAGATGGAATTTGAGAAATCCAGGCGGGAGAGGACGAGGGCCATGATGACTTGCAGCAGGGCATCTTGGGTGAGAAGGTAAGCCACCTTCCTGATCCTGCGCAGCTGGAACATACAGGAGGAGACCACCGTCCCCACCTGAGGCCCAAGGGATAGTCCGGCGTCAATAGTGACCCCAAGACTTTTCACCGCGGCCACCGGGATGGGAGGGGGGCCAAGTTCAAAAATGCGAACCCCAGTGGGCAGAGCTCCTACCAGGAAGGAGGAGCTCCGTATTTCCTGGGTTCAGTTTTAGTTGGTTCTGACACATCCACTGAAGGATATGGGACATGACTGCCTGGAAGTTAGAGATAGCAGAGGGAGAGTTTAGAGGAAAAATGAGTTGCAGGTCGTCCGCGTAATTAAAAACGGTGACGTCCCACTGCCTCAGAGAAAGAAGAAGGGGGCGAAGATAGAGATTGAAAAGAAGAGGGGATAGAGAGGAGCCCTGGGGGACCCCACATGGCAGGTGCTCCCTAGGAGCCCTGAAAGTGCCTAGGCTAAGGGTCTGGGATCTCCCGGTAAGAAAGGATTTGCCCATGCCAGTGCCAGGCCCTGGCATGATAATGTAAAGCTAAATAACTCAGTCGTACTTTTCACACAGTCCCCTTTCTTCCCCTAAAATACTCCAATACACGTCTGGAGTGGGTAAAAGGTTAATATCCGCCAAAACTGATTAGGACGAAATTCCTATGTATTCGTTTTTGGTTTGTTCAACGTTGGAGGATACAGTGTTCCAAAATATTGTGCACCTAATCTTTGTTTCCTTGAAACTTGCTCTGCAAACTCTGCAGTCAGTAAAATAATGATTAGTGACGAAGAATTAACTACAGCTGCAGCTCAAGCAGTCTTAGATGACACAAATCTCCAACAAAATGACCTGGATCCAATAATCATCCCGCCGAATATAAGGAAAACCATAACTATAAAACTTATAGAAAATGGAGTATCATCGAGAGGTGGTAAAGTAATCTTTGTTATAGAGGCACATGAATATCGGCAAACAGAGGTATTCTATTCATGGATTCTGTTTCCTACAGCAAATCCGGTAACATACGAGTTCCACTACTACAAAGTAGAGGAACCTCCAGCAGAATACGTCCCTTTCGAGGACGTTGAAATTCCATTAACTTACCAAGAGCATCAGCTCTGGTTTAAAGGTGCCCTGAAACATCAAAATCACATTACCAGGCCCGGTCCACTAGGTAGACCAGGAGCAACGTGGCCGGTACTGGCCAGCTGCACACCACATCCTGACATTAACGGAATGACAGGTCCAGAACTGTTAGCCCAGCTGAAACAGTTAATTAAAATACACAGACAATTGGTTCAATATGTAATGAGGACTTAAACAGTCCAACCAGCTGTAAGGATTCCACAGCACACTCCTCACCAGGGGAATAGCAACAAAATCATACCACAGACTATACAATCAGTCATTGGTAAATTGCCCGCAAAGAGGGAACAAATTCCATTCTGGTTAGCTCAGACATTACTCAAATAGAGGCAGTATTCCCCGATAGTACTCCTCATGAGAAACACAAAATTCTGACAATCTGTTTACCAATGTGGGGGACTGTGACACTTGGGGTACAGTCTTTGCTTCAATCTACACAAAAACACATGGTGTCCTGTCTATGGCGGTAATACTAGATGTTCTGAGGCAGATTCAAAATGAATACGGTCAGAACCGGCCTTAAATCTAGGTATGAAATTACTGAATGTTTTCAAACAGGTCTTAACTATATTATTAGCTAACATTAGAGGTGAAGCAGCATCCTTGGCAATCCGCCAAAAGTTAAAAGAAGCAGATATAAGAGACCGACCATATGATCTTGCTAGAAATATTGAAAAATCTTATGAAGAATTAGGAAGGGATAGTTTGGGTGGGAAACCAGTAAAACCCGAATTAACAGAAAATCCTGAAAAGGTTTTTATTAAAAATAAACTCACTACTCCTAAAAAGAAGTGGGAAAATACTAAACAAACACTTCCTAAAGAGAAACGTTCTCAGTCCAGAGGAGATCTCCCCAACGGGAGCCCTCTGAAAAAAGGTATAACCTTAGAAATAGGGATACTTTAAGAAAACATGATAGATATCAAGATACTGATACACGTTCCTCTCATACCTTTCAGACTTCCTCGCAGAAATCCGAGAGGAGAGGACGATCAGAACAAAAAGAGGAACGCATGAAGTTTAAAGAAGAACAGCACGTTCCAAAAAATAAGAAAATTCAATTCACCAAAAAGAAGGTATACCGAGGATCCTGAGGCCACAACTCAAGAACGGGGAGTGGGGTTAGACAATGCTAGACAGCGCAGCAGAAGCCACCATAGTTCGCAAGATCCTGAAGGATCATCTGGAGACAGTGGACTTGAATGAATCCATTCAAGTTGAAACTGCAGACACCAGGGTTAGTATACCCCACAAGTTATATGAAATAACACTACGGATGGAGGGGGACATAACTAGAAAAATAAGAGCACTCTTTTGGGAGAAGCTCTCTAAGGGCTATGACATTCTTCTGGCTGAACAAGACTGGCCACCTGAATTTGTCAGGGAGTGCCCACAAATGGCGAAGAGATAATTATGCCAGCCTTCTCAAATCACATTCCAATTCTTAAAAAATACACATATGCCAGAAAATGGGCAGTAGCTCAGGCTCCAGCATTATATAAAAATCATGTAGGATGGGATGAGGCCTCTCCTCACCATAAAATCCAGTTAAAAAATCAGCCTACTGCACCAAGGCAGTATCCAGTTAAGCAAGAAGCTAAAAAGCAGGTCAGGGAGATTTTAAATCAACTTAAATACCAAATGGTGATTGAAACATGAGCTTCGTCAATGAACAATCCTTTGTTTCCTGTTTCCAAACCAGACAATTCATATCGTCTAGTATTGGATTACAGACATTTAAACTCCAGTTGCAAAACATTTGCAGTACAAAATGCACACGGTGCAGCATTGATAAATAACATTGTGCGGAAAAAATATAAAACCACATTAGATATTTCAAATGGGTTTTTTTGGTCAAAATATTGCACCTGAAAGTGGGCATTTGACCGCTTTCTCAATTAAGGGGACACAGCAACAATTTTGCTGTCTCCCCCAAGGTTTCAAGAATAGTCCAGGGTCATTTTCAGCCAGGGTAACAGAGTGACTACAAATGTATGATGATGAGGCATTATCTTATGTCGATGACATCTATCTTACAGACGATTATTTGGACCTGCAGTGAACACCATAATATTTGGGTGCGCATCTGAAGGGTATAAATTCAATTTTAAGAAATCACGAATTGCCCACCTCAATGTCCTATTTCTAGGCAACGAGTTATCAAGTGAAGGCAAAAGACTGGCAATGAACTTTCTAGAGAAATGTGCACTGCTCCAACCTCCAAAGACGCTGAAAAACTTACAGTCAATTCTAGGTTTCCTGAATTTCGGAAGAACTTATGTTCTGAATTACGCAGAGAGGGTTAAACCTCTCTACGAACTAATCAAACCTGATTTCAAACCAAATAATTGGACTCAAAACCATACAGAAATTTTGCGTTCAGTGCAAACAGACATTTTAGCAAAAACACAGTTAGAGACACGCGACAATGTGTGCAACCTTGTGATCTGAATCATCCCAGGAAGATGCGGATTCACATACCCAACCTTTAATGAAGGTGAAAAGGTACCAATAGCATTCAAATCACACTTGTACACACAAGCTGAAATAAAATTAACTTCTACAGAAAAAATTCTGACAGCGGTTCAAACTGCAGTAGCAAAAGAGAGAGCTCTTGCACACGGAAAACGAATAATGATCGTCACACTTGTACCTGCCTTAGAGGCAGTGACTAAAGCAAGCATTCCAAATGCAAAAGCTTTACATCCGAGATGGATACAATGGGTTAACTCTATTGCTGCAACAGACGTTGAATACGTTTTTGACCCCTACTTGAAAACGCAAGAATTTTTACAATACGGACACGAATCTCCTCTGCCGACCGAGATTCTACCTCTAGAACATTACAGATGTATAATCTATACAGACAGATCAGCCCAGCCCACAATTGAGGTAAACAAGCCTATAGTGCTGTTTGCGCGATTGTTAAAGTTTGCTGGCGCGAAGGTAAATTTAGACCTATGGTCACTAAAACTCAATCACTCGGAGACTGTACAGCTCAGCAAGCTTAACTACAGGCTTTCAAGATGGCGCTTGAAAATATCGATCGCGAATTCCCCACACTAATAGTGAGCGATTCATATTTCTGCGTTGAATCTTACAACGAACACTTGCAGAGCTGGGTTAAAAATGGATTAAAAAATTCAAAAGGTGGCACAATTAAGCATAAAACGCTATGGGAACAAGTAGTTCTTTTGCAGAAAGAACTACAAAAGACTCACGTGATTCATACACTGAGTCATCAGCGTGATGGCGTTCACGTTGCAGGGAATTCATTGGCTGATGAAGCTGCGAAGGCAGCTGTGCAAACGCCTTCCGTAGCTACAATTGCTCGCTCAAAAAGAGTAATAGACGGTGAAACGTTACTAGCAGTAAAAGCCTCAATGGAAGGCAATCATGCAGCGTTACCTCTAAACTATCCACTTACCTATACATACATAATTGATGCAAACTCCGTTCCTTTTGCTCGAATCCCTGGAATGGGGGACAGAGTAATTCCAAACAGGAAGTGGAGAGCTTATTTGGTTCAAGAAGCACATATGGGAGAGGGTCTGACACATCAAGGGATCTTGAAATCTCTAATAGAATTAGAAGAGATGTACTGGTGGCCAGAAATGAGCGTTTGAGTTTACGAATTTGGAATAAACTGTGATACCTGTTACAGATATCACAGCTTTGAGGACCACCAGATACCTGACTACAGTGTAGCCAGCCCAGTTCAGATACCATTGCTAGACAGCATTAGGCTATCTACACGCAGACTTCACCAAGGATAGATGCGGTCCCACAACTACTAGGATGAGATTTATTTGGATGTGGCCCCAGCGCTCGGCTGACGCCAGAACTGTTATAAAGGATTTGCGAGTCTTTATCGGCACATACTCAATCGGGGAGCTACATTCTGACCAGGGTCCTGCGTTTAGCTCTCGAGCTGACAAGGAGGCCATGGCTAGCTTGGGCGTTGCATTGTGGTATTCTAGTCCCTTCCATCCTGAGGGTTATGCGGTAGGGGAAAGAAAAAACTGTGACATAAATCAATCCATAACAGCTAAGGTATTAGGTTTGGGTGATGGGTGGGTCAAACCTCTAATAAGTGTCCAACGTAGTCTTAACAATCTGCCAAGAAATTCTCTGGGTGGACTCACTCCATATGAATTACTGTTTGGTACTAGAATGATAATCGAAGACCTCGATTGTCAAACTTCAGTGGTGGAACAAAAACCCTTTGATGTCAAAGATCATTTGGCTGTTTTACAGGACTTAAATGAAACAAGAAGAAGTCTGAGTAACACAATACAGAAGCCAACGACCACTGAAGAAAAACCACCTGTCCCAGCAAGAACTGTCTGGATTCCAAAGATTGGGGATCTAGTCTGGGAAAAGATTGCGGTAAAGAAAAAGTTTGGGCCTTCTTACAGAAAAGCAGTACCTGTTTTGGCATTCCAAGGAACAAGATCAGTAGTACTACCACCCGTTGCTGGTAAAAGGGAGAACAGAGTTGTGTCCACTGACCTGGTCAAACCATAACATGTTTCCAATAATAAGTAGTAGGCCCAGTGGACTCCCAGGATATAGCAGAAGACCAAATCTTGCTACTATCCATGAGGTTCATACTGAAATTCTTATCACCTTTGATACACTTTCAGTAAGAAAAGAAGGACTATGCAATAGAGCCATGGAACTAGTGCCTCTTGAGACCCAAGTAACAGTTTGTCAAGAAACACCTGTCTACAATGATGTAGCCACTGACTATACGAATATGACAGAGGAAGAAGCAGCTCCAAAGATTATTAACAATCCTGATGCAATTGCAACAATTGACAGAACTGCCTCTGGCTATCTTATCAACTTTGATACCTTCTCTGAGGATCCCAGTGAATCTGAAGAAACGCTAGCAAATAAAACTTTCAAAGAAAAAATAACAGAAGTCTTTCATCATCTTGAAAAAACATATCTGGTTTCACCATGGATTGAATTTTGGATTGTGTTAGGTGTATATTTCCTCCTGCTCTGGCTCATTCTGGTTTTAAGCTTGGGAAAAATGATAGATGGAAAATACAGTATAATGGACACAGCAAGTCAGAAAATCAACTTGGTCCTGAAACCTCAAAAATCATCTCATCGTGAAAGAAGAGACCTCTCATCAGTGAACATCACAGCCATTCCCATACCTGTTGGTATAGCGTGGAACAGAACTGATTATGACATCTATGGCCCGGTGGAACTGCTGAAGATTCTACACCAGTTCAAGGTTTCTTTGAGTGACTTTGTATAACCTAGGACATTTTCTGATGATTGGGACTTTGAGACTATTAATAATATGATGTCTGATTTAGAAATGTCTGCAAAATTTACGGAACATGACTATTTAGAAGGGTCCTCAGATTATGAACAAATGTATTGTTTTAATCATTATGGTCACCATTATTTGCATAAATCTGCAAGCCCTAGGAATGATTTTAAATATAATCAATGGGAACATTGTCCAACGCCACCAAAGGGCAGCTCAAAAACATTTTATGAAAATTTTCCATACTTCTCAGATTTTAATGTGACAAATCCAGAAACGTTTTATTTAAAAAATGTAAATAAGACAGGAATGAAAACAATGTTGACCAATACTAAACAAATTTATTCTGCAAACTTTTATGCTCAACTGTCTACACTAGGTTTTGACTTTTGGAAAGACAACATTGAGACAAAAACTGTCTGGGGCACGAAAGACTGGCAGGTGCAAGGTTTAGAAGCCCTGTTCAGAGCCTGCATTATACCAGAACAAATAATGTTTTTAAATGACACTGTTCAACAAACTTCTTGTCTTGGCCTGGCTAAGAAAAAAGATTTAAATAAACCGTCTATAGCTAAACTCACATCGGAAAGTAATGATAATACAGAAAAGTAGGTAGACGTACCATATATTTTAAGACACAACAGAACTAATCCTGATTGGAAAAAATGGTTAATCTGGCCCACAGACACTAATAACTGTCAAGATAGATTCCTGAACAAAACACAAGGGTTCAAAGCGAATAAGCCAGATCCAATATACTCCCAGAGACAACATCCAGGGATAGTAACTACTTACAGTGTGGGAAAGCTATGCCTTGAATGACTAGAGAAATCTTCACTTCCAGAAATCAAACAACACTTATCTTTACTTAAAGAAGGCAATGATTTGCGAGATTTCTTAATGGGGCCTGCAAACCACATCAAAAACGTTTCATATACGCCGGTATATGGCTGTGTACAACGAAGCTTGGAAAATAACGCAAATGGAAACTGCAGAAAGAATACGAGAAATTGATTGTATTTATTTAGAGAAAACTCTCTCTCTGTAGTGGACAATGGGTTAACGACTCTGTCCTCCAGAATATATTCTTTGGACAGCATTGTATCATCTGCAATTGACATAATAGAGCAGGACTTGCTAATGTTACAACATGGCCAGTCCCAATTACGTTCTATAATGCAGTTAGGCTGGACGTTACAAAATCTACGTTCAGGCTACGTGCCTTGGCGTCTAATCAACACAACGTCATTGTTTGCTATATTTAACCTTACAGATAAAAAAATCTCTTTGGCACAAAGAGGAGCAGACTATACAGTGCTGAGCATTGAAAAACTGGAAAGATTACCATTGACAGTTTCTGAGAAGCCTGTCATTGAATGGATAATACATGGCACCATTACGATACCAGTGACGATTTTCCAATTTCAGTACTGTCTACAGCATATACCAGCGGGCCTGTATGAAAGGTTGGGTAAAGAATACATTAAGTCGACCTGGACTTTACCATACACACACAAATGTTGGATTGGGGGAAAAGAGGTATTCCTTAGTGGTAAAAATTGTAAGAACTCACTAAGTGGTACACTTTTGTGCCAAGGTATTAATTTACACGGAGCCTGCAAAGGATCTGCAAATAACCTCTCTTGCCACCTGCACGGTACACCCTCCACAGTGATAGAACCAATTTTCAGGCAGCTATCCAATGGCAGCTACGTTATGCTCAATGACCACAGCTGTTGTTGCATGTTGCCAGGAAAAACTTATCTCGTTAGTGGGTCACCCAGGGTCACTTGTTGTATGCAAGTATTGTATCCAAAGAGCAAGACAGACAGGGAGACAGAGTTATGGCCTTCACTGAATATCTCTTCTATACGAATTGAAACTTTAAGCAGAATGAAAGTCATTCTTTTGCAAAAAACTGTGCCACTGACCTCGTCTAAAGAAACGTATCATCTGCAAGTTGCAAGGACTTCTGCAGAGATACATACATTATTATCAACAAACTGTCCAGTACATTTCGCAGAAATGTTAAGTCAAATCCTAAATATGTCTGATACCAGTGAGTTCGCACATGTATTTAAGGGTTTACAGTCAAAATATCCAGTTTTTAATATCGAGTAGCAATTATTTTGAGTACAAAATATAGAATAGACATAATATCGAATAGACAGAATATAGACTACCAAAATATCAAATAGAATAGTATTAATATCGAATAGAATAGCATTAATATCAAATCAAAAATATAGAATGGACAAAATGTCGAATGGACAGAATATAGAATACAAAAATATCAAATGGACAGAATATACAATATCGATTTTGAGGTAAGTAAGTTAATATTATTTTTAATTTGCGTAATATAATTTTGTAGCGGGTTGTGTGTTTATAGGGTGGGAAGTAATATAATTATAATTAATTAAATATGTTATTTTATTTATTGGTATTTATATTGCTTTAATTAATAATTAATTATTAATTGGTAATTAATTAAAATATAATTGGTAATTATTTTTAATTTAATAATTGATAAATATGTTAATTTTAGTAATTTATTTTATGTGGCGGGTTGTGGGTTTATAGGGGAATAGGGTGGGAAGTAATTTAATTATAATTAATTAAATATGTTAATTTATTTATTGGTCTTTATTTTGAATTAATTGTTAATTAATTGGTAATTAATTAAAATGTAATTGGTAATTCATTTTAATTGATTAATTGATAAATATGTTAATTTTTGTAGTGTATTTTCTGTAGCGGGTTTTGGGTTTATAGGGAATAGGGTGGGAAGTAATTTAATTTTAATTAATCAAATATGTTTATTTATTGGTATTTATTTTGAATTAATTCCTAATTAATTGGTAATTAATTAAAATGTAATTGGTAATTAATTTTAATGTATTAATTGAGAAATATGTTAATTTTTGTAATGTGTTTTCTGTAGCAGGTTGTGGGTTTATAGGGAATAGGGTGGGTTGTAATTTAATTATAATTAATTAAATATGTTAATTTATTTATTGGTATTTATTTTGAATTAATTGTTAATTAATTGGCAAATGATTAAAATATAATTGGTAATTCATTTTAATTGATTAATTGATAAATATGTTAATTTTTGTAATTTATTTTCTGTAGCAGGTTGTGGGTTTATAGGGGAATAGGGTGGGAAGTAATTTAATTATAATGAATTAAATATGTTAAATTATTTATTGGTTTTTATTTTGAATTAATTGGTAATTAATTATTAATTGGTAATTACTTAAAATATAATTGGTAATTTATTTTAATTGATTATTTGATAAATATGTTAATTGTAGTCATTTATTTTCTGTAGCGGGTTGTGGGTTTAGAAGGGAATAGGGTGGAAAGTAATTTAATTATAATTAGTTAAATATTTGAATTGATTTATTGGTATTTATTTTGAATTCATTGTTAATTAATTAATAATTGGTAATTAATTAAAATATAATTGTAAATTAATTTTGATGAATTGATGAATTGATAATTATGTTACATTTATTAATTTATTTTCTGTAGTGGGTTGTGGGTTTATAGGGGAATAGGGTGGGAAGTAATTTAATTGTAAGTAATTACATTTTTTAAATTTTTATTTTTTGATCTAATTTTTTATTAATTTTAAAGTGTTAATTAATTTATTGTTAATTGATAAATAATTTTTATTAGTAAGTAATTATTAATAATAATTAACTTTTATTTGTTTTAATAATTGATTAATTAATATATTATATAACATTGTTAATTATTTAAATTAATTTTTCATTGGTATTAATATTTATGTTATTTTTATTTATATATGAAGTATTTAGTTTCCCTACTGTTGCACTCACTAGAGTGGGAATAGTAATTTTTACCCTCCCACTATCCAATGCTTTCCCTACTGTTGCACTTACTGGAGTGAGAATAGAAATTTTTACCCCTACGCTATCCAACACTTACCCTACTGTTGCACTCAGTCAGTCAAATACACTTTATTCGATTTATAAAAATCATAAAAGGCATGAAAACATATTTATGTACACATATAAAATTATTTGATACATTTGATACATTTTCATTTTCGGTATATGGGATACAATAGATCAAAAAAGATTAAAAGCACATAAATAAATAGCATGATAAAAATTCATTATGTCACAGACCGTGGGGCATTACGCAATTTAATCCTCGAGGCCGCCACTAAAAAATTTGCAACACAAAATATGATGCATATGCTACTCGAAGACTGAAGGAAAACCAATGCCGGTCTCACTTGCGTAAAGCCAGCCTCCTTCAAAATAGGTCGCAAGTATTTTTTTCTAATGTCCGAGAAGAGCCCGCAAAACATTACAAAGTGCATTGTGTCTTGGGTTGAGAATTGATCACAAGTGCAAGGAGTGACTAGCTCTGGTTTAACCCAAGTTGGGTAATAACCCAAATAAAAAAATGAATCAAATTAAACCTGAACTTTACCAATAGAAACCTATGGAATGTCTTAGTGACGGTTATAAGGTCATGCTCAAGAGAGGGTGAACCCAAGAGCATATAGTTGGATCGCACAGTGGGTTTCAACAGTTCCCTATCCTCTCTAGCTAGACTGTTTTTTAACCAAATTCACATCCGCCTTTCTGATACAGGATGGTGACAAGAAGAGATCCGGGTGTCCCAGAAGTTCAAAAGATTTTCTCAGGTACTCCAACCAGGGCACTTTGTGGGAATTATCTAAGGACATTACATCAGTTAAAATTGCATGGTTATGGGTTAGTTCCTTATTAAGCCAGGTCTTAAGCCAGAATGTTAATGGCACCAGCTTGAGCCTATCGGTGACATAATCCAGGCCCATCTCCGCGTGCGTAGAAAAAGTCAGAGTTGACTGGGGCACAGACAACACAGATCACAGGAACCTGTTTTCTACCCTATGGATTATTTCTAAATGTACATGTCCCCATAAGGCCGACCCATACATCGCAATTGAGATGCATTTAGTATTGTAGACCTTGAGCAGGGCCTCCATCGGCCTTGCCCCCAACCTTTTTGTGAAACCCATGAGTGCCGCTGGTGATCTAGCCACAGATAGACTCTTTGCCTTTACTTGAGGGCCCCAAGAGCCTCTCTCGTCAAAGAGCACCCCCAGGTATGGGAAAACAGCTACCCTTGTGACCACCTCTCCCTTACATTTAAACATTTTTGATTTACCCCTATTTCTGTGAAATCCGACCACCATGGCGTGAGATTTATTAGCGTTTACCTTTAGGTCCAACCTGTCCATAAATGCCCCAAATGCATCAAGTAAAAGCTGCAGGCCGTTGCCAGTACGGGCTATAAGGACTGCGTTGTCTGCGTATAGCAGAGCAGGGATCTTAGTTTCTCCTATACGCGGGACGTCCCCACCCACCTCCTCCAGATGTTGTCATAGGCCATTGATGTAGATGGTAAATAGGAGGGGGGCCAAAATACAGCCCTGGCGCACTCCACGCATAGATTTAAAGCTGGAAGTGCACCTTCCCTCGTTGGTGACCCGGATTTTGGAGAACAGCTCTTGGTGGAGCGATGCCATAAATGTAACTAGAGCCTCGTCAATGCCAAGTTCCAAGAGAACTGCCCATAGCTTGGCTCTGTTCACCAGGTCGAAGGCCGAAGAGAGGTCCATAAAAGCCAAGAATAAAGACCCCTCCTTGGCTACCGTATACCTGGCGATCAGCATGTGCAGATTGGAGCACTGCTCCAGGGTACCTATTTTCTCCCTAAACCCATACTGGATGTTTGATAACCCCCCACACCTCTTAATACTGTCCCTCAACTTAACCAGAAGGACTCTGCCTAAGATGTTTATTGCATAATCTAAGAGGGATATGGGTCTATAACACCCTGGATTGTCACGCCGACCATTTTTAAAGATCGGCACTAAATATATTAGACAGTATTCTAGCTCAGAGTTTCGGGGAATGTTTATAAAAATCTACTGGCACCCCGTCTGGTCCTGAGGCTTTATTTTTAGTTGACTCTAAGATTGCTAACTCCACTTCTACTTCATTAAAAACTACTGGTCCAGCCTCAGGGATTATCCCTATAGGGCCAGGGGCTGCCGAGTCCAAATCAACGTAGACTGCTCTAAAATGACTGAGCCATTTATCATCGGGAATGACACAGTCAGTAACACAATTGTCCGAATCCGAGAAATAAGGCGCATTAATTATTGACCAAAATTTGCTGCTGTTCCTAAGAACATCTATTGAGAGAAGATTATCCCAAGCCGCTGCCTTTATATCATCCTTCCTTTGTTTGGTAGCTTGCTTGTGCTCTCTCCTTAGCAGTGTGATGACTGCCTTGTCTTTCGGATTGTGTTTTAAGGCTGACATGAGTGCTCTGTGTGCTTTTGAACACTTGGGGCTCGATTCCGATCCGGTAAAAAAATCCACCTTACGATTCGTATTCGTAGCCCTTTCCGTACGAATCGTACCCGTCCGTCCGAGTCGCGTAGTATGATCCGCATTCCGTGAATCCGTCCGAATCGTCGCGATCCGTACGTATTGCAAGGCTGAGACTGTGAACCGTATGACTCGTACACACGCCGTACGACCCGAAGAGTACGATACGGACCGGGGAATCAGGACGCGATTGGTACGGTCCACGTCAGGTAAGGGCGATTCGTACGGAAAAGCGCACAATTACATACTCCCCATACAGCGCGTACCCCCCGTGATTGCAGGGGTACGGCACGTACCCCTGCGGTCATGGGGTGTACGAGCCGTACCCCCATTGTACGATCAGTGTACGATCGGTGTACGAGCCGTACCCCCATTGTACGATCGGTGTACGAGCCGTATCCCCATTGTACGATCGGTGTACGGGGATCCGTACCCCCATTGTACGATCGGTGTACGATCGTGTATGAGCCGTACCCCCATTGTACGATCGGTGTACGAGCCGTACCCCATGTACGATCGGTGTACGAGCCGTACCCCCATCGTACATGGGGTACGGCTCGTACACCGATCGTACAATGGGGGTACGGCTCGTACACTGATCGTACAATGGGGGTACGGCTCATACACCGATCGTACAATGGTGGTACGGCTAGTACACCGAGCGTACAATGGGTGTTCGGCTCATACACCGATCGTACAATGAAGGTACGGCTCGTACACCCCATGATAGCAGGGGTACGGTGTGTACCCCTGAGATCATGGGGGGTATGCACCGTACCCAGGGGGGCTGTTCCGTACCTGTTTCGGCACCAACTCTGCTTTTACGGCTGTTTTCAGCTCCCGTAGAAAAAGGGTCATACGGTGCGTACCCGACACGTATCGTACTTGCTCAATCGTAAAAACCAGCCGCGAACCGTACAGATGTCGCGTACAGCAGGTTCCGAGGGAGAATCGTACGGAGATTAGAGTCGTACGGTGTCTTGTACGACTCATACGGAGTACAGCTCCTGGTACGAATCGTACTTCGTCGTACGTACGGGGGACGTTGCAGGGTACGATTCGTACAGGAAAAACGCTCCGAACGGCTATTCGGAGCGGTTTTTCCCGAATCGGAACCGACCCCTTGGTGTCAAACCATCGACGATGATTATTTGCCCCCTGCCCTACTTTGGCTGTCAAATCTGAAGAGATATGTGTGCATATGATTTCAAATGTCCCCATTATTTCGTAGTTTGTTGCAATCAAGTCCCCACAGATGGCCATATAACCCTCAATTTTTGGAAGGAGATCTGCATAAAAAGTTTCAGGGACCACGTTTGCCCACTTTATCCTTCTCCCCTGGTCCACCGGGCGTAATACTGACCTCGTTTTAGCAGGACATGACATTGATCTCATAGAGTCCCCCCATTTCACGTCAAGTAAAACAGGGTTGTGGTCACTGAACAAGGAGACTACTGTTACATAGGAAAGGACCTGGTGTAAAATCCCCGGGGTCACAAGTATATAGTCTATAACTGACCCAGGTTCTGAACCTTTATAAGTATTTATTCTCGTCTTCCCATCCAGAGTTGTGGGTTCGAATAGGTTAAAATTAGCTAGCAACTCTTCTAATGCCTCTCCTGCCTTGGTGTGCTCAAAATGGGTTTCCCCTAAACTAGGGGGGACCAGGGGGTCGCCTATACTACACATGTTATTACAAGGATGGATATTAAAATCGCCCAGTAGGACGCACTCATCGTTCGTGTTTTTATCTTGACTGGCGGAAAGTAAAAATGATTCCAGGGTAGCGATATGGTCATTATTGTTATCCCTGTTCCAGGAATTATAAAAATTTATAAGGAGGGTTTTCTTGCTGGGTGAAACCTCTCTTTCCACAATTAGAAGATTTGGTAAGCTACTATTTATTAATTTTAAGGCCCCCTTAAGTTTTAAAGAAAATAGGAGAATGAGACCTCCGTTGGCTCTACCAATGGTACTAGGAACTGCCGGGACGGCAAAGCTTACAAAACCATCCAACCACAAACCAGGCGAGGTATCCCATGTTTCCTGCAGTGCTACAATATCATGGCTAGTAACAAAGCTAACCCATGCATCATTACTTCTTTTAGCTCTGACCCCAGCCACATTCCAACTGAGGATTTTACAAGCTATACCCTTGTCAGGAATAGAAGCCTCGGTCGTAGGAACAGGCCTCGTACCCTCCAGTCAGTCATTATCTTCTAAACCCAACAAAGGGGCAAAGCGATTGCTCAGGACCATCCCACTACCCACAACGGGCCTAAATGCTAAATGGGGAATATGTGCCGGGACTACAGTGTCTGTCTTTAGGGTGTTAATGCAATCATGCACGTCTGGGTATGTCCTCCCCAGTACTGGGATCAACCCCCGCCTCCGAGTTGATTCTAAAATCCTATGATGGTCACCATAGGATTTTAGAAAGGGGGGATAAAAATAACCCAAAGGCACAGGTCTCAGTTGGTCTCTCATAGAAATATGTGACCTGTCCCAAAACAGTCTATCTGCCAGATTAGCCCTGTCAAAGTTGATAAGCACACAATCCCCTTGTACAGACTTCTCACGCCGCCCTATCCAGCCCACCCTTCTTGCAAAAATAATCCTGTTGGAGATTGAAGCCCCGCTGCAACATCATCACACCATGTACGCGCTCTTGCCATAAGATCTAAAACAGATTCAGACTCTCCCTGAATGAGCGGGGGTACCCCAGTAAAGATGGCAACAAAAGGGGCAGCATCCGGTGGTAAGTGCAGATTGGCTTGGCTTGGTCTCAACCTTTTGTTATTGGAAACCATAGGTTGTTCAGTTGGGCGAGCAGAAATATTGGGGTGTGATAGAATAACCTCCAGACCTTTACGGGGAATTAAGGGATCTCTCGTCCTATCGTCAACTTTAGCATGCGCCATCTCACTATGGGGTGGTCCCAACTCTCCTATTTTTACCCCCTCATTACCACTGTTACCATTCCCTACGGGCCCCACATTGTGTGATTTTAAATGCAGGGTGTGATCATGTACAAGTTTGTCCAGAAGTGAACACTTCTTTAAGAGTCCTTCCAAGCAGGTGATCAGAGTGTCCATGATATCCTTTGCGATACCGATGAGTAGGGGCTCAATCCGAGCAGTAAAAAGGGCCTCCATCTGATCTCCCAAAGAGTCTGAAGCCCCGGGAAGCGCAACAGGGACTTTCTTGAGTTTTCCCCGCTTCCATTTAGGGGATGGGTCGCATTGCTGGGCGCTAGAGGAAGCAGGATGCGTTATGGTACAGTCTGGGAATTTGTCAGCACCGGAAGTAGCTGGTAAGGTAGGATTGGCAGTAACCACCTCAGGTTCGAGCGGGATATGGGAAGCTTTAACAGGATTCTGGATGGCTTGAGTATTAGGGGAATTAGGCTGGGATGAGGTTGTCAGGCCCAGTTCATGTTCGGCGTTCGGTATTTCCTTTGTGAGAGCCCCCACAGCCGAAGAAAGATACGTCAAAATAGAGTTCGAATGTTTTGGAACCTTAGCTTTACTCCCCCCCCTCCTCAGCATCATTAACTTTCTTGTGCTTACCCATCTAGCGATGTCAGGGATGTGGCCCAGCCCTGCCTCCTCCTGCCCCGGGCGGCCACAGACGGCCCGCCCTTTGCCCGGGCTTAGCCCGGCGATGCCCGCGCGCGTCCCGCGATGCGGGAGGAAGTGCTGTGTTAAATGCGCCTCCGGGCGGAAGTCTCTGATGTCAGGCGGCGTCCCCGTGAGGCAGGGGACGCTGGAAAATGTAGTCTCACTGCCCGGCTCCTCTCAGCGGCAGCGGGTGAGCTGCGGCGGCGGGGGCAAGCTGCGCTGGCTGGAGACCGCTTACGCTGCGGTGAACAGGACGGCTGTGACCCCAAGGCTGGTGAGTTCTCCCCCGCTCCACCGGAGGAAGTGCTGTGTTAAATGCGCCTCCGGGCGGAAGTCTCTGATGTCAGGCGGCGTCCCCGTGAGGCAGGGGACGCTGGGAAATGTAGTCTCACTACCCGGCCCCTCTCAGCGGCCGCGGGTGAGCTGCGGCGGCGGGGGCAAGCTGCGCTGGCTGGAGACCGCTTACGCTGCGGTGAACAGGACAGCCTTGACCCCAAGGCTGGTGAGTTCTTTGAAGTGGGAATAGTAATTTTTACCCCTACGCTATCCAATGCTTTCCCTACTGTTGCACTCTCTGGAGTGGGAATAGTAATTTCTACCCCTACGCTATCCAATGCTTTCTCTACTGTTGCACTCAGTGGAGTGGGAATAGTAATTTTTACCCTAAAGCTATCCAACGCTTTCCCTACTGTTGCACTCACTGGATTGGGAATTGTAATTTTTACCCCTACGCTATCCAACGTTTTCCCTACTGTTGCACTCTCTGGAGTGGGAATAATAATTTTTACCCCTACGCTATCCAACTTTTTCTTTACTGTTGCACTCTCTGGAGTGGGAATAGTAATTGTTATCCCTACGCTATCCAACGCTTTCCCTACTGTTGCACTAACTGGAGTGGGAATTGTAATTCTTACCCTCCCGCTATCCAACGTTTTCCCTACTGTTGCACTCACTGGAGTGGGAATAGTAATGTTTAGTGCTACGCTATCCAATCTTTTTTCTACTGTTGCACTCACTGGAGTGGTAATAGTAAATGTAACCCTCTCGCTATCCTATGGTAAATATATTGTATTTTTTTATTAATACTATGTTTATATATATATATATATATATATATATATATATATATATATATATATATATATATATATATATATATATATATATATATATATATGCTTAAAAACATTTTTTTTAATTATATTAATTATCTATTAGTTTTGATGTTATTTAAGTTTTTAAAGTATTTTTAAGTTAGTTATATTTATGATTTTATTAATTTTAAATTACTTTTAACTATTTTAAAAAGTCAATATTTTGACTGTCTATATTTTTAACATCGATATTTTTGATTCGATATTTTTGTACTTACCTGTTTGGAGATAGGAAGTCGATATTTTGGCATTCTATATTTTTTACTCGATATTTTGGTATATCGATATTTGTGACATCGATATTCTTTCAGTGATCCGTATTTAGGACGATTTTTTCGGAACTGTTAACATCATTTGAAGCAGTCCTCTGCATTTTTCCAAATTTCGTGCACTCTGTGTTCGGCAGTCTGCCTCTCATTTTGGGACTCGTATCAGGAGTTCTATTTTTATTTCTTCTGCTCCTATATGGCAAGTCAGGTCACCAGCCATTCTAAGACCATCATGATATAATACCTCCTTGCCATGAGGTATCGTGAGAGAATTACACAGATTCTTGGCTTGGCTCTTTTAAGAGATCTGAACACAACTTGGTTTCTATTGTTCAGACCAATCTGGTAAGATTGCATCTTACCTGTTCTACTATGCCTGCTTTGCGGAGAAAAATGCGTGTTGGAAATTTGTCTTACACTTCCATCAGTCCTGCCATTGGATGTTGACGCTTTGCTAGGTCCAGTAACGACTCTTGCATCGTTTTGCTCCCAACGGCTGCCAATTCTGAAGACGGCATTCTTTGAGTTCTCACCGGCAAGTCTAACTGAGGGTGAGATATGTGACACTACAGGCACACAGATACTGCGGACATTGCTAATGCTTCAAACTCCGACGGCAATGATCCTCATCTATGCACATTTGACCTGCTAACTGAACTGGTCCCACTTTCGCCTACTATGGTAGACAGTTTCTTTGCCAGCCTAGACGATCTGATGTTTTCTCCTGAAACCGAGAATAACTTTTGATTCATGAACACAGCGTTCCCTGAACTCTGAGATTCGGTCTTCATTTTTTCAAAACAAACTAGCTAACAATTTGAACTTTTTCAAAATAGAACTTTTTGGCACAGAGTGATCTGCTTAAAGTAGAACTATTCTTAGAGAACAAGATTTCTTTTGAAAACTTCCTAGTAACAATATTTGGCCTAATCATCATCACAAAACGGTTTAAATATTATATTATGGGATAGTCTTGATTTCTTTTCTATGACCTTAAGAGACATTTCATGAATGTAATTTTTGTATTATGCTAGAATGTATGCTCTCATAATATGCTTCATATCAGTTGAGACTTGTTTTTCCATACTCTTTATACTAGTTTCATGTACACAAGCCTTTTCAAATGCAAATTGTATTTTGTGTTTTGGGGGGGATTGTAAACACTAGCTCTTGAAATGTTTCAGTACTTATACGTTTAGTTTTATTGAACTTAAAATCGTGGAGTGGGTGTTGTAAATGAATCTAGGACCCTAGTGTAATTTTCCCGATTCATGCCGTTACATAGGTATAAATTACCCGATCCTTATATAGGCATAGAAATCATTACCATATTTGGACTGAGCCTATACAGCCCAAATACGGCATGGCTACTTCCACTGAGTTCCAAGAATCAACAACGATTTCTTAGAAAAACCCGCCTTCAGCAGCTAGGGACTTCCCCTCGCCTGAATACTAATTTATCTAGGAAATCATGGAGTTTTCAAAGAACTGAGTCTTTGAGTGACGTTATTAAGTCCAATCATACGTCAAACTCGGCACCTTCAAAGTATAAATATGCCTACATTTGGCCAGACAGACACACAGAGGTTTGGAGCAGATTGACTAACTACTTGCCCGATGCCTGCAGCAGCAAGTGCCAAAGGAAGCCGACCCTCCAGCTGACGCACTGTCTTTTCTCCAGCCGAGAAATCCAGCTCCAGTTTTTTCAGGCTACCCTTGCGGATTGCTGGGAAATCGAGCCCATATAGAGAGATACAAGACCTCTTTCATTCTAAACCAAGGTACGGAGCTGATTAGACCCTTAGAGAATTCTTGGATAGATCCTTGGCAGAAAAATACTAAACTTAAGCTACTCCTCACTTACTTCTTCCCTCATACTAGACTTAGGTTAAGTACACCGGGGTAGGCGTATTTTAGAAGCACCAGTTGAGTTCTTTTAGTCATTATTTTATCACTGTATGTATTTTATATGTTTTAAGGCAATTTATGGCTTAGAAACCATATCATGCTTTTACAGTACTACTTTATAATACTTTTCGTATTATATACACCGTTCTTTATAACCAGTAATGTGATAGCGCAAACAGCTTCCTAGTGTTGTGCGCAGTGGACTGGGTCGGTATGAATCCAGACTGGTCCGGTAATACCAGCGCAGTCATGAGGGGTTGTAGTCGCACTGCCAGCAACTTTGCCAATATTTTAGAGTCTACATTTATGAGTGATAGCGGCCTAAAGGACTCACAATATACAGGGTCTTTTGCTGGCTTTAATAGGGCCACCAGTACTACTTCTCGCAGAGTAGGAGGGAGAATTGTTTTATCGAAGGCATCACCATACATAGCTACCAGGCGGGGTGCTAGTAAATCTACGAACGTCTTGTGAAATTCACACGTTAACCCATCAGGGCATGGCGCCTTCCCATTAGGTAGCGATTTAATAATCTCTGTGACTTCTTCTACTGTAATTGGTAGGGAGAGGTACTCCTGCTGGGCATCTGAAAGCCAGGCAATGGCCACATCTTCCAGATATTGCATTATCTCCTATGGGGGCGCAGTGTTTCTTGATTCATATAGTGCACCATACGTGTTCACAAATTCCCGCAATATACCCTCAGCAGTAGTTTGCATCTCCCCGTCGGCACTCTTAATCTGCAGGACCATCTGTGAAGCGCGACCCTCACATATTTTGATGCTAGGACACTCCCGGGTCTGCCCCCCTCACCTAAGCTTCTGGCTTTAGCACGTTTCGTTCTATACTTGAGTTCGTGCTCAGCTAGGGACTGATGTTTGGTCAGAACAGCTCTGATGTCTCCCAGTAATTGTGGGTTTTGTGACTGCTCATATGCACATTCCAGGGCTCTTAACCTACTCTCACATCTAGTTAATTGTCAACTGATGTCTTTTAATATGCCTGCAGTGGTGCTTAAACATACCCCACATAGTGTGGCCTTAAAAGCCTCTCAAAGCAGACATGGGTCATCCGTGGTAGGCTCATTAAGGAGGAAGAACTCAGAGATGGCATTGGTGATCGTGTCTGTGTATATTGTGTCAGTTATCGCTTTTGCATGAAAGCACCAGCTATATGGAGGAGGCAAATAGTTGGGAAGTTCAACCGATAAAAGTACGGGGTTATGATCTGACAGTGTCCGTGGGAGGTGTTCGATATTGTTAGTCCAGTGCAGTGCCCTCTTCAAACCTATCCAGTCATCTATGCGGGACCAGCTGTTGTGCACAGCAGATGTATGCGTCGCTTCTTTACTAGTCGGATTCTTAGTGCGCCACATATCATATAAAGCTAGTTCTAACATAATGTCATTCATTTTATTCATAGCTTTCTTGTGTGGTTCTACTGTAGATCCGGACCTGTCTAAATGTTCGTTCAATACCAAATTAAAGACCCCTCCCCATAAGATTGTCCTATCTGCCACATTGTGCAGTTTCTGCCAAATTTCATGGAAGAATTCAGCGGCATCTGTGTTTGGACCATATGTATTTATAAGGACCAACCTCTGCCCTCTGAGTGTACCCATAATAAAGATGTACTGTACCTTTTTTGATAAATATTGTAACCCCCCTAGAATATGATGAGTACATTGAACTGTAGATCGCTTCAGCCCATTTATGCCCCAGTTTGCAACTATATCGCGGGGCAAGGTGAATTTCCTGGAGCAGTGCAATGTCAATATGTAACCGGTCAAGATATGCAAACATGTGCCGTATTTTTTTAGGATTATTAAGTCCCCGCACATTCCACGTGAGTAGATTCAAGGCCACAGGCCTCAGCTTATCTGGAGTCATGACATTAATGTAAAACCATGTCCCAATACAATAACAACGTCAAAAAGTACACCCCTCTCCGCAGACAGTATATAGTTAGTGGCATCTGTCCAACACTTTGCTGAAAAGTGATCCTGGATTGAGGTGTTGCATCTTAAACACTTTGGTCTGTAGAACCTAACCTCACCCCCCCCCCCACCCCCACCCACTTTAGCACCCCAAACATGCCAAAGACATATCCCTTCGATAAACCACAACCCAACCATGATCAACTCGGGGAAAACCCACTGGAGGGTCCGCCATGGGCACACAACACCATCCACATTTGTGGATGTCGTCAAGTTAACAATATTAATGCAGTGTAAAATTGAGCAAACATTAAAGCAAAAGACTTGGCATACGTCAATCATTAAGTGTAATAACTTGGTACTCAATAGCGACCCACTACCATCACAGTCATATCATTAGGGTTGCATCCTGGAAGTTCTAAGGGGGTCCCTCAGTCTATTTCGTATTGACCCTAGCCCCCATCTCCCACCTCCTTATTTGAATTTGAATTTACAGAAATTTATATAGCGCACGTATACCATGCGGTTTCATGGCGCTAGGAGGAAGCTTAGCCAGTGGTTGGTGGTTGGTGTGGCAGAATTACTAGGATGGGAAGGCATGAGAAAAAAGGAAAGTCTTAAGTGCTCTACGAATTTCAAAATAAGAAGGGATAGATCTAATGTGAAAAGGGAGAGAGTTCCAAAAGGTAGGGGCAAGGACCCTGAATTTCTTAATAGGTGCAGAATGGCTCCTGCCAACCGCACCACGGCAGGGTCTGCCAATTTGTGCTTTTCCTAACTGTGAGGTCACGCTGTACCCCCTCCAACCCTTGAAGACCCTCGGCTTGGATAGGGAGGTTGGATACAGTGAGACCTCCATACATGACTCACACTGGGTCAAATATACGCATAGTTGGTAGTATAGTCCCAAGCATTCCCCCAATGCAGAGGTTGTGCCACCATGCCCATCTCCCAGAAGTATATGCTGTGTTCTACTTGGGGATATCATATAAAAGAGGGGAATTCACCAGAAGGTTACCCGACTTATCCCCGTATAACAGCGTAATGTGGACCCCCAGGGCTGGGGAAGTAACATTGTACACCACCATAGCAGGCAAAACATCCAACCTGCTTTTAGCCTGATCGCTGGGAAGAAACATCCTCGCATTAGCCACATCATACCACTTCAATAGTTGTAAAAAGGTACCCATTGAGTTCCGGTGCTGCACCGAACGTCCTGTAAGATAATTGCAACAAAAACCAAGCAGTCCGCATAACAGCTCCCTGCAAAGAGTCACAGCACGGTCGCCCCACTCCTTACCGATTCACCAATGTGCTCCATGGTCCACATGCATCGTCTGTGCATCACCTATGTCCGCTGCCATGGGCCAGCAGCGTCATGTGAATCTAAGCCAAAATGTACAAACCTCTCAGATTAGTTTCCCAGATATAGTGTGTTCTCTTCCCGATCCATACTCCCTGTCAAAACCACGCCGTGTTATAAGGAGTATATCCTAGTCAGAATCTTGGGTTTGCTCCTCTCGTCGACGATCTCACCATTTTGAAGTAATTTTCTTGATGAATTCCTGCGCAGCTTTCGGAGATTGCAGCAGCGTTGAATTCCCCTCCCATGTGACCTTCAACCTGGCGGGATAGAGCATAGCATATTCCACCTTAGGTTCACGCAATTTTGCTTTGGCTGGAACGATTTCTCTGCGAGCCTGCTGGACAGCGATGGTGAAATCAGGATAGAATTCCAGCTTTTTACCCTGATATGTTATCTGCTGCTTTTCCCTCGCCAACCAGAGCGCGGCATCTCTGTCCCTATAATTTAACATCTGAGCAATTATGGGGCGCGGGGCTGCTCCGGGGGGCGGATGTGGCTCCAAGGACCTATGTGCACGCGCCTTGATTAGGACATTGGAGACATTGTCCCCTCCAAACACTGACCGGAGCATCTCTTCCACATAGACTCCGGTACGCCTGCAATTCGCATATTATTCCGGCGCGATCGCGCCTCCAACTCCTCCGCCTTGCTCTTGATAACCTCCAGCACCTTCTCCATCCCCGTACATTTACTTGTAGTTGCGTGCGCCTCATCTTCTACAGCTGCAATGCGAGTTTTTCGTGTTGTCCAAGCATTCTCCTTGTTTATCTAATTTCGCAGCCATGCAGTCTAGTCGCTGGGTGAGGTGGTCTAACTTCCCATTAATGTCCTGCAGGCTAGATTGGATCACTTTAAGAACTGCTTCCATCGTTCCACCTGATGCAGATTCCGGCTCCAACTCGGTGTCTGAGTGTGATGCCGCCCCCTTTGGTGGCTTTCTTGATTCAAAGGTGAGTTTGGGCTGTTGTTTGTCTGGTTGACCCATACTTGTAGCGGGTGTTGCACGTTGACAGCAGACAATTTCCACCTACGTGTGAGTTCTCCAGGTGAGGTCCGCAGAGCAGTGAAGTTTCAGATGGCCCCCCCTAAGCCTAGGTTATCAATACTGTTATTCAGAGGTTCACTGAACAATAGCAGCTAGGAGGCCCCGTGAAGAGGATGCAAGATTGTCCACATGCACAGTGATCCAGTTGGAGCGGAGCGTCAGTATCCAGAAGTTACGCCGCAGTGCTGCCAACAGTCCTGGAAGCAGGAGATCTCCACCTGGTCTAGTGTTGGGAGTATACAATCCACAACTGGTCTCGTGCAGATATGATGAGGTGCCGCGCTAATGTGTTGGCGTGGGCACGAGTACTGAAGTGGATCGTCGCATGTTGACCTTCACCATGAGGACCCCGCTCCTATGATCTCCGTTATTTCGCGCTCAGTTTGTGGTGCTAATATGTTGTGCAATGAGTCGCCAATATTCCTGTCGTGCAGTGTGCAGTAATCTTTGCACAGCATACCACTGCACTGTCGGGGACCCAGCAGCAGTAGATCGTGATGTGGTGCAAATCCCTGAACTGAACAGGCTCTCACTGATTTGGGAGCTCCACTTTAATCATCGCCATTTTGTAAACAATGCAATCCTCCAGCTCGGTGCCCCATAGCAATGCTGTTTTCCCTCCTGAGCTTAATAATGATAGATCACTTTATTAGGGACCCTGCTAGATGCGCACTTCACTCTTCACATGTGCCCCATGAAGGTTATGTCTTCATTTTACGCAGTGTTTCAGAGATCCGCTGATGTGTCCGCTGCCGCCATTTTGTGCCCCAGGGAGTGCATAGCATACCGCCAGTCTAGTTTATATTTCTGCCGCTGCTCCAGTATTTCCCCCATTCCGATTCATTAAAATGCGTCTGTATTCAGTATCAGCGCGTATTCCATCAGCCACGGGACGCCCGCCCTCCTCCCCTTACCGCTGCTGCACTGACAGATGTCCCGGTGGCTCTGTGATCATTGCGGCGCCTTCCGCCCCCTCAGAGGTACACAGAAAGCATCTCTTGTATACATGTTCCCGACATCGATCTCTGGCGGATCTTTGTCGTGACTGCGATGTCTCCTGTCGCTCACGACCAGCGTCCGCCACCCAGTCAGCCCCAGTCCATTTTTCGATGCTTCACTTTCAGGCGGCCGCCATGTTGCTCAGGCCTGCGGCAGTCGGGACGGGCCGACCTTAAAGCAATTTCCCCGCTTTTCACACCTTGCCACAGAACACAGCTCCTTCCCAGCTAGGTGTCACTACCTCCGGTACACATTTCGGCCAAAAGTCGAAAGTTAACAGCACTGCAACCGCGATATCATGGACAATTCATGTACTTGACCAGCGGAGCTGCCTCAGCAGGCAGCCATCCCGCAGTGCACCCTCTAGCGCCCCCTAAACAGATTTAAATTTGATTATTTTTACCATGGGGAGCCAATGTAGGGTATCTAGGTGATGAGCAATAGTTTCAGACCTGGGAATGTCCAATACCAGCCTTGCTGTTGCATTTTGCATGTGTTGTAGTTTAGCTGAGTGCTGGGCTTGCATCCCGGCGTACAGGTCATTCCCAGAGTCTAACCTCGACAGAGCCAGCATCATGACTACCGTTTTGCGGGAGTCAAGGGGAATGTATGGCAGGAGCTTCCTAATCATTTTCAGGATATACCACATGGTGGATGTTCATTTGTTAGTCTGGACGTCAAACGTTAATCCATTGTCAAGTGTCATACCCAAATTTTTCACTTTGTTAACTGGGGATGGGCAGTTGTTGAGGGTAGCTGGCCACCATTCCGGGGGACCAGACTTCATTACTTGCTCCTAGTATCATGACCACACTTTTGTCACCATTCAATTTCAGGCAGTTTCTCTGCATCCACTGGCTGACTTGCAGCATACAGTTTTTCAATTATCTGCTGTATCTGAGGTATCGTTTGTGATTGAAACCACTATTTGGGTGTCGTCTGCCTACGAGACTGGAAGGAAACCTCAGGTTCTAATGATTCCTGCCAAAGGCGCTACATACAAATTAAAAAGAATGGGGAGTTACGTAGATCACTGTGGAACCCCACAGGGGGAGCTGAAGGGTATCATTTTGCTTCTCCCAGCTCGACTGTAAAAGTCCTATTGCGCAGATACGATGCCAGCAATTTTCTTGCATCTGGATGTACGCCGACTTCTGCAAGTCGCCCCAGGAGTATATCATGGCTGACCGTGTCAAAGGCCGCCGAAAGTTCCAACAAGATCAAGGCTGCCCTCCCTTCGGCATCCAGTACACTCCTGAGTTCTTCTACTGCCATAAGCAGGGCTGTTTCAGTTCCGTGTCACTCTCGGAAGCCGTACTGAGAGTTGTCTAAGACGTTCGTCTCTGCGAGAAATTGGACCAGTTGTTTGTTCAGCAATCTCTCCAGAACCTTAGAACCGAAAGGTATCCTTGCAATAGGTCTGTAGTTCCCTGATTCTTGTGGATCTAAGTTGGGTTTCTTTAGCAGTGGTAGTACTGATGTGGATGTCCACAGATCTTGGAAGTGACCTGAGTTCACTATTTGGGACATAAGCCTAACCAATTGTTCACGTAGGAGCTCAGGGAATAAGTGCAGTACTTTCGGTGGCCATGGGTACAATTGAATGAGTGTCTATGTGCACAAAGTAGTCAAATTGATGCATGCTTGTGAGTCTCACACGCTTTTAATGCCAGCCGTATGGATGAGGTGGTGGAATGGAGCTGCACACATGCAGTCAAAGGTATGGAGGATTTTGATGTTGACACCATGGAAAGGAGAAGAGAAAATTGGCTAACAAAGGGGTGTTGGACTTGGCTCTTTTTGCAGGGTCATCCCTGAACTTTTTGCCTTCCTCCTCTATTTGTTTCTGACCTGTTGTTGGCTGTTTTATGACTCTGGGCACTTTACCACTGCTAACCAGTGCTAAAGTGCATATGCTCTCCCTATGGTAAATTAATGTATTGATTAGTGACTCCATGATTGGCTGATTTGGTTTACTATCAGACCCTAGTACAGTGCACTGAGTGTGCCTAGGGCTTGTAAACCAAATGCTGCTAGCGGGCTTGCAGCACCGGTTGTGCCAACCACAGAAGCAGCCTGTAAAAGTGTGTCTATGGCCTCCGGACACCTGAGAGACCTGCACTGGCTCCCGGTCAACAAGAGAATCACCAGCCGCCTCTTCACCCACGCACAAAAACCCTTACACAACCAAGGCCCAGGATACCTCAACAGCCGCCTCAACTTCTACGCTCCCAAACGCCAGCTTCGATCGACCGCCCACGCCCTCGCTGCCGTCCCCCGCATCCGAAGAGCCACCACAGGGGGAAGGTCCTTCTCCTACCTCGCCACCAAGACTTGGAACTCCCTCCCGACCCACCTCCGCCTGACCCAGGACCACCTCGCCTTCAGGAAGCAGCTCAAGACCTGGCTGTTCGAGCAATAGCGGACCCCCCCCTAGCGCCTTGAGACCCTCCGGGTGAGTAGTGCGCTATATAAATGCTTTGATTGATTGATTGATTGTGTGCTGTCTGGTACTGCCATGCTGACTGGGCAAGTGCGCCCACATTTTATAATCCTAACTAACTCAGAGAACCTGGTAGAAATTTGAGTTTAGTATGCCTGAACTCAGAATTATAAAATACATCTTTTAGTGAAGTGGAATTTAACCTTCTGTGTTTGAAAATACCACTTTTAGAAAGTAGGTATTTTCTTTCTAACTATCCAAGCATGCCTCTGCTAGGTTGTGTATTCCTTGTCTGGAGTTTGAGTGACAGGGCTGGGGGATTCCAGGAGACAGGATGAGTCAGCCCAGTGGTGAATAGAGAGATCTGCATCTAGATGGGTGGGAGAAGTTGTACCTGAAACCTTAATAGGACTGTGCCTGCCTTCTACAATGCCGACTCCACCCCCTGTGGTGCGTCTGATGTCTCTGCCCTGCACTGTGAAAGGAGAGAAGATGTTATGTCAACAAAGTGCTCCAGGGCTGTGCCTTCCCTCCACAATACTGGCTCCACCTCTTGTGGTGCTTCTGATGTCTCTGCCCTGCATTGTGAAAGGAGAGAAGGAGTCATGTCAACAGAGTGCTCCAGGGCTGTGCCTTTTCTCAACAATGCTGGCTTCACCTCCTATGGAGCATCTGATGTTTCTGCCCTGCACTGTGAAAGGAAAGAAGGAGTCATGTAAACAGAGTGCTCCAGAACTGGTTTGAACTGGGCAAAGGGCCCTCTGTCCTCAGAGGACAAAGGAGTTTGGGGTAAAAGTATTGGGACCCTGATCCCAAGAATTTAGATCACTTTTGGACAAACAACAAACCTTTGCTGAGGAGAGGAACCTGAAGAAACCGAGGAGAGACTATCCCTAAGCTGAAGTGCTTCTTGGGGGATTGGCCTGTAGTGGTTGCCTGACTGCCAAAGAGAGGAGAAAGGAACTTTGTGTGTATTTTCATCAACTTGTGTAAGGATCTCCAAGGGCTTGGAATAGAGCTTGCCTCCTGCTGAAGTCTCAGGGACAATAGACTTCCCCCACCAGGTCCCCAAGAGTTCTTCTGAAGTCCCTGCAGTTATCTTGGACTTTTTGAGGACTAGCGTGTTGCAAGGAGCTGGAAGCGCGACTCAAGATCAAGAAGCGTGTTGCAGAACTGGCGCTGGCGCTTCACAACACGAAGCGCCTCGCATCGCAGGAGGAGAGGATCGAAGTCGCAGCAGACGCCACCGCATCACCGGGAAGCATGTTGCAGGAGTAGAGGATCAACGTCACATTAGATTGAAGCAGATGCTGCCACATCACTGGAAAGCATGTCGCAGGGCCTGTTGCAGATCACATCATATCAAGCATCTCGCATCGCTGGAGAAGAGGATCGGCGTCGCAGCAGACGCCGTACATCACCGGGAAGCATGTCGCATCAAGGAGAAAGCTCCATCTTTTTTTCTTTGCACCAGATTTTCAATGCATCACCGTTACATGTAAGGGACCACCGCATCACCTTTCCTGCAACACTTTCGTATCTTAAGGTACATTGACTCAAAGTGTTGCATTTTAAGAACTAAGCTGAAACTACCATTTTAGTACCGTATTGTGGATTTTTGTTGTTTGTGGTCTTGTGATAAGTCTATCTAAAGAATACTTATTTTGATACAAAACCTGTGGGGTGTCCATCTGTAGTGTTGTCACTTGATTACTTTATGTGTTCACAAATGCTTTACACACTGCCTCTAAGATAAGCCTGTCTGCTCGTGCCAAGCTACCAAGGGGGTGAGCAGGGGTTATTTTAGGAGTGTACCCCCTTACCCTGACTGGAGGCAAGGGTCCCTATTTGTCACAAGTACCTACCTGTGCCAACTAGAGACCCCCCAAATCTAACAAGGGGGAATAAAGCATGTCACATTGTTCATACGACATTCACACTTTTTACCAGTCTTGTCCAGTCAAAAAGTAGCATGGCTCCCTGCAAGGAATTGCCGCTCTGTCTGCAATGACTGCAACTTGTGCATGCATCTTTAGCTTCTACCGCTCTGAAAAGTTGTACTCACTTTCTAATAGAAAATTGATGGTTTCATTTTATGCCTCACCACATTTAGCTTTCACCTGCTGCCACTGAGTAAAGTATGTGGAGAACCTGCATCCTGGCATTTATTTACACCACTAGGATGTAGGTGCATGCAACTGCAGTCATAACATTAGAACATTTTCTGTGGCACAAAAATTCCCTATGCGTTATTGACTTCCAACTTGTGCAGAATATGGCAAGTGTCCCACTTTGTGAGCACAGAATAACATGGGAGACCACATATATCTGAGACCACATATGTAGTTATATTGGAAGTACAATTTGTCCGTTAAAGAAAAGGATTTTGGAGCACATTCGAGCAGTTCACAATGGAGATACCTAGCTCTGCCATCACAAAGCACTTTAAAACACATGATAACTATACATGGGAAAATATCAGATACAGTGGAATCGCTCATATTCCAAACCATGAGAGAGGATGAAACAGAATGCAAAAATGACGACAACTTATATCTAAATCAATCATAAGATTCAGAAGTAAACAACCAATAGGTCTGAATGCAGAAGAAGATCTTTTTGTCCATCTATAAGAACTTAATCAGAAAATATTGAGATCGAACATTATTGAGGAGGACATTACTGGGGTCATCAAAAAGCCACTAAGGCATAATTGGACTGTGCAAAGTACATAGCTTGATGGAACATACAAACACAGGAATGGCATAAAGAAACCTAAATAAAAGGACTAACTATTTAGATCCTTTAAAATCTAAACAAAATATTATATACATAGATGTAGTGTGTATTAAAATGTCACTAAGACAAGACATTAAAAACGTATGTTCCAGTAAAGTACCCCCAACATAAGATGTACACAATATAATTTATTAAACTGTAATCAATTGAACTAAGAAACTTTGTAAATATTGTAAATATAATTGTATTATACAACACTGATATGTAAAACTACACATCCCATAATGCCTCACTGTGGACACAAGGGAGTAGTAGTATAAACTACAAATAATGGAAGGACTTCCCTAACCGTGAACAAGCCTTGATGGTGAAACGCTTTGGTGGCAGTGGTGAATAAAACCCTCTGAATTATAAAGTACTGGAGAGCGACATCTTCTTGTTTGAAAAAATAGATAAATAAATACTTGCACCACGTTAGCTGGCCTACCGAAAACATCCACAGCACCACTAAAAGCCTGCCTCAACGCAGCGGCAAGTCTCATTACGGGAAGGGAGAAATTCGATCACATATCTCCTCACCTGAAAGCACTAAACTGGCTACCTTACGAGGCCAGAATTCAAATGAAGATGGCCTGTATTACCCATAAAGCGGTGCACTACAACACGCCTAGATATCTGGCCAAGAAAATTAAGCTATCTGGAGGTAACAGACCAACTAGAAGCGCAAAAGAGTTGCTATTGCGACCAGCCTTTTTTCCGTAAGATAAAGACCTATGACCGAGCATTCTCCGGAGCTGCCCCCAGAATCTGGAACTCACTCCCTCCAAACATCAGGAAGATTCAAAATACTGTAACATTCAAACGGGAACTGAAGAGCCACTTGATGAGTAAATACCCTACATAGAGAAACCTACAGATAACTGGTATGAACATGTACGCTAAAAGAGGGTTGTCCTCACCATGAATAATTTGTAGATCAATATCTGACAAATGACTGATTCCACGTTCATGCCTCGGCTAGATACTTTACGGCTACCTCATATATCTGTGATCTTATATCTATATCTCACCGACAAAACTATATAACCTCTACCTCACTTTGTTTATCTATATGATCCTTGATATGCACTGTAATGCTTTATAACCCTACCTCACCGAGCTTGGCTATATTACTATGACACAAGCTAAGCCTTATTCGCCATCTAATGCTAATTGCACAGGCGTTAGGAATATATACCTAACCACTTCCTTGCAGCATATCGCCTTCTACCTCATATCTGTTTTGTTGTTATAACTGCTATTATAATGTCTATCTGCAATTCTTTCTATGTTAAGCGCTCTGATACCTACGGGTCTTGTCCGCGCTATACAAAACACTATAAATAAATAAAATAAATAAATAAATAAATAAATAAATATATGTATATATATTACCTACTGGCGATAGCCAGTAGGTATATATAGTTAGGATTTTTTTCCTATGGGACTTTTGAAAATTCTATGTCTAATAACTTTGGCGTTTGTGGACGGAATCGGCTGAAATTTTCAGGGAAATGGCACATTTTGTTTCTGAGCAGCTCCTGAAAATTTGGGGGGGGTTCGTCAAGGGGGGTCCGAGAAAAAAGGGGGGTCCCAAAACGCGTTTTTCCCATGTTAATTTCCATAGGGCGGTTGGACTCACTTTTAGCCCGAACGGCTGAATGGATTTCCACGAAACTTGGCAAAATTGTAGGGACTGTTAGCCCGATGTGCCTTTGCTAGGTCTCAATATATGTGCTTCAGTGGATTTTGAGAAATTAACGTTTAAATCAAGATATATATCTGTAACAGCGCTCCGGGCAGCGCTCCGGTTCGCGAACTTTTCGCGTATCGGAACTTTGCAAAGCGAAGCTGATTGGCTCTCCGGTGTCTGTCAACATTCTAAACAGTCCGGTGCGGCCGCCATCTTGTCTCTCGGTAGGATCGAGAGACAAGAGGAGGCCAAAACAAAGGGGGAAATGAAGGAAAGGGGGCAAGGTAGACCCCTCCTGACCCCCTGGGATTGATGAGGGGGATATTATAGAGCCACGCCGGGCCCAAAAAAAAAAAAAAAAAAATCCGATTTTTTCGCCGTAGAGACGCGTCTTGGTTCGCGAACCGGGCAGCTAACCGGGCAGCTAACCGGGAAGCTAACCGTCAGTGTAACCCAAAAAAAAAAAAAATCCGATTTTTTCGCCGTAGAGACGCGTCTTGGTTCGCGAACCGGGCAGCTAACCGGGCAGCTAACCGGGAAGCTAACCGGCAGTGTAACCCAAAAAAAAAAATCCGATTTTTTCGCCGTAGAGACGCGTCTTGGTACGCGAACGGGGCAGCTAACCGGGCAGCTAACCGGGAAGCTAACCGGCAGTGTAACGGGAGTCTGAGGAGTAGCTGATTGGCTGTCAATATTGTAAACAGTCCGGAGCGGCCGCCATCTTGTCTCTCGGTAGGATCGAGAGACAAGAGGAGGCCAAAACAAAGGGGGAAATGAAGGAAAGAGGGCAAGGTAGACCCCTTCTGACCCCCTAGGATTTATGAGGGGGATATTATAAAACCACGTGGGGCCAAAAAAAAACAAACAAAAAAATCCGATTTTTTCGCCGTAGAGACGCGTCTTGGTACGCGAACTGGGCAGCTAACCGGGCAGCTACCGGGAAGCTAATCGGCAGTGTAACGGGAGTCTGAGGAGAAGCTGATTGGCTGTTATCATTGTAAACAGTCTGGAGCGGCCGCCATCTTGTCTCTCTGTGGGATCGAGAGACAAGAGGTGGAAAAAAAAAAGGTGTAAATGAATGAAAGGGGTAAGGCAGACCCCTCCTGAACCCCTAGGATTGATGAGGGGGCTATTAAAGTTCCCTGGGGGGTGAAAAAAAAAAATTTGCGATTTTCGCGGTAAAGGTGCTTCCTGGTACGTTAACCGGGCAGCTAACCGGCAGCGTAACGGGAGTCCGACATATTGTGTTTTTTGAACGTTTGTGATATGTGCACGTGTGGATTTTGTCTAATTAAGGTTAAAAAATATATATATATCTTTAAGCGTGTTCTGGCGCGCTTACGTTTTGGGTTTGGTTTGCGCTGCAGAGACGATACGTCACGGTTATGCGATGCATCATGAGGCGTCTCACGGGCTACGTGATACGTCACTTAATAAAGAATATATTTTACAGCTATAGATATTAGCTTTTAAAAAACCAATGAAATTCACAGAAAAAACCATAGGTTATAGACCATATATAGTTAGGAATTTGCATTTACAAAACCTTGAAAATTCACTGAAAAAACCATAGGTTATAGACCATATATAGTTAGGGATTAGCATTTAAAAAACCTTATTTTATTTGCACAAAACCATTGAAATTCCATATATAGTTAGTTGCACTAACTATATATCGCGGACCCGCAATCCACTGCTAATGATGTCACATATTACATCATTCATGACATGGTCAGTGACATCACTGATGACATCACTGATGACATCTCAAATGACATCACTGATGACATCACTGATGACAACACCCAGTGACTGTATGTTTCTGTAAAGTTAAAATATGTCTTACATATTGAAGAATGAGTGGATGTATAAGTGTCTGGATGAAGGATTTAGTAGGTGCATGACTGACTGTATGAGAGAATGATTAAATGTGTCTCACTGAGTGCATGGGTTAGTGATTAAAGTGTCTTAATTTGGCAATCAATATTTATGTTCTTCTGTAAACTGCTGCATGTTTAAATCAGTAGCTATATCAGTAACTATATGGGTTATTGAATGGTTGCCCAAGTATTTGTATGGGAGACTGAGTGTGTGTGTGGGTGGCTGGGAGGTGTATAACTCTGTGCATAGATGTGTGAGCGGTTGATTCCCTAGGTGTATGGGTTCAAAAGTGCATGTAGAAACAGCTGTATGGACAGTTGACTGTGTGCATGAGTATATTGGTGAGTGAATGGATATCTCAGTTCTACATGTCAAAGTAAGTACATATGTAAAGCACACTCCATGTGAGAGTTGACATATATAAATAACTGAACATAAGAGTCAGTGAATGTGAGAGTGGCTGTATGAATCATTGTGAACTTGTATCAAGGATTGTATAAGAGAGTAAATATGTGTTAGTATATGTTTGAATAAGTAAGGTGTGTATAACTGTATAGTTAAGGAAATGGAGATGTGATTGATTCTTTGCATGACTGAATAGGTGTGTGAGTAACTCCATGGATGTGTGACAGTCTGTGAGTGCCTGTTTACACTGAGTGTATCAAAGGTTATATTAGAGTCTGAAGATGTATTATCACATAAATGATATCATCAGTGATGTAATCAGTAATGTCAAATGAGATGTCAGTGATGTCATCAGTGATGTCATTTGAGATGTCATCAGTGATGTCATCAGTGATGTCATTTGAGATGTCATCAGTGATGTCATCAGTGATGTCACTGACCATGTCATGAATGATGTAATATGTGACATCATTAGCAGTGGATTGCGGGTCCGCGATATATAGTTAGTGCAACTAACTATATATGGAATTTCAATGGTTTTGTGCAAATAAAATAAGGTTTTTTAAATGCTAATCCCTAACTATATATGGTCTATAACCTATGGTTTTTTCAGTGAATATATATATATATATATATGGTTTTCAGCAAACGCTCTTCAAAAGAGAAAACGCCGCACTCTACTTCGATTGTTGAGCTTGTTAGTTTATTTTCTGTAGGTTCCCCACCAGGGGGGAACCTACAGAAAATAAACTAACAACCTCAACGATCGAAGTAGTGTGCGGCGTTTTCTCTTTTGAAGAGTGTTTGCTGAAAACCTTTAACTGCGAGGGTGATCTGAACCTTGCCGCCAGCACCAGCTATTGCCGCTCCTCTCATCTTGGGACATTTGCTATTATAATATATATATATATATATATATATATATATATATATATATATATATATATATATATATATATATATATATATATATATATATATTCACTGAAAAAACCATAGGTTATAGACCATATATAGTTAGGAATTCGCATTTACAAAACCTTATTTTACTCACACAAAACCATTGAAATTCCATATATAGTTAGTTGCACTAACTATATATCGCGCACCCGCAATCCACTGCTGATGATGTCACATATTACATCATTCATGACATGGTCAGTGACATCACTGATGACATCACTGATGACATCTCAAATGACATCACTGATGACATCTCAAATGACATCACTGATGACATCACTGATGACATCTCATTTGACATTACTGATCACATCACTGATGATATCATTCATGTGATAATACGATGAACCTCTTCAGACTCTAATAAAACCTTAGATACAATCAGTGTAAACAGACACTCACAGACTGTCACTCATCCATGGAGTTACTCACACACCTAGTCAGTCATGCAAAGAATCAATCACACCTCCATTTCCTCAACTATACAGTTATACAAACTTTACTTATTCAAACATATACTAACACATATTTACTCTCTTATACAATCCCTGATACAAGTTCACAATGATCCATACAGCCACTCACACATTCACTGGCTCTTATGCACAGTTATTTATATATGTCAACTCTCACATGTACTGTGTTTTACATATGTACTTACTTTGACATGTAGCACTGAGATATCCATTCACTCACCAATACACTCATGCACACAGTCAACCGCCCATACAGCTGTTTCCACATGCACTTTTGAAACCATACATCTAGTGAATCAACTGCTCACACATCTATGCACACAGTCATACACCTCCCAGCCACCCACACACACACTCAGTCTCCCATACAAATACTTGGGCAACCAATCAATAACCCATATAGTTACTCATATAGCTACTTATCAACACATGCAACAGTTTACAGAACAACAGACATAATGATGCACAAATTAAGACAGTTTAGTCACTAACCCATGCACTCAGTGAGACACATTTAATCACTCACTCATACAGTCAGTCATGCACCTACTAAATCCTTCATCCAGACACTTATACATCCACTCATTCTTCAATATGTAAGACATATTTTAACTTTACAGAAACATACAGTCACTGGATGTTGTCATCAGTGATGTCATCAGTGATGTCATTTGAGATGTCATCAGTGATGTCATCAGTGATGTCACTGACCATGTCATGAATGATGTAATATGTGACATCATCAGCAGTGGATTGCGGGTGCGCGATATATAGTTAGTGCAACTAACTATATATGGAATTTCAATGGTTTTGTGTGAGTAAAATAAGGTTTTGTAAATGCGAATTCCTAACTATATATGGTCTATAACCTATGTTTTTTTCAGTGAATTTTCAAGGTTTTGTAAATGCTAATTCCTAACTATATATGGTCTATAACCTATGGTTTTTTCAGTGAATTTTCAAGGTTTTGTAAATGCTAATTCCTAACTATATATGGTCTATAGCCTATGGTTTTTTCAGTGAATATATATCTATACATACATATATAAACATATATAATCTGTATATCTATATAAATACAAACATAAATGCATGCATACATATACTTATATGCATACAGATGCATGTTATTTACATGAAAGTTGAAAAAACACTAATAAAAGCAAAGCTAAAAAGCCACCTCATTACAAACAGAATGGCTTTAACTTAAACGAGGGCGAGATCTATTGCATTTTCAATGCTTGTTTACTTTGGTTCCATCAAGAAGGCATTCAGATGTGTCACACATTTGCTATAAATTCTGAATGTTAGCACTCTAGTTGCACATTAGATCACTGTAGTAAAGCTACTGCTCACCAGGGACGTCTGCTGCTGGTATTCAAAGTGCATGTTTCAGTCTGCATGTCAGAATTTTTTTAATGAAATAGAAGAGGAATTGAGAAGTCACTCAAAATGATCCCTAATTTTTCTTTCTGAAGCACTAATCATACTTTCTATGGCAAAATTAACCCCCTCATGTTGTCCCTTTTTAAATTGAGTGTTTTCAGACTTACCACTTCATTCCAATCAAGATGGCTTCTGGTGTGCCATACTTTTGTCATAAGTAAGACTGTTAGCGCTCTAGTTGTTCTTTAGAACACTCTGGGACATTCTGTCATTGGGCTATACTTGGGGTACATCTGGGTGATATTTGGGCTACATTTAGGCTCTTTTGTCTCTGGTGGCCATCTTGGGAGACTGTATGTCAGAATTTTTTAATGAAATTGAAGAGGGTTTGAGAAGTCACTCAAAATGTGCCCTAATTTTTCTTTCTGCAGCACTAATCACAATTCATATGGCAAAATATACCCCCTCATTTTGTTCCTTTTTAAATTAAATGTTTTAAGAGTTACCACTTTATTCCCATCAAGATGGCTTCAGGTGTGCCATACCTTTGTAATAAGTAGGACTGTTAGCGCTCTAGTTGTTCTTTAGAACACTCTGGGACATTCTGTCATTGGGCTATACTTGGGCTACATCTGGGTTATATTTGGGCTACATTTGGGCTCTTTTGTCTCTGGTGGCCATTTTGGGAGACTGCATGGCAGAATTTTTTAATGAAATAGAAGAGGATTTGAAAAGTCACTCAAAATGTGCCCTAATTTTTCTTTCTGCAGCACTAATAATACCTTCTATTGCATAATATACCCCCTCATTTTGTTCCTTTTTAAATTAAATGTTTTAAGAGTTACCACTTTATTCCCATCACGATGGCTCCAGGTGTGCTATACCTTTGTAATAAGTAGGACTGTTAGCGCTCTAGTTGTTCTTTAGAACACTCTGGGACATTCTGTCATTGGGCTATACTTGGGCTACATCTGGGTGATATTTGGGCTACATTTGGGCTCTTTTGTCTCTGGTGGCCATTTTGGGAGACTGCATGTCAGAATGATTTAATGAAATAGAAAAGGATTTGAGAAGTCACTCAAAATGTGCCCGAATTTTTCATTCTGCAGCACTAATCATACTTTCTATGGCAAAATATACCCCCTCATGTTGTTTCTTTTTAAATTAAATGTTTTAAGAGTTACCACTTTATTCCAATCAAGATGGCTTCAGGTGTGCCATACCTTTGTAATAAGTAGGACTGTTAGCGCTCTAGTTGTTCTTTAGAACACTCTAGGAGGCTGCAGTAGAACACAAAGGAATCAACTGACAGTCTCTGTCCTTGTTGGATGTACATGTTTTACTGAGAATGTCAGACTTCATTTTCACATGACTGAGAAAGATAATGTGAATTTACAGAAAATATGCTTTCAGTTTAGCTTATATATCCCCTTCCAAACCACTGTGGAAAAATCATGAGATATTAGTTTTCTTTCAAACAATATTCATGATATCACAGCAGAAGGTTTTTTCACATGGTAAAATCACCTTAGAACCCACCACAATTCCTAAAACGAGTATGGTACCATCAACAAATGATTTATAATGTAACTAAAGTCCTAAAACCCTCTATTAACTACAATGCTTTTTAATGAGGTGCTATCATGTATATTGGTCCCAAGATGGCTGCCAACACTTCTTGGATGAAGTGCTGACAGCCAATCAGATCAGATGTGTGGTTAGGCTCCGCATAGATATATATCTTTTTTTGAACCTAAATTACTCAAAATCCACTGGAGCACATATATTGAGACCTAGCAAAGGCACATCGGGCTAACAGTCCCTACAATTTTGCCAAGTTTCGTGCAAATCCATTCAGCCGTTCGAGCTAAAAGTGAGGCCAACCGCCCTATGGAAATTAACATGGGAAAAACGTGTTTTGGGACCCCCCTTTTTTCTCGGCCCCCCCTTGATGAAACCCCCCCAAATTGTCAGGGGCTGCTCAGAAACAAAATGTTCCATTTTCCTGAAAATTTCAGCCAATTCCGTCCACAAACGCCAAAGTTATTAGACATAGAATTTTCAAAAATCCCATAGAGAAAAAATCCTAACTATATATACCTACTGGCGACCGCCAGTAGGTAATATATATATATATATATATATATATATATATATATATATATATATACATATACATATATTACCTACTGGCGATAGCCAGTAGGTATATATAGTTAGGATTGGCTACCATAGGAAATCCCCAACATTCTATTGGGAATAACTTTGGCCCTGGTTGATGAATCTTCGCAAATTTCTCAAAGAAGATGGCTCGCTCCGCTCCGCTCCTTCCCTGAAAATTTGGGGGGGATTCGTCAAGTGGGGGCTGAGAAAAAAGGGGGGTCCCAAAACGTGTTTTCCCCATGTTAATTTCCATAGGACCTTTAGACTCAGCTACAGCCCAAACGGCTGAACGGAATTATTTGAAATTTGGTAAAATGGAAGAGACTGGTTCGCAGATTACGCTTTTCTTTAAATGGTGTAAATCCGTCCAGTATTTGCTGAGAAAATTGCATTTGAATTCAATTATATATCTATAAGCGCGCACACGTGCGCGCACACGTGCGCGCACTGTCCCCGCCTGCCTGCCTGCCTGCCTGAAATTCCGCTGCGCTGCCCGCAGCGACCCGGAAGTGCTGCACGGCCGGCTGCAAATGTCCGCCTCCGCCGCGAGGGCGAAGAAGGATGATGGCAGCTGACTTTGCAGGGCTCTCGTGATGGGAGGGAGCCCTGCCACCCGCAAGAGAAGAGGCTAAGTGCCCACCTCGTTTTTGTCCCCGCCTGCCTGCCTGTCTGAAATCGGGCCGCCGCGCTGCCCGCGGCGACCCGGAAGTGCTGGGGCCGGCCGGCCAATCACAGCGCGGCCGGCCAGAAATGCCCGCCCCCGCCGCGAGGGGGAGGTAGACCCTGGGCTCTAAATTCCGGATACAATGGCTCTCTCACGTCTAGCCTGTCCTACTGTTGTTAGCTATGTTCACCCCTTCGCGCACAGGCAAGTCATCTCCACTTGTCTGGCAAAGAACCGCTATCGGCTGGAGCACCATGCGCCTGCGCAGCCGGGCTGCCTAGACTGCAGCTTCAGTATTCAGGGACCGTAGTCTCCGCGTGAGGTAAGCGCTGGCCCTATTAGAGGCATTTAATTTAAAAAAAACAATACTTTTCATCACAGTCAAGGGGCGGGGGGCCTTGCACGCGACTGTGGTCAGACCCCGCCCAGTACACCGCGGTTTACCCTCGGCCATACTGGGCGCAGGTTAGGTGTCCGCTGCGGGTGCTGCCCATGAATAACTTACGGCTGTCATACGTTCACCCCGTCCATGCGAAAGAGCCGCTCTGTTTGTCTTCCGAGCATCTGCTGGAGCACCCTGCGCAGGTTAGGTGTCCGCTGCGGGTGCTGCCCATGCATAACTTACGGCTGTCATACGTTCACCCCGTCCATGCGAAAGAGCCGCTCTGTTTGTCTTCCAAGCATCTGCTGGAGCACCCTGCGCAGGTTAGGTATCTGCTGCGGGTGCTGTGCGGAGATGGACTGAGCTTTGCGGCCATAGGATGTGCTCACAAGCCAGCGTATTTGACAGGCCGAATATACAAACGTCGCTTTATGGTAACCCTGCATGCTGAGTTTGCAGGTCAAACATTTGTTTATTCTCTCGTTAATGCATTAAATTTGGCATCTTTTTTTGGGAGGGGGGCGGGGGGCGTTACAGATATTAAACGTGGGTGAAAGTATGAGCATAGGAGATGGTATGTAATTTCCACTGTTTCAAAGTCAACACTGCTGTTTAACCCCTTAAGTGCTGCTGACGGCCAACGGTCGTCAGCAGCGCTACCTCCCCAGTGCTGCGCACGACCATTGGACGTCCATTCAGCACTGGTTCCAATGGACAGCGCAGCACTGGGGAGGGATGTTTACACGCAGCTAAGGTGTTAAGATGGCCCAGTGGGTTTATTCGTTCAGAAGGGAATTTGTTAGAGTAAATGTAACCTTACAAAATACACCTCACTAAAAAATTAAGTTTAGGGTGTACGAAGCAATGTGGTATGAATGTGGGTCCCATTGAAAGCTTTACAGTAAGTAGACATGGTGTGTGCCCCTGTGTGTCGCCATGACAACCTCTGGGCCTGGAATTTATCCCGTGCGAGATGTTGTCGCTCGCTGGTGGAGGAAAGTAACTAATTAAATGTTAAATGAAGGTTTATTTAGACTGTGATCTATGGTTGAAGGGAAACATGAGTGTCTTTTTTTCATGGGGGCTAGGCACGTTTATAGAAGTAAGGACACCCTTTTTAAATTGGTCTCGCTTGTTTTACAATTTAGTGTCACTGATCCCAAATTGTGTTTTATTCCAGAGACCGCTGGAATTTAGGAGGACCAAATTATACGTTAAGGGTGACTAAATTAAATGGCATGAAAAGAAAAGTACTGTGGAAATTTTGTGTACAAGTATATTGTCATTTTAACACTAATTAATGTTGCCTGGCCAAACATTTTTTCTCAGTACACGTTTAGCACCTGCTAACAGAAATCAGCAACTAAAAAGGGATGATCTCTCATTCGCAAACTTCCTGTCACTGTGCCACACAGCATGTGTTATATATGTGAGTTTCGATTTGTTTCAGGTACATTTGGTGTGAACAACATTGTCCTCTGTGGCTCATTCCGGGTCAGGGTTAAGTACAGCATGAGGTGCCATGGAACAGAGTATTTCCACGTCCTGTCAGATGTCTGGCATCGACATCTGCTCTGGGTTAGCAGAACAGTTGTCCCAGTCAGCTGGAACAGCTGTGCCTTTGCTGTACACAGAAGGCCAATGACAGCATGAATGGGATCGGCACAAATGAAAGACAGGTTAACTCCTCCAGGACGACAACCACCAAGTACAAAGCAGAGCGTTACATCACTGACATTAAAAGCTTGGCACTCTAATGTGTGCCTAAAGCCTATAATACAGCTTTAAAGTTTCACACATGAATGTCTTCATTTGATAAACACGTGTTAAGAATCTTTATTTTACACTTTGGTATCTAAAAAGCGTAACTTTTATTTCACTATATTTATAAGGCTCAGAGCCGAAGGAGGCGTGGTACGATATGTTCTCTGGTTAGGTGCTACCATATGTTATTGCTGACTCGGAGAGTTGCAACAGGGAAACACACTCTTTGGAAGGAGAAGGTCGTTTTTTGCAGAGGGAAACATATTGACTTGGACTAGTAGCCATACATTCCCTTAGGATCTCTCTATTAAGATCAGTATTCTTGTTCACCCAGACTTTAAGCCAATGAAAAAGCGGGCGAAACGACAACATATCAGTCAGGTAAGGCATACCCAGCTCCTCATATATGTTACAGCTATAAATATTAGCTTTTAAAAAACCAATGAAATTCACTGAAAAAACCATAGGTTATAGACCATATATAGTTAGGAATTTGCATTTACAAAACCTTGGAAATTCACTGAAAAAAACATAGGTTTTAGGCCTTATATAGTTAGGAATTAACATATAAAAAACCATTGAAATTCCTCCTATATAGTTAGCTGGACATTTTATTGACATAAAACTCAATGAAATTCCATATATAGTTAGTTGCAATAACTATATATCGCGCACCCGCAATCCACTGCTGATGATGTCACATATTACATCATTCATGACATGGTCAGTGACATCACTGATGACATCACTGATGACATCTCAAATGACATCACTGATGACATAACTGATGACATCTCAAATGACATCACTGATGACATCATGACACACCAATACCAGTTACTACATATGCACTCACTGATTCCTACGTCTACGCACACATTCACTCATTCACCCATACAATCACTCGTACATACAGTCACTCATTTTTACAACACTGTCATATGCACTCATACACCTATGCAGACACTCACACACTGCCACTCATCCATGGAGTTACTCACACACCTAGTCAGTCCTGTAAAGAATCAATCACACTTCGATTTCCTCATCTATACAGTTAAACACAGAACACCTTACTTTTCCAAACATATACTAACACATACTTACTCTCTTATACAATTACTGATACAAGTACACATTGATCTGCACATAGTCACTCGCCTCCCAACCAGTTACACACACACTCAGTCTTCCATACAAATACTTGGGCAACCAATCAATAAGCTATATAGCCACTCATATAGCTACTGATCAACACATGTAGCAGCTTGCACAACAACAGACATATTGATGCACACTTTCAGACAGTTTAGTCATTAACCCATGCATTCAGTAAGACACATTCATTCACTCGCTGAGTCAGTCACGCACCTACTAAATCCTTCATCCACACACTTATACATCCACTCATTCTTCAATATGTAAAACATATTTAAACTTTACAGAAACACACAGTCACTGGATGATGTCATCAGTGATGTCATCAGTGATGTCACTGACCATGTCATGAATGATGTAATATGTGACATCATCAGCAGTGGATTGCGGGTGCGCGATATATAGTTATTGCAACTAACTATATATGGAATTTCATTGGGTTTTATGTCAATAAAATGTCCAGCTAACTATATAGGAGGAATTTCAATGGTTTTTTATATGTTAATTCCTAACTATATAAGGCCTAAAACCTATGGTTTTTTCAGTGTATATATATATATATATATATATATATATATATATATATATATATATATATATATATATATATATATATATATATATATATATATATATATATATATATATATATATATATATATGGAAACCAAATCCTGAAAGCAAAGCACAGTCAACCTTCACGAACTGCAAACCGCCACACTCCAGGAACGGACCAACTCGAAGAGGTTAGAATTAAAGTGCAGTTTTATTAGCCATACACAACATGACGCGTTTCAGCCGGGTTTCCCCAGCCTTGATCACATGACGTGTTTAGGAAAAATAACACCCATAAATACCATGTATCAATTTAGACCCTCCCCTCTTTTTTTCTTTTTTTCATTGAGAGAGAAAACAGACTGAGTCATTACTAAAGTGCATTGAGCATGAGTGCAAAATATACAAAAGTGCAATCCTATTTCTTAAAAAGAAACAAAGTAGTTCAAAACATCAAACTGAACATAAGTTTCAACAACGTTACCACCATACAAATGGTAATTGGAGAAGAATTAATTGATTATTTCATAAATATCTGAAAAAATATGTATATATACGTCAAGGTGTATTGAAGACTCAGTGGGTGTATAAGTGTCTGTATGGAAAATTTAGTGCATACGTGACTGATTGTATAAGTGAGTGATTAAACGTGTCTTAGTGAATGTATGGATGAGTGATGAATCTGTGTGAATGTGTGTATCAGTTTTTCAGTTATCTGTGTAAGTGGCTGCATGGGTTGGTGAGTAGATAAATGAGTGTCTATATGTGTTTTTGATTAGTTGTGTGAGTACCTGTATGGGTGCCTGAGTGTCTGTGTGGGTGGTTGAGGGTGTGTGAGACTCCCTGCATGGATGTATGATTGGGTGAATCCCAGCGTGTATGGGTTCAGGAGTGTATCCGTGAGGGACTGTATGGGCGAGTGAGTGTGCGTTTGACTGTGTTAGTAAATGGATGTCTCAGTGGTATATGGTGAGTAACTGCATATGTGAAAGGCAGTATATGTGAGTGTTGGAGTATGTAAGTGACTGTATGTGTGAGTGAGTGATTGTGAGAGTGATTTTACCAGAATCAAGGCACACAACCACAATGATCTAATTAAAGTTAGCAAAATTAATAAAAGATGCTGGGATGCTTGTTCCTCTTAATGTTCTTTATTTTTTTTTAGCCAATTACCAACGCGTTTCAGCTCAGCTGGAAAATACCCCTTACGACTTCATCAGGGCTGTTAAATGTCAATTCAGTTCACAGCAGTACCTCATAAAACCGTGTACGATTTTTGGAGGCAACCAATCCTTTGATTCTGATACAAAAATGCTTACAAGTATTTAATCAGGGCTTCCATGCGAGGCACCTAGTGACACAATTACCCAAGGTAATCCCTCAGCATCAACTCTCACTGTGTATGCGAGTAAACTGCAGTCAATTACAAGTGTCCTCAGTTCCCAACCGTTCTCTTCATATGAGGGTCTCCATGTGTAAGCCTACTCTGGCCCGAATACAGGTCTGGAGTTCAACGCTTCTTTCCTTCCTCAGGAACAGAAACATGCACGAGAAGTACAGACAAAATAAGAAAGGTAAAGAAATAGTAAGAAATGTGCAGAAAGAGGCAAGAGAAGTGCAGAAAGATGTAAGAGAAGTGAACAAAGAGGCAAGAGAGGTGCAGAAAAAGCAACAGAGGTGCAGAAAGAGGAAGAAAGGTGTGGAAATAAGCTAGAGAAGCAGAGAAAGAGGCAATAGAAGTGCAAAAAGAGGAAGAAAGATGCAGAAATAAGCAAGAAAAAGCAGAAAGAGGCTAGAGTAATACAGAAAGAGTAAGAAAGGTACAGAAAGAACCAAGAAAAGTAGAGAATGAAGCAAGAGAGGTACAGCAAAAACAGGAAAAGTGATGAAAGAGACAGGAGAATTGCAGAAAAAAACAAGAGAGGTGCAAAAAAAGCTAGAAAGGTGCAGAAAGAAGTAAGAGAGGTGCAGAAAGAGGCAAGCGAGGTGCAGAAAGAGGCAAGAAATGTGCAGAAGGTGGCAAGAGCTACTCAGCTTTCTGTGCACACCTCACGTGGCGCGCCCGGAGCGCTACCCGGTGCGCGTACCGGGGCGCTGCCATAGATATATATATTTTTTGGAACATAAATTACTCAAAAACCACTAGAGCACACATCATGAGACATAGCAAAGGCACATCGAGCTACCAGTCCCTACAATTTTGCCAAGTTTTGTGCAAATCCATTCAGCCGTTCGGGCTAAAAGTGAGTTCGACCGCCCTATGGAAATTAACATGGGGAAAACACGTTTTGGGACCCCCTTTTTATCTCGGACCCCGCTTGTTGAATCCCCCCCAAACTTTCAGGGAAGGACCCGAGCTCGACGAGGCAAATTTGAGGAAATTTTCAGGCAGATTCATCAACCGGCACCAAAGTTATTCTGAATAGAATTTTGAGATTTTGCATTGAAAAAAATCCTAACTATAACTACCTACTGGCGACCGTCAGTAGGTTATATATATATATATATATATATATATATATATATATATATATATATATATATATATATATATATATATATATATATATATATATATATATATATTACCTACTGGCGGTCACCAGTAGGTAGTTATAGTTAGGATTTTTTTCAATGTTAAATCTCAAAATTCTATTTGGAATAACTTTGGCTTCGGTTGACAAATCCGCCTGAAAATTTCCTCAAAATGGCCTCGCGGCGCCCCGGTCCTTCCCTGAAAGTTTGGGGGGGATTCGTCAAGCGGGGTCCGAGATAAAAGGGGGGTCCCAAAACGCGTTTTCCCCATGTTAATTTCCATAGGGCGGTCGATTTCACTTTTGGCTCGAGCGGCTGAATGGATTTACACCAAATTTGGCAAAATTGTAGGGACTAGTAGCCCGATGTGCCTTTGCTATGTCTCAAGATATGTGCTCCAGTGGGGTTTGAGTAATTTAGGTTCAAAAAAATATATATATCTATAGGCGCGCCCCGGTACGCGCACCGGGGAGCGCACCGGGCGCGCCACGCGACTTGCGCGCAGAAAGCTGATTGGCTCTTGGGTGTCTGTAAATATTCTAAACAGTCTGGAGCAGCCGCCATCTTGTGTCTCGGTAAAATCGAGACACAAGAGGTGGCAAAAACAAAGGGGGGAATTGACCATAAGGGGGCAGGGTAGACCCCCCTCCTGACCCCCTAGGTTTAATGTGGGGGCTAAAATAGGGTCCCGCGGGGCATTTAAAAAAAATATCATTTTTCGATTTGCGCACAGAAAAGTGACGCATCGTACCAGCGGTGTAAAAAACATGCGCCTCGTTGCGCTATATTTAAAAAGTGACTCATCTAGGTAGATGGGTCACTTTTTAAAACCCTGCGCCACATTATACCTGCATCAGTTATAATGTATGCAGGGGGGGCGTTCCCCTGCAAAAAGCTTCGTAATAGCGACGCAGTGAAATCTATGAGATTTCACTGCGTCACTTTTAGGATGCTGTTGCGTCAAAATCTTGCGCCTGCCTCACAGCAGGTGTAAGACTGATGCAAGACCTTTCACATGGTGCTTTCCCCATGTGAAAGGACGCATTACTGGAGTTGCGTCATTTTTGTGACGCACTCCAGTAATGCGTCACTTTTGTGTTTACAGATATGTCAGAAATACTGACGTATCTGTAACTCCTTGCGACATGATTCGTCATACATTAAATATGACACATCTGGAATGTCGTAAGGAGTGCGCACAGAAAAGTGACGCATCCCACCAGCGGTGTAAAAAAATGCGCCTCGTTGCCCTATATTTAAAAAGTGACGCATCTAGGTAGATGGGTCACTTTTTAAAACCCTGCGCCACATTATACCTGCGTCAGGTATAATGTATGCAGAGGGGGCATTCCCCCGCAAAAAGCTTGGTAATAGCGACGCAGTGAAATCTATGAGATTTCACTGCGTTACTTTTAGGATGCTGTTGCGTCAAAATCTTGCGCCTGCCTCACAGCAGGCGTAAGACTGACGCAAGACCTTTCACATGGTGCTTCCCCATGTGAAAGGACGCATTACTGGAGTTGCGTCACTTTTGTGACGCACTCCAGCGCCTTGTTGCGCTATATTTAAAAAGTGACGCATCTAGGTAGATGGGTCACTTTTTAAAACCCTGCGCTACATTATACCTGCGTCAGGTATAATGTATGCAGAGGGGGCGTTCCCCGGCAAAAAGCTTCGTAATAGCGACGCAGTGAAATCTATAAGATTTCACTGCGTCACTTTTAGGATGCTGTTGCGTCAAAATCTTGCGCCTGCCTCACACCAGGTGTAAGACTGACACAAGACCTTTCACATGGAGCTTTCCCACATGTGAAAGGACGCATTACTGGAGTTGTGTCACTTTTGTGACGCACTCCAGTAATACGTCAATTTTGTGTTTTCAGATACGTCAGAAATACTGACGTATCTGTAACTCCTTACGAATTGATTAGTCATAAATTAAATATGACACATCTGGAATATTATAAGGAGTGCACCCAGAAAAGTGACGCATCGCTGTTTTCACGTAGCGATGCGTCACTTTTCAGAAATTAGGCCTCCAGTTTATTCACTGTGTCACCTCTACGATCCTTTCTTGCGTCAATACGTCCCTTTTGCATACATTACACCTGACGTAGGAATAATGTGGCACAGGGGTTTACAAAGTGACGTATTTACCTAGAAACGCCACTTTGTAAATATGAATAAATAAGGTGCATTTTTTATTGGACTGTTGTGTCACAAAAAGTGATGCTTTGGTGGCGTTAAAGTGACGCATGGCTTCATAAATGAGGCCTTCTGCCTTCAACTCCAGCAATGCATCTTTTCTTATCCTTCCACACCCCTGTTCCTTTTCAACATTTTCATTGAATATCAACATTCCCCATATTCACTCTTCTTCTCATAACTTTCTTTCCTAACACTCACCTTCTTTCAGTCCTCCTACTTCACTTCCTTTTTCCTCTCATACCTTTCTGTTCTTTTTTACTCACTCTCCTTTCCATTATCAATGCACTCTATTTCACTTACTCTTTCATTTGTTTAAGAATATAGCTCTTTGATGAGAATTGAAGGTAGTTCTGAAAAGAACTTTTGGTTTTCTTCTTTTTTCTAAACAGGAACAAAAACAGGGAATGGAAACTGCTCAACAGGAGCAAAAAAAACAAAAAAAATTAGGGGTGGGAAGGGCAGCGATGATTTTCTAATGCTCGAACCATGAGCTGTACACTTTGTTCTCCAAAGGTAAGCAGTTGATTGCAGTATCTGCATCTGAGGGCACCATGGTTAAAAGCTGGTTGAATGTTCGGAACCAGCTCTTGTGATCTCCCCCTTCCAGAAGAAGTTGCTCCTCCGGTTGATGTAGAGGCCCCATCACTGGGAACCTCTTGTGCCAGATCCCTGACACTTTCCCGGGAAAAATGTTGGGGGTGCTTCCTCTCCACATGCCGGATCATTGTGAAGTTCCCAAAAGAGTACTTTTTTAAAGGGTTACCCCGTGACAGCTCTTCTTTGCAGATCCTGCACACCACTTTTGGAGCATTCACCTTTTTTTGGCCAGGTGGGATTTAAAAAAAATTCCAAATGAAATGTTCCTTAACTTTTCGTTGAGGAGGCTCTTCATTGATGAATTCTGGTTCATCCTCACTGCTGGATTGTCTGGTAGCCATTGTAAAACCAACAAATATCCAGGAGCAAAAAGGCAGGTCTTGCAGTCACAAAAGTGAAAGAAGAAGTGAAGGAAATGGGTGGGGATTTCATTCTTTGCAAAAAAAACTGTTAGCAACCAATGAAAAGTGTTATTTTAAGGTCACATGACCCGACGCGCTTACGCTACGCGCTCCGGAGCGCTTCCGGGTCCGCACACGCGGCGCAAACGTAGGCGCTTCTGGGGCGCATACGTGGCGCGAACGTAGGCGCTTCCAGGTGCGTTTACGTGGCGCGAACTTAGGCGCTTCTGAGGGCGCTTACGTTGCGCGCCGAAGTGACGTCATCATACTTTTACGGAAATGCATAATCATTTTCCTTATAAAAAAACTGATTTTATTTGTATGGTACAAAATGTTTTGCATTATTATTAACTTTTCATTCATATTTTTTTTCACGAACGAAAGTAGCGCTCTGGGTGCGCTTTCCGGTGAGCTTACCGGTGAGCTTACCAGAAAGCTTACCGGAGAGCTTACCGGAGCGCGCACCCAGAGCGCAAAAGAAAAAAATGATATAAAAAAAACCTCAAAAATTAATACTTACACAAAACAGCAAATTGTAAAAAAAAAAAAGGTTAGAAACTCGATATAGAAAGGAATTAGCATTTAAAAAACCTATTAAATTCACTGAAAAAACCATAGGTTTTACACCAGTTATAGTTACCTGGAAATTTTACTGACATAAAACCATTGAAATTCCCACGTTATAGTTAGTTGGACTCACTATAACTTGCGCGCCATGAAAAAATGCAAAACTTGATCAATAGAAAAAACACTGTTATGTAAATCCACATGATAAAAAATTTCATCTATGTACAAACTACAGTATTAAAAACCAAACATTCCAGTATGTACAAGTCGGTATAACATTTGCAAATCACGCAAATAAAAAATATCAAATAGCAGCAAAGTAATGACACCAAAGTATGCATTCAAAATATATGCATACTTTAAAATATAATATATATATATATATATATATATATATATATATATATATATATATATATATATATATATATATATATATATATATATATATTACCTACTGGCGGTCGCCAGTAGGTAGTTATAGTTAAAACCTAGTTTCCATAGGAAATCCGCAAAATTCTATTTGGAATAACTTTGGCGCCGGTGGACGAATCTTCGCGAATTTCTCCAAGAAGTTGGCCTGCTCTGCTTTGCTCCTTCTCTGAAAGTTTCAAACATATTTTCAATTTTCAAAAAGAAACATATCGGGCAATGAGGCAACATATGGTCCTTGACGCTTTGCGTAAAGTATCTTTATATTCATTCATAAAGTTCAAAATTCAAATTCAAAAGTAGAGTCCAAACAAGTTTGTGAGAGGTTTCCAATTACATATCCCAATGCATTTCGGGCAAATAGATTTTTACAAGAAATAGTATAAACATATCGTAAAGTTGTTGAGAGAGGCAATAGACATGATAACATAAAATACAATTGCCTATAGTAAACTAAATGCAGCCATCTGAATAAGTGTGCCAGAAGCAGAGTGCATTATTGAACAAATACACGTGGAGTGAAAAAGGTTAAAAAAACGGAATGGAACCTGTTAATATCGTGCTCAAAACCACCTTTAAAGAAAATAGGTACCGTCGTAAAGTGCGTGCATGCATGTTAAATTAGCGTGAAAGCAGTGATTGCCGAGATAGGTACTGGTGATTGAATTGGAAAAAGCCATGCTCTTACCAGGGAATTCAACACGAACAGCGAGTAAAAAAAGGACATGGAGTTCAATGGTTGATATGCCATTGAAACTATTGTATAGTTTAGTACACTCAGTCGAGCGACTTGTAGCAGTGCACCGAGGCTACCAGATCACCATCTGGTATCCTCTTGTTCTGAATTTTCATAGGCCCGCAGAGCCTATTTTCCCGCTGCACGCATTGTTTATTCTTGTATAAATCTAGTTTTACTGATTACTCTTAAAATTTCTGAACACAGAGTGCAAGACGGTTGCCAAAATTCATTTATGGCTGCACTGAACAGGCATTCAGAAGACAAACTGGCTACAGGACAAGCCAGATATTTTATTACCAGCCTGCTGAGTCTGGTCATTGTCACATCTTCAATAAACAAGAAAAGAGTGTCCAATGGTTGTATTCAACCACAGTAAGGAGCAAGTAAACGGCTTCACTTAGGACGTTAAAGAAAGCCCTCACTCACCACCTAGTGATGATATGCTTCATCATCGGGCCCCACCAAAGAGACCGAGTGTCTCTTTGGTATGCTACAACACCAGATTTTACTGCGGAGCGGGTTGGTGAGTTCAGGCAGTGTTGTGCAAAGAAAATAAACTAGTGAATGGTGGATGGTTAAAAAATAGTCCGTAGTGTATCAAGATTAACTTTATTCTAATGCTCACTAAGGAATGGTTAATAAAAACGTATGTGTTGGAAATTCGTCCACAATTAGTTGAGTGGTAGTTTCCTAAATATCAGTCAACATGTTTCAGCCACGAAACGGTATGATTTTACCTGGCATACATCAGGACTCTGCGTGTGCTAAACCCTGGTGGTATGGACTCGCTAAGGCCCACCCTTACCTAGGGACGTGAAAGTGAAAATTAACAAAAATGTGTGAAGTGCAAAAAAATTATGAAAAAAAGGTTGTCTTCCTAATTACTCCTGGTTTAGGAGGCTTCCAGCTTTAAGGTTTCTGCACCTGTAGATAGAAATGACAAGGACGTACATATAGGACAAAACATACATTGAGTAATGATGCTGATCACTTATGTCAATCCATAGTGCTCCAGTGTGTGGTTTAAGAGACATTCGTGGTAAAATAACAGTATAGTTATCACCACCTTGGGCCCTGGACGTTTAGCTGCTAGAAAGTGGGTAGTGCTGTGTCCAATGGATTTTGGTCCAGTTAGACCTGTTTTCAGTCATCCAGATAGACTTGGACCACCATGGAATGAGCATTGGTGCTGGCACTAGATTGACCTCTGTTGAATTCACCTCTGGACTTGACTTAAGCCCTGCCACTTGAAACCAAGCCATTGCAGAGGCTGGATCAGATTCCTCTGTTGCTTGTTTTGCTGGTGTTGCTGGTGGTGATTGTGATTGCTGTGGAACAACAGCACTGCCCTCTCTGGAGTTTAAAGGCTGCATTCTACAACTTTAGCCTGAGCCTCTAACTCCCAGACATTCTGCTTCCATGTCTCTCGCTTGGACATCAATCCAAGTCTTGCATTGTGAAACAATTCCTTCTGAAAAAGAAATTAAATTAGCCAGTATTTTTCTGTGCCATGGATCAAGTATTGTGGGACAGATGTACTCTTTAAATTATACGGTATCTTTTTGCAGCCTTGTATAAACAGCCAAGAGAAGGATTAAGCACTGAATCAACTAATATCCTTCTTTGTTCACACCGAGAAACCTTTGTGACACCCCTTTCACTGGTCCTTTAGCAGATAAAACAATGGGAAGTACCACTGACTTCAGGCGTTTGACTAGACCCCATTTACCTTTTTCCACAGTCATGCTTTTTCCTGGAGCATCCCCTCCTGTTTGAAGGACGTCGTCTGTGATCGAGCTGTACTGCTCAAACAGAGGTTGCAACATGTGGTAGGTTGAGTTCCAACATGTTGGCACCTACTGCATGAGGTCTTTAACAGGCACTCTATTAGCATGCTGAATGACGCTCAACTGCTTCTATTCTTTAAAATAATGACTGAAATTAGTGCAGACTCATCTGCAGGTGGCCAGCATGTTGCTGACTAGGTCTTCTATTTTGAGAACATCCGGCACAGTCAGTTTGCAGACCTGAAATATCCACCATCTACTTAGCCATTGACTATATTACTGCCATTGTCCCCGACAACAAATCCAATTGTGTGACCTCTGGGTCAAAGCCATTCAAACATCTTGTTGTGAAGGTCGTCCAAGATGCTTGCACCCATTCACACATGGATACACACAGTGACTCACATAATCTATGTTAAAAAAGGAATTACTCATTAGTAATATACAAAGTATACTAATTTAACTTTTGTGGCACTTTAGTATATACGTTTAACATACAAAAACTTTAAGAAATCACTTACAATCACTGGATGATGTCATCAGTAATGTCATTTGAGATGTCATCAGTAATGACCATGTTGTGAGTGATGTAGTGATATCATAAGCAGTGCATTGTGGGGGTGTTAGTTATAGTTAGCTCATGTAACTATAACTGCTGAATTTCATTAGCTTTGTAGGAGTGAAATCTAAGCCTAACTATAACATTCCTGTAACCTTTGGTTTTTTCAGTGACTTTCTAAGGTTTTGTTAATTACATTTCCTAACAATAACTCACTTATAACCATTGGTTTTTCAAGTGAATTTCCAATTTTTTTTAAATTCTATTTCCTAAATATAACGTCTTTGTAACCATTGGTTTTTTAAGTGACTTTCTATGGTTTTAGGTCTCGCTAAAGTCAGCGCATGGGCTGAACTTGCGAGAAATTTAGTAGGTGGTTTAAAAGTGCTGCCCAGGCCGGCCACTACAGTGCTATTATGCGCACAAGCGAGCGTGACATGCACAGCACTATTTCAGGTCGCGCGCGCGCATGCGCACAACTCGCGTCTCCACTCAAGTTTTTTTTATTTCATTTCGCGGCCACGCAGCGTTACTTTTACGGCCATGCAGCCCATGGTTGTTAGTTTAGGAAAACTCATAACCTTGTTTTTCAGACTTCCACAGTGGTTCAGATTGACTACAGTGACATCTGCTGGGGACTATGATGTTCAGTTTAGTAAATTTCTCATAAAAAGCCCGGCATGCCTGCCTAACAAATGCCATTTCATTATTGAGCAAAAAAGTCATAAAGATGTTCTTCTCGACACTTCCTCTCACTCTAGATTACCCGCATAGTTACATTTGTAAACATTCTATTTTAAAATTTCTCTAAATGAAAAACTCTCTTTGTCACCTCTTCTATTATTTTCTTTTTTCTAACATACACACGCACAATCTTACATGCCTTCCACATGTACACACACTCGATCACGCAAGGTTGTAAATAACAGCCGTGAAACCGAAACTTTGCAGGTGAAAATGTCTCAAACAGCTTTTTGACATGCAGTAAGGACACAAATGTTAAGCAAATAATTTTTCTTTTTAAAACACCCATGTGAGATATTTTACTATTCTGTCTACGTAATTGGCGGTTATAGATGTGCCCATGTTTTGGAAGTCGATGTGTCTATATTATTACACTAGGTAGACATATGCAAGCACTTTGTATAACGCTTTCCTCCACATGGTGAAATTAAGAATATAATGAACAGGTGAAAATAACAAGTATTGCACTGCACGCATGACACGGCCTACTTTGCACTTTTTCTACAATGATTCGTACCTTTACTTTTGCATTTAATATTCCTTATTTATGCCATGTTTAACACTCTTGTGTCGTCACTAATACATGTATCACAACTATCACTTATCACAACTGTATGTTGCCTTCTTACAGTGTTTTCTCTAACTCCCATCCTATCAACCTGTTCGGCCACGTCTGTCTCCACAGCTACATTTTTTTTCTCCCCCTTTCTGTCTGTTTTTATCTTTGCCTTGTACGGAGAGTACACGCACTGTTACTGGTGCTGCACAGAGCTATTTGCCGTACAAAGTGCACCCACCTGGTGTGAGAATAAAGTCTTTACAGTACACTTTCTCAGGATGCTCTGCTCTCAGCGGAGAGAGGGGTGTTTTACAAATCGCTGTTAAATGGCCCCACAATAATGCTGATGTTTTCCAGTTAATTATTTTGAAGAACGGGCTTTGTTGGCCTCGTGACTTTGGAAGAATGATAAAAGGAATGTAAATGTAAGACTGTGAGTCCCAAGGTGCCCATTGACAGAATTTATTTTGCTTAGGCGGAGGAATCTGTTTGCTGTGAGCAGTGAGTCGGTTCTGTTTCAGATGTTTCATGATGAAATAACCAGACTAAGTTCTGGGAACTTGTAAAGTGGGGCAGAGACTCAGACTCCCATACTCCCACAAATCATGTACCTCCTGATGCTTGGGTGAATCACTACTCTGCCCAATTCAGTGTTGAGAATTTGGAACCCCTCTGAACATAAGGTAGGGTGCTCATAATGCCTGTCCACGGGGAGAAACTGATTTTCACCGAACATGAGGCGGAGTTAGCCCTTGGCCTGAACCAGCGGGGGAAAGCACCAGGGATGGACCCAATTCCTGCTGATTTGTTCAAAGCCAACCCCGATCTCTGGGTGCCGTACATTACCAAGATAGCAAATGCAATAGCAAAAGGGGCTAGAATTCCCAAGTCTTGGAAGGGGCCGAGATCCTCCCAATTTATAAAAAAGGTGATCGGTCCAACCCGGGCAATTATCGCCCAATTTGTCTTATCGACTCCCTTCAAAAGGTTATTGCACGGATGGTTTTAGGCAGAGTTCAAGGCTGGATGGAACTGGAGGATATCTTGTCTCCCATGCAAGCAGGCTTCAGATCTGGCACGAGCACCATCGACCAGGTGTTTAGATTTTGTCTAATCTACTGGAAGGTGGTGCTGCTTGGCGGTGGAACCATCTTTGCTGCGTTCATTGATCTGAAGTCTGCATTCGACCTGGTGCCGAGGGATAAACTGTGGTGTGTTCTGAGAGATTTAGGACTACTCATGGAACTACTTGATCTAATTGTTAAAATGCATGAGGACAACTTTGCAAGGATGAGGTGGGGAGGTCAAGGACAGGTGACGGACTGCTTCCCTGTAACTCGAGGAGTCCGTCAGGGGTGTGTCTTGGCGCCCACACTCTTTTTGTTATTTATTGATCAAGTAGTTAAATTCTTTGCAGCTACCCCCACTGATGCCCCTTCTCTGGCAGGGACAAGGTTCCCCATGCTCATCTTCGCCGATGACACTTTACTCCTCTCTAAGACCCGTAGTGGTTTACAGCTGGCTCTGGACCGCTTTGAGGAGTTCTGTGTCATCAATGATCTTAAGGTGAATGTGGGTAAAACCAAGTTTATGGTTCTTACCAAGAGTCATTTTTTGCGGAGTTCTGTAAGTATGAGTGGAGTTAACTTGGAACAAGTTGAGACCATGACTTATTTAGGGGTCACCCTGGACCATCGTTTACGATGGAAAGAGCAGATAGGAGTACAACAGTTAAAACTTGCCCAACTAACCGGTTGCCCTTTGAGTGAGCAAAAGAGATCGACCACTAAACGGGTCAATCCAGCGTTAAAGATTTACGATTCAAAGATTAATGCTGCAATTTTGTATGGTGCAGATCTCTGGGGATACATGGATCTCTCCAGCTTGTTTAAAATACAGTGTAAGTTCATGCGGAGTTTGGTAGGGCTACCTCAATCTTCTCCATCTATACCACTCTGCCTGGACCTGGGATGCAACCCAATTAATGAGATGGCAAGGTTCAGACTGGTGGCCCTCTGGAGGCGCATATGGACCTCTCCCGACCTTGCCCTTTTTGCTAAGGAACTAGCTGAGGTGAGGTCAATTGGGGGTTCCGGGAGAATTCCATGGCTACGCACTGTAAAAACCATTCTGGTCGAAATGGGACTGGAACAGATGTGGGTATCTCCGGGAACCAATGCTTTCCCCTCAAAACAGGAATTTAAGGCACTGTACTGGACCTCAGTCCGTCAATCCCTAGTGATTGCTTCCAGATCTGCTAGTCTAACGGGAAGGTTTCTGACCATTAAGTTGGACCCTTCCCGCGAGACCTACTGGGATATCATCACCAGGCCGTTGGATAAGAAACTTTATCACCAGTTTTGTGTGGGATCTTTGCCACTGAATTCCTTTATAAAAAATTGGGTTACTGGAGCAACAGAATTTTGTTGTTGGTGTCCAGGTCACAAGGAAACTGAGGGTCACCTTTTATTTGACTGTCCAACCTACCTAGCACCACGAAGAAAATGGATAAAACCTCTGTTTCAACGCCTCACTTACAGAAGGTTCTCTGAGGCTCTCTGGGTATTAAAAACTAACACCTCAGAGGTGTTCGTGGTGAGTGCAGCGAAATTTTTAGGGTGGGCTTGGGCCATTAGGGCCATTTGGGCAAAAGTAGATAAAAACAAGACCAAATTCCAGCTTTTCAATTAATTCACCATTGTTTTTTCTTAATACAGGATAATGTATAACGTACTAAGAATGTTTTAATTCACTCATTGTTTTTACACTCTTAGAATTATCTGGTCAGGTTTGTCTTTGTATTGCTTGGATGTTTAACCCCTTCCATGCTCATGATGAGCTGAGCTCGTCATGAGGCACAGTTGAGCTGTGCTGATGACGAGCTGAGCTCGTCATGAACAATGAAAAATCTGGAAATGCAGCACTTTAGGAAAATATCGCTAGCAGCCAAGGTGTTAATAACTATTTTAAATAAATTTAGTTATTGTTAAAAAACTTTAACAAGCTTGGACAAGTTTACTGTTGTTGTAAAATGTCAGTATATTGGTATATTGTTATGTTGTCCAAATTTTATGTGTTTTTAAATGTTGTCTTTTATGATTTTATTATCGAAATAAAGACTTTAAAACCTGACCTGAACCTGAAAAGGTCTGTCTGCAATTTATGTTGTACAATAGTTAGCTCTAAAAAGTGAGAAGTTGTATTTTCTGATGACGCTTTTTCTTCGTGATATTAACATTAGAATTGTATAGTTTCCCACTCTCTTAGTGGGCAAAAGCCCACGTTAGGGACATTTTTGCTTAAATTTGACATTTTTGTTTCACATGCATTTTCTGGGCTACACTAGCAAAGTTGCAGATTAGTATTTTGTGGCTTGATGCTAGTTAATAATTAATTTTGAGGTTGTTCACCTATCCAGTTATTTCATATGCATCTGTAGCTCCAACTAGACCTACAATTTATCCCTTAATCAATTTGCGCTTTTTCCCTCTTTAATCTCTTATGCACGTGTGGCAATTCACTTGCGGGAGCGAGCGCCACCATATGAAAGCAATAATCGCTCCCGAACGAGAATTGCGCACACCCCCTCCTCCCCACTTCTGGGGCACGGGGCACGCGCGTGCCTGTCTCCTATTGCTGCCGCGTGAGCTTGTTCCTGTTTCCTCCGTTTCTTCCTGCTTCTGCTAATCGTTTCTTTTGACTGCTTCTATATTTCTTCTTCTGCTCTTCCTTTTGCTGCAGCTCTTCTTCTCTTCGTCCTGCTGCTGCTCTATTTTCTTCTTCCTGCTCTCTTCTTATGTTTGCTTTTCCTGCCCCTCTTTCCTTTTTTGTCCTCTTGCTCTTCCTCATATCTGAGGCTGCTCTTACCTGTTTCTGCTTGCTCTCTCCCATGTTCCTGTTTATGCGCTTGCCCTACTACTCCTCTCCTCCCATCTGCCTGCCTTTCTTCCCTTCTTACTGCTGTTTCTCTCTTCCCTTCTTCCTGTTGTTGCACTACCTTTCTCCTGCTATTGCTCTTTCCTTCATCCTGTTGCTCTCTGACTTATTCTTACTGCTGATCTCTTATTGCAGATCCGGAGCCCTCCTTCCTGGTATCACCTCGCATGGTTTCTCACATGCAGAGCCTCTCCCAGTCACAGTAGTCTTCTCCATCAGCCCCCTCCAGCCTCACCCGCCACTCCCTGCAACTAGCCGCCTCCTGGCCACAGCTGAGGCGATGAGGAGTATTTTTATGGGGGTACTATTAGCTGCTGTAACTGCATCACCGGTCTGTGCCCAGATCCCTGCAACCTTGTTTCACACCTGCCACCAAACCAGTGTGTGCCAAGGAGCCTTCTCTATGCGGTGGCATCTCAATCAATTGCCAATGGCAAATATCTCTGCCTCAGAAGTTTTAAGGAATGGGCAAAGTGCGCAATTGCTCAGGGCCCTCACCTTCCAAGATGTTTAAAAGCAGCCAGTCAATAAAATCTATTTTTTGTCCTAGACTAGCTGTATAGGTGCTATTAATGGTACATTCACAATTAAGATTATCACATAGGCTATACAATAAAGAAAAAATAAAGCACTGTAAAGCGTGTTCTGTTTTACATGAACAAAGGGTTTCGTTGGTGGTGTGGTGGCGTTACAGCAGTTTTGTATATCATTTCATTTTTGGCACAGTCTTTCAGAAGTGAAGTGCACCATTTTAGCGAGTGTTGTGTTGCAATGCTCTTACATGGTACAGTGTCCACTGTTTCAAATGGCTCATTCGCTTAATTTACAGTTTGTATGTCACTGTTGAGCCGACGGCAATGAACGGTGCTCCTAAGACGTTGGGTCTGGTGACCCTTGCTTTAACCCATGTTTACGGTTTTGCACCTCTAGTTTATTTGAGCTGACTGATCCTGGAAGTGTTTGTTTCTGCTTCTCTAATCTATGTTTTGGCTTCTTTTGTTTTTCCTAGTAAGCGCCTTCTTAAATTTATTTGTTCAAGGCCTAAATCTCTTGCACACGGGTGCTGGAACCACCCTTATCCATGACCTGCCAGACTAAGGGTGCCCTATACATTGGTTCATATATCATATATGGCCTTAAAATATATAACAGTACCACACCATTATGAAGGTAATCCACTGATTCCTCTTATCATCTCACACTACCTTCAAAATCAACTGACATGTTTACCGTGTTTGGTGCATATTCACTAAACCACAGCCAGCAGACCATCAGACTCAAGAACTGTAAAAAAAGGGGTGAAAAACAAGGCAAGAGATAATCTTCACCAATGCATCCAGGATATGAAACAGGCATTAGCATAGCCATTAGATCTCGCTTTTGGGACCTTATAAGTATTTAGTTATGCAGCACAATAGCCTTGGTGCAACAACATCAACTGTTGCATGGCTTAACACTTATAAGGTCCAAAAGCGAGACCTATTGGCTATGCCAATGCTTGTTTAACTAGTAGTCACATTTACAGAGTGGTGGAGAAAGGGTGCAGGTCCTCAAACCAGCTCTCAGGAATCCTGCTATGCTGGACCTACTGGAGGTAACAGGAAGGCTTCTTTACCCCCCAAGGACCCTAAGCATTCAAGTCTTCATCCCCCAACCACTAGTGCACCAGGAGGCATGTTTGCAGAGTGGTACAGAAAGGGGGTGGGGCCTCTGACCAGCTCTCAAAAGTAGACTATGTGGGACTTAATGGTGATAGCAGGAAGGTTTCTTGGCCCCTAAAGATCCTCAGCATCCAAGGGAACTTCATCCCCCAACCAGTAGTGGCTAGGAGGTGCGTTTGAAGACTGGTGGAGAAAGGGTGCAGGCCTCTGAAGACCTCTTAGCAATTCCGATGTGGGGGACTTTCTGGAGGTAACAAGAGGGGTTCTTGGCCCCCAAGGACCCACAGCAGACAAGGGGACTTCATCCCCAAACCAATAGTTTGCCAAGAGGCAGGCTTGAAGAGTGGTAGAGAAAGAGGGCGGGATGTCCAAAGGCTTCTCAGCAATCCTGCTGTGTTGGACTTACTGGAGATCACAAGAGGGCTTGCTGTCCCCAAAGGACCCTTAGCAACCAAGGGGACTTCATCCCCTAACCAGTAGTGTGCCAGGATGCGTGTTTGCAGAGTGGTGGAGAAAGGGGGCATGGCCTTTGAAGATCTCTCTGCAGTCCTGCTGTGTAGGACTTACTGGAGGTAACAGGAGGGCGTGTTGGCCTCAAAGGACCCTTAGCAATCAAGCGGACTTCATCCCCCAACTAATAGTGTGCCAGGATGCGTGTTTCCAGAGTGGTGGAGAAAGGGGGCATGGTCTCTGAAGACCTCTCTGCAATCCCACTGTGTAGGACTTACTGCAGGTAACAAGAGGGTTTCCTGGCCCTCAAAGACCCTTAGTAGACAAGGGGACTTCATCCCCCAACCACTATTGGGCCAGGAGGCAGGTTAGCAAAGTGGTGGAGAAATAGGGTGGGTCTTCAATGACCTTTCAGCAATACCACTGTGTGGGATTTGCTGGAGGTAACAGGAAGGGTAGTTGGCACCCAATGCCCCCGAGAACCCTAAGAAGTCAAGGGAACTTCCTCATCCAACTAGTAGTGTGCCAGGAGGTACATTTGCAGAGTGGATGAGAAAGGGTGGAGCATCTGTTGACCTCTCAGAAATTCCACTGTATGGGACTTACTGGAGGTAACAGGAGGGGTACTTGGCCTTCAAGGACCCTCGGGAGTCATGTGAACTTCATCCCCCAACTAGTAGTGCACCAGGAGACATGTTTGCAGAGTGGTGGTGAAAGGTAGCAGGGCCTCCAGCACTTTGCCAGACCAGCTTATAAAAAAAAAAATGGGATTTATTATGGCCAGGTGGCCCTCCTTCCCTGGGCAGATTCCAGCTTGGTGGACCCCATCCCTGGGACCAGGCCTTATTGCAATGGGGGAGGTGGGCCTCATGTCCCCCTACCCAGGCCGATTTTAGCCCCAGGCACCCCCATCCCCGGGACCAGGCATTTTTTTTAGAGTACAGGATGAGGGCTTTGGGCCCCCCTTCCATGCCGATTTTGGCCCAATGTACCCATCCCCTGGGGCCCAGCCTACATTTTGGGTGCCCTGATTCCACACAGGGCATCCAGTGACTTTCGTTGTGGACCTACATTTGTTGCCAGCTTCCCACCTGCTTTTGGAGACTGCATTGCTTTCCAAGAGGTAGTCGCTGGAAAGGAAGCTCCCTCTCAGTGAAAGCAATTATGCTCTACTTCCATCAGGTGAGAGCATTTCTAATGCTCTTGTTTGCTGGAAATTGAGCGTTTACTTTGGCTTGGTAGGAGCTGTAAAGCTCAACATGGCAAACAGCTATGCCCCGGGGAGGGTACCCGGGACGTAGAAACAGCCAGCCGTGAAGGGTGGTGGTGCCCAGGGCCATCTATTGTTCCAGGAGGAGAGCTGCACAGCCCCCTCCTTTCTTGTTGTTGGGCCTGCCCCGGGGAGGTGGTGGTCCCCACGGCTGAGAATGTCCCTGGAGGGGAGCTGAGTGACCCCCTTCCATCTTTGCAAAATTAAATTGGCCCCATGGAGGTGGTGGTCAATGGGGCACAAGAGGGCCCACGAGGCCCCTCCCATGTCTTTTAGCAATGTGGCCCCCGGGGAGGTGGTAGTCTCTAGGGCTTGGGGGGTCTGAGAGGCCCTTCATTTAAAACAAAATAAGATTTTTATTTAAATACCTTCTTTGCCCAGTGTCCCTGTGGGACCCCCCCCTCCCCCAAGAGGCTAAGAGGGGGCACAGTATTTCTATTCCTGATTGAAATGTGCTCAGCCAATCAGATTACAGCATGGGTACTGTTGGAACCGCTGATAATCCGCATCCCTAGCTATTCAAATTTGTTTACTAGTTAATGAATGAAATGAATGAATGAAATGAAAATAAATTTATTAAGTGCGGTTGCTGCCCACAGGCGTCCAAGCGCTGAATGAAACAGAGACGTGACGGAGCAGAGGAGTTATAGCTCCGAGGATTTGGCAAACAGTAGTGTTTTCAGCTTTTTTCGGAATGAGAGCAGGTCTGGGTTGGACCGGAGTGAGAGGGGGAGAGTGTTCCAGAGCTTGGCGGTGTTCAACGAGAACAACCTACCCCCAGACCTGGCTCTCTTCACTCTAGGAACAACTGCCAGGAAAGCCTCGGTGGACCGAAGGTTCCTGTTTGGGTGATAGGGGATGACAAGGTTGTTGTTGATTGTTGGTCCCGTCTTCCAAAAGGCCTGATGTGCAATGCACATCGCCTTAAATGCCACTCTATGCTTCACTGGCAACCAGTGCAGACTTTTCAGTCCAGGTCTGGCTGACTGGGTTCGTGGAATCTGTAGTAGGGTCCGTGCAGCGCAGTTTTGAACCACCTGTAGCTTCCGGAGAGTCATCTCAGGGGCCCCTACGTATAGGGCATTATTTGAGTCCAGGCGGGACTGGATGAGGCCTTGTACTGCCACCTTCTTGGCTTCAAGGGGCAGAAGTGGGAGGACTTTCCTCAGGGTTCTGAGTAGGCCGAAGCATGTGGCGGACAACTTGGTGGCCTGGGTGGAGAAAGAGAGCTTTTTGTCCAGCCACACTCCTAGGCTCTTAACACTTTCCTTGGGAGTGGGGGGAGGGCCCAAACCACGGGGCCACAAGGAAGTGAAAGGTACTGGCGAGGTTGGGCCTAGAAGCATGAGCTCTGTTTTTTCTCCGTTCAGCTTGAGGGAGGAGTTGGTCATCCACTCCTTGACGTCCTCTAGGCATTTCAGCAGCCCTGCCGGGGGCTGCCCGATGTTCTCTTGGGCCAATGAAACCACTAGCTGAGTGTCGTCGGCGTACGACACGATTTTAATGCCGTACGGTTCGACGACCCCAGCAAGCGGTCTCATATATACATTAAATAGAACAGGGCTCAAAGAAGAGCCCTGTGGTACTCCACAGCTAAGGGGTCTGCTAGTTGACACTGTGTCACCGTCGAAGATCTGAAAAGATCTGTCAGACAGGAAGGAGTCGAACCACCTTAATGCGTCTCCCAAACTGCTGAACTGATTTATAACAAATCACAAAAAGCACAATCTGCGTACCAACATGTAGCTTACAGCAAAATGTGGTGTAATTCTGTCCAGCAATTTGGGCAGCAGACTTATTCAAAGGTCCTATGGAAATTAAAATGGGGAAAACGCGTTTTGGGACCCCTTTTTCCTTGGCCCGCTTGACGATACACCACAAAACCTTCTAGATATTGTCAGAAGTACTGGGCAAATATTTGGGGAACATTTCATGGAGATTAATCAACCGGCGCCAAAGATATAAGCCAATGAAAATGAACTTTTGAAAGAAACTGCATCCTAACTATAACTACCCACTGGCCAATGCCAGAAGGTACTACATATATGTGAGTGTGTGTGTGTGTGTGTGTGTGTGCGTGTGTGTGTGTGTGTGTGTGTGTATATATATATTTATTTGTGTGTGTGTATGTGTGAAGCCAAGAACTCTGGGTAGTTCCCAGGTTTAGGTGGAGATCAGCTCCTGTATAGAGTACCCTACAACACCAGTGACACATTGAATTTCCTCACCTCAAATGTCTGTTTTTCTATCAAAGTATAGGATTAGCACAGCGCCACGCATGCTGAAATAGAAAGGGACAAAGTATTTTGCCATTTCTACAGCAAAGTCTTTAAGCATAGGATTACCACAGTGCCATCAATGTCAAGCTGTAAAATGACAAAAGCCTTTCACCACTTCAGGCACAGTATTACAGTTCTGGGTTGGTAAAATACCATCCAAGCCAACCTGGAATGAATAAAAGCAACCCCTGACATGTTTTTCGCTATCATTATAGTTCTTGCAGAGAGGTTTAGCTTTGACCAGAGGCAAGGGAGTACCCAGTATAAGACAAAACAATACACTGCTATGCATAGAGTGCCACATAATATATGCAAAAAAGAAGCAGAGAACTCTGTGTAGTTTCCAAGATTAGGTGGAGACCAGTTTCTAAATAGAGCACCCTACAACACCAGCGACAAACTGAAACCTCAAATGTCTGCTTCTCTTTGCAAAGTATTTGAGCATAGGATTAGCACAGTGTCATCCACACCAAAATAGAAAGGGACAAAATATTTTGCCATTTCTACAGCAAAGTTGTTAAGCATAGGATTAGCACAGTGCCTTCCATGCTGAGCTGTAAAGTGACAAAAACGTTTCACCTCTCCAGGCACAGCATTACAGCCCTGGATTTCTAAAATCCCATCTAATCCAAACTGGAATGAATCAAAGCAACCCCAGAAGTGTTTCGGGCACATTATAGCTTGTCTGAGAAGTTTAGCTTTTTCCAGACACAAGGGAGCACCCAGTATAAGACAAAACAGTACCCTTTCTGGCACAGAATGCTGCATACATTTTGCAAAAACAAGAGCAGAGAACTCTGGGTAGTTCCCAGGTTTAGGTGTAGAGCAGCTCTCGTATAGAGCACCCTACAACATCAACGTCACACTGAATTTTCTCACCTCATCCACTTATTTTTTGCATGATTGATGTGGTACGCTATGCCTCATTCCAGGTTGGTTTGGAAGGTATTTTACCAATCCAGAGCTCTAATACTGTGCCTGAGGTGGTGAAAGGCTTTTTATCAAGAGTAGGGGCTAATAATACAGTTACATTTTCAAATCCCAGGCCACCATTAGTGTGCCCAATAATCGTGTAAACCCAATGCTAAACATCATGTTCACAGGATAGTATTCAGAATATGCAAATAAAACATCTGGCCACAAATCAACATTAGCCCCAAGAACAGCAGCTTTAGCAATCATATCTTTAAAACGTCAATACTTAGCAGTTGGTCCCCCCCTCTCATAATTTCCCCCATTATGGGTTGCCTAGCAATCTCACTGGAGCAGTCTTTTGTTGTAATGAGGGCACAACTGCAATCATGCAGTCAGTCAATAAACTTTATTCGGATAATACATTTATCCATGAAAGTACACACATAATTACATACATGGTCAAGATAAAAGAAAAATCACGTTAACATGAGGTAGTATTGCCGAACATTTCCTTATTAAAAACGGTAACCACAAAAAAGTACAAGGTATCATTAACACATGTTTCATGCGACAAATAAAGCAAGAACTTGCTCAGTCATTTAGCAGCATTATTTAAGGTGCTGGTTTTGTAAAGTGCATAGTGCATAAATACTGGTTGGTAGACCATCTTAGTAAAGCACAAAGTACAATGTCAACCGGTGATTATTACAAATAAAAACATCTTTGGATATCAATAAACATTTTGGCCAAATAGGCAATAGTTCTCCTAAGTATTTTGTTTCTTATAATTACAAATACCAACGTAGGTTAAAATATGGTTGTGCAAAGTGCAAGGTGCAAATCGGCCTCTTCCAAGTACATATTAATCACTTTAGTCTGGTTGAGTTAATGCTAATTCATAAAGGAACGGGATCGAGTAGCTATTTTTAGTAAAAGCATAACAGTCATAAAAATATACTTTACAATAACACGGAAGATCAACAAGTTAAAAAATATGAGCCCAACTTTTGGGTGCGATTTCCTTTTAGTTTACGTACATTTTACAGGATTAGCATTAGAGACAATACCAATACAACTAGTTGTCTCTTAATTAAAGCGATTAATAACAGGTAAAATAAAAAACTTTCCATATGTAAATCAAAGATAGCTGTTATACAGTGTTTCAAATCGATTGGAAGTGGGGATATTACAGCCACTCAATGCGCAGACACTTCTGCCCAGCGGATGGTTACACTTTACATTTGGTCTTAATGGTCTTAATGGGCAGCGGTATGGCATACTGGGGTAAAAGTCATGTAGATCCCAGGTAGATATAGGGCCGTCTCCTTTTTGGGGCTGCCAAGTTTGAAGATATGGGACAACGTGTTTGTTCCTAAATTTTACTAGTACTAGGTCGCCAGCAATATGTTTTGGGAGGTATCCTAGCCAGCCCACCCTTCTGACACTCAGTATTCTTCCGTCCATGTTAGAGGGGAGGGGTCTATTATTTGTTAGCCAGAATGTAACCTTATTTATTAGGTCCTGATGTCTTTCGACTTTTCCGCTTGTGAGTGCTGGCACTCCTGAGAGAACGCACACAAACGGAGCGGCCTCCGGTGGTAGGTGTATGTGATTGAGAGTTCTTGGCGTGTTACCATGGTTAGCAACTGTCCCCTTATGAAATGTGGGTTCTTTACTCAGCCATACTCTGGCGGCAGTACACTGTGCTAATGTAGAGTTGGTGGATACTCTGAGAATGTTTGGAGCTGGTGTGGGCGAGGCTGCTGATTGGATTTGGACATTATTACTTTGTGCAGTTGATTTGGGCACTTCTATGGCAGCCTGAGACTGCACTTGATTATGTTTTGCGATGTTTTTTGAGAGAATCAAATTGGCCTTGATCGTTTCCTCAATTCCCGTAAGCCTATCCCCTAGACTGTTCTGTTTTTCTATCACCGGGGATATTATGGATTTGACCAGGTGTTCAATCTGGGCCAATAGGGTTGCCTGGGTAGAAGGTGCAGCAGAGTCTGGTTGCCCAGCAACCTCTGAGGCTGGGGACGAGATGGTAATGGTCAACGAGGGGCTCGGGCACAGTTTTAGTTGTTTTGCTTGACTTCCCTGGTGTTCATCCCCGATTCGCTTTCTTTTAACTAGGGGGTCCTGAGGGAGCACTATGTTTTGGGAGATGTCTTTTGCAGATAGTAAGTGGGGAGTACCTAACAGACTCTCATTTAGATGGAGCGGTGTACTAGTCTGAGGACTTGTGCTGACTGTAGGGCAGTTAGGGGCGCTGGTTAGCTTAATACTCGGTTCCACTGGAGCGTACTTGGTTTTACATAAACTGTTTAGTTCCTCCAGTAATGTTAAGTTTTGTGCTATGTCGTCTGCCTGTGAGGGAGATCGCTTGTTTGGTGTACTTTCTATGACCTATGTAAGTAGTGGTCGAGTGTCCCGTTGGACGAACCCCTCTTGGGGATGACGTTGGTAACCCCCTTACGAATCATTTAAATGTAGTGAACAACAGAACAGCAGCAATTCTATTCATTTCGGGGTTCACATGATAGTATCCATTTGGGGAGGTGCGTAAGTGGGCAATATTATGGTTTACAGGTCTCTTTACCTCCTCTTGTTGAGATGCCAAGGGGGGTGGTCCATCCCGTCCTCCTCATGCCTCTGAGGGCCACAGACGCGGGACGAGGGACCTGTCCAGTCTTTATGCGCCTCCTGGCGCGCTCCTGCTCACGTCATCGTCATGCCCCTAAGGATACGGGGGGATGTAGTGTGAAGCTAGACCGGCGGAGCCAAGCCCGGACAGTCGTCCAGTGTGCGGGAGGGGCGGAGCCACGCCCGGCCTCGGAGAAAGGTCCCTGGGAGCCCCGGTGGGGGAGAGCAGCCCAAACGAGAAGAAATCACCCAGCAGGACACCAGGGGACTCGGCCCCTGTTCAGTCTTTATGCGCCTCCTGGCGCGCTCCTGCTCACGTCGTCGTCGCGCCCCTAAGGATGCTGGGGGATGTAGTGTGAAGCTAGACCGGTGGAGCCAAGCCCGGCCGGTCGTCCAGTGTGCGGGAGGGGCAGAGCCAAGCCCGGCCTCGGAGAAAGGTCCCTGGGAGCCCCGGTGGGGGAGAGCAGCCCAAACGAGAAGAATCAGCCAGCAGGACACCAGGGGACTCGGCCCCTGTCCAGTCTTTATGCGCCTCCTGACGCGCTCCTGCTCACGTCGTCGTCGCGCCCCTAAGGATGCTGGGGGATGTAGTGTAAAGCTAGACCGGGGGAGCCAAGCCCGGCCGGTCGTCCAGTGTGCGGGAGGGGCGGAGCCAAGCCCGGCCTTGGAGAAAGGTCCCTGGGTGCCCCGGTGGGGGAGAGCAGCCCAAACGAGAAGAAATCAGCCAGCAGAACACCAGGGGACTCGGCCCCTGTCCAGTCTTTATGCGCCTCCTGGCGCGCTCCTGCTCACGTCGTCGTCGCACCCCTAAGGATGCTGGGGGATGTAGTGTGAAGCTAGACCGGCGGAGCCAAGCCCGGCCGGTCATCCAGTGTGCGGGAGGGGGGAGCCAAGCCCGGCCTCGGAGAAAGGTCCCTGGGAGCCACGGTGGTGGAGAGCAGCCCAAACAAGAAGAAATCAGCCAGCAGGACACCTTTATAATCCATTGTGTCTCCTTACATGAATTGAATTTAAATTGTTCCAAATACTCCTCGCCTGCCACAATTGATGTCATAGGAGATCCTTAGACACCTAAACACAGGAATACAGTCCAATGACCATGCTTTCTTAAATTGAATAATCTGCAACCATAGGTTAGTGTCTTAAGGGCCATGTCAAAAAAATGTGGTGGTTCTGGCAGAATAATTTACATCCATTTTCCAGCTCCACCATTGCGGCCAAACACCTTAAGGCAGGTGCTCCGTACATGAGGGTGGATTCACGTTTGTATCCAGCAATTCCTACAACAAAGCAGGATGGACACTCACAGGGTCTTTATTGAAATTTATTTCCACAGAGAGCAGACGCATTCCGGCGACTTCACCTTTCTCAATGCTCTTGACAGACAAAAAGCATTGTATTACAGTTCCATTTAAATAAATCCAACTGCGTTCTCATTGAGGGCGCAACGAAGGCACAAGAGGAGGGAGCAAAAATCCCATTGCATTTTCAATTTCCAAGGCCACCATATTAGCGTGTCTAATATTCATTGTTAGACTTGGCATCTTTTGGCGTGTTTCCCCCTAGTTTTTGATTTCTGACCTCCCAGTTTTGACTCTGTTTTTGTTGGTGTAGTGTTTCTGCGCACATTTCTCACTGGTGATCAGTGGTAAAGTGCAAGTGGTCCTTTGGTAAATTGTGTTATGGATTGGTGTTTCCATGATTGGATAGTTGATTCACTTGTTAGTCCCTAGTAAAGTGCACTGAGTGTGCCAGGGTCTGTGAATCAAATGCTACTCGTGGGCCTGCATCACTGATTGTGCCACCCACTTGAGTAGCCCTGAAAAGGTAATTCAGACACTCCATTGCAGAGTCTGTAACTGCCATATCGACTTGGCCAGTGCACACACTTGCCAATCCCTCACCTTCCCTTTTCTTACATGTCAGCCACACCTAGGTTAGGCCCAAGGTACCCCTGTGGGCCTTGTGCAGTGTATGTGTAAGGCAGGACATGCCCTGGTGTGTGTGGCATGTCCTGATAGCTAATTACTGCCAATTTAGTTTTTCGTTATTGCAAGGCTACCTGTTCCCCATATGACAGAATGGGGAGTTTGTTTATAACAGCTTATAAACATAACTGGCACAGGGAATTCGGTAAAGAAATAAAGTTCAGTATGCCTGAACTTAAAATCTAGAGATGCATCTTTTAGTGAAGGTGATTTTTACATTCTGTGTTTGAAAATACCACTTTTAATAAGTAGGTATTTTCTTGCTCAGTCATCCCTTGTGCCTCTGCTGGAATGTGGATTGCCTGTCTGTGCTTTGGATGACAGATGGCTGGGGAGTAAGAGTGGCTCCAGATAGTATAGGTGGGTCAGGAAAGGGCTGAATAGACCTGGGCTGCAATTGGGGAAGGGGGAGGAGATTTCTTTGCACCTCAAAGGGCCTGGTCTGCCTCTGACCATGCTGTGTCCATCTCCTGCCAGCAAATCACACTGATGAAGGCAGAACAGGTACTGGCTGGGCACAGACACTCGCTGCCTAAGAGATCAAGGGATTTTGGGATATTTTTTGGGGGGCCAGACCCCTGAACTTTAGAACTCTTTTGGACCAAGAAGACTACCAAGAGGAAGAGCTGGAGAAACTGTGAGCTTTGCCGTGCTGGCCTGCAGGGGCAGTTTCTGTCTTGGGCAGTGAAAGGACTGGACTGAACTTTCTGCAATCTACTTTTGTGAGTTTCTCTAAGGCCTTGAGGTAGAGTTTGCCCCCTGTTGGAGAAGTCTCAGGAACTGAGGACTGTGTGTTTTGTGCTGCAACAGAAGAAGAAGAAGCAGCCCGATGACGTCAACAACGACTCTGCTGACCCTGTGTCCTGAAGGCACAGCAATGCCTTGGTATCCCCGACGATGATGCTGTGCTGAAATCTACACCGCTGCTTGCACCTCGATTCAAGGGCACCACTCGTAAAGTGTGAGATAAACAACTCCTAGGCAACTAAGAATTGATATAAAAAACAATATGTGGAGGACTTTACAGAAACAAATAGAAACAAGTGTCTAAAAAACTATTTATTTAATTAGTTTATTGGAAATATTTTTCCTGGTTTTTTATTTATTTATTTTTTTAAATTATTTTTATATTATAACACAAAATACAATATATTGTAACATTCAATACATTTCAAATGTTCAAAAGTGAACAAAAACACATTTCATTAAAATACATTTTTCGTTAGTAGTAATTATCGACGAGCGTTTCGGCCTATTGGACGCCTTCTTGAGGAAATTGCCACAATTTTACCTATAAAAGATTGTATAAAAAATAAGGAGAGAAAATAAAAAGTTACATTAACAACATTATTTACTATTATGGTGTCATGATTCTTAATTTTACATTTTGCTACAACATGGTTGTTAATATTACATATTTACATCAAACATATACATTTATTTAAAAAGTTTGTTATAAAAAAGTTATATACATAATCTAAAACATTAGACACTCATTCTAAGTTTTTGTTCCGACTCCTAAGATTAAACAGCGATTTTCTATATCCAAATACTGATATTGTCTTATTTGAGTACTCCATTGCAACTGCCCTACTAAAATATTCAAATAAACCATTGATTAAAACAGCGATGGATATGATGTATCTAACACTGTTCCAACATATATTAGTCCGATATCTGAACTTACTATGTCTTATTGAACTTCCAGAATCTTTTATATATTGGTATTCTGGATTAGGTTAAAATCTCTGTAATACAAAATGTATGTATTGTAAGGTTTACATGTATGGATATATGCAACGTTCTTTTTCTTATAACCATAATGGGATAAAGATGGACTTACTTATAATTCCCTTTTTACTGATAGAATGATTCCTATGATGTATGAATATAGGTTAGGGATTTCTTAAAAACTGAGACCTCCTTCTCCCTGTTGCAAAAGATAAATGTGTACGAGATGTTAAGCTACAACACTTCCTTTTCTTCAGTCTTGTGTCTAAAGAACATACCAAGTCAACCTAATTCTAATTTTACAGGCAAAATCTCAGATCAGACCTGCCTCAGAAGTATTGGCTTTTTTAAAAATCTTATATTAATATCTAATGTGAATATCTAAAATAATTAAAATTGACCTTTTTATTAAAAATAATGTGATCACCAATAAACAAGAAGATGTTCCTCAGTTGCTGATTCCACGATCGGAACTGGCGTCAACTAACTAGTTAAAAACGGAGGGAAAGGAAAATCTCAATCCTCGACCCATATAACTATATGCATCCAACAATGTTGTTCAAAATGTCTTCACATGACAAGCTAAACTTGATAATAGTATAACCTGACGACTCGAACCTTCTATGTTCTTCCCCATATTTCACGATGAGATCCTAAGAATTCAATATGGTTTCATGATAGCTGTATGCGCAATACTAAACCATGAAAGCAAAGCTAATAACAACAAAACAACAATCAGAATAGGAGATAAATTGCTGTACGGTAAAGATTCACTAATGATTCTCTCAAAGTATTACCGTAAAGCCAATGAATCAGAGGCATGATCCCAAAATAAATGAATTTGTAACGATGGTCAGGATAGATGATATACACTTCTTCTAATGTCGATGTATAATCAAAAAATCATATTAACGATACGTAAAGTAAATATTATAGAAGCAAAATCATGCAGAATCGCTCTTGTGACAAAAGATATATGTCACATGAGTCTATAAAGTTGCTACTTATAAGCTGATATATACCTGCATATGTAACTTGGATAATGCGTGGCTTCCGTATAGGCGTATATAATGTAAATATGACCCAAGCGCTGGCAATGAGACCGCTACGACCAAAGAGATATAAAAAGAAATCAATTTATGGTAAACCTTACGATGTTGAGAGGAGGAGGTCTGTCAATCAGCGTTGCCTGTTCCTAGCGTTTAAATACGCTTCAACTCTCCCCGTCGCTCTAGATATTTGAGGCATCACCTGATGCTATCACGTGATATTTTTACGGAAGATGCAAGACAGAACGTGTCTCTTTAATGTCAGCAAAAAATAAAGGTCAAAATATAATGAAAAAGTAGGCACTACGAAAATCAAGTTAAAATTTATAAGAAACCTTTTACGTGCCCTCCTTTTTCATTAAGATGCAATATACGAGCCTCCATTCAGTAGGCTTATAGGTATAGTCACGTGATTAAAGTCATGTGACCAGAATGGTATTGACACTAACTAGATAATGATTCAAATAGACTGTAACAACAATGAAGCCACAGGTCTCTGTTCTATTAAATACACTTCAACTCTCCCCGCCGCTCTAGACACGTGGGGCATCACCTGATGCGATCACGTGCTCTTTTTACGGAAAATACACGACGGAATGTGTCTCCTTGATGTCAGCAAAAAATAAAGATCAAATGTAATGGAAAAGTAGGCACTACGTAAATTAAGTTAAAATTTATAAGAAACCTATTACGTGCCCTCTTTTCATTGAGATGCGAATTTACGAGCCTCCATTCTGTAGACTTATAGCTATAGTCACATGATAAAGTCATGTAATACAAATGATACTGACACTATCTAGATAATGATTCAAATGGACTGTAACAACCATGAAACCACAGGTCTCTGTTTTATAAATTTGTAGTAGTAGTCACATGATCAAAGTTATGTGACTATATAATTACAATACTACCGACAACAGCTAGATAGAAATTCCAATAGACTATAACGGAGGTGACCCATACTGTTGCTTATCAAGAATTCACTTTAACAAAAGATAAAAAGAAAAAAGAAATAGAAAATTGGCAGATAGCAATTAGATTAATGTAAACATCAAACACTATGGGAGGAACTATATTTTTCCTACTATAAAGACAGTGCCTGTCTAGATCTTCTATGATAACTAGCAATAGACAAAAACAAAGAACTAAGTTGTCGTTCATGAATTTGTCACATTAAAGAGAAGTTCTTTGTTTAAAGCGGAACAACTCTATTGATTTGTTGAAAGAGGATTTTTTTCTTTTCTTACTAATGTAGTTACCCTATAGAAAGGCTGTAGCCAAATAAATAATCGTGTTTTCCCAAGGGATTTCACTGTTTAATCCATTTTTAAAAGTGTCCATAGAAAAAATCCAGAACACTTCCCTCTTTTTACGTATTTTGAGACCTCCATTGTTCTCTGGGGTTCTAATTTTTTTCTAAAATTCTCCATTGAAAATCATCTGGTTTATGACCCATCTCTATAAAGTGTTTGACCATCGGTGATTGAAGCTTTTTAGTTCTGATGGCCGAACGGTGTTCGGTCAGTCTGGTTTGGATGGGTCGAGATGTTTCTCCTACATATCCCAGTGTAAACTATCATATGATAAAATAGATGATATTGGAAGTTTTACAATTCCACATTTCAGTGGCACAAGTGGTGTAGCCGTTATGGGAAAACGTTTCTCCTTCTAGAATCATATTACACGAATTACAGGAGGAGCATTTCATTGTTCCTTTCACTGGAACATTACTATTAATTGATTTTTGTATAAAACTTTTATTCCTTATTTTATTCTCATACCTAAAATGTACAACGAGATCTTTAATATTTCTATTACACCGGTGGGCGAACAGGGGTTTTGGTAAATTAAGGGTCTGTGTTGGATTACTGTTTAATATGTGCCAATTACTATTTACTATCTGTTTGATTTTGGCATCTAACGTCGAGTGTCTAGTGACACACACAAGCTCCATAAAGTGACACATTGCACCGACCTCTTCCCGCACCGCAGCCTTGGTCTACCAATGCCGGCGCCATAGACTCCCGTTCGTCAGCCGACGACAGCGCTTCAGCAACGATGACGCTGCTGCTTGCACCGCGACCTGCCAGCACCACGACGAACACTGCATTCATTTCGCACCGCAGTCCTGGTCTCACCAACGATGCCATCTGACGCCGCCACTGAACTGCTGCTCGCACCGCAGCCTGAAAGCACTGCATGCCACACCGCTGCACTTTGCAATGCAGTACAAAAGGGGGAGACAAAAGGGGCTGGTGATGGACGGAGCATCTGAATCAATCAAAAGACCTGGGTTTAATCCATCACCGTTCTTTAGCCCACTCTACCACCCCAGTTCAGACATGGCTATATGCAAATCAGTCTGACCAAGTGCCTCATGGGAACAGTCCAGCCTGAACTGCCAAGCCATGTCTTCCCTGGACCGGAAACAAGCTTCTGAGGACCGGTTTCTGGCATTCTTTGCAATGCAGCACCCACGCCTACCTATGCCAGCGCTCCTGACTTCAACAGAGAGGAGTTCGATCTGCAATGCATGTGACTCTGAGGGCTCCGATGACTCTGCAATGACCTCTGAAACCAATGCCTGCGGACGCTGTGCTTTGCTCAAGGAACTGTTTTTCTGAGCATATTTTGATAACTGAAGATTTTTAAGTACTGTATTGTGGACTTTTAGCAATTTGGGTCTTGTCTTAAGTATATAAAAATATTGGATATTTTTCTAAACTGGTGTGGTGTCCATTTTTTTAAGAAAAAGCAAAAAACTTTTCTCTTATACCTCTGCCTTTTGACTTCCACCCCTTTTTCAGGCTCGTGCTGGGACACTCCTCGGACTAGCTGTGCGTGCTACAAATTCATATAGATAGATTTTGTAGTACTTACACTGTTTACTGTTGGTTATGTGCAAATGCTTTACACACTGCCTTTATGATAAGCCTGACTGCTTGTGCCAAGCTACGAAGGGGGTGAGCAGGGGTTATTTTAGGACTGTCACTCCCTCATCCTGACTAGAGTGGTGGTTTCTGCCTGGGTTTGGCAAATGCCCTAGCCTACAAAAATCCAATTTCTAACATTCATGTACACCCAATGGCAAGGATTGCTATCAAAGGATAGTGTTCAAAATATTTAAATAAAACATCTCGCCAAAAATCAACATTGGCCCGGGAACAACAGCATTATCAATCATATCGTTCAAACACCAATACTTAGCCATCAGTCACCACTCTCTAACAACTTGTCTCTGTATGGGTTGCCTAGTGCTCTCACTGGAGCAGTTCTTGGCCGTATTCTGGGCTCTATTGCAATCTTGCACGCCCTTGTTCAACCGGTGTGTGTCCATTTATGAATAGAATTTAAATTGTTTCAAATGCCCATTGCCTGCCGCAATTGATGTCTAAGGATCTCCTCATGAGGGAGTCATGATGCCCCTTTCCTAAGAGTGTCAATGGAGCGTGGATGGACATTGTTATGTATGTTTGACTGTTCTACCTGTGTGTGTTCTAGTTCTGTTTCTTGAATCCAGGGGACTGAATGTCAAACACTTGACCCCTGATGAGGCCGTCTGCCATGTAACTGTTCCACTGGCATTGCTTTTGTGAAGTAAGCCCCAAGGGCCTGCTGTGCAGTGGCAGCTCCTCCTCAGGAGCAGAGGAGAGTCACCCCACCTGCTGCAAGTGCAGCAGGCCAACACATATAAATGCCATGTCAGTGCCATTTCATATATGTAACACTGCATCAGCTCGAGCTGTGTGCAGTGTGAGGATGGGGGTGCAGCTGAATCCTGCAAATGCAGGATTACAGAACTGGTCTACAGTGCGCATGATGGAATGTCTGGCCGTCTAGCGACGGCCAGCCCGACATGCGCACTGTAGACCCAGCAATCAAAAGGCTCTAAAACAACCTGGGAATTGCTGGCACAGGCCCTCAGCCACAAAACGAGCGCTGGGTGAGCCTGCTTCCACCAATCCTGGAGCTGCTTTCAAAGCATGAGGGCAGCTCCAGGATTGGTTGGAGTTGTGTTCCACGAGCAGGAAGGTAGCCCTTCCTTTTCCTGCTCGTGGACAGAAAACAGAAGTGCTGCACCGGTGGAGCTCCCGAATTAATGGCGAATTGTGTGCCTTCGCCCCCACACCATTTTTTAGGTTTCGCCTAAGTGAAAGCCTGTGCACTGCGCAGGCTTTTCAGGCAGGTGAAAACCTAATGGGAATAATATGTTGGTTGGGAATCCTCCCCTCTGTTCCATTGGCTAGCTCCATAAATGGAGGCTAGCCATTGGAACAGAGATCTGTCCGTCATGGCCGGACCAGATTCGTGGGCGTTCCTGCGATTTCTTCCCTCTCCACCCTTTTCGCATCGTCATCCCGGCCGTGGGCGGGTTTTATTTTTTGTTGTTGTCCAGGTTTGTTTTGGCCATTCCGCGGCCGACCGCCAACGGAGGAAGCCTTCCCGACCCCCCTCCCGCTGTCCATTCCCGCCCCCCCCCCCCCGTCCGTGTGCTTCATGTTTTTCCTGCGGCCAGGAGGATCAATACAGACGGAGCCTGAAGGGCTCTCAGAGCGCACATTACCATGTATTCTACTGGCCCTGGCCGCCTGCACCGAATGCCACTGGCTGCACAGTTTGCAAGGCCACTTGTCTGCACTGAGAGGACCGTACATCACTCATACAGGCCTTCCCCTCCCGCTGTTCGTGTCCCCGTTCCCGCCCCCCCTCCCGCTGTCCGTTCCCGCCCCCCTCCCGCTGTCCATGTGCCTGCCCGCCACCCATAGCTCTTAAAAGTCTTGCTTTTTTTTAGGTGCTATATTTTTCCAAAAACAAGCTTAATCAAAACAATGTGGAGCAATAGGTGAAAATACTGGTTATGTTTGGTCTTTTTGTGGCATAGTTGTCAAAATCTAATCATACAACATGACCCCTCGTTAGCCATGCTGTTTCCTGGCAAAAAGCGGGAAATGGGTATTTTTTTGTCAGTTTCTGACAAGGTGTGTCCATCCTTCGCATCTTCCGAAGACCCCCGCCTGAACTGTTATTTATCTGTCTTTAAAACCCCGCAGCCTGCTCCCTGCAGATACTGCTGGCGGGGTTTAATGGGAAGCCAAGTGTCTGGCTGGCCCCAATTAACACCCCGTTATTAGCTGGCATTCCTCCGCAGCGTGGCAGACACCATGGAGGCTTGGTTTAAGGACATGAGCTGGTTTAATTTGAAGATTTATACAGCGCCGCTTAACCCCAGTGAGGGCATCCAGGCGCGGTACATGACTCCCAGGCCGTTGCGAGATTCGAACCGGGACCCGGCTCCCGAGACGGCAGCTCTGGTCGCTGCGCCATACCCAGTGCCCGATCGTAATCGGTGCAAGCGTCATTACAAGGTTTGGAAAAGCCACTGCGCATATAATGTATAGTATTTGCGGGTACCGTTTTGTTTATTTTTGTGTGTGTGTGTGGGTGGGGGGGGTTACAAATTCTATCTCCTTTAAATCGACTGATATTTTTAATATGCACTATGTCTTTCCGTTTTTTTACAGATATCGTGATATTAATGCTCTGCACTTGCCGGAATGAGTGCTCAGTGGAAAGGCTTTTTCAAACACTCAACTTCCTTTTTAGGTTTCGCCTCGCCGAAGGCTGCGCTCTGCACAGCTTTTCGGCGCAGGCGAAATCTAATGTTAGAAAGAGTGTGGCTTGGAATCCGCCCCTCTGTTCCATTGGCTAGCTCCATAAATGGAGGCTAGCCATTGGAACAGAGATCTGTCTGTCATGGCCGGACCAGATTCGGGGGCGTTCCCGCGATTTCTTCCCTCTCCACCCCTTTCCGATCATCATTGCAGCGGTGGGCGTGTGCAAATTTTTTTGGGGGTCTCGCCATGTTTTCTTCATTTCTACCGAGTCTTACGACCTCCTCCCACTTCCCTTCCTTCCTGCCTTCCTTCCGACCTTCATTTGATTAGGAAATTATCTCTCGGCTCTCCGGTCCAGCCTGCCTTCCCAAGGCCCCCTCAACCCATCCCTTATTCGCGCTGTCGCCATCTCTCTGTGCCTCCCCGCCTCCTTTCTTTCACAGCTAAGCCTCAGCTGGGTGTGCAGAACTGGAGTGATTGCACCTCTCACAACTGCCGTGTCACACCAACACTCACGCTCGCATCCGAGGCCAAACTTGCTTTCCTGTGACTTACATCCACATGCCCTCTGAAGGGGCCTTTGAATTATCGAACAGCCGCCATTTAGTGCAACAGTCCGGAATCTTTTATGAGCGGGTCCGAGCTGGTTGTCTCGCTGGGAGCTGCTTATTTTTAGCCAAACCCTGCGTTGGCGCCAGTTGGTGTAGGCTGCTCCTGAAACTACCAGGGGTTGCACGTATGTGATCCCCGCCCTCCCCTTGGGCCGCAATTAAACTTCAGAGGCGGAGATATTAATGATCCCAGCTCCCCCTCTGATATCACCCTACCATCCTGGCCCCCACAACGTATAAACCTGTTCGGATTTGTGTGCAACTGCAATCACACCGAGGGACACGACGTGCGCTGTGCACGGCCACGTTGCCAGGTGAACTTGACTAGTATTGCCTTCTTAGGCAGGTGGCCAGTGGTATCCTCTGAATGGAGCCCTTGAGAAGAAACACGGTCAGGCAGAGGATAAAGTTTGTATGGAGTTACTCCTTGCCCAGGAATCTGCCTGCAGAATGCCAGGCGCCTGGCAGGCTCGGCGCAGGGAGGGTCTCGTGATGAAAGAGACGAAAGTTGCCTTTTATCTGGCTTGAGCATCAGACCTGCTCCCTCCCCGTCCAGGCAGCCGGCATGCTCAGAAGGTGCGAGCCGCGGGATGTGCAGGCAGGCGTCACACCGCACACCTCAGCGCCTCTGTCCGGGCTCTGTGGCGCTTTCTGGGGGCTCGTTCCAAGGGGGCAGGGGGAGGGCGAGCGGATTAGGACAATAAATTCAAAGACTTCAACGTAGGTTTTTTTTCAGCTCACGGTTGCAGTCTTTAAAGGTGAGTGTTCCTCGGTCCGCCATACTGTATCTCGTGTTTCAGTGATGTTTAATATTATGGGGTGTGTTTGTGGGTGGAAGTGGGAGGGGTGTCGGAGTCTGGAAGGGGCAAGCAGCAATGAAAATGCGGGGCAGCGATTCGCCTTTGTTGAGGCGGAATGGGGTTGTATACCGCAGCATGACACCCTCCATGTTTGTGTGTTCATTGTGAAATGCGGGTAAAGGGCTCTGCATCTGTGTGTGTGTGAGGGGGGGGTCGGATGTATACGGGAGAAGAAGTTGTGAGTAAGGACAGGAGGTGGAGCTCTCTCGGCTCTCAGGCGAGGAAAATGAGGCGAGTACGTTGTCTGTAGGGCTGCAGCCTAGGAGACGTCCCAGCTCCGCGGAGTAAGTTCCCAGGTCGCAGGCATCATTCACTCCCCGAGCTCACAGCAGCAGTTGCTGCTGTCTGCAGCGGGAGAGCAAAGTGGCAATTCGATCCCCTGGCAGATGACAGATTTTTTTTGCCCTGCTGTTGTTTTTTGGAGCAACTTTTAAAGGCCCTATCTATCACTATGGGATCGATGGCTACCTTACTCAGACAAAGTAGTGGGCTGCGAAGGGAGGGGGCGACTGGAGCAGACGGGCATGCAAAATGCAGGATGGCTACTGTCAATAGTGAGGCGACAGGGAAAGAATGATCGGCTGCCGAAAATCTGCTGAACTAACGCTCGCCATGTAGCCGCGGACACGTTTCCTCGATTTCAACATGGTGTCCGTTCCTGCACCCGGACTGGGTTTCAATAAAGGGGCAGAAGGCTTGCACTGCGAGGCGAGGCACACATGCGGCTGTCTGCGGGGCTGACGGGGGCAGGCGCGTCCTCACTGTAGGAAGACTCCTCTGCAGCCCACACCGAGGACGAGGGATGCACATACAGGCACACACATAGCCACGGACAGACACCACAAGAGAGATATAAACACACACACTTGCGAACGCAGAGACACACAGAAAAACTCATGCCCCCACAAACTCAAGCGCGATGAAGCACATGCACGACACATACAAAAACACAGGAACACTCCCACCAACACATCCGTGATAGATACACACACACACACACAGTCTCACACAAACACCGGCGTACACTCACTGCACGCACCGACAAACGCTCACACATACACAACCAAAAAGTGAAAGTGAAAAAAACATTTTGGAGAAAAATCACGTGATGTCACAGAAATTGCTTCATCTCTTAGTGGTGTTTAATGTAGGTGCATTTACAAACCCCAGCCCTCACATAAGGTGTCGGAAATGACTCAGACCTGGCAGATTCTCTTGATGCCCATGAGCAACAGTAAAGAGCATATTTACCGCTGAAGAGAGTGACCACTTCACCATTCAGCCCTTTGTGCCTGCAGACAGAGCTGAATACTTCACCTTTCACCACTTTGCATCTGCAAACAGAGCTGACCACTTCCCCAGCTGAGCATCATTTGCACAAGCGTCATTGACACCCCATACTACCGATTTTTTTATTACATATGGTAACCACAATCACTTCAAGTACGTATGTTGTGATCGGTAGTCTCTGTCACCTGCTATACATTCCACCATACAGTTTAAGATTCTTTTTTGTATTTGTATTCATCCATTTGCACCCTTTTACGTTAAAATAGCTATAGCTTTACTGTATAGTTGCTATAAAGCTTATAATATGGTATAGTGTGCACTTTAAAAAAAATCACTCCACTGCAAACAAAAAAGCATGAATAAAAAACATTGCCGTTTACAAAGCCAGTAGCTCCAACTCCAACAAATGTGAGACCTATTGCAATGTAAATAACAATGCCATTTATTTATAAGTAAAAAAAAAAGAAATGTCATGAGCAATGCCAATAGCTCTAACTTTTCCAAAGGCGAAACCATTGCATTGTAAATGCTTGTTTTAAGCTAGCCGCCACTGCTGCTTTGTCATGTACTTCATTGGTATCTCTACAACTGCACCTCATTACCTATTGTTATGGCAATTGCCTATTTTACAAGATGTGTATTACACTATTGAGCATACATTGATACATCTACCACGTATTTGAAACAAGGTCCTAGCGAAAATACTGCTGATTGTATGGAAAGCACCTTTGGCAAAATCAATGTCTTTTTGAATTGCTGATCAAAATGTGTGTAATATCTTTAGTAGAAATTACATGAAATTCCCAAAATATGATATAAAATTATACAATATATCGAGCTGTCATTTTGAGCACTATTTTACCATGAAATATTTCTTCACATCCATTTTGGAAGCGAGGACGCATTTCCTGCTACATCGAAGACACTTTGTTTCAGAATTGACACTTGGATCGCTAATTTAAATTTCATCTGTCACATGTAGGGGTTGTCTGTTTTGGGCTATGTGCCCTTGTGTTATCATGCGCTTGACATACTAAATCGTGCTTGTTACACCGCACGCACTGTGCTGGGACATTTTCTTCTCAATTCATCCAGTGTCTGTTTTACCCTAGGCTGTATGGAAATGTGTCAGTGTTTTTCTGTGAACCAAAAACATCTGACCTTCCGCATTCTTTGAAAATTGAGGACTTCTGCGTGTGAATCAGTTTCATCAAAGTGTTCCTTCTTGGTACACTTTAAGAACTAATCAATCCTTTTTCAAGACCTCTAACAATTGTGCATGCATTTGCAGTTTGGGACTCTACTTCGTTGTCTGGCCAGGAAGGAAATGTGCACCAGTAAAAGGGAGTGTGCCACAGATTTGTATGGTAATAGGGCAATTCCAGAAGTGTTCGTGCAAAATGCCAAAGCGAACTGGTTTACTGTGGGCATTTTTTGTGTTCCAAGGTTGGCTTCTTTGCAATGGTAATGGTTTAAAACGAATATGGAAACCCACATTCATAGACACACACACCTCCCCTCTCCCTAGCCCCATGTGAACCAGCAAGGACTTTTCGTTCACTTAGGAAAACAGGACCTACTCAGAGCAATGCATGCAGTCAGTTTGTGTCATACACTTCAGAAGACAGTAGAAAACATGGCTATTTCAAGGATAACTACAACACCCCATGGAAACCGAACCCTAAAAGACAGAAGCACCCTCAGGGCCTCAGTGAAAGGCCTTGCATGGCTGGGGGAAACCAGCGATGCAACACTTTTCAGTACGCCCTCCTTGTGACACCTTGGTTGCGCCGTATTGAGTGTACCGCTCTTCATATCGCAATGATTTACAGATTCTTCAGCAATGTGTCCTTCCGCATGGCCCCATGTGAAAGGGCCTGCGTCACCCTTGCACCTGCTGTGAGGCAGGCATAAGGTTTTGATGCAGTGGCATCCTAGAAGTGACACAGTGAAATCTGATAGATCTCACTACGCCACTTCTACAAGGCTTTCTTGCGGGGGAACACCCACCAGGCATGCAGTATACCTGAGGTATAATATAGTGCAGGGGTTTACAAAGTGATGCCTAGATGTGTCACTTTGTAAATATGGCACAATGTGGTGCATTATTTACGCTGCCAGAGAAGTGACGGACCAGTGGCGTAAAAGTACTGCAAGGGGCTCGTAAATAAGCCCCTCAATCGTGATATTCAGCTTCCAACCCACAGACCGGAAACAACCCGACCAACAAACAGCTTTCCAAAAGCAGGTAAGCTAAGAAAGGCTTACTTGTGTTTCACTGGGGCATTATATAGCTACGTGATTTCATATACAACATTTATTGCACTCAATAGTACTAAGACCGAACTACTCAGTGGTTGGCAGCCAATTGTAACTTATACCTCTTACATTCACATAAGACATGTCGCATATCAAGGGTTGTCCATCACCAGTATTTTACTACTGAATATCGACACCAACAATATCATGGTATAAGAAAATCAAGGACAGAATATTGAGTAACAAAATATGGAAAAATAAGTGGCTTATTGGGCATTATAGATTTACTATTCCCAACTCCACATCTACGTACCTTGAAGATATATATACTGCGTGGGTACATATATGTGGATGTAGGGATTTAAAATCTAAACTTTTATACCTGTCAATATTTTATTTATTTAGATTTTGTCTTCAATATTCTGTCCCACTGTTTTTGTAGGTTTGCTATTCGGTGGGCCTGCCATCAACAGTGCTGTACAGCCAACTGAATGAACAGGCATGTAATGACCGAAAACGTCTGTCATACACCACGGGATACTTCAAATCATTTTAATGTAGTTCACTACCGCGGGTCCCTTTTTCACATCTCACAATGACCCGTCAGATCTGTCCACTTCTCTCTTCCTCCAACAATGCCAGCTCAGGACCACAACTACATACACAATCTCAGATTGGGCAACTCAGTGCAGTTACCAGATAAGCAGACTTTAATCAAGAGAAATACTTCAAAAGGCCTTGCAGAGTTCTTCAAAACTGCTAGCACAATGAAAACCATAAAACTGTTTGTCTGTCTCTCACAACTCATTATTCACCACACTCCTACATGGTGTGTCCCATAGCGTGATAACTGCAACTCTGTATTCCTCACTCACAACATCGAAATACTTCTCATAGAATCATAAAACAAAGAAAACACCCTTCCAACCTCACACCTTATATGGCATGGCTTGCTACATTCATAGTTCGATGCATCATTGTCCCATATAGAAGTAGTAAGCGCTATATGAATCCTGCAATACAGTACAATACAATACAATGCTTGCAGTCTTTTTTTCTCCTTTCCTGGCTACCATCAGCCCACCTGACTCTCAATGGTGTCCATGAAGCCAGTTACCTTGTATTTCTGGGGTTTGACAGGTGTAAAGTCTTGAACGGAGTCCGTGTTAACACATTTTTGGGCATGTATCCAGTTGGTTATGGCAGTTCAGAAATCATTATTCTAGGTGGCTATAGCACTGCATGACTTCTGTTGCACATTGGCCATGCTGCCCCATGTAGCCCCCTGAGAGGCCAAGCTAGCAGCTCAGGTGTATTGCACTTGGTCACCTTTCCCTGGTAGATTTGCTGCCTGCCTCAATGCCTGAAGCAAGCCTAACATACTCCAATAAGTAGGGTGTATCTTTGTGTGTATTAGTGCCTCATTGTTCATGTGTACATTTGAGTGACTATGTATTTTTGAAGCAGTCTGTATGCTTGACCTGGATCCTGTTTTTTAGTGCCTCTCTGCGGACTGAATAGATTGTCTGTGCCTCTTTGCTCATTTGTGTGTTTATGGTCCTGCTTGCATATGTGTCTCTTCTGTGTGCCACTAATTCCAACTGTAAATATTGTCCTACTTACAGGACATACGTATGTCCATGTGCTTGGTTACTTGAGTATGTACCTTGTAGCCCCAACGATTATGGCTGGCATTATATGTGTCTAAATGCTTACCTATGCTGCTTAGACCTAGATTCTAATATTCATGAAGATGTGCCCAATGTTCCCACTTAACGATTATGATCAACCACTATAACCAATGATGCAATGTTTGATGTCCAAAGGCCTAAGAACCTCTTGCATTGTGGAAACTGGTCAAACGTGCATCATAGTCAGATTGTGCAAATTTGGCAAATATGTGCCTTGATGTGAAAGAATCAGGTAACTATATAAAGGGGGAACATCCTGTACAACACAACTTTTACTCCGCACTACCATTACGACGCAGCTATTACAACGTAAGTTGTTACAACGACTTTTGCTGGAGGGCGCTGTAGGATAGGGAATAGTTTAATTTTCTATCCAACACCTTCCCTACTATCCACGGGAACTGGAGTTGGAATAGAAAATTAAACTATTCCACTATCCAGCGCCCCCCAACGCAAGTCGTTGTAACGACTTGTGTTGTAAAAACTGCGTTGTAATGGCATGCGGAGTAAAAGCATGCGTTGTGATGTCATACATCCATATAAAGTGATGTAACTACTGTGGTTGGGAAATTCCGAACTTTTGTAGTCTTGTTATGATAAATCACTCTTTGGCATGAAGAGTTTAATCCAACGCTTAATTTATGCATAGAAAAGTGCCAGGGCCTGAGGTATTTCTCAGGAAGCCAATGTAGTTGGTACTACTCATTGCTCTTTCAGCATTGCCACATTTTTACATCAAATTTTCAGCCGTGCGCCTAAAGCCACTTCGTTTCCAGCCGAAGGCCTTGCGCAGCAAGTGTTGGACATCAGTAGGGGACTTGGCAATGCTCTGCACCCGTCCCCAAGATCAAAGGCCATGTGCTCCAGTGGTTAGGGCGCACGTGGGGCATTGGAGGCAAGGCCTGTGACTATAACTCGTGTCATAAAGTAACTATAACTCACGCTTCACCATGCACTGCAAATAGCCTCACATATTACATCACTCTTGACATGTTCTATGGCATCATTGATAACATCACTGCAATATTTGAAATTACATCATTGATGACAACACTGTTCATGATGGGGCGCAAATTATATTTAACTTAGGGCTTGAGTTATAGTTACTAGATATAACCAGAGATAACTAAAATGGTGAATTTTAGTGGTTTTGTTCGTTTAAAATAGTGTGTTTTAACTGACATTTTAACCTAACTAAACTGCCCCTTTAAGCTTTGTTTTTTCAGTGAATTTCGTAGTTTAAAAAAAAATATTTTAAAGTAAGATATTGTTACAATCTCTAACTAGCTCACTTTAACTTTTGGTTTGTTTCAGTGAATTTCTATGGTGTTTTAATGTAAAGTGAAGTGAGATGTCCATCGTTGTGAAAGATGTGGCACTGGGTGCAGGGAATGCAGCCAGGCCCTGCTCTAACACCCCACGTACACCCTGCCTCCCGTAGTGCACTGTCTTCGGTTGTGCGTGGCATTGAGTTGGGTGCAGGGCTTAGCCTGCAGCCAGATACTGTGCCCAACCTCCCCACTGGTATTCAAACCACCCTGCTGCACACAGGCTTTGCTCATGTGTGACGTGGGGTTATTCATAGGGCCTGGACACACCCCGATGGCCCCGCAAATATGCATGGCTGATTATGTTATGCAACATTATAAAAAGTGTCATTTTAAGTAAATATCACCAACTGACTTTGTCAAAGAGTCAGAACAGTAAAGTATAAAAAGGGGACACATTGGCTTCATCAAGGGGCCAGCAGATCAGAATTTATAGAGCAGACCTAAGCATTTTTCAAAAGCCACCAATAATTATAATAACATTTATATTTGATAACTTAACAGATTTCAATGTTTAATAAAAGTGATTTTCATAAAATACTTTCAATAATGCCTAACTAAAAAACATTAACGTGCCTTTGAGTCTTTTTTAAAGACTTTTTAGGCCATTAAATGCAACCCTAGAACCACAAGGTGTCCCTGCCTACAACTCCAGCTCAGAGTGCTTTAAAGAAAATATGGCAAGCTCTCTAGAGGTCATTGATTCAGTGACCCAGGGGACTTCCTGTGTTTTTTTAATGTTGTTGGGGGCAGCTGCACTTCCTGCAGCCCACCAAAATGTGTTTTAAACATGCTTTATAGTGCCCCTGCCTCTTCTAGGGGCACCACCTGGATGAAAAACGACATTTTAATAAGCCACAGTGCATTATTGGCCTCTCCTTGCCAGAGCAGTAAGTAATAAAGGAGTGGCTCCTGCAACTTGTTTATTATTTGTGTTTTGGTCTTTTTTTTGTTGACCAGTTGCCACCATACTTTCTTTTTATTTTTACAAGTTGGGGCCCCCTTGGCTCACCAGCCAACACCCACACTGATGGCAGCAGGAGCAGACATTTAACAAAATTGGTCTACTTTGTGCCCTCTCTGAACACTGCAACTTCCGAATTCATTGGGCGCTGCAGAGTGAGGACCAAAGCCCCTGTGACAACAGCCAACTCCCCAGGAGCAACATTTTTCTCTATTCCTTCCCAGATGGGAGGAAAGTTGTGTTCCCTGCCCAAGAGAGTGTGGGCAGGGTCTGCCCACACTCTCCCAGGCAGGGAACAGCAGTTTCCAAGGGAGACTGCAGCCCTATCAGGCCTTTGGGGATGGAATCCCCAAGTCTTATCAAAGGCTTCGGAAGAGGGTTCAGCACACCCCAACCCCAACATTTAAATTCCTGCCTAGAGGAGGGAGTCCCTGGGGCCTTTGCAAGGTTTGGGGAGTTAAGTAGCGCACCCTCTCCCCTTTAATCAACTATCGCCCCCAAGGATTGGGTCCCTGGGCCCTCAAATAGACTCAGGGTGGGAGGCGGCATGCCTCCTCTTCTTTAATTAACTACCGGCCCCTTTTTGATCATGGCAAGTGACTGAGTGCCCAATTCCTAAAGTGGCTGCTATTACATCTTTGTTGGTGTGGTGGCAGCCAATCAGATCTTATCACTAGATCTGTCAGCTCTGCAGTTCCTCCGTGGTGTGAAATATCTATATTTGTAACCTCAATTTCTTAAAAACTACTTAATGGAATTATATCAAATCATAAAAGGCATGCTTTCTGGGCCAACATATTATTTTCTGCCAAAGTTGGTGCAATTGCATTCAGCCATTTTGGAAGTAGCTGTTGCTAATTTTCCCATGGAAAAAGGAATGTCGAAAATTTGTTTTGGGACACCCCCTAGTGGATGAACATTTTTGAAAAATGTTTTGTGAAGATTCTTCAACCGATGCAAAGATATTAGCATACAAAATGCTTTTGTGTGGGTGTGGGTGTGTGTGCGTGTGTGTTTGTGTGTGTGTGTGCATGGGTGTGTGTGTGTGTGTGTGGGTGTGCATGTGTGTGTGTGTGGTTGTTGGATGGAGATACGGTATAGTACGGCTGTTATCTTATCTGACAGAACTCTTACACATGTTGAACTGGTACCACTGAGTTTCTGGTTATCGATCCATCCTTCTTCTGATTTAACTATCGTTAAGCTTGAATTGACTTATTCAAATTGGCGAGGAAGCTGAAGCTTAAAAAATAGCACTATCTCAAAAAAAGGGGCATAAAGTGAGCACTATCAATTGAACCAGTTGGGATGACCAACAATTTTACACGTTGGAGATTTGGATATCTTGATCACTCTCTATGAGTTGGAAAAAAATAAAACAATAGCTAATGACTTCACAAACATTGAAGAGCTTCTAGATAGATTCAACACTAATTGTTGAAAAATACCACCTGTTGTGTGGTATTCCTCCTGATTTTTGCCTTCTTTTATTGAACTTGATTCTGTTGGCCATAGTACTCTACACACTTTACTCCTGCTAACCAGTGGTAACATGCTCTCCCTTTAAACATGGCAACATTGATGTATTCGAAATTGGCAAATTTAATTTCCTTACAACTCCCTAGTATATGGTACTACATGTACCCAGGGCCTGCATATTAAATGCTACTAGTTGCCTGCAGCACTCATCTTGCCACCAACTAAAATAGAACTTTAACACATGGCTCCAGGCTTGCACAATCTGGGTGGGCAGATTTAAAATGCCATTTTGACCTGGAAAATTATACCTTTTACAAGGGCACAAGCTTTCTTTTTAATACTAAAAAAGTACCACTATGGTAGGCCTCAAATGCCCATAGGGCAGGGTGCATGGTATTTTCAAAGTAGGACATGTGGGGCATGGCCAACGCCTCAAGATGGCGGTCGCACTTTAAGAGTGCACGGACCCCTCCATCATCCACGTCGGAATCCGTCGCCATCAGTGCTCCTACCAGCCCCCTTCTAGTTCCCTGCCATACTTACTGTTACGGAGAGTGCCTTGCACGAAGGAATAGCTTGCAGAGCCATCATAGTGGTGATACTCCATCCTGAACTCCGGCCTGCAGGCTTCCAGGATGGCGACGCCCTGGTCTTAACCCTCACCGCTCTGCCCTTGCTCTCCTGTTCTGGTTCCTTTAGCCTTCTGCCTGGGCCCCCCAGTGCAAAGACCTACCGGGTTGAGAGCTGCCCGCCCTAGTTGCTCTCAGGGCTGCGACGCTTTGGTGCCTTGAGTGCGGGGTGGCCCTCCCTTACGAAGCCAGACAATCGAACACTGGATCAAGCAGCAGGGGCCCTAAGATCTGCCACCCATCCTCCTGCTTCGGGCCGGGGCTTGACTTCACTCTGGCTCCCCACCCACTGCCTTGATTAGATGGTGCTGCCTGGCACTCTCAGGGGACAGGCTAACAGCGGACTGCACTTGGGTTCCTGTAATCGATATCTGGCTGAGTCATCCCTGACGGTCCTGGGACCTGGGGATAAGACGTCTCTTCCTGGCTGCTGCCAAGTCCATTGCTTCAGGGCTCCTGATCCCCACCCTTTAGCCACTTTCCTGGGACCTCTTCTCCCGTGGCTATGCTCTGAGGGCGGCCTACACGCTCTCGACCGGTCTTGGGCCCAGGGACGGACCTGCTGACTGGAGGGAGTGAATGCGCTAAACCAGTGGCAGGGTGCGTGGGGGGGTTTGATTGGCCTGGGACCCCTCTTGTGAGCCTGAATTGCCATACCCTGCCTCACCCCCTGCTGCTGTGGCACCATCCCGTTGAGGCCTGGCCCACCCTGGCCCATCCTGACCCCTCTACTGATACGCCTAGCACTTGCTCTTCCCTGGCCATTCGCACATCTGGGCTGAATATTGAATCAACGGCCTGAGCGCTTGTTCCTCCTCTGCCTAGGACCTCACAGGATTCGGCCTATCGCACCGGCCTGGGATTATGCCTCGGGTGCAATAGTCCACCTACTGGGGGGTGAAACCGGCCCCACATATCGAGTGGTTTGGAAGACTGGGTGTGGAGCCTCCCCACGACTCCCCTTCCTTGGCCTTGGCTTTGGTGCACCCCAGGTGTAAGCATCTACCCCACGTGAGGTGGATTTGGCTGCATTTGTCGGGCGGCGTGAGAGACTGGAAGTGGGCCTCCTCCATTGGCCCTTATCTTGACTTCGGACCTGCAGTGCCCCCCATTGTTGCGGTGGGCCTTTGTCACAAGGGCACACGTGGCTGACTCAGTGGATCCCCTGCCAATGGCGTTCCCACCATCGTGGGTGGAGGGAGCTGTGTCGGCTACACTCATCGAGTGGTGTGGAGTCGTCAGCATCGGAGCCCATACCCGCCCGAGCAGGGCGACCCTTTATTCTCCTTGGATCGGCCATCACTTCAGATGGCGGAAGACGGGGTGCCCGGCCCTTCTTTAGCCAGTGTCTGGCATTAATGACATTAATAAGCTTGCACGGGGGTGGGTCCGATGCCCGGGCCCGAGTGAGTTTCGACAGATTGGGCACTGGGCCTCCCCAATGGGAGTCACCTGCCCCGGGACCCTTTACCCCTCAGCCGGCTAGTCTATCATTAGTTCACACTCGCGGCCGAGATGGGCAGAGACCTCGCCCCGAACACACCCGCTCCACAGACTCAAACAAAAATGGACCAATACACCACCACCGAGCGGAACCCAACAAAGGGGGATGCCAGTGGCTTCCCCCTTGCCGGAGATGACCTCTCGACTATCCTGCAAGCTATTGGCACCTGCCAGGCCTCGGCGGAGAGCAAGATCGGCAAAGTCCGAGTGGATATGGCCCTTATCCGCCAAGACCTTCACGTCTATCTATGGCCGAAGATGAACTGGGACAATTGAAAACCCAAGTGGCCCGCCTGCAGAATCAAACCTCAGAACTACACCGCCAGGCAGAGGATGCAGAAAACTGTTTGCGATTAAACAACCTACGCCCGGTAGGTTTCTCCGAGGAGATTGAACACGCGAGGGCGGACACCTTTGTGGAGGCCAGGGTGAAATCGTGGATACACAAAGACACTCTCTCTACATGGTTTGCGGTCAAATGCGCTGATCGCTCCCTGGTGCCCAAGTCTCCTCCCGGGGCCCAATCCCGTCCCATCATTATTCGGATTTTCAACTCCCAGGACAGAGATGCCATCCTTAGAGAGGGTCAGGTCCAGCTCTCCTGAAATACTCCTGAAAAACAGCACAATAATGCTCTCCTCAAATTATACAAGTGAGATGCGGGCCCAGATCAAACATATGCAGAATTCAAACAAAATCTCCCCTCTCTGGGACTTCGATACGGTCTCCTCTTCCGGGCCCATCCCAGGGTCGTCTTTCGGGGAAAAATGCAGTTTTTTACACCCCACGGGCTGCCTGGACTTGGCTCACTGAGGAGCGGCCTCTGGAGATCTGATCTGCTTCCCCTCTCGCCCTGTCTGACCCTCCATAAACACGTTTATCTCCTCCCAAGCCACAACTGAGACATATCCGGTCCTGCTGGAGGGGAGATCGGCGAGCAGGGTCTACATGGTCACCGGGACTCAGGTCCCAGTTGTTGATCTCCTCCGAGGCTGCTTCAGCTCTCCAAAACCACAGCCCAACCAGTTCACTGAGCGACCTGAGCCGTGGCAGGACCCATCCGGGGCACTGCGCCTGCCTTGTCTGATTCTGACCTGTCCAGAAACCTTGCGCTCCAGGGGTCCAGTGCAGGAATCTGACTGTTAGAGGCCTGCGAGGCCAGAACTGCAGCAGAACGTTTGTGATACTTTAAGCTAAATATGCAGCTGATGACAATGTGACATCCGTTAAATATGGAGGGGTTCATCATTGCCACAAACTGCCCTGCAAAACGTTTTAGATTAGCTATTTGTTATTGTTGGTTTGCTTTCTTTATGGTGACAGATGCTTCAATTTCGGAAATATAGGGTGGAGGATGGTTGGGGGTTCGGGGAGGGGGAGGGCTGTTGCCCGCCGAACTGTTTTTTATCTTGGATCAGTTTGAGCCTTTGTTCTTTCATTTTCCTGTCATTCTGCGACTTGCACACGACATTGCCATTCTCAGACAGCATATCATCTTCTGCATGCCATGCCTTCCCTATGCTCCTGTTGCTCTGGCTTCGTACGGGCCACAGTTTTATGTCTTTGAAGACAGTCTACTTGTTGCCCACACCATCGCCACCGACAGACGACACACCTCCTTGCCACTGCCACATCGTTCCACCCGAGCTGCTAAGCGCCACTTTCCCTGGGCCCAAGAGACCCAGGTCCTCTGCGTCCCCATGATACCTGTTACCCAGATGCCCATTCACAGTAGATCTCTTCATGTCCCGTCGTGGAAAGTGAATGGCTTGTTGGACCACATCCAGCGTACGGCGGTCCTCAAGTGCGCTCAGCATCTTGCGCCGGATGTGCTCCTCCTACAGGAGACTCATCTCCTTCAAACTCACTGTTCCTTCCTCACAAGATACAGGTTCGATAGGGTAAAGCACTCCGGTTTCGTGGAGGGTTCTGGCGGGGTGTCCATCTTAACCCGGAGAGGTCTCCCCTTCGCTCCTATCCATGTGACAACTGACACGCAGGGCCGCTACATTGCCATGTCCGGTAAGCGTAAGGGTCATGTCTTGAACCTACTATCAACATACATCCCCTCTGCCACACTTCCCTCTACTCTTCATCACCTCACAGAGACGATCTCTGCCCTACCCCTGGGTCAAACCATAATTGGAGGTGACTTCAATGCAGTTTTGCAGCCGTCACTCGACACAATGGGCGATCCGTCTTCATTGCGTCTCGTCGGTTCCAAGCGACTATCTGATTGGTCGGCTGCCCTTGGTCTCTGTGAAACTTGGAGGGTTTGGAACCCCTGGGCGAAACAGTACACTCACACTTCGGCAGCCCACCATACTACTCCTGCATCGATTTGGCCCTCCTGCCTGCCACTGACTGCCAACAGGTCTCAATCATCTCTATTCTCTCCCGTGGTATCTCAGACCACTTCGCCATCTCCCTCTGCTTGGGAGGCACCGTTGATGGGGTGCGAGTGCTCTGGCGACTGAATGCATGTTTTTTGCAAGGTGCAGATAGTAGAGTTGTGGCACTTCTTTCTTGCTAACCAGGGTTCAGTCCCTTCCTCAGGCACACTATGGGAGGCCGGTAAGGCTACCCTATGTGGTATAGCCAGAGGTCTGGTACACTCGAAACAGGCAGCGCAGACTGATTGCCTGACCCAGCTTGAGACCCAGGCTCTGTGGCTAGAATTGACCCTTGCATGTACTGAGGACTCTCAACCCGCCAGACAGCTTCCGGCGATTTGGATAAGATCTGTCAGATCTCCCTGGAGTCGGCTAAGATGCTATGGTGCTCCCCTGTGGCCCGCGTGTATGGTTGGGACGACAAGAACGGAAAGTTGCTTCATAACTTGGTCTCCTACCCTAAGGCTAACAGAATCATCCCTGAAATTCAGGACGCCGATTGGACCCTCCACTGCACTTCGCGGGCCATTGCCCAGGCTTTCGTGGGTTACTACACACAGCTCTATTCCCCCCACCCCCCAGTGCCTCTATGGTTGACTTGCTGGAAGGAGGTGGGGTTCAATTAACATGCCTTGCTCAGGCCGAATTGACAAACCTGGATATCTCCCTTACCCAGGAGAAAATCCAAGGGGCTATTTCCCTACTGCACTCTGGGAAGATGCCATGGCATGATGGCTTCCCACAAGAGTACTATGTGACTTACTGAGACTTATTGGTGCCCCATATGGTCGACCTCTTTCAGCACATGGCTGAGAGGGGCGCCTTCCCCTCCAAGACGGATGTCGTCACTAAAGTGGTCATCCCCAAGACTCAACCACCTTCTCCTTCCTGTGCGGATTATCATCTGATTTCTTTAATTAACACAGAAATAAAAATCTTCGTCACAACCCTGGCCCAGCGTCTCTATCCATTGTCACACAAATTGATTCATCCAGACCAATGCAGCTTCATGCCGGCGCACGGTACTTGGAATTGTATAGAACGCCTTCTCCTTGCCTTGGCCACAGCCATCTCCTCACGCCATTCCTGGACTTTTTGCTCATTGATTTCGAGAAGGCCTTTGACACGGTTGACTGGGGCTACTTAGAAGATGTTCTCACCACAATGGGGTTTGGCTCCTATTTCAGACGCCTCATCCTTGTCCTGTACTCCGATCCCAAAGCCAGAGTCTTGACCAATGGTGCCCTCTCGGAGGCGTTTCCAATTCTGAGAGGTACGCATCAGGGGTGTCCTCTCTCGCTGCTCCTATTTGCATTAGCGATGGAGCCCCTGGCCTGCCTCATACGTAACGAGTCCCAAATCCGTGGATGGACCTGGGTTCCCCACCAGGTAGATAAAATTGCCCTCTCTGCAGACGACATCCTGCTTTTCTTAGCTGATCCGGAGAGCTCCGGCTTGTGTTGCCTGGAGGTACAGGTGTTCGAGAACGCCTCGGCCTGCGACTCAAACCGAAGAAGTCCACTTTCGTCTCTCCATCCCTCAAGGGCCTGCTTTGACTGACAATCTAGCAGCCCCCTACGGAATCTCTCATTCAAATATCTTGGGATCTTGGTGGCTCCGCTCTCGCAGTTGGAATGGGCCCCCAACATTACACCCCTGATCACAAAAGCAAAACACGACCTCAAGCGATGGCAATCTCTCCCTCCCAATCCCCTTGAAAGAGGGGCACTTTTTAAAATGTTGATTCTCCCCCGTTTTCCATACATTTTACAAAATGTCACCTTTCACCTTCCATGTAGTTGGTTCAGAGACTTTGATGGGGTAATTGGCAGGTTCCTGTGGGGAGGTGGGAGACCACGTATAGCCCTGGCCCGCTTCCAGATTCCTCCCTTCGATGGAGGCATGGGTATGATGAATCTTCACCTTTACTACTTGGCCACCAGACTTATTGTCATCCATGACTGATTCACTGGCGGCTGGTCGGACCCAGGTTATCGGACCGAACTCCACACTATGGACTTTACACAAATTCAAGCCTATTTATACAGGGCTCCCATCCCACAAATAATTCCACCTATCACTAGGGTGGTTCTAATGGCCTTGCGCTCCTCCCTGCGTTGCAAGAGATGAGACAAGAGACATACCCAACATACACCTCTGTGGCTTGGCACGTGACTGAGTAAAACATCTTCCCTCGAGGTCTTTCGGCAGTGGGATTGGGTCAGGCTCTCATTACTTGAAGTTGTCTGGGTAGGCGATCATGTTAGGGTCTTCTCAGATCTGCAATAGCATCACACTCTTCACACCACCCAATTTTACAGGTATCTACAACTCCGCCATGCCCTCACTGCACATATTCCACCAGGAACTTCGCTTCCTGATTTTAGCCCGCTGGAGGCTCACGTTATGATGGGAAACTTGGGAGGGGGGTGTCCCGGATATACTGTTTCCTTGTGAATAACGGCCCTGTCACCCTTGACTCACTACGAATCCGTTGGGAGGATTGGGTCGGTCCCCTGGAGGAGGCAGATTGGTACGATGCCAATATGGCCCCCAAAACACTGACCACTTCCTCAAAACTAACTCTCATCCAACTCTACTACATTCAAATGGCCTACCTAACTCCTGCGCGCCTATATAGTGCAGGGATGCAAACCTCCCTAGACTGCACACGATGTGGCCATGCCCCTGCCGATTTCTATCACATGGCTTGGGTATGCCCTGCCCTCTCTTCATTTTGGTCAGGCGTGGAGTCTGAGCTTACACAGAATCTGGGGTGGCAGATCCCTCAGGAACCCATACGCCTTCTTCTGGGAGTTTTCGATGGCCTGGACGGCTCGAGAGCCGACAAACATTTCCTGGGTACAGTGGTGGACGTGGCCAAGGAAGACATCCCAGCGGCCTGGGCTCAGGCCAAACCTCCTACCATACGAAAGTGGCAAGGAGGGGTGGATTGGATTGCTGCTCAAGAAGAATCCCCTCTTTGAGGCTCAGGGATGTCCTAAGAAATTTTATAAGATATGGGGCAAGTGGCTGAATCTACTGTCTTGAGATATGTGCCTGTTCTTTCTCCAATACTGTTCTATTGCTTTTCTAATGTTGGGACTGACTTCAAAGGTGTAAATTATGGCTGGAACTTTTGCTGTTTGCCGAAGATGGACTTTGACTTACTGTGTAATCATCTGCTGTCTTTTGTTTGTTTGTTTCTTACAAATGCAAATTAATTTGATTATCAAAAAAAAGTAGGACATGTATATTTAATCTTTTACATTGGCAGTGAACACCTCCAAACTCTTTTTTCACAGTGGCAAGGCTGGGTGTCCTATAGGTAAACACTGTGTTACGCTATAACAACATATAGGTCTTAGTTTCAGTTTGGGTTGGCTGATAAAATTATGATTCAAGTATTCGTTATCATTTGATTTAAAATCCAACTTAATGGTCAAGTCAGGTTTTAGAACTGGCATTTTTCCTGTCTAAGCCAAATGGGCCTTTCTGAAACTGTCCAGTGTCACCTTATTACTGATATTTTCTCTTGTGGTGAGATGTGGATTGCTCCAGGTGGTGAAAAAATGGTTTTCACTACAGCAGGATCTACCTCTCCCATGGGATAACATTGAAGTTAACTTATTACATGTAATAAGCTGGTATTTCAAATTGGGAACAGGTCACTAGTTCATGCTTGGTGTGTTTGGAATTGTAATGATTAAACAACAAAAGAAGAGAGGTCTAATCTGGTTAGGCACAAGGTTACCAGAAATTAGGAGCGGAAAAATAGGTGGGTAGTATTGATCACAGTCACTCTAGTTCAGTGGGATCACAGTCACTCTATTTGAGTAAGAAAGCCCTCACACACCGACCTGGTCAGTGTCATGCTTCATCATCGGGCCCCACCGAAGAGACCGAGTGTCTCTTCGGTGTGCTGCGACGCCAGAAAGACTGCGGAGCTGGTCGTGTGGGGAGGACGTGTGGTGAAAATAATAAATTTAAAAGTGACTAACAGGGTATCAAAAAAACTTTAATGAGTGATCCCTAAGGCACGTGTAGGTGGTATGTGTGTCTGAATTTAAGAGCCAAGGTTATTAGGGTTTTGTTTAAATTCAGCTAAATACCACAACTTTAAAATTTTAATCAGTCAACATGTTTCTGCCTTTGATGTGGTATATATTCACCATGGCATTCTTCAGGACTAAAAACCCCGGCGGTATGGACACTCTAATAGTCCACCCTAACCTGGGGACGTGAAAGTGAAAAGGAAAAAGTGAAAAAAGTGCTTAAAAATTGGAGAGCAAATTGCTCAATCCAAAAACCCAAAATTAGGGGTGTAGCAGCACCTGCAAGATAAGATATACAAACAAACATATATAGACATACATACAGTTAGTATATATCATCGTAAGACTTATCATAGTGCTCCTAAATTGGTGGCAAACCTATGTGTGCACACACTAACTGATAGCTTATTACACCATCCAAGTAGCCCTTGGGAGTATTTATACTTGCTAGGAGGTGGAGTGCTAGAAGTGGTTAAAAACTACTATTTGTAGTGAGGGAAAATAAAAACGCGATGTGAATTCTCCATGAGGAGGGATCAATTGACCAAAGGGTCGGTGACCCCCATTAGGTGGTAAATACGGAGAACATCTCACTTTAAAAATGGGCGCTATTTGCACCATGGGTCACGGGAGGGGGGTTGGAGCGCGCTTGGCACATCCTAGGAAAAAGGAAGGAGTTAAATGTCAGCATTACCCATACAGCACACAGGCACTTAGCTTATATCGATCGTAATGGTCGTTCCGTTGTAGACGCAGACTCACGCCCACAGCGCTCGAAACCCGCTTGTCAACCTGCAAGAACCCTCTGAACCGGACCCCGACGATGAAGAGCGGAGCCGGTGAATGGGTATAAGAGCGCTTTGTTTTCGTTTGCGCGCTCAATTCCGGGTTGGGCGTGGCTTGCTCAAAGCGAGGCTTGGGGCGCACGCGCCCACTTGGGTGGAGCGCGTTGGGTCTCAGACCGAGGTTTGGATTGGAAAGCCAATAGTTGCGCTACACTTGAAGATGGTTTTCAGTGCTGGTGGTTGTTATGGTAACCAAAAGGCAATTTATGGTTACGGCAATGGATTGAGAGATCGAGTCTCTTGATTGACGTGTTATGTTCTATATTATCAGAAGTTGGTACAGGAGAAGACTACGAATGCATATATGATGTCAGAGCAGCCTATATACGGTGGTGTTACCACTGCTAAGGTGTATAGAAAAAAGGACAAAGTGCACATATTGTCAGAAGAAACTTTCACTGGTAAGAAATAGTCTTTTGGCATGATTTTCATTTTATATAAGGCATGCTTGGATCAGATCAATTCTGTGTCAGGTTATACAGCTTATAGGAAGATTGTGGAGTTCATGATAGGACTGAGTTCCAGGGGATATCGTCATTGAGACCATTGATATTTGTCCCCAGACGGTACACCCAGCGCTGTTCTTTTTCGAACAGCCTCTTTTGTATATTTCTTGTGCCCTCAATTGCTTCAATGACAGTCCACCGCATGTCGTTGGTGGTATGATTGTTGTCTAAGAAATGGCGGCTCAACTTTGTTGTTACTTTCTTGCACCTTATATTGCTGCGATGTTCGCAGATCCGTTGCTTTACTTTTCTAGTAGTCATGCCTACATACCGAAGATTACAGGAACAAGTGATCAGATAGATCACATTGCAAGAATTGCAATTAGTATGGTCACGTTGTGTCCACACTTTCCCTTCTTCCAATACCAGAGTTTTTGTTGGTTGTGTTAAGTGGCAGACACTACAGTCCGAACAGGGGTAGTGCCCGGTGACTTTAGGTAATCCCCATGACGTTGTCACTGATGGTGTTGGATCCTGTGGTTTCTCTTTCGGGCGGGTGTGAACCAGTGAGTCTCTTAGACTGCGTCCCTTTTTAAAAGAAAAAAGGGGTTTTTCCCAGTCATTTTTGAAAGTTTTCACAATACTCCAGTGTTTGTTTATGCTCTTTTTCAAGATGTTAGAAAGGCTGCTGTATGTGGTGACACAGGTGAGTGGAATCTGATCTGAATTGTTTGTTCTTTCTTCAAGGAGAGATTCCCTTGGTTGATTACTGGCTCTTTTGAATCCTTTGTTTAAGGTAGTGGGAGGATAGCCTCTATCTTTAAGTTTTTTAGTCAGATTGGCTGATTGGTTTCTGAAATCTGCCGTCGTGCTGCAGTTCCTACGTAGCCTGAGGTACTGTCCGTAAGGAAGGTTTTCTTTTAGCGGACGCGGATGGAAGCTGTCAAATTGCAGGAGATTGTTCTTTGCTGTAGGTTTATTATGGGTTTTTGTCGTCAGTGTCGTTCCGCTGATTGAGATAACCACGTCTAAGAACACTATTTCTCTTCTGCTGATGGTGTTGGTAAATCTGAGATTCGGATCTAGAGTGTTGATCCATGAAAGAAAGTCTTTCAAATCGTTATCACTACCATTCCAAATGAGTAGGACGTCGTCAATGTAGCGTTTCCACAATAACATTGACGAAAAAAACTTGGCGGATGGTGGTAGGATATGTTTAGCCTCAAAATTAGCCACGTACAGCCCCGCCACACTCGGCGCGAAGGTACTGCCCATGGATGTCCCAGAGCATTGTAGGAATAGTTGATTTTTGAATGTGAAAAAATTCTCTTTCAGTGCTATGGTGGCACAGTCAATGATGAATTTTTTCGGTGTCTGATATTCCCAACTGGTTGAATCCAGGACCTTTTTCAAGACTTCGATTGTGTCGTCCTGCGGAATGCTAGTGTAGAGGCTTTCCACATCTAATGTAACAAGGGTGATAGAGCCTTCAGGGAAATCAATTTCAGTCAGTAGACGTAACAAACTCTTGGTATCCTTCAGGTAAGTCGGTGTCGACTGGACTAATGGTTTTAGGAAATGATCACAAAATTGTGATAGCGGTTCCAGAAGTGACCCAATGCCTGAAACAATTGGGCGTCCAGGTGGAGGTAGTTTGTTCTTATGCATTTTTGGCAAAGTGTAAAAGTAGGGTATTATACTACTTGTGTTCTTCAAGAAAGCAGCTTCATTCTTGGAAATCTCGTCTTGATCCTCTGCTTGTTTCACCAAAATGCTGATTCTTTTTGTGAGGTCCGGGGTTGGGTCTGATGTTAGTGGCGTATAATTTCTAACGTCACCGAGAAGATTTCTACAAGTGGTCTCATACTCTGTTGTGTCCTGGATGACGATCCCTCCGCCCTTGTCCGCGGGCTTAATGGTTATGGAGGTGTCGTTTTTTAGTTGTTGCAATGCCTCAAATTCAGCAGTACTGAAATTCCCGAATGTTCGCGGGTTCTGGCACTGTTCAAGATCTTTAAATACAGCTTGCTCAAAAGCAGTTATGGCCGCTGGTATTGTATGTGAGGGCGGGATAAAGGTGGAGTTGGGTCTTAGACCAGTATCGCCTTTCCTCACCGATTCCAATGGGTCGATTTTACCATCAAAAAATGCTTTTAGTTTTAATTTGCGGAAAAACCCTGCTAATTCGCAGTGCATTTTGAATTTATCAGGTTTGGCTGTGGGGACGAAACCTAGGCCCTTTTCCAAAACTTTGATCTCCACCGGAGTTAGTGTTCTGTTGGATAGGTTGGTTATTAGACTTAGACTCCGCTCGGGCCCGGTTGCTGGTTGCTCCGGGTGTGGTTCGCCACTGAGTCGTCTTCCTGCCAGGTTACTCTGCTGTTCCCTCTCCTCTTGCCTCTGCCTCTCCGGCCGCTCTCTAAAAAAGGCTGCCTGTATTGCTGTTGATAGTTGGCCTGGGGCATGAAGCCCGGGTTCCAGCCCATGAATGGATATGGTGGCTGTTGGAAAGCATAGGGATGGGGACCCATTCCCATTTGTGGGGGGTACCACTGTTGGTGGTTACCTTGATTGCCATGTCCACTTCTGTTAGTTCTGTTGCCACGGTTTCCTCTCTTTTTCGTTTGCTTAAAGGAGTTATTACTTGACCCGCTACTATTCGATGAGTCATCATCCGAGTAGTCTTGGTTGTTGGTATTGCGTGCTGGCGGAGTGAATGAAGCTGCAGAGTACGGATATACTTTCTCGAACTCAAACTTCTTTTGATCTTTTTGAAGTTTTGTCACCTTTGATTGCATTAGATTGTCTTTGTATTCGTTCATCTCCTTGTTGAGTTCGTCTAGTCGTTTTTTGTAGCCGGTGATGGTGGCTTTGAAGTGAGACTCTGTTTCTCTGATCTCTATCATAATGGATTCTGAGAGTCTTAGGGCTGTTTTGATTATTAAGACCATCCAATCGCGTGTGCAATGCCATGCGATTGCGGCCCAGTCCTTCCGGAAGGCAGCATCATTTAGGAAGATGCGTGGGGCATTAGCCACCAGCAGGCCTTTCGGGGCTGTGTTGGTTGTTAGGTAGCCCTTCATGATCGTGCCATGGAGGACAGTACGTATGTGCTCTTTCTTTTTTTCTGACAAATTGTCCCATTCAGCAGTGTTGGCTATTGCCTGTGATATGTGGGGGTCTGCAAAGACTGCAGCATCTGACATCAACTCCTCGATCTCCGCCTCAGAGTATGTCAGACCCAGGTTCGCCATAGTGAGATGTAGGTTAAAAGAACAAAAGACAATAACAACTATTATTGTCTTGTTCACAATAAAAGAAAGCTCTCACAGCTGTGCGCTGCTATGATATGTATCAACAAGGAGAGAGGTAGGGAGAGTTCGGGACACTCTCTTAATCCCCGGTTATATGTTAAACAACAAAAGAAGAGAGGTCTAATCTGGTTAGGCACAAGGTTACCAGAAATTAGGAGCGGAAAAATAGGTGGGTAGTATTGATCACAGTCACTCTAGTTCAGTGGGATCACAGTCACTCTATTTGAGTAAGAAAGCCCTCACACACCGACCTGGTCAGTGTCATGCTTCATCATCGGGCCCCACCGAAGAGACCGAGTGTCTCTTCGGTGTGCTGCGACGCCAGAAAGACTGCGGAGCTGGTCGTGTGGGGAGGACGTGTGGTGAAAATAATAAATTTAAAAGTGACTAACAGGGTATCAAAAAAACTTTAATGAGTGATCCCTAAGGCACGTGTAGGTGGTATGTGTGTCTGAATTTAAGAGCCAAGGTTATTAGGGTTTTGTTTAAATTCAGCTAAATACCACAACTTTAAAATTTTAATCAGTCAACATGTTTCTGCCTTTGATGTGGTATATATTCACCATGGCATTCTTCAGGACTAAAAACCCCGGCGGTATGGACACTCTAATAGTCCACCCTAACCTGGGGACGTGAAAGTGAAAAGGAAAAAGTGAAAAAAGTGCTTAAAAATTGGAGAGCAAATTGCTCAATCCAAAAACCCAAAATTAGGGGTGTAGCAGCACCTGCAAGATAAGATATACAAACAAACATATATAGACATACATACAGTTAGTATATATCATCGTAAGACTTATCATAGTGCTCCTAAATTGGTGGCAAACCTATGTGTGCACACACTAACTGATAGCTTATTACACCATCCAAGTAGCCCTTGGGAGTATTTATACTTGCTAGGAGGTGGAGTGCTAGAAGTGGTTAAAAACTACTATTTGTAGTGAGGGAAAATAAAAACGCGATGTGAATTCTCCATGAGGAGGGATCAATTGACCAAAGGGTCGGTGACCCCCATTAGGTGGTAAATACGGAGAACATCTCACTTTAAAAATGGGCGCTATTTGCACAAGCAGAGGATCAAGACGAGATTTCCAAGAATGAAGCTGCTTTCTTGAAGAACACAAGTAGTATAATACCCTACTTTTACACTTTGCCAAAAATGCATAAGAACAAACTACCTCCACCTGGACGCCCAATTGTTTCAGGCATTGGGTCACTTCTGGAACCGCTATCACAATTTTGTGATCATTTCCTAAAACCATTAGTCCAGTCGACACCGACTTACCTGAAGGATACCAAGAGTTTGTTACGTCTACTGACTGAAATTGATTTCCCTGAAGGCTCTATCACCCTTGTTACATTAGATGTGGAAAGCCTCTACACTAGCATTCCGCAGGACGACACAATCGAAGTCTTGAAAAAGGTCCTGGATTCAACCAGTTGGGAATATCAGACACCGAAAAAATTCATCATTGACTGTGCCACCATAGCACTGAAAGAGAATTTTTTCACATTCAAAAATCAACTATTCCTACAATGCTCTGGGACATCCATGGGCAGTACCTTCGCGCCGAGTGTGGCGGGGCTGTACGTGGCTAATTTTGAGGCTAAACATATCCTACCACCATCCGCCAAGTTTTTTTCGTCAATGTTATTGTGGAAACGCTACATTGACGACGTCCTACTCATTTGGAATGGTAGTGATAACGATTTGAAAGACTTTCTTTCATGGATCAACACTCTAGATCCGAATCTCAGATTTACCAACACCATCAGCAGAAGAGAAATAGTGTTCTTAGACGTGGTTATCTCAATCAGCGGAACGACACTGACGACAAAAACCCATAATAAACCTACAGCAAAGAACAATCTCCTGCAATTTGACAGCTTCCATCCGCGTCCGCTAAAAGAAAACCTTCCTTACGGACAGTACCTCAGGCTACGTAGGAACTGCAGCACGACGGCAGATTTCAGAAACCAATCAGCCAATCTGACTAAAAAACTTAAAGATAGAGGCTATCCTCCCACTACCTTAAACAAAGGATTCAAAAGAGCCAGTAATCAACCAAGGGAATCTCTCCTTGAAGAAAGAACAAACAATTCAGATCAGATTCCACTCACCTGTGTCACCACATACAGCAGCCTTTCTAACATCTTGAAAAAGAGCATAAACAAACACTGGAGTATTGTGAAAACTTTCAAAAATGACTGGGAAAAACCCCTTTTTTCTTTTAAAAAGGGACGCAGTCTAAGAGACTCACTGGTTCACACCCGCCCGAAAGAGAAACCACAGGATCCAACACCATCAGTGACAACGTCATGGGGATTACCTAAAGTCACCGGGCACTACCCCTGTTCGGACTGTAGTGTCTGCCACTTAACACAACCAACAAAAACTCTGGTATTGGAAGAAGGGAAAGTGTGGACACAACGTGACCATACTAATTGCAATTCTTGCAATGTGATCTATCTGATCACTTGTTCCTGTAATCTTCGGTATGTAGGCATGACTACTAGAAAAGTAAAGCAACGGATCTGCGAACATCGCAGCAATATAAGGTGCAAGAAAGTAACAACAAAGTTGAGCCGCCATTTCTTAGACAACAATCATACCACCAACGACATGTGGTGGACTGTCATTGAAGCAATTGAGGGCACAAGAAATATACAAAAGAGGCTGTTCGAAAAAGAACAGCGCTGGGTGTACCGTCTGGGGACAAATATCAATGGTCTCAATGACGATATCCCCTGGAACTCAGTCCTATCATGAACTCCACAATCTTCCTATAAGCTGTATAACCTGACACAGAATTGATCTGATCCAAGCATGCCTTATATAAAATGAAAATCATGCCAAAAGACTATTTCTTACCAGTGAAAGTTTCTTCTGACAATATGTGCACTTTGTCCTTTTTTCTATACACCTTAGCAGTGGTAACACCACCGTATATAGGCTGCTCTGACATCATATATGCATTCGTAGTCTTCTCCTGTACCAACTTCTGATAATATAGAACATAACACGTCAATCAAGAGACTCGATCTCTCAATCCATTGCCGTAACCATAAATTGCCTTTTGGTTACCATAACAACCACCAGCACTGAAAACCATCTTCAAGTGTAGCGCAACTATTGGCTTTCCAATCCAAACCTCGGTCTGAGACCCAACGCGCTCCACCCAAGTGGGCGCGTGCGCCCCAAGCCTCGCTTTGAGCAAGCCACGCCCAACCCGGAATTGAGCGCGCAAACGAAAACAAAGCGCTCTTATACCCATTCACTGGCTCCGCTCTTCATCGTCGGGGTCCGGTTCAGAGGGTTCTTGCAGGTTGACAAGCGGGTTTCGAGCGCTGTGGGCGTGAGTCTGCGTCTACAACGGAACGACCATTACGATCGATATAAGCTAAGTGCCTGTGTGCTGTATGGGTAATGCTGACATTTAACTCCTTCCTTTTTCCTAGGATGTGCCAAGCGCGCTCCAACCCCCCTCCCGTGACCCATGGTGCAAATAGCGCCCATTTTTAAAGTGAGATGTTCTCCGTATTTACCACCTAATGGGGGTCACCGACCCTTTGGTCAATTGATCCCTCCTCATGGAGAATTCACATCGCGTTTTTATTTTCCCTCACTACAAATAGTAGTTTTTAACCACTTCTAGCACTCCACCTCCTAGCAAGTATAAATACTCCCAAGGGCTACTTGGATGGTGTAATAAGCTATCAGTTAGTGTGTGCACACATAGGTTTGCCACCAATTTAGGAGCACTATGATAAGTCTTACGATGATATATACTAACTGTATGTATGTCTATATATGTTTGTTTGTATATCTTATCTTGCAGGTGCTGCTACACCCCTAATTTTGGGGTTTTGGATTGAGCAATTTGCTCTCCAATTTTTAAGCACTTTTTTCACTTTTTCCTTTTCACTTTCACGTCCCCAGGTTAGGGTGGACTATTAGAGTGTCCATACCGCCGGGGTTTTTAGTCCTGAAGAATGCCATGGTGAATATATACCACATCAAAGGCAGAAACATGTTGACTGATTAAAATTTTAAAGTTGTGGTATTTAGCTGAATTTAAACAAAACCCTAATAACCTTGGCTCTTAAATTCAGACACACATACCACCTACACGTGCCTTAGGGATCACTCATTAAAGTTTTTTTGATACCCTGTTAGTCACTTTTAAATTTATTATTTTCACCACACGTCCTCCCCACACGACCAGCTCCGCAGTCTTTCTGGAGTCGCAGCACACCGAAGAGACACTCGGTCTCTTCGGTGGGGCCCGATGATGAAGCATGACACTGACCAGGTCGGTGTGTGAGGGCTTTCTTACTCAAATAGAGTGACTGTGATCCCACTGAACTAGAGTGACTGTGATCAATACTACCCACCTATTTTTCCGCTCCTAATTTCTGGTAACCTTGTGCATAACCAGATTAGACCTCTCTTCTTTTGTTGTTTAACATATAACCGGGGATTAAGAGAGTGTCCCGAACTCTCCCTACCTCTCTCCTTGTTGATACATGGAATTGTAATGAAACATCTTCTCTTATGGTAAAGTCAGATTTTAAGTTACAATTTTGAAAATGCCACTTTTAGGAAGTTACACAACCATACCAAAAATTGCCTCGTCACCTTGCTGGCGGCAAAAACTTACAAATTAACTTTGCTTCTTTTCTATCTTTCCCTTTTCTTTCATTATTCTTTGTGCTTTAATCGCCCCTCACAGTAGAAAATGTATCGTTGTATGTTGCACATGTTTGAAATGTTCTGTTTGTTTTAGAATCATCACTTACTTTGTATTTTACTGTTTTTTCAAGCAAAACTAGTACTACATTTCCATAGTTTAAGAGCATGATATTCATGGTGTAAATATGTTATGCAGTAACGTGTCTTTATGTGTGTTTAATCCGTCTTTTTGAACTTTGATTAATTGAAAAGTCAATTTGGTAAAAATAAAAGTACCTTGTTGAATACGACTGGTAGCGTGTTCAGCTTTCCTCAATTGTGGATATAAATGTAGGTGACGAAGCAATTTTTGGTATGGTTGTGTAAAACTAGGTCCAGCCTCCTCACCTGTCCCTAAGGGCATGGCTCCTTTCGTTTTCCTTACTTTTAGGAAGTTGGCATTTTACTGCTTTAGCCATTTAGTGCCTGAAGCATGTCTCTGGGTCACACGATTTGGCTTTGTGTACTACTCGTAGACAGCCCCACATAATAGAGATCTAAGGTGTGCCTAGATGGGCCATCACTGACATGATGAGACGGCAGAGATGTGCACAGCCCTACCGGCACCTAAATAGGCTGTGTCCTGCCTCCGCAAAAAGAGCTGCAACCCCCTGGAGTTAGTCTGGAGCCAGGACAGGGAAATCAGGATGCCTGGGGACTTCAAAAGGGAAACCTCTAGAAGCTGCCCCTACCTTCCAGAGAAAGGGCACAAGATATAAATGTTGGACCTCAGACACCACCACTTCAGGACATTTCTGGACCTGTTGACACTCTGCCATGAAGAACGACTGCTGTGCTGCTAAAGGGACTGCCACTTTGTGCCCTCCTGGACCATTGCCTTGTTGGACTGCTGCATTGCTGTACTGCCCTGCTGCCTGCTAACCTCTTGCCTGTGTGAGAAGGACTCAGCCTGCATCTGTTGAACCCAGGCCTCCAAAGTGACTCAAGGGCTATTTGGCTTCCTCCTGACTACAGAGAAGGAATAGAAGGCTTCAACAAACTTGAACCCACCACCTGAACTCTGCCATCTGTGTGTTTACCATGCCAAGTGGTACCAACCAAGTCCTGGACCCTTGGAAGAGGCCCTTTGGTGCTCGGCCAGCCCATCTGTGGTCCCAGCAGAACCAACACATCTCCTCTGCTCTACAAAGCAAACCTGAGAGGAACCAATGCATTGCCACTGCTGATAGGGTTCTCCTGGCACCAAGTATCCTGCATTGACCCTGCGGCCACATCAGAACCACCGCATGTGCAAAGCTTTTCTGATGCAGGCCCTTGCATGCCTCGTTGACTGAAGCCTTGAAGAAGACACCTCGCAGCCTCACAGCTCCTCAGAACCGATGCATCGACTCAACTGTGTGTCGAATCCTCGACACAGAACTTCTAAGAGCCAAAAGAAATTGAAATATGGAGGCAGTATTCCAGGAGAATGGGAAACAGCCTTTACTAAGCAGTCTTTACAACAACTTACCTTTACCACGCAGTCTATACCACACATATACCATTACCATGCATGCTTTTACCACACATGCCTTTACCATGAATGCCTTAAACCACGTATAATGGTAATTATAGCTAAGTATAGTTTTTTGACCATGTATAATGGTAATTATAGGTAAGTCTAGTTCTTTGAAAAATATAAATAGGCTTTGGAAATTATTTTTTAGTTATATGAGTTTAAAATTCAATATTTTTCGTGTTTAATTATAGGTAAATATGAATATGCAAAGTTTTTTAGAAATTGGTGTTGATTTTCTTTTCAAATTGTGTTAAAAATTATATATTTTTATATGTTAATAACAATTTATATATTAAATATTTCAAAACATTACATTTTGAATGTAAATATTCTAGGATATTAATTTCAGTGAAAAATGGGTAACAATTCAAATGGCTGCGGGATGTAAGGGGTATGTAGGTTATTGGTGGGAAGTGTATTAATACCCAGGTATAACCTTTAAGATATGAATATTAATAATTCAATTATTTAGAAATGTAATGAAATTGTAAACTTAATTGTAATCAAAAAATTGTTTTTAGATGCCGTATAGTAAGGATATAAGGGTTATGGGCGGGAAAATGATTTAAAAACCAGGTGTTATTCGTAATAATTGATTATTATTATTTTAATTAAATGGAAATGTAATGTAAGTAAAAATGTGCATACATAGAAAAAAATGAATTAAAATGTGTTTAAAATATAATAATTCAGTTTTAGGGGCAGAATGTAATGGATATGGGGTAATGGGTGGTGAAGTGCATACATACTCAGTTTTTTAATTTAATGCTTGAGTATTAATTGTTAGGTGACATTTATATAGAGTAACATTAACACCTTATTGTATAGAACAAAAATGATTTTTAGGAGCAGAATAGTTGGGATATAGGGCTTATGTGTGGGGAACTGCATTAATACACAGTTAATATTTTTTTTATATTTAATTTCAAGGTCTTTTTGAAAATAATGTGTTCAAAACATGATCATTTATTTTATTGGAGTGGAAGGCAGGTAATGATTGGGAAACTGTATTAATACATAGAAACTAAAATGAATTATTGGATATGGTCTGCAAAAAAGCAAAAGCAAAATATTAATAATAATTAAAAGAACTATCATAATTAAAAATATGTAAAATATAATTATTGTATAAGAATATGTCTAAAACAAACTATTTTAAAAACATATTTAATTAAATAAATCATAACACAGAATTGAAAAAATAGTTATACATTTATTTAACACAAAAGTATTGGTAAACTTTTTAAAATCTAACAGATAATAGTTTTTTTGCTAAAAGTGTTTAAGCATTTCATACTATGTCACAAGTGAAGAAGAAGAATTTGAAAAACACTTAAGCATAGGTTTCCACAGCTTCCCTTTTAATGTTATGGCAAAAATTTTAATTTTACAGTGGTTATTGGCTGTGCATCTTTTTCTAAAATTGATGAAGCATCACAGTCAAGATCGAAAGCACGGTGGAACTGTGGACAGGTAATAACAATTTAATTTGCTTATAACACATATAGGAAACATAATTTATTGTAAGGAGATATATAGAGAGGCAGAATAATTGTAGTTAAAAATTGAATGTATGGAGGAGGAGCTACGCGGGCATCCAAGATGGTCGCGTGAGCAGAGAGCTCCTGAGACCCACGCCGCCCTTCTTTATCTATCCTCCAGATATCCTGGTCACTTGGACGGGCTTTTGGAGTGCTACTCTCACTGATGCTGTCGTTCCTTTTTTGGTCGAAATCGGACCTCGTGGACCATTTTTACATCCTCTCCAGCTTTCTGGCCTAACCCCCGACGCGACCGGGGTCTCAACTGCCTAGTATGGCCGAGCTGTAATGCAACAACAACGGCTGCCTGGCATCTGGCCCACCGGTGGTGTGCCACTTTCACTTTTGGTTTCCAGCCCTCTCGTCTCTGACTCCTTGGGACCTCCTACTTTGTCTTGGCCTGCCGCTCTCACAGCGAACGCTTTCTTTCTTTGTGCTGGCAAGGAGGCCCGTGGCATCCTCTTGTGAAACTGGACTTTTGAGGTTTGGGACTTGTCACCGTCCCGCTACACCTGGGTGTCCCCGGCCGGCGCTGAATGCAACATGGCGACGAAACCTGAGGCGGAGAAACGCAGGAAGAACATTACTCGCGGGGGGTCGATCCAGTCCAATATGATCGAGCGCTATACCCAACCGAGAGGTTCCCCCGGTGCTACCAGTGTTGGCTTGGCGGACCCGAAGACCGACATGTTGTCTTCCTCAGAAGTGTCCCTTCAGGACCTGTTGGCCGCCATTTCTGGACTCAAGGCCGATATGAGTCAACAATACGAGGCCATCGTGTCCAAGATAGACACGGTGGCGGTAGATGTTACTCTTATTCGTGCCGACTTGGCCAAGACGAACGAGAGGGTCAAGGCATTGGACTTAAAGGCATCGAGTTTGGTGACGGACATGGCGGAGGCGCAATCCGAGATAGGGAATCTGCATTCCTCACACGACCTTTTGCTCAAACGCATGGAAGACTACGATAATAGGGCCAGGCGGAACAACATACGCTTGGTCGGAGTGCCGGAGGACAATGGTGCCGCCTCGATCGATTTACTGGTCGAGGAACTCATTGTCGCTAAACTCGCTGCCGCAGGTCTCAGCAAATTCTTTGCGGTTTAGCGTGCCTATCGCTTCCCAGGTGGTCAGGTGAAGCCAGGAGGCCCTCCGAGGCCCATCATCGCTAGGCTGTTTCACTATCGGGACAGAGACGCTATCCTGCAGGCCGCTCGTAAACACGGCCCGTTGAAGTACGATAATAACTCTGTCTCTATCTATCCTGATTTCACTCCCCAAGTGCAAAGACAACGTTCTGGGTTCCTTGGAGTGAAGCGTCGTCGGAGAGATCTGGGACTGAAGTACGTCATGCTGTTTCCAGCTCGCTTGCGGATTGAGTTCAGAGAACGAGCTTATTTCTTCGATCCGCCGGATCGTGCTAGTGACTGGTTGGACTCGTTGCCGAAAGATGACACCGAGAGTGGAGGCCCTGGTGGTGCGGAAGGTGGTGCGACGGCCAAGGTTTAACGTGGGCCCCCAGTGGTCCGACTTGAGACTATGAACTTTACAGAGTAATCTTTACTGTATGCTTTATGATTATGCCCGTGGTGGTGCGGGTACGGGTGATTTCTCCCTTCCTCCTCGGGGGGTTCTTTGTGTAGATCAGATGGGGCGACAGGCACACTGCAGTTTGGGGTGGCTTTCTAGTCAGCAGGGGTGCAGGGTGGGGGGCGTTGTAACGGGCTCTTGGTTGGGGGGTGGTTTCTGGGGACTTGGTTGTGTTTTATGTTTTCTGTTATTTCTCTTTTTTCATGGTATGTTACTGATTGCGAATATTCTGGATCTGTGGTTATGGGAGGGGGTTGGATCGGGTCGCTTTTCCTGGGATGGGGGGGTGAGATGCAGGTTCTTTCTTGGAATGTCAATGGTCTGGGTGACAGGATTAAACGCGGCATTGTGTTACAATTTATAAGGCGCCATGCCCCTGATGTCTTGTTCCTTCAAGAAACCCACTTGATTGGTAATGCCTGTAAAGCTCTTGACCGTCTGGGCTATCGATTGGCCGCTCACGCTGGTTTCACCTCCGGGTCCCGGGGACTGGGTATAATGGTGAAATCCTCCCTGGCCCTTGAGATTGATGATGTTATCCTAGATGATCGGGGACGGTATGCTGCTGTCTCCGGGAGATGGGAGGGTAGGCCAATTGTATTAGTGGTTGTGTATATTCCGCCGGGGCTGCAGGCCACCACGTACGCTGATTTTGGCAAGACTCTTCTTGGTCTCCCTGATGGTCTGCTGATCATGGGCGGAGACTTTAACTCTGTTATGTCTGGCGAATGTGATCGGCTGCCCCCCAGAGTGTTGCCGCAGTCCCAGATGTGACTCAATGATATGACTGAGACTTTTGGTCTGGTGGATGTTTGGCGTTCGCTGCACCCCGCCCTGACGTAATATACCTTCCACTCTGGTGCGCATGGCAGCCTCTCTCGGATATACTACTTCTTTATGCTGGCTTCTACTCTATCCTTGGTACGGGAGGTTCGTCATCTCCCCCGGGGTATCTTGGACCATTCCCCCTTGATGATTAGGATTTCTGTGGGTGGTCTTTTTGGCAACAGAGTTCCCCCTGTTCCCCCCTGGCACTTCCGGAACCCCCGGCTCCGCTCAGATATGGTGAAGGCTATTGACTGTTACTTTGATGAAAATGTGGGTTCGGTGACCTCCCCTACGGTTCTCTGGGAGGCCTTTAAAACTGTCATTCGGGGATCCGCACTGTCTCTCATTGCTGCTGAGCGGAGGGCTAAGAGGGAGGCCGTTCTGGCCCTCGAGACTGAAATTACAGCGCTTGAAAGTGAGCTGGGTGGGGATGACACGCCTGCGCTGTTACACACTTTGGAACTGAAACAGGCGGATTACAAGGCCTGTGTTACCGATGCTGCTAAGTTGATGCGAGCAAATCAATTGGGCCGGCTGTATGATGTGGGTGACAAGGCCAGCAAACTCCTGGCGTGGCTGGATAAGGCTGAAAGAGCGAGTCCTGTTGTGCCCGTTATTGTTCGCGAGTCTGGTGAAAGTGTGTCTGACCCCGGTGAGATTGTTGACTGCTTTGTTGATCACTTCCGGAAGGTTTATACCCCGGTGAGTGATCGTGATGAGGCTGATTCCCGTCTGCTGTTGCGTGATATAGCTCTTCCTTCTGTCTCGGAAGAAGAGGGCCTGGCTCTGGAGGCTCCCTTTACGGTGGATGAGATTGCCCTTGCTATCCGATCTTTGCGCTCAGGTAAGGCGATGGGGCCCAATGGTTTGCCCATCGAACTTTACAAACTTTGTCCGGACAAGATGGCCGCCCATCTGCGCAACATGTTTCTTGACGCGTTCGAGGCAGGAATCCTTCCGCTTGAACAGCGCCTAGCTACTATAGTGGTCATTTATAAGGATGGCAAGCCTCGTGATCGCTGCACCTCCTATCGCCCCATTTCCCTGCTAAATGCGGAACCTGAAATCCTGGCCAAGGTTCTGGCCAATCGGTTGTTAACGGTGATTTGTGACCTGATCCATCCGGATCAATCCGGTTTCATACCGCACAGAAACACGGCCCTTAATCTGCGTAGGCTTCATGGTGTTCTCGCGAGAGCTGCAACTCTCACGGAGCCTGCGGTGGTGGCCTCTCTAGACGCTACGATGGCTTTTGACACCATTGAATGGCCTTATCTCTGGGCGGCCCTCTCCAAGTTTGGCTTTGGCCCTAACTTTATTGCCTGGGTCAGGCTCCTTTATGAACAACCACTGGATCAGGTTATGGTAAATGGCAGAAGCTCTGACCCCTTCCCGTTGGGCCGCGGCACCCGTCAGGGATGTCCGCTTTCCCCGCTCCTATTCGCGTTGGCACTTGAACCCCTTGCGGCGTGGCTCCGGTGGGAACCCTCGATTAAAGGGATCCGGTGGATGCCTGATCTAGAGGATCGCTTCTCACTGTATGCCGACGACATCCTTCTTTATTTCACTTCCCCTCAAAAGTCCTTGAACGTACTCTTCGACGTTCCTACATCCTTCGGTAAGAACTCTGGATTGGTCATCAACTGGACCAAATCCTGTGTTTATGTCATAGCCGGGGTTCTGCCGCCTTTGCCTCGCAGGTTCCCAATTTTGGTGGCGGCTGACGGCTTCAAGTATTTGGGGATTTATGTCTCTATGGTTTCTGCGGTCCGTTATGAGCGAAATCTGTATGCTCCGCTCCGCCGACTCAAACAAGATGTAAGACGATGGCGTGAGTTGCCCTTGTCTCCATTGGGCCGAGCGGCGCTTTTTAAAATGATGTCGCTCCCCCGATTTCTCTATGCCTTGCAGAATTTCTTCGACCCTGTCCCCGCTCGCTACTTTCGCGAGATCGAGAGTCTACAGCGGCAATTGATCTGGGATGGTCGTGCCCGTATTGCGCTGTCTAAGCTCACTCTTTCCTGGTACGATGGTGGTATTGCTTTGCCAGATATCAGACGCTATTACTGGGCCTCGCACTTCAGCGCCATTAATCATGCAACGTACTCATCGGAACCCGCTCCCGCCTTCGCCTTGGATAAATATTACTGCTCGGTGGCAACTTTAATAGGGCTTTGTACTCGAAGTCGCCAATCCGTTTCCTCACGGGTCCTACGAAGTGTGCAGTGCGGGCCTGGAGGGATGCAACTGTGGCTACGGGCTGGGGTGGCAAGCTGACGCGTATGACGCCATTGTATGATTCTGATCGATTGGGCAACCTTTGGAAGACGAAAGGGTTTGACAGGTGGGACATGATTGGGATCAGTAAGGTGGATGATCTTTGGGCCAGGGGCGCTGTGAAGTCCTTTGCAGCCCTGAAACTGGAATACCAGCTTGATGACAGGGAGCACTTTCAGTATATGCAGGTTCGACATGCCTTGTCCTCCGTCTTTCCCCCCGGTACTGATATTCCACAATCCTCCCCCGTGGAGGATCGCGTCCTAGACGGCCATGTCCCCGATAGTACGATTTCCTTAATATATAAGAAGCTCATTAACAACAGGGCTGACCAGCTGGGGAAACTTTGTGCTTCCTGGACAGCTGACGGGCTTGAACTAGATGATGAGGACTGGCAGTCAGCGGTTTCCTCCCCTAAGGAGGTGGCTATTCCGGCTCGGCTTCGTTTTGTCCAGCTAAAGATCCTCCACCGTGTGTATGTGACTGGTATGCGTCTGGTGCGAATGGGGTTTGTGACGGATGGACGGTGTAGGCATGGGTGCGGTATGGATGGTACTTTTCTCCATGTTCTGTGGGAATGTCCGATTGTCTCGGCCTTCTGGTCTAGGGTGCACGATGTGATGGGACGTGTCACTGGAGTCCCCCTCCTTCATGAGGCACGACGTTGCTTGCTTAATGTGTGGGAGCCTATGGATTGTACTGCTGCTCAGACCTTCTGGGTCACTCTGGGCAACATGGTTGCAAAGAGGGATATAGCTCAGCTCTGGGGCTCCGCCAGACCACCGCTGCTCAGTGCCTGGAAGGATAACATGGACTGGTGCATGTTTCGAGAAAAGACAGTGTATGAGGCACGGGGGCGTCCCAAGAAATGGTCCAGGGTTTGGGCTCAGTGGAATTCGTACCGTGGTGATATTTGTTCCCCTCCACTTGACTACGAGGTTCCTCTCCCCTCCTCCCCATGATTGACGTTCCGTTTTCTGTTTTCTATATCATATGTGTCCTTTCTTCCTTCATGCTCGCTCCCCCTTGCCAGATGCGTTCCTTTATATATTTATTCCTTTTTCCCTTCCCCCCCTCCTATGACCCTTGCCAGTATGATACCATGTGTTTGTGTGTTGTTGTTTTTCTTCGACAAAATCATAAAATTAAACCTTTAATATCCTTTTGCTACGGTTCCATGCTCCACACTACAATGTACGCTCAGAGATCGTTTTAACAGTGTACTGTCCTTTTTTATTCTTTCACTATATGTCATAGCGGCCGACACTGAGGGGTTGTAGGCAGACGCTGTGTAATGTGCATTTCACAAATAAAGGTTTACAAAAAAAAAAAAAAATTGAATGTATGTTTTTAAATTCGAACCAGAATTAAATCACCAAACAGGTAATTTTTGTATGTGTACAGCAGGCTGGTTGCAATTTTTTTAAAACAGAATATTAAAAGGAAATTGAGTTTTAGCCCATTCTTTAAAAATAATACTTTATTTCTGTTGATGTATTTTGTACACTCTTAAAAAGAAAAAGAAGTATTCAAAGAAGAAAGAAGATGTTTTGGTGTTGCGTATTGTTAAATGTTGCTTTAGTGAATGAGAGTAACCTTTTTATTAAAAACACAAATGTGCTCCAACTTCGAAAAAGTTGAAGAGAAAAAAGAAGAATGGAAGAAGGATTTTTGTGTAGCTTTTTTTTAAATGATATTTTCAGGGTATGAATTTTTGAGAAAGAGGTTTGTAGATTGTTGAAATACCAGTGGTCTTTGGAAGAGATATTATATATTAGAGAAAATTGCCAAGATTTGAAGACAGAAAACAACAACAGTTAGGACTAGTTCGATTTTAATTTGACAAAAAAAATCTGTCAATTCATTATACACTATAAATGCAAAAAGGAGAGTAATTCACATCGATAGAGGTGCTGTTAATAATTTAGGATGTATGCGACATTGTTTAGGTAGTTTGCAGCTTCAAATATTGAGAACTGTTACATATTAACAGTCATGTTTTAAACATTTGTTTTAACTTTATTTTAAATTTTTTGGCTGCAGACATCCTATCAATGGTGCACCTGTCTCATGTTTTGGAAACATTGCTCCTTCTTCAAAATTTCCAGAAAATGACACAGGTCATGCTGACTCTCAACGGCATTGTTGGTTTATGTACTTCCCTCTAAACAAGTCGAGTAGCAGTTTCATCACTCAATTGGAAAATGCAGTTGTCTTCTGTGAACTGACCTGCTTGGATGGTCATTCAGTGTCCCTACAAAGTAATTTAGCGGTAAGGCATATTTTTTACATTTTTTAGAAAACTTTCAGACTGTACAATTGAAGTTCAGTATTCATCTACACATTCCGGGGGTAGAAAATACAAAGCAGGTGTTTTTCTTTATTTTAAATTGCATTTCACTATTTTACAAGTAATCCTTGACTAAGGATTTAAATATTGTTTGTCTGATATGCATTAGAAAAGTGAACAAAATACCCTTGAATTTGTGTATTTCGATAAGTTTTTATTACACTGTTAATGATTGAATTAAAAAAATTGTTATTATTTTCCCGGGACTTTTATTCAATGATTCGGATGTAATCACTGTTAAAAATTCAGTGTATGTCGAAGACTGCTTGTCAGGAAGTAAAGCATAAATTAATGGTATAGTAGTGAGATTAATGGATGCATAGACTTTGCAAACTTGGATGAAGGCAAATGCAGTAGACTTAAAAGTCCCATAGCCAAATTTCACTGTTTACAAGGGTTACCGTGTTATGAAGGGTATCAAAAATTAAAGTACATTTTAGAGGGGTTGATTGTTAAATAGTAGGAACTGTTCATGATTAAAAGATTCAGATAGTTTATTAAATTCTGAAGACATTTTAGAAGTGTTTAGATGGGGATTACTGGCCTAATTTTGGCTTTGTACCATTCTCCTTTAATTGGGAATGGTGAGCATACTACTAGCTAAATGAATAAGGATGTTCTGAGTTACCTCTCTCATACCGGAGCCCCAGACTTCATTATAGGTGCCTACAAGTGTTTTAATGTGTTACTGCATTGCAAAGGTAGAGTGGTTATGCTTAGTGGACCTCTCAACAATATCACCAGGTTAAGCAACAGCTCTGGGCCAGATATAGCAGCAGTCCTACCCTCGAACTATACCTATATTAGTAAAAATAGATTGAATAAAGAGGGAGGTGGGATTGCAATTATTTTTCAAAATACCTACACCTGCAAATGGATAGACCTGGACATTCAAAATTGTGAAGCTGGATCCTTTAAGCTTCTTTTTTTTATGTTCAAAATGTTTTTATTGAAGTTTATGCAACATAAGAAAACACAAGTACAATACAGAAAGAATAATTCCTACATACGTAAATGAGCAATTGAGCAGTATAAAATGCAATAATTTAAAAATGAAAAGGAAGGGAAAGGGAGAGAGAGGAAGGGAGAATGGGGGAAAGAACATATCATAGAATTATAAAATCAGAACATATAGAGTTACCAGTTAGTTGAATAAAACAAAAATGGCAATAAAGAAAAATTAATCATCAAAAGACATAAAAGCATACTAATCATCTCATTTCAAAACATACGAATCAATAGGTGACCAAAAAGATTGAAATGACTGTGAATTGTGAGTAACGCCTTTAAGAGACAGCTGAGCTCCTCTTCTTGTAAAGGTAATCCAAGACCACCAAGCATGAACTGAAAGAGAAGAAGCGTCTTTCCAACAAAAAGTAATGGATTTTAAAGCAGCTGTTATTAACAAATTAAATAGCTTTGTCTCTGAATCATTAAGAGGATGGGAGAGGGCAACCGATTTGCATATTAACACAGCATAAAAAATATCATCATGTACAGGCAAAATTTTCAAAATGACATTCCAAACATGCAACCAAAATTTCATAATAATTGTACATTCAAATAACATATGACGAAGTGATCCAGAAGTTGACTTGCAGTGCCAACAAACATCAGATGGTATCAATTTAGCATTACTTAATCGAGATGGGGTCTATAAAGCGTTAAATAAAATATAAGCATTAGTCTGATAAAGGACACCGGAAGCCAACCGGAGATGCTGCTGGGCCATATTGAGGACCATGAGTCATCTGATAGGGAAGTGGAAAGTTCAGTGTTCCAAAAAGATGATATTTCACCAACATTAGAGCCCTGGAAAGTAGAATTTTGTTTTATAGAAAACAGAGACAGCTTTGGAGGTTGACGTAACAGCCTTAAGGTAAATCAAAAGGTCGTTAGTGGTGGAAGAGGGAATACCATCTGGAAAGGAATGTAAAATAGAGTTACATAAAGACTGGTATTTTGAAAAATCAGAAACCGGGATATCAAACTGTAATTGTAGTTGCTCAAAAGGAATAAAGGCATTGTTATAAAAGACATCTTTAAGATATAAAATTCCTTTTGAAATCCATGAGGACCAAAAATTAATGTTCCTGTTTAGTTTAAGTAGAGCGTAAGGGTAATTCAAAATTAGAGTCCAAGTCATTAAGTATTAATCTAGAAGATTTAATTATAGATGACCGATGAACTACCTTAGAAGCAGAGGACATTGACAACAAAGAAAGCAATGTAAAGGGGCGTACAATTGAGGTTTCAATATCTAACCAAATTGGAGGCTTGACCACAGGTGAATTTGAAAACCACAAGGAACTTTGTTTTAAGAAAAAAGCTTTATGATAAAGGTAAAAGTCTGAAAGGGCAAATCCTACCTGGGACTTGGGGAGTTTTAATTTTCTGTAAGCAATACGAGGAACTTTGTTGGACCAAAGGAATTTAGATAAGAGCTTATCAACATCTTTATAGAATTTTAGAGGAAATTGAGTGGGAATCATAGCCAAAGAATAAAAGATTTTTGGTGCAATATTCATTTTTATAGCTTCCATTCTCCCCCACCAGGTGAGATGAAGGTGAGACCATTTGGACCTTTTGTCTTTGATGTAATCAAGTATAAAATCCGTATTTAATTTTAATGTAGCAGGCAATGAAGAGGCAATAGAATACCCAAGTACTTAAGCTTAATGTTTTGCCAAAGAATGTTTGCGTTTGGTAACATATCCGGCGTACAAAAAGCATTTAAAGGAAAAAATTCAGTTTTATTTACATTTAACTTGTAACCTGAAACTACAGAATAATTAGTAATAATGTCTAAGAGGGAGGGAACAGAGAAGAGTGGATTGCTAATAAACAATAACACATCATCTGCATATGCTAAAGTTTTAACAGTGACATCATTTATTGCAACACCTTGAATAATATCACAGCAGCGGACATAATTAAGAAAAGGCTCAATTCCTAATAAAAATAACAGTGGGGATAGGGGACAACCCTGCCTAGTACCTCTAAAGAGTGGAAACTGAGTAGAAATTTGACCATTAATAAACAGACGAGCAGTAGGGGCAAAATATAAAGCAGAAATCATATGAATAAACTGGATACCAAAATTAAAAGACAATAAAGTTTTAAATAAAAATTGCCAATGAATTTTGTCCAATGCTTTTTCTGCATCTAAAGCCATCACTCCCGCAGGAGAAGTAAGGTGAGAGCTCTGTTCAATAACATGTAAAAGCGTTCTGGTATTATTCGCAGAGTATCTATTTTTCATGAAACCAGATTGATCTGGATGAATGATGGAATGAAGGATAGGAGCCAATCTAGTAGCAAGGATTTTAGCATAAAGTTTACAATCTTGGTTTATTAGGGAAATGGGACAATAATTAGAAACCAGGGAAGGGTCCTTATCAGGTTTTGGCAAAACAATGATTAAAGCATCCGTAAAGGAGCCCGAAATAGTACCAGAGGAACCAAAATGAGAAAAAAGGGCACTTAAACAAGGTAAAAGGTGAGAATTAAATTCTTTATAAAATTCAGCTGGGATACCATCCGGGCCTGGGGATTTATTCTTAGGAAGTGATTTAATAGCAAGTAAGATCTCATCCCAAGTAATTGGGGAATCTAAAGTTAATCCATTGGATGGAGAAACTTGGGGCAAATTACATTTATTTAAAAAGGAATCAATTAAAGAATCATCACAGGTATCAGGTTTACTATATAAGGAAGAGTAAAAAGTTAAAAATTCTTGGACAATATCATTATGGGAAATAGCTACTTGGCCATTAGCACCACGTATCGAGCTTATTTGGGTCTTATCCCTCTTGATTCGCAAATAATTTGCAAGGAGTTTCCCAGACCTATTGGCATTAAAGTGAAATTTAGCATTAGATTTTGCGAGTTGAACCCCTGCTCTAGTACTAAGTAGAGCATTAAATTCATAACAAAGCTTTTGTAGTGTAAATTTGTGTTGAGGGTCATTAGAAGTAATAAATAAACGCTCACATTTGGCAATTTGTTTGTCCAAAAGATCAATTTTGGAGTTGAATTGCTTGTTTGCATGGGTCATAATAGAAATTGTGGTACCTCTAATATAGGCCTTAAACGCATCCCATCTATTAACAAGTGAAGTTGAGCCTTCAGGGTTAAACAAAAAATAGTCCTGAATAGCTTGTAATAGTTTAGGCTTATGCGTGTCATTGAGTACAACATTCGAGTTCATACGCCATCTATTTTGTTTGGTAAACATAGAAGAGATATTTAAAACAAAGGAAATTAAGGCATGGTCTGAGATATCAATATTACCTACAACAGGATTGTCAGCTGATTGGAGTAAAGAAGGAGAAAGCAAAAAGTAATCAATCCGTGAATGAGAATTATGGGAATTAGAGAAAAAGGAAAACCATTTTTCAGTAGGGAAGTGTATCCTCCAAATATCAGCCAACTTGGTGGTGCGAAAGAAAGATTTAAAGGCATAAAAAACTTTAGGAGGGCGGAATTTTGTAGAGGAAAGCCTATCTAACAACGGATCAATAATCACATTGAAATCCCCCCCAACAATCAAAGGAACTTGTCCTAACTTCAGAACTTCAGTAGTAATAGTAGACCAGAACGAAGGGTCATCAGCCGTAGGGCCATAATTATTAAGCAAATAGAAGGTAGAGTCATATATTTTTACCTTAACTACAATATATCTACCTTCTGTGTCATTAAACTTACTAAGAATTTGACAGTGTAACCTTTTTGCAAAGAAAATTGCAACTCCATTTTTCTTCCCCAGCGCAGGTGAAGAAACAATATTATCAACCTATTTTTTCTTCATATAATGTAAAATCTTATCATCAACGTGCGTTTCTTGAAGAAAAGAAATGTCAGCTTTGCATGCACCCAGGTAGTCCAAGATTTGTGTACGTTTTACTGGATGCCGCAGGCCCTTGACATTAAGTGACACAAGTTTAATAGAATGAATATTAGCCATTAGGAGTTAAAAGGAAGAGGATAGGAACAGATTCAAAGGAAGAGGAACTGAAAAATAGCCATATAGAAAGAGTAACTCCACGCAAAGATTAATAAAAGGAGGGACACAAAAGGGAGAAACATAAAGGAAGGGAAAAATAACAAACAAGAAACAGAAACATATATAAGAAGACAGAGACGCACACCTGTTCCTCAAGCATGGCCAGATAAACCGTCGGAGCCCGTGAAGAGAAAAATATAAATGTCAGGATAAATCAGAATAGACGTCTTCAAGTAACAGGGTCATGAGTGTCCATTGACGGTGAAGCTTGTTGTTCCAGAAAGAGTCTCAAATCTTCAGAACGATGAAAAGATTTAGAAAAGGTGTCTTTCCAGATTCTCATCGTAGAGGGATCAAATAGACCATACTTAAAACCAAGGCTTCGCAATTGTGGACGAAAAGAGGAAAATTCCTTGCGAATAGCAATCGTTTCCTTAGCAAAATCTTGATGGATAAAGATTTTACAGCCATTTACTAAGAGGGAGGGAATGTCTCTTGCTGCTTTCCTGATAAGGACCAAATGATGGTGTCGCAGAACCTTAAAAATCATTTGCCGGGGTTTAGTATTTCGAAGATTCCTGTGTGATGGAATTCTGTGAGCCTTATCTATTTCAAAATTTTCAGGAAATTTGATATTTAGGAGGCCAGGAAGCAAGGACTCTAGATATAATCGACAATCAGATCCCTCAACCTCTTCAGGAAGATTGAAAATACGAAGATTGTATTGCCTATTACGGATTTCCAATTCCAGTAATTGAGTATGCATTGGTACTATTTGAGTCACAAAAGGAGTAAAAGCGTCCAATTTATTTTTATTGTCCTGAATTTTGATAGTGTTATCAGACACTTTCATGGAAATAGATGCCATATCTTTGCGTATATTTTTGACTTCAGTGGCAATAGTGTCAGTATTCAGACACAGCGCTTGAAGTTCCTCGAAAATCAGAGCAAGGGAAGGTTCAGAAGATTCAACAACCTTAGACTTAGTTGGAGGAGGTGAAGTCTGCTGTTTCCTTTTATTAGTAGGTACATTTTTATATTCCATCCTGAGGTGAAAAAATAACCTTTCATGTCAAAAAACACCCAAAAAAAATAAATCACCTCAAAGTTTTAATAAATATGTGGGAAAAAGCATGTAAAGTCCCCAAAAGTACTGTAAAAGGACTGGTGCAGTAGCTAAACAGGGTCATGGGTGTGGTCAGGCCAAAGCCAGGCCCTTTCTTTATTTTCACTCCGCCCCTCAAGCAAAGCAAGCCGGCAGACACAGATGCAGAGGCAGAGGAGAGGACGAAGGATCGAGCAGAAGCAGTTTCCCTTGACAAAATCGCCCAGGAATAGAGCCACAGATAGGGGGCAGTGAGGAAATGAAAGCGCCGCTAGAAAACATCGGGTCCTGACTGAAAATTTTTCGTTTTCCGGCTAATTGGGCCGGTAGACTTACGGAGCTCCGGCAGTGGCGACCATCTTGGTCGACGCGCTCGCGCGACTCCCGATCCTTTAAGCTTCTGCTATCCCCAAATTTCACCCTATCCGGTGCTTTAATCTATCATGCTCCGGGCACAGCCAGCACCTGGGCCGCCTCCTTTTCTGAGTTCATTGCCCCGTTCCTGTTGGATGCCACTAACTTTCTGATAGTCGGAGACCTAAATATCCACTTTAATGATACCTCTTGTCACACCAGTACCAACCTCATATCTGACCTAGCAGCATTAAATCTTACTCTTTGTAACTCTGGACCAACTCATAAGGCCGGCAATCTACTTGATCTGATCTTCTCCAATCTTGACAATATTGTATGTAAGCCACATTTACATATTCCCTGGTCTGACCATTACTTGGTGGAATTTACAATAACTATCCCCCTGCCTGTCACTTCTCAGACAACTCCTACAGGACCTAGGGTGATGAGAAATTGGAAAAAACTCGATACTACTCAATTGAATGCGTGCCTTGACGAAACTAGGCCCCTCACCACCATAACAAATATCGAGGAGGCAGCAGTTATTCATAACTGGCTTAGTTCTGCCATCAATGTATGCCTTCCACAAAGAAATAAAAAGCATAACTCGCATCATCCTCCTGCTCCATGGTTTACGGAATCAATTAAACTGGAAAAAACTGCATGTAAAAATTTAGAGCGTTGATGGCGTGCTCATTACGACCCCTCGATAAAGCTATTATATAAAGCTGCCCTAGCTAAATATCATGCAAACTGTAAGATAGCCAGGGCTGAATATACCAAATTAACTATTGAGAATGCACAAAACCGTCCCAAAGCACTTTTTAAAATTGTGCAAGAACTCTCTGGTTCTACCTGTCAACCGAGAGCCCCATGTTTGGACTCCTCAAAGTGCAATGCTGTGGCAGAATTTTTTATAAACAAAATAGGTAACATCTATGCAGATTTCAAAGACCCAACTTTTCCTTCAATAGCACCTGAATCTCCCAAAATGATTTCTCACTCTGACAATGCTATACCGGACCCACCTTTAAATGACACCTCTCAGCACTTAGTAAACTGGGACTTGCTCAACTTGTCAACATTACGTGAGATCATTAATAACATCAAATCAGGTTCCCCCCTGGATCCCTTTACCCCACAAGTCCTTTTGACACTCGACACCCCTTCCCTCACTCTCATTCTGGAGCTGCTTAACTCCTCCCTAAGGGAAGCTAAAGTCGCCAAGGCATGGAAACATGCTATGGTAGCACCCTTGCTGAAGAAGGCTAATGCGGATCCAGATGACCCTTCTAATTTCCGCCCAATCTCGCTTCTACCCTTATTTTCTAAAATCTTGGAAAAACACATTGTCACTCAACTCAACTTCACAGAATCAATGAATCTCCTTCACACATCCCAGTCGGGATTTAGGGCGGGATTCTCAACCGAATCGACTCTTCTAGGGGTTTCTGAGACCATACGCCGACAAGTTTATTTATTATTACATTTATTAAGCGCGCAGCTACCCGGAGGTTTCCCGGCGCTACCTCCGGGTAGCTGCGCGCTCTATAAAAAGAAATATAATAATAATAATAATAATAATAATAACCGCTCTGCCTTTGCACTGGGTAAAGAAAAAGTCAACACACCACCAATGACTCGTGGGCTCTGTTAAGTTGACGATGGGGAAACCGTGGCACTCATCTTACTCGACTTCAGTGCCGCGTTTCCCACACCATCCTCCTTAACACCTTGCAAGTTTGTGGCATCTCTGGATCTGCCCTTGCATGGCTCAAAAGCTTCCTCAATGACAGAACTTTCCAAATCTTCTTTTCCACATCCTCCTCAAAACCACATGACTCTCAATTTGGGGTTCCTCAAGGCTCGATTCTCAGCCCCATATTATTTAATTTGTACATCAGTCCCCTTGCTACTTTAGCGGAACAAGCCGGGTTGACGATATACTCATACGCTGACGACACCCAGCTTATTTATTCACTTTCCACTAACGCACACTCTAACCTGTCTTCCCTCTGCTCCGGCCTCAAACTTAAACTCAATGGGGGAAAAACTGAATTGCTTCTGTTTGGTAAACACACTGCCTTTTGGGGCCCCCAACATTGGCCACCTCAGATGGGACCCACACGCTCTCCTTCCAAAACCGCTCGCAATCTTGGCATCATTTTTGATGACCAAATGTCCATGAAACAACAAACGGTCAGAGTTGCTGCCACTTGTTTTACCATCCTCAAGTGGCTTAGGAAAATCATATGGATGCTCCCCCAGGACACACAAAAACCCGTAGTCCAGGCTCTAATCACATCCAGACTGGACTACGGCAACATCTTGTACCTAGGAGCCTGTAAGGAAGTCCCAAGGAAACTTCAAACAGTACAAAACGAAGCGGTTAGGCTGCTTTGCAATCTGCCCAAAAAATCTTCCACCTCCTCTGGTTTACGTAATCTTCACTGGCTTAGAATCGAAAGCCGCACAAAATTTAAAGCCTTGTGTTTCATGCACAGAATAAAGTCAGGTAAAGCACCATCCTACCTGAGTACCCTTGTTCACCAGTACTGCCCCCCAAGAACCCTCCGCTCCTCAAGCCAACATAAGTTTCAGGTACCCAGGATTAACCGAGCAAGAATGGGTGGACGTTCCTTCTCATACCTTGCCCCTTCCCTTTGGAATTCCCTCCGTATCTATCTTCGCACAGACTCATGCTACCTCCAATTCCGCAGGAACTTAAAAACATGGTTGTTTAACCAATAATCCTCCTATTAGGCCCTTCTGTCCCCCTACTGTATTCTCGCTTAACGTGTCTTTAGCGCCGGGAAACCTCCGGGTAGCTGCGCGCTCTATAAAAAGAAATATAATAATAATAATAATAATAATAACCGCTCTGCCTTTGCACTGGGTAAAGAAAAAGTCAACACACCACCAATGACTCGTGGGCTCTGTTAATCTCTCATTACAAATAAAAATACCCACCAAAATTTATCAGACAGCTTCCTCTCTGTGAAAGGACATATTGTGTATACCGTAGGGTGCACCATATGTACAAAAACTAAAAAAAACATAAAAAATAGTGCCTTGATAATAGTTTTATTATGTTTTTCCTTTGGCATTGCACCTCAATATTGAAACAAAATGTTATTAAGTGGTTTTAATATGTGAAGCTCTATGGACAAAATAGAAAGTTATAGATGGCATTTTCCTGTTTGAAAAGACCTTTGGTTTTATTTTTTTCACTGGATTTTATTTATTAAACTAGTAAGTTTGTGTTTGCTAGTTTGAGTATTTCAAAATGTAATTTATTTATTTATCTTTAATTAGAAAGTTTTGTATAGCGCTAACTAGACCCAGTAAAGGGTATCAGAGTGCTTTACAACTGTTACAACAAAAAGAGAAGTGAGAACTAGAATATAGATATGAGTAGCTAACAGGAGAATATAAATGTCTACAGTAAATGTTGTAGGTCAGGGGAAATTCAGGGGGCATATTCTCAAGGAGCTATCGCCGAGTTAAAGGCACTTTATAGCAGCCAAAGTCAGAATAAAATCATTACCCCATTCACAAGCAGGCGCTAACAGCCGACAGCACCAGTTTAGCTGCCATAGCAGCCACAAAAAACATCACCACAGACAACACCAGCAACTATCGCTAATGAGAAACAGAGTAGGCGTTCCCGTGCAAAAAGCTGCGACAACACCACTCCGCAACATTCTCAATGATCAGCCAGATTGGTGATAAGAACACAAAACATATGATAAGGCGCTTTAGCATCAGGAAACTAACACCTGCTCTGACCTGGTGCAAAGTCGGATGACAGCCTGCACACAAAAGGGAGCCGATCCCAGAGCCATACCTGAAAAGCAACAAATTCCATGGAGCCACTGATCATGCGGGCCGGACACCCAAGAGGGCCACAACACCCACCACCCCCAGGACCCACCCCACCCCTCCGGACACCCACCCCGGGCACCCCACCACCACCGGACCAAGAGACTGCACATCAACGGCCTGAAAATAGGGAAAAAGCACCCCCCTGATGTCACACAATTACAGCAATCAACACACATGTGAGTACAGAAATCCGGAGTAATTCATGCACCATTGAAAGACCAAACAAAATGTCACATACTAATTCGTGAAGAGTCATGGCAGGGCATCCCTTGACAATCTGTGAGTCACAGCTTGTAAGACAATATCCAAGATAAAAAGGTGTGTCAGGCACTCAGCAAAAGGACAGGAAGGTAGAGAAAGAGAGAGAGAGAGAACGAAAGAGAGAGACTGAACAAGGAGCGCAATGCCAATCGTGCCCTTGGCTCATTCAAACATGCCAGCAGCTAAGTGTGTCCCGAAGTTTGTGCACCCTAAATCACAGGTCTAGCATCAAAATCAGCGCAAAGGCCACATCACATCTCAGAAATGCAAGCAGTAGTCAGACTAATTGCAAGGTGAGGCTCTTCCATGGTCGGAACAGCAAAGTGTCGTTTGGCAACGTTCCCAAATTGGACATACTGCTGGGGGGGAGTACACACATGGCAATGTAGCACGACATGTGACCTTGTCGGACCCTTCCACCTGATCACTGTCAGCAGAGCAGACAGTTGGCGCAGTCCGGTGGTACAGCACTATGCAGACCCCATGGGCTGTGAGCCGTGTCCCCTCACACGGGGCAATGGGCAGACCCCAAATGTCACATGACTCGTTCAGCAAACAAAGGTGAGCTGAGACCATTGCCATCCGTAATAATTTGTGTACATTGTTGCACCGCCATGTATTGCACCTCAACATGTTCCCATGCTGCGTAGAAGTGTCTCAAGCATGTTCCTTCATGTTGTGGCCATTGCCTTATCTGTACTGAAACGCACATGTACGAATCGTGTGCCACAATTATCATAGTCCCTACACAGGGAGGGACTGAGTGACGCATGTAAAATGGGGATGGGTCCCTTTTGACTGCTCCCCCTCTGTGAGCCAAACGCTGTGTTTTGGATAGTTTCTGGCAGGTCTGTGCACTTACATGTCTCCAGCAATGTGAGTATGGTGTCCAACCTCTGACCATGTGGAGCAATGCTATGAATCAAAACAGAATGTGTCCACACAGATGTGTGTGGGTAGGTAGGTATGTGAAGGGAAATTCTGTTGTCACATGTGATGTAGGCACTTTGGGCCTGCTACCGATTTGGTCATTCTTACACACAGCCCTATTCAACACATGGCCGTGTGCCTACGTTGGGGGTTGCGAGAATTTCGTTAATGTGCAACGAGGCCACATCTATTACTCACCTTCACAGACATCCAACTAGCCATGTGGCTCAGGCTGCAACATGCGCATTGATGTCACCTAGCAACACAACACAAGGCGTTGAAATGTCATGTGTTGTTTGTGGGAGTCCTGGGAGACAGCTGTGGTGGTGTGTGTGTTCCTGCTGTGTGGCTTGTGCAGGTGGTGGGGCACCTCGAGGCAGCTGGACTGCCCTGCTCCTGGGGTTGGGGTGCGGAGGCTGTCCATTAGCTGTTGGAGGGTGTCTGAACAGATGTGCAGGTTGTCCTCTTCATCATCACTGATGGGATTTGTGGTCTGCTCTGCAGTAAGTGTTGTTTGTCCCCCTGCAATGTTAAGGGGAGATGCATGTTAACAGAGGTTCCCATGTATGTTGCTGCTTTGCAGATGTTTACATGCAGACTGCATGACAATGCACATCGTGTCTGTTTTGGTGGAGCTGGCTATTTGATGGCAGACAGTGGGTTTTCCGAGTATATGCCGGATGTGTGGTAGTACCCGTACATTGTCATCACACAGTGTCAGGCAATGCCAGATGTTAATGGCCAGTTACTTTAAATAGACGGAGCCTGTTGTGTCCTCTGTCCTGTGGTTTAGGTGTTACACTTTGTCCCACATTGCCACCATTGGTGATATTCTGTAGTTGCTATGTATGAGTGTGCTTCATTGTGTGGGGAATAGACCCTGCAGCTCTTATTTTGTGGACCCTTGTCCCTTTGAGGTGGGGTGCCTTTAAATTGTGTGCATTTTGGGGGCTGGGATGTTTGCGACTTGGGTCATTTGTGCTCTTGGACAGATTTTGTGGCCTTGTGCATTGTTTGGCTGATGCGTGTATTGGATGGCATGGGTTGTAGGTGCACATGGATGTGTCAGAGTGTGACCTGCTCCTTTATGGATGTAATCCACACTGGGCCACCTCCATGTCGATTTGTGCACCATTTCATGTATTTAGGCTGTTGCCATGCTATCGCTCATGCAGTGTCACTTGCTTAGTCAGTGTGGCTCACACAGCCGCTGCTTTTCTGGATTCATCTCATGTGCAAGGATTGGTAGTGTTGTTGGTTATTCAGAGGGGGCCCATATGTGCACATTGTGGACAGGGGCCTACTTGGTGTTTGTATGTGTGCTGCAGTTTGGCAAGGGTATCAGGGACATGTTCCACTGCCATTGTGCATGTGCTACACATGATTGTGCATGTGTCCCATTGTGCCCATCTCCCCCGTGCCCCCAGTCCCTGGTCGTCACTCCCCCTGTTGCTGTTGGGTCGGGTAATATTGAGCTGTGTCCAGGCCCCCAACTCCTGCCACCGTCTCCACACTGGTGACTGTGGCCACCATTTCCTCCAGGTCATCCAGGTCCTTCTGTGGCACAGGACTCCCACCTCCAGTCACCGTTGCTGCCTCCCTGTTGGCGGCGAGTTTATGTTTGGTCTGGCTTGCACATCATGCCAGCTCCTCTTAACCTCCTCCATTGACCTCATTGACACTCCGACTACATTGGCGACAATGGTCTGCCATATTTCCGTTTGTGTTGCCAGTGCCATAGTGGAGGTGACGAACAGTTGTTGGTAGTGTCCTATCACCTCTGTGACGATGATCCTGCGGACTGAACCCCGTCTTCCTCTACCTCTTCTCCTTGCCCTTCTCCGAACACGGGATTCCATGATGGTCCTCCGTGGGGTTTGTGGGGTTCGGCTTGTCCTCTGCACTCGGTCCGGGTGCATCCATGGTGCTACGTAGTTTGAATTGGTTTTGGCTTGGTTGTTTGTTTTGGCTTTTTTAGTGCATTTTCCCGCATGACGCATGGGTTTTGCAGGGCTGTCGCTGGTTTTTTATGATTCGAAGATTGGGGGCATCGCAACTTTTTGGGATTTCGTGTTTCGCATTTTTTGTTAGTAGCATTGAATATTGCGCAGTCATTTGGCGCGTTATCATGCTATTATCACATGGTGGGACCGGGTTGGGAATTGGACGTTAAGAGGGTGTTATTTTCTTGCTATAGACTGCAGTATGCACAGTTGCGTTAAGCTAAATTTGAGATGGTTATCACATGTTCTTGAGAATATGCCCCCAGGAGTGCATTAGTCAATCTCGCTTCGTGTTCATTCATCACATATCCTGGTAGGAGAGCTGAGTCTAAATGGTAGCCAGCTTACTCTAGAACTGGGATCGGGGGGGAGTTTTGTTCTTTACAAGTAGTTTAACTTCTTTTTTGAAGGAGGAGATTGAAGGGTTCATTCTGATTGCCAGGAGCAGGGCTTTCCAAATCCTAGGTGCTAGGCCTGAGAAGGTGCGCTTGTAGGTTTTATTTTTCTGAAATTCATGTGGTTTCAATAGCATGGTGTTGGTGCTTTTCAAAGTTCTGCTACCTTCTGATAATTCCAGTTTATTGGCTTGATACCTTGGTGTGCTGAAGTGCAGGGCTTTGTGTGTCATGCAAGCAATTTTTAGCTGTGATCTTGCCACATAAGGGAGCCAGTTCAGTGCCTTTAGATCAGGGGTGTTGTGGTCGGTCTTTTTGGAGCCGGTGATGAGTGTTGCAGCCGCATTGAGTGAGGCTCTTAGTGGACCCAGGCTGGATCTCAGAAAACCACAAAGGGTTGTATTCCCATAGTCAATTCTAGGTATCACTAGAGCTTGTACAGCTGTTTTTAGGGCATCATCATTGAGAAAGGGTTTTAGTTGTCTAAGAATGTTCATATGAACGTTTGCTCCTCTGGTGGCTGTGCTGATGTGTTCCTACATGGATTTTAAAATTATGATCCCTGCACCTATGACAATTGTCTACCACCCATCAGAAACAAGGTTCTTCTGATAACACTGATGATCATAAGGGAAGCTCATGAACATGAATGTCTTTATAGATTGCTCTTATGCAGGCTAGGGCATGTCAATGAAATCAAACACTCAAAATAAGCCAATAAATACACTGGCCTTTCTTCTGATTTTTTTCTGAACCAGTAATTCCATAATTTACTTTAGATTTCTGAAGGCTAACTTTTCTTGGTGACGTGTGGCGAATGCTTGTTTTCCCCTATATTTTATTCCATTATAATATGCTTGTGTAATTAACATGATTCCTCTGCACAGCCTGTACTGTTCTGGGTTACTCCCTTCACAATGCATCCAGGGACTTATTAACCAAGAGTTGGATAGAAATGTGTCACTGGGACTCTGGGAACAAACCAATATGGTATTTCTGATTAGTCTCACGGTAAAATCAAACGTATTTCTATGTGTAAGTGAGTTTGAGCAAAGCGTTCCTCTGGTACCCTCCACTTAGCACACGTAATTCATTATTCAAGACTTTCAATACATTTGTGTAGGTATTTATGTTTTTGTACTTTAATTTTTTGACTAGAAAGGAACTGGCTGTGCCTGGACAAAAGCAGGTGTATTATGTAATGTTATGTTATGTGTACTTGTGGAATTCTGCATCACCAGAGAGAGCTCTGGGTTCTTTTTTGGGCAAAGTAGAGAGAGTTCGTGGACAAAGGAATTTTCATGCGAGCAGATAGGCGAAACACAAGCACAATTACCTGTCTCTACCCTGGCCTTTTTATATGCATTAGGGAGCCAATTTGGAGCAGGACATTAGGTACTGTTTTGTAGAGAGTCAGGGCCTAATTAGGATGTCGATTGGAAAGCCTCCAACCCAAAGTCAAAAGCTTTCCAACCGACATCCTTTGTATGACTTCCAATCGCTGTATTACAATTGCAGTGGTCGAAGTCAAACTGCCCGGTCATTTCAGCTGGCTTCCGACGGGCTCTAGGGGCACATTGACCAGACGGAAACCACAACATAATCCCTTATGGCCGATGTTTACGCCATTGGGATAATGGTGTCAGTTTCAGATAGACTTTCCATGTCGGGCTTTCCGACATGGAAAGTCTGTCAGAAGCCGACTTAAGGGGCCCCTAGCAGGGCCCCTTTCCTTCAGTGGCCTCTAGCTGGGTACCTCTAATGCCCCCTGTAAATCCCTGCACAGTGTACCTGCCAAACCGTGCAGGGTTTCACAGAAACTCAAATTTCTCTTTGGGAACTTGTGCTGCAGCCAGTTTCTAACCGCAGCACAAGCACATTGGAGTTTGCGACTGCACTATGTGCAATTGCATCATAATTAGAGTTGTGGAACCGCTAACATGTGGTCGGTTGGTCAGTTCTCACACTGCGTCCGCCCAACATCGTAATAGGCCCCTCAGTGTGCATTGTGTATTTCGTATGCTGTCTCCTTTTCAATAGCTGCAAGGTCATCTGATCCTGAATGATATATACTAAGCTTGCCTTTTAATACTGCTGGGGCATGACATTTGCAAACATTAATGTTGGAATAGCCACTCACATGTTTTTGGACTTGTATCGGATTGACCATGGTAGCTCCACATTCACCTGAAACCGGCTATTCATAACAATATCAGGTTACCGACCCTATATTAATCACCATATTGAACTCATATCCCTCTTAAGTTGCTACAAAGACAGCTCTAGAGTATGGCACCTTGCCCTGGTAGACGTGCTGCCTGCCTCCCTGCTTGTACTGGATGGCCCTAAAGACAGTAAGTAGGCGGCCATGTTTGTGTTTGTTTATGGTTCATTGTATATATATATATATATATATATATATATATATATATATATTACCTACTGGCGATCGCCAGTAGGTATATATATTTAGGATTTTTTTGAATAGGGATTTCTGAAAATTCTATGTTGAATAACTTTGGCGTTGATGGACGGAATTGGCTGAAATTTTCAGGAAAATGACACATTTTGTTTCTGAGCGTCCCCTAAAAGTTTGGGGGGGTTTCGTCAAGTGGGGGCCGAGAGAAAAAGGGGGTCCCAAAACTTGTTTTTAACATTGAGTTTTCCATAGGGCGGTTGGACTCACTTTTAGCTCGAACGGCTGAATGGATTTCTATGAAACTTGGCAAAATTGTAGAGACTGTTTGCCCGATGTGCCTTTGCTAGGTCTCAAGATATGTGCTCCAGTGGATTTTGAGAAATTAACGTTCAAAAAATATATATATCTGTGACAGCGTCCCGGTTAGCGCCCCTGTTCGCGTACCAGACGCGTAACGGAACTTCGCAAGGAGAAGCGGATTGGCTCTCCGGTGACTCTCAACAATCTAAACAGTCCGGAGCGGCCGCCATCTTGTCTCTCGGTAGGATCGAGAGACAAGAGGTGGAAATAAACAAAGGGGGAAATGAATGGAAGGGGCAAGGTAGACCCCTCCTGACCCCCTAGGTTGGGAAATATACCCAGGCTAAAAAAGGGTCGATTTATTTATGTTTCGCTGACCTTAGCAGCGCTTTTGATATGGTAGACCACGCTATACTCTGGGCCAAACTGATTGAAATGGGAGCCCCTGAAGGCATAGTCTACTTCTTGGCCCGCCTGTACGAAAAACTATGCACCAGTGTTCGGTATGGTCCTAATGGGGAGTGTACGAGCAAGTTCAGGATCGGAAGGGCAATAAGGCAGGGGTGTGTTTTAGCACCCCTACTCTTCACACTCTTTATCAATGAGGTGGATTCTGTCCTACAAACAGTTGCGGCAGACGTCCCGAGAGCTAACAACCTTAACATCCCAGTGTTACTCTATGCGGACGACGCCGTGCTGCTGTCCAGGACCCCGTTAGGCCTCCAACGTTTGATGGACAGGTTTGTACAGTTCCTCAAATGTAGGAAGCTGGTGATTAATAGGACAAAAACCTATGTTATGGAGTGTGGGACAGGACGACCTAAAGCGAGACTTAATTCCCATTATTCCATAGAAGGTGAACCGGTCCAAAAAGTTGATAACTTCTGTTACTTGGGGATTACATTTTCCAAAAACGGTAATTGGGATGTAGAACATAAAGCTGTTAAAACAAAGATGACGAGGAGTGCTAATGGGGTATTTGTATTTGCCAAGAAGTTGGGGAATAGGCGTATTAAAGACATGTTAAATATTTTCCAATCAAGATGTCTTTCCGCTGCCCTTTATGGGGCCGGAGTATGGGGTGTGTCATCAGCCGGGAGTCTGCAGGTGGAGGAGAATAATTTTCTGAAAAGGCTCCTGTGTTTACCTAGATCCACCTCTAATAACTTGGTACATAAGGAATTGGGGATCCAATTTTTTAATGACATGATCATGTTAAGACCCCTTTTACTGTGGCGCTCGGTATGGCTGAATGAGGGTACTTCCCTGAATAGAGCCATCATCGATGATTGCCTTACCTTGGATGAGCATCTAAAGATCCCCTGGATCAAATATACGATTGATAGTTTCCAGAAGGTTTTTGGGTTCAATGTGTCCAATGATCGATACTGTGCCTCTGAAATTCCCAAGTCTAATTTGAAAGCCACCTTCTTGAATTATTGTGCAGAGAGGCGTGCTTTGGAGGAATCAAGTCTGTCTACCTGTATGATGTATAACAGTCTGAATGATTTTATTGGACTTCATCCGTACTTGACACAGGTGACAAGAGTTTCGCACCAGTTTGTGCTTACCAGGATGAGGATGGGAACAGTACATCATTTGGTAGCGTGCCCTAATGTAAAAATGCGCCCTTCCGGACCCTGTGCTTGTGATAATAATGCTGAGCAAAGCACTATGCACTTTCTCTTATCGTGCCAATTGTATGGGGAACTGCGGAAAACCTTCTTAAAGCCTATGTTGAAAAGGTTTGGAGTAAGAACAATTAACGAGTCTATGAAACTGCTTTTTAATTTACACCACCCGGACATTTGTTTTTTTACGGCTATGTTCCTGCTGAAAGCAATTGGTGTTAGGAAAAGCATGTGTTTTTAATCATTTTAACTATTTATTCCATCCCCTTCTGGATAATAATGTATTATGTGTTTTTTGTTTATTACAATCGATCAAATGTTCTGTATTTATAACTGTGTGCGCTTTTATGGACATGTTTTCTATGCTCCGAATAAAGCTTTTTGAAATGAACAACTAGAGCGCTAACAGTCTTACTTATGACAAAATTATGGCACACCTGAAGTCATCTTGATTGGAATAAAGTGTTAACACTTAAAACATTTATTTTGCAAAGGAACAAAATGAGGGGTTTCATTTTGCCATAGAAATGTTATATATATATATATATATATATATATATATATATATATATATATATATATATATATATATATATATATATATATATATATATATATATATATATATATATATATATATATATATATATATATATATATATATATATTACCTACTGGCTATCGCCAGTAGGTATATATAGTTAGGATTAATTCCCTATGGCATTTCTGAAAATTCTATGTCTAATAACTTTGGCGTTTGTGGACGGAATCGGCTGAAATTTTCAGGAAAATGGCACATTTCGTTTCTGAGCAGCCCCTGAAAATTTGGGGGGGTTTTGTCAAGGGGGGGCCGAGAAAAAAGGGGGGTCCCAAAACGCGTTTTTCCCATGTTAATTTCCATAGGGAGGTTGGACTCACTTTTAGCTCGAACGGCTGAATGGATTTGCACGAAACTTGGCAAAATTGTAGGGACTGTTAGCCCGATGTGCCTTTGCTAGGTCTCAATATATGTGCTTCAGTGGATTTTGAGAAATTAACGTTCAAATCAAGATATATATCTGTAACAGCGCTCTGGGCAGCGATCCGGTCCGCTTACTTTTCGCGTTTCGGAACTTTGCGCGCAGAAAGCTGATTGGCTCTCCGGTGTCTGTCAACATTCTAAACAGTCCGGAGCGGCCGCCATCTTGTCTCTCGGTAGGATCGAGAGAGAAGAAGAGGTGAAAAACGAAGGGGGAATTTAATGAAAGGGGGCAAGGTATCACCCTCTTGACCCCCTAGGAATGTTGTTGGGGTTATTAAAGGGTCCCGTGGGGAAAAAAAAAAAAAAATGATTTTTCACGGTAGAAGCGCTTCACGGGCCGCGAACTGGGCCGCAAACTGGTAGCGAAACGGGAATTCGCCATTTTGTGCTTCGTTAATTAAATTACTAGGTATAAGGGGGTGCGGGAGACGTATCCTAATCCCCTATGTTTCCTGAGGGTGGCTGAGGAGGCTGATATATGTTGATACATCTCTTCCAGCGGCTGCGCCATCTTGCCTTTTTTCCAATGCCACAATTTTGTCGTGCACGGCAGCCATTTTAGATGCCAGGCTGGTCCCAGGCTATCACCTACCCCTGCGGATGTAGTTTATGGCACCAGCTGTAGAGAATTCAGACATGCCAACCCTCCCGATTCAGGCGTGTGACTACTGATTTCAGTGCTAGTCTCCCGCCTCCCGATTTCTGCAAGCAAAAACGCGGGGGCATATTACGAACAACTAGCGATAATTTTTGTCTCTAACTTGTTTAGAGACAAAAATTATCGCCGCACATCGGCGATTTTTATCGCAGATAAACCTTGCTATTATCGCAGAAAAGTCAGCGATATTCATGTATTATCGAGCAAATGCTCTTAGCCATGTTATCCACCTCCCATTGGATAACATGGCTAAGAACTGCTCAGGGCAGGTGTTAGATTTTGGAGATATTCGCGCTTAGCGCGAATATCTCCAAAAGTTGGTAATAGGAGATAGCGATGTTAGGGACTGTTTGCAGTCGCTAACATCTTGGCACGCCACTTTGCATGTCATTAGTGATAAGTATCACTGACATGCAAAGCGGGGCCCAAGATGGTCGCTATCTCCTTTTAGCTGTCACTAACTGGTGTTAGCGACAGCTTGGTAATAGGGAGATAATTTTATCTCCGCTTTCATGGCTTTTAAAGCCGAAAAAGCGGAGATAAACCCCCTTGATAATATGCCCCACGATTCCTTGGGGGTTTCAGCTGACAGGGCTTGGTATTGTGTTACATGGTAATTTTTCCAGGAAACGTCAGAGGGTCGATGCAGGGGTTCTAGAAGAGGTAATAAACCATTTAAGCCTCATGAACAAGCGCATGGTCTTTTAAAGATTTGTGAAGTACTCGGGGCGGCGGTGTGTGTGTGCTCTCTTTCAGGAGCGGGCGGGGGGGCACTGCCAGCAACTTGCCAGGTCAGGTAGTGTTCAACACGTGCATCACCCTTTCTCTGCCTGCTATTGCGCTCCATGCTTCGGAAAGGTAAGAAAAAGAACGTGCATTTGAGTTTGAAATGTCCGATCCTGCAGCAGCACACTTCCAAAGCCCACACATGACAATAACCCGATTCAAGGCCCTATTCTCCCGTTTTTAAAAAAATAGATAACACTCCGACAAAGTAAGATTATAAAACTTTATTAACTTTTAACTATAATGAACGGAACAAAAACTAAAAACATTTAAACATTTTTCAACTCAAAAAGCAACAATGGTTAGAAGCTGTCTTTTGTGCGAATAGTCCCAAGGCAGCACAACGTGCAGAGTTCTGGACGGCACCCAGGTGATGTCGCCTGGGTGCCGCACTGGTTTTGGGATCCTACAATGCAGCACAGAAAAACAGCGTGGGGCGTCCCGGGTGGTGCGGGGGGAGGCCTCGTCAGTAGCGGTCTGTTGTGCGAATAGTCCCAAGGCAGCAGAACGCGTTGAGATGTTGATGGGACTGTGTCCAGTGTCCCATGGCAGACACAACATGTACGACAGGCACCCAGGTGATGTCCAGTAAACTGCCGCACTGGTTTTGGTATCCTACAATGCTGCTCCGAAAATTGGCGTGCGGCGCCCCGGGGGGGGGGGGGGGGGGGGGCGTGCGGGAGGCGGCGTGAACGGGCCTCCCCAGGTGGCGGCCATCTAGCTGAGTTGCGCCCGCTCTTGCGGCTACAGCGTCTCGCTCACCATGTTGTTCAGTTGCTCCCACTCTTGCAGTGCAGCGATAGGCGGCTGCCACATGGCTCTTAAAATGGCGGACGGCTCCTCGGTTTTGGGCCTGGTCCACTGAAATGGCCCTGGGACACCCTGGAACTCGGACGCTTGCCTGCTAGGGCTTGGGCTCCATTCTCGAAAAGCGTCCCCTCAGCCGTGAAGATTCTACAAAAGACTTGGGGGCCCCCGACTCCCGCAGGCTTCCGGTGGGGAGCGGCTGCCATGATTGCTCGCGGAATGACCACGACGGAGCCACGAGATGGTGGTGCTCTCATGCTGACGCCAGCTTCAGTCTGAATGATCCAGAAACAAGGTGGGGCTTTCATCGTTTGGGAAAAAAAAATGTTCTAAACCAATGAAAAGTGTTATTTTTAGGTCATATGACCAAGCCTTCCATCTTTAGGAAACCAAAAGTAAAATGAACCAATGAAAAGTTTTATAAACAAGTCACATGACCTGTTATGCGGCATAGGGCTACAAAAAGCGTAGAAAATCCGTTGGCACGTGAGGCGGCGTCAGTAGCGGACCGATGTGCGAATAGGCCGAAGGCAGCACAACGCGCCGAGATTCGGATGGCACCGAGGTGGTGTCCAGCAAATTGCCGCACTGGTGTGGCCATCCTACAATGCTGCGCCGAAAGACGGCGTGTCCAGCTGAGTTGCGGTCACTGTTGCGGTACAGTGACTCGAACGCGCCGAGATCCGGATGGCACCGAGGTGGTGTCCAGCAAATTGCCGCACTGGTGTGGCCATCCTACAATGCTGCGCCGAAAGATGGCGTGTCCAGCTGAGTTGCGGTCACTCTTGCGGTACAGTGAGTCGAACGCGCCGAGATCTGGATGGCCCCGATGTTGTGTCCAGCAAGTTGCCGCACTGGTGTGGCCATCCTACAATGCTGCGCCGAAAGTCGGCGTGGGGTGCCCCGTTGGCTTATGAGGTGATGTCAGTAGTGGACCGATGTGTGAATAGGTCGGAACCAGCACAAGGCGCCAAGATCCGAATGGCAAGTCCTGGATGTTGAGTGCCTCAGTTGAGAGTTCTGAGCAGTGCTTGTAAGACTGTCTGAAGCTTATTTGCACCTGCTGCAGCTTCACTATTGCCCTGGTGTGGCCAAAGGTGGCACATGACATAGGCGGCCGGCTCCCGAGTTCCGGCGGAACTTTTTGCCTTTTCCTTTCTGCTTCTTTTCCTACAATCCGTTTCATCTGAAGACACGACCAGGTCCCTGAATGTGTGCAGGGGGACGCTATTGATTGAATGAAAATGGCGGCTTGACACAAAGCTGACTCAAGCGCTACTGTTGATGCTATACAGACAAAAATTGGTTTTCAGTTTGTACATTCTTCAGGTTTTTTTTTTCCATCCAAGTCTGATTGAGAGTTTGTAGAAAAATGGCTTCAGATTTTCCACATACTACTCTTCAACATTCTTCCTAAATGTAACAATGTGAAACTCACTAGGAGAACGGCTGATTCTGTTTCCTTTCAAAATGCTGCCAACAATATTTTCTGAATGGAAGACACCATCTTGTAGCATAAAGGGCCGAAAGGGGTTCTGGTCTGGCCGATGTTTGGTGGAGACATTTTGACTATATGTTGGACCTGCCCGGCCTCGCCCAAAATGGCGCCGGTATAAATGGGACTCGTAACTCCTTGCCCGCAAATGTATATCTAGAAAATGTTATTGTAAGTGGCCCTGTCGTATTTTAATTACAAAATGTACGTCCACCGATTCCGCAACTGTTAGACACCTTTGTTCTTGCAACCTAATGGCCCGCTCGTTACGTTCTTCTACAGTGTAAATGTCTCCTCATCATATACGATTTCAGTTTGCTCCGTGGCCGGCCCACGTGGTTATAGGCCCGTATTTGTATACTGACATTTTCACAATAAAGGTTTTTAAAACAAAACACTGTAGTAGTATTTACATTGGTAAAGTTTTTACTTTTAGTCACTGTTTTCGAATCAGTAAAGGCAAGTGAAATAAAGTAGTCCAATTACATGACGGATAAAAGGTATAATATGTAGGAACGCAGTAAAGATAAATGCTTAAGGGCAGTTGTGTTTTTCATGTCTGCAATATAAAGTGATCGATAAGAATCTGATAATCAGGCGTATCGGCGACTAAGACAGCAGGCCGAATCTCTTTTACTCAACGGCTCCGTCATGGAAGGAAGAAACGCCCTTTTTCTCGAAAAAGGAATATATTTTACTTACAAGACAGTTGTAAATTTTCCGGGAAAGTACATTAGCCTGGATTATTATAACATATGTTTGAAAAAAAAATATTGTTCGAAAACAATAAAAAGCGTAATTTTTAGGTCATATGACCAAGCTTTTCATCATTAAATTAACAAAAGTAAAATGAACCAATGAAAAGTTTTATTAACAAGTCACATGACCTGTTATGCTTACGTTACGCGCTGCGCGCCGCGCCTCGGATCACTTCCGGGTGCGGTAACGCGGCGTGTCATATAACGCATTACGCGACAACGTAGGTCAAGAATATAGTCAAAATGTCTCCACCAACCAGCGTTCGGAACACAACCCCTTTCAGCAGTCCAAAAAGTTCTGTTAAATGACAACAGAGGGGACAGGCAACAAGAACCATCAGTCAAAGAGGGGAGGGCAAGTTCTTCTCTTCCGGGTCATGTTGGGGCGCTACCGGAACTGATCGAATTGGTAGTCTACAGTGTTTCTGGATGTTTCAGACTAAAGCTGGCGTCAGCATGAGACCACTACCATCTCGTAGCTCCGTCGTGGCCATTCCACGAGCAATCATGGCAGCCGCTCCCCACCAGAAGCCTGCGGGAGTCGGAGGCCCCCAAGACTTTTGTAGAATCTTCACGGCTGAGGGGACGCTTTTCGAGAATGGGACCCAAGCCCTATCAGGGAAGCGTCCGAGTTCAAAGGTGTCCCAGGGCCATTTTAATGGACCAGGCCCAAAACCGAAGAGCCGGCCGCCATTTTGAGAGTCCTGTGGCAGCCGCCTATCGCTGCACCGCAAGAGTGGGCGCAATTCAGCTGGATGGTGGGCAAGACGCTGTAGCCGCAAGAGTGGGCGCAACTCAGCTGGATGGGACAAGGTTCAGAATTGAAGAGTCATCAAAAGGCAAAAAGTTCCACCGGACCCCGGGAGCCGGCCGCCTATGTCGGGGGCGATCTCAGGCTACACAAGTGCTATAAGACTCGGGGAGGGTGTCGGAGCCAAGCGTCTTCTCCGAGTCCATGGCCATCACACCGCCCCTCAGGGGCCTCCGTCAAGCTGTTTAGGAAGGTAACTTATCACATTGTTTTCTAATGCAGTCAGGTCCACAAACGACACTCATTTACTTTGAGAATAGTGAAGCTGCAGTAGGTGGAAATAAGCTTCAGACAGTGTTACAAGCGCTGCTCAGAACTCTTAACTATGGCACCCAACATCCAGAACTTATGCCATTTGAGAATGGCAGTGACATCGAAGCAACTCAGGGACCAAAACCATTAACGTACTTTCACGTATGAAAATCTTACTTGGGGAGGGGGCAGGAGCGAAGCGCCCCCTCCCAGTCGGCGCCACCACACCGTATGTTGAAAATTTGAAGCCATCGTTCTACAAAGTCAACCAAACTTGGATTGAAAAATCTAGAAAAATGTACAAACTGAAAACCAGTTTTGGTCTGCATAGCATCAGTAGCAACGCTTGTGTCAGCTTTGTGTCAAGCCGCCATTTTGATTCAACAAAGCACAGGCATTGAAAAAGGCTCAAACTCAGAACTCTGAACTATGGCACCCAACATCCAGGAGCTTGCCATCCGGATCTTGGAGCCTTGTGCTGCTTTCGACCTATTCACACATCGGTCCACTACTGACATCATCTTATAAACCAACGTTATGTAAATAGTTTTTTAATAAAATGTTTTACCCTGTTTCTTTGCTGGTGTGTTGTCTATATTTTTAATATTTGCATAGGGTTTGTCGTTATTTTGTGCGGGATGGGTGATGGAGCCGAGCTGTCTTGCAGCCCTCATGGTGTGGAGCTCAGTTCATCTCACTATTTTCGTATTTCTCATGAAGGGTTGTTCCTAATATTTCTATTTTAGCGAGGTCAAAAAGAGATCCAATTAGTGGCCTACTGATTTTGCTCGATTACTTTTATTTTTTTACACGATTTTTCACTATCTGCAAAGACTAAACAGAGTATTGCGACTTTGTGCTTGTTTGTAAATAGAGAATGATCCAAAGAGAACCAATTCTAAAACAGTAAATGCTTGGACAACAATCAATCAAATGGAGAGACAAGCAGGCACAACGGATTACAACGGGGGTAAAGGCCTGCGTTAACTACCCTTCAGTATCTGCAAAGAGAGAGTACTACTAAGACAAAAGAGGGGAGGGGGGGGGGGGGGTGCAGCGTTCAAAGCACATCAGCGTGCATAAATACGAAAATGTTTTTATCTATCACGTACTTGATATTTTAAAGCTTTTCATATTTGCTATTAAAAAACCAATGAAATTCACAGAAAAAACCATAGGTTATAGTGGATATATAGTTAGGAATTTGCATTTACAAAACCTTGAAAATTCAATGAAAAAACCATTGGTTTTAGGCCATATATAGTTAGGGATTTGCATTTACAAAACCTTATTTTACTCGCATAAAACCATTGAAATTCCATATATAGTTATAAGCGCTAACTATATATCGCGCACCCGCAATCCACTGCTGATGATGTCACATATTACATCATTCATGACATGGTTAGTGACATCACTGATGACATCACTGATGACATCTCAAATGACATCACTGATGACATCACTGATGACATCTCATTTGACATGACTGATCACATCACTGATGATATCATTCATGTGATAATACGATAAACCTCTTCAGACTCTAATATAACCTTAGATACAATCAGTGTAAACAGACAGTCACAGACTGTCACTCATCCATGGAGTTACTCACACACTTAGTCAGTTATGCCAAAAATCAATCACACCTCCATTTTCTCAACTATACAGTTATACACACCTTACTTATTCAAACATATACTAACACATATTTACTTTACTCTCTTATACAATCGCTGATACATGTTCACAATGATCCATACAGCCACTCACACATTCACTGGCTCTTATGCACAGTTATTTATAGATGTCAACTCTCACATGTACTGTGTTTTACATATGTACTTAATTTGACATGTAGCACTGAGATATTCATTCACTCACTAATACACTCATGCACAGTCAACCGCCCATACAGCTGTTTGCACATGCACTTTTGAATCTATACATATAGTGAATCAACTACTCACACATCTATGTACAGAGTCACACACCTCCCAGCCACCCATACACACACACTCAGTTTCCCATACAAATACTTGGACAACCAATCAATAACCCATACAGTTACTCATATAGCTACTGATCAACATATGCAGCAGTTTGTAGAACAACAAATATAATGATGCACAAATTAAAACAGTTTAGTCACTAACCCATGCACTCAGTGAGACACATTTAATCACTCACTCAATCAGTCAGTCATGCACCTAGTAAATCCTTCATCCAGACACTTATATATCCACTCATTCTTCAATATGTAAAACATATTTTAACTTTACAGAAACATACAGTCACTGGATGTTGTAATCAGTGATGTCATCAGTGATGTCATTTGAGATGTCATCAGTGATGTCATCAGTGATGTCACTAACCATGTCATGAATGATGTAATATGTGACATCATCAGCAGTGGATTGCGGGTGCGCGATATATAGTTAGCGCTTATAACTATATATGGAATTTCAATGGTTTTATGCGAGTAAAATAAGGTTTTGTAAATGCAAATCCCTAACTATATATGGCCTAAAACCAATGGTTTTTTCATTGAATTTTCAAGGTTTTGTAAATGCAAATTCCTAACTATATATCCACTATAACCTATGGTTTTTTCTGTGAATATATATATATATATATATATATATATATATATATATATATATATATATATATATATTACCTACTGGCGGTCACCAGTAGGTATATATATTTAGGATTTTTTTTAATAGGGATTTCTGAAAATTCTATGTTGAATAACTTTGGCGTTGATGGACGGAATTGGCTGAAATTTTCAGGAAAATGGCACATTTTGTTTCTGAGCGTCCCCTGAAAGTTTGGGGGGGGTTTCGTCAAGTGGGGGCCGAGAAAAAAAGGGGGGTCCCAAAACGTGTTTTTAACATTGATTTTTCCATAGGGCGGTTGGACTCACTTTTAGCTCGAACGGCTGAATGGATTTCTATGAAACTTAACAAAATTGTAGAGACTGTTTGCTCGATGTGCCTTTGCTAGGTCTCAAGATATGTGCTCCAGTCGATTTTGAGAAATTAACGTTCAAAAAAATATATATATCTGTGACAGCGTCCCGGTTAGCGCCCCGGTTCGCGTACCAGACGCGTATCGGAACTTCGCGAGGAGAAGCGGATTGGCTCTTCGGTGTCTCTCAACATTCTAAACAGTCCGGAGCGGCCGCCATCTTGTCTCTCGGTAGGATCGAGAGACAAGAGGTGGAAATAAACGAAGGGGGAAATGAATGAAAGGGGCAAGGTAGACCCCTCCTGACCCCCTAGGATTGATGTGGGGGCTATTAAAGGGCCACGCGGGGCAAAAAAATAAAATACTTTTTTTTCGATTTTTCGGGGTGGAAGCGCTACCCGGTACGCGAATCCGCCATCTTGTGTTTCGGACAAATTTAGTCACAAGATGGAGGATAAACAATGTTGGGAATGGGTATAAGGGGGCGCGGGAGACATATCCTGACCCCCTAGGTTATCTGAGGGTGGCTGAGGAGGCCAATATATGTAAAAAAAAAGAAAACCTTTTTTTTCAAATTTTCGCACGGTTAGTGTCCGGTCCGCGCACCGGGTAGCGTTCCGGAAAGCGTAACAAGGGGAAACCCTGGGAAATAGTAAAATAATATTTTAGAGTGCTTTGAGGTAGGGTAGCTCTGAATAGAGCTGTTGTGTTGTGTGGGTGATGTAAGTACCAACATGTAGGTACCAATGAAGAGTCTAAAATTCAATGTACACTGTCTCCTCTGTAGATATTTTGTATGTTCTAATATGGGTTATTTAAATGTAAATGTGTGGAAAAGCACTTCATGCTTTAAAGCAATTGTATTTTTGAACTGATTGTTCTTTCCTCTTAGTCCTCCTCTTTGGTTTTTTTCCCCACACTCTTCTTCAGCATGATAGTTGATAAATTCGTTCCCTTCAAAAATGTATATACATAAAAAAATTATATTAAATACATATAAAATATATTTTTCCTTTAAAAGAAGAATACATTTTACAGCTTTTGATATTTGCTATTAAAAAACCATTGAAATTCACTGAAAAAAACAATAGGTTATAGACCATATATAGTTAGGAATTAGCATTTACAAAACCTTGAAAATTCACTGAAAAAACCATAGGTTATAGACCATATATAGTTAGGAATTAGCATTTACAAAACCCTATTTTACTCACACAAAACCATTGAAATTCGCATATATAGTTAGTTGCACTAACTATATATCGCGCACCCGCAATCCACTGCTGATCATGTCACATATTACATCATTCATGACATGGTCAGTGACATCACTGATGACATCACTGATGACATCTCAAATGACATCACTGATGACATCACTGATGACAACATCCAGTGACTGTATGTTTCTGTAAAGTTAAAATATGTCTTACATATTGAAGAATGAGTGGATGTTTAAGTGTCTGGATGAAGGATTTAGTAGGTGCGTGACTGACTGTATGAGTGAGTGATTAAATGTGTCTCACTGAGTGCATGGGTTAGTGACTAAACTGTCTTAATTTGTGCATCATTATGTCTGTTGTTCTGTAAACTGCTGCATGTGTTGATCAGTAGCTATATGAGTAACTAAATGGGTTATCGATTGGTTGCCCAAGTATTTGTATGGGAGACTGAATGTGTGTGTGGGTGGCTGGGAGGTGTATGGCTCTGTGCATAGATGTGTGAGCAGTTGATTCACTAGATGTATGGGTTCAAAAGTGCATGTGGAAAGAGCTGTATAGGCGGTTGACTGTGTGCATGAGTGTATTGGTGAGTGAATGGATATCTCAGTGCTACATGTCAAAGTAAGTACATATGTAAAACACAGTACATGTGAGAGTTGACATATATAAATAACTGTGCATAAGAACCAGTGAATGTGTGAGTGGCTGTATGGATCATTGTGAACTTGTATCAGGGATTGTATAAGAGAGTAAATATGTGTTAGTATATGTTTGAATAAGTAAGGAGTGTATAACTGTATAGTTGAGGAAATGGAGGTGTGATTGATTCTTTGCATGACTGACTAGGTGTGTGAGTAACTCCATGGATGAGTGACAGTCTGTGAGTGTCTGTTTACACTGAGTGTATCTAAGGTTATATTAGAGTCTGAAGAGGTTCATCGTATTATCACATGAATGATGTCATCAGTGATGTGATCAGTAATGTCATTTGAGATGTCATCAGTGATGTCACTGACCATGTCATGAATGATGTAATATGTGACATGATCAGCAGTGGATTGCGGGTGCACGATATATAGTTAGTGCAACTAACTATATATGCGAATTTCAATGGTTTTGTGTGAGTAAAATAGGGTTTTGTAAATGCTAATTCCTAACTATATATGGTCTATAACCTATGGTTTTTTCAGTGAATTTTCAAGGTTTTGTAAATAAATGCTAATTCCTAACCATATATGGTCTATAACCTATGTTTTTTTCAGTGAATTTTTATATATATCAAACCAAAGTTGTTCCACAACTCACGAAGCCACAACTCGGCGTGGTAATCCATACAACCACGTAAGTAGCAGCCCAGCAATGTGCACACTTTCTGCCATACGCGTTTCGAGCTTGTAGCAGCTCTTGATCACTGGTGGCAAGGAGACAGGATACGGAAGTTAAGAACATGTGGTTTATTTAATAAGGAGTCCCGCCCCAGTGGGCGCAGTGACATGCTGGTAATGGTAGTCTTAATCACGCCACCCCTACTCAAAGTTCATTCACCAAGTGGCTCCGTACCGGGCTCCCAGATAAATGAAATCCCGGTTGGGCATGCGCTCACTGTCAGGCTAGCCTCGGTTCACCTTGCCTGTGTTGGCCACGTCGTACCTCCAAGCCTCATAATATTCCGCACAGAGGTCCCGCACAAGTCGCGGTGGGGCTTCGTAGCGGCTGGAACTGCCGCTAAACATCAAACCAAAGTTGTTCCACAACTCACGAAGCCACAACTCGGCGTGGTAATCCATACAACCAGGTAAGTAGCAGCCCAGCAATGTGCACACTTTCTGCCATACGCGTTTCGAGCTTGTAGCAGCTCTTGATCACTGCCGGCAAGGAGACAGGATACGGAAGTTAAGAACATGTGGTTTATTTAATAAGGAGTCCCGCCCCAGTGGGCGCAGTGGCATGCTGGTAATGGTAGTCTTAATCACGCCACCCCTACTCAAAGTTCATTCACCAAGTGGCTCCGTACCTGGCTCCCAGATAAATAAAATCCCGGTTGGACATGCACTCACTGTCAGGCTAGCCTCGGTTCACCTTGCCTGTGTTGGCCACGTCGTACCTCCAAGCCTCATAATATTCCGCACAGAGGTCCCGCACAAGTCGCGGTGGGGCTTCGTAGCGGCTGGAACTGCCGCTAAACATCAAACCAAAGTTGTTCCACAACTCAGGAAGCCACAACTCGGCGTGGTAATCCACACAACCAGGTAAGTAGCAGCCCAGCAATGTGCACACTTTCTGCCATACGCGTTTCGAGCTTGTAGCAGCTCTTGATCACTGGCGGCAAGGAGACAGGATACGGAAGTTAAGAACATGTGGTTTATTTAATAAGGAGTCCCGCCCCAGTGGGCGCAGTGGCATGCTGGTAATGGTAGTCTTAATCACGCCACCCCAACTCAAATTTCATTCACCAAGTGGCTCCGTACCTGGCTCCCAGATAAATGAAATCCCGGTTGGGCATGCGCTCACTGTCAGGCTAGCCTCGGTTCACCTTGCCTGTGTTGGCAACGTCGTACCTCCAAGCCTCATAGTATTCCGCACAGGGGACACGCACAAGTCGCGTATATATATTTGCCTATCCTTGCCTATCCTTGCTGCAGTCTTGCTGCAGTCTGTGCCCTTCTGTGTGTCTACATTTGTCTTTGACTCTGGTTGCAGTACATATGTCTATGTCTTTTTTACGGTCTGTATATTCATATTTGCCTTATATGTGTATATGACCCTTCTGCATGCCTCTCTGTCTGCCCTTCTAGCTCTGTGCCTACCTATGTTTCTGTAGACTTAGATTTTGAAAATCATGAAGATATGCCTAACTTCGACTAATCTCTAAATTTCTCAAATTCCCCATGAAAGCTGTTAACTTTAGTTGCTTTTTTCTGAATGCACATAAACTGATTAATAATAATAATGTTCTCATTGATCCTCAAGGAACTAAAAACTTCAGTCATTTAAGAAACTGGACAACTATGTGCATTGCAGTCTATTGGGTCAGGAATTTCACTTCATTATAAATGGGTATGTTCAACTGGATTCAACTCGAACACAGGAAAAACATCACCCACGCCCTCATCAGCAGCAGACTGGACTACGGCAATGCACTCTACGCCGGGATCAACAAGAACCTCACCCGCAAACTCCAAAACATCCAGAACGTCTGAGTGACTGACTGAATTATTTTTTAAGCGCTCTTATGCCGAGGCGTCTTGGCGCTGTGAGACGGAGGGGAAGTAGAGAGATGGTTATGGCATCATGAAGAGCCAGGTCTTCAGCGCCCGTCTAAAACTAGCTCTGTTCTTTTCCGAGCACAGTGTGATGGGCATACTGTTCCATAGCTTGGGGGCTAGATGGGAGAAAGATCTAACGCCCCACCGGGCTCTCTTTATTCTGAGCATTTGGAGTAGGTTTTGACTACAGGATCTTAAGGTGCGCACAGGCACATAGCTGGGAGAAGGTTGGTGAGCTCCTCAGATATGTTCCCATGCAGCGATTAGTGAACCAGGCACAAGGCCTTGAATTGGATTCTGCGCCTAACTGGGAGCCAGTGGAGTTCCCGTATGGCTTTAGAGGTGGGGTGTCTTTTAGGGAGGTTGAGTAGAACTCTTGCTGCTGTGTTTTGGATGGACTGGAGCCTGGCAAGCTGTTTTTCACCTGCTCCCAAATAGAGAGCGTTACAATAGTCCACCCTGGACATGATTAGAGCTCCCACCACTGTTATCCTAAGAGAAAACGGTATATAGGGTAAAATGTTCATAAGTACCTTCATTGTGTAGAAACATGCCGAGGTAACCTGACACATGTGTGCTGTGCAGGTGAGATCCTTATCAATTATGAAGCCTAGATTTCTGATCTTGTTGGCTGGGACAGGGCAGCTGCCAGCTTCTGGAGGCCACCATAGGTGACTCCAGATGGATGGTTTTTGACCAAATTCGATCACTTCAGTCTTTTCGGTGTTAAGCTTTAAGAAGTGATCGTTCATCCACTTCTTTACATCAGACAGACAGTTCCTGAAGCTAGCAGCTGTGGCTTCCACCGACCTGGAAAGTGACACCACTAGTTGAGTGTCGTCGGCGTATGACACTAAATGCAGGCCATGAGATTTTATTAATGAAGCAAGGGGAGTGACGTACAGATTAAATAGGGTGGGTGATAGGGCCGACCCCTGAAGGACACCACATGGGAGATGGAACTCTGCTGAGCGGAGACCTCCCCCGTGGATTTGGTGTATGCGCCCTCAGTCTGTTAAGTAGGACCCCATGGTTAACGGTGTTGAATGCCTCTGTAAGATCCAGTAGGATCAAAGCGGCTCTACCCCCATCGTCCATGATCCTGCGGATGTCTTCTGTCACTAGGATCACAGCGGATTTGGTGGAGTGGCAGGCCCTAAAGCCGTGTTGAGTGGAATCTAAAAGATGGTTGTGATCTAGGTGTTTAGTGAGCTCCTGGTTCATAGCTCTCTCCAGCATTTTGGCCGGAAGAGGGAGACAGGATATTGGCCGATAGTGCTTGGATTCCGTTGGGTCCAGTGTCCCCTTTTTAAGAATGGGCCTGATGCATGCTTTCTTCCAACTACCGGGGAAACAGCCGGAGCTTAGGACGGTGTTCAGGAGCGGGGTAAGGACCGGGCTGATTGTTTCTGGGACCTGATGCAGTATATACGGTGATCCCGATTTGGTCTGCAAGAGCAGAGTGGCTACCTGAGAGTCACTTAATGGTGAGCATTGCGAGAGATTGGAAATGTGAGGTGCCAAATCTGTTGTGTGGGGATTTACCACTCTGACATGTAAGGAGTGAAGGCCATCATAAACTGCCTGGACCTTTTGCTGGAAAAATTGTGCTATGTTTTCCAGAAAATCCTGGTCGGGTATGAAAACAGTGTCCCTGGGGCTTTTGGCTAGGTGTGCAACTGTCTTAAACAGTTCTTTGGAGGAGTTTGAGGATTCTAGGATTTTTTTTAAGTAGAAAGCCACCTTGGCTTGCTCTATCGCTGTCTTGTATTCATGTAGCACTGCTGTGTACTCTTTCCTGGTGTGAGGGCTATAGCCGGCACGCCATAATCTTTCCTGGCGCCGACATTTCAGTTTAATTAATTTCACCTCAGGGGTGTACCATTGTGCAATGGCTGAGCGTTTCCTGGGCTTCTTAGTTTCCACAGGGACTAGCTCGTTCACCACGTGGCTAATCCATGTGTTGTATTTGTAAGCTCCATTATTACTGTCACAGCTCTCCAGTGAGGGAAGATCTCTTGATAGAGCGTTCGAGAGTTGAGCAGCTTCGAGCTTCTTCCATGGGCGGGTTTTTATTGGGAGAGAGAAATCTCTCCGCCTGATGTTTACGAGAGTTGTATTAAGGTTGAAGTGAATGACTGCATGGTCGGACCATGGAACTGGGGTAATTGAAGTGACCTTTACGTGCTTGTTATTAGTGAAGACCGGGTCGAGCGTATGGCCCGCTATATGGGTGGGCCCTACAACTAATTGGTTCAGCCCGAAACTACAAAAGTTTTCTATTTAGGGTGGATGTTTCCACAGAATTATTCTCCTCAAGGTGGAAATTAAAATCACCTAGTACCGTAAATGTTACTTGGTCTAGGGTAGATTCCAGGGAAGTTAAAAGGTCCTTGGTGAAAGGACCTCTAGGCCCTGGGGGTCTTTAGAGCAGGAGGGCCGCATATTTGATTACTCAGTTTGACAGTGAAGGATATGGACTCAGCCTCTAGTCCGTGTTGCAGGAGGATGCTTATTTTAAGGTGCGAGCGGTGAATAATTGCTATTTCACCGCCCATAGATCCCGGTCTGTCAGCATTAACCACGGAGGAGTCCGCGGGTACTGCTGTGTTCCAGTCGGGCCCTGACGCTTCCGAGGCCCAGGTTTGAGTTAGGAAAGCTAAGCCTGCCATGTTATCGTTTATTAGTGCTTCTATTTCATGCTTATGTTTGGGCATCGATCTTATATTTATAAGGATGTTTTTTAGAGTCCTTATATTACAGTTGTGCCGGTTATCTGCACCCTGGTATTGAGTGTGGGGCCTGCTTGCCACTGTGCTCTGAATCTGCAGGCTAAGGGGGGTACACAGTGACTTTCCCTGTAGCATGAATCTGCACGCGGAGCACTTGCGATGTTCCAGCATGTCATTGTCATGCAGTAATAGCGCATGTGGGCAGGCACCAGGCCTTAGATTGGTTAATGCTTCTATTGAATATATATTTTTCGGAAAATGGGCAGGGATTTGGGCACTGGGCGCTGGTCCGGCGCGGACGGGCGCAGACGGATTTCCCTTTGGGGCGCCTTCACCGCGCCACCGGCACGCCCGCTGCGCTCATCCGCTGCGCGTCCGGGAGAACATAGGGCTAAGTAGACTCGTAGCCCGGAAGTCGCGACTGCTAGAGCGCGTCCCACCAGTCCCACCACACCTAAGATGGCGACTATGTGGCCTGATAGCTTTTTGAACAGCCCGGTTTTCCCTCCGCTTCAAACGGGACTTCCCGCGGCGGAACAGGGAATTGGGTGTCAGGTAAAAGATAGTACAATTTTTAAATCAATTGTGCAAAAGGAGGCTATCGGATACAGACAGGCTAAGCAAAGTACAATTTCCAGTCAAGTATGCTGGCATGTGCAAGGTTAAAACAATACAGTCGTAAAACGCTGTAATCACGATTTTAAAATTTAATTGATTCTGGCAACAGAGTTAGTTCGAAGCTTAAGGAAAGCGCTACCCGCTCTGCTTGCTTCCTCTGCTGGACTAGTCTTCAACCTACCACACCACTGCCACATCACCCAATATCTGCGGGCACAACACTGGCTCCCCAACGAGAAGACAATCACCTAAAAACTTCTTACCCACACCAACAAAACCCTCCCCAACACCGGCCCGCCTACATGAATCACCAACTCTTGTTTCACACACCCCAAAGATCCCTCCACACCGCTCAGCTCTCCCTTGCGACAGTGCAGTGAATCAAGAAGACTAGAACAGTAGGCCACTCTTTTTCCCTTCCTTGTGGCTAAGGCTTGAAACACCCTCCCTCTCCACCTCCGCCAGACACCAACACTCTCCAAGTTCCTGAAGGACCTTAAGGCCTGGCTCTTTAACGAGTCACCTTGAATCATCCAGGAGCTGTGGTCCCCCCCATCCCCCCACAGCGCCTTGAGACCCTTTTGGGTGAGAAGTTGTGCTTAACAAGCTCTTGATTGATTGATTGTTCCCCTGTTCTAAGTGCCAGCTGAGTGCATCTAGTACTTCACCAAAACCTGGTTACAGATCACAAGGGAAAGTCACACCATTTCTTACCTTGGAGGGACAGGGTTTGTTATCTAGTCATCTATATAATCTTTAGTGTTTAAAACCAATCAAAGCAGGCTGGAAACCCAGAGAACTTTGACAACTAAGTGGTTATAAGAAGAAATATCAAACCACCACTCGAAACCTACAGATCCCTGTTATATAAAAGAGGCTGACAGTGCTCTCCTAGGAGGCTAAAATTGAATTAGGCAAACACATTACTCCTATTTTAATTTTTATTGTCCGTATTCGTTTAAACCACCATATCATAATTTTATGATTTTAACCTGAATGGCCAACGTAATTCACTGCCAATGACTTTATGGCGATTTCATCAGGGCACAGGGACTCAATTCCACCTCAGGAATGCACTGGACCTGCAGTATGTTTGTTCAAAAGGAGATAAAAAGAAAACAAGTCAAGTAACATAGACACATACACCATTATGTTCAACCCACACAGGATACGCTCCACAGTACCTACTATATATTATATTAAATATATTTACCAGGTAGAATCCTACCAGCAAGCCACCAATAAAAATCACAGGGGACCCACAACCAGGTCCCAATCGTCTGAAAGAAGACGTGCATACTAATACAGTCAATGCTCTACAGCTTAGTCGCCGCCCCCCCCCACTGTTTTATTAAAATAGAATGGCTCTTTCATCCATACCTATTCCATCTTTACACAGACACTCATGTTTCTGAGGTCTGAAAGATAATCTTAAAAAAGTCAATGGCTTTATGGAAAATAAGGGAAAACAAAATGTTGCTCTTCCCTCTTATGGTCAGGAAGGTATCTCGTACCAACCCGCCTGCATGGGTTAAGATAACAGGGACCGATTCGAGAACCCAACTAGTCAGAACCCAATTAGTATAACCTCTCGCATATAGGCTCACCTCAGGGCCCAGATTCCACACCTATTCGGCACCCATTGCCTTCAAAGCTCCTCTCTACTCATAAACTCTGAGCTGCGTCGTAAATTCATCATGTCATCACTAGCCCATCAGGAACAGACAAACTTCTTCCTGTTCCCGAGCACCATCTTTAAGCAGTGTGCATATGTTTAGAAATTCAATACTTATCAATCATTCTAAATTTAAGTAATGACTAGCTCGGGGTAAATTTACATGTGTGTATTTACAGATATGTAAATCTACTAGAGCATCTAGCTGCAAATTTTCTCTTTGTGCTGTTCACCATTTCCAAATTGAGATTTACAGAGAAGTACAGACCTTTGTGTCTCCACCTCCTGGAAGAGCCTCCTGCAAAAGGCTTTATTAGTATTAAGTTATTACTTGCAACTTTTCACACGTAGGTTTCGATTCAGCCACAGTCGCAGACAGCTCCTTTAGAGAAAGTATAGGGAAAAATATTAAAGTGTATTATTCTTTAAAAAAATTAATACAACTATATTGATATTAAATATAAATGTTAGATTATTTAAAGAATTTCAAATAAACCTAGAACTATTACAATATTATGTTAGAGCACATTAAGGAATGCAATTAAATTTGTATAAAATAAATAATTCATTAAATATATTTCTCATAAAATACTTTAAAAATTGCATTTTAACCCACATTAATAATTAAATTATTATTTAATATATATTTATTTTTGTTAGCGGTATTATTTTAAATTATTACATTAATTCTTTCAAAATCTTTATTTCGGTTGAGACATAAACCATAACAGACATACATACAATGTTTAAAACAGAACCAATTTTCCATTCCGGCCCATTTTATCACAGTTCCTTTAGACCAATTGATATTAATTCACAGAAATTTATGATAATAAAACAATAAATACATTTCTAGGTTTAAAACCATAGCCATAATTCCATACATCGCTATTAATAAAATATTTACAATCACAGATTTTAAAATGTAATATTTCATAGGAGCATAATTTAAATCTGTGTTATTACTCCCTTTTCCTAATAAAAGTAAGGAGGGTCCACATTTTTTATAACAATTACAATATGTAAAACTAACTGGAAGGCATTACAGCTTAAGACCCCGTGCCTTTTGTACTATCCCCACAGAAAAGAGATATCTGCTTACACTAAAAACCATTACTTGCATTGTTTCAGTTCTAAGAATTCTTTCTGCCTCACAGTAACGCCTAAATCCCAGGAGGCGACAGATGGGTTTTATCCACTTTTTCCTCAAGTATGTGTATGCTGAGCAAAAGAACAATAAATGCACTTCATCTTCTTTGGCGCCGCTGTTACATAATTCACAACTAGCCAGGTCATCCTTTCCTACATTACCCTCATAGCCTACCCATCTCGCAGTGTTTGCTTTGATTTGAAATATTTACAAAAGGGGGTGGTGATGAACAGAGTGTCTGAGTTAAACAGACCACTCTTACCCAGTCCAAAGATCAGGGCTTGATCCATCACCGTTATTTATCTTACTGCCCCATCCCAGCTCAGAACCTGGCTATATGCAAATCAGTCTGTCCCTGGCCCAGTGCATCATGGGAACAGGGCAGACTAAACTACCAAGCCAATTCTTCACCAGAAAGGAGACAAGCTACCGGGGACCGGTTTCTGGCATTTCAGCCTTCTTCGGCCCGGCTTGCTTGAATCCTGATGGAGCAGTGAGAAAGGGACTCATGTCTGAGTATACCCTGCCACACCTATAGTGGCCAAAAACGATTTACAAAAGGGGGTGGTGATGAACAGAGTGTCTGAGTTAAACAGACCACTCTTACCCAGTCCAAAGATCAGGGCTTGATCCATCACCGTTATTTATCTCACTGCCCCATCCCAGCTCAGAACCTGGCTATATGCAAATCAGTCTGTCCCTGGCCCAGTGCATCATGGGAACAGGGCAGACTAAACTACCAAGCCAATTCTTCACCAGAAAGGAGACAAGCTACCGGGGACCGGTTTCTGGCATTTCAGCCTTCTTCGGCCCGGCTTGCTTGAATCCTGATGGAGCAGTGAGAAAGGGACTCATGTCTGAGTATACCCTGCCACACCTATAGTGGCCAAAAACGATTTACAAAAGGGGGTGGTGATGAACAGAGTGTCTGGGTTAAACAGACCACTCTTACCCAGTCCAAAGATCAGGGCTTGATCCATCACCGTTATTTATCTCACTGCCCCATCCCAGCTCAGAACCTGGCTATATGCAAATCAGTCTGTCCCTGGCCCAGTGCATCATGGGAACAGGGCAGACTAAACTACCAAGCCAATTCTTCACCAGAAAGGAGACAAGCTACCGGGGACCGGTGTCTGGCATTTCAGCCTTCTTCGGCCCGGCTTGCTTGAATCCTGATGGAGCAGTGAGAAAGGGACTCATGTCTGAGTATACCCTGCCACACCTATAGTGGCCAAAAACGATTTACAAAAGGGGGTGGTGATGAACAGAGTGTCTGAGTTAAACAGACCACTCTTACCCAGTCCAAAGATCAGGGCTTGATCCATCACCGTTATTTATCTCACTGCCCCATCCCAGCTCAGAACCTGGCTATATGCAAATCAGTCTGTCCCTGGCCCAGTGCATCATGGGAACAGGGCAGACTAAACTACCAAGCCAATTCTTCACCAGAAAGGAGACAAGCTACCGGGGACCGGTTTCTGGCATTTCAGCCTTCTTCGGCCCGGCTTGCTTGAATCCTGATGGAGCAGTGAGAAAGGGACTCATGTCTGAGTATACCCTGCCACACCTATAGTGGCCAAAAACGATTTACAAAAGGGGGTGGTGATGAACAGAGTGTCTGAGTTAAACAGACCACTCTTACCCAGTCCAAAGATCAGGGCTTGATCCATCACCGTTATTTATCTCACTGCCCCATCCCAGCTCAGAACCTGGCTATATGCAAATCAGTCTGTCCCTGGCCCAGTGCATCATGGGAACAGGGCAGACTAAACTACCAAGCCAATTCTTCACCAGAAAGGAGACAAGCTACCGGGGACCGGTTTCTGGCATTTCAGCCTTCTTCGGCCCGGCTTGCTTGAATCCTGATGGAGCAGTGAGAAAGGGACTCATGTCTGAGTATACCCTGCCACACCTATAGTGGCCAAAAACGATTTACAAAAGGGGGTGGTGATGAACAGAGTGTCTGAGTTAAACAGACCACTCTTACCCAGTCCAAAGATCAGGGCTTGATCCATCACCGTTATTTATCTCACTGCCCCATCCCAGCTCAGAACCTGGCTATATGCAAATCAGTCTGTCCCTGGCCCAGTGCATCATGGGAACAGGGCAGACTAAACTACCAAGCCAATTCTTCACCAGAAAGGAGACAAGCTACCGGGGACCGGTTTCTGGCATTTCAGCCTTCTTCGGCCCGGCTTGCTTGAATCCTGATGGAGCAGTGAGAAAGGGACTCATGTCTGAGTATACCCTGCCACACCTATAGTGGCCAAAAACGATTTACAAAAGGGGGTGGTGATGAACAGAGTGTCTGAGTTAAACAGACCACTCTTACCCAGTCCAAAGATCAGGGCTTGATCCATCACCGTTATTTATCTCACTGCCCCATCCCAGCTCAGAACCTGGCTATATGCAAATCAGTCTGTCCCTGGCCCAGTGCATCATGGGAACAGGGCAGACTAAACTACCAAGCCAATTCTTCACCAGAAAGGAGACAAGCTACCGGGGACCGGTTTCTGGCATTTCAGCCTTCTTCGGCCCGGCTTGCTTGAATCCTGATGGAGCAGTGAGAAAGGGACTCATGTCTGAGTATACCCTGCCACACCTATAGTGGCCAAAAACGATTTACAAAAGGGGGTGGTGATGAACAGAGTGTCTGAGTTAAACAGACCACTCTTACCCAGTCCAAAGATCAGGGCTTGATCCATCACCGTTATTTATCTCACTGCCCCATCCCAGCTCAGAACCTGGCTATATGCAAATCAGTCTGTCCCTGGCCCAGTGCATCATGGGAACAGGGCAGACTAAACTACCAAGCCAATTCTTCACCAGAAAGGAGACAAGCTACCGGGGACCGGTTTCTGGCATTTCAGCCTTCTTCGGCCCGGCTTGCTTGAATCCTGATGGAGCAGTGAGAAAGGGACTCATGTCTGAGTATACCCTGCCACACCTATAGTGGCCAAAAACGATTTACAAAAGGGGGTGGTGATGAACAGAGTGTCTGAGTTAAACAGACCACTCTTACCCAGTCCAAAGATCAGGGCTTGATCCATCACCGTTATTTATCTCACTGCCCCATCCCAGCTCAGAACCTGGCTATATGCAAATCAGTCTGTCCCTGGCCCAGTGCATCATGGGAACAGGGCAGACTAAACTACCAAGCCAATTCTTCACCAGAAAGGAGACAAGCTACCGGGGACCGGTTTCTGGCATTTCAGCCTTCTTCGGCCCGGCTTGCTTGAATCCTGATGGAGCAGTGAGAAAGGGACTCATGTCTGAGTATACCCTGCCACACCTATAGTGGCCAAAAACGATTTACAAAAGGGGGTGGTGATGAACAGAGTGTCTGAGTTAAACAGACCACTCTTACCCAGTCCAAAGATCAGGGCTTGATCCATCACCGTTATTTATCTCACTGCCCCATCCCAGCTCAGAACCTGGCTATATGCAAATCAGTCTGTCCCTGGCCCAGTGCATCATGGGAACAGGGCAGACTAAACTACCAAGCCAATTCTTCACCAGAAAGGAGACAAGCTACCGGGGACCGGTTTCTGGCATTTCAGCCTTCTTCGGCCCGGCTTGCTTGAATCCTGATGGAGCAGTGAGAAAGGGACTCATGTCTGAGTATACCCTGCCACACCTATAGTGGCCAAAAACGATTTACAAAAGGGGGTGGTGATGAACAGAGTGTCTGAGTTAAACAGACCACTCTTACCCAGTCCAAAGATCAGGGCTTGATCCATCACCGTTATTTATCTCACTGCCCCATCCCAGCTCAGAACCTGGCTATATGCAAATCAGTCTGTCCCTGGCCCAGTGCATCATTGGAACAGGGCAGACTAAACTACCAAGCCAATTCTTCACCAGAAAGGAGACAAGCTACCGGGGACCGGTTTCTGGCATTTCAGCCTTCTTTGGCCCGGCTTGCTTGAATCCTGATGGAGCAGTGAGAAAGGGACTCATGTCTGAGTATACCCTGCCACACCTATAGTGGCCAAAAACGATTTACAAAAGGGGGTGGTGATGAACAGAGTGTCTGAGTTAAACAGACCACTCTTACCCAGTCCAAAGATCAGGGCTTGATCCATCACCGTTATTTATCTCACTGCCCCATCCCAGCTCAGAACCTGGCTATATGCAAATCAGTCTGTCCCTGGCCCAGTGCATCATGGGAACAGGGCAGACTAAACTACCAAGCCAATTCTTCACCAGAAAGGAGACAAGCTACCGGGGACCGGTTTCTGGCATTTCAGCCTTCTTCGGCCCGGCTTGCTTGAATCCTGATGGAGCAGTGAGAAAGGGACTCATGTCTGAGTATACCCTGCCACACCTATAGTGGCCAAAAACGATTTACAAAAGGGGGTGGTGATGAACAGAGTGTCTGAGTTAAACAGACCACTCTTACCCAGTCCAAAGATCAGGGCTTGATCCATCACCGTTATTTATCTCACTGCCCCATCCCAGCTCAGAACCTGGCTATATGCAAATCAGTCTGTCCCTGGCCCAGTGCATCATGGGAACAGGGCAGACTAAACTACCAAGCCAATTCTTCACCAGAAAGGAGACAAGCTACCGGGGACCGGTTTCTGGCATTTCAGCCTTCTTCGGCCCGGCTTGCTTGAATCCTGATGGAGCAGTGAGAAAGGGACTCATGTCTGAGTATACCCTGCCACACCTATAGTGGCCAAAAACGATTTACAAAAGGGGGTGGTGATGAACAGAGTGTCTGAGTTAAACAGACCACTCTTACCCAGTCCAAAGATCAGGGCTTGATCCATCACCGTTATTTATCTCACTGCCCCATCCCAGCTCAGAACCTGGCTATATGCAAATCAGTCTGTCCCTGGCCCAGTGCATCATGGGAACAGGGCAGACTAAACTACCAAGCCAATTCTTCACCAGAAAGGAGACAAGCTACCGGGGACCGGTTTCTGGCATTTCAGCCTTCTTCGGCCCGGCTTGCTTGAATCCTGATGGAGCAGTGAGAAAGGGACTCATGTCTGAGTATACCCTGCCACACCTATAGTGGCCAAAAACGATTTACAAAAGGGGGTGGTGATGAACAGAGTGTCTGAGTTAAACAGACCACTCTTACCCAGTCCAAAGATCAGGGCTTGATCCATCACCGTTATTTATCTCACTGTCCCATCCCAGCTCAGAACCTGGCTATGTGCAAATCAGTCTGTCCCTGGCCCAGTGCATCATGGGAACAGGGCAGACTAAACTACCAAGCCAATTCTTCACCAGAAAGGAGACAAGCTACCGGGGACCGGTTTCTGGCATTTCAGCCTTCTTCGGCCCGGCTTGCTTGAATCCTGATGGAGCAGTGAGAAAGGGACTCATGTCTGAGTATACCCTGCCACACCTATAGTGGCCAAAAACGATTTACAAAAGGGGGTGGTGATGAACAGAGTGTCTGAGTTAAACAGACCACTCTTACCCAGTCCAAAGATCAGGGCTTGATCCATCACCGTTATTTATCTCACTGCCCCATCCCAGCTCAGAACCTGGCTATATGCAAATCAGTCTGTCCCTGGCCCAGTGCATCATGGGAACAGGGCAGACTAAACTACCAAGCCAATTCTTCACCAGAAAGGAGACAAGCTACCGGGGACCGGTTTCTGGCATTTCAGCCTTCTTCGGCCCGGCTTGCTTGAATCCTGATGGAGCAGTGAGAAAGGGACTCATGTCTGAGTATACCCTGCCACACCTATAGTGGCCAAAAACGATTTACAAAAGGGGGTGGTGATGAACAGAGTGTCTGAGTTAAACAGACCACTCTTACCCAGTCCAAAGATCAGGGCTTGATCCATCACCGTTATTTATCTCACTGCCCCATCCCAGCTCAGAACCTGGCTATATGCAAATCAGTCTGTCCCTGGCCCAGTGCATCATGGGAACAGGGCAGACTAAACTACCAAGCCAATTCTTCACCAGAAAGGAGACAAGCTACCGGGGACCGGTTTCTGGCATTTCAGCCTTCTGGGTGAGAGTATTCTGTTTATTCTGTTTAATTCAGAGACTCTGTCCCTCACCACCCCTTGTTGTAAATATTTTTGTCCACCCTAAGCGTGGAAGGGTATACTCAGATGTGAGTCCCTTGCTCATTGCACCATCAGGATTCAAGCAAGCCGGGCCGAAGAGGCTGAAATGCCAGAAACCGGTCCCCGGTAGCTTGTTTCCTTCCCAGTGTAAGAATTGGCTTTTGTAGTTTGGTTTGCCCTGTTCCCATCATGCACTGGGACAGGAACAGACTAATTTGCATACAGCCAGGTTCTGAAACTGGGATGGTGCAGTGAGCTAAAAAACGGTGTTGGATCTAGCCCTGATCTCTTGACTGGGTGAGAGTATTCTGTTTAATTCAGAGACTCTGTCCCTCACCACCCCTTGTTGTAAATATTTTTGTCCACCCTAAGCGTGGAAGGGTATACTCAGATGTGAGTCCCTTGCTCATTGCACCATCAGGATTCAAGCAAGCCGGGCCGAAGAGGCTGAAATGCCAGAAACCGGTCCCCGGTAGCTTGTTTCCTTCCCAGTGTAAGAATTGGCTTTTGTAGTTTGGTTTGCCCTGTTCCCATCATGCACTGGGACAGGAACAGACTAATTTGCATACAGCCAGGTTCTGAAACTGGGATGGTGCAGTGAGCTAAAAAACGGTGTTGGATCTAGCCCTGATCTCTTGACTGGGTGAGAGTATTCTGTTTAATTCAGAGACTCTGTCCCTCACCACCCCTTGTTGTAAATATTTTTGTCCACCCTAAGCGTGGAAGGGTATACTCAGATGTGAGTCCCTTGCTCATTGCACCATCAGGATTCAAGCAAGCCGGGCCGAAGAGGCTGAAATGCCAGAAACCGGTCCCCGGTAGCTTGTTTCCTTCCCAGTGTAAGAATTGGCTTTTGTAGTTTGGTTTGCCCTGCTCCCATCATGCACTGGGACAGGAACAGACTAATTTGCATACAGCCAGGTTCTGAAACTGGGATGGTGCAGTGAGCTAAAAAACGGTGTTGGATCTAGCCCTGATCTCTTGACTGGGTGAGAGTATTCTGTTTAATTCAGAGACTCTGTCCCTCACCACCCCTTGTTGTAAATATTTTTGTCCACCCTAAGCGTGGAAGGGTATACTCAGATGTGAGTCCCTTGCTCATTGCACCATCAGGATTCAAGCAAGCCGGGCCGAAGAGGCTGAAATGCCAGAAACCGGTCCCCGGTAGCTTGTTTCCTTCCCAGTGTAAGAATTGGCTTTTGTAGTTTGGTTTGCCCTGTTCCCATCATGCACTGGGACAGGAACAGACTAATTTGCATACAGCCAGGTTCTGAAACTGGGATGGTGCAGTGAGCTAAAAAACGGTGTTGGATCTAGCCCTGATCTCTTGACTGGGTGAGAGTATTCTGTTTAATTCAGAGACTCTGTCCCTCACCACCCCTTGTTGTAAATATTTTTGTCCACCCTAAGCGTGGAAGGGTATAACCAGATGTGAGTCCCTTGCTCATTGCACCATCAGGATTCAAGCAAGCCGGGCCGAAGAGGCTGAAATGCCAGAAACCGGTCCCCGGTAGCTTGTTTCCTTCCCAGTGTAAGAATTGGCTTTTGTAGTTTGGTTTGCCCTGTTCCCATCATGCACTGGGACAGGAACAGACTAATTTGCATACAGCCAGGTTCTGAAACTGGGATGGTGCAGTGAGCTAAAAAACGGTGTTGGATCTAGCCCTGATCTCTTGACTGGGTGAGAGTATTCTGTTTAATTCAGAGACTCTGTCCCTCACCACCCCTTGTTGTAAATATTGATTTGAAATATGCCATATCGAAACTTTAAATACAGTTATTTGGCTAGGCCTTGTAGAATCTCGTCCATAAAGGGTTCGAATCTACTCTCTGTTTTCATTCCCAGATACTTGAGAGTTAATACTCCCAGGTCCGGGTTGTGCAATTTTAGATTTAAGGAAAACGCCCAGTATCGTTCCTTTAGCAATTATTTGCACCTTAAAGTAAGACCCTCAGGATCCACCCAGTAGTGACTCAGACCCAGCTTGAGCAACCAGTCCTCAATATGGTTTAACCATACCATCTTCAGTGTGTTTTTTATCTTCATAATTTCTTTCAGGGCTTCTCTGTAGTCTACTAGTTCGTCTGTTGACCACAGGCGAACCCAATACAACAAGGGTCGTAAGGCCGCGTGGTCATCAGCACGATGAATATCCAGGTCCATTGCGAGTGGGAGAAGGGGTGTGCACCGTGGAATCGCTAGGATATTCATGAGGAAGGAGTTCTCTTGAACCATAAAGGCGTGGTTAGTAGCATGGCCCCATAGCTCAGCCCCATAAAGTGAGGCCGGTTGTGCTTTATGCTTATACAATTTCAAAGCTAGAGTGACAGCTTCGGAGTAACTACTCTTATGGCGCCTTGTTATTGGTACCAAATTCTGTAAGAGGATCCTTTTGCTTTTATCTATCTGGGTTTTCCAGTTTACTTTGGCATCTATTGCAATACCTAAGTAATTAAAATTCTGAACATGTTCAATCGATTCAGTGTTAACAGTTAATGTCTTTTTAAAAGTTCTATGGGGATTAACCGCCATATACTTAGTTTTAGACGAGTACATCTCCAATCCTTTAACATCACAGTAAGACCGGAAGGTATCTAGTAAGTTTTGTAATCCTTTGGGTGTCTGTGAAATTAAAATAATATCATTTGCGAATAATAACGCGGGCACAGAGACACCACCCAACTTGGGAGAGTCATGCTCGCAGCCCAAGAGGGTATCTGGTATGTGATTAACGTACAAGGAGAACAATGTTGGTGCCAGCACACATCCTTGCCTAACACCTCTATTTATATTATTACGGTCTGACAGTTCTCCATATGCATATAATTAAATTATTTTATTTTTTAAATACTTTAATTTTTAAATTAAATATTTTACAGTTTGAATATACAAAATATGATTTAATAGTTAAGCATATTCTTTACACTATGCCAAATATGCATATTTTAAAAGTCAAAATAATTATATTTAATTATTATTATTATCTTGCCTCTGTTATTTTTTCTGGGAGTTTGTTGCAGTATCTGTGAGTAGCCATGTGTGGAGCTGGCTCACTCCAATACTGAGCTGACGTTACTACTGTTTTATCACCTTAGAGCTGCAGTAACTGTAAAAGCACAGTTTGTGAATAGCATTGGAGTACTATTTTGTTTGTGGGGGTTTGTTGTATCCTGTGGCTTCCTAAACCCATTAATTTCTCTAAACTCCTCCCATTTAGTAATAAGTATGCCCCATTTTCCAGAAACTCCCCCTTCTCCCTCCCTCCTTTACAACTAAAACATAGGTTTAGGAATGAGGAGATCTCCCCCACCATGCAGAGATTACACAGAAAACTTGCTGTGCTGAGTGAGTTCTAATTTCAATAATATTTCATAGTAAATTACTAGAACTATTATAGTACTACTTCACGGGGCACATTTGCACTGCTTTGGGGACTGCTGTGGGGGACTACAGTCTACAGCAAACACCGCAAGCCCAGGAGTAGTGCTCACACTTCCAGCTAGCTTTCTTATGTGTGCTGTGGTCCTGGAGGCGCAGGGTACATATGGGACATTCCTGGGAGCATGTCTGGGCGAAGACCAGACCTAGAGAATGGACCCCTCTGCACCCATCCAAGGCCGGATGAGACTGTGCTGGGCTCGCATCTATTGGTTGCTTGTTTTTTACACCTGCCCTATATGGTAAAGTGAAAATTGCCGCCTCCTAAGTCCCAGGACAAGCCTAGAACCTAGATAACTACTTTGTTGATGAGTGCTATAGGCACCCTCAACAAGGAAATAACTTCTGTTGAAGAGAGACTGCTCCGAATATAAGCTCTGGGGGAACATTTGGTCTTACGTTTAATAGGTGCATCAAGCCTAGCCTAGATGGTGTTAACCCTACATCACCGTCTAAATCCATTTCCCACCCCCCCTCCTTAACTGCAGGAAAATTCCGGACCCTTCTCCAGCTAGATTAGCTACTACTGTGCAGGAAAATCTTACGCATGCTGTTAAACTCGCTGTTAAGCTGTGTAGGCCTGTAGTTTACAGGTGTAAAACAACCAAAACCTCGGCACCAAACACAGAAGATCTTAAATGATTACTCACAACTGTTCAAACTTTGGAAGCCCTAGTTAAATCTTCATTAGAGTCACTCTCTACTAGAATAGCCTTAGTTAAAAAAAACTACTGCTAGTTGTTTAGAAATTTTGCAACCTAATGCCAGACATAGCTCACAGCTAAACTTGAATTTGTCCACTGTGCCTTCCTCTGTTAATGTACTTTCTAACTCAATATCCAGCATTAATTACCCTACGACTCAACCAACTCCCTGAACCTGGCACTGGCATTCCATCAGTCAATAATTCAGCCGATCCGACCTCTCATTTTACTTTGGGACCCAACAATGGAGAGGATGCAGCCTAACAGCTAGGGCCATCTACCTCAAATTTTGTGAACCGGGTTCGAGTCTCAGTAACGACGCTCAACATCCTGTGATTCTGGACAAATCACTTAATCACCCTGCTCCTAACAAAACATTGAATGTGTCCTTGTGTACCACAACTGGTGCTCATGTAAAGCACTCTGATACCTGATACCTTCGGGTCAAGTTTGTGCTATATAAAACTCCGGGGGAAAAAAAAGCCCAATGCCACTCCGACTGCTGCCATTCCTGGGGGCCCACCCGACAACCCCGGACCTCCCACCTAAAGTTACACCATTTGTTGTGATTCTAGGGAATGTAACTACTCTTTACCAACCTGAATCTGCGTCTTGGGACTGGTTGAAGAATAAAACACTTCACTGGGTGGGCAGAAAAATGGGTCTGTTCAAAGGTCTCTTCAAGGACTTAAAAATGGTTAGAAGGGTTCGCTGGATCAGAATATGAATCAAATTCCTAACAGGTGACTGAATAGTCACGTCTTTTGAATCCCCTAGCCTGGTACAGTTAATTATGCACAGGCCTGTTCCCCATTTCCTCCCCCACATCAAATGATTCCTCCCCCACATCTAGTGATTTTTATTATTTATTGAATCTCATTGGCATCAAAATGTACATGCATTTCCTTTAAAGTAGACATAACGTAATATAGCACACCCCCCATCAAGTGATTACTCTTCCTAGGGGTTCTTCAATCGCCCTCCAAACTTGGAGTAGGGGCCACATTAACCTTCTGGGCCGGACCCTTTTCAATTTTCTGATATCCATCCCCTGATCACAAACCAGAATCATTTTTCCCAGCTGACCGAGTTGAATGGAACAATATACTATCATTCTGGCCAGCAAATTTCCATCTCTCTGTTGTCCATACGTCCTCAGTCCCTGAGACCTTCATGTTTAGCACAGCGGACCTCACAACAAGGCCCTGTCCACCTTCTCCTCCCCCTCAACCAGAGTGGGTAGCCACGTTCCCCCAGTCCCTTGCTTACGACCATGACCACAGAGTTTTCACAACCCCATGATTTTCTTTCGTCAGAATCATATTACAAGGTTCTTCTCCTCCCTTTGGATGGATTTTATAATAACATTTTGGTTTCTCTGCTTTCAGGAGACTTGGGCATTAGAACCTATCCATATCAATGGGTCTAAGATGTTCCACCAACCTGCAGTACCACCTCAACCTGGTAGGCCTTAGGAGGATTGGCTATCTTAGTTTTAAACCCTTTGCCCCATCCTACATACAGAGTAGAATCGTCCTCAACTTATTATTTAATTATTATCAATGGACTCTCGCACAATCTGAACCTCACCATTGTTAATTTCCATAATAACTTACTTTCACCTAAAACCATTATTTCTCTATCCCAACTTGAGTACGAACTGGATAAAATACGCTGTGAAGAGAAGGAAACATTTTTATTATGGGGTGGTGATTTGAATATTCCAATCCAATCCAAAAATTCTTTATTTCGGCCGTTTAGGCCATAAAAGATGCATAAAAACACATACATACATTTAAAATTCAGGGAATAAAGTGCATGCAAGTAACAAGTAGCAACATTTCATAGCATTTAAAAATTCAGACATTTAAAGTGCATACAGGGGACAAGCAACAACATTACATATCATTGGGAGTGAAGGAAAAACAAAATATAATAGAAGACAGTGTCGATGTAAAGTAAAAGTTGCAATGGCACGGTGGGGTAGGCATACATCCTAAGGTGGTTTTGCCTTGAGCAACTTGGACCTAATACGCCACATGGCCAAAAGGTATTTTGCAACTGCGAAGACAATGTGAGGGGAGGAATCAGATTTCAATATTCTGAAGGATGTTACACAGTTCCTTATGCCCATATTCCTACATAGAGGCACAAGCCAATGTTTCCTAGGTGACTTGTAGGAAGGGCAGAAAAACAGAACATGGATTTCCTCCTCATCGCAGGAATTACAGCCAGGGCATATTTTATCCCTTCCATTGGTCCATTTGCTGGTAAAGGATTTGATGGGTAGGGTGCCAAACCGCCACTGTATGAATAGCTTCCTTGCCATAATCGGGTAAATAAAATGCATAAAGGTTTCAAACTTATAAGAATTTTTGGATTCAGTAAAACGAAGATTAAAGTGCCAGAGTGGGGTGCGAGCACCTGGGAGGCAAGACTTTGTTCCTTGTAAGCTTCCACAAGTCTTTTCCGGGGGACCCTATTACAGCCTGATTCCGGGGCCTCCCACAGCTCATTGAAGCCGAGCCGGAACAGTTCTTGCTTGACAAAGGATAGCCAAGGGATCTTGTCACTGTGATTTAAATTCATAACATGTACAAGATCCTGCCTGTAATGTCTGAGCTCGTTTGTTGACTAAAGTCTGTGCCAGAATCTTAATGGTTTGGATTCAAGGTCCTCCCTAATGGACGGTAGACCCAAATCAAGGCGTAAGGGAAACAGAGGAGTTGCAGTTGGGAGGGCCAGAAGACGCCTCAGAAAGTTGTTCTCGACACGCATCAACTCATTTGCAGCTTGATGTCCCCATAGTTCACTACCGTAAAGTGCGGCTGACTTCGCTTGCGTTTTGTACATCTCAACTGCAGGAGCTATGGGTTTGTAGGTTGAGGTGTTCGTAACCCTTAAGATAGCCCCAGACAGTTGTGAAAGCCTTATTCGTGAACTTGAGATCTGTGGTCCCCAGGATAGGTTCTCGTGTAGGGTAACGCCCAGGTCCTGAAATGTTTTTACCCTCTCCAATACCGTGGAATTCAGGGATGGGTTGGGTCTGGTTGTGGGGGAGGGGTTGAAGATCATGAATTTGGTCTTCCCTGTGTTGATCTCGAGGCCATACTGCCTACAGAAGAGACCAAATCCATCTAGGATACGCTGAATTCCCAATCCCAATTTCGCGAAAGCGGAAGGAGTGAACAGCAGGCTCCTGACTACAAAACTTAGGGATTCCCCTAACAAATCCATATTTTGAAAAACCGGACTTTTGTTGGGAACCAGTACAAATAATGATGAAGAATTGCACTGAGCAAATTTAAATGTAAATAGCCTTGAAAAAGCCCTGGCGCGAAGCGCCACAGGGGGCGAAACACGTGTCGGCTGTTCATGTTTTTACTAAAATCAATAAAGAGCCTTTTTCTACACAACAATGAACTTCTGACTCAATTTATATGAGCAAGGATTCAGCCTAATGATATAAAGAACTGTTGCTAACACACTCACTATCCCCCTAAAGACTTTATTGTTCAAAACTCAAGAGGGCCAGAGTTTTTTTGAGTGTGTTTTTCCTACAAAAACCACGTGAAGACTGATATAGCCTTGGATTCTCCTTTGGACCACCCCTCTTTTCTAGAAACAACTGAAGAGTGGGTTTGTCGATATGCGATACATTTTGCAATGGTACCTGTGATTGGACAATTCGTAAATAATGGGTGTTTGTCAGGTATGTGATTTTTAGCATAAAAGACGATGTCTCGCAATACGAAAATTGAGCAGTCTCTAGCGAACCTACTTGTGTCGTACTTCGTAGACTTCTGTTCCTGCTTGCAGCCAATAAATTTAATCTTTGACGTCACCGAGAAGTATCCTGTGTCTCTGTATTCTAATACAGGTGAACTCGAAGACTTTGGGCGTGCCCCTGGCGCCGCTGGGTTCTAAAACCTGGTTCTTCAGTTGGCGCCCAACGTCGGGCGACTTCAGTGGTACCGGTCCAAGCCTGAAGATCGTGGGGAGCTTCGTGAGGAAATTCTGGAAGACGGCCCCCACTTCATCGACCCCGGCATGTCGAACGTGGACTGAAGGTTTTTACTGCGAGGCTTCCCGCTTTCCGACGGCTACGAAGGACTGCTGCCCTGACTGTCGCCCTGTCTTGGACCCTTCGTGATGATTTGTATGGCGAGACGATAGACGGGTCTTCTGGTGACGTGATTGATACTTCAGTTAAGTATAAGTGGGTCGCTCCCAGTCCTTAGTTTTTGTTTCCTTCGGGATCTTTGATTTGGAACTTGCAAGTGCCAAAGCCGAGGGACTCGTATATTTGCGAGACTATCGTGTTTGGTAATCCCTTGAAGTTTGAAGCTAGATCAGTGAGCGAAGATGCCTGGTCTTAGCAGACTTGGAAAGATATTTTGTTGTGGTTGTAACATGGATTCCCGATTGGAGGATTCGTGTCCGATACCTCCGGTTGGAACTCCGACTTATGAGCTCTATTCTAAACATGGCGTGGGCCCCATTACGTTTAATGAATTGTGGGTCCGATACACTAGGAAAGATGGTGTTCTAAAATGGCCCCAACATGGTAGCTATGACACAGAGATTTTAGATAATTTGGAAGTTAAACTATTTAAGAAGAAAGCCCGGCCGGCGATTTTTGACTCTTTCTGCCTCTGGCGTAAGGAAGCCAAACAGAAAGCAATTAAACAAGCTAAAAGAAATAAAAGAGAGAAGGGTATATCGATAATGCAGGCTGCTATACAGTTTAAAGATAATGAAGAAGCTCAAGCGAGTGAAGAGTTGCATAGACAACGTAAAATGGCCATCGATAAATTTTATCCAGCTTTGTCACCTCTTCTACAAGGAGCAACAAAGTACCCTGAAAAGGATCCTTTGATGTCACATTTGTTGAGTTCGCCACCACCTTATGTGCAGAGTGCTACGGCACCTCCGCAATCTTTAGTTGCGCAACCTCCAGCTGTTGTGCCTCCTGTTGTTGTACAGCCGCCAGCTCCTCTTCAGCTGGTTCCTCCTCCTTTGGCGCAGCCTTCTCTAGGGCAGCAGACTTTGCTATCAGTTCCGTCTCAAATTCCTACGACTTTTTGTCCAGTATGTGCTACTTCTTCTGTTACTCCTTCTGCTACTACTCCTACGTATGCTTTGTCTCAGCCTGCTTTGCCTCCTGTCCTTATGACAGCTTCTCCTTCTGTTCGACAGAGAATGACTGATACTGTTACTGGTCTTTTGTCTCCTTTGTTTGGGTCATTGACTGTGACCCCTGTTTTGGCGCGTAAACAATTGTGTAGCCAGTTGCCTGGTCCCGAAGAGCGGGCAGTATTGGATCACTTGGCTCGTAAATGGGTTACTAATTCTTCGAGATATGATTTAGAGTCGGTTATGGATGTCTTCCGTCAATGGGAAGAACCAAAGCAGAGGTATGTCTTCGACATCATGTGTACTTTCCTCCGTGAGGAATGGGAAGATAGTGAGTTGGGTCAGACTCCATCGGAGTTGTTTAAAGTACAGTCCGAGTTTGCGAAAGGAACAATAGTGGGTCTCGATGTTGAGAAAGCAGTTGCAACGTTGCTTTCGTTTAGGAGTGAGCGTCCTTCTCAGTCGTTGTTTGAGCCTGATCCTTCTGGTAGGAGAAAAGTGCGACAGTACCCTATGAGAGAGGTTCCTCCGGTATGGAAAGAGGCAGTTCAGGCCGATGTTAATAATGGTATTGCAGCTGTGGAAGCTCATTTTTAGCGTGTTTGGGTACATGTTCCATGGAAGAGAGCTGAAGTTTTGGCCCTTAAGCAGACTCTACCTGATCCCTGCAAGAATCCTGCAGGGTATTATAAAGAGTTGTCACAGACAGCTGACGCATGCATTATGAACTTAGCCGAGATAGACATGTTGTTTGGTAATGTGGTTCCTCAACCTTTGTGGGGAAAGATTCGTCATGTGGATCATGCGCAAGAGTTAGGTGATACATGGGCTAACTCCCCGGTAGGATTATTAATTATATGAAGACTTTAATGCCTTCTATGCGAGTGAATTGGGATAAGTTGTCTGCATGCAAGCAGAAGAAAGATGAAAGTGTGTCTGATTTCTTCACTAGGTTTGAAGAGACATTTATAGATCATAGTGGTCGAAGACATGAGTACGGAAGGTGGCCAAAGGTTGTTCGTAGATAAGTTTGTTCATAATTTGCTTCCCGAGTTGTGTAATAAGTTGAAGGATTCAGAGAGTTCATAGGCTGTTTCTTCGTCGGTTCAGATATTGGCTACTGCACAATATTACGAAAATAGGGATAAGGATGAGAAAGAGAAAGCAGAGAGAAAGACCAAAGATTTAAAGACGAAGGTTCTTTTGCAACAGGCGTATCCGCCTCGTTATAATCAGCGCGAATTTCAACAACCTCAGCAGTTTCAGAGAGGTTCGCAAAGGGCCGAGTCTTTTCAGCAACGTGTTCCTGTAGGCCCTAATCAGTGTGCATATTGTAAAGAAGAAGGGCATTTTTAAAAATAGTTGCCCGGTTCTGTTGCAGCGTATGAATGGTGTGTCTGGTGTGAGAGGTCGAGGTGTTCAGCAATCTCCTAGAGGTAGAGGATGTGGTGTGTTCCCCCAGGATACATGTTCCTTTCCTCCACAGAATACGATGAATTGCTTTGATCAGCAGAATGTTGCGTCTGGTCAGTCAACTGAGTACTATGCTGACGATTACTATGTTGAGAGTGAGAATGCTGACGGTAATGATTGCTAGGACAGCCATAGACAAAGAGAGGGAGTTGTTTCAGTTCCAGTAGATCAGAGTGGACCTTATGTTGAAGTGATTACATCAGGTGTGTCAGAGCCTTTTCTGTTGGATACTGGTGCTGCGAAGAGTTCTATCATACACTCTAAACTCCCAGGCGCACCTTTGTCTGGCTTGACGAATGTTTCTGTTGGTTTTCCTGGCGCCCCAGTTCGTAATCCAGTTTCTAGTCCTTTGTCTCTTTCTGTTGGACCTTGTGAATTGGAAGCACCCCTCATTCTGATGACAGGTTGTGGTGAGAATTTGTTGGGATTGGATTTGTTGAAAAGATTGTATGCGACATTACATTGCTCTCCTTCAGGAGTACAGCTTACATTGGGTAAGAGAGTGATCTCTCTGATGTATTTGTCTAAAGATCGGCTTCCATTGGAATTGCGTTCTCTCCCTGATACTCTTTGGGCAACTGGTCCTAATGACGTGGGTCTCTTGGAGATTCCGCCATATGTTGTGACACTGAAAGCGAATGCTAAATTGCCACTTATTCCCCAATATAGGATTCCTAGTGATGTTGAAAGAGCACTTTTAGCGATCATCTATGACCTAATTGAGAAAGGCGTGATTGAAGAGACGAGAGGTAATGTGTGCAATAGTCCGGTTTTGCCTGTCCTGAAACGTACTGATTCTTCTCAGCCGCCTGTGTATAGGTTTGTGATCGATCTTCGAGAAGTGAACAAGATTGTTGTGCCACAGTTTCCTGTTGTTCCAGACATTACTGCTTTACTGACTATTATTCCTGCTTCAGCTACCTGGTTTTCAGTGATTGACCTGAAGAATGCTTTCTTCAGCATCCCGATTGCCAAGGAGAGTAGAGATATTTTGGGCTTCTCTTTAGGAGGACGAAGTTTCCAGTTTAAGTGCGCTCCTCAAGGCTATTGTGAGAGTTCTTCCATCTATAGTCAAGCTTTGAAAACACAGCTTGATGCGATTGTTTTGCCTGATAGTGCTGCTCTTATTCAGTATGTGGACAATTTGTTAGTTGCTGCTGATGATGAGGAGACTTGTAAAGAAGCTACTCTTTCATTGTTGTGACATTTGTCTGACCTTCATCATAAAGTTTCACTTTCGAAGTTGCAGTATTGTCGACAAGAAGTGACCTACTTAGGTCATCTCATATCGAAGGAGGGTAGAAGGTTGACCCCAGAACGAATTCAAGCAATTGCGAAAATGAATGTGCCAACTACACAGAAAGAAGTGCGTGCTTTCTTGGGTATTACTTCGTACTGTAGGCAATGGATTCCAAACTTTTCGTTGCTTGCAAAATCTTTGTTAACACTTACTCTTAAGGATACTCCGAATCCTCTTCCTTGGTCTGACGAATGTCAGAAGAGTTTTTCTGAATTGCGTAATGCATTGTGTTTAGCTCCGGTGTTGGGTACCCCCGACTACAGAAAGCCTTTTACACTTTATGTCCACGAGAGAGAGGGATGTGCATTGTCAGTCCTGACTCAGCAGTTTGGCGATAAACAGCGTCCATGTGCGTATTTCTCGTCGACTTTGGATCTGGTAACCAGAGCATTGCCGAGTTGCTTGAGAGCTACAGCGGCAGCAGCTGTTTCTATTCAACAGTCTGCTGGTTTGGTAATGGATAATATGTTGATTGTGATGGTTCCACATGCAGTGGATACTTTGTTTAACAGGACAAAGACACAGCACTTGACTAGTGCTCGATTGTCAGGTTACGAGTTGACGTTTTTGGTGAGTCATGTGCATATAAAGTGATGCAACACGTTAAATCCAGCTACGTTGTTGCCGATTTCTGTAAAGACAGATGTTCAGGAACAGCATGATTGCTTTCTTAGGACAGAGGAAGAAACAAAGGGTAGGATCGATTTGAAAGACACTCCCCTTGCGAAGTGTGATGGTACCTTATGGGTAGGTGGTTCATGCTTTAAGCTTCTGAATAGTGATACGACTGCAGCATATGCGGTTACGACTTTGCATATGATTGTTGAAGTTGCACGTATCCCACAAAATTCAGCTCAAGCAGCAGAGTTGATTGCACTGACAAGAGCGTGTGTGTTGTCGAAAGGAAAGAGAGTGACTGTGTATACCAATAGCCAGTATGCATCGGTGTGGCCCATAGTTTTGGGCGGTTATGGAAGGAACGTGGGTTCCTTACGTCTCATGGTACGAAGATTCAGCATGGTCAGTTTGTGAATGAACTTCTTGAGTCACTTACGTTACCGATGCAAGTTGCGATCATGAAATGCAGTGCACATAAGAAGGATACCAATGACGTTGGTCGTGGTAATACGTTTGCGGATGAAGTTGCGAAAGAGACGGGGAAAGATGTGATGAGTCGAATGTATGTTGCGGGTCCAGCAAGATGGGTTCTGGATAGAGGAATGTGTGAAGATACGATAGAGAGTGTGAAATCAATTCAGGCTGAAGCTACGGAGAAAGAATTGAATGTATGGAGAGAGAGTACGGGAAAATTGGATTTGACTGGTTGTTGGATTGAGTTGTCAGAACATCAGCGATGGTTGTTACCTGATGCGTATGTGCTTGCAGTGGTTACGATGGAGCATGGAATGACTCACATTAGTGTGAAAGAGATTTGTAAGTTGTTGGCTCCTGTATGGCAAAATGCTGGAATTCCTAAGTGTGCGGAGAATCTGGTCAAGAATTGTATGGTTTGTCTGATGTATAATCCTGGCAAGGGAACTCCAACTCCAGCTGGTCATTTTGCGCCTCTGACGTATCAGTTTGAGGTGCTGCAATTGGATTTCATCCACATGGAAAGATGTAACAACTTGAAATACGTTCTTGTAGTTGTTTGCGCCTTTTCAAGATGGGTAGAAGCATACCCCCTGAAAGATAATACTGCCTTGTCCATCTGGTCAAGAATTTTATGGCTTGTCTGATGTATAATCCTGGCAAGGGAACTCCAACTTCAGCTGGTCATTTTGCGCCTCCGACGTGTCCGTTCGAGGTGCTGCAATTGGATTTTATTCACATGGAAAGATGTAACAACTTGAAATACGTTCTGGTAGTTGTTTGCGCCTTTTCAAGATGGGTAGAAGCATACCCCCTAAAAGATAATACTGCCTTGTCCACTGCTAAAGCCCTACTCAAGAAATTTTTCCCTAGGTATGGTTTGCCAAGGATGGTGTGGAGTGATAACGGGAGTGAATTTGCGGGTCAAGTCATGAAGAGAGTGTGTGAAGGTTTAGGCATCAGGCAGAAATTTCATGCTGCAAATCACCCCCAATCAGCTGGTTTAGTTGAATGCTACAATGGCACATTAAAGCTGAAGTTAGCCAAGATTCAGGTGAGCTCTGGTCTCCAATGGCCTGATGCTTTGCCATTGGCACTTCTGTCAACTAGAACTACAGTACATTCTCGAGTGGGACTTAGTCCTTACGAGATTGTATTTGGTAGCCCGGCAAACATATGGGGAGTGCCGAGGCCGACAAAGTTTAGCGAGATTGAACATCTTGTGCTGAATGATTATTTGTATGATTTGACAGCTAAATTGCGTGTCTTACACCAACAGGTTCACGACACACTGCCACAAGCATCTGAAGATCCAGGACATGCCATTGATCCTGGTTCCTGGGTGTTGATTCGGAATTTTCAGCAGACAAAGAACGATCAACCCCGCTGGACCGGACCCTATGAGGTCCTTTTGGCGACACGTACCGCAGTGAGAGTTCACGGCAAGAAGAATTGGATCCACAGCATACATTGTTAGAGGTTTTCTTTGCCTCTGCCGAACGACCAGTGGGTCCAGGAAGGTGTTGGTGATTTAGAGACTGAGACTGTGCCACGTTTTATTCCATTCAGTGATGCGCGTTTGGTTGGGACAAGCTCTGAGCGTGAAGACGACAATATTTTGCAAGAAGCTGTGTCCCCTTCTCTGAGACTAGACACTACTGAGCCTAAGTTGTTGTTCCGTGATCAGACATTGCCTGGTGATGGCCGCTATAATTTACGACCAAGAGTCGATGGACAAATAAAATAATTTATTTTTGCTTTTGAAACTACGCTCTCTCATCCGAAAAGCTGTTTTAACCTATTTTTGTTTTTCGAACCGCCATCCGGGTTCAGCTGTAGGGTCGCGGTATAAAGCCTTGGAGTGTACAGCCGGTAGACACAAGGTCAACGGTTCTGGTTTGTTCTAGGGCGTTCCCTGGGACATTCAGACGTACATCTGAGCAGAAGAGAACCAACTGCCGCAAACAGCACGGTTAGAGGATGGGGTTTTTGAGATCGAGAGAGTTGTTGAAGAAATTAACTTTAAGAGAAAACTGTGTAGATTAATGAGTAGAAAATGTTTTTTGATAACGTGTCTTTTAATGCTACTTAGCATGACGATGTTCTTGGTGGGATATGTTGTTTTCTCTTTTCAAGTGATGTTTGCACCCACCACAAACCTATGTCTTTTCCTACTATTTCTTCGCATTATTTTCATCTTTTGCCTGAACATGAATCTATTAGTAGATCAAAGTTTGTTAATAATTCCTTTGTTCATCTTCTGCATCAGCATCAGTTAGTAGTGAACACTACTAATTGTTGGGCGTGTGGTCTTATGCCTCATACTACGGATAAAGGTATTCCTTATTTGGTCCTGCCATTCAGCTATAATGGATCTGTATGGGCATTTAGGACGATGTTTATTTATGCCCATGAAGTTTACCCCCTGCGTTCCATGAAAGATAATCCGAGCAATAGTGCTCTTGTGAAGGGAATAGTAGATATGATTAGAGGAATTGATTATTATGAGACTATTCCCAAAGATGGGACACTAGCTTATATTGGATGGAACGTGACTGGATATGGTGTTAGTCTGAGTGAAAAGCAGCGAGGGAAAAGGTCATCCCTGATTTGGATCGTACCCCATCGTGGTCATTTTTGTCTGCAAGGTAATGGCAAGAATCCGAGAGCTCAGTTAGGGAAGAGTGTTTGCACTGAGACGTATGTTTTTGCGTCCCAGACTTCCCCACCTTTTTTAGCAGCTAAGGGTACGTATTTTGTCTGCTATGATAGAGCATATACATGGTTGCCGCCTGATTTTTCAGGAACATGTTATGTTTCATTTCTGTTGCCCCCTACGTATACTGCAGCGGCAGATTACCACAGAACGAGAATTGCTAGAGGTGTCTTCAGTAAGGAAGATACTGCAGGACAAGAATTGGGAGATTTTCTTAAGGGTTTCCTGCCGTTTTGGGGACCTATGATAAACGGTAGGAACATATGGCAATTGACGAGAGTGGTTGAGTCCACCGTAGTTGAGACTGCTGGTGCCCTTAGTAATTTGACTGCTGAGCTCCAATCAAATCGTCTTATGACGTTGCAGAATAGAGTTGCGTTAGATGTCATACTTGCAGATAGAGGAGGGGTATGTAAACTGATTCAATCGAGCTGCTGCATTTTCATTTCAGACAATGCTCCAACAGTATACCAGGCCATTTCCAAGCTACATAAGATCTCCGAGTCTGTACATGTGGACGAAGGAGATTGTTCGTTGATGGGATGGTTTTGGGATTTGTTATCCACTTGGAGATGGAAGATTCTGATGATCATTGGGATGGATTAAGCTATCCTTTTCCTGTTCTGTCTTTGTGTACAGCTTGCTCCTGCTATATGTGGCCTTTGTGTGCAAGGAGTCCTGTCCAGAGAGAGTTACTAAGTAATAGGTTGATGCTCCAGCAACATCTAGATGATCTGATGAATATAGACCTGGATTCAGATTGACGTGAGTTTAGGTTTAATGCCTATGTAAGGGCAAAAGGAGGGTCTAAGGTTCCATGAATTCTGAACCCGTTTCATAAAGGTCATGGTTTCGTTACGAATTTGGTAGTAGCGAATCGTAACTAGTGAGTGCGGCATGTACGAGTGATTTGGCCATGATAGACCGATGGATTCACTATGTATTCATGGATTCTGATCTGAACCCTCGGGTTCCATTTTGTGTACGGCAGCCATTTTGTGGTTGCCCTTACATAGGCCGATGTCTACGGCCGAACGAGTCTTTAGTACACGTACACTTTAGCTGACTCCTAGTTGACCTGAGTGAACTGACCCCGTTGCCTGAAGCTTACCTTGCTAAGCTAGTTTCTCGTCCGGTAGTTGATCAAGATAGAGATCAAAGAACAGGACATTGTTGAGTTTATTACACACGCACACACCCCCTTTATCTTGCTTCTCATCTGTTTCTGTTCCTTCTTTTATGGTCTATTTATGGTATGGGTTGTGGTCTTTTATTATGGGTTTGTCCGGCCTGTCCGAGCAAGAATGTTGGCCTTTCTTGTGTAATTGATGGTGGGCTGGACAACTGAAGAGTGGGTTTGTCGTTATGCGATACCTTTTGCAATGTTACTTGTGATTGGACAATTCGTAAATACTGGGTGTTTGTCAGGAATGTGATTTTTAGCCTAAAAGACGATGTCTCGCAATACGAAAATTGAGCAGTCTCTAGCGAACCTACTTGTGTCGTACTTCGTAGACTTCTGTTCCTGGTTGCAGCCAATAAGTTTGATCTTTGACGTCACCAATAAGTATCCCATGTCTCTGTATTCAAAGACAGGTGAACTTAAAGACTTTGGGCGTGCCCCTGGCGCCGCTGTGTTCTAAAACCCATTTCTTCACCATAGACAGGTTTCTGACCCTCTGCAGGTGAGAGTCCGTTCTCTATGAGGGTAGAAACAATACCCGCTCAGGCTGGAGGTGTTATCACCTCCTCCAAGCAGGATGGCTAAGTCATCAGCATATCAAGACAGGGCCTTTGCCATCTATAGTATGCGACCCAGTGCTTTTCGGGACCAGGGAAATACCACCCCCTACCAATGGACCATTTGCCACCAGGACAGAAGGGAAAATTAGCTAGTCAGAAGGTGTGCCCACCTCTCAGGCTAGAACCACCTCTAAGGTGGACAACCTGAAATAGGCAAGACTTTTAGAATTCCACCATCTTATGTGTGGCATAATTAGGCTTTCTGTGCCAGGATTATGCCCAGTAGCCATTTGAAGTGGTCATATAGAGGGTGTAGTCTCCCTATATGTAAGTAGCCCATTGGCTACTACCAGTCACTCCCTGTAACACCCCATAAATTAAGCTTTTACATGGCACCCCTGACACGAGGTACTCAGAATTGGCGGCTCAAGAAGAAGAGAACACAGAGAACCGCAAGAAAGAGCTGTGTTATTCCCAACACACTTTGATAACCTTTTATTAGGATATTTTTATCGAATATATCAGCAGCACCAAAAAGATTGAGAATAATATGGAGTAGCTCTTTTCTTTGATGGAGATCAGAAGATCCTTTCTGCCTTTCTAATTGTGACAATTATGGTATGTATTAGTTGCAAGGGTCTGAGCCTTATTTGGTGCCCATTCAGGGTAGTATATCAGAATTTCACCTACAGAAATATCACCTAATATAAACATCGTTTACAAAAAAATATTCTCCAGTTGGATGTAGATTTTCTGTTATGTACCTCAATGAGGCAACGCCTTTTAAACAACATTTAGGGCATGATGTTTATATCAAACAATATTCTGACAACTGCATGCCGGTACATTACAGCCAGGCAATAGGGGAGAGCATTACTCGTATTCTTGAGGCTGTCTTTTCAGATTATTTTCTAGTATTTTGCTCAGGTAAAGGAAGGCAGATATTAGTAATAGAAAACAGAACTTGGATTACACTTGGATAACACTGAAGAGGAAAACGGACATCAGCATAATACTGCAGTTTGCACCAAGTATCACCGATGTAATGGAGTTTAGACAAATGTATAAAGAATATAGAAGACCATTTGAAAAACTGTGATAACTATAAGCAGAAAGGAAGAGTGTAAATGACACAATAAGACTGTTGAGAAAAACTCTGAGAAAACAGGGTGCTTCCATATGTCAAGGTGGCGGCCAATAGCAAAAACATTGATTTTCTTTAATTAGCTGTTTAGTTAGATTTTTTTAAAGTCACTCACTTTCGCAGAAGGGGGTGTGCATTTCCAGGAAGTAGTGGTACTCGGCTAGGTTTTAGGACACATTTTCTCGAGAGAGGGAACACACCAGCCTATATTGGGAGCAACAGTAAATAAATACTTAGTAATGCTGACCACACGCCCAGCTTTAGCGAACAAAGAACAGGATTCAGACACATTATGTGACTACACATGTTAATCCACTGGAAATAAGCTAATATTTCAGAGAAAACTGCATTTGAAATAGATTGATCATGTTATGAATGGCGAATCAAACAGTCCAGACATTAATATACTCTTCTAATCTTGAAGAAAGTTGATGCCATCTAGAACAGCTCTGGTAAAATGCATCGTCAACAAAAAGCCCAAGTTCAAGGGGGATATTTACAAGACAATGTCGGAGCGCAGTTTTACTCCAAAATTGGTAACGCTGCGCTATAACATTTTTAAAACACACGGATGCTCTGTATGTATAAAAATATGGTGTACCGCTGTGTTTCCCTAGCACTGATGCTAAGAAAGCTGCCTAGTGACAGCACAGACACCCTTGCGGCATGGCCGATTGTTTATGTTCAGGAAGGGACACCTGGCTTCACATAAACAGTCTTGCACTGGCTCCCTATCAGGGAGCGTATCTCCTTCAAGATCTTGTCTACGGTATACAAGGCCATGCATAGTAAAGGCTCGCCCCAACTTAAAGCCTTGTTACAATGGTACACTCCAGGGAGGACACTAATATCATCCACACAGAAAAATCTGGTCTTGCCCAGATTTCGCAGGTCCAGATGGGGCGGCCTCTCCTTTTCGGTTGGCGCTGCCAGACTTTGGAACTCACTCCCCCTTTCCATTGCCAACGCAGGCTCTCTTTCGGTTTTCAGGAAACATCTGAAAACATGGCTATTCTCCTCTTATTCAGCTGTTTGCGCTTCCCCCTTTGCTTTTGTCTGTTCAGCGCCTTGACACCTTCAGGTATAGTGCACTTTACAAATACTATCCTATCCTAGCCTATCCTAAAGGTGATTTGGTCTTTCTAAGTGTGCTTGCAGCACACATGGAAAGAGCAAAATATGAGAAATTAATAATTTCTCCTCGTATCGCCAGTCTAGACCAGGTATTCCCTAGTCTTCGTTTTTGGCAATGCCCCAGCCTTGTAAATATGGGATAGCATCAAAAAGCAATGGGTGTTGCAGTGGTCGCCCAGTGCAACACCCATTGCACGCCCCTTTCACGCTAAGTGAAGCATGAAAAGGGGCCTTATTTACAAGGCGGTATTGAGCCATGTTAAGTGGCTTAACGCCGCTTTGTAAATAAGAAGAACGAGATATCGCCACCAGAACGTCATGCTATCTCCTTGAAAATATGCCCTCTAGTATCTGAAAATCGTGGGTATAAACTGTTCATTCACCAATCTCTTCTACTCACGAGTGGGGCAATTAATGGATGCAGAATTCCACACCCTCCACGGCAAATTATGCACAAATCCGAATATCATCTAATTTGCAGCTGTGATTCTAGCACGTGTAACTGCCCTTAAATCATGGGAGCAAACTACCACTTGAGATGGCATTTGCATCCTACTAATCCTGTTTGAATATGTGCCCAGAACAAGATTATTTCCCCATTGTGATAGATGCCTGGGTGGGTCATTTAAGATATGACAGGCATGAACATCACCATATTTGAGTTGTGTTCCTGCTCTGTCGAACCCACAGTTTGTCCATGCCGATTAGATTTTAAATGAGGCCCTTCTTTCACAAAGCTGCTACGAACAATTTTGCTGGAATGTCTACTCTATTTAGTGCGGTCCTGCAAACACTTATTGACAGCTGTCTATTTTTGTTTAGGCGTATAACCATCTATATGTTACGAGTTATTGTCTATGATACAACAGAATATGTGTTAATTCATGAAATCCTGCAGCAAATGTAGAAATACTTGGACATTTTTTTCTTTTTACAGTCTAGTTGTGATGTCATCAACCACCCATCATGAGACAATATCAACAGTTACCTGTAATCATTTATTACCGTTGAGTTGAGATTTGCAACATCAAAATCAAAGAGTGAAGGCCATTTTAAAATGGCAAAAATATTTATTTGCAGCATTTTTAATGAAACACAAACTTGTTTTCACAGTATATACTTGACATGTTCTTCCATTTCAAAGCTTTATTCGACAACAGTCATAAAAGCAATTTTACATTCTTACTAGACAATACAATAAATACTAAGACAAGGATAAAAACGACATTTTTTAAGAACTTATTAAACATAGTGCTGTTGTTTGCGAAATTAGCTACATAAAATCATAACAATCGGTAATCAGACATAATATCGAAAAAAAAATATCGACAAGACAAAATATCGAAGTTTTAATATCGAAGCTCGATAATATTGGAAAACATAAATATCGAATACAAAAATATCGTAATTGGTAAGTATTATAAAATATCGCAATTAATAATATCGTATGACAAAATATCGACTATAAAAAATATCCTTTTATACTAGAAAAATAAAAAAAAGTAGTTAAAAAAAGTAATGATATTAGGATAAAAAGTTATTATAAAAATTATAATTAATAAAAAAATATAAAAAAATAATTAAATATTATACATTTAAAAAAACATATCTAGTTTTAGGAGCGGGTTATTGGGTTTACAGGGGATAAGGGTGGGGAGTGTATTAAAATGTATGTTAAAAATAAATAAAATTAAAAAAATAATATAATAATATTTAAGATAAAAAACATCATAAAATACATTATTTAGTTTTAGGAGCGGGTAATAGGGTTAATAGGGGAGAAGTGTTTTAAAATATATTTTTAAATCACAATAAATGAAGACAATTAATGTAGACTGGAGTTTGATTATTAATTATTCAATAATTAGTGTGCAGCAACTAATTCAATTTAATGTAGATTGGAGTAGGAATGGTAATTATTAATTAATTAGTGTCCAGCACCTACATCTATTTTATGTTAATTGGAGTAGGAATAGTAATTATTAAATAATTGGTGTCCAGCACCTACTTCAATTTAATGTAGATTGGAATAGGAATGGTAATTATTAATTATTTAGTGTCCAGCACCTACATCTATTTTATGTTAATTGGAGTAGGAATAGTAATTATTAATTCATTGGTGTCCAGCACCTACTCCAATTTAATGTAGACTGGAGTTGGAATAGTAATTATTAATTATTAGTGTCCAGCACCTACTCCAATTTAATGTAGACTGGAGTTGGAATAGTAATTATTAATTAATTAGTGTCCAGCACCTACTCTAAAGTAATATAGATTGGAGTAGGAATATTAATTATTAATTAATTAGTGTCCAGCACCTACTCCAATTTAATGTAGACTGTAGTTGGAATAGTAATTATTAATTAATTAGTGTCCAGCACCTACTCCAATATAATATAGATTGGAGTTGGAATAGTAATTAATAATTAATTAGTGTCCAGCACCTACTCCAATTTAATGTAGATTGGAGTTGGAAGAGTAATTATTAATTAATTAGTGTCCAGCACCTACTCTAATTTAATGTAGATTGGAGTAGGAATATTAATTATTAATTAATTAGTGTCCAGCACCTACTCCAATTTTATGTAGACTGGAGTTGGAATAGTAATTAATAATTAATTAGTGTCCTGCACCTACTCCAATATAATGTAGACTGGAGTTGGAATAGTAATTATTAATTAATTAGTGTCCAGCACCTACTCCAATTTAATGTAGACTGGAGTTGGAATAGTAATTATTAATTAATTAGTGTCCAGCACCTACTCCAATTTAATGTAGACTGGAGTTGGAATAGTAAATATTAATTAATTAGTGTCCAGCACCTACTCCAATTTAATGTAGACTGGAGTCGGAATAGTAAATATTAATTAATTAGTGTCCAGCACCTACTCCAATTTAATGTAGACTGGAGTTGGAATAGTAATTATTAATTAATTAGTGTCCAGCACCTACTCCAATTTAATGTAGACTGGAGTTGGAATAGTAAATAATAATTATTTAGTGTCCAGCACCTACTCCAATTTAATGTAGACTGGAGTTGGAATAGTAAATATTAATTAATTAGTGTCCAGCACCTACTCCAATACAATTTAATGTAGACTGGAGTTGGAATAGTAATTATTAATTAATTAGTGTCCAGCACCTACTCCAATTTAATGTAGACTGGAGTTGGAATAGTAATTAATAATTAATTAGTGTCCAGCACCTACTCCAATTTAATGTAGACTGGAGTTGGAATAGTAATTAATAATTAATTAGTGTCCAGCACCTACTCTAATTTAATGTAGATTGGAGTAGGAATATTAATTATTAATTAATTAGTGTCCAACACCTACTCCAATTTAATGTTGACTGGAGTTGGAATAGTAATTATTAATTAATTAGTGTCCAGCACCTACTCCAATTTAATGTAGACTGGAGTTGGAATAGTAATTATTAATTAATTAGTGTCCAGCACCTACTCCAATTTAATGTAGACTGGAGTTGGAATAGTAAATATTAATTAATTAGTGTCCAGCACCTACTCCAATTTAATGTAGACTGGAGTTGGAATAGTAATTATTAATTAATTAGTGTCCAGCACCTACTCTAATTTAATGTAGATTGTAGTAGGAATATTAATTATTAATTAATTAGTGTCCAGCACCTACTCCAATTTAATGTAGACTGGAGTTGGAATAGTAATTATTAATTAATTAGTGTCCAGCACCTACTCCAATTTAATGCAGACTGGAGTTGGAATAGTAATTATTAATTAATTAGTGTCCAGCACCTACTCAAATTTAATGTAGACTGGAGTTGGAATAGTAATTATTAATTAATTAGTGTCCAGCACCTACTCCAATTTAATGTAGACTGGAGTTGGAATAGTAATTAATAATTCATTAGTGTCCAGCATCTACTCCAATTTAATGTAGACTGGAGTTGGAATAGTAATTATTAATTAATTAGTGTCCAGCACCTACTCCAATTTAATGTAGACTGGAGTTGGAATAGTTATTATTAATTAATTAGTGTCCAGCACCTACTCCAATTTAATGTAGACTGGAGTTGGAATAGTAATTATTAATTAATTAGTGACCAGCATCTACTCCAATTTAATGTAGACTGGAGTTGGAATAGTAATTATTAATTAATTAGTGTCCAGCAACTACTCCAATTTAATGTAGACTGGAGTTGGAATAGTAATTATTAATTAATTAGTGTCCAGCACCTACTCCAATTTAATGTAGACTGGAGTTGGAATAGTAATTAATAATTAATTAGTGTCCAGCACTTACTCCAATTTAATGTAGACTGGAGTTGGAATAGTAATTATTAATTAATTAGTGTCCAGCACCTACTACAATTTAATGTAGACTGGAGTTGGAATAGTAATTATTAATTAATTAGTGTCCAGCACCTACTTCAATTTTATATACACTGGAGTTTTTCCCAATAATAAGATTGTTAGATTATAGTAATACAATAACATAAAATGTGCAACATGATCGAAAACATTTTTTTTATTATGTTTTGTATTTTTTCCAGAGATAACAATTTAAATCATAACAAATTTAAATTTAAGAAACATTTTTTTTATGATAATTTCTAAACACAATGATAAGCAAATTTACAAAAGCATAATATTTTTTTATTCTCATTATTAATATGTAATATTATTTTGTATAGTATTACATATTATATATTAAATAAAAAATATTAAAAACAATTTTTACATTCATAACAATTTTTTTCACCTTTAATTCTTAACATTAAAGTTTTATAAAATAAGGGAAATATTTTGTTAACATTTTTTTAACATTTATACATTGTGTGACAATCTAGTAATATTTCTATACATTGTTTAAATAAATATTATTGTTTTCATAATATTTATTTATTAACTTTTTATACATATTTGTAAATAAAATCATATTAGTACAAAAGGAAAACTTTTTTTCCAAATAATAGCAATTTTTAAATTTTTTTAGGCAATTTTTTAAAGTATTGATATTATATTTATTACTTTGGACTATTTTAGTGCTTTTGGGTTCTTTATTTTGTAACCGGGTTAGGTCGTTTTGGGTCATTTGGATGAAGAGCTGCTCGCGGTTGGGAGACACTTCACGTCGCTTCAGGTAAGGTTTATTTTATATGTTTTATGTGTCTTTTAATGATGTTTTGAGAGTAGTGTGCTTCTATTTAGTGTTATTAAATGTGAGGGAGTTGTGTTTTACATTTTGAAAACGATTATTTCCGTGTGGTAGATACACGTAGTTTTACTTAGTTATAGGATTGTTTACAGAGTTACTTTTTGTAGGTTTAAAGTATATGTACTACCAAATTTATGTTTTTTATAATGTTAGTACTTAATTATGTGTTGGTTTATCTTGGTGGGAATGTCTGTTTTCTATGTTTTTGTTATAGGTGTTCGCTAAATCGGAAGTTCCGGTTGTTTTTTTTAAAGGAAGTGTTTGTTGGTTTTATTCACCACTGCTTTGCAAACACTTCTTTTCAGTTTTCGGTTTTCCTGGAGCAATTCTTTAACTTTTTACTATTTTTCGGGTTTTTTATGGTTATTCGATGGCTCTTCACACCGTGGATTTGGTATTTTGGGAATTTTGGGTTACTTTTGCACTACCTGGATTACTTTGGTGGAGAAGGACGTCATTGGATTTAGAACATGATTGGTAAGTCATTTATGTGTTATCTTTTGTGGGTGGGTAATGTGATTATTAATATGGCATTCTTTTATAGTTCTTATTTTTATTTAATGTGTGCATATATGTGAATAATATCTCTATATATTGCATACATTAAATACTTTTAAAGATCACGTTTGAAATGTTATGCATATCTAGGTGATAGTTTTAGGGCTTTATTTGGTTTTGTAATTATTCAGAGTAGCGTTTTGGCAATGATGTTTATGTATTCAATGCCTTTTGTACTAGGGTATAATTTTACTTGTTCTTCTAGGTATTTGTGCATTTGCTTATTTTGTTTTGACGTTTTAGGGACTAGTTCAGTTATGGATTGGTCCATTCTGAATTCCTGGTAGCTTTGTTCTTTCTGTAGGCATTTAATAAAATGTTCTAGAGTAGGTTTTGTTCTGCCAGTTGATTGCACAAATGCATTGTGCCAACCTTCTACTGCGTTGTTAGTTTTAGATTCTCCATTTAAGGTGCTTCTGTAAACGTTCCACCAGGGTATTAGGAATTTGGGGTTTGTTCTGTGGCCAGATCTGTGGAGTCTGCCTACCCAGGTGTCTTCAAAGTAGTCCAGAAATGGACTCAACTTAGCTTCATTTTGTTTTTAGAAGGGGCTGTCTATAAGAATGTTGTAGTGTTCTGCTACGTCTGTTTCTGGGACATAAGCCAGTGCAATGAGCTTTTTAATTTGGTATGCAAAAGATGAGTTAGTAGCATATTCTACACTTAAGGTAGTTTTTTGTAGATGTCTCCATAAACACTGGTTTAAATGATAGTAGCAGCCTTGAATGCAGGTATGGGGGTGGATTTTTAGGATTGTTGAAAGCATTGCTTGCTCAAAATCTAGAATTATTTTTTCAGGAGAAAAATCATTTGTTTTTTGTTTAATAATATGTAATAATTCCATATATGTGGAATTATTTTTGTTTGGTAATAGTGCATATAGTAGTGGTATGGTGCAGTTGTGGTAGAGGCCATATACTGTGTATAATTGGAAAAATGGTTTGGGACAGATGTTAAATGTTCCATCCATCATCCAATATTGGCTTTGCTGAAGTTTAACTAAATTCATATTTGTACCAAATATAATAAGTCTTTTGTCATTGTTTTCATTGTCGTAAACTATAAATGGTTGTTTGTTTAAAGTTATAATTTGGTTAGCATTTAAATTTATATCATGATATGTTCTGGGAGGTGGTGTGGTAGTAGTAGTAGTTTTTTTAGTTTGTGCTATAGTTCTTTTTAGGGAGAGAATATTTGGCATTTGGATTGTGGCAGTTTTACGGATTTTAGGAATTGCTTCTTTTAATATGACGTTTGTTTGTTTTTGGGAACCTGTATTTGCCTCTTTTATATTTTCCAAAGCTGTTCTAACTTCAATTTCAGTAACATTTGGTGGATGATTGTGTTCCCTAGTATACAGTACAGTAGCTTCTCTAGTTGTTGCTCTTCCATAACACTTGTTAGAATAATATTTACAACATTTCCAATTAACTTTCATGCCATATTGCTTTTCTTGTGTATAAGTGTAACCCATGTAGCACAGTAATAGTTTTCCTTTCTGGCTGGTAACAAATTCTGCTCCTTCTGTCATTTTGTACTTTGTATATCTAAAAAATATATACATAATAGTTAATGTCAAGGAAAATGTGTTTATTAATCTAAGTAAGTGATAAGTAGTAATGTATATACTTACGTGTTTTATAACTCAGTGCAAAATTTTGATCTGCTTTATTCTTTTGTTGGGGATACTGTTTTGTGATGTTGTTGTAGCTGTTAGGAACAACATGAAAAGAGTATATTATTACCCATTTTTGAGTATATTTACAATGTTACAGCTAATTTCGACTAAAAAAGTGGATACTAATAAGTGTAGATTTATCATTTACATTGTCAAGATACTTACATGTTTATTTTGGTTGGTGTTTTTCAGTATAGTTGTATGTTCGTTTTCTGGAGAGTAGTTTGTAGTGTTATCTTAAAAAAATAAGGAACATATGTGTTAGAATATTCACCATGTTGTTAGGTTTTTAACAGATTAGCAGTTAATTATGTTCTTTAATATACTTACTTGGTAAGTTGTATATGTGGTATTCCGATTTTGGAGATCTTTATAATTTCAGTATATATATTTGTAGTGTTAGCTGTGTAAAAAAATAATAATAATAGCAACTGATTAGAACAAGTGCAAATGTTTGTAGGTTTTTTCCACATTTATTTCTGTTTACAAATACTTACTTAGTAATATGTAATGTAGAAATAGTAATGATGTCCTTAGTTCATTTGTAGTGCAGTTTTCAGTAATAGAATAATCTGTAGGAAAAAATCAAATATGTGGGAAAAATGTCATACTTTGTGTGTGTTTAGAATTATTTGCAATTAAATAAAAACTGACAATTTACTTACTTAGTTATTATAATCTGTATTCCTATGTTTTTGATCACAGTTGTTTTGTGTAGAATATTCTCTAGTTGTAGTATCTATAAAAACATTTGTATATATAAATTATTTGCATGTTCAGTAGTACGAATAGAAAAGGAGCAGTGGGTATTGAGCAGGTAAGTAATGTAGTAGTAGCAATTTATGTAGTTTATTATTTATTTACTTACTTGGAAGATGTAATTGTATGTTGATAGTCTTGATGTTCTTTTTGGTGTGCTGCAATTCATAGAGAGATGAATCTCCTTCCGTGACTTTTAGCAAGTAGTTTGTGTTTTGGGTTTAATTGTTTATGTAGGGGAGTGTCATTAGTAATTAGTTTGCTATCGGTTGAATTTAAAAATCAGTGTTGGGATTGGTTAGTTAGTATATTAGAATTTCAGTTGTGAGTATTTAGTAATAGAAGTGAAAAATAAAATACATTATATAATTATAAAAATAGCATAGAATATTTTTCTATGTGTAGGTAATATAATGGTAAAAATAGAATAGTTTAGAATATTTAATTGGGATAAAATACTGTTACTTTAAGTAGTGTGTATTTATTTTGATGTTAAAATATAAAAAGTTAAATAAATGTGCAAAGATATGTATATAAACTGTCGATATATCAGAAATTCCGATATGTTTGTTCACGATATTTTTGATGTCGATATTTTATTTATTGTGTATGTATTTTTAAGAAATCGATATTTATGTATTCCGATGTAAAAGTAGTCGAGATCAATGAAAACGATGTTTGTGTATGTCAATATTAAGATATCGATATATTTGTAAATCTATTGTTAAGTATAGGAAGTCGATAATAGTGATGTCGATATTTTTGTTCCGATATTAGTGTATGACGATAATCTGATTTTCGATAATTTGTCAGACATTCATAACAATCAACCGTATCAATGATATTTTTAGACAGTGCCTGGCTGCTGTAAAGTGTGGGTGCGTATGATCCATGACCAACCTAGGAATTTTGCGATAGCAATCGCCAGGTAAGGTGTACAGTCTGATTCCAATATTCTTAGTGCTTCTGTGCACCTACGTGTTCCAAGGTTTAGGCACACTGGTTTTATCCATTTGCATCGTGGATTAACATATAAAGGGCAAACAAACAATATATGGGCTGTATTCTCTATCAGATCTTTGCAATGGGGACATTTGTCGACCTTGTTTGTCGACCATTTGCAAGTGAACGCCTTTATAGGAAACGTCCCAATTCTAAATTGAAAATACAATTTTCTGTCAAGTGGTTTTTCAATAATGTCCCAATAAGGTTCGCAAGAAGGTACAGATTTGATATTCAAGTAAGGTTCTGTTAGGTTTGAATTAGAACCTGTACACTTGATAGACAGCCGTACCATTTCCCAATACATGTTCTTTAACGTGGCCTTTGGTGGGAAACTTTCAACATTAGAAGAATTTCATAGATGGTCAAGTTCCAGCTTACTGAGCAATCCTCCTATTTCTTTTAACCACAAGATCGAGTGGAAGCGATCTGCCCTTATGATATCCTTTAGGGCATTTGCAAAGTGCACCAGTTCTGGCGTGGTCATTAGTCGTCTCCAGTATAGCAGCGGACGAAGTCATGCCAAATCATTGATGTTTTTCCTGCCCAGATCATAGACCAATGCTACGGTGGGAGTACTTTGGGGGACCCCAGTCAGATGGCGGAGAAAACTATTTTCCGCCATTGTTAATTGTTTCAGGTTGGAGAAACCCCAAAAATCCGAGCCGTATAGAGAGGCATTGACTACCTTCATATTATAAATTTCTAGTGCCGGTGTAATAGGCTTGGTCAATGAAGTTTTATGTTTGTGAGCCACTATACCTGCCAATTGATGAAACTTTAACACAGCCATATCAGTATGTTTTTTCCAGCTCAGATTACTTCGAAGGCTTATTCCCAAGTATGTGAAGGCTTCAACCTGTTCCAATGGGGTACCGTCAAAATGTATTGAACCCCTAAAGGTGTTCCGCTGGTATAAGCACATGAACTTGGTCTTAGATGTATTTATCTCAAGTCCATGTGCTTTACAAAACTCTCCGAAGGCATTAACTGCCTTCTGGAGCCCACTTGGTGTACGGGAAACTATGAGCGTGTCGTCCGCAAACATGAGAACAGGTACTCGAGTTCCAGCCAATATCGGTGCATCGGTGGGGGAACGGTGTAGGTGGTCTACAATCCCGTTGATGTAAATTGAGAACAATGTCGGTGCCAAGACACACCCCTGCCGTACCCCACGCTCGACAGGGAATGTGTCAGTCACCTAGCCCTGAGCACCCCACCTGATTCTCGCATAGTCGTTCTCATGCAGGCGGACGAGTAACGTCAATAGTTCCGGGGACAATCCAGCTTCAGCAAGTACCCTCCAAAGTTTGGAACGAGGGACTAGATCAAAGGCTGATTTTAGATCTACGAATACAGCGTAGAGAGTTCCATTAGTGAGCAACACATTCCTCCAGTACAAAGCTATAAAGAAAAAGACCTGGTCAACTGAGCTTGTGCAGGGACGAAACCCGGCTTGGTATGGAGATAAGATATCTTTTTCATCGATCCAGGTTTGTAATTTGTTTTGTATTAAACGACCTATTATTTTTTGAGCAGAGTCTATAAGACTAATAGGTCGATAATTGCTGGGTAATGATTTGTTTCCCTTTTTGAAAACCGGAATTATTTCAGCACCCTTCCAAGAAGCAGGTATAGGAGCACCTCAAGCCACAGAGTTAGCTAGCCACATAAAATACTGGCACCAGGATGGGCGACCACTTAAGAACACATCTGCTGGTATGGCATCCATTCCTGGGGCGCGGCCCCTGGTCACACTATCCAACGCTAAGCTAACATCTTTTATAGTGAATAGCTAATGTTGGTAAAAGATTGTGGGGGGAAAAATGGGTTCTCCTTCAGTTGGCACAGAAGCGTATTGAGGTCTAAACAAATCTACCCATTGGTTTTGAGCTACGTTATTTTGTGGGGGTTCGGCCACCCCTCCTCTATTTAACCAGAGCCCAAAATTGACTCTGATTCCTTGTGTCACAGGCGGATTTCAGATCACGCCAGTGGGCCTCATCCCACTTTTTCTTAGCCTCTTTTTGCACCTTCCTGTAGTTGTCCCTTGCTTTTCTCACTCCTAGCATATTCTTATTTCTAAGTTCTATGCTAAGGTTCTGGTGGGCTTCTCTACAGGTTTTATCATACCATCCCAAGATGGGCTTTTTATTCTGTACATGACCTGGTTTATTCTCCTTCTTAAAAAACTCCTGGAGCTTTGTGAAGAAGGTCGAATGAGCATCAGGCATAATTTCAGGGAAATTCTGCTTGTTGACGTGTGTATTATTCTCAGCAACCTCTTCTAACACAACTTTCTTTAGGTCCTCTAGTCTCTCCATGTTCTCAATAAGTCTACCCCATTTGATATGGCACTGATTGTTCGAAGATACTATATCTTGGGTAGTTTTTACCTCCTCCTGGGTTTGGTTTTCTTGATCCTACATTTACTTTAAGAGACATGCAGAGTGGATTGTGGTCACTCTCTATTAGGGTTTTGACTGCCATGTCGATCAGACTATTCCATAATCTAACATCCACTAGAATATAATCTATTCGACTGGAGAACCTACCATTATTAAATGTTTTGTTCCCCTGCCGATCTGATGGAGTTCTTCCATTTGCTGCTCTAAGTCCTCTTGCTAGACATAGGGCCTTTAGTTGGATGGCCGCCAATGTCCATCTATTAACTACAGGAAGTTCTAACTGTGGGATACCCCGCTTGCTATCTTCTTCTTCTGTTAAAGTTTGGTCTTCTTGGCCAAGCGGTTCGAAAGTGGTATTAACATCGCCCCCTACAATGAAAGGCATATACAATGAAAGGCATATATGTTGGGAGAGCTTCAAGCTTGTGATCCAGAGTGGTTATTACTTCTGATGCTTTACCACTCGCTATTCCCCTGGCGTAAATATTAAATATGACCATCCCATGACCTTTAGTCCAAGTAAGGATAATTGACAATATATCTGTTAGTGGGGAGCTCCTTTGATGAAGACTGCAGCATAACTTTTGGCGAACCCAGATTATTAGTCCCCCTTCTGGACGTCCCTTAGGATTTTTTGTAGCTGGGATATAAAAGTTAAGGTACCCTTGGTGGAGTTTTGGGGTTACTGACCATGTTTCCTGGAACAGTAAGATATCGAAATGTTCTATAAATGTGCACCAATCAGGAGATGTCAACTTGTTGGTGATTCCAGCAATGTTCCAGGAGAGAAGGGTCAGCCCAGTCTCTTCTATACCAGCTACCACCGCCTCAGGCGGGATCTGTGAAAGGGGAGTACCTTGTGGATCACCCCCCACCCCATTTCTAGAACTATGTGGGTATTATTGTGGCATGGGGGTTCAAACATGAGTGCGGTTAGATCGGGTTCTGGTTCCACTATACAAGGATCTAACTGTGGCTTCAAAAGTCTGTTTATATTTCCACTACTTAGTGTGAATACTTCCTCTACCCTTTTCCCCGTGAATGAGGAAATAACATATGTCAAACAATGCTCTTTCTCTGCGGGGGTATCTTTGTGGGTTAGCTCCGCTGGCTCATTTGACACTGCAATATCGGCCGATTTGAGTCAATCACATTCATTCAAATTTGACAACACCCCAAATCGGTTTTCTAGGTTAATTTCCCTTTCACTAGGTTGGGGGACCCTACCCCACTTATGTGATACAAGGTTCCACTTTGTCTTTAGGATGCTCGGATTCCCTATTTTGCTGCTATGATAAAAAAAAATCCAAAGTTAGTGAAACAATGTCTGTGCTCCTACGTTGTGGTGGAAAAAGATTCCTCAAAACCTCAGGGAGTACTTCTGGGTTAAAGAAATGTAGGACTACACAGTCACCTTTGAATTTTTTGACACCATTCCCTATCCAATCCACCCTACTTGCCATAGTAATTTCTTCTGCTAATTGCTGTTTACCCCAAGGGGATATTACCATATTATTGGATAGCCAATGAAAAGCTTTACTGATCAAGGAAGCAGTAGGTTCTGCTTGGCCAGGCTTTAATGGAGGTACATTTGCCAGAATAAAAACCAGGGGAGAAGACTCTACTACAAGTTGTCCTGGGCCTTTCTCACTACCTATGTTCGTAGATTTGGATGGCTGGGTTTCGATGTTGATTCCCTGGCTATTATTGGGTACACCGTGAGTGGGAATTTGGGGGATTGAGGCCGTTTTTTCCCTACTTTCTGTCCCAGCACCTGATGTATTTGCTGTTGGATCAGCTCTGCTAGAGGCTAAGGTTGTTATATTGCCCACCTTTTCCACTGTCTGGTTTATGATACCCCCAAGTCTAGGTACCTCTGCTGTTAGATGATCGATTTTATCAGCGGTTTAACAATATTTTTAATCTTGGAATCAATCATGCTCACAAGTGTTTTAATTTGTTCTTCCTCCAGAGACACCTTCTCACCAACCTCCCCCAATGTATCTTTTACGGGCATAGTTTTAGGAGGGAGACAATCCTTTTCCTGCTAGAGCGCAACCCACCGTGTTTATTCTGGCCCTTTCTACATGCTCTAACTGCTCTAGTTACTGGGGCAGGCACAGGGGAAGGTGAATGTGATTTTTCTTGGGTCGCATTGGATTGTTCTAAGGAATCGTTTACCAAGTTAATAGCAGTAGTGGAGATAGATTGGTCCGGGGTATCTTCCTGAGTAAATACATTATCAAGGGAATCACTGCGATGTACCTGTATCGGAACTTCAACCTGGTTCGGTTCTAATAGGGAGTTCTCTATAGGGATTATAGGAGTGGAACTCAAACCCAGTGATATTCTTCTAGACTTGTTAATTGTACTAACTACCTGCACTAGGTAGTTGTCAATGGTATTAGTCGCAGAGGAAGACTTCTGTTTAGACATATTGTACTCAATAAATTGGTACCACAATTATACAAGAAACTCAAACAGCACCAAGAAAATACCAATAACAATATGGCACAACACCAACAACACGCAGAGGAGTCAACAACTAAGAATCTTACGGTCAAAATACCGCAGGCAAGCAGTAGAAGCGACAGATAAGAGAACTGGCCCAGTCCAGTCACCGTGAGTCTCGGACTGTCTAAGACTGTCCGCCCTTTGTCCGGGCTTCGTCCGGCGTCCCGCTCGCGTCCTGCTGAGCGTTAAGGAGCGTAATTAAATAGGAGGAGTAGGGTGCGGGTATAGACACCAGGTGCGCTGGGTTGGTCGTGCGCGGAACCCTGGGTCTCGCAGTCCCGGCACCTGTGTGTTAGCAGCAGAGTTTCCACAGGGATAGTTATCCTTCGTCTGAACTGGCTCCTGAATCCGAGGTAAGGCAGGATCAATTGCTATGTCCCAATGCAGCAGCTACGAGCGGCACCCGCAAAGCGGGGGCCTCGAGCTGTGAATGGCCAGTGGAGCAGGGAGGAGCAGGGGGCGAGAAGAGACACAAGGTGCGCTGGGTTGGTCGTGCGCGGAACCCTGGGTCTCGCAGTCCCGGCCCCTGTGTGTTAGCAGCAGAGTTTCTACAGGGATAGTTATCCTTCGTCTGAACTGGCTCCTGAATCCGAGGTAAGGCAGGATCAATTGCTATGTCCCAATGCAGCAGCTACGAGCGGCTCCCACGAAGCGGGGGCCGCGCGCTGTAAATGGCCTGTGGAGTAGGGAGGAGCAGGGGGCGGGAAGAGACAACAGGTGCGCTGGGTTGGTCGTGCGCGGAACCCTGGGTCTCGCAGACCCGGTCCTTGTGTGTTAGCAGCAGAGTTTCCACAGGGATAGTTATCCTTCGTCTGAACTGGCTCCTGAATCCGAGGTAAGGCAGGATCAATTGCTATGTCCCAATGCAGCAGCTACGAGCGGCCATACTTGACATACTTGACATGTATTACACATGTAGAGAAAGAGATCAAATACTAAACTGAGATTACTTTATTTATTTACCAGAATCATCACCAAAACTGAAATTAGATAGGCAGAATCATAAATGATGTGGTATCAAGTACTCCCTACTGTACATATCAAACATTTGCCATGCAATAAGTCTCGCATTTGTGAGAGTTTAAGCTATTGGCACTGTAAATGACAATGCCTTTTAATGATCTGTTTTGATAATTAACACATAAATAAAATGCATTGTCATTTTCTATGGCAATAGCTCAAACTATTGTAGATGCCAGACCTATTTCATTTGAAAGAAGCGGCCAACATTGTCCTAGGCTGCTTGGAAAGTGAAAGCGGGCATTGTGCTCTGAATGTTGTGCCTGCAGTAGGAGAAACTCATTAAAGAAAATAGTGCTTACAGACTAAATAAGATATACCGTATAACAATAGAAGTTAAAGGGCCTGTCCTCATGGAAGGTTGTAAATGACGGTGCTAAGGAGGGACTAACAAGCCTATTAATGAATCAGAAGTCAGCATTTGCAAAGGACAATGACACAAGCCAATGAAAAATATGGGCGGAGAGTGGGTGAAGCTTCAAGTCCATACTCGAATACAGTATGCCTCTCAGAGTAGCGTATGTGCTAACCAGGCTCGACCTAAAAAATATTGCTAAATGTCAGAAGGGTTCAGCACCTTGTAAAGCAATGTGGTTTTCATCTACTTTTGCATTTCTGGCCACTAAACATTGCCATTGTTTGTAACACATTGCAGCCGTATATTTTATCCCACATATAATCGTACACATATGGAATTATTTAGAGCCATGCACTAGTATAAACACTGGGCACAGGCACAATTTGTGCCCAGTTTTACACAGGACTCATTGGAATGTGGATGCACATTGCTTTCTCACCAAATTTGCAAGGGATATCACCAGGGTATACATGGATGTATATCAGGTGCAAACACCATGCAGAGGTTGTAACAAATGCTATTTGCCCTAGGAGTATTTGCATCTGTTATTTGTCCACCTTGTTAATAGAAGGGAAACTGTTGATAACAATGTAGAGTTACTCTATTAAGCTGCCCATCTCAACAAGCAGCAAAGTGCCTCTTAGAATGATGATCGAAATTGAATCTTTTTGTTGCAATATTTTGCAGTTTAAGCAATAAGTCTGTCAAATTTCTCTTTAGAGATAAGTTCTGATTAAGAATAGTTATATCGTCTGATGGACAAGCAACCAAAAGCGGCTCTTATAAGCCACAGACATATACATCAAGCTGTATAAAATAAACAATAATACTGTATCTTGTTAGAAGCAAAGGCCAAGAATTAATCCATCGACCCAGTCGAAGGGCAAATTTGTGTCGTCTCCATTTTAAGTGAGCTCAGTTTCTCTGCACTTTCTACAAGTGATTGACAAAAGCAAAAAATAAGTGAAATGTTCATAGTAGTGCTAGTTGTGATAGGTGAATACTTTGTCATGACCTGACACTCCAAGAGAGCTAACTGAGGGTCCAAGGGAGAGTTCTGAAAGAACCTAGCCCTTGCCAAGTGAAGAAATTAGCATGTTATTCCCCAAAATGAGAAAGCGGATGTTCTTTAGAAACATCCTTGTACCCTAACATATGGAGAATCTGAGATAGCCTCTGTCTCTACCATGTACTCTCAGGAGGTTTTCCCCCTCAACCCTTTGCCCAGGTTGTGTCTAACAAAGAATTACAGTGTTGAGGATATGTTGCCTTACCCATTGGTGATACCTGCTGGCCTCTGCATCTAAATTAAGTTCACAGACATTTTTCTTAATATAAGTGGCAGACAGCAAACATTATTTGGATTGCGTTTTAAGAGATGGTTATGAATGCTGGAGCGAGTGCCTGTGTAACGCTTGATATGCGAACCTTATTATTAGGTTAGCATTAGAGGGTCATGAACATCATGTTAACACAAACCAGTGAGTACAAACTGGAGGAAGTCTCTTGGTCACAGCAAAATTGTATTCGCTAGTCCCCAAAATATGTTGTGTCCTGTAAAGGTAGACACCAGGAGCCAGGATGTATATTCAAATGGTAGCAACACAGAGACTGCTAGTTAATTGACTATTCTCTGTATGTAAAACTTGTTCCTATGAAATTGACACTATCACTTTTTTAAATTGTAAATGTTTTTAATAATATTGTATTAATCAAATCTCATCTTAATTCTTTTTAATTACTTAGCAAATACTGTGAGATTCTGCTTTTAATTAATTGTATTTTGTGGATCCAATAGTGCTTTGTGAATGTGTCTGATTGTAAATTTAATCCTATTTTAATATTGTCAATATTTTGTGTATGTTTTGCTTTTATGAGTAATCACTCGAATAAAGCACTTTTTGAATTGAATTGTATATTCAAGTCTTCTTTATTCAGCCTTCAGTCCAAGTTACATCAGTCTTGAATCCAGCCAGCACTGGTGTTGTACTAGCCCTACCCGGAGCAGCCTGCCTAGCTGCTCAGCCTATCTCTAACTGTCACCACTCATCCACTCAGGCTCCCAAACATCCACCATCACAGTCACACCAACATTATGTAACCAACTCACACTCTGGCTGAGCTGCATAACAAAAACAGTAAGGGCGGTCAAACCCCACTTCTTTTTCCTCTCTCAGCCAGAGCTGGTCTTTGCTCAGATAGCCCCTTGGGCAAACCCAAATTTGCCTCACCTATTTTAATGACTGTTTGTAAAACATCAGGTAGAGGTAGGAGGAAGGTGAGGAGGAAAAATAAGGAATGCCTTGAAAAGAAAAACAGACAGAATTCTGACATGGGTGTTTCCTGCCTTCAACAACAGTGTTTCAACATACTTTTCTTTGGACCCAGGTCTGGAGACTGATGCTGGCAACTTCTGTGACCTTCTGGAGAACAGTGCCCTGGATGTAGGTCCAGTTTGCACGTGTTAAAGCCAGCTCTGCTCTCAGCTTTCTTTGTCTCCTGGTCCCATCTGAGAAATAGACAAATGCGTCAAGGTAGAGCATGCTTCAGTAGTGTGTACAGGGTCCGAATGGGGCAAAAAAGGCCAAGACACCAAAATAAAAGTGGCTTCCATTAGGAAAATCAGCAGTAATCACCGGTCCGCCTCATCATAAAACAGGACCACAAATTTGCTAAATAAAACAGCCCACACACAAACTTGTCAGTTTGACCCTGGGTGTGTATCTGGTGCCATTCATACTCCTAACACAAATGTTCATTCTAGGTGAAGAAAAAGTTCTTCTCTTCTCATAAATGCCTCTTAGGGGGGAAACCACAGGACTGAGCCTTCTAGCCTGTTGTTCTACATAGGCTTTGTCCAGTTAGCCAAAGGAATTCAAAGACGCTGAAATAGACAAAGAACACTAAGAAGACCCCTCAACCTTCATCAGAGACCAGAAAAGAGCCACCCAAGAAGTTGAACCATTGACTTATAAACAGAGGAGACGTATTGTGACTCAGCGTGATGATACACTCCTTCTCTATGCCAATGTTTTGCTTTTGCCTTTATTAAAATGTTCGGAACACCTCTCACTTTTCCTTTCCTGGTACCCACTAGTTTCCACTCAGCTTAGTGTGATCACAAGCCCAGCAGCAGTTTAAGATGCCAAAATGCTCATGGTCCTTCAGCTGAGGTAATGAAGAAATATGAACAGTTGATTACATGGTTGCAGTCTAAAGTGGCCCCTCAGACTGCTGATTGGCTTAAAACCGTTCGCGCTACTCAAGATCCTAAGGAGTCGGTACATGACTATTACGAGAGACTTTTGTTGGCCTTTAACACCTTCGCTGCTCATGACGAGCTCAGCTTGTCATGCAGTACACTGGTCGTGTGCTCATGATGAGCTGAGCTCGTCATGAACCATGGGATATAGGAATTTCCAGCACAGCAGAGGAATCAGCTTAGCAGTCATGTGGTTAAACAACATAGTGGATTGGATACCGTTGAGCCAAAAGATATGGAACAGTTTATTTCGAAGTTTGTGTTAGGATTGAGCCCTGATATCAGTTTGATAATACAGCATCACTTGATAAGTTGGCAGAACAAATTTGTAGACGAAATCTTGCGTTATGCAAAATACTGCAGTGAACAGGTGGAGGCAGCACAAAAGAAAACAAAAGAGAAATTGATGTTGGTACAGTTGAGGAACACCAAAAGGCCTGATTGGTTGCAAGGGGTTGGAGGAGCGATGGGTCGAGAAAGAGGAAGTGGTAGATGAATGAATCAACAGACGGTATCACAACCAGGTCAGGGAAGAGGAAGGGGTACAGATGCTAGTATGGGAAGTGATTGGGTAGCAAATCAGAAAAAGGTCACAGCGTGTAATTATTGTCACAAAATCGGGCATTGGAAGCGCGAATGTCGATTGAATCCAGCAAATCAAATGCAATATGAGAGAGAGGGACAGATGTCAGAAGGTTTGAATACTGTGACAAGACCTAGATCCATGTTGTAGGAAGGTTTTGAGTCCCAAATGCAGATACCGCAGCCTCCAAGAATACCCATGAGTAATCAGGTATATCATCAGATGCCTTACTTTGAGATACAAAACTTATTCGATCAGATACAAGGTCCTTTTGAGTATCAGAGGGGGGTGCAGGGAGAGTGAACTTTGGGTGCTGCCCTGGAAGTGGGTCAACGTGGTTAGTTTATAGATGCAGATGTACATGGACATCCTAATAACTTTTTTTTAGACACTGAAGTTGCGCGCTTCACAGTAAGGACAGAAGTGGTCCCAAATGTATCCCTTTCAGGAAAATCGATTCAAGTGGTGGGAGTTACCAATTTGAGAATGACTAACCCATTAACAAATGAATTACCTGTGAGAATAGGACCCTTCCAGGATAAACATCAACTTGTGGTGTGCGATTCCAGCCCAGTCTGTCTATTGGGATGAGATCTTTTGTGCAAGCTAAATTGTACCATATCCTGCCACCGAGGCGTGTGGAGTTGCAAACCTATGATGACGACGCTGATTTAAAAATGGCCAATATGAGCTTGGGTGCTGAAATGTTAGTGGTCCTCACAACAGAGGACTTACCACATGACTTGAGAGACTCAATTTCACCGTAAGTGTGGATTTTCATGAGTGAGGAGATAGGATTGATCTGAGGGGTTAAACCTGTTATGATACAGGTCAAACCAAATGCTGATTTCCCACGAACTCCGCAGTATAAATTGATTGCAGAAACTGTGGCTGGAATAGGACCTGTTATCGCGTCTATGATTGCACAAGGCATTCTGAAGGAGATAAGAAGAAGTCCCTGTAACTCACCTATCATGGGACTACAGAAGCCTAGTGGCAAGTACAGAATCGTTATGGATTTACGCAGGGGCGATGAAATTGTGATCCCATGTTGTCCTGTGGTACCGAATCCAGCTGTTATATTATTTCAGATACCATGTGAGGCAGAATGGTTTACAGTCATAGTTCTCTGCCAGGCATTTTTCTCCCTACCATTGCACGAAGATAGCCAATATATTTTTGCATTAAGGATGGATGACCGTGTGTTAACATGGTGTCAGATCCATCAAGGGTATACAGAAAGTCCCTCTATCTTTAGTCAATGTATGTAAAAGAATCTTGAAGGGATGGTAATGCCCCGGAGTTCAGTCCTGGTTCAGCATTTCGACGACCTATTGGTCACGTCGGAGACTAAGGATGCTTGCAGGATCGACACATTGGCTTTGCTGAATCATTTGGCAGAGAATGGCAACAAGGTGTCCCCAAACAAGCTTCAGTATTGTCAAACAGAAGTGCAGTATCTGGGTCATCAAACTGAGAAGGGAAAACAAAGGGTGTTACCAGATCACATAGAGATGATTCTGCAAATAGAAACTCTGAAAACACAGAAAGAAGTCTGCATGTTTGTGGGAATGGTCGGATATTGTCAACAGTGGATCCCAAATTATTCTTACAAGCAGAGCCATTGTTGAGGTTGACTCAAAAGGACATTAGTGATCCAGTACCATGAGATAACGATTGCTTGAGAGCCTTCCATGAGTTGGTAGAGAGCCTATGTCGCTCTTCTGCTGTGAGAGGAAAGGATGTGCATTAGCGGTTCTTGTACAGACACATGGAGGGGCCCGTAGACCAGTGGCTTATTTTTCCGCCACATTAGATCCCGTAGCTTCTGCTTTGCCCGGATGTCACAAATCTGTTGCTGCAACAGGTGTCAGAATTGAGAGATGTGAAAGCATAGTGATGGGTAATTCACTTATTGTGTATGTGCCACATTCAGTAGAACTGTTAATGACAAGAACAAAAGCACAGTATTTTACAAATAACAGACTTACAAAGTATGAGCAAGTTATATTGGCTTCTGAAAATGTTGCTCTAAAACGCTGACCACCTTGAATCCTGCCACATTGTTGCCTCTTCCGCAAGAGGAAGGAGAAGATTTTGAAGAGCATGACTGTCTGGATGTTAGTGAGCTATCTACCAAAACCAGACCTGACATTGTCGATGAACCATTGCCTAAATCTGATTTGGTCCTTTTTGTTGATGGTTAATGCTTAAGAGACAATGAATGGTGTTTGAGAGCAGCGTTTGCTGTGTGCACCATCTTGGGAGTGGTGGAAGCTGCCTGTTTGAAAAGAGTATACTCTGCTCAGGTGGCTGAGATTGTTGCTCAGATAAATGTCTATAGCATTGCGGATAGAGTCTGAGTGACTATCTATACGGACAGCCAATATGGGTTTAGAGTGGTTCATGATTTTGGCAGTTGTGGTCACAAAGTTGATTTTTGATGTCCTCAGGAACCCCTATCCGTAATGGAGAATATGTGCAACAATTGCTAGAGGTTTTGCAGAAACCTGAAGAGATAGCTGTCGTAAAATGTGCAGCTCATGGAAGGGGAGAAGACTTTGTCACAAAAGGGAATATTTATGCTGACGAAGTAGCACGTTTTTGTGCTATACATGCTTGCATTTTTAATAGTGAATATGTAGGAGAGAGCACAGAAGAGACCGAGCTCAGCATGATGTTAGCTGTAGTCGATACTTGGGATGAAGTGAAGCGGCTGCAGGATGAGGTCCCAGAGGAGGAAGCTGCATCATGGGTTAGAGCAGGCTGTGAAAAGAGAGAAGATGACGTTTGGGTATCGACAGATGACAGAGCAGTACTACCCAACTGTCTATTAAGCTCAATGGCAAGGCAAATTCAAAGAGCAGTTCATCTTGGGAGAGATGCTATGGTGCGAGTGTTTCGGCAAATGTGGTTTAACCCACGATTTTGTGTGCATGCTGAAGCAGTGTGTCAGATGTGTTACATGTCAACAAATGAACGATGGAAAGAGAACTGTAGTTTCTATGAGCCACATTAGAAGATCAGGAGGTCCTTTCAATAGGATACAGTTGGACTTTATTGAGATGCCTAGATGGAATGGGCTGAGATATGTTTTGGTGGTGGTGTGTATCTTTTCACGTTGGGTTGAGGCGTATCCAACTAGATGATGTGACAGTCTCACAGTGGCAAAACTGCTCTTAAGGGAACTGATAGCGCTGTTTGGATTTCCGACCTCGGTGGAGACAGATAGCAGAACACACTTCCATAATGAAATCATGAAATTGTTGTGTACAGCTTTGAAGATTGATCAAAGATTGCACTGTAGGTACAGACCTGAGGCTTCTGGTCTTGTGGAACAGATAAATTGCACAATCAAATGAGGGTGTCAAAGATGTGTTTGTCAACTTCATTGAAATGGCCAGATGCATTGCCATTGATGAGTCTGCGTAGCACTCCCAGTAGGAGAACAAGGCTCTCTCCCACTAAATATTGATGGGAAGAGCTATGCAATTGTCTATGATACCAACTACAGCATTGATAAACATCACAGATGATTTGGTTATGGATTATTGTAGGGGACTGGCTGATGTGATTAATTGTCCCACCAGGATGAGGCTGCGACAGCATCCACCTCGAGAGACCTGCTGCATGATCTTAACCCTGGTGACTGGGTGCTTGTCCGAAAGCATGTGAGGAAGAGCTACCTTGATGCTAAAAGGCGAGGACCATATCGGATGATTTTGGTCACAAGTACAGCGGTGAAGTGTGGAAGATTGCCAAACTGGATCCATGCTTCACATACTCGCAGAGTCCCAGAACCAGTTGAAACCACAACTCCCCTTGTTCCGAGAAGTGCAATTGAGAATGCAACAGAAACAGAAAGAACAGGTCAGATCGAGAGAACTCTTGATGAGGCAGACCAATCAACCGAACAAGAAATAATAAATCAAATAGCTCTAGAGGTGAATTCAGACTCGGAGATAGACGATATTGTAGAAGTTAACTTTGGACCATAGCAGAGTGAACAGCCTGGTGCAGAAGGATCAGATCGAGAGGAAGAGAGGAGAGCAGATGCTGCAGCAACAAAGTGGCCAACAAAGAAAGAAAGGCTGAACATAAGGCTTGCATTCAAAAAAACAGAAAACCTCCCCTAGAATACAATATACAATTGGGTAATAACTCCAATTCTTTTAAGATATAAACATTATCCCACACAGAACAGTTTATTTCAAAAGTATATATCTATTTATTGTTTTTTCATCATTAGAAAAGGTCACAAGCACGATAGAATCATGGACATATTTGCAGTCTATTTACATTGCAATATATATACATTACAGCCTTCAAGCAATCTAAATACATTCAACATCCACTCACACATCCACACTATCATTAATGACGACGACAATATTCCCTAGACAAAAAACAGAAAGGTTAACAAACAAACAATATACAAATATGTGTATATACAAGGCGACAAAACAAAACAAAAAGAGAGAGAAGAGCGCCAACGCGCGTTTCGGAACAGGACCGGATTTCCACCAATCCTCAGTCAGGGCGCACAATATAGACTTTTCTTTGATTTCTTCTCCACAATGGGGAACATCACATTGTATCCTGTACTACAGTCTTTGGATAATACAAGTGGACTTGCAAAAACAAGGCTGTTTCTTCAATTCAATAAACCAAATATTTTTATGGTATCTGTGGGGACAATGAGACAGCTATCAATATGACTGATGCACATCATAATTGTCTGCTGGAGAAACCATCACCAAGTCAAAAATGAGAGAAACCCATTATATAGTGAAAAATAAAAATGGATGTGGTGTTACCAGAAGATAGCCATACATAGAAAAAGCAAAGTTAAGAACCACAAAAAATAGATATAAAAAAAGAAGTTCTTGTCAGCCAACACCATGTGAAAGTTAAAAAACAGCTAGAGATCCAGATCTCTCCATGAATACTCGTGTGTTAGAGTAAATACACATGTCAGGCATACACATACTGTAAACTGTATTCCTAGAGAAAAACGTTGTGTACCGCCTCAAAGGACGTACGTTGACAGATGTAGAAAACAGAAATCTAGGAAATGTAAGGAAAAGATGAAATCACGAACAAGGAATAGAAACCAACTATCCCCGGTCAATAGGCTTATCAAAGATCGTAGACAAGGCAATTGAGGGCTCCGGGTAAACAATGCAGGCCTTAGTAGTGCCAAAGCGATTCCCCCACAGACAGAAGGGCAGCAAGGCTTAAAAAGATCTCAAAGACTGCCGACATGTGGGAAACATACATAAACATATAGATGGCCCTGTACATGTCGAATTGTCTCAAATGTACCAAAATAAAGTTAACAAAAAATTAAGGAGTCATCAAGGCTCAGTAAGATCTCAGTGCCTATCGACCGGTGAGAGCAATGCGCACCAAGGAAACTTACCTAGCTTATATCGTTTCATCAAAGAGTGGCCCACCAGCTCACTATACGATATAGAGTAACCCCAAAGGTTTCTAAAGAGGAATACAAAAAAAAGGGAAGAGATAAGAATGAGAAAAGCTATAATGTTGAATACCGTTGCACAAATCCTGGGATAGAGAAAGGGGGGCCAGGACTAGCTAAAAAGAACTCTGTTTATATATGGTCCACTTCCGCAGGACAATACGTAGCACCTGGTAATGTGTCCTGGCGAGCAGAAGCATAGAGAGCGGACTAGTATCCGAGTCGAGGCATAGACTCGGAAATAGAGCTAAAGGCCGGACTACCCCACTAAAGCGTGAAGGCTAGCAGGAAGCTAGAAGATGGACAGAGCTGTGGGTGTCAAAATTAGAAACTAGAAAAGACAAGCCGGTAACGGTAAAGGAGAGGGTCTAACACGATCTAACCCACCATTACCACTGAAATCCAATACAATATGGACTGCAGAAGGGCATACAAAAAGGAGTATAAATAAGATAAAATACAAGCAAAAAGACACAGTAAGGGGTGCTGAAAGAAACCTAATCATGTACAGGGGACAGAAAAAGATGAGGAATAAACAGGTCAACATGTCGACCTAAGAAGACACATAATAGACGTAGCTGGAATATTGCGAAAATACAAGGACTTAGCATTATCCAAAGAATAGGTATAAGGACTACCCCTCTCTCGCTGGTTATAAGAGAAGGGACCGTAACATCCCCAAAAAGATCAATATGCAGTGGATCTTACAAAAGGGCATTATGCCAAGGTATGCACTCATTTAGTTCTGATACCACTGTTTGCAGAGTATAAATCCAGAACACTTCCCTTTTAGATCTATACCCATTAATGTTGTTGTCTATGGGTTTATGGACTTTTTCCAGAATTCTCCACCTGAGGTTTGTAAGAAAATGCTTCTTTTCCTGCCAATGCGCTACCAATGGAGCTCCTCTTTTATTGTTTTTGATTGCCGACCTATGTTCACTTAGTCAAAATCTAAATTTGCGGCTGGTTTCGCCCACATACCCCAACGGGCAGGGGCATAGAATCAGGTATACTACATTCAATGACCTGCAGTTCGTCATTTCCTTCGCAATCAATTTATTCTTGCCCCAAATCAGTTCTGATGAGACAATAGCCGTCTCACAAGCATGGCAATGCCCACATTTGTGGGTGCCCAGGAGAGGATTCAATTTTGTTATGGATTTCTGTAAAGAGGGAACCACCAACGTATATTTTGAATGGACTAAATGGTTGCACAGATTTGTATTTCTGTGAAACGCAAACGTGTGTTTAGGTATGGCTATTCCCTCTCGTCCTGAATTCAGTATATGCCACTGGGAGTTGACAATTTGTCGAATCTGATTGTTAAAATTAGAGTGACGAGTCGCACACACCAATTTTGGGTCACTGATCTTAGTATCATTGCTCAAAAGAAAGTCCCTATTGTAATATTTAGCTCTCTTGTAAGAGTCATTAAGTAATCTCGGGGTACCCTCTCTTCAGAAGCTTTATCCTCAATTCTTCTGCATGTATTTCAAAGTTTTGCATGGTCGTACAATTACGCCTCAGCCTCAAAAATTGGCTGAAGGGTATTCCATCCTTCTGGCAATGGGGATGGAAGCTCTTGTATTTAAGGAGAGTGTTGCGTGCTGTAGGTTTGGTGTAAAGTGACACCTCGATGGTGCCTTCTGAAGCAAAGATCCAAAAGTCAAGAAATTCAATCTTATTCTTGTTAACATTAGTGCTGAATTTCAAATGAAAGTTACACAGATTGAGCCAAAGGGAAAACTCTTCTAACTGTTCTTCCGTCCCCCTCCAAATGAAAAAAATAGCGTCTATATAACAATACCAGTGTAAAATGTTTTCAAAGAAAGGGGCAATTTCATTGTAAATGAAACAATACTCGAACTCACCCATGTAAATGTTTGCCACATTGGGGGCACATGCTGCGCCCATACTTACGCTCTGTACTTGTTTGTAAATGGACTTGTTGAACTCGAAGTAATTTTCCTGGAGGACTGTGCCCAGGCACTCCAATACAAAGAGATTATCTAAGTGACTATTGGACCTTTCTAAGGCTGTTTTAACTGCCTCGAGGGCCCCTCTTTGGGGAATAGAGGTGTAAAGCGCCTCAATATCCATTTGTTAGACCTGTCTGCTTCTGGGAAGACTCTAACCACCATGATTTATTTTTGTCCCCTTTAGCCTCCCAGAGTTTCTATTTTTATTTTTACATGTGTCCATCAGGAGTTTTTAATGCTGTCAGGGGGCTAGGTGTTCCTTGGCGATGACGCCATTTTTCCCTCATCACTTGTGAGGCCTAGTCACCCCCTTGAAACCTTAGGGATCTCCAGAGACCTAAAATGGTGTCCACCAACTGCCATAACGGACACTACTGGAGGACAGGTCCATAGGGTAACATTAGGGAACTTTCTGGAATCAACTAGAGACTTCTGCAGGTCTCAGGCCACCCTATATAAGGCCAGTGACCAGCAGCCATTTGGTGCTGACCCCAGAGTAGAGGAGTGAGGCAGTGGTGAGAGGAGGTGGACACACTGAGAGCAGCTAGTTTGTCACTGAGGCTGACAGTTACTTCAGAGGATTGTTCCCCCTTCAACCTTTGACCGATCCCTCTCTCAAGACAACCACTACTGACAAAGAAATCGAGCTACTTGAGGAAGCAGCCACTCATATCTTGGAATCCCATTAAATCCTCTCAGGATACCCTTAACTGAAGATATTCCTGGCTGCCCCTATCCAGCGCTGAGCTTACCGGTGTCGTGGAGCAGCTGAAGTGAAGGCGGGTGTCTGTGGCACCCTGGCGACCTGAGGAGCGAGGGCGCCGTGTGTGGACATCCTTCCTGTGAGGCCAAAGTGAGAAGTGTCTGGAGGGAAGCAGCGGCGCTGCTCCGATCGGCATCGGGACCCCGGGGGCACCGGCCGCGTCAAGTGAGGAGGTAGGCGCTTCCGCGCATGTCCAGCGTGTAAACGCTTCTGTGGAGGCAGGAGGGGCCTAGGATCGAGCAGGCCCAGAGGAGACAGAGCAGCGTCTTCGTGGCGAACGACGTCCTCCCTGGGAGCCAGCGCGCAGAAGCGGAAGGAGAGTGAGCGCGATCGCGCATGCCCAGCTGAGCAGTGCCGACTGAGGAGAGCCGATCGCGTCGGAGCACCGGTAGCCGTTCCCCCATCCTGAGGAGGCAGAAGCGCCACTACGGACGTCACAGTAAGGAGCCGGTGGGCCAGGGAAGCCTCCCTCGATCTCTCCCGACCGCCGACTGCTGCCAGGCTTCAGCGCGAGTGGGAAGAGCACTCGCATCACATCCAGGAGCTTACAAGTAAGCCGGGTAGAGTGGGGACGGGAGGCAGCAGCACCGGGGGAAAGAGACAAGACGATGGGACTGCAACTGGGACATAGACTGAACTGCACAAGGAAGCATAAATTAAGAAAACGGGCTAGTGTTCAGCCCAATCCTAACTAAAGTATCCCATAAGTAACTGGAGTAGAAAGGTGGAAGTGGTGCAGGGAACCACAGGGTTCCTGGGTAAAAACCCCTACAGTTAGTGATAAGTAAAGAAGTAGATTCTCTACCAGCTAGGTGTGCCTGTCAATCAGAGGGAGGGGAACCTTACTAATATTATTGTGTCTTCCCTTTTAGCACATAACTGGTGGGTTATACAGTGAACATCTACATTCAGGTCTTGCTGTTGAGTTGAGCAGTGCTTAAGAGCTGTGGGGTAAAGTACCTATTAATGAACCTGTAAAAACGTATTGCACTATCAGTCTGTATCTGCTTTTCAGTAGATTTATTGGTGGAGTAATGTGTCATTGTACGCTAATGTGAAGGAACCTTACAGAGTGTGAAGCTAATGAGATTCTCTTAACCAACCAAAGAGTTACCCTTATGCTTTACTGTACCATTGACAAAAGTATGTGGTTTATTGCCCTTTTTCCACAGCCGGAGGAGTGAAAAGTAATTTCTTAAAGTAAAAGTGTAATGTTGACTCTTGAAAGAAACTAATATTGCATCTTGTATAACTTAAATCCAAAAATACATATTATTTTTATAAAAGGTAACGGTATTTTTCCAAACAGAGGTGTTGTGTCTTTATTTTAGTGGTTCATCACTGTGTTACTGTGGGTGAGACTTGTAAGTACTTAGCCAACGCCTTGAGTTAGCTGTAGACCACTACTGTGCCAAGCTACCATATGTAGGCTTGGGTAATCTAGGTCCAACATAATTGGTGTTTCAGCGGTGGGATAGCGGATTTGTACTTACACTCACTTATTAGTAACGCAGTGCCAACCACGAGACCTCACCTGGAGTTTTCTCCCTGCGGCCCTCCTAATTTACATTTTTGATTTTTCTAAATTTACCTCTGGCGGTGGTTGGAGGTTGACCTCAGGTCACTCTGTGGATTTCTCATGTGTAGCATTTTATACTTCAAATAGAAATGGAGATAAATGTGGAAGAGCTAGACAATTATACTGTGCCCCAATTGAAGGAATGGTGTCAGCAGCAGGGGGTGTTTTTCAAGAAAGGCGCCAGAAAAGTAGAGCTGCTGACCAGTATCCGGGCATGGGTAGAGGCTCATTCCGGGGAGGAGGTAGATCCTGAAGGGAGTGATAAGGACACTGTCCTAGAGACCGCAACACTGTACCAGGCGGGAGGGGAGAACCTTGTAACAGGTCCTAGAACACCTTCCAGGGTGGGCAGTAGCGTGTCAGAGAGGGGCCTGACCGACGCCGAGTTAGAAGATAGGAGGGAGGAGAGGAGGATGAGAATAGAACTAGCCAGGATGGACATGGTGAGGGAGGAAAAGAGGTTGGAGCATGAGCGGACCATCAAGGAGATGGATTTGCAAGCCCTAAACTTACGTACCCCCAAACCAGAGAATGGTGGCAGCGATATCCAGACCAACACCAGGGAACCTAGACCGTACCTACCAAAAGATATTATGGCTTGTTATGTACCCAGTGACGACATTGCTAAATGGCTAGCCGCCTACGAGGTCTCGCTGAGGGCCCATGGGATTCTGGAAGTCCACTGGGGAGGTGGGTTGTACAAATACATGCCCCCCACTGGCAGGGATACTTTGTTGGCCCTTGACCAGAGTGAACAGACCTACTATCCGGCTATGAAATCAGCGCTGCTCAAGAAGTTTGGGTTGACCCCTGAGAAATATAGGCAAAAGTTCCGGGGCAGCTACAAGCTGGGCACACAAAACTGGGTAGATTTCTTGGACTACTCCAGGAAGGCCCTGGAGGGTTGGGTAAGAGGCAGCGAAGTAGGAGACTATGAGGGACTATATGACCTCATACTCAAGGAACACCTACTCGAGAAGTGTCTTCCCGAGCTAAGACAGCATCTGGTGGACAGCAAGCTGACCAGCCCCAGGAAGCTTGCTGAGGAGGCGGACATCTGGGTTAGTACCCGGGTGTCGACTAAGGGGACTGGAGGGAATTCCCAGAAGCAAGGACAGGGCGTCCCCCAGAAGAAAGAGGGAGGGGAAACTAAGAGGGAGTTCTCAAAAGGGCCACAAAATACTTCGCAAGGAAGGGGCAGAGGATTCATCCCCAAGAGTAACCCCCCTCGCAACCCTATCCCTGGCCAAAGCCAGCAGCCAAGGGTTGTTCATTGTTTTGAGTGTGGTGGTGTGGGACACTATAAAGGAGATGTGAGATGCCCAAAAAGACCACCCCCTCCCACTGGAGGAAAAGCCCCGGGAATCACTAGTGTAGTGCTCGGGGAGGAGATGCCTTTGGGTAATGGAGGGGAGCGGGCGGGTGTCACCTTAGTGTCCCTGGGAGATAAGGAGATGGTTCCCAAGACCCAGCTGCCCTCTAATACTACTAAGTATGAGCAGTGGGTCACCATCAATGGCCGTAGAGGGGAGGCTCTGAGAGATACAGGAGCCAGCATGACTATGGTAAGGAGTCAGCTGGTGTCTCCAGAGCAGGTCATCCCAGATGTACTCCATCCCGCCGTAATGGCTGACGGCAGATTGGGCCACTACCCTGTGGCTGAGGTTCCCTTTGAGTGGGGAGGGGTTGCAGGTCCACTTCGAGTTGCCGTAAGCCCTGCCGTGCCTGTTGACTGCCTGTTAGGGAATGATATGGAGCACAATGCTTGGAGGAGGGTGGAGTACCAGACTCACTCTGAGATGCTGGGACCCCCTGATTGGACTTGTGTCAGCACAAGGTCAGCGACTGCCCGAAGGGGGAGTTCACTTACGCTGGAGCCTGGAACAATGGCCCAGCCGGCTGCCAGAGAGGAGAAGGACAGGAGGCCGGAGGACCCTGCCTAGACATCTCCACCTCGTGAGACAGCTGGACCACCTGCGGAGGTGGATCTGGAGTCCACAGGGGAGAATGTTGCTTCCTTGGAGAACCTACCCATCCCTACTGAATGGCATGTGGAGGGAGGTCCTTCCCGGGAAGAATTCTGTGAAGCTCAGAAAGAGTGTCCTACTCTCGAGGGGCTGCGGCAACAGGCCAACGCCCAGGCAGCAGGAAACATTGAAGGGAGTTACCGGATTTACTGGGAGGATGGACTCCTCTACAGTGAGCCCAAGGCACCTGGCCATGGTTCAGCCAGAGCCTTGGTGGTCCCTCAATGCTTTAGAGCCTTTCTACTGGAACTGGCTCATGAGATACCATTGGCAGGGCATCTAGGACAGGACAAGACCTTTGCCCGGCTTGTCCCCCACTTCTATTGGCCTCGAATGAAAGTGGCGTCTGACACATACTGTCGGACGTGTGTGTCCTGCCAAGCTAGTGGGAAAACAGGAGTGAAGCTTAAAGCTCCCCTGGAACCACTACCGGTCGTTAGCACCCCCTTTGAGAGGGTGGGCATCGACATTGTGGGGCCATTGGATCCACCAACTTCAGCTGGTCACCGGTTCATACTGGTTTTGGTGGATCATGCCACACGGTACCCAGAGGCCATACCTCTGAGGACCATCACTGCACCTGTGGTGGCAAGGGCCCTGATGGGGATCTTTACCCGAGTGGGTTTCCCCAAGGAGGTTGTGTCCGACAGGGGGACTAACTTCCTTTCAGCGTACATGCGGGCTATGTGGAAGGAGTGCGGAGTTACCTATCGGTTTACCACTCCTTATCACCCACAAACCAATGGTCTGGTGGAAAGGTTTAACAAAACCTTGAAAGGTATGATACGGAGTCTACCTGAGAGCCTGCGGAGGAAATGGGACATCCTCCTACCCTGTCTCTTGTTTTCTTACAGGGAAGTGCCACAAAAGGGAGTGGGCTTCAGCCCCTTCGAACTTTTGTACGGGCACCCTGTACGGGGACCTCTCAGCCTAGTGAAAGACGGATGGGAACGGACTCCCAGAAAGCTTCCCCAGGACGTGGTGAGCTACATGCTGGCCTTCCGGAGCCAAATGGCTAAGTTGTGGAAGCAAGCTTCAGACAACTTGGAGGCCAGCCAAGCAGTGATGAAAGAGTGGTATGACCACAACGCTCACCCAGTGGAACTGGAGCCTGGACAGAAGGTGTGGGTGATGGAACCTGGAGAGCTAAATGCCCTACAGGACCGTTGGACAGGCCCCTTTGAGGTGTTGGAGAAGAAGGGGAAGTCCACCTACTTGGTGGATCTTAAGGCCCCGAGGCAACCCCACAGGGTGCTGCATGCCAATCGCCTCAAGCCACATCATGAGAGGCCCGCGGTTGTCTTGATGATGGTAACCGATGGAGCAGAGGAAGAAGAAAGCAAACCTCTCCCTGATCTTCTCTCGTCCCAAGAAAAGGATGGGTCGGTGGAGGGAGTAATTCTCTCGCCATCCCTAACTCCTGAACAGCAGAGTGATTGCCGCCAGATCCTGGAGCAATTTTCTTCTCTGTTCTCCCTTATCCCGGGTAGGACCCACCTGTGTACCCATGACGTGGACACAGGAGACAGCCCACCTGTGAAGTCTAAAATCTACCGGCTGTCGGACAAGGTGAAGGCCAGCATCAAGAGTGAAGTCGCCAAGATGCTGGAACTGGGAGTAATTGAACCTTCTGGAAGCCCTTGGTCTAGCCCGGTGGTTTTGGTACCAAAAGCTGCCCCACCAGGCACCACACCTGAATTGAGATTCTGTGTGGACTACCGAGGCTTGAACTCAGTGACCAAAACTGATGCACATCCTATCCCACGGGCGGATGAGCTTATTGACCGGCTGGGAGCTGCTCAATACTTAAGTACCTTTGACCTAACTTCAGGGTACTGGCAGATTTCCCTTACCGAGGAGGCGAAGGAAAGGTCAGCCTTCTCTACACCTGAGGGACACTACCAATTTCGTGTGATGCCCTTTGGGCTCAAGAATGCCCCTGCCACTTTTCAGCGGCTGGTGAACAGGGTCCTTTCTGGAATGGAAGCTTTTTCTGCTGCATACCTGGACGACATTGCTGTCTTCAGTAGCAGCTGGGAGGACCATTTGCAGCATCTGCAAGCTGTTCTTCATGCCCTGCAACAGGCTGGATTGACAATCAAGGCCAGCAAGTGTCAGATCGGACAGGGGTCGGTGGTGTACCTAGGTCACTTGGTGGGCAGAGGGACGGTGCAGCCCCTCCAGGTAAAGATTGAGGCTATCATCGCCTGGGAGCCCCCCAAGACTCAAACAGAGGTCCGAGCCTTCCTGGGCCTCACTGGATACTACTGTCGCTTCGTGAAGGGGTATGGCACTATCGTGGCCCCCCTCACTGAGCTTACTTCCAAGAAGCAACCCCGACGGGTAGTCTGGACGGAGGCTTGCCAGCGAGCCTTCATGACCTTGAAACAAGCATTGTGTTCCGCTCCCATTCTCAAGGCCCCTGATTTTGCTAGAGAATTCATTGTCCAAACAGATGCGTCAGAACATGGCATTGGGGCAGTGTTATCGCAGCTAAATGATGAGGGCTTGGATCAACCCGTGGTCTTCCTGTCCAGGAGACTACTCCCCAGGGAAAGGAGGTGGAGTACAATTGAGAGAGAAGCCTTTGCGGTGGTCTGGGTTCTGAAGAAGCTGCGACCATACCTGTTTGGTTCGCACTTCCTAGTTCAGACTGACCATCGCCCCCTTCGTTGGCTGATGCAAATGAAGGGGGAGAATCCCAAGTTGCTAAGGTGGTCCATCTCCCTACAGGGAATGGACTTTAGGGTGGAACACCGACCTGGGGCAGACCATGCCAACGCAGACGGTCTATCCAGGTATTTCCGCCTTAGTGATGAGGACTCCCAAAGGGTTGGGTAGTTCTCCCCACTTTCAGCTGGGGGGGACGCGTGTTAGACCTGTCTGCTTCTGGGAAGACTCTAACCACCATGATTTATTTTTGTCCCCTTTAGCCTCCCAGAGTTTCTATTTTTATTTTTACATGTGTCCATCAGGAGTTTTTAATGCTGTCAGGGGGCTAGGTGTTCCTTGGCGATGACGCCATTTTTCCCTCATCACTTGTGAGGCCTAGTCACCCCCTTGAAACCTTAGGGATCTCCAGAGACCTAAAATGGTGTCCACCAACTGCCATAACGGACACTACTGGAGGACAGGTCCATAGGGTAACATTAGGGAACTTTCTGGAATCAACTAGAGACTTCTGCAGGTCTCAGGCCACCCTATATAAGGCCAGTGACCAGCAGCCATTTGGTGCTGACCCCAGAGTAGAGGAGTGAGGCAGTGGTGAGAGGAGGTGGACACACTGAGAGCAGCTAGTTTGTCACTGAGGCTGACAGTTACTTCAGAGGATTGTTCCCCCTTCAACCTTTGACCGATCCCTCTCTCAAGACAACCACTACTGACAAAGAAATCGAGCTACTTGAGGAAGCAGCCACTCATATCTTGGAATCCCATTAAATCCTCTCAGGATACCCTTAACTGAAGATATTCCTGGCTGCCCCTATCCAGCGCTGAGCTTACCGGTGTCGTGGAGCAGCTGAAGTGAAGGCGGGTGTCTGTGGCACCCTGGCGACCTGAGGAGCGAGGGCGCCGTGTGTGGACATCCTTCCTGTGAGGCCAAAGTGAGAAGTGTCTGGAGGGAAGCAGCGGCGCTGCTCCGATCGGCATCGGGACCCCGGGGGCACCGGCCGCGTCAAGTGAGGAGGTAGGCGCTTCCGCGCATGTCCAGCGTGTAAACGCTTCTGTGGAGGCAGGAGGGGCCTAGGATCGAGCAGGCCCAGAGGAGACAGAGCAGCGTCTTCGTGGCGAACGACGTCTTCCCTGGGAGCCAGCGCGCAGAAGCGGAAGGAGAGTGAGCGCGATCGCGCATGCCCAGCTGAGCAGTGCCGACTGAGGAGAGCCGATCGCGTCGGAGCACCGGTAGCCGTTCCCCCATCCTGAGGAGGCAGAAGCGCCACTACGGACGTCACAGTAAGGAGCCGGTGGGCCAGGGAAGCCTCCCTCGATCTCTCCCGACCGCCGACTGCTGCCAGGCTTCAGCGCGAGTGGGAAGAGCACTCGCATCACATCCAGGAGCTTACAAGTAAGCCGGGTAGAGTGGGGACGGGAGGCAGCAGCACCGGGGGAAAGAGACAAGACGGTGGGACTGCAACTGGGACATAGACTGAACTGCACAAGGAAGCATAAATGAAGAAAACGGGCTAGTGTTCAGCCCAATCCTAACTAAAGTATCCCATAAGTAACTGGAGCAGAAAGGTGGAAGTGGTGCAGGGAACCACAGGGTTCCTGGGTAAAAACCCCTACAGTTAGTGATAAGTAAAGAAGTAGATTCTCTACCAGCTAGGTGTGCCTGTCAATCAGAGGGAGGGGAACCTTACTAATATTATTGTGTCTTCCCTTTTAGCACATAACTGGTGGGTTATACAGTGAACATCTACATTCAGGTCTTGCTGTTGAGTTGAGCAGTGCTTAAGAGCTGTGGGGTAAAGTACCTATTAATGAACCTGTAAAAACGTATTGCACTATCAGTCTGTATCTGCTTTTCAGTAGATTTATTGGTGGAGTAATGTGTCATTGTACGCTAATGTGAAGGAACCTTACAGAGTGTGAAGCTAATGAGATTCTCTTAACCAACCAAAGAGTTACCCTTATGCTTTACTGTACCATTGACAAAAGTATGTGGTTTATTGCCCTTTTTCCACAGCCGGAGGAGTGAAAAGTAATTTCTTAAAGTAAAAGTGTAATGTTGACTCTTGAAAGAAACTAATATTGCATCTTGTATAACTTAAATCCAAAAAGACATATTATTTTTATAAAAGGTAACGGTATTTTTCCAAACAGAGGTGTTGTGTCTTTATTTTAGTGGTTCATCACTGTGTTACTGTGGGTGAGACTTGTAAGTACTTAGCCAACGCCTTGAGTTAGCTGTAGACCACTACTGTGCCAAGCTACCATATGTAGGCTTGGGTAATCTAGGTCCAACACCATTGTAACAAGAGTATCTGACTGATGATTGAATGGCAATACCTCTATAATACTGATCAAGTGACCGGTGTCCCTAATGTACGCAGGGAGACTCAAAACCAAAGGCTTGTGAAATGTGTTTGCATATTTTGACAAAGGTTCAGTAATTGAACCAATTGTCAAGATGATCGGCCTATAGGGGGGATGTAAGATACTTTTATGGGTTTTGGGTAACCCATAGAGCACAGGGATGCTGGTATGTGGTTGATTCAGATAGTCATACTCCTGTTTGCAGATAGTGCTCCTATTGAGTGCGGGCTGAGTAAAGCATAGAATGTCACTTCTAATTCTTTTTTCTGGGTATACATTGACATGATGGTACTGTTCCGGGATATTCAACATGGCTTAAATTTGTGAGACATAGTCTTGTGTGTTCAAAGCCACTATGCCCCCTCCCTTGTCACAGGGTTTAAAGGTCATTTCTTTATTCTGTGACAAGGTCTTCAAAGTCATATATTCCTCATACTTTAAATTATAGGTGGGTTTAGGAGCAAATTTGATCATATTTTAGATCTTAGAGCACATGACCTTCTAAAAAATGCCCACTTCGGGTCCAACTTCATCTAATGAAGGTATAAACACAGAGTCTGGTCTCAAACCCGACAGATTGGTAGTAACTGGTGGTTCATGGCATTCAAAGAATTTCCTAAGACTTATCGTTCTAAAAAGGGATTGTATGTCCCGGTTCAGCTCAAATTTTTCGATCGTAGTGCTGGGAACAAAAGAAAGTCCTTTAGAGAGAAAGCTCAACATAGATTGGTCAAAAGGAACTTTAGATAGATTGAATATAGGGATCAGATCTTGCTGTTTAGATATATTCATAACAGCAGAGCCTTGATCTCCCTTATTATTCATATTTAATATCTCCAATGCTGGTTCCTCCTTCCGTTCTGATATCGAGGGTAATTCTCTGGGTAGGGGTATTCCTCCTGCGATGGGTATTGCCCCCAACCTTGCGGTCTTTATCTCGTCCGTGGGGTGGTCTGTCTGTCCCCTAAAAAATGGCCACCTCTGTATTGTTGGTTAAACGTTGGTCTCCTATAGTTGTTACCCCTGTAAGGATTAGGTCCTGTGTCTCCCTCTGAGTCAGAAGAATCCGAGAAGGTCAGAATCTTCCTATTGGACCAATAAGGAGTATCTCCTTGGTATCCTTGATCCCTAGGCGTATTAGTATAGTACTGTGAGCCCAGGTACGGATATACTTTTTCTTCAGAAAAGTAACGGATTTCATTTTTCAATTTATCAGTTTTCTTTTTGATAAGGTAATCGCTGAAGGAGTCTAGTTCCAAATTGACTTCTTCTAGTTTCTTTTTCGCTTCGTCTACCGAATTACTCTTATTATGGGTTTCCTCGATATCTGCCATTTCCTTCAGCAGGGTATCAACAACCTCACAAGCTGTTTCTATGATTAGGAGCATAAGGTCCCTAGAACAACGATTAGTGATGAGCGACCACTGTTCTAGGTATTTTCGGACTTCAACGAATAGACCAGGGATATTCCTAACACGAAGTCCGTTAGGTATAATTCCTGCCTTTAAATAGGCCAACAATTCAATTCAATTCAATTCAATTTTGTCTTTATTCGTTTTTTTGTCACATTAAAGAATCATAAAAGCATTTATCACAAAATACAGTTCAAATTACAGTTATAGAGCTAAAATAATACATAAAATACATGTTAACCCTTTCGATGCTGATGACGAGCTCAGCTCGTCATCACCCACGGGTGTCGTGTGCTGGTGACGAGCTGAGCTCGTCATGGTGCCACTAAAATGGCATTTTCCAGCACAGGGGGGGAAAACGCCCAGCAGCCATGTGGTTAAAAACCTTAAAAACTATTTTATATAGTCCTCACTACTCCCTACCCTAGACCGCCAATCTAATAGTATATACAATATAGCAACAATTGTAGTTTCAATTATACATTTACGCACTTTCTGTATAAAAAGAACATTTACACACTGCCAACTTTACTAAAGATTCGGTCGATGTCTGAAAATACATTTCAGAAATTTCACGATGTGCCTCGATATTCCCTCCTGTTCCAAGAACTGCAAGTATAACATCTTCTGATAACTATAAAACGTAATATAGGGATCAGCCAGATCTTTCTGTGTTCTGTATAAAATTTACAGAACAATATGGTGTGCAATATTGTCTGCACCGATATGTCGTCACAGGGACACAGAGGTAGTTCTAAGGTCCAGTTTTTTCTTAGCGGGAAGGCAACCAAATGATGAAAAGTATTAAGCCTAAATCTAACTAACAAAAATCTCTCAAACACAGTAAAATTGTAGGTTAGGTAGGGCTGGATGGAAAATGTTGTTTGGATGGCTATAGAGTGTTGCACTGAGGATTTAATTACCTCCTTAGCCAGCCTTAATTCATCTAAGTGCGCTAGGCACAAAGCCTTCAATGTCTTTCTTGGTAGGGAGCGTATAGAAGATGGAATAAGGTAATGTTTTTCCAGGCCCAAATCAGTTAAGAAGTGTTTTACGTAAAGTAACCATCCGATCTTGTGGCAATGGTCAAGGGACATACAGTCTAGAATAATCCCCTGCGTAAGGACGTTTTTGTCTGTTGCCCAAATACGATGCCACAGAAGGAGTGGTTCTGTTTTTACTAGGTCAGTCAGATAAGGAATGCCCAACTCAGTGAGACATGTGTAAGTAGAGGTGGTTTTAGGAGCAACCAGGAGAAACCTCAGAAATGCATTCTCCACTGTTTGCAGAATCGTGTTATTTGCATACCCCCACACACCTAACCTATACAGTGCGACTGATTGACATTTTGCCTTGTATATTTGGGCAGTTCCAATGGGGGTCTACTGCCCAGTTTTTTCGAGAAATTTACCAGGGCCGTTGTTGCTCTCATTAAGAGGAGCCTTCTGGACTCGACTGCAGGTTTCCAGTTAAGTCCATTTTCCATCATGATACCCAAATATGGGTACTGATCTGTAGTATCTAGTTTATCCTTTCCTAAGTACATGTTATTTAGCCTTTTTTTCCCTGGACCTGCCGTCATAACGAAGGTTTTTTTTTATGTTTATGCGTAGGTCCAGGTTACTCATAAATTGTGAATATCTGTTGAGTGCCTTCTGTAGTTCAAGAGGTGTTCTGGCGAGTATCACCGCATCGTCGGCGTAGAGAAGGACGGGAATCAGACGATTTTTTACTAAAAGAAGGTCCCGGCTCCCCTTGATCATATCCCTCTCCAGCCCGTTGGTATATAGCGTGAAGAGGAATGGGGCCAGGACACATCCTTGTCTGACTCCTCTCTCTATTTGGAACGATGCGGTTAGCTCGCCTTGTGTCCCAAACCTCACCCTAGCTGATGCGTTTGAGTACAATTCACGGAAAAAGTTCACCAATGGCACTTCAACGCCCATTTCCTCTAGGATGGACTAGAGTTTGTTATGGGTTACGCAGGCAAAGGCTGCCGAGAGGACTACATACACCATATAAATAGAACCTCCCTTTGCACTAACATATTTACCCAGGAGCAGTGACAGATTTAGGGCCTGTTCTATCATGCCTAAACCCTCCCGAAACCCATACTGAAGGTCCGAGAGGATCGCGCCCTCGTCCGCCCACTGCTGGAGACGTTCTAGTATAACTCTGCCTGCCACCTTACCCACGGAATCCAGCAGTGATATCGGGCGGTCCCCCTTTTTGAAGATTGGGACCATGATGGACTTAGACCGCGATTCCAGGAGGCCCACCTCACACGATGCCTTAAGGACTCTTGTTAACAAGGGGGCCCATAGATCTAAGTTACATTTAAAAAAATCTATTGGGACCCCGTCCAGTCCCGGAGCCCTCCTACTTTTACTGGATGTTAGGGCCAACAGCACCTCATCAATAGTAATATTTAACGGAATCGGGTAGGGGGACATGAATTGTGCTTGACCAACACATACTAATTCCGTTTGGTTCTCTTGACCTTTTCTGAAAAATTTTGAGAAGTGCCCCACCCAGGTGGTTTCATCGATGACGACGTCAATACTTGGCACCAATGTGTTGTCAATTAGGTATGGAGACTTAACCACTGCCCAGAATGCAGCACTATCTTTTTGGTGACAGCTATTATGCAGTTGGAGCCAGAGGGCCTGTTTTAGTTCTGTTTTCTTCTCTTTTAGGGCAGCATTGTATTCTCTCCTGAGCTTTACAATTTCTTCAGGGACCCTGTTTGTTCTAATAAGTGCTTTTTTCAGTGTAGAAAGCGCAATAGTCCATCTATGATTGAACCACCCTCGTTTTTTCTGGTCGGAATTTTTCAATTTTACAAAGAGCTCTGTTTTTATAGTCTCTAATATCACCCTGAATTTGGTTAGAACGTCCTCATCCGGAGTATCCAGATCTAAACATTTATAGACTTCAGTGGAGGCTATACTAATAACTCTCTTCACGATCTCCACTGGATCGATTTTCTCCTATTTTAGTGAAAACCCATTTGTTTTGTCCAGGGTTAAAGAGTTCTGCTTCAGAGCACTCATTATGCTATGCGTCCTAGAATTCTAAAACGGACGGAATAAAATGCTAAGGGCAGAATGATAACTCAGTGCTGATATGTGCAATTCAAACTTTGATACCCGCTCTCCTAGGACACTGGATATAACAATAAAATCGATCGTGGATTGCCTACCGCCACCCAGGAACGTCGGATCATAATATGGGGAGGAAGGGTTCCTTGGGTTTACAATGACAAGGCCCAGATCAAATAATATAGCATTTAGGGAACTTCCAATTCTTGTGTGGGAGAAGTGTGTAATCACATCGCCCTTTTCATATGTTAGCCCACATAAAGTTGGGCTGTTTGTATGACACAGATAACGGTTGAAGTCTTCCCCCAAATAATTGTGGCTAGTCTTACAGAGCCCCTCGTCAAAGAGGAAAATTCCTCGTGCAGGTGGGATAGAGTGGTCAATAGCTCACCCACTGGAAGGTTGTTATAGAAGTTTACCAGTATTACTGTTTCCACCTTATTAAAATAGAGAGAGAGTAACTGAAAGTTTACTTCTAATTTTATAAGGGATACTTCAAAGGCCCCTATTCTATTTGATATATAGATGGTTAAGCCCCCTTAAGCTCTACCAGAAGATACTGCTAATGCTGGAGAGAAGTATGTCTTGTACCCTACTAAGTGGATAGCGGTGGTAGACCAAGTCTCCTGAAGGCAGATTATACCAAAGTTTTGGACAAAGTCCAGCCAGATGCTATTTTCCGTCTTTTTTCTAAGTCCTGCTGAATTCCAAGACAATATCCCAATTGTCAAATGATCCATAACTTGATTACTACCAGGTGGCCTGCTATCTTGTCTCAGATGGGGAACCTCTCTTGGGGGCATTGTCACAATATTTTCCTTACTGATACAGAGGCTTTCCATTTCTATTAAGCCAATCTGTCTGTTGCGGAAATCTGGATCAGCCCCCCTGTGGTCTAAGATTTTTGGTCCCTCCAATAGTTGTTCTGGGTCCGATGTCTGAGCCATGGCCCCTTGTGGGTCGTCATTTGAGACCCACCTATGCTCTAAATTACTGCAAGTATGCCAGTTCCTTAATGGCTGGTTTAAGAGTCAATCGACACCTTCTAGGCCAGAGAGTGTGGAAAATTGATTAAAAATAGGGAGGTTAAAGTTCGGATCAAAAGCTTGAGTTGCCCGTTTTCTTGGCATCCTCGATACTAGAAACTGGGGGTAAAAGTAACTTAGGTCACGTGGAACTATTCCCTCCCTGCCTTTCTACATATACCAATCCCCAATGTAACTAGTGGCCCTATGATCTCTAAAGTTAATAATAATTATGTCCCCCCTTGTATCCTTTGACCTATGCCCTAACCAATCCACTCTTCTAACATGGAGAATTTTTCCATTAATGTTCGGGGGTAGTGGTCTATTTACCTTCAGCCAGTGTATAACCTTGTTCTTTAGTGCTGGTAATGTTCAAAGTTTCCAACCTCGAGTTTCGTCACCCCTGTTAATACCACCACATAGGGTGCCGCATCTGGAGGGAGGTTGATCTTGAGGAGGGGAGCTCTAGATTTCATTGCAGAAGGAATTATCCTTACAGGAATAGATTGTGTGCTATCTGGTTTACTATGGGCTCCACACACTCCAGGTCCACTATCTGCTACCACCGTTTTCTCTAGGGGCTGTTGAGATTGTGTTTTCAGAACAGAAGAGATCGGGGAATCACATTTTTTGAAGATTTTAACGTTGTAGTCCCTAGGGGCACATTTGGGTGTATGGGCTGGTTCTGTTTAAGTATTACTTGTTCCTTCACTAGGTCAGTATTCGCTGCAATTGCTTTTTCGATTTGCCCCAGGTGATTGGCCAAATTCTTCACCCTCTCCACTAAGGGTAGTAAAAGTGATTTAAGCAATTGTTCAACACCCCCCAAAAGGACTTGGATGTCAATGACATTTTGGGGAGTGTCGATCTGCCTGGTCTTCTCTGTACCGGGCCCAGACTTTTGTAAGGAATCTCAAACGTTTTAGGTTCTTTTTTGCTTCTACCATTATGGGTATTTCCCCTACGCTTTCTTTTCTTCGATAACTTCCCTACTCCACTCGCTATGTTGGATACTTCATTTCTTGGAGGTTGTGTTAGGGAAGTTATGTGTGAGCCTTCATTAAATAATAAGTCTGGGGAGACATCAGTGTTTGAAGGTGTTACAGGAATGTTTCCTATTAGTTCAATTGAGGCCGTTATGTCTTGAAATAAACGTGGAATGCTAATGTCCTCATTACTATCGTGTTGGTAGTGCACTAGAGCCGATGTTGATGTTTGGGAGCTAGTGCCCGCCCCTGAGCATCTCCTCTGTGTTAAGCCCGAGGACAAGCGCCGTTCCGTAATCTCTATCTCACGTTCCAGCCTTGATGTTTCCCTAATTAAATATTCGTCTAGCGTTCCTCTGGTCGGCCAACCCCTCCGTGATCTCTTATCAGTGTTGGTGCTCTAACTCATTATCCTTATAAAGTTAATCTAGACGTATTATACTGACCCAACAGCAAGAAACAATCAGTCAATTTCACCCCTGGTGTGTTATACAATCGCAATGTTCTATAAATGCGACTAAAAGGGTAACAAACTCAAATGGGTAAAATAAGTCCAACTAATGATAAAGGTGGTTGGCGAAACAAGGTTCCTTACTTCAGAGATGTCCGGTTTAATGAGTTAGTGAAGTGGCCCAGCCCAGCCTTGGCCAGCCGCAGATGGCCACAGACGGCCCGCCCTCTGCCCGGGCTCGGCCCGCCCTCTGCCCGGGCTCGGCCCGCCCCCTGCCCTGGCTCAGCCCGGCTGGTCCCGCGCGCGAGGCGGGAGTTGGTACGCCTTTTTAAAGCGCCTCCGGGCACAGGGGCGTGGGCTTTGTGCGGGCTCCTGGGTGTTGTGGTCCTCAGTTCCCCCCGCTCTGAGGCTGCACCTGATGTTTTGCGGCGCCGTCGGCAGGGGGAACGGCAATGGTGCACAATGGTGGCAGGCGGGCGTCCCACAACAACGCGGCAGAGCAGGGTCCTCCAAAACTGCGGCAGCAACTGAGTTAGTCAAGGCAACCCACTCGCCTGGTGTTGGTACGCCTTTTTAAAGTGCCTCCGGGCACGTTTTAGGGGCGTGGGCTTTGTGCGGGCTCCTGGGTGTTGTGGTCCTCAGTTCCCCCCGCTCTTAGGCTGTGCCTTATGTTTTGCGGCGCCGGCGGCAGGAGGGAACGGCAACGGTGCACAATGGTGGCAGGCGGGCGTCCCACAACAACGCGGCACAGCAGGGTCCTCCAAATGTGTGGCAGCAACTGAGTTAGTCAAGGCAACCCAATCGCCAGGTGTTGGTATGCATTTTTAAAGCACCTTTGGGCGCGTTTCGGGGCATGGGCTGTGTGCGGGCTCCTGGGTGTTGTGGTCCTCAGTTCCCCCCGCTCTGAGGCTGCGCCTGATGTTTTGCGGCGCCAGCGGCAGGGGGGTGACGGCAACGGTGCACAATGGTGATAGGCGGGCGTCCCACAACAACGCGGCAGAGCAGGGTCCTCCAAAACAGCGGCAGCAACTGAGTTAGTCAAGGCAACCCATACGCCTGGTGTTGGTACGCCTTTTTAAAGCGCCTCCGGGCGCATTTTAGGGGCGTGGGCTTTGTGCGGGCTCCTGGGTGTTGTGGTCCTCAGTTCCCCCCGCTCTTAGGCTGTGCCTTATGTTTTGCGGTGCCGGCGGCAGGAGGGAACGGCAACGGTGCACAATGGTGGCAGGCGGGCGTCCCACAACAACGTGGCACAGCAGGGTCCTCCAAATGTGTGGCAGCAACTGAGTTAGTCAAGGCAACCCAATCGCCAGGTGTTGGTACGCCTTTTTAAAGCACCTCTGGGCGCGTTTGTGGGCGTGGGCTGTGTGCGGGCTCCTGGGTGTTGTGGTCCTCAGTTCCCCCCGCTCTGAGGCTGCGCCTGATGTTTTGCGGCGCCAGCGGCAGGGGGGGACGGCAACAGTGCACAATGGTGGTAGGCGGGCGTCCCACAACAACGCGGCACAGCAGGGTACTCCAAAAGTGCGGCAACAACTGAGTTAGTCAAGGCAAACATAAACTCAGCGTGTGATTCTGTTCTTTTGGCTTTTTTTTTTAGATTTAGCAGTTTAAGCCATTCGTCATTGTCCGCTTTACTGAGAATACCAGGACGGTCAACAGAGGTGCTTGCACCAATCCGATTAGAGAAATCTTCGTCGGAAAATCCAAAAGTTTTGATTTTATCCATAGGTTCAAAAAACACTCTAGATTAAAGAAATCACTCAACACGGACACAGTAAAGAGAGCTCCTATATCAACCACACAGATCTAAAAGAAAAAACATAACAGAGAAGATAAAGAGAAGAAAAATAAAGATTCCAGCAGAACCAAAAAGGCACAACCCTCACAGCAACGTGCTGGGGAAACAGTCAAAAAACACAAGAAGGTCCCTGGATACAAGATGCTAGGGCAAGAAGGCAGGGAAAAACTATTCAAAAAAACAGAAAACCTCCCCTAGAATACAATATACAATTGGGTAATAACTCCAATTCTTTTAAGATATCAACATTGTCCCACACAGAACAGTTTAATTCAAAAGTATATATTTATTTATTGTTTTTTCATCATTAGAAAAGGTCACAAGCACGATAGAATCATAGAATCATAGACAACCTAAATATATTCAACATCCTCTCACACATCCACACTATCATCAATGATGAGCGACAATATTCCCTAGACAAAAAAGAAAGGTTAACAAACAAACAATATACAAATATGTGTTATACAAGGCGACAAAACAAAACCAAAAGAGAGAGAAGAGCGCCGTCGCGCGTTTCGGGAAAAAAGGCTTGCTTCTGAGAAAAATCTCGCCCAGATTCCTGAAACATCTGAATCCGATCAAAGTGAAACTGAAGAAATACCAGATGGTCTAAGTCGATTCAGAAGGCAGAGAGTACCGTCTCAAAAGTTTGCATCTCCTGAGTGGACATACCTGGCTGCAGATGCAGAGACCAGAGAGATCCGGGAGATCCGGGAGATTGGGGACTGGCACAGCCTACCGCACAAGAAATGGGAGAGATTTGTGCTAAAATACTCCAGCTTGTTCTTGCTATGTTTGGATCTAATATCATCAATGATGAAGCTTGAACTGTGAAATAACATCCTATTAGCCTTAGAAAGAAGATGAATTAGCCCCAAGAGGAAGAAGATTTATAATAGGGACTTTGAAAAGAAGAAGAATTGAGGATTAGGGCTGGCTACGTCTCTTCAATAGGTTTAGGATGATTGGACTGTAAGTTGCAAATAATCGAATGGAAAAGAACAATACAAAAACATTGTAATTAACAAAGTCAGCAAAGAAAAGAGGCTTAGTTGAGTTCATTTACGTCTCAAACCAAACAGTGGTTCAAAATGGAATCTGAAAAGTCAGGACGCAAACAAAAATGCATAATTGGTACCCTTATTGTTGTGGGACTTATTGTCATAACTGTGGTGATTGTTACATCTTTGGTTTGGTCTCACAATGTTGAAAAGAACGGAGAACAAGTGACACCAACCCGATCTACTACAGACCTAGGAAAGGGTGCATCTGCCAAAGATAGAGATATGATTAGGGAAACTAGTCGAATGCTGCACATAGATTTGTAAAAAGGTGATTTCACGCTATATGCATATGCCCCTTTGTTGTATGAGTATGTTGATAGGATTGTTATGTATGTATGCAACTGCCAGCCTCAGTAGAAGAAGGCATCCAATATCATCACTTACCTTTTACTTATGACATCACATATAGTGTGTTGCTGAGCTTGTTTTATAGTCAGGCCAATTTTGAGTAATACTTCTCAAATTATGATGTGGTACTCTCAGAAGTTCCAGTTCTTAAGTACAAGAATAAATATGATTACTATAAAGAAGTAGGATGTCTACGCATTTTTTGCCTATTATAGATACATCATATGCTCATAGACACTATTTGACTTGCATGTTGACTGACATCGAAAAGAAATTCGTAGATCAGATAGAAGATTGTCATAAACAGACCTTATTTAGACCAAAGCATAAGGTTATCCCATGGACACAGGACGAATTAGATCATAAGGCAAAGGGAAGTTCCGGTCCAATAGCTTTTGACTTCAGCAAAAAGGAAAATTGTGCACTAGACACCCATTGACATATTATGACAAAATATTTGTGGGTGAGAGTGATTTTGAACACATTTTTTTAATTGAAGAGGCAATAAAAAAGGCGTCATTGGATCAATTAACCTTAGTACCAAATATGTTTGCGTGTGTTAAAAGTGCTTATGTGAAATTGCCCAAGAATTGGTATGGTACATGTTATTTAGCGGAGTTATTTCCCAAAATTTTCATGTAGATGATCTATGGCCCTTGGAGGGAAAGAGTGTTCACAGAGAAAAACGTGGTGCAAGTGCTAGAGAAATTGTTGGAGATGTATTTGGAGCCATGATACCTAGTGTGGGTGTGGTTTTGAATGATGTGAAAATGAGAAAGTTAGCAACAATAGTGGATGAGCTCTCTGTGAATACGGGCAGAATCTTATTACTTGTGGATGGGGAGATGGTTTCGATAAGGGCTATGGTTCTTCAAAATCGTCTTGCTTTAGATGTGTTATTAGAAAAAGCCGGAGGAGTCTGTAAATTATTGAAAGTTCAACAGTGCTGCATGTATATTGTTGACAATATTCGGGATATACAGAAATATATTAGAAATATTTCAGAGATACATCATGATTTACGTGATTTAGCTGCAGATGGAATTTGGGAACAAATTGGCAAGGGATTTAGGAAAATTGGAAGCTGGTTTGGAAGTCTGGGACAAGGAATAATGGGATACATCCTGAAACCTATCCTAATAGCTGTCATTTGTATTATCATACTTTTGGGAGCTATCAAGGCTTACAGATGGCAAAAGGCACGTCATAATGAAAGCTCCTTGAAGAAACAAGAGCAGCAGTTAGAACGACTGCAGGACAGTCATTATCTGCACCTTAATGGGTTAGAAAGATTTAGACAGGGGCTGCAAGCTACAACTTCTGCTTAGGTCAATCTCTTATAAAAAGAGAAAACTATAAGAGAGTAAGATGTTGGTGTTATGACACTAGTCATAAGAGGGGGGAACTGATAGAATACTTACAGCACTCTAAATTGTATGGCTGCATTGTATCCATGGTTTCAATGCACTAACATATGCTCTGTCGTTTGCAGTGCTTTACGATTGTTAAAATTAATTTATTCAAGTCACATGAGCATTTGTAATGTAGTCTGCACATTTAAGTAGGACTTTGTATGCACTATAAAAGTCTATAACTCCTGTATGCATAATGTGTAGGATGACATTATACCCATATAATGTATAAGCATGGGCGAATTTTGCGGATCTCGCGTTCGCGAATTTTGCGGATTTGCAAACTCGCAATCTGCAAAATCCGCGAATTCCCGCGAATTTGCGGATTTTTTTTTTTGTGTGTTCGCAATTGTTTCTGCCAGTTCATGAGGATTTGGTACTAGTTCGCAATTGCGAACTTACTTGTCGGCTCGCAACGGTCGCGACTATGTTGTTTCTACGTCTGGTTCATCATCACAGCCTCCCAGCACCCTCTGTTTCACCACTGGCATCCTCTCTTTGACCCATGCCACCCTCTGTTACATCAATGCCACCCTCTGGTTCATCATCACTGTAGAAGATGGGGGGGAAAAGCAAGCCCACCTGCCCTGCTTGAACTGACATGAATTAATTTGGGGTTAGTTTATTAACAACACCTGCCCTGCCCCAACTGACAATAATGAATTAGGGGCTAATTAATGTGTCACTGAAAGAATTTCAAGTTCCAGCCTGGCACCTGCTTGTCTGCTCCTTTAGCTGTAAATCAGGACCTTTGTGGCATACAGTTAAGGTCAGAGCAGGGTCACACAATAGTTGCAAGCAGGCAACCGAATTCTGGAGGGCCCCCTCAGGAAGCACTACAAAGAATCGTTACAAATCATGAGGTTGACCTTTTGCACCTGCTCATTGCTTTTGCTTTTGCTGAAATCGTTTTTCGTTTTTTTTCGCGCTATTCGCGGGGCGCGGCGTCGTGCAAAACCGGCCGCGGAAGCCGCCAATTCGTGCGAATGAGCATTTTATTTTTTTGCGGCTTGTTGTTTCGCGAGTTTTTTTGCAGTATTCGCGAGCCGCTTGCAGCGCAACACGCGAATTTACCCCAAGGTCGAGTACGGGCGCGGCCATTTTGTTTGCGTGACGTATTTCCGTTTCCACCCGCTATGTATAATCTCGCGCAGTAAGCGCATTGCGAGTAGAGGTTCGCATGAGATCGCGCGGGAAATCTAGAGGTTCGCACGAGATCGCGAGGAAAATCTCGCGCGAACTTACTTTCGCGCTCGTGAACGGGCGCCGGCCATCTTGTTTTTCATTCATTTCCTGTGTCTGGACATGGTGTTTAATCCTCTTGGTATCTTTGCCATCCTTTGCTTGTTTTCAGTTTTTTTTTTACGATTTTGCTTCTTATCTATCCCTCTCTTTTCCTAGCTGTATATTATTGTCTTTTCTGCTATTTTTCTTTACTTTTAAACTACTTTTTTAAACTCTTTTCTTTTCTTCTTCCCTATCCTATTCTTTCTTAATTTTCTACTTCTTCCTACCTTACCTGCCCAGACCATGGTCAAGCCAGGCGCCGTGAAGCTGCCCAGGCACTTGAGGGCTGCAGCGGCGGCGGGGAGTAGTGCTGGACCCAGTGCCAGGACAGCATGCGGGAGATTGAGGGGGGAGCAGGTGACGCGACGGGAGATATTCAGCCCGGAGGAAGTGGGCGCGCTGGTCTACTTCGTCCAGCGCCGTCTGCCCAGGACCATCGCGGGAGGCGGCAGGATCGCGGCCGGCGGCTACAACATGCGGGAGCGCCGGAAGCGGTGGGAGAAGGTGTGCTGGGCCATATCCCACCTCTACGGGGTCCAGCGCACCTACAGACAGGTCACCGATCGCTGGACGGACCTCCTGGACCGCGAGCGCGACCTGCTGGACCAGCTCGGCTTGGAGATACCCGGGCTTGGTGAGTAGTAGTAGCCATTTAATCACTCACTACTATGATGTTTTCTCCTGCTCTGTGTTGTTGTATTGCAAATATTTGTTTTTTACATGGAGCAAGCCAATAATGCCGCTGATGACGATTACATTGTAGTTAAATTATATTTCAAAATCTTCTGTGCATTTCAGGTGCACTGCTCTCCTTCTCAGTGGCGTTGCTACTATGCTTATTTGTTTTCTATTTCGTGGTCTCATTGGCCTGAGTAACTATTATGTATGAGTGTACTTTACAGAACTGCGTAATGCTAGACACTAGGGGGCAGATTACATTTACAAGCCCCTTGCGCCACGTTTACGTTGCCTTGCGTGACGCAACAGCGGCGTAAACGTGCCGCATCCCTGCGAGTCATTTACAGCATGACGCATCTAGGGAGATGCGTCACGTTATAAAGCCATGGGCCTGCACCACAATGGGTGCGTTCCTAGTACGCAGGGTGGGCGGTCCGGCGGCTGTGCGCCTCGCAAAATTGCCTGCGTGAAATCTACAAGATTTAACGCAGGCACTTCTGCGACGCTGCTACGTCAATTCAATTCCTTATGTCTGCTCGAAGCAGGCTAAAGGACTGACACAGCATGTTAAGTATTGGGTGGCCCTGAGCATTACTGGAGTTGCATTGCGTTGGCGACGTGACTCCAGCGATGCGCCGCTCTTACGTGACGAGATGCGTCACGCAAGTGCCTACCCTTGCGCCAGGGCGCGCCGCATTGTAAATGAGGCGCATCTGCCGTGTCGCAAGGGTAGTTTTGCGTGACGCATTTGATCTGGCGCATCTCTGGAGATGCGCCAGAACGCGTAAGTAAGTATGCCCCTAAGGGGCAGAATTGCAATTACCGTTGCATCCCTGCAAAGTAGCAGGGATGCGCCATTAATTGTGCGGCCCGCTACCACCACCAAACATGGTGCGCCGTATTTGCAATGCGGCGCACCATGGGCCCAAAACGTCACCGAAGCTTTACTGCTGGAGTTGCGTCACAACGATGGCGCAGCTCCAGCAATGCTCTGGGGTACCCTATCTCCCCAATGCTGGGTCAAGCCGTACGTCTGCTTCAAGCAGGTGCAGGGTTTGTGTGACGCATCATTGTCCTAAAGGTGACTAATTGAAATTTTGTAGATTTCCCTCAGCCACTATTAGGATGTGTTCCAGCGCAGGAATGCCCTCCCTTGCGCCGGAACGCCCCCTGATGGCGCAGGGCTTTATAACGGGATGCATCTCCCAAATGCGTCACGTTGTTATAATATTATACGCCGCACCATGGCGCCCTTTTTTGTTTAGCTGCTGCGTCACAAAAGTCACGCAAGAACGGCGCAAAAGAGCCGCAAGGGGCTTAAATCTGCCCCTTCCTTTGTACCCCTGACAAAAAGAAAAATAGTGGCGGTGGATTGATAGTTTGACTATTTCAATGACTGGTAATGTAGCAGGCAACTGTTAGTGTTGTCACTGATCTGACTGAAATCACAATGGAGTTTGTCTGTCACTTTGCGTCTTGCCTGCGGACTGCTGCCTGCCAGTCCTAGGTGAACGTTTCAGTACTTTGTTTAGTGAGTTACGTGACTTTCGAAGTCACAGGTCCGCAAATAAATGAAAACTAACCCTAATCAATATAATTTCGCGGAAATATTTTGTTATTGTTCTTTTGAAATGTTTGATTTGGTTGACATTGACAAGCAACAATCATCCATGTTTTCTGTTCTTTCTTTCATGTTGTACGTCAGCTCCCCCCAGGGGAGAGAGGAGGACACAGGAGCAGCAGGCGGCGGATGCTGTTCAACAGGGCCAGGATCGGGCAGGCGAGGGCTCCTCTGCTGGCCCCAGTAAGTTTTCATTTTAGACTAGTACCTATTTTTCCTAGCGTTCCTCATTTGACTTTTTTCAAAATTGTCTTTGCTCTTCTTGTAGACTGTATCTAAATTCTTATCCTGCCTCTACTATGACTCCCTGTGGTATTACTAGATTATTCTTATTAGTCTGTCTGTGTAGCTAACTAAGATTGCACGGTTGGCGAAACTCCCATGATTCTAGTCAGCAATAGCTCTATCAACTTAGTGCAGTCCTCTGGGATTGTCCATAATGTCTTTTGAAGTGTTCTATCTGGACTCATGCTTGCAAAAATTGCAGTCACTCTAGTCTGGACCAAAATACACAGATTGTATTTAAGTTTAAAAGCTTTATTAAAAGTAAACACATTTATTAAAATGAAGTCATAATAAAACTAAACGTTTAACTGATAATGGAAAAGTGGTTAGTGCTGACGATTAATTGAAGACATTTCTTGTGGTCGAGCCGAGCTCTCACCTGGTTTCAACTTGATCTTGTTGTTAGAAGTCCATCTTCTGTCTGTGTGGAGAAAAATGGTGCGTGTTAAAAAAACAGCCTTCATCAGTTGTGCCAAAAAGTGCAGCAAGACAACCTTCCCTGGAAAAAGGGACATATTTTTTTTAACTTTAACGTAGACAGTCACAAATTACATTGTTTTCACATGTCTTCATTCCTAGACCAAAGACTAGTGAGTGCTTTATTCTAACATTCTTAAATGTACTTTGTAGGTGGAACATCTGGTGGCGGGGCCAGTGTGGAGGTGGTGGTGCTCGACACGGAGGCGGAGGGCGATTCTTCAGGGGAGGAGGCGGCGGCTGTGAGAGTTGAGACGGTGGTGGTGGCGGCCAGAGGTAAGCTCTTATATATTCCTTACTTATTGAGATTGAAGACTAGCTGGGAAGGCAAGAATATGAGATGCATGGCTGGGTGAATGATGAAGCAATGATGGGTGGAAGGACAACAGCCTGGGTGGGTGACACAGAAACTGTATGTATCCATATACCTGGATCATGCTACTATCTGACTCTTAGATAGCATATGTGTATCTAGAGCAGGGGTACTCATAGTACGGCCCGCGGGCCGGTGGTGGCCCGGCAAGCCTTCCTTGGCGGTGTGCAGACCTTGCAGACAATCACTGCTCCCCCGGCCCCCACAGAGCAGAGGCTTTTTTGTATTTCACCTGTTAGCGCCCCTGCATCTCCACTCTGACAATCACTGCTCCCCCGGCCCCCACAGAGCAGAGTGGAGATGCAAGGCTACAAAGAGGTGAAATAGAACAAAGCCTCTGTGGGGCCGGGCAAGCAGTGATTGTCAGGGTGGAGAAGCAGGGGCGCTACAACAAACAAAGCCTCAATAATATGTTAATGGTCTTTTAAAGACCTGTTAAGTACTTTGGTGTTGTTGTCTGTGTGTGCGCGTTGAGGAAGCGGTCTCAACCCGGGCTGAAGGCTGACACAGATAGACACACACACAGTGAGATGACAGAGGGGGAGGTAGAGGGAGGGCAGGAGGGAGAGAGAGATGGAGAGGGAGGGCAGGAGGGAGAGCAGGAGGGAGAGAGATGTATGTAAATGCTGGGTCTGGTGGCTCAGTGGGTGAGGGCATCTGCTGCAGGGACCTGTGTGCAACCTCATGGTCACAAGTTATCGTTTTGCTTTAGCCCCGCCCCCTCTGACTCCGCCCCCACCAGTGCGGCCCTCGGCCCCAAACTACACTGTAAATGTAGCCCCTGAGAGAAAGTTTGTGAGTAAGTACCCATGATCTAGAGAGAGTAGACGGTCAGTGGATGAACTAAGTGTAACTTTGAAGAGCATGTAACACTGCACCCGCACGTCCGTTCCAGTGTAGGAAAGGCAAGGAAAAGAACTTTTAATTTTGTCCAAATACTACCATCAATAGTAGCAGTAGTTTGTATTGCAAGCACTGCATAGATCCGGTTATTACGGTGGCCACTCCCTACCTCTCTTAATAAGTTTAGAAGTACTCAGTCATTCATGTGTGGATGTATCACTGGTCACTCAATAAAAAGCAAAGCACCTAAAGTCATCCCATATATAAGCAAACACATCCCATGTGAAGTGATAGATAATCAGATTATTTATCTTCTTCAATTTTCCATTTCTAGTACTCATTTCCACTGTAGGGTGAAAGTTAAATTAATTAAGCAGTAGCCCTTGAGTTGTAACAGAGTATTCTCAGTGCCACCCGTAATAGAAAAGTAAGAGCTTCACCACCTGCATGTACTGGACGGGTACAGTAACGCAACGCAAGTCTAGGTCACTCCTCATGGCGTGCGTCTCTTTTTCTCGGGTGCAAGTTTACTGCGCTGGCATTATGCCGGCTTGCAGAAGATAACGTACCAATTTTCCAAAACAAGAGACAAGAAGAAGAATAAGACTGGTGTACTTTCATAGTCGACTCCAATGGAAGTCCATAGTGCTCGTAGAATTTGTTCCTTAAACTCCCACTAATGTTAGAGCAAGGATGAAGAAGTGTGAGGTTAGATAGATACTGGCCTCAATAGTTATGTAATGCGTTTGCAAGTTGCTAGTTGTAGTGCAACACAAATTTCTGCTGAATGATTGAGTTAATCTTAAGGAGCATTGGTTACAGACTATGTCTTTCTTTCTTCATATAGGTTCTCCTTCCAAACGAACAAGGAGGAAGGAGCTGGCTAGAGCGGCCCGGCAACGGAGGATCGATGCCACTGTGGCCGAATATCGGCGGCTGGTGGCCCTGGAGGACGAAGAAAGTGTGCAGTCGACCACATTAACTACGTCGTCTGCATCGGCCTCCGTTCCCCCACGGGCTGCCAGTGCCACCCAGCACAGTGGTCCACCCAGACTGAGCCGGGCTGCCAAAGCCAAACGCCACCGCCGAGTAGCAAGGACAACAGCTACAGCTTCCTCTCACAGCCGTTGCACCTACAAGGCATTGAAGGCACGCCTGCGCCGCAGTACCCTGATGGTGTCCCGCCTCCAGCAGGAGCTCCACCACTTTTCCAACCAGTTGGAGGGGCTCCGCGTAGAGCACGCCTTGCTCCGCCAGGAGCATGATGCCCTGGCCCAAAAAGTTGACAGCATCCGCCCATAGTGTCCCTTGCCCCTTTTTTAGAGACTTTTGGGGGGTGGGAATTGGGAGTTGGGTTTTTGGGGACTTTTGAAGGACAATCGTTGGGGTTAGGGAGGGTCTTGCGGGAGATTATTTTGTTAGGGATATAAATATACTTTTTCAAACTTTATCTGAGCATACCCGTTTCTTACTGCTTGCCTGGTGGGTGGGGGTTTAACGTTGACTTTGTTTTCCTGAAAGTTTAGTTCCATTTTCTTCCTTTAAGTGTAAATGCCCAAATGTTTTCAACACTAAGTGCCTCTCACAGACGAAGTGAATCCAAGAGTCCTAGGACTTTAGTAGTACTACCTTCAGTCTCTCGTCTCTCGTACTAATACTCCATTATACCCCCAAACCACCAAACGCTTATCTTACCTGTAATTTGTGTTTGAAAGTAGGGCTAGACCCAGGGCTGGCTCCACGGGAAACAGCGAATATGGTTGGCAATCTTGGTCGGATAAAATTTCCTCATAGCGGTGGTACTAGTGGTGTGACACAGTGGCAGTTGCATGCCTATGAAAAAAAAGAAAATGAAATCTGGTTTGTCCTCCTGAGCAATTCAACGGTACAACTGAGAATATAGCAGGTGACAGTAGTACAGTAGAACAGTGCCACATTGTAGCCTAACAAATGGTAAAGTATAACTACTAATTCGGTTGAAGTTCTTTCACATTAGCAATGGTTCTTTGTCAAGCAGAGTAAGAATATATCCTCGGATTTCTTCACCAGCCTGTTGCTATCACCTTATCCTCCCCAGCAAGTGTGTGGATTTATTGCTGTCATTTAGTCACACATCAATCAAAACCACACAGCCCGGGGGAAGAGGGTTAGGGTTTGAAAAATGGATGGGTACGGGGGTTTTTGGGAAAGGTTTTGGGAGACAAGAAAAAATAGCACAGCATAGACAAACAATTGTGAACATAAACAAATCTTTGGGTACAAACCTATCCATCAATCTTTGAAAGTGCATGCACTACTGCATACATGTCAGTGAAAAGTAAGTAGTACATTCGACAACTGTGGAAGGAAGAATGCGACAGTACAGGGCCTGTGTGGAATTATTGATAACAATATTCAACATAAGGTCTCTGTACTTAGCCAGATACCCGAGAGCCTTGCTGGTCACTATAAATCCATTCACAACAACACTCAATGGAGTTGGTCTGGAAGGTATAGTAGATAGAAAAGGAGAAATTGCTTTTTTTCTAGGTGTCCCCTCACTCACCAGGGTTGCCCCTTGGTGATATGCTTCATCATTGGGGCCATCCCAGTCCTCTACGGCCTGGGGCGTGCTGCGACTTGCGAATTACGTAGGAGCACTTACAAATGACTATGTGTGGTGCAGATGTGATAGTGGAGTGGACTAAGTGATGTGTTAAGGGATCAATTTAGAAGCAGAGAGAGATCCAAGAAATGCAGTCACAGTCAGAGAAAAAGGCAAGGGATACTGTATCTATGTGGTTGTAGTGGTCCTGTTGGAAGTGGTAAGTAAGTTGCCTGCAGAAAAAAAATCCTCCTTTTAGCGGCACTCCTCCATTGCAGCCGACGCTTCGTCCATCGACGTTGGTCACCAGAAGACACCCTGTAAAAAAAAGCACAGCATAGACAAACAATGGAACATAAACAATTCTTTGGGTACAAACCTATCCATCAATCTTTGAAAATGCATGCACTACTGCATGCATGTCAGTGAAAAGTAAGTAGTACATTCGACAACTGTGGAAGAAAGAATGCGACAGTACAGGGCCTGTGTGGAATTATTGATAACGATATTCAACATAAGGTCTCTGTACTTAGCCAGATACCCGAGAGCCTTGCTGGTCACTATAAATCCATTCACAACAACACTCAGTGGGGTTGGTCTGGAAGGTATAGTAGATAGAAAAGGAGAAATTGCTTGTTTTCTAGGTGTCCCCTCACTCACCAGGGTTGCCCCTTGGTGACATGCTTCATCATTGGGGCCATCCCAGTCCTCTACGGCCTGGGGCGTGCTGCGACTTGCGAATTACGTAGGAGCACTTACAAATGACTATATGTGGTGCAGATGTGATAGTGGAGTGGACTAAGTGATGTGTTAAGGGATCAATTTAGAAGCAGAGAGAGATCCAAGAAATGCAGTCACAGTCAGAGAAAAAGGCAAGGGATACTGTATCTATGTGGTTGTAGTGGTCCTGTTGGAAGTGGTAAGTAAGTTGCCTGCAGAAAAAAAATCCTCCTATTAGCGGCACTCCTCCATTGCAGCCGACGCTTCGTCCATCGATGTTGGTCACCAGAAGACACCCTGTCCACTGCCTGCCCGATGCTGAATTGTGGCTCGCTACTGTGAAGCCTGACTCCATCCTTTTTTCCCCATTGCAGAGACTGAAACCCGGCCTGTAATTATTCAACGAAAAACAGGAAGTGATATAATATTACAACACCACTGATAAATAAATATAAGGTATGTAGGCTGTGGAGTGCAAAAAGTCACAATTTGATTTTCCTAGTAGACAGTACAATATTTTTGAAAGTGCGTACTCTGAGTCACCTTTTGAAGGATAAATAAGTATGGGCAAATTAATGTAGCGGATCTTGCCCCTCAAGCTAGGTGTACTGTAAACTGTGTTTTAGAACAAAATTAGATCTTCCTAGCAGTGCTCCCACCCAGACCCTTACTAAAGCCAGTCGCAAAAATGTAGAAGACCCCCAATCAAATCTCAAAAAACGAGGCCTAGCAGAAAACTGGTGACAAAACTTACTTTGAAAGTAAAAGTAGGCCGAAGTACCCCCTTCCTAATTACCCCTTACCCACCGTGGATTGCATTCAAACCACTTGCAAGCAACCAAGCAAAAGTAGCCATAGCCAGCATCGCTCCAAGACTCGAAATCCCCCCCACTCAAACACATGCAATAGAAATACTGCTAACCCTAACGAACCCTAAGTTGAGAATAGTGGCAAAGGCTTTCTTTAACTATGCCAAATCCCCCCTTTCCCACCATGGATTTTCTTCAAATGACTTGCAACCAAAATTACACATTCTCACGAGTGCTCTAAGACCCCAGAACTCAGTTGCAAAAAACTAGAACACCCCGAAACACATGCAATCCTGCTGCTAGGGCTAACCCTAACGAACCCTAAGTTACAAAAAGTGCCAAAAGGCTTTTCCGCGAGGATTTTGTCCCAACCACTTTTACCCGGTATTAGACCTTCCCAGGAATGCCCCAAGACACGCCAACCCACCCGCCAAGAAGCATAACAGCCCCAAACAGGCCAAAAGCATAATCTCATACTTGCAATATTTCTCGGCCTTCGGTCCAAACGCGCTGCGTAGCTAGGCCATAAGTCGGGGTTGCCACAACGGATTTCCTGAAAAGCAAATGCAATCAAGATTAGAGTGTCCCAGCAGTGCTCCCAGACCACGAAACACACCCACAAACAGACGGAACCCCCCCTAAGAGCACCTCAAAGGCAAGCAAGTCATCAAAAACACAAAAAAATTTCCGCCTGGGATTTGGTCCAAAACACTTTTATCCGGTATTAGAGCTTCCCAGCAATGGCCCCAGAGCCGTCAACCCAGGAGAAAACGAGTAGAAGACCCCCAAACAGCCAAAGAGCAAAAGTACAAAAATGGGGACTTAGTAAATTTTTCACAAATTTCACAAATCACTCCGCGCGCGCTCTGCAGCTAGGCCCTAACTCCCCTCTGCCACCATGGATTTGCTTCAAACCTCTTGCAAAGTAAAGTATATATAGCCAGCAGTGCGCCCAGACCCCGAAACCCACCCACAAACACCAGGAAGCCCCCCAAACAGGGCCCCGAAAACGCTACATTGAGCAAAATGTCAGAAATAGCCAAAAAAAAATCGGCCTGGATTTTGTCCCAACCACTTTCACCCGGTATTAGACCTTCCCAGGAATGCCCCAAGACACGCCAACCCACCCGCCAAGAAGCATAACACCCCCAAACAGGCCAAAAGCAAAATCTCATACTTGCAATATTTCTCGGCCTTCGGTCCAAACGCACTGCGTAGCTAGGACATAAGTCGGGGTTGCCACGACGGATTTCCTGAAAAGCAAATGCAATCAAGATTAGAGTGTCCCAGCAGTGCTCCCAGACCACGAAACTCACCCACAAACAGACAGAACCCCCCCTACGAGCACCTCAAAGGCAAGCAAGTCATCAAAAACACAAAAAAATTTCCGCCTGGGATTTGGTCCAAAACACTTTTATCCGGTATTAGAGCTTCCCAGCAATGGCCCCAGAGCCGTCAACCCAGGAGAAAACGAGTAGAAGACCCCCAAAGAGCAAAAGTACAAAAATGGGGACTTAGTAAATTTTTCACAAATTTCACAAATCACTCCGCGCGCGCTCTGAAGCTAGGCCCTAACTCCCCTCTGCCACCATGGATTTGCTTCAAACCTCTTGCAAAGTAAAGTATATATAGCCAGCAGTGCACCCAGACCCCGAAACCCACCCACAAACACCAGGAAGCCCCCCAAACAGGCCCCCGAAAACGCTACATTGAGCAAAATGTCAGAAATAGCCCCAAAAAAAAATTGCCCTGGATTTTGTCCCAACCACTTCTACCCGGTATTAGACCTTCCCAGGAATGCCCCAAGACCCGCCAACCCACCCGCCAAGAAGCATAACACCCCCAAACAGGCCAAAAGCAAAATCTCATACTTGCAATATTTCTCGGCCTTCGGTCCAAACGCGCTGCGTAGCTAGGCCATAAGTCGGGGTTGCCACGACGGATTTCCTGAAAAGCAAATGCAATCAAGATTAGAGTGTCCCAGCAGTGCTCCCAGACCATGAAAGTCACCCACAAACACCAGGAAGCCCCCCAAACAGGCCCCCGAAAACGCTACATTGAGCAAAATGTCAGAAATAGCCAAAAAAAAAGTCGGCCTGGATTTTGTCCCAACCACTTCTACCCGGTATTAGACCTTCCCAGGAATGACCCAAGACACGCCAACCCACCCGCCAAGAAGCATAACACCCCCAAACAGGCCAAAAGCAAAATCTCATACTTGCAATATTTCTCGGCCTTCGGTCCAAACGCACTGCGTAGCTAGGCCATAAGTCGGGGTTGCCACGACGGATATCCTGAAAAGCAAATGCAATCAAGATTAGAGTGTCCCAGCAGTGCTCCCAGACCACGAAACTCACCCACAAACAGACGGAACCCCCCCTAAGAGCACCTCAAAGGCAAGCAAGTCATCAAAAACAAAAAAAAAATTCCGCCTGGGATTTGGTCCAAAACACTTTTATCCGGTATTAGAGCTTCCCAACAATGGTCCCAGAGCCGTCAACTCACCTGCAAAGAGGTACAACAACACCCCCACAAGTGCTGAGTCTTTCTTCATTGGGCGTAAACCAGCCCTCTGGTTTGATGGAAATAGGAGTCTGGAGGAGGAGGATAGAGGAGCATGTTCTTCTGAACTTGTGAACCTGAGGAATGCAGACTGGGGCAACTTCAAATCAATTAGCAAACCAGCGAAGACAGTTCTGCTGATGGGCTTGATTTTGTGATTATCTGATTAAAGTTTGAAATATATTAACTGTGCACAACAAAGAAAGACAGACACACAGGAATAAAAGTGAATAGGGACGAAAAAGAAAGTTATTGATTCGTTGTCTCATTTTCAGGGCTCGGTATCACGGTCCAGGAATGAGAATAAGGCTTCGTCATCATACTCTGCGAATTCAGGCAGGGTGAGCTCAGTGTCACCTGACAGAGTAGAAATTCCCTCATCTATGTTGCAGGCCACCTCCTCTTCATCCGGCACGCTCTCTCGTACTCTGAAATCTGGTGGTATGAGGTGCTGATTCATCTTGATCATTGTTAACCTCTCCACATTTTTGGGTGAGAGGCGGCTCCGTTTGGGAGTTACAATGCCACCAGCAGCACTGAAAACCCGTTCAGAAGACACGCTTGCGAGTGGGCAAGACAAGTAGTTTAAAGCCAGGTTGGTGAGCTGTGGCCACAATTCTTTTTTCCCATGCCAATACGCCAATGGGTCAGAATTAACATAGACCTCTGTTGAGTCATTCAGATAGTCCTTCACCATCGACTCAAGGTCCTCATCCAAGGTTCCTCCACTTTGCTTAGCTCTTGCTGTGCCTCTGACCTTTTGAGAACCAAACCCACGCAGAGCTAGCCAATCCTCTTCAGCCTCCAATGTTTCTGTTGTGTTTCTTGCAGATGATCCGGTTGCCGGTGTCTTTAACGGCTGAGAGGTCACTTGTGCCACAGCCACAGGTGCAGAAGTGGATTGTTTTGACTGGGGATGGCCTGCTGATGTACTGCCATTTCCTTCAATTTCCAGCCGTTCTGTTTCAAACCTCTTGGCTGACAAGGCTAGCCAACGTTTGTACTTTGGAACATGTTCATCATCAAAAGGAAAGAATGCTTGGCCTGCCAGCGCCTTTTTGTAGCGTGGATCCAGAATAGTAGCACAAATGTAATGCTGTTCTGAGTGGATCTTTTTAAGACGTTCATCACCTTGTAGGAGCTCTAATAATTGCTCAGCCAGAAGCAAAGAGTCTTGGTTTTTGTCATCTTTTTCAAACACAGAACACACCTCCTTCAGTTGGTCCTCCAGCATGTACAACAATGGGATAGCTTTTCCCAAATTAGAGTCCTCCTTGCTGACTGCACGCGTGAAGAACTCAAAAGGACGAAGCATGCGTGTCAGGCCTTGAACTATGTTCCATTGCGGCCCACCCATCCTCAGCTCCTCTGTACCCTCTGTAAGGAAATATTGATCGAGTTCCGTATACTGCTCATACAGACGCTCAAGCATGTAGAAGGTTGAGTTCCAACGTGTTACCACCTCCTGGATGAGTGCTTTCACTGGCATTTTACGTTGATATAGCAGGCTCTTCAGCTGCTTCCGGGCCTTAAAAGAATGGCTGAAATGCTTGCACATTTTTCGGCAGTTGTCCAATACACTGTACGCTGCACTGGCTTTATTAGCCAAGAATTTTTGGACAACCAGGTTTATACAGTGCGCCAAACACGGCACTCTGAAATAGTAACCGTCCCTCATGGCCTTAACTATATTGGCGCCATTGTCCGTGGAAACATAACCAACCCGGCGTTTTAGTGGGGACAGCCAGTTAAGGACCTTTGTGTTAAAGACATCCAAAATGTTTTCTGCTGTGTGACGTTTCTCCAAACCAAACATGGCTAGTGTTGCATGTTTCCGAGCAGCTTTAAAAACAATGTTCGTGTCAACACCTGTGTTTAGCTTTGCTTTAGCCCCTGAAAAAGAGACCCAGTGTGCAGTGATGCACATGTAATCCGGGCCTGCGCCACTGGTCCACATGTCTGTTGTCAGATGTATAGTGTGAACAGCACTCTTCTGCAAAGCTGCCCCAATCACCTTCAGAACATCTTCATGTAGTGCTGGAACCGCAACTCGGGCAAAATAGAACCGGCTAGGAACCTTCCATTTAGGGCAGAGCGCTGCCACTAATTCTAGAAAACCAACCCCTTCTACAAAAGAAAAAGGGAGAAGGTCCAGAGCTAGCATTTTAGACAGCTTAGTGTTATACAGACGCGTCATTGGGTGGTTGCGTTCATATTGCGCTTCTGTAAACAACATCTTTTTAATGTTGCCCTGGACCAAGGATTTACGGGATGATGATGATATCTTCGACCCAGTTACGCTCGCTGATGAACTTTTCCGCATTGATGTCTCACTCTCTCCCACACTCTTAGTGTGGCTCACATGGGGTGTGCTGCTGACAGGGGTACTGGGTGTAAGTGAAGTGTTTGAATCGTCTTCTTCCTCCTCGTCATCATCAGATGAAAAATCAACGTTTTCATTGCGTGCAATTCGGGCTTCCTTGATCGCGTGTAGGTGCGCAAACCATTGGACATCGTGCGTTCTCCTAAGATGACCTCTCTGGCCTCCGGTACCATAGTTGGTACCCAACTTACCACGACTAACTCGAAGCTTACAAATGCTACAAATGGCTACGTTTTCCATTTTTGGGCAAACACTAAAGAAGTCCCAAACTGGAGACTTGAAATGTCTTTGGGGGCCGGAGGAGGCGGCGATACTGGTGGTGGTGGTCCTGCTGCTAATGCCAGATGAAGTGGAGGATGTGGATTGCCGAACTTCAGTACGTTTTGCACTTTCACCACCACGAATTGAGGTCGAGGACGAGGTGGGTACCTTCTTGCGAGAAAGAAATATGGAAGCGGTAGGTTTTGGTGTACTACTTAACTCCAAATCTAATGATTCCATTTCCATTGCCTCCTCGCCGACATCATCATCACGCTCAGCAGCTTCTCGGGATAGGGTCAAAATGTCTCTTTGCTGCATGCCCGGTGGGGCTGCAGTGACCCTTGTGATGACTGGCTCGTCATCATCGTGAGAGGCTTCATCACCAGCAGTATCTGTCACTTCTTGTTGAGCCTCATCACACTCCATAGGTTTGAGTTTTTGGACGACCTTCCTTTTACGCTTAGGTACCGGTGTCAGATCATGGTGTGCCTCACTGTCAGACCGCAGCTGTGGTTCCCAAGACAGATCACTTGCATCAGAACGAGGTGGGCTTGAAGAAGATGTAGACACCCCCCTTGATCTTTTCCTTGCTAGGGATGTGGAAGACAATGAATGATCATCAGGAGGAGTGGCTTCCATTGATACCTCGGCTTCATTGTCGATTTCCTGATGTGCCCCTACTTCGGGAGGAACAACTATTGTGGGCACTTGTGAACCTCCATGCACCTTTGCTTGCGCATCTCCTTTTGCTGCCTCTCCTTCCACATGTACTTGGGCGTGTACTTGCACATGGTGTTGTTGTTGCGGCTGTGGTTGTTCAACACTTGTCAGATGAGTTACAACAACATGTGTTGATTCAGGGACATTGCTGCTACTTTCTTGCGATGAGCCAACATCACTGGTCGATGGTGATTGGAGAAGTACACTGACTGCCTCTGAAGCACTCAAGGGCTTTGACTTAAGTTGGCGTGGTGGTGGAGGCACTGAACCCAATGGAGCAGGGGTGCTGCTCCCAGCTTGGTCCCCAGCAGATCCTGCTGCTGCAGAGGAGCTACGGAGACCTTTCTTTGGGGCCATCTTCTTCAGAGCAGGTCAGACAGCAGGCCGCAGTTGCACGAATTGTAGAGTTGTCTGAGGCCAGACGTGACGTCGTGTGACGTTATGCTGCACACACACACCGCTGCAGGACTTCTTCCTGGCACTGGTGGTTCTCTTGAGTCTTGTGCACCTAAAAAAATGGAAGACAGAGGAAACATCAGTTCAGTTATACAGCACAAAAAAATCGAAAAACACTGCAAAATCAGCACAATCCCAATCCATCCATGCCCTCCATAATGTTTAAATTCAAGACAACCCACAGAAAGACTAGGCCCATGCAAGACTCACTACCCCTGGGCATAAATAAAGGTTGAAAAGTAGGCAAAATGGTTGGAGGCCTAACAACAAAGCCTGCATTAAAAATGGCCACTTGCCTGCCAGCACATGGCCAGTGCCTGTAGCTGCACTCAAAATGGCCACCAGCCACATGGCCTGTCCCTCCCCATGAACACCCCCAAAAATCGAAAAACACTGCAAAATCAGCACAATCCCATTCCATCCATGGCCTCCATGATGTTTAAATTCAAGACAACCCACAGAAAGACTAGGCCCATGCAAGACTCACTACCCCTGGGCATAAATAAAGGTTGAAAAGTAGGCAAAATGGTTGGAGGCCTAACAACAAAGCCTGCATTCAAAATGGCCACTTGCCTCCTAGCACATGGCCAGGGCCTGCCTGTACCAGCACTCAAAATGGCCCCCACCCACATGGCCTGTCCCCATGAACAATCCAAAAAATCGAAAAACACAGAAAAATCAGCACAATCCCCATGCCATCCATGCCCTCCATGATGTTTAAATTCAAGACACCCCACAGAAAGACTAGGCCCATGCACCACTCACTACCCCTGGTCAAAAGGCCCCAACAACAGGTCAAAAATCGAAAAACACAGAAAAAACAGCACAATCCCATTCCATCCATGCCCTCCATGATGTTTAAGTTCAAGACAGCCCACAGAAAGACTAGGCCCATGCTAGACTCAAATACCCCTGGTGAAAAGGCCACAAGTACAGGCCCAAAAAACGAAAATCACTGAAAAATCAGCACAATCCCATTCCATCCATGGCCTCCATGATGTTTAAATTCAAGACAACCCACAGAAAGACTAGGCCCATGCAAGACTCACTACCCCTGGGCATAAATAAAGGTTGAAAAGTAGGCAAAATGGTTGGAGGCCTAACAACAAAGCCTGCATTCAAAATGGCCACTTGCCTCCTAGCACATGGCCAGGGCCTGCCTGTACCAGCACTCAAAATGGCCCCCACCCACATGGCCTGTCCCCATGAACAATCCAAAAAATCGAAAAACACAGAAAAATCAGCACAATCCCCATGCCATCCATGCCCTCCATGATGTTTAAATTCAAGACAACCCACAGAAAGACTAGGCCCATGCAAGACTCACTACCCCTGGGCATAAATAAAGGTTGAAAAGTAGGCAAAATGGTTGGAGGCCTAAGAACAAAGCCTGCATTCAAAATGGCCACTTGCCTCCTAGCACATGGCCAGGGCCTGCCTGTACCAGCACTCAAAATGGCCCCCACCCACATGGCCTGTCCCCATGAACAATCCAAAAAATCGAAAAACACAGAAAAATCAGCACAATCCCCATGCCATCCATGCCCTCCATGATGTTTAAATTCAAGACACCCCACAGAAAGACTAGGCCCATGCACCACTCACTACCCCTGGTCAAAAGGCCCCAACAACATGTCAAAAATCGAAAAACACAGAAAAAACAGCACAATCCCATTCCATCCATGCCCTCCATGATGTTTAAGTTCAAGACAGCCCACAGAAAGACTAGGCCCATGCTAGACTCAAATACCCCTGGTGAAAAGGCCACAAGTACAGGCCCAAAAAACGAAAATCACTGAAAAATCTGCACAATCCCATTCCATCCATGGCCTCCATGATGTTTAAATTCAAGACAACCCACAGAAAGACTAGGCCCATGCAAAACTCACTACCCCTGGGCATAAATAAAGGTTGAAAAGTAGGCAAAATGGTTGGAGGCCTAACAACAAAGCCTGCATTCAAAATGGCCACTTGCCTGCCAGCACATGGCCAGTGCCTGTAGCTGCACTCAAAATGGCCACCAGCCACATGGCCTGTCCCTCCCCATGAACACCCCCAAAAATCGAAAAACACTGCAAAATCAGCACAATCCCATTCCATCCATGGCCTCCATGATATTTAAATTCAAGACAACCCACAGAAAGACTAGGCCCATGCAAGACTCACTACCCCTGGGCATAAATAAAGGTTGAAAAGTAGGCAAAATGGTTGGAGGCCTAAGAACAAAGCCTGCATTCAAAATCGCCACTTGCCTCCTAGCATATGGCCAGGGCCTGCCTGTACCAGCACTCAAAATGGCCCCCACCCACATGGCCTGTCCCCATGAACAATCCAAAAAATCGAAAAACACAGAAAAATCAGCACAATCCCCATGCCATCCATGCCATCCATGATGTTTAAATTCAAGACACCCCACAGAAAGACTAGGCCCATGCACCACTCACTACCCATGGTCAAAAGGTCCCAACAACAGGTCAAAAATCGAAAAACACAGAAAAAACAGCACAATCCCATTCCATCCATGCCCTCCATGATGTTTAAGTTCAAGACAGCCCACAGAAAGACTAGGCCCATGCTAGACTCAAATACCCCTGGTGAAAAGGCCACAAGTACAGCCCCAAAAAACGAAAATAACTGAAAAATCTGCACAATCCCAATCCATCCATGGCCTCCATGATGTTTAAGTTCAAGACAACCCACAGAAAGACTCAGTCCACCCACCACTGAGTACCCCTGGGCAAAAGGCCCCAAAACAGCCCAAAAATCGAAAATTCCAAAATTTTAATTGCAGCAACTGTAATGCCCCAAACAAACTTACTTGTAAAATTTCTAATCCAACAGTGATCCAAAGAAAGTCAAAAAGGCCTCAAATCCAAATATCCAGCAGCATCCACAAAAAGTAATCCTTCCAGCTCCAGACCCAAATGAAAAGTGACCAGGAAATGGACAAAGCACTGGGAGGAGCCTGCTGAACAGGAACAGGAAGTTGAAGACTGTGGGGCACTTCCTTCCTCCCACCCCCCTGTCCCCCTCCCCAAAATGGACTCCTCGCTAAAAAAGTGCAGGCAAATGTCAAACTAAGGAGTTATTCAGATAAAAATCATCATTTCTAGAAGGTTTATGCTGCTTGCTGGTGGATTTCTTGTGCAGAATTGCAAATTTTATATTTTCGCTCGCCGCATCTCAAATCTCGCAATTGCGAAGTACCGCGAGACGTGATCTCGCCGTACTCGCGTTGACAAACTATCGCTGGCAAGCCGCGATGACGTAATCGTGCTCGCCAATTCCCGCGGGATCACACAGCAAGATCCAAAATGGCGCAGCACTCGCAAACTATCGAGAAAAACAACTCGGCAAACGATGATAAACGCCGCGCGCAGCAAAAATTGTATCACCAACGCCGCGCGCCGCCAAAAAAATCCGCTGCGTGCGAATTTGCGGATTTTGCGGGAAATTCGCAAATCTCGCGGATTGCGAATTTCCCAAAAATCCGCAAAATCCGCGAGCGTAACGGATTTTCCGCCCATGCTTAATAATGTAACCGTGTATTGTTAAAGTTGCCTGCACTGTAGGCTCTAACTGCAGGTTGTTGTTAGTCTTGATATTCTTTGGTGGCTCAAGAATTATTTAAATGAATCCTTTTTGTATGCAAACACAGTATGTTATCATCCTACTGCAGGTGCAGGAATTCGACCTCGTTATTCTTAGATTAAAGGAGATACCTGGAATGTCTTTGAAGAAGTCTAGAAGGCGAAAAAGGGACGCCTATCGTGTCTAGCTGATCTGGGAACCAAGGCCACAGAGCAGGAGCTGAATAACACAGCTCCCGTGGAAAAATACAGACAGATGAGATTGAAAAGTTTTATGTGATGTATTGGGCCGGAACTGCATTTATCAGAAGAGAAGGAGCATCTTAGAGAGAGCTCCATAGCCATAAGCTATCAAACCCATTTGACGTGAGTACTTCTTAGGAAGTCAACACATGCTGACACCTTTGGGGTATGATACAAGAAAGACAGCAGGACCCTCACTTAGAGCATTGTAAGGAAAGATATCTTTTGTTTTCTTCTCAATGAAAAGAGAATTGGACTCTGCTTCGATTCTAGGTTGCATTTTGAATCTGGAGATCATCACATAATGCCTTTTATACCGAATGAATTATATTCGTAGACTCAGCACTGTATTGATTTTCATGTACCTGTATAATCTGATATTGAGGTGCGCTTACATTCAATTATTTTTGGCCTTATAATAAACCAGTCAATTGAAGTCCAAAGTCTGTGGTCCTTTAACCCCTCATTAATTTGTAAGTATAACCTTGAATTGTTTTTCTCCCTTCTACCATTTTTAGCAGGCAAATAAATGACCATAAGTATTGGATTCAGTAGGTAAGGCAAGGAGTAAATTTAGCGTAATCAATTGTACATCTACAGCTCCTGCCAGGAATGTTCTAGTCTCCTGACTGAGCAGTGTTCTAGAAGGGTCAGATGGAGGCTGGGAGCTGACTGGCAAGCTGCGTAGTTGGTGTTGTTACAAGTCTTTTAAATAAACAGAGATTGATAAATTTAAGGGATTCTGAGTCTTAATGCTGGTGACGAGCGGAGCTGGATTGGGGACCAGTGTCACCACCATTACCCCAGAGAAGGAACCCCTGGGAGCTCTGGATACCTCTGTATCATTGAAGTTTGGAGTTTTGGAGAACTGAACAGGGGATGTAATTGAAACTAAAACTTTGCGGTAACCTGTATGCTGTTGTGATGAAGGGTGCAAAACTACACAGTGTTGGTCTACATGTATGCTACTTGCCAATGGTAAGCTGAGGAGCATGACATCAAGGCAGAGGCTGGAAGCATGAGTGGCTCCTCACCGTGCTAATGAACTGAGGAGGGCTGAAATTGTGACTGAGAAGCGTGACATCACTGAAGGTGCTGACAGTGTGATTGGTGTTGGAGAACAGCTCTATGACGAAGTGGAGCCTTGGAAGACCGCAGATGCTCTGCGAGCCTGTGACCCTGCACTGCCTATACAACCTCCCATGTCACCCGCACAACACGAGGCATGTCTACTGTATGCATCAGCTCTGTCAGTCAGCCAGTGAGAGTGAGAGAATCTATTTGTTTTCGCAATGCACATAGTGTTATCTGGATGTGAGTATATGTTTTGACCCCTGGGAAAAGTTGTTCTCCGAAACATTGGTAAATATTTACATCATTTGACTGACATTTCTTTTCGCTATATTTCCTGCAGCAACAATTTTCTGGCTGCCATTTTCAGTTACTGAAACAATTGATTGTGACTGTTGAAGTCAAGTGTTACCAACAAACTTGAGATATTCTTGTTATTTTGATAAAGCAGTTCTTGGTATATCCTCCTTCCTGTTAGGTGTCAGTAAAACCCATAATCATGGCAATCACTAGCATGTCGCAGTCCCCATCATTCCTATCTGATAAGGGTGAACCGGTGCTGCAGTGAAAATGTTGGAGGAAACTTTTTGATTCATAGCTTTTATAGCCATGGGTAGGTAGAGGTTTCCTGCGCATAGGAAGCAGCCTCTCTTCGTTAACAACCTTGGGATTGAGGGCAGCCACATTTATTAAAACATTGAATGGTGGCCAATCTTCTGCTGTATTTGAGATGCCACCCAAGAGGCTTAAACCATACTTTGGGCCTCGGATGAATCTAGTGTTAGAAAAGCACAGGTTCTTTACCAGGACACAGGAGCCAAATAAGAAAGTGGGGATATATATAGACTCCTTAAAGGAGTTTTCACGCACCTTCAAATTTGCAGAGCTTACAGATTCCCTTATGAGGGATCAGTTAGTGAGGTGCACTAACTGTGGCAGAATGCAGGAGAAACTCTTGGCAAGAAATCCGTTGCTTAAGGAAGCGAATGCCATTGCGGAGGGTGTCGTAAACTCATCTGGATGGGCGAAGGAGATAAGGAACAACAAAGTGACACCAGATAGACACAGCAAGATACAAATACCAATGTTTTTAAGGTTACTGCGAAAGCCAAGTTCAAAACTCCATCTGGCGCAGTAGACCTAGATGCTTTAGATGTGGAAGTTTTAGTAATATTTCCAGCAACCTAAATTGTTATGCCAAAAATCAAGCCTGTCACAAGTGTGGTCTCAAGGGACCTTATGAAAAGGTCTGCAAGTCATTCTAAGGGAATATGTATGGTTGAGGGTGTGGATAATGTCACTGAGAGTGTGCGCACAGTGCTTTTAAATGTGAAGAGTGGACAGGATGGTGTGGAAGAAGGGTAAGTGGTGAGGCCCAAGTGTGAAGATGATGTTTGTGGAGCGAGCTTATAGTATTAGCGAATTCCAGTTTGCCGTTCAACATGATTTGAAATGAGCTTTGGGATGACAGATTTCCCAGTGAGAAGTTGCTTCCACAAGACATCAATCAAGTCAGTTATGGTGGTGCCAATATTGAATTTCTGGGGTATGTTATATAGAAGTTTGAAACCATTGGACAGATATAGATGGCCAAGAGGAGAGAAAACTTCCTTGGTTGGAGCCACCGAAGAGATTTGGGGATTCTATTGAATTCCAATGCACACAATCAAGTGATGCTAGTTGAATATGACAGTGGGGAAAGTTTTTATGATGAGTTTCCTGAACTATTCAGAGATGAACTAGGTGTGCTCAAAGACTTTGAGAATCACATTGTATTAAAAAATGGTGTTGAGCCCCGTGTACATAAGGTACGACAGGTTCCTCACTTGATCCTTAAACATTTGAAGGAGGAATTGAACACACTGGTGGCCTGAGGGATTATTGAAGAGATTGAGTCATCGGAGTGGTTGGCACCAGTAATTTTAGCACCCAAGAATGGAAGAAAGTCGATTAGAATGTGTGTGAACTCGAGGGACCTCAACAGGTGGATTTGGGTAGATCGCCAACCACTTCCCAGCATCTCAGCATCCCTAACTATGCTGAAAGGGGTCAACATATCCTATGTTCTGGATCTCTCCTCAGCCTAACTTCAGGTGTTGATACTCCAGGACTCGAGGCCTTTCCCCCTGATTTGTGACGCCGTTGAGAACCTACCAATTTATCAGGATGCCACATGGGGTGGCGTTAGCGGTGGCCTACTTTCACAAAATAATGGAAATGGTCCTGAGGGGAAAATCTAAACTTTCATTCTTCCAGGACAACATTCTAATTGATGGGAGGGATGTTGGTGAGCATGATGTGGTTTTGAGGAGAGTGTTAAAAAGGCTGCAGCAGAAAGAGCTCATAGTGAAGAGACAAATGTGCAGAATTGGAGTTACATCAGTACCTTCATGTTGTATCAGGGGAGTGCATCCAACCTAAGTTGGAGTTGACTGACGGCATTAGGTGAGTCCCCACTCCTGTGCCAGTGTGGTTGAGCCCATAAGAGCCTTGTTGAAGAAGGGAGTTCATTTTATGTGGTCACCATAGTGCCAGGTGGCTTTCCAAACAGTAAAGTCTGGTATTAGCATGATGCCTACCCTAGGACTCTGAACATAACAATGATAGGAGGGTCCGAGGGGATGTTTAATGACCTTGCACAGCTACTACCCCCAGAAAGAACAGTTTCAGCAAACAAAAGGTAACTGTGGGTCAAAAGAACACAATCTGTCAACTAACAATGAATCTGACACACGGAGAGTAGTACTAGGAAACAATATATTTGGAAAAAATATATATACAAAGGTGACAAAAGGTCAACAGGATACTTTCTAGATGTGAAAAATACCCAAGGGTGGTATTGGTCGGTAACTGATGGGTATTTTTCACATCTGGAAAGTACCCTAGGACTCTTCCATACCAGGGGAAAAAACTATTTTGACCACTGATGCCAGCTTGAGGGGGCTGAGGGTGGTGTTGTCTCTAGTTGATAATTGTGAAGAAAAAGTGGTGGTATTTTCCTCTGGAGCTCTTAAGGAAGCTGCTGGGAATGGCTTGTGTATTGAAAGGGAAGCTTTAGCGATAGCCTGGGCTGTGAAACATTCCAAATTCTATTTGTGGGGTATTCCCTTTCTAGTAAGGATGGATCACAGGCCCTTAGTCCAGGTGTTGTTTTGCAGTCATAGAAAGAAAATGACTCCCAGGGTCAAGCGGCGGTTGGAGGAGTTCAATTTTCTTTTCCAGTACTTCCCAGGGTGATCAAATATGAAGGCTGACTGTTTGTTGAGATTACCTGTGGAGGATGACAATGAAGGTGTTGTTGAAGATGTGAACTGTGTGATTTTGGTAACTCAAACCACTATTTCGAGGGATGAGTAGGTGAGAAGTGGTGAGGATGTGCAACTCACTGCGATCAAGGATTATGCAGTGAAGGGTTGGCCTGATTGCAAAGGGCTAGGTCCAGGGTTGAGATCCTTCTGGCCAGTGAGAGATGACCTCATATTATGCCAGGGTGATTTGATGAGGGGTGTGAGAGTTGTACCGTCGCAAGGCATGAGATCCAAGGTTGAGCGACACCTGGGTAGGAACCTCTCAAAAGCTAGGGTACGGATAGTGGTATGCCACGTATGGATCGCAGATCGAGCAGGTGGTGATTGTCCGGTTTCTGAGCGTCCAATGATAAAACTCATGTTACCAATACAGCTCCTCTATCTCCCATTGTGCTACAGGAGGAACCCTGATCTAAATCTAGATATCATGGGACCTTATGAGATGCTGCAATCAAGCGAGAGGTTTGTACTACTGCTGGTTGAACACACATAAATGTGTAGGTACCAGGTGTGTGGGTAATGTTCTGACCAAGAAAGTCATGGAATTTCTCAAGGCTGCATTTGCCAGTACAGAAGTCCCTAAGTATCTGGTGATGGCTAATGGGGTTCAGTTCACCTCACATGAAATGCAAGAATTTTTGTGTCAATTTGGAATAGTGCACCAGAAGTCTGCCCTTTATGATTTGATTGATTGATTTGATTTAGGATTTCTAGAGCGCGTAGCTACCCTCAGGCGTCCCAGCGCTATCGTGAAAGCTTGACAGTACTCCTGGGGATGGATTATTGGGGGAACAACCAGGTTTTCAGCAATCTGCGGAATGAGAGAAGATTGTTTTCTCTGCGGATGGTAAGGGGAAGGCCATTCCAAAGATTGGAAGCGTTATAAGAAAAGCGGCGACCGCCAGCACGAGCTTTCCTTATTCTGGGAACGCTTGCTAGAAACAGGGTGTCCGACCTGAGTTGTCGGGATGATTTGTGTGGCTTGATGAGGGGTCTCAGAATTGGTGGACCCTTGCCTTGTAGGATTTTATGGTAGATGCACAAGGCTTTGAAGGAAATGCGTTCTTGGATGGGAAGCCAGTGAAGAGCCTTGAGGGAGGGTCTAGCTGAGCATCTAGATTTTGTTCCAGTCAGTAGTCTTGCTGCGGCATTCTGGGTATGTTGCAGTTTTTTAATGACAGCTACAGGTGACCCTAGGTATATTGCGTTTCCGTAGTCTAATCTTGATATGATGAGGCCCTGAATCAGAATTTTCCTAGACTGGGGGGGGGGAATGAGCGGAAGTATTTTACGGGCTGCTCTCATGAGCCCAAAGCAAGTGCCGGCTGTCTTTCTTGCTTGGGGTCCTGGTCTAGCCAGAAGCCCAGGCTTTTGATTTCTTGTTTTGGTATGGGGGGTGCCCATGCTAGCTGGCCAGGCAAGGGTTTTGGGGAGTTTGTTTGGGTTGCCCAGAGGCATGATTTCAGATTTCTCTCCGTTGAGTTTGAGCCTGGAGTCGCCCATCCATACAGATATGTTATGCAGGCAGGAGACTAGATTATCCATTGATTGATCGGCCTGGTTGATGGAGACGACTAATTGTGTGTCGTCAACGTACATGACCACCTTTATGCCGATTGGAGAGGCGATGTCATCCAGAGGGGCCATGTAAACATTAAAAAGTGTGGGACTCAGGGAGGAGCCCTGAGGGACTCCACAGTTCAAGGGGAGAGATTTAGAATGGCCGTGGCTATCGGCCACTTGGAAGGTCCTGTGTTCCAAGTAAGATTTTAACCATGCCAAAGCGGTCTCCGAAATGCCCGTTTTTCGGAGGCGGTGTAGAAGAATGGTGTGATCCACCGTGTCGAAGGCTGCACTCAGGTCCAGGTGGATCACTGCCACTGATCCTCCTGCATCTAGGATGGACCTTGTCTCCTCAGTCATTGATAGAAGGGCGGTATCAGTCCCCTGTCCAGGTCTGAACCCTGTCTGAGAGTGGCGAAGGAGGTTATTAAACTCTAGGAATGTTGAAAGTTGTTCATTTACAATTCTCTCAGCCACTTTGCTAATGCCTGGGAGGAGGGAGATGGGTCTGAAATTAGAAGGGTCCAATGGATCTAGGTGAGGTTTTTTTAACAGTGCACAAACTACCTCACTTTTCCAGCTGGCGGGGACTGTGCCGCAGGAGAGAGAGGCATTTATCAGCCTCGTGAGATGGGGAGCTATAGTGGAGGCTACTAATTTAAGTTTGCTCATGGGGGCTGGGTCATCTTGGGATCCACTCTTCACCTGGTTGAGAGTGTCCAGCAGCCTCTCAGTTGAGACGGGGAGGAAGGCTCTCAGTGTTGGTGCGTCTGGGTCGATGGGCCCAGCTGGGAGGTCAGTTGAGGGATAGGTGTTGGGGAAAGTCATTATGATTTTTAAAATTTTGGCTGAGAAAAACTCCGCGACTTGAGTACACCTGGCACCGGTGGGATCAGCGGCTGGCTGCGGCTCAGAGACTTTCAAGAGACTTTTTACTACGCGGTAGGTCTCCCTGGAGGAGTTGGAGGCAGCCATGATTTTCTCTTCGTGGTAGGAGGCTTGTGTTTTTTTGATAAGAGTTTTGTATTCTTTCATAGCCGATTTATAGACCGCAGACCAACTGTTTGGCTGAATGAATTAACAGGATGGTGAAGGCCTGTGTACAGAGGGCTGTGGAGACTAGAGAGTCTCTCAGGGGAGTGCATCAGATCCTATCAACAAAAGTAAAAAATGAGGTTTGATAAAAACTCTGAAAAGTAAGAAGTAGCACATGGGGTTTCAAGTCCTGGTCAAGAAGCCGAGATGGAACAGGAAATGCGTGACTGGGTTGATGGGTCCTTTTACCATAACCTCTATCGAGAAGAACTTGGTGACAGCTTATACTGGTTGTCAGTTGACCATGTCCAGACTTGTGAGGTATACTTGTGATGGTGGATCTGACAATTGGACCGAGAAGCATAATGTAGAACATGCCGGGAAGGGATATTGTTCTGTTACTCCGGCCCCTACGACTAGTGGAACTGAACTGAGAAAGTCTTTATCTTTCTGTGATATGAATGTTCTTAATCCCAATATGTAGAAGGATCTCCGCCCATTCTTAGAGTTTAATTGTGTAAGTTTCCTTTCAGTCTTATTATCCTATTTATTATGATTATTATTTTTATTTTATTTCTATTTTTATATATGGGAGATGGTTGTGGTTTAATGTGCACAGCTCCTTTAATTGTACATGTACAGCTCATGCCAGGAATGTTCATGTCTGCAGCTTGAGCAGTGTTTTAGAGGAGTCAGTTGGAGTCTGGGAGCTGACTGGCAGGCTACGTAATAGGTGGTGTTACAAGTCTCAAACTAAAAATCTGACGGACTCTAAGTCTAAATAGAAGGGCAGCACTCTAGGCATTGACACATACATTCTGGTGGAAATTGATTGTGTGAACGGCTGGTTTCAAAGAGGCTGAAACTCTGGTTGTCTTCCTTTTCTCTAGGCATCAACACCGGTTGGTGCCATCACCGACCTCACCAGGTTGTAATAACAACAGAATGAAATTGGTAAGAAAAGAAATCAATATTCATGGTTCTTGACAGGAGAAAATTCCTGATGCACAGGAGGAATGGCAAAGCAGTGAATATCAAAAGCGAGCTGTTGCCAAAGTAACCAGGGAGAATCCAGAAAGCCATTTTAAGCACTTTGTTCAAAACAATTTTGCAAGCAAGTTTTCTCACTCTGAGATCTGACTCTAAATACCTTGAAATAACCTTGAACCTGGAACGGGAAAAGGTATATGGCCTGGTATAAATTTTAAGAATTAAGTTTAACTTAAAATAATATTAATAATAATAATAATAATAATAATAATAATAATAATAATAATAATAAGAAGAAGAAGAAGAAGAAGAAGAAGAAGAAGAAGAAGAAGAAGAAGAAGAAGAAGAAGAAGAAGAAGAATGTGTTTCTGTAAAGTACTTAGTTACACCAGACAGTGTGACCCGACTGAGGCCCTGACCAACAAAGAGATGAGCAAGAATTGAAAGACCACGGGGAAGTTATTAAGTGGTACAGAGCAGCCAGGTTTTCAGTTTGCTTCTGAAAAATTTCTCCCAGGGTGGCACTCTCTGATCATAAGGGAGTTCCACATTTTGGAGGACAAAAGGAGAAAGAGCATACCCCCAGTCTGTCTTTCATTGCACTAGGCAACCTGGTTAGTTTTGTTGCAGATAATCTGAGATCCCGACCAGTGATGCATGGTTTAATCATGGATTGCAGATATTTGGGGCCTTGCTGGTGAAGAATGAGGCAGCAGAAGCACGTGGCTTTGAACTCAATTCTTTGGGTTACTAGAATCCAGTGCAGCTGATTTGAGCTTCCGATGTAGAAGATCTTCCGGGGAGAATCAGCACAACCCCAGCCATGGCATTTTGAACTCTCTGAAGTGAGTTGAAACTGCCCTTAGTGGTCACGGGATATAGCAAATTGCAATAGTCCAGTTGGGAAGTAATAAGAACATGCACAATGGCTTTACAACACTTTTAGGAATTAAGTCTAAGACTTGTATAAGGGCCGTAAGAGTACTGAAGCACTTGCCCGCTGTATTTCTGATCTGATCCTCAATTGGGAGAGTTTGGAATCAAGTCAATCTCCTAACTTTTTTACTTTCTGTTTGTGTTCCGGGGCTGACCAAGGGAGAGGGGCCACCAGGCTAAGGGCCAGATCACGGGGGTTCCCCTGCTATCAGGAGTTCTGTTTTATTTGTGTTCAATTTCAAGCCCTTGTCAGAGTTGCGCCATGTGCCATGTCTCAGTCCATAAAAACAAAAAACAACAGGTGATGGACAGAATGCAGAACAATGTCATACATTCACCCCAGTACAGAGATCTGGACCTAAATCCATCGCTTTTTGCTCACCATGCCATTCCAGTTTGAACCCAGCCATATGCAAATCAGTCTTGACCCTGTGCCCTATGGGAACAGTCCAGCCCAAACTGCCAAGCCAGGTCCTCCCTGGACTGGAAACAAGCATCCAAGGACCAGTTTCGGGCTTTCAGCCCTCATCAGCCTGGATAGCTTGATTCCAGTGACATGGAGAGCACAGGACTCACGTCTGAGCATACCCGTCTCACTCGGGGTGACAAATGCAAAAAACAACAGGTGATGGTCAGAATGCAGCACAATGTCATACATTCACCCCAGTACAGAGATCTGGGCCTAAATCCATCGTTTTTTTGCTCACCATGCCATTCCAGTTTGAACCCAGCCATAAGCAAATCATTCTTGACCCAGTGCCCTATGGGAACAGTCTAGCCCGAACTGCCAAGCCAGGTCCTCCCTGGACTGGAAACAAGCATCCAAGGACCGGTTTCGGGCTTTCTGCCCTCATCAGCCTAGATAGCTTGATTCCAGCGGCATGGAGAGCACGGGACTCACGTCTGAGCATACCCGTCTCACTCGGGGTGACAAATGCAAAAAACAACAGGTGATGGACAGAATGCAGAACAATGTCATACATTCACCCCAGTACAGAGATCTGGGCCTAAATTCATTGTTTTTTGCTCACCATGCCATTCCAGTTTGAACCCAGCCATATGCAAATCAGTCTTGACCCTGTGCCCTATGGGAACAGTCCAGCCCGAACTGCCAAGCCAGGTTCTCCCTGGACTGGAAACAAGCATCCAAGGACCGGTTTCGGGCTTTCATCCCTCATCAGCCTGGATAGCTTGATTCCAGTGGCATGGAGAGCACGGGACGCACGTCTGAGCATACCCGTCTCACTCGGGGTGACAAATGCAAAAAACAACAGGTGATGGACAGAATGCAGAACAATGTCATACATTCGCCCAGTAGAGAGATCTGGGCCTAAATCCATAGTTTTTTTGCTCACCATGCCATTCCAGTTTGAACCCAGACATATGCAAATCAGTCTTGCCCCTGTGCCCTATGGGAACAGTGCAGCCCGAACTGCCAAGCCAGGTCCTACCTGGACTGGAAACAAGCATCCATGGACCGGTTTCGGGCTTTCAGCCCTCATCAGCCTGGATAGCTTGATTCCAGTGGCATGGAGAGCACAGGACTCATGTCTGAGCATACCCGTCTCACTCGGGGTGACAAATGCAAAAAACAACAGGTGATGGACAGAATGCAGAACAATGTCATACATTCACCCCAGTACACAGATCTGGGCCTAAATCCATAGTTTTTTTGCTCACCATGCCATTCCAGTTTGAACCCAGCCATATGCAAATCAGTCTTGACCCTGCGCCCTATGGGAACAGTCAAGCCCGAACTGCCAAGCCAGGTCCTCCCTGGACTGGAAACAAGCATCCAAGGACCGGTTCCGGGCTTTCAGCCCTCATCAGCCTGGATAGCTTGATTCCAGTGGCATTGAGAGCACGGGACTCACATCTGAGCATACCCGTCTCACTCGGGTGACAAATGCAAAAAACAACAGGTGATGGACAGCATGCAGGAAAATGTCATACATTCACCCCAGTACAGAGATCACAGGGTCAAGGCTGATTTGCATATAGCCATTGTCTGACCGAGGGTGTGTGGAGTGCAAAAAAACGTTGGATTTAGGCCCAGATCTTTGTGCTGGGGTGAATGTAAGACATTGTTCTGCATTCTGTCCATCAACTGTGTTTTTCGCAATTTTCACGCCGAGTGGGTTGGGTATGCTCAGACGTGAGTCCCAGGCTCTCTACATCACTGGAGTCAAGCTATCCAGGCTGAAGAAGGCTGATAACAAGAAACTGGTCCTTGGATGCTTGATTCCGGTCTAGGAAAGACATGGCTTGGTAGCTCGGGCTGGACTGTTCCCATGAGGCAAAGGGTCAAGGCTAATTCGCATATAGCCATTGTCTGACCTAGGGTGGTGTGGAGTGCAAAAAAACGATGGATTTAGGCCCAGATCTTTGTACTGGGGTGAATGTAAGACATTGTTCTGCATTCTGTCCATCAACTGTGTTTTTTGCATGTCTCAGTCCATGGCACTGCCCGCTTCATCATCGACGGCCGCAGTGAAGCCTGCAACACCGCCCACGGCTCCTCATTCTCAAGTGCGTCAGGGGGCTGCACGGCTACCCCCTGTTCGCTGTTTCAGCATTGTGGTTACACTCCGCTACACTTAGGTCTTGTCAGGCGCGCCGCAACACCACATGGCAGCCCGTTAATGCTCATTAATACACAGTAGGAACACCGTAGCTCCAATTTTGGAGCTGCTGCTTTCAGCACTTCTATAGGGCATACTTTCACTCACCTTTTGTTTTGCACATTTCACTGCGGCTTCCAGTATAATTTCCTGGTGACATCTTGTTACTTCTTCTTCCCATGAGTCCTCAGTCTTTTTTCCCAGAGGGCCTTGGGAAGGTTCTTTGTTTAACCCTTTCCCGGATGGCGACCTTTCCTATTCCTTACATTTCCTTTTCCTTTTCCAAGATGGCAACTGCTTATTTCCTGTTACCTCACTTTATGTTACATCACTTCCTGTTACATCACTTCCTGCCTATGGGTATTTAAGGGGCTGAGTTCTTCATTGCCTTGCTTTGCAACACTCCTTGCTCCTGCTGGTGTGTCCTCGCCCCTGATGGTGACCTTTGCTCCTGCTTGGTGTATTTTTGCTTCCTGTTGGTACACTTTTGTTTACAGTTGGCGCTTCCTGTTCCAATTTGGATTCATTTAAACCTTCACTCCTATTTGGAACTCTAGCCTACTATTTTCCACTCCTTGCTGGTATTTCCTCTTATTTGTGGATTATTTCCTTCCTTTTTATTCCTAGAGTCTCCACCTTCAACAGAGGTTTTTTCCTACTGTTTCATTTCCTCTTGGGAATCCTTTTGGAAGGCACAATCTGCTCCGGCTATTCATTGTCAGCAGCACCGTGGCTACCAGAGAGGATGGTCCTTTCTTCAGACAGAGCAGAACCCTCAAGATCCGAAGTCAAGAACCTCTCCAACACGCCAGAACTGGTAAGAACATTACAAGTCGTGACAGTCAGCCATCCAAGTGGCGACTTCAACCAGACAGGATCTGAAACAATCTGCTGAGATATAGTCAGGTTCAGAGACAGTAACAATAGGTTGGGGGCAGTCGGCATACAACACCAATTGAACCTTGTATTTGTCGCTGATGTCCGCTAGTGTTAGAATATAGATATTGAACAGAGTTAGATTCAGGATAAATCCTTATGGAATTCCTTGACTCAGGGGGAAGATCTCTGAAACATAGGGCTTTTGAGCAACCTGAAAGGTTAAGTCCTGGTGAAAGGACTTAAACTATTTAAGTGCCTTTTCACCAATCCTGCACTCCTGGAGCTTGTGAATTAGGAGGCAGTGAGATACAGTGTCAAAGCCAGCGCTCAGCCCCAGTAATATAAGGGCGGAAGTCTGACCTTTGTCCGCCTTCTCACTGAGGACTTCCTCTAACAGGAGAAGAGCTGACTCAGATGGATGAAGCACTTCTTTGGATTCTATAAAAGTGGTCAATACATTTTTCACATGTTTCTCTAAAATGTTAGCACAACAAGGATTTGGAGATATCGAAATTACCAAAATTATGAGAGATTAGGTCTACATAGCGGATATTTCACCCAAAGTCACATTCAAATTATGTGATCCAGGGTGAATGCAAATCCTGTGTGCTTCTACTAGAAACTTCAGCTGCTAAAAACAGCTATAACGTCCTCTGGGAAGAAATTGGGAATTACCCCGGAAATTGTGTGAAGTATTTCCAATTTTCCCAGTAATTCCACATTTCTGAGGGTATTCTCAGATAATACATTGGAATCCCTAGTACTTCTCCCTCACCACAATGCTAGAATTACTGACACCCCTGGCATCAGTAATTTCGATTGCAGTGGAATTACTGGGATCAATAAATTTACACTTACAATGAGCCCATTATATGTAAACATCGGGCAGCTGCCATATTGATCCCCTGAGTTCAAAAACATCCCAGGTAAGTGACTGAGGCAACGTATCCTTTATTTGCTCTCATGAAAGTATGACCTTAAGATCGATGAATAAGTAGACAAGCCAATTTAAAGAACTATTGTTTTCAATCAAAGTGACATTAGAAATTTGAAACAACTTATCTTCACCGTTCAGCATGTTCTGATGCTTCACACATTAGCAGGGCTTGCGTGTTTGAAAACATAGCTTCTTCCTCTTCTACCTCCTTTGCCTCCATCACTCTGTTCTGTCCCTCCCCATACTCCACTTTCCCTCCCTATCTTCCTTATTGATTAAACCCTATTCCTGGTTCTTCTTCAATTCTCTCCTTTTTAACATCCATATTTCGCCCCTCTATCACCCTCTTCCTTCCCTAACTCGTCTCCCCAATCTCTCTTCTTTTTCTCTCCTGCCTTGACTATTGTTTCTTCCTTCCTGTCTTCTATCCTTCTATCCCTTTTTCGCCCCTTACCTTCTTAGTGTCCCTTTTATTGCATCCTTTTTCTTCTGACACCCATTGTTGCCTGTCTGTGTCTCCCAAAGGGTGATGCATGGTTGCCATCTTGCTTCTTTCTCTTCCCACAGGCATGCCTAAAGACAGGACCGCCGCCAGTCTTGCGAGTGCACATGTGGGTTTGCGCACCAGAGTCTGCACAGAAGGCTTTCTTAAACATTGATGCACAGATCGACTTTTTTCTGTTAATGTGACTGTCATTTTCGGATGTGTTCCTGTTTGCTCTGTTTTGGCCAAGAGGGCAAGGGCGTCTGATCTGTATTTTACACTTAGCAGTAAAATGAGTGGCTGCATAAATACGAGGCTCATAAAAATGAATGCCATGAGACGGATTAAAATGCAGTGTCCCAGTTTTTGTTCTTTAAGTGGACCCAGAACAAAAGAGCTGCTACTCACCTAGCACTTCAGCAAAAGTAACATAAAATGACCCAGATTAAGGAACCTGCTCTTCGCCGCACTCTTGAATGTACTAAAGTGCATTTCATAAAGCTTCACAAGAGCGGGAAAAATATGGGCTGCGGTGAGAGATGCTCGACCAACAATTAAGGAATACATTTCAATACATTTACATGTCAAATATCTTCTAGACTGTGCTCCAGTTTCAGCCTTTCTGTAGTGCTGCCCCTCACCAGGGCTGTCACCAGGTACAAAGAGGTGTGAGGGCTCAGCACTAGAGTGTGATTAAGGTAGAGAAATGCTTATCATCTTCTAAAGCATCGCCTTCAACCTGCAGCTCCACACCTACTCACCCATAGCCTCTGCGAAAAGGAAATAGCTGCAGGAAGTCAAATCAGCAGACATTTGCTAACAAAAGTGTTAAACTGAATTTGTAAAGGGAGCCCTTCCACCATCCCTCACTCACACCTGTGCTTGCATCCCCTGGCCTCCAGCCACTAGAATGCAGACACTTACACTGTCTGGTAAGCTGCCCACATCTTCCATCTGGTGACTGCAAACCAGAGGCATTTCAATGTATCCCACTCTGATGTATAACTAATACTCTGAGTCAAATCTGAGGATGAACGCCAGAATCTCTTTTTCAATGTGTACATAATTTCCCATATATTTGCTCAGCATTTGCGTCCAGCCATTATTTTTCACTTTCAACCCTTGAGCCGATCAACCGACTTGGCTAGATTTGGGGTCTAGAAACAGAGAGAGTGTTTACCTGATTCTAGTACCTATTAAACATTTCCAATATAGAACAATCTTCACAAGTAAGTAATGTTTCTAAATTCTTGCATCCTCAAACTGCATGCTGTTTGAAAAATATTCACTACATTCCTTAAATCCTGCATTAAAAAACTGTCCTTTGATTAAAACCTCTGGTTGTCACCTGTAAAATTAAGAAAGATGCTCAAATTAGATGAAATAAAGAAAATGTTTATTCCAGAGAATGGATAAGTCTCATCCATCAGCTAGCTTCAGCCAGGTGCAACTGACTCACTAGCACTTTACCAGCATTCCATTGCAATTGAGCTAATCAAACAATAACTTGAGAATGTAGTATTACATATACTAAACAATGGAGAGAAGATAAGCACTGTAAGTATATCCAAAGTAAATGAGCACTATGTTACACATATTCCTTCCACAAACAGAACAAGCAAACAAAATTGAAAATGAGAGATGTGGAATAAAAAGGATTCAAAAGTTTATGTTAAAATCCTTGAACCTAGAAGGTATGATCCTTGTTCTCATCCCAAATTCCCTTTGAGAAGTTATAGGAGTATAAGTAGATGTAATTAACTGGGGTTTATCCTTGTCCCACTTCCAGTCCTTATTTTTTAAGACAACTACCCTATTGAGATTACAGATACGAGAATCTTCTGTTTTTATAGCATTTGTTAGTACTTTGACAACTTTGTGAGGCTTTAGAAACAAACCTGAAGCTTTTCTTCCAAACGGAGCTCTTATCATGAAAAGATCACCAACACTGGCAACAGTAGTTTTTACTGCTTTCCTAGCATCAATTTTTTTTTTCTCTAGCAATTACTCTTTCTTCTTCATTGGACTACCACATGAGATGTGGTGAGTAACCTTTTTTTCAGATTCAGCAACATTCACCCAGAAAGGTGCTATAAGAGTATTAGGACTTCTTGTTTTTTGTAAATTAAACGGTAGACAGCCAGTGGTTGCATGCAGAGTGAATCTATATACTTCAACCTTTTTGTTCAATTCATCTTTCCGATCAAGTCCATTTTGTTTAGACATAGAGATGACTCTTTAAGTACACGTATAAAGCATTCTACTATGCCATTTGTTTCCGGATGAAAAGAGCACAATGTTTGTGAGCAATAGAACAGCGTTGTAGAAAATCTTCCATTTCACCTGACACAAACTGCACTCCATTATCAGTCAGGAGGGACCCAGGCAAACCTTCATGTGTGAAAATTTCTTTGAGAAAGGCAATTACATGTTTTGTGTCAATGTTTTTAGTAAACTTGATCTCAGGCCACCTTGAGAACATATCAATAGAACAAAAACATAAGTCTCACCACCAATAACAGATACTGGACCCAAAATGTGGAGTGCTAGTTCCTGCCATGGACCTTTCGGGCGCTCTCTTATGACCATCGGTCGGACTCCTGCATTGAGACATTTCTCGCTTAGAATACAAGGTATACAATCTCTAACCATCCTCTCGATTTGAAGATCCATACCTGGCCACCAGTAATTAAGTCTAAGTCTTTCTTTAGTTTTAGACATACCCTGGTGACCATCCTGAGCTAATTTGATCAAATCTTCATGGAACACCTTCGGAGGAATTAATCTCGAACCTCTGAAGATTACGCCACCGCTTATAGAAAGTTCATGCTTAACATTCCAATAAGTATCAACATTGCCATGAGATTTGCTCGACCACCCCCTTTTAATCAGAGAACTTAGTTCCATGAACTCAACATCTGAATCACATGCTTCTCACCATTTGTCTTCTTTTATACCGTCATGCTCAACATTGCAAACCCATTCATTCATTTCTTTGTCCTCAACGTTCATATTATCTTCCTCATAATGAACTAGTCTGGAGAGGGTGTCATCAATGCAATTACGCACACCTGGTAGGTAGTCAACTCTAAAATCATAGGCTTGAAGACCCACAATCCATTTTATTTATTTATTTGAGCAATTTATAGAGCACCCAAATACCCGTGGGTGTCTTGGCGCTATAGAAAGAAGAGGCAATGGTATGGTGGTGTGCTACTTATTGGTTAAACAGCCAGGTTTTTATTAGCTTTCTGAATGCCGGTAGGGTTGGGCAAGATTTAATTTGCTGGGGGAGGGGATTCCACAGTCTGGCCGTAGTAACAGTGAATCTTTTGTCACCCCAGGAAACCTTATATGTGCGTGCAATCATAAGGAGGTTGGCGGTGGAGGATCGTAGGGTTCTGCTTGGTAGGTGAGCACAAAAGGCTTTCTTTAGAAAGTCCAGCACGGTGTTGTGAATAGCCTTGAAGGCAATACAGAGTGCCTTAAATGTTATGCGACTTGTGATTGGAAGCCAGTGCAGGTTTCGCATCACCAGGGATATCATTTTGTATTTGGGGGTACGTGTTATCAACCTAGCCGCGGCATTCTGCACCATCTGTAATTTATTAGTAATCTTTTTCTGGGCGTTCAAGAGCAGTAGTCAAGAAAAATTGAAATGGAAGGTGCGTCTGAATTCAAAATTAGTAAAACAAAAGTTAAAGTCCATATAAGTTTCTTTCTTCTTTATTCTTCAATCTTTGATTTTAATATTCATTGCAGTAGTCAATTTTAGACATGACTAGGGTGCTGATCAGGGTTTTGCCCGCGCTGGGTCGAAGAAAGGGTAGCAGTTTCTTCATCATTCTCAGTGTGTAAAAGGATGATGAGAGAGTGGCATTGGCTTGAGCTGAGAATGTTGGTTTATTGCCGAAAATGACGCCCAGGTTTCTTGCTTTCGGTACTGGAGGGGGTGGAGGGCCGAGGGAGGTGGACCACCATGTGGGGGACCATGTTGGGTATAAGTTGCCAAAAATCATTACCTCCGTTTTGTCGGAGTTGAACTTTAGGCAATTTTTGGCCATCCAGGAGTTGATGGCGAGCATACTGGTTTGAAAGCTGGTTGCAATTGCTCCTCCGTCGTTGTTAATTGCAAGCACCAGCTGTGTGTCATCAGCCATGGGCCTTGAGTAGCCTTGGCCAGGTCCGACACATAGATATTAAAGAGTGTCGGACTCAAGAATGATCCTTGTGGCACGCCACATGTGAGGGTAAATGCCGAGGAGTTGTATTCACCGAGACTCATTAGCCGGGTGAGATTGGCTTTGAGTTTAATGCCCATGTTGGAGACACGGTCGATCAAGGTGACATGATCGACCGTGTTAAAAGCAGCCGATAGGTCTAGCAGTATCAAGACTGCTGTTCCACCATTGTCCCGGATGGCTCTGATTTTGTCTGCTGATTTGATGAGGGCGGTCTCTGTGCCGTGGCCTTTCCTGAAGCCGAATTGTATCTCGTCTAAGAGATTGTTTTCCTCAATGAAATGAGGCAGCTGTATATTCATTATCTTTTCAAAAATTTTAGCTGGGAAGGGGAGGCTCATGATGGGTCTGTAGGTGTTTGTGTCTAGCGGGTCGAGATGATGTTTCTTCAGCAGAGGTTTGATAGTTGCCATTTTCCAGGTTGCTGGGTAGTTACCGGTATTAAATAAGGCATTGCAAATGTCTGTGAGTTAAAGGGCTAGTTGATCGGGAATAATTTTAGATACAGAGGCTGGGCATGGGTCCGTGGGGGAACCAGATTTGATGGTGAGGATAAGATCATACATTTGTTTGGGTGAAACTTGTTTAAATTGTGAAAAAGAAGGAGAATTGTTGCCATTGTCAGTGGAATTTGAAAAGTCATTTTTAGGTGGTGTGGCAAAGTTGTCATATATTTTGCTGACTTTATCTTCAAATACACTAGCTAAGGAGTTGCACAAGTCCTGGGAGGGTATGGGTGAGGCGTTTGCTATAGATCTGGATAGTTTGGTGACTACCTGGATAAGTAATTTAGAGGAATCTTGGGCCATTTGTATTTGATTTGTGTAGCATTTGCTCTTTTCTGAGATGATGAGCTGTTTGTATTGGGAGATGGCAAATTTATAGCAGGCTTTGTCGGCGGTGTTATAGTCTCTGCGCCCGTGTCTCTCGAGGTTCCTACAGCATTGTTTCTCCAGTCTGAGGACGTCTGAGAACCATGGTGCTGACCCGGTGTTTCTGTTTTTTGAGAAATTTTTCATGGGTACTAGGGTATCATATGCTTTGTGCAACCATTCTAAGTAATTGTAGGAAGCTAATGATGGGTCGGGTGTGTGCTCGTGACTGTATGATAAAAGATGAGATTTGAGGGACTGCTGATCTAGGCGGCTCCAGGCTCTGAATTGACTAAGCCGTTTGGGAAGTTGTGGTGGGGGCATCTTAATAGCCTGAATGTTAAAGAAGACTGCCCAGTGATCAGTCCAGGTAAGGGTACAGTTTTATTTAGTGTTAACTTCGTGTTATTAGTGAAAAGCCAATCAAGGGTGTGACCGGCTTTGTGTGTTGGGCTGGTAACTAATTGACGGAGGTCAATAGCATCCTGTTCTGTAAGCATCGTGACCCTGTCCTTGTTGTCCCTGTTTTCCAGATGGAAGATGAAAAAACCCAAGATTGTGAAAGTCCGCTTCCCCTGATATGGGTTCCAGAAGGCAGCGTAAGGAGGCAAGGAAGTCTGGTTGTGGGCCTGGGTGGCGGTATAGTAGGGTTCCTTAGAAGGATTGAGAATGATTGAGCTTTATTGTGAATTTTATGGCTTCACATGTTGTGGTGGGGATCGTTTCTGTCCTGACCAGATATTTATTGCGATAGATTATTGCCAGCCCAGCCCTGCTTGAAATAGCATCAAAACCTTTTTTTCTGAACACCTCACACAAAGGTTTATGATCAATTCTCAACGTGAATTTTGTACCCCAAAGCAAATTTGTAAGCTTCTTAATGGCCCAGGGTTTCTCTTTTTATTACTGAATACCTGAGTTCAACACCCTTTAGGCTATGAGAGAGAAACAAGATTAAGTTGACAGTTTTGCCATTCTCCTGTTGCAAAACAGCACCAAGACCTTTCATGCTGGCATCGGTGATCAGAACAGAGTTCAACGAGGGATCAAAACTTCTGAGTTTTGGCGTTTTCTTGAGATAATTTTTTAAATCAACAAAATCATTTTCACACGAATCAGACCAGTTGAAGTCAACACCTTTTCACAATAAATCCCTTATGTTAACAGTTTTTTCCGCAAAACCTTTAACAAATTTACTATAGTACTCAGTCATCCCTAGAAACTTCATTACTTCTTCTTTATTAGTGGGAGAGGGTAAGTTCTGTATTGTCTCAATCAACTCACGTTTAGGCTCTAAACCGTTACCTGATATTGTGTGCCCTAAATAGTCAATAGAGGATTTCTTGAATTTACATTTTTCTAATCTGTCTGTGAGATATTGCTGACTGACTCTTTCTAGTACCTGTTTAAGCCTTGTATTATCCTCCTCATCATCATGTGCAAAAATGAAGACACCATCTTGATAAATCTTTATTCCAGGTAATCCCTGCAAAACTCTCTCTAGAGCTCTCTTAAAGACAGAGGCTGACGATACTAGCCCAAATGGTAATCTGAGAAATCTAAAAGTCCCGAAAAGAGTATTGAAAGCAGTGAAATCTTTAGAACCTTCCTCTAACTTGATCTGATGGTAAGCAGATTTGAGGTCTACTGTAGAATCAACCTTAGCATCCTTTAATAACATAAGCATATCAGAGAATTACGCGAGAGGATATCTGTCAACTATGACTTGCTTATTGAGGCAGCGCAAGTCTATGCATAAACGCAAGCTGCCATCAGACTTAAGAGCTGCGACCACAGGCGCCAACCACTGTGCTCCTTCTACTTCTTCAATAATACCTTCCTTTTATTACTTGTCTAGTCGGCTCTTCATCTCCTCATGTACAGAAAAAGGGACACTGCGAACCTTACAAGCAACCGGTTAAGCTCCAGGTACTAGTTTAATTTTATGTGCATAGTCTCGGAGACTGGTGAAACCAGCTTAAGATCCGATCTCCTCTATGAGAAACATAGCCTTTCCAAGCAATAAGCCTTCCTTAAAATTCAATCAACACTTGAAAACATCCTAGGAGTTTGATTGGTTCCCCTCCGTAAGCGAAGGGTTTGATACCAGCTTTATGAATTGTAACCTTGCCCTGTAGATGATGATTGTAAAAATATCTAGAAACAATTGTAATTTTTGCCCCAGAATCAAACAGAACATGGGTAGGCATGCCTTCCACAAAAATTTCATCAAAAGGACCTTTCTTACTATTGTCCGATACCTGTGACACTATTTGACCACAGTCAAATTCTGATTCAGAATCACTTTCTGAGATTACCTGTTGAGAAACAGAACGCACTTTCACCCTATGTTCTTTTGCATGGCAGGCCGAGGTGAAATGCCCAATAGTTTTATAATTGTTACATTTAGCTTTCAAAGCAGGACACTTGTCATTAGCCATATGACCAAGATTCCCGCAACAAAAACATTTGAGTTGAATACTGGATTTGTGAGGCAAACGTGAACCACTACTTTTTGGTTTAAAACTCTTTTTAAAACCTTTCCCATTGGAAGAAACCTTTACCTCATGTACTGTTTCTCCTTTGTTTTCATGTTTTGTGATAATCTCCACAAACTTTTGTGAGTGTTCAATCTGCTTTGCAATGTTAATTACCTCTTCCAGGGAAGGATCATCTTTTTGTCAGATGTCATCCCTAACTTTTCGTACATTGCAACCCAGCATGAACTGGTCCTTAATTCTTTCTTCCAGCAAAGCGCCAAATTTACAAGATGAGCCTCATTTTCTTAAAGCAGTAATGTCATTTTCAACAGTCTCACCTTCATTTTGGGTCCTGCGACCAAAATGGTATCTTTCAAGAATGGTACTCACTTTCGATAAATAGTGTCTGTCTAATTTTAAAATACAAATTTCATATTAATTTAAAGTTTGGTCATCCATATCAGGAAGATGATAAAAACTTCCTGTCCTTCAGACTCTAAGCAATGTTGCAGAAGAGCAGTTCTTCTTTCAGCACTTAAATTGGTACCACACACCTTAGCATACCTTTTAAGGACTTGTTTCCACTTTTTTCACCTTATTGGGGGATCCCCTGCGACTGAAAGAAAGAAAGGTGGTGTGGCAACATTCTGCATTTTGAATATCAGAAATGGTTACAAAGTGTTATAAGTAAGCTGTTATAAGATGGTGCTCACCAAATATTATGCTGAGCTTCTTGAGGAGTAAATAACTTAGAGTACAACAATTTTGTGTAAAAAAAGATGTTAATTAAGAATAATTACAAAAATAAAAATCAAAAATATTTTGGTAGAAGGTTAGATTCTATATCACACTGTACCTTAAAGAGAACAAAAACAATACATAATCAATAATCAATACCACAACCAAGTCCTCGATCATCTTGTAAGTCCGAGTTCACATAAAGTTTTTTTGAAGAGGACGTGTTGAGGACCGGAAGAGTTTATCTCCCCTAAGTTTTGCACTTAGTAAACCACATATGACGATCATCAGGAGTTGCTGAAGCTACGGTTCCTTTGACGCTATAAGTAAATGTTGAGGAAACTGAAAGAAATCCATGGGAGACAAAGTGAAAGTGAGCAACGTTATAAGTTTTCCGTAGTGTTACATGAAATTTAAACTTACACACTAACATGCAAAACCAAAATGGTTTTCACGTTGCGCAGCTAAGCGTGCGTAACGACGTGGGACCAAGTGAACAAAATGAAGTTAGCGTTTTATGCTTGAAGAGAAGACTGTAGCTTGAAAAATAGAATGGTCCTCATGTTGCATAGCTCAATGCACGCAATGACGTGAGACCATGTAGTCACAATGAAATTAGCGTTTTATGCTTGAAGAGAAGACGCAAGAACACACATCCTCCAAGACTCCGAAGATGACGTCTGCATGGATTCTTGGTATGAATGAATTCCCAGATGTTTTTTTCTGAAGTTTGGAGAAGTGTTATAGTGACAACAAGCACAAACTTCAACAGACTTAAAAATAAACATGTAGCGTGACACCTTGAGAAGTGTAATTGCGATCTTCCAACAGATAGGAATGTGAATATGTCGCAAGTCACTCGGTGTGACATATCCACTCCTCACACCCAAAAAAAGATACATAAATTAAAAGTTTGGGAAAAGACAATCACAATCTTAATCTCCACAAACTAGGACCTCAAAGCAAGTATTGTGAGTCCTTGAAATCTTCCGCTTTTCACCTTATAAGCGAAACAGTCACATGAATGGAATATAGTGAAAACACCAGCACTGTCTTAAATTCCGTAACCCAGAAAGGCTGTTAAAGTTTCAATTAGTGGAGGTCCTCCTCCCAATAATGTAGAGAAACTGGCAGTTAGGCAAACGTGAGAGGAAAGTCAATGAAGGTACAATAAACTAGCCAAGTTGTATCCTTACAAGTTCATTAGAGCCCACTTCGAAGCCTCCCAACCCTTAAAAAGCATTAAAGAAGTGAATGCAAGAGCGAGGCATGTGGCAATGGTCTTGATAATATAAAAACACTCACATGATGAGACAGTTTTCAGTCAAATGTCTCCTTATTAATCAGAAAAATTATGTGAAAAAGTTCAGGGGTGTTCCTTCTTCCTTATCTTCTGAACAAAAATAAATTTCTTGATGTTGGGACAAATCTTTGTTGATCAATATCTGGATGTGCAGTGTAAGTTTCAAACCATCGTCGCCAGTGTAAAATTAAGAAAGATGCTCAAATTGGATGAAATAAAGAAAAGGTTTATTCCAGAGAAAGGATAAATCCCATTGATCAGCTAGCTTCAGCCAGGTGCAACTGACTTACTAGCACATTACCAGCATTCCATTGCCATGGAGCTAATCAAACAATAACTTGAGCATGCAGTATTACATATACTAAACAATGGAGAGAAGATAAGCACTGTAAGTATATCCAAAGTAAATGAGCACTATGTTACATCACCTTTCCCCTTTTCTTCTCTCTTTCAAATGTCCCTTTCCTTCCCTTCCATCCTCTACATACTTCCTCCGTCTGAGCACAACCTACTCTGACACATGCACCTTTGACTATTCTCATTTTCTGAAAATTTCACTCAGCTCATTGACAAGATCACAATCTCTCCTCCTCCCACTGAAAGTCATACCTATGCAACCTACAAATATCTAATCTCCTCTAACTCCTGTATTAATCCCACCAATCATGTCCTAGAGCTCACCACTACCTCCGACTAATGATTGCAACTAACCAATATTACTTCAGTCCACCATAAAAAGTGAAATGACTGCATGAAATGGTTTGTTTTGTGAGCACTAGACTAATCCCAATAACTAACAGTAACCAATAACACCAACCTAACTATTAACATTGGGTTAAGGAGCAGCATGCTGCCTGGCGTATCTCACTTCCACGCCTCATCAGGGATAGTAAGAGCTATATAAATGTAATTACAATTACATGGCACCATGAAGTGCCCATATACTAACCATGAACAAATAATTTTGGGCATTGATCAAAATGGACTACATTAATACATTTTGTCATGCAAGAGGAATAAGCCAAAAAAGTCGAGGTTATGATGATAGTAATTTCCTTTTTTAATTGTTTGAACTTTCTGAGGACTCTTTTTGCGCAAAGGATAGACAATCAATCATACAGAATGTACATATTTGCAGCATCCTGCCAGTCCACTAATAAGATATTCTAGTATCAAATAATGTATTTATGCAGATCTGCATTCATCCATAAAATCATCACATAAATTAAATAAAACATGTACAACAAAATGTAGATTGTTATTCCATCCTGCACACTATTCCATGAAATGCAAGTCTTATTCCTTTATTTCTCAACGCACCATCAATCTTCTCATTGCTGATGCTTGAGCTAAAAAGCGGGCTAAAGCAACACAAGCTACCACCTTACTACCCCCCACCCACAAATTACCAAGGAATTAAAAGCTCCTCTGCCTCTTCTGCAGCACACAGGAAATACGACATCGACAATACAGGCATGTTTCTCATACAAGGAACAAAATAGTATGTAGTGCAGTGAAGTTTTCTTGGATTGTTCATCAGTCGGACATAGGGCGCATATTCCTGGGATAAGCTGCCCTTCAGGAAAGCTAAGTGCAACTTTGGTCAGGCCTAGCCTAAAGTGTGATACCAATTTCCTATTTAAATAATGTTTGCATCACTAATCTTCTCATACAACCAGTTCTGGGGCTTTTTGTTGAACTTACGATGTTAGGGAGCTGATTACCCAGTGCTTTAATAGTGCTCTCCTGAGGTGCACTAAGTCTGGAGTAGTGCAATATTCAAAGGCTCTAATTACGTTTAAGTGGGATGGTCTATTCCGATCCCTGTGCAAACTTGTTTGCACAGCGATTGTAATTCTGACCACCGCTGTCCACACTGCCCACCTAAAATTCACCTGAAATAATATTCAAAACAGCCTGAAAATTAGAGTGGAACTCATCAATTTAGCATGAAATTAGTCATTTTCTAGAAGAAAACTTGGAATATAAGATTTTTATCTCACTCATTAATTACTGCACCCGACGGTGTCAGTGTTTCCTGGGTGCAGCAAAATACCTCACTCTTTCCCGACACACTTGTATATAGTTCCACAGTAATCCAACAAGGTCTTTGGGGGCACTAGTCCAACAAGATCATTGAAAAATCAAGAATTCAAAAAAGATATTATTTTGGAACTTAATTTAATTCAATATCATTCTTAGTTAATAGTATCCGTGAATTCTCAACCAACATTTGTTTTGTGAACATTAATACGAAGTCCTGCATCAAGGATGGGTTATGCACTGGTGGTTCTTGTATCGCTGCGGGCTGCGATATGAAGTTCTCTGTTGAGGAGGCTTTGCAGAGCAGCAGTTCAGAGGAGCTAAGTAGCCTTATATTGGGGATGTATCATGCAGTGACAGTTCCTATGTGTTGCTGCGAGGAGATGCATTATGCTGCATTATGCTGCATTGGTTCTGCCCACAAGACCAAAGCTAGGCTGGCGAAGCACCTTCAGGCCCACTTTCAAGGGTCCAAAATTGAGGCAGCACCATGTGGGGGGGCAAGACTCTCAGCAAACAGAGTCCAGGTGTCGGGTTCAAGGTGGTTTCAGCCCTTTCTGTCCCTGAGGCTCTGATCATGAGGCAAGCTAACTAGCCCGTGGAGTCAATCTGGTGGTCCTGGGTTCAAGATGCAGGATCAGTCCTTTTCACTCAAGCAGCACAGCAGCAGGGCAGCAGAGTAGCAGGCCAGCAGAGGAACAGTCATTCTTGCAGCAGAGCAGCACAGCACAGCAGTCCTTCTGAGTCTTCCACAGGCCCAGAGCTGTACTGAAGTGTTGGGTCTGAGGGTCCAATATTAATACCTGGTGCCAGCTTTGAAGTGGTGGAAGTTCTGGAAGTTTCCACTTCCAGATTTACTTGGAATTTCCTGCCTTCCTGTCCCAAGCCCCAGCCTCAGGTTGTCTGAGGGCACAAAAACCTAGTGTCAAATCCTTTATGAGTGTGCTCAGGCAAAAGTGTTGTGATGTGCAAATGTGGTAGGGGATAGATTCCCTCCTTATCAAGTCAGAGATGGCCCATCCTGCCAACCCATATTCCCCTTTTGTCTCACTCTCTGAGAACAATACATAAAGACTAACTGCTTGCAACACCTAGTCATGTGAACCAGGCACCAAGGGACTTACTTACAAGCCTCTTGTGCTGCTGGTGCATCACGTTGCGTAACGCACCAGCGATGCAACCTGCTGAGTGATATTTACAAGTAAAGATGGCTTTACCTGTGCTTGTAAATATCGCCCATTTTCACACAACACTTTGCGTGTTAAGGGTGTGACATGGGTGTTGCTGTGGGGTTCCTACACAACACCCATGTCCAATGATGAATGTCCAGATTTACAAGCAATTCTAAACCTGGAAATGCATAAGAATGCTATACCACCACCAGGGGTGGCGTAGCGAGGGTCAACGAGGAGACATTTTTTATTTCTCCTCTTTTATTTCCTCTGTCAATGCGTGCTGCATTAAACAGCATGCATTGGAAGAGGAACTCCTCTCAATTATTTTTGTGCAGAAAGGTGCCCCTTCCTGCACAAAAACAATTTCGCCATGACGCAGACATCCTTGCACCATTGTGCAAGGGTGCCTCTGCCGGCACATGGAAGCAGTTTGTGCATCAGCACAGGGAAAAGCAAAGAGATGCAACATATTGTTGTAAATATGTCGCATCCCTGTGCTTTGAAATTAATGCGTCGCAGCAAAATGACTTGCATCCCTGCACTGCATTAGTTTAATGAAAATAGGGCTCCAAATGTTTAGGATAAGAAAATGCTAACTTTATGAAAGTCATATTTTCAGAACTGTGGCTTACTATTGACAAAACCATTAAAGGGGTTTAATTTACGATTCTTTAGACACCCATTTCAGCATCCTTACTTGCCCCCAATTGAAAGTTAACATTCATTAAATGTAATGAGGTAACTCAATATTAATCTAAGGGAGAGGTAGGCATTGCCGTGGTGAAAAACAAACAAAAAAGTGTAAAACTTTAAAGTACATATCCGTCATTTTAAGTACGCTACACCCTTGGGGCCTACCCAAGAGGCGACTTACATGTATTAATAAGTGAGGTTTATGCCTGGCAAATGGTTTACTTTGCTAGGTCGAAATGGCAGTTTAAAACAGCACACAAGACTACAATGGCAAGCCTGAGACATGCTTACAACGGCATCTTAAGTGGGTGGCTCAATCAGTGTTGCAGTCCCATTAGTAGGATTTACTTTACAGGCCCTGGGCACATGTAGCAGAACTTTACTAGGACTTACAAGTAAATTAGATGGGCCAATTGGATATAATCCAAAAAGTTTGGGGAAAGACCAGCCTAACGCTGACAGGTCTAACACTTTAATTTTAATTCACACTTTTAAAAATTGTGTTTGGATTGTGTACCTCAATATTTTTGTACTTTAGAGGGGCTCTTGGAAGTTTTGTTTTACAAAAAAATATTTTGATATTGAACTCCAAAGATTGACAAGTGGTTTAGCTTAGAAGAAACTTCCTGGATACAGTGAATTCTGCATTAACTATACAAAGCTTATGGATGGAGTAGTTCAAGCAATCATGTCCTGATTTACCAGCAACCTTACTGAATAGTCATCATGTATCTAAAAATTGAAGTTCCACTATCAATTGAACACAAGCTATGCGGTTCAGCATTTCACATAGTCTAGAGTCTTAGGGAGATGAAACTGAGGTTATGTTTTGATAAACTAAATACCTCACAATATTAACATTAATGGTTGTGGGTACCAATCAGAGATTATTTCTGATACTCAGAGGAATCCCCTTTAACCAGCGCACTTGTTCTCTTAGATCTACTAATTTAGGAAATGCCTTCAATACAAATGATCAATTCTGTATTGTCCAAAGTTATGAGTGTTTTCTTTTTCTCCATCTGAAATGCCAACAATGTATTTTTCATTATTTTTCAAGTCAGGTGTTATCAATTCAAGCTGGCAATCAAGAATTCTTGTGAGTCACTTTGTAAACATTCTTTACAAATTCACTGTTAGAATTGGGTTTTCTGGTTGGCTAGGATATGCACCTGACTCTAGTCAGGATAAGGGTATTACAGGTCTAAAATAACCCCTGCTCACCTCCTTGGTAGCTTGGCATGAGCAGTCACGCTTATCCCAGAGGCAGTGCTTAAAGCATTTCCACATAACCAGCAGTATTACAGTTAAAACACTACAAAATAACACTACACCAGTTTTAGAAAAATATCCAATATTTATCTGTGTAAAACAAGACAAAAACGATACAGTTCCTTGAAGTTGGTAGCTCCGTCCGGGGCTATTACGGCGCCATGAACAAACAAATCCAACAGTTCAGGCCGGGCGTGGGGCCAGCTACTGTCAAAGCCCAGCTGACCTGAGTTTCTGTTCAGTTCTGATGGAGGCTGAAGACAGTCCGACCCCACCCTGAAACTGCTTGTTCCAGCACACTACTTTTAAAACAGTGCACTAAGAATCAGAAGCTCAAGGGAAGGGGGGAAGTGGATAAAATAAAAAAGAGAGACAACACCGTTCTTGCGTTTCCACTGTAGAAGAGCTGCTAACATCTGCGGCCCTCTTTGACTTCTGTAGAAACTGGTGCCTATTGAAACATAAACAAAGAACAGATAAGTGCAACCTATCCCTAAATATGTTCCTGACTAAACCTTAATCTTATTAGAAATTCTCTTCTAGAAGTACCTCTTGGATCCTGGTCTCAAGCTTCCAGGTTTGGAATGTGTTACTGTTCTGGGATGTGCTTTCTATTACTGTAAAACTTCTGTAAAATTCTTAATAGCAAACTCACTTTTCACACATTTCCAGAATTTTTATAAAACAAATACTGTACTTTTACATCAAAATACAGCAGGTAATTTGTGCAAGTCCTTGATTTACTGTTTGCCTTGCTGTCAACGGTTTCCCCTGTTCGATTCTTAAAAAAGTTCCATGTAAAACAATGTTTATTTCACAAAGTTCCACAAAGTATTCTTGTAACAAAGGGTTTGAACCACAATGTTCGTGGGAGATATCTTGTTCCAAATTGTCTTTACATGAATCCAGAAATCGCTGATAAAGTTATTTCAGGTAATAAAAGGTTTTGCACTCACTTGTTGCTGAAAAGGGATACTGATCAGTCTAACCTTGACCTCTTTCTCTTTTGCAGGTCGATTGCAGTGGACAGAAGAGGGGCTGAGGCAAGAAGTAGCCGGAAACCAGAAGAAGGAAGCCGCGCCCGTTGAAGTCAATGAAGGTCTGGAGAGAGCAGGAGTGCCAGCGCCGAAGGATCTGTTCTCAGGTAAGTGGGAGGTAGACGAGCACAAGCACTGGGTGAGGCTCAGGGGCTGCCTTTAATAGATAGGGCTGGGTGTGGTTCGAAGAGCTGGGTGTGGTTCGAAGAACTGGGTGTGGTTCTCACAAGCAGGTGTGCAGAGCTTCAGTTATTATGCAAATGGGTTGAAGTAACACATGGCCTAGGGAGGAGTGTTCTAAATAAGACTTGGTAAAAGCAAGGTCCAATATTTTCTAAATAAGCCTTGGTAAAAGCAAGGTCCAATGAGCAAACAAGACAGCAATGTCCAAACTTGTGAATACAATGAGCAGCATACACAAAAGTCTTAGGGAGGGGCTGAGATAACAAGAAAGGCTTTCAGTAGTATGTTTAAAGAGAGCTATTACAAAGACCACTAGTACAATTAGAGGAGACATGCTCTTTGCTGTGCACAAACCCTAACAGCTACGGTGTGGGGAAGACCCGTAAAACAGTAGATTTGGAGATGCAGGAATCGGACCTTGCAGTGAGCTCCGGGAACGGCGTCAGCAGGCGTTGGCTCCTCTTGCCAGTGCAAGAGTCATCAGCCCCTTGAAGTCACATGTGTGGCAGGTCGAACACTGTGAGTTTGAAGTCAGGAGCCCAGACGTCGGTATGAAGCAGAGCGGTGCGATGTACGGTGCCCTAGGGTTGCGGTGCAGGCAGCCGCTTCGTGACAGTTATCCAGTGGCTTAGGTGAGATAAGGCCTGCGGTGCGAAGGGGCAGTGCTTATGCTGGTGCTGACAGGTCATGGTGCAGGCAGCGTCGTCGTCGTTGCTGACGCAATGTTTTTGGTAGACCCAAAGCTGCAGTGCGAGGCGAGGCATTGTGATGTGCGGGCCCACAGGTTGTGGTGCAAGCAGCGGAGTCAGTTAATGGTCTGGAGTCGATGACACTAGCTTCGGAGAGCCAAAGCTGTAGTGTGGGATGGGGTGCAGTGTGTTGAATAACCTACTAGCAGTGCCCCCAATCCACGCTGCAGCAGCGTCGATGTCAACTTGGAGCGGAATCGTCATTGAGACCAGGGCTGCGGTGTGAAGTAGGACAATGCTCTGTGTTCTTCACAAGCGGTGTCCACAGGGTCACTGCAGGCAGTGGTGTCAGTGACGGAGTTGCAGCCTCGTCAGGGATACCAGAGTGGTGGTGTGAAGCAAGGCTGTGCGGAGTGTAGTGCCCAAAGGTCACGGTACAAGCTGCGGCTAGGTGTCAGTGTTGGACGACGGCGGTGAGAATGGGTGTGTATGAACGCATGTGTGAATGCATGGGTGCGTGAATGTGTATGTGTGCATGTGTGTTCCCCGGCCCCCGCTAAAATCACCGGCCGCCATTGGTATCTGGTCCCCAATCTTATCTTTGTATTATAAAACATAACTGCATTTGCTAACTGTGCTTGCTAGTCTTGTTGATACTAAAGTATCAACAAGACTCAACAGCATGGCAACAAAGGTGTCATATCAATTCGCATAGTGATTAAATGCTCCTATGACTAAAAACAATAAAGATATGTCAGCTACTACAGTGTGCATCCATGATATTATGTGTAGGAACATGCTTCTTTTTCATGAACATCCCCATTTTTTGGACTGATTTTGCTGTTTTTTGTCTCTGTGCACTAGGTCTCCGCTAACTAGGCCCCAATGCATTGACTTTGACCAGTAAAATATGTTGAAATTGCAATACTCCTGATTGGCATTATTAACTTACCTGTAAGGTTCTAGTATATGTTACAAAGGGTACCCAGGCTCTGTAATTTCAATGTCACTAGTGGACCACAGCACACATTTTGCCACCACTATGGTGACAGTGCAGTACATTACTCCAAGTGTACCACTGTATCCTATGTGTGCAGTTTTAAAACTGCAAATCTTGCCTGCTAAAATAATCGATTTTGAGAGGACTAAGTCTTCCTTTTAAATATTAAAATGTCACACCTATGTAGCCCGTCAATGCCCATAGGACAGGGTGAATGGTATACAAAAGTAGGACATGTAAAAGTTTACTGTTAAATAGGGCATTACCGTTACAAGGCCTAAAAGCCATTTACACTGTAGCAGTGTTTGTGGTTCAATAGTAAAGCACTGAATATGATTATTAAAATTAATAAAAGTATCACGACTCAGGAAACAACTACAAACTTAATTATTGGACTATTCAAAATATTTATTACAAGCCCAATCCACTTGAAAAGTCAGATTTGTAGCACATATTTTGCAAAAGGTATTTTTAAAAGTCCCCTTTTACCCACCTAAATCCTCTAGAAACCAATTTGTATAGGCTCCAACTGACACCCAGTAGCTGAATATCACCTTTGATGGGGGTGTGAACTTGCTTCCAGAGCTGACACGCCTTGGGTGTGAGGAGGCGTTCTATTACTCGGACATGATGACAATCTGGGCTTTACCCAGGACTACATAGAGGCCTATACTGTCACAGGCTGATGTAGTTACTATCTTGACCTGCCCCCTCCTTTGTCCTTCTAGTCAGTGAGGCATCAATCCCAGTGAGAGAGGAGCAGCCCCAGAACCACAGAAGAGGGAGTGCTCCTTTCCCTGGCCGCACCTCAAGGGTGAGCATAGGAGCTCTGCACGAGAAAAGAAAGGTCTTCCATGTAAGATTTAGGTAGAAAGGCGCACTATGGGAATATTTGTAGTAACCAATACAGGAACTGCTGCAAAAGTGGGTAGGGCTGACGCTTGGAGCTTTATCTCTCTTAGTTAGGGAAGGGCAGAAGTCACCCTTGCTCATAGGCTAGTCCCAGGTATAAATGAGGCTCCCCAGGGCACCCTCTTCAGAACACTACTGCACCTGTGAAACACAGAAGAATGACTAAACCTTTCTAGACCCATAAGGAGACCTTAAAGCCTAGACCTACTCCTGCTTGTACCCAGGACAAAAAAGTGGACTCCAAGGGTCGGTAGGCTGACTTTTTGTTAATCTGTAGTGACACAGCAAGCTATTAGAATCCCTTTTCCTTGAGAGCCCAGCTGACCAGTCCCAACTGAACTTGCTTTGGACTTTTCTGGTGCCTTCTGCTGGAATGAGTCTATACTCCAAAGTGATGTCCCTAAGTTCCTAATATCCTTGGCTGTGTCAATGTGTACTCCTAACATCTTAAATAAACCTGGGACTTAAAAACATTACTTTTGCTCCAAATACCTCTGGAAGACCAGGGCAAACTTGCCAAGTCTAACCAATGAAGGTACTTTCCCACTTGGCCAAAGATTCAGGTTGCTCCTGCTCTGAGCTTTCCTGCATCTGCATATCTGTTTCAGCAGCACATCATGGAGAAGGTATCTGGCATCGTGGAGCCCTGTTTCGCTACAACTTTCAGCCTTGGGGTGCTGCAGAAATCCAATCTCTAAAAAAGTGACTAAGTCCAACTGTCAAAATATTCAGAAGGTGAAGACAACAAAAGCATCCGGCTTGCAAGGCACCGTCCTTGGATGTGAATTTTTAATGTCTCCCACTGTGAGCTTTCCCACCAAAAGTCAACTGCTTCACCAGGACTTCCTGCATTAGCGATCCAGGCTTGTGGAGCTCATCTCGTCTACAGCTTCCTTGCCCTCTGAGGATTTTTGGCTTCTGTTTTAGAGACTGAGAAAGAAGTTAAAACTTCTGACCGGAAAGAACATGGTTTCTGTAGCGGAACCACACTCCATTGTGGTTGGTCTTAAATCATACTTAGGTACCAGCAAAGTGCACCCAGAGGTCCATGGTTGGCCATTAATGCTTTTAGATGCTATTTTTATTTAAAACTTAAAAATTCATATCTATGGCTCCTCTTATTGGTTTTTATTGCTTTTTTTGTTAAAATATTCGTTATGTTTATAAATTGGAGTGGGAATTTTATTGTGTTGTTTATGACTTTCTAGCTGTCTTGGTAGTTCTAAAAGCGTTACACATTTTCTTAAGTTTGCCTGTCTGCTCTGTCCCATAGCTAACAGGGTTGAGCTAAATTTTGTATTTATAAAGGGACTACCATCCACCCCAACTAATAATCCACGTTCTCACAATATGATAGCTTCCATAACTGAAAATGATCAAATATGTCAGCCTAGATAGTAAGCAGACATAATGACAACTTTTCTGCGCCATCTAAGAAGTTCACATTTTCTAAAAAGAGATAAAACACTCTGAAAGCAGGCATAGGATGAAAATAGAAGTGGCCTACTTGGGAACCATTACAGTGTTCATGACATAGGGTCAAGGCTCGGTAATGGCATGGGCGAGAAAAATTACCACTAGGGTTATATACAAGAATGAGGAATCAATGAGGTAAGGGTTGGGGTCACCACTAGGCCGTGTAAAGATTGTTACAGGGGCTGGGAAATGGGAGGTAGTATTTCAGGTATTTCAAAAGTTTTAAAAAGTGTTATTACTGGGAATAGTTTCCAACTCACTAGTTTTCTTTTTGATTTTGGTATTGCTGCAAGTTAAATCAAAACCTAACTTGTCATTGATATGGTTGTCCTAGAAATATTTTCCCTCAATTGGTATTCTTCTGAAGAATACTGAGATGATATTACATTGGCCTAAAGTTCTGGCTTGAGGACAAGTGAATGTAAGTGATGAAGATAGCTACTAGTAAATAACCTGACATCCGCTCAGTGCACTGTTGATCCATAGTTGAACAATATATGGCTGGTGTTTCTTCAGTAGTGACGTGTGTATAAATATTGATAACAGTGTGACCTAGGAATAAAAGGAACCGGATTTGCTATGTAGGGGGTACATTTTTTTCTTTCTGAGCACTTGCAAATTGACCCGTAATTTTATATTTTGAAATTATTACTGTTTTTTGGACCTCCTGCTATATTTCAAGTTTCTACAACCTTGGAAGGGATTCATGTGAGTGTTATCATCCAAAATTTGAATTGCATTCATACCCTCGGTGACTCTTCAGAAAGACTGATTTTGCTTTTTCACTTTTTTTATTTATTTATATGTGCTGCTTATATACAAAGGGATTTAACTATTGGCCTGTCCTATGTTTAACATTTTAGATCTTTTTATTTATACATTGGCTCACACAACACTTGCATTTCTAGTCACACATTTAAGACTATGCTCTTTCATTTTGTTGATACACATTACTCATGCCTCTATCCTGATAATGTTCCTAAAATGTTTCATCCGCGGTTCAAACCTCAACTACATTCAATGGAGTTAAGAACTACTACGATATATGATTTTTGATATAAATGACCGAATATCATTCATAAATGGTTTATTGTCCCTTAAAAAATATTTACAAATGTATTTAAAATTGTAATGTCTAAATTGCTTCCCTGACAAAATTGTTCTTCATTTACACTTCTCTGTACTTAGAACTCCACCATTCACACTGTACTAGCACTTTATGTGATAGCATATTTGTTTGTTTGTGGCTGGCAAGTATTTAGAGTGGTGTGCCGGGTGGAACTAACATAAAAAATTAATTTAAAAAATGGCACTTACCTTTCTGATTTTCCACACAACATCCTCCTAGTCTCTCCTCACAGCTCTGGGACCCATGAAACTGCACTACCTAATCCTGGTGCTGCTCTCAAGCATGAGAGAAGTGCCAGGATTGGAGGGAATGGCCTCTCTCAGCGCTCTTAAGAGCACTGGAGGCCTGTGCTTTCTCTAACCCAGCATTCTAAGACAGCTAGGTTAGAGAAGTTTACAATGTGCATGTCTGGCTGGCCATCCCAAGACAGCTGGCTAAAGAGACACACGTCTAAACATATGTGCACACCCGGACTGGCCATTACGGGCACCGGGCAATCCCCCAGTTCGCCGCACGGGTGTGGGCTGGTTTTTGCCCCCTGGGGGCCGTTTTTGTTACAGGGACGTTTTTGCAGCATAGCTGCAAAATCAGCCCTGTACCAAAATCGTCCGAAAACCAACGCCGGCAAAGAGCTTGGTGGCAAAACCAACATCCCGGGCCCCCACCCCCCGAGTGGGGAGGGTGGGGCGGCCGAGCACTTTGCCAGGGCCGGTTGTGGTTTCCAGTCTGGCCCTGCTCCCTGCTGCCACTCAGCAGCAATTGCCCAGCCCCATGCTGACACTTAGTTTAGGACGGGTTGTTGAAAACCAAAACGGTAATAAATAAACGTTATTAGCATTTTAGTTGTCAGCTCTGGAGGCATTCTTTTAGTGGGGCAAGGCTCCACTGCTGTCGTGGAAAAACTGTTCATGATTGTTTAACCACTTGGCTGCTAGGCGTTTTCCCGTCCTGCGCTGAGTTTTATTCTTTTATATTGTTTCATGACGAGCTGGCCTTGTCATCCGCGCACGGCAGGTAAGCGCCATGACGAGGCCAGCTCGTCATTAGCCTCGAAGGGGTTAAGAAACATTCTATACTTCATAACTATTTTTGTGATTTCAGTAGTTTATTACAGATTATTACATTGCATAAGCATTTGCATAAAATCATTATGAGTAGTAATACGCCTCATAGGAATTCACGCAGCAATTGGCAATAGACAGAGTCACGTCTCATAGATGAAACACAAGTCCATATAACAGTTTCAACAAGACATTTTTTGCTCACATCAGTCTCTCACAAACGAAAACGACACAAAAAGGCCTGACTAGAGAGAACCAAACCAGAAAACATATGCGAAACCCAGTAATCTGAAATTACTTGATATTTCGAGTATGTAAACAAGTTTACAGTCTTAATCTTCGGGCTAGTGTAACACACTAGCATTGACATTTCCAGCATTAACACTAAATGCATTCCGCATAGAAAAGCAAACTGAGACAAAGTTCAGCTCTGTTTGCATTGTCACACAGGCCAGGACATACCTTTTGCAACATATTTGCAAAACACTTACCATTTCAAAATGTCTTTCAACAGGATACACTGTTTCCTGAGATCTCAGGTAACCAACAGGAACTGCCATTCATATTCTTAACAATTAAAGTAGCATGGTTTAGATAGCTATGTTTGCAACCAAACCTTTCACTCTGCCAGAACTTTTTCAAGTCTTTGAAAATTATCTAATTTCTAATTATTTTTCACCGACATTTTGAGAATGTTTTCAATAGTTTTGGTATGGGATAAAATAGATAGGAAACAATGCTGGTATAGTTGTACCGAATCGAGATGCTTTAGCAGCTGTTCCATAAAGTTTCGGCACATTTCGAAGATCTAATAATGTTAACTATTTCTCAAAGAAATTGCTATCACCTATTCGATCAGAAGGATGAAAAGATGAGTTCATCTGGCAGGCAACGATCTGAAGTTTGCCTGTACGTTTAATATAGATCACTTGGAATCAAATGTATGACGTTACAATGCATACATTTACAGCGCATGCATTTGCAACGCAGTTTTTACACTGCAACATCCCTTGCCATGCATACATTTACATCGCATGCCATTACAACTAATTTTTTTAAACTACATTTACAACGCATTCTATTACATCGCATTATACCTTTACAACGCATACCATTACACTGCATTTAAAGTAAGTGTTGGATAGTGTAGGGGTAACAATTACCATTCTAACTCCAGGGGGTGCAATAGTAGGGTAAGTGTTGGATAGTGTTTGGGTACTATGCGTTGTAATAGTATGTGTTGTAATGACATGCAATGTAATGCCTGCATTGTAGTGACATTTGTTGTAGTGTCATGCGTTGTAGTGTAATGCAATGTAATGGTTGCGCTGTAGTGACAAGCATTGTAAAGGATGTTGCGATGTAATGACTGTGTTTTAAATGTAGTGCGATGTGATGACTGCGTTGTAAAGGTTGTTTCCCCAGGAATCAACAGGCTATCTCACTGGGGCCTACTTAATGTACATTTTGGTCATCTTTGTGGCTAATTTTTCAACAATGTTACGCTCAAGGTGTTTTTCACCTACGACTTCTCATTTAAGTCTAACATTGTATCCTTGTACTGTTGCTTTTATTGCTGCAGGTAGTTTGTATCAAAGCTGAGAGGTATTGAGTCCATTGAACTTTACACATGTGAGCAGCTAGTAAAGAATGCAGTGCTATCTAAAGCATGTGGAATGTGTATATCTATCTGTTGCATTTGAAAATATAGAAAGGCATTAGGAAAACCTTCACATACATTTATTAGTAACAAAGATTAAGGGGCATAGGGGCAGATGTATCAAGATACCATTTTGCACTTCTCAAATAGCGATTGTGAAGGAATCGCTATTTGAGAAGTGCAAAATGGTATGTATGTAGATTTTTGCTATTTATTAGCGATTTCTTAAAATTCCTAAATTGCGATTAGCAAATTGCTAATCGCAATTAAGGAATAATTTCCCATTCATTTCTATGGGCCAGGAGGCCCATAGGAATGAATGTGAAATTATACTCAATTTGCGATTAGCAATTTGCTAATCGCAAATTGAGAATAATTTCAAGGGTGCAAGGGTGTCTTAAGGACACCCTGCTGCACCCCTGAATTTGACATGTGTACGCATATGGCGCACATACATGCCCTAAGGGCATGTATGAGCGTCATATGGCACCTTTAGAATTTTTAAAAAGTGCTTTTTGAAAAGAATTCGCCAATTACCACTAGCTACAAGTTGATGGTAATTTGCGAATTCTTAGTCAAAAATCGCAACACTGAAATGCTTAATACATTTCAAATGATAAATCGCAATTTGCCATTTCTTTAAAGCCTCGCAATATTAAGGAATAGCTAAATTTGCGATTCCTTAATATTGCGAGGCTTTTTGCATGATACATTCCAAATCTCGTTTTTTTGTCGCAAACGCTGCTATTTTCCGATTCGCAGCGTTTGCGACAAAAAAAACGAATGATACATCTGCCCCATATTCTCAAGCCCCTATTGCCACGGGAATGTCCTTTTTTTAACGTTCCCCTGGCGCTAGGGCCAGCGCCCTATTCTCAAGGCAGCGTTAACCCACTTAGCGCGGCTTAAATCCACATTAAGTGGCCTAACGCTGCCTTGAATATGGGGCCCCATTCATGCTAAATGAAGTAGCACACATGTAAGTTACTAAACAGCATTTTAGGTTTGTTTATGTGCAGGAAGGGACAGACTGCACCCTTGAGAATAGGGTGCAGCCTGGCGTTTCCGAAGTGTCGGTGAGAGACGTTAAGCCAAGGAGGCTAACACCTCTCACCACCACTTCCTTGCAAATATGCCTCTTAGTTTGTTAGGTTTTAAAAGTCACTTTCGAAGTAATGCAAAATATCCAGTCTTAACACTGTGACTGATAGATATTTTCGAAAACTATTTTTGTAAAAATAAATACCTTGCAAAATCCTTCATCCAGGAGAATTCTCCATCAAATGCTAGGCTGTCTCTCACTGACAAATTTAGAGATGGTATTCTGCCTTTTTTCTTATTAAAACAAAATTAACAAACGTGGTAAGTTCACAAAGATTGTATAGTAATAGAAAAAAACAAAGTATCCCTTCAAGCAGGACCTGCTCTATAGCGAAGATGCTTGGATGTGAGATGATGCTCCAGCATCCCTGGAAGAGGCCATTCTCTCTGGTCACATAATAGTGTGTGGAGGACTAGAGTTAGTGTGCAAAATTTCTCTAGTAACTACCTTACTCAAATATTATTTAACACCAGAATGTAAATTTTTACTTATTCGTTGTCTGGCAGAAAAGAGTTTCACCGCCTCATTCCTTCTAATGTACTGACCCCCTTGACATCTTGTACTCCATGCATATTGTCACAATTTGTCACTTTAATATATGTGTCCTAGGAGACCTCAACACCTGATCAACAAACCCAGTCTCTACAGGACAACAAGCCTACTCAATTAAAATGATCATATCTGGCCTACACATAGCAGGGGCCATGTGCTTCTCAAGTAACGTTATCTCTGTTGAATGAACACAGCACATCATCTGATGTGATCACTGTGTTATTAGACCTTAAAAGAGTTTCATCATCAATCATTTCCAGAGTAAGTTCTTGGCAACTACACACACCGGCATCTGTGTTAAGTTACCCTGCTATCTAAAAAAGAAACAGATAAGCACCAACACGGTATCACCTGTACTGTACTCCCTAGTCATATTCAAGTACATTTTAGAAGCCACCTCTGTAGGCAGAGGGATAATTAACAAATCGTTCTCAACTAACAATTTCCCTAGCAAATTAAACATGTCTCACATTAAGTCAACCTTAAAAAATGATAGAACTACATCCTGAGGACCCAACACATTACAGATCTTTAACAAATAAGCCATTTTGGGGTAAATTAATTAAAAAACATTATTAATTCAAATCTCCAATTGAGAAAGAAACTTCCTTTCTCACCAACAAAGAGGTTTCTGACCTAGTTTGTTCAGTATTAGCATTAACCCTAGAATGACAGCAAGTACACAGTAGACTCCAATGGAGTGGAACACTTCCTCTACTGGACCTTATAGCTACATTTGATACTATAGGGCACCAGCACCTTCTCAAAAGCCTAAACTATACAGGAATGCAGAATATAGCCCTGAAATAGATCCAGAATGTCGACATTAGACATGTTCTTAGCCTGAACAGATATAGATTAATTATTCCTGCTCTAATGCCCTTCATTGGTTACCTGTCTCAAGATGACTATCCTTGAAAGCCCTATGCGTCATCATAGGACCGGACCCATTTTCTCCCATCCATATTCAAACTCTATACCTAAAGAAGAAACTTTAGATTGAGAACCACACTGCACCTAATCATCCTCTATTTCAGTAAAAAAAACGGTTTAAGTGGAATTTCCTTCTTGGTACAAACTGAAACCTATATAGCAACTTACACAAGAAAATAAAGGATTATCAGCAATTTCTTGGCATTCAGTAATTCAGTAAAACTTGTATTTTCCTGAAAAAATGACTTGACTTCTTTAAGAGCATATAGAATCTCCACAAACGGTTTAAAATGATGTGAAATCATTAATCTACCAAGAGGTTATGCCCATTCAACTGTTAGCTGGAATAGAACTTCAGTAAATTATTAACAATCTTGACTCCTACTTTCTTCCTGCAACTGTACTTGGCACAATAAGGTGTTGTAATCAAAGATTATATGGGCCTCATTACGAGCAAGTTCAATATTTAACAATACAAATGTACAGATGGTAAGCATGTGAATTTGCTGTCGTGTTCATTTCTCACACTCTCCGCAACACCCATGGTTATTTGCTGTTGAAGCCCTATGCTGGACTTGGCCCTGTCTACAGTCATTTTGCTTTCCTCCTCCTATATTTTTGCTGAATTCTTATTTGTTGGCCTTGGGACTCTGTGCATTTTATTGCTGCTCACCAGTGCTAAAGATCTTGTGCTCTCTCTTCTAGACCATGGTAATATTAGCTTACACCCAATTGCCATCTTTAATTTACTTATAAGTCCCTAGTAAAGTGGCACTATATGTGCCTAGGGCCTGTAAAGTAAATTCTACCAGTTGGCCTACAGCACTGATTGTTCCACCCACTCAAGTAGTCCTCTAAATATGTCTCAGGCCTGCCATTGCAGCTTGTGCATGCAGTTTTAAATTGTCATTTCAACCTGGAAAAATATACCTTTTTTAGGCCCAAAAGTTCCCTTTTCAATAGATATAAGTCTCCCCTAGGCTAGGCTCTAGACAGCCCAGAGTGCAGAATGCAATGTATTTAAGAATTAGGACATGCACTTTTAAAGTTTGCATGTCCTGGTAGTGAAAACCCCTTAAATTAGTTTTTCACTGCTGCAAGGCATTCCTCTTCCATAGGCTAACATTGGAGTTACCTTATTACATTTTATAAGTGTAATTTCCAAATAGAAGTAGGTAACCAGTTCATATTTGGTGTCTTTGGAATCCTAATTTAAAATTCTATCTTATGGTGAAGTCAGTTATTAAGTTTAGTGCCTGTAGTCTGTCTCTGGTAAGATGACTGGGTGTAGCATACAGTTGCATATTCCTCATAGACAACCACACCAAATAGGGAGCTTAGGTGTGCCTGGATGGGCCATCCTTGGCAGAATGGGAGGGAGGAAATGCCCCTCAAGTTCTGGGCCCTTGGGGTTGCCCAGCAAGCTGAAATCAAGCTGTTGGGCTCTTAGTGACTGGTTTAAGGTTTAAGGTTTATTTATTGTACAGTTAATTAAAACTCACAATTATAAAACGTATAGATTTTTAAAAGGTCTGTTTCTTCGTTAAAACAAGTAAGGTGCAGTGGTTCAAAATCTAAAAAGTCTCAGCTTTAGTTGCATAAGAGTCTGTGGAGTTTTTGTGGGCTTAAATGTTTCCTCTTTTGATGGCCATGATTGCCAGGGGTGTTTGTTTTGTTATTAAGTGACTGAAAACAGGCCTGTTTACACCGAAACCGGCCTCCCGCACTGAAAATCAGTGAGAAGCACCACCAGACCATCTCTTCCCATTTCATGATCGACCACTCGTGGGGGCCGCCAATGAGAAGCTCCAGACTGCTCGTCTGCAGTGCTGAGCCTTTTCTTCATTCCACAACAGCTGTCTTCCGCGACACTCTCCTAGATCTGCCCTCTCCAAGGTGAATCTTGGAAAAAAAGTTGAGAAAGCCAAACTTCAGTGGGACTAATCTGGTACTGTAGTCGACTTGCCTTCCATCGTGATCGGTCTGAACTTGTGATTTTGACCTGGTGCAGCGCGACGAGATATCTAAACATGAGCGGAAAATCCGTTCTGCTCACGGATTTCGCGGATTTACGGTAAATCCGCGCACTCCCGCGAATTTACAGAAAATCCGCGAGATCCGCGAGCAGCGGATTTGGGGGGCAAAAGTTCATGCCTGTTAAACTTTTAACTATTTTAGGATGGCGCCGGCAAGCTGCCAGCACCATCCTAAAATAGTTACTAAGTTAGCTTCAACAGGAAGCACTAATAGATAAAATAAAGCAGGTGCTCGAGCACCTGCTTTATTTTATCTATTAGTGCTTCCTGATGAAGGCTGGGTAGGTGTGCGCTCTCCCCATATCTATCGTCGAAAATTAGCTATGATGCTTGATGGAGGCCTTTGCATAATTGACTTTCACGAGCTCAATCCCTGTGCAGTTCCTGTGATCACGAGCTTCTCTGATCCGTGCCTGTCCTTTTATACACACAAGAGACATGTGAACTCGCATATAAGCCCCATCCGTTTGGCCCCTCCCCACACACTAGTGGTGTGTGCACCGTCTTCGCGCCCTTTACCCACTTGATGGACAGCTCACTTGAAGGATCCCGGCGCTCTTTGGTGTGATGGCAAAGTTAATCAGCCCCTCCAAAAATGTGAGTTTTGTCGAGGCTGGGCAGGTGTGCTTTCTCCCCATGTCTATCGTCGAAAAATAGCTATGATGCTTGATGGAGGCCTTTGCATAGTTGACTTTCACGAGCTCAATCCCTGTGCAGTTCCTGTGACCACAAGCTTCTCTGATCCGTGCCTGTCGTTTTATGCACACAAGAGGCATGTGAACTCGCATATAAGCCTCGCCCGTTTGGCCCTGCCCCTCACACTAGCGATGTGCACCGTTTTCCCGCCCGGCCATTACCCACAAAATCGGCAAAATCCGCTAATCCGCAAACTCGCGGATATTGCGGATCGCAAATTCGCAAATTCACAAAATTTGCGAATCCGCAAAATTCGCCCATGCCTAGAGATATCTGTTATTGGAGCTTTGGGATTTTAGGCACTATTTGAGCCTTTATTCTTTAAAAATTCCTCACTCCTGTGTACTGTCTGGATGTTTGTCATTTTGGTCTTGTTTTCTTCATAAAATGTTGCTCTAATTTTCTAAATTGGTGTGGGATTCTTTTGTAGTCTGTTTTCACTGTGTTACTGTTCAAAGTGTTGCACAAATACTTTAAACATTGCCTCTAAGTTAAGCCTGACTGTGCTCTGCCAAGCTCCCATAGGTTTGGACACAGGATAGTTTAGGGTTTGCGTGGGACTTCAACCTGACAAGGATTGTGGTGGCTGCTTGACTGGGGTTCACATCTCACACTTAAAGAAACACTTCGAGTCTGTTTCCAAATCATATGCATGGCACCCATTTTCACCCACAGGCTGGCCAACATATATATGTCACGATTCCACTCATACACCAAGAAGGCTGCTCTAATCCCTTTAGGGTTACATGGTGATATATAAATTATACATACAGAGAAAATGTTTGAACTTTGAAAGGAGAATGAAAAGTGCCATAGAAATAGCTATGCATTACATATTTGTGGAGTAATACATTTTTTAATCTGTGCAATCTTTCCAAGTAAGGAAGAAACCCAACATATTTGATGATATTGTTGCAACTAAAGATTCCAAGATTGTTTCAAAAACTGTTACTAGTGTATCACAAAATTCAGGAGACGAAGTGAAAGTATACTGTACGTGCTTCTTGTGGACCAAAAGCTTTCTGTTTCAGACATGTGTTGGGTAACCTAGACATGTATGTAGTCTTCGAAAGTTATATTGTGCTCAAGCAGTATATAATCACTGTGTGTCTCTGTTCTCAAGACTCAGTGGCTCAGCAATGGCAGCGGCTGGCAGTTTGAAAATGGTGGGTAATAAGAGCCATAAATGATTTATTGTGAGCAAGCAAAGCAAGCCAGACATTTAGGAGACGTGTTCAGGAGTGATAGTGCCATTGGTGAAGCAAGAGGCAAGACAGTAGTCATCTGAAAGGGTCCCAAAGGGAGATGTTAGGGTCTGGAGAGGGGCAGAAGGAGCAATGGCAAACCCTGAAAGCAGATGACGCCGAGCAGAGACTCAGGCCTCTAAGGCAGCTTGGCAGTGGAGGCAAAGGATACTAGTACTCACGCTTGCACCCTGCCCTGTTACCCAAGGCTCCATAAACTCACTGGAGGTTGTGATGTGTGTATCTGTGCAACATGAAGCCCAACTGATCAGGTATAATCAATTTGTGAATGATCCTGTATAGATGATTGGCCCACACCTCCAACAGAATTTTAACCTCTATATTTAGCAGAGAAATAAGTCTGTAGGAGGCACACCCTCCATTGATTTCCCCTTTTTGTGTATTAGCACCACTGTTGCTTTGCGGAGATTGTTTGGCAGGTGGTCGATCTCTCGAGCCTCAATATTCATTTGCAACAATGGTTCTGTAAGTTTGTGGCACTTAAAAAAGGTAATGGAGTATCAATTTGCACCCGAGATTTTCCCACTTTTGAGCAGGACCATGGCTTCACCTATTGCTTGTGTTTCCACTGGTTTGTCTAGCCGTGTCCTATCATTGTTAGTAAGCTGGAGGTTGGATTGTCATGGGAAAAGCAATCGAGTTATCCCGCCGATCATCTGCACTCCAGCTGATATACCCCTCCAGATAAAAAGTAACGCCTCCACTATCTCCTGAGAGGTTTCCATGAGGAGTCCTCTCTTTATCATCACCCGCCCTACCCACCGCTGACCCTCGTCTCTACAGGCCAGCTATGCCAGGAGCTTTCCACCCTAATTTCCCACTTTATAGAGTCTATGTTGTTTTGTGCACATTAACACTCCAGGCTCTCCTTCCAGTGTTTGTCTGTACTATTCCCTACATAGCGCAACCTTATGGGAAAAAGTAGCGTTCTAGTCGGTGAGTAGCCAAAATATCGAAATTAAAATATCGATATACAACAATATCGATATTTTAATTTCGATGGCTCAGAATATCGATGTGCAATAATATCGATGGACAGAATATCGACTTTAAGGTAAGTAATATCGAAGTTAGTAATATCGATATCAAATATATCGATGTTACTAATATCGAAATTTTGTTTAGTGTTATGTATTTTAATATCTATTTTATATGTTTGTTAAACATGTTTTTAATGTATGTTTAGAAATTAATAATTATGTTTACATTTTGCGTTTTAGTATCGGAGCAGGTTGTGGGTTTATAGGAGAATAGGGTGGGAAGTAATTTAATTATAATATTTTTTTAATATTATTGATTAATAATTAATGGTTAATTAATCATTAATTGGTAATTAATTATGATTTAGTTAAATAAATTAATTAGAGTTAATGTATTATTATTTTTTATTTTGTGTTATTGTTAATCAATAATTGGTAATTAATTATTATTAAGTGATTAAATGATAATTACATTTTTGATGTGAATTTATTTATGTGTAGTATTATTGATTAATACTTAATTGGTAATTAATTATTATTAATTAGTTGATTAAATTAATTAGAGTTAATGTAGTCATATTTTTAATTGGTAATTAATTATGATTTAGTTAAATAAATTAATTAGAGTTAATGTATTATTATTTTTTATTTTTTGTTATTGTTAATCAATAATTAATTGGTAATTAATCATTATTAAGTGATTAAATGATAATTACATTTTTGTTGTGATTTATTTATGTGTAGTGGGTTGTGTGTTTATAGGGGAATAGGGTGTGAAATAATTAAATTAAATTAATTAAAGAGATTGTATTTATTTATTGGTATTTATTATTAATTCGTTGTTCATTAATTAATTGGTAATTAGTATTTTTTTAATTATTGTATTATATTAATTATAAATAATTTATTAATAAATATTATTTAATCTTATTGTAAATTTCTTGTGAATTAATTATTAATTGGTCAATAAATATTAATTGCTCATTAATATTTGTCAATTAGTTAATTTATAATTACATCCATTTATTATTATTAATTGTTATTAATTGATTAATTGATATTTAGATTAATTGTGTTTGTATGTGTAGTGTGTTGTGTGTTAAAGGGGGAGTAGCGTGGTAAGTAATATTTTGTTATTTCAGTAAATATTATTCATAAATAATTGGTATTTAGTAATACATTTTTGTAAATAAAATATTACATTTTTTTATATGTAATTGATAAGTATGTTAATATAATGCCTACGCTATCCTGCGCTTTTCCTACTGTTGCACCCTCTGGAGTGGGAATAGTAATTTTTACCCCTACGCTATCCAGTGCTTTCCCTACTGTTTCTCCCTCTGGAGTGGGAATTGTAATTTTTACCCCCACGCTATCCAACACTTTCCCTACTGTTGCACCCTCTGGAGTGGGAATAGTAATTTTTACCCCTACGCTATCCAGCGCTTTCCCTACTGTTGCACCCTCTGTAGTGGGAATGGTAATTTTAACCCCTACGCTATCCAACGCTTTCCCTACTGTTGCACCCTCTGGAGTGGGAATAGTAATTTTTACCCCCACGCTATCCAACGCTTTCCCTACTGTTGCCTCCTCTGGAGTGGGAATAGTACTTTCTACCCCTACGCTATCCAACACTTTCTCTACTGTTGCACCCTCTGGAGTGGGAATAGTAATTTTTACCCCTACACTATCCAAAGCTTTCCCTACTGATGCAATATGTGGAGTAAGTATATATATTAATTTATATGTAGAGTTTTAATTTATTTTAATGTATTTGTATTACTTATTATTTTTTAAATTTGTTTTAATGTTTATATCTATAATTTTTTTAATTATATGTATTTTTTAATTATTTTTACATTATTATTAATTCATTTGAAAAACAATATTTTTTACTTCAATATTTTTGTACTATGATTTTTTTTCCGATATTTTTGTACTTACCTTTATGTAGATAGAACTTCGATATTTTTTATGTTGATATTTTTGTGTCGATACTTTTGTATGTCTATATTCTGTCTTTGGATATTATGTCATACATTCGTCCTGGTCTAACACTTATTCTCATTCCCATTGAGTCAGTTGCCCATCAAGTTCTAGGACTGCCCATAATTTTTCACTATGCTTGCCTATTTTTTTTTGCAAAGTATCTCCAGAAAACCATTCTGTAGGCTTCCCACATAGAGATCTTAGATCCAACAGAGTGTTCATTCTCTGTGAAGAATGGTACTGTGGCCTGCTGGAGAAGCTTTTTGCTATTCCAGTCTCAGATGTCCAAGGGGTCCAGTCTCCATTCTGGTCTGAGGGCCCATAGAGTATGGAGTGAGGTGCAGAGAGGTGAATGATCTGAAATTTGTGTAAGAGGATGAGTGTTTCCCTAAACCTACCCCCCTAAAGGTTCGGTACCAGAAAGAGTCCAGTCATGACATAGCCCTCATCCCATTAGCCATATACGAGTATTGGAGTTCCCCCTCGGTAGGAGTTTTGTGAAAGATCTATCGACCCAAAGTCCTTGTAAAGTCCATCAGTCTTGTATATATACAGCCTGGTCATTGTGCCGCTGTCTTCTTGTCCTTGTCTGAATTTTTTCCAGCCTATAATTGTCAGTTTATCTGTGATCTGAAGCAGCCACCCGCCCAGTTTTGCCAGCATCACTGTCTGAAGACCCAGGGGAACATACCACATCTCAATTGCCACAAGACTCACCCTTCCATCTGTCCTTGGCTGCAGTGTAGCACCTGCTTGATCCATCCATATCTGAATCACATGGAAAGGTGGTAATCTACGAGCCCATATGGGGGCACCCTGGGAGCTTGTGGAAAACCCTGAGTTTGCCATGACTCCATATCTTCTCCTGCCCAAAAAAACACATATTTTTCCAACTAGATGCGTCTCCTGTAGCACAATTAAGTCTGGGACCTGGCAATATAGGTATTTCTGCACTAGTCCTTTCCTAATTTTGTGGCCTAGCCCATTCATGTTTGAATAAAGGATCTTTGTGATGTGTTATTCCTCCGTGCAATGGTGTATAGTGTTACTTGCTACCTCCACATCCTAGCCCTGTCCCCATCATCTGTGTAGTGTGCTCCCCCCTGTTGCCAGTAGATGGAACAACTCTCAATGTCCTACCCTCTTCCCTACAGCCTCATGCTGTGAGCCTTTAACTGTCCACCTCCCCCTGCTTGAGGCATCTGTCCTCCCCCCAAAGTTTACCTTACAAATCTGATAGAGTGTCCACTACAGTGAATGCTACCAATCCACTTTCGAAGAATGAAAGTGGGCTACTGAAAGTGTGAATATCTCTATGGGCTCACTCTTCAGCTTCACCGGCTTCCAAAATGTTGTGTGCCTTCAGCTTCTAGCTCTGAATTTCTCTGTGCTCCACCCTCCTCCAGCATTTCCAAATCCACCATTTCAATTGCACTGGTCGAGTGATCTCTGTCCTCCATCAGACTGGGTCTGCACCTATATCTTTTCTGTCCCTCCGGGCGCCAGTCCTCCAGCCAGTTCCAGACCCCTTTTAGAGGGAGGAAGAACAAGGTTTTACTCCCCACCACCTGCCGCAGTTTCACAGGAAAGATCATAGAGTATGGGATTTTCCGTTTGTGGAGTTCAAATTTTGCTTTGCAAAGGACTGCCTTTTATTTTGTACTTCCTGCGTGTAGATTAGGAACACCCACAATTCTGCATTGGCAAAAGAGATTGGGAGCATGTTGGTAAGTGGGTGGTTGGTAGGGATAAGTATGCAACTACCACTAGCAATAAGGCCACTAAAGGTCTCAATAAATTAGTCCCATGCTCAACTCTTGGTAGCTGGCAGTGAGCGGTCATGCCTAACTTAGGAAACAGGAGGGTAAAGCTTTTAAAAATACCAATACACCAAATAAGTAAGACACCAAACACAATAAAAATCCCACACCAATTTATAAAAATGTTTATATTTTTATGAACAAATTGACACCAAAATAACAAAAATCCAATGTAGGTAAAGGAGATATGATTTTTTAAAGAATAAACACTTTCTAGCATGTAAACGTCACTTTGGGATATCTGGTTGTGCTTGACCGCGATGAAGCCCTGGTCGGATACACTAAGCAGGAGGACTTGGTCGAACATTTACCTTCACACATAGAAACGTTTCTGGAGCTTTTTCTTCCGACATCGATCGACCCTCCAGAGCAGGCCAGATTCAGTGAGGATCTGCTGTCTTGAATTTCTGCGATGCTCTGGCAAAATCCAGCAGGACAAACCTGAAATCCTGGCTGGGTCACAGTTTAAGGTAGTCGGCTGAACTCCCACCGTCGGGTTGGTCACCTCCTGGAGCATTTTCACAAAAGTTCTCCAAAGTTCTCCAAACTTCAGGAGGTGTTTCCTGAAGGTATCCTTGCAGGGTTTAAGTATACAAAACACCAATCCAGAGGTCTGAAATCTCCTGGATGGTCTTTGGGATGTCTGGGCTACAATTCCCACAATGCTGCTGGCCAAATCCATAAAAGTGCACTGGACATACTCCAGGATGAGGACTCTTGTTGGAGATGATGCAGGTGGCGGTCTCTGGTAACCTGCAGTTTGCTAGGAGTCCACAACTTAATCCTTTGTTAAGCAAGGTGCAGTTCCCATGGCTTTAGTACCAGATTGTGCAGCAGATGCAGTCAGTCAGACTGCAAGCCTTTGAGTGCAAATCCAGATTCCAGCAGGTTAGTCCTTCTTTTCCTTGTAGTTGCGGGCAGCAGATCTGAGAGACTGTGCAGCTCTCACATATTGATTCAGTGGTCTGGGGCCACAAGCAGGGGGTCATCTCTGTCTAATGAGATGCTGTCACCCAGAAGCATGACAACCTTCACCGTAGTGTGGCATCTTCTTTTCCCACAAAGCACCGCACAGAATCCAAAATGGATGATTTCTCTCCAGAGGAGTAGGAGCTAGCTAAACCAATCCTTAGTGTGGCTCATTTCCATTAGCTCTCCTACTGACCTCTGCAAATTCCTGGACTAAGCCTGCCATCTGGCTGGGGGTACAGGATGTGGGGGTAGGTACACCTAGCATTCCTTCCTGATCTGCTCTCTCTTTGAGCTCAGTTTGATTTACCCAGCCCCCTCTCTATGAGCTATCATCTGCAGCTGCAGAGCTCACTCCACCAGATAACCCCTGCTCTTTGGGGCTAATTATCACCTCATCAAGGCAGCCTGGCTACGTTTGTTAAGGCTGACCAATCAGCAGAGACTACTGGAAGGCTAGATTATGGATTGCAGAAGAGAAAGTTCTAGCACTTATTTTCTGTACAAATTATGAGAAATTCAACAGTGGCAAGTTGTTGCATTTATCATTTCCCATCTTTAAAGGCTTTGAATCATGTTATCCTCCTCCTAGCAATAGTTATACTTTAATAACATATTATCATGTTAGCATATGGAGCTAAGTATTTACAATGCGGAGAAATTTCCTGTCCAGGGCATATAAAACATATGTTATTTTTCCCTTCTTAAGCCCCCCCACCTCTAGGACACCTAGGGGAGTCCTTGAGGGTGCTTAATATGTTAAAATAAGGTAGATTATCACTTTTTTGTAATACAATTTACTTTTAAAGACAGTCTGCAAAGCAAGGCTGCCTTTAAAATGATAGCATGCACTCAGGAATTCACACATGCAAGTGCAGGAAATCTGCTGGGCCTCTAAACTTCCATGCCCTATTATATATTAGGGACTCATAGGTAATTTGAATGCCCTAGCCCTATGGTATACAAGGGACTTATAGGGTCAGGCAATACCCATTGTGAGAATTAATTATTAAAGACAGGCCGCAAAGCAGGGCTGCCCTTAAAAGGACAACAAGCACGCAGCAGTGCACACATGCAAGTGCAGAAAATCTGCTTGACCTCTAAACTTCCATGCCCTAATATATACTAGGTAGATTGCACCCCCTGGACCTACTATCAACTAGGTACTCATCGAAATCTGTGATTGCAACTTGTAAGTGTACTCAATTACATGCACTTTTTAAATCAGGGCACTGGCCCTTGGCCTGGTTATCAGGGCCCAGGGCACAGTCAGTTACCACCTATACCAGTCAGCAACAGGGCAAAAGGATGACTTTCTAGCATGCTCCCCCCTCCAGAAAAAAGGTAATGGGTAACTAACCTGCACTCTGGTAGTCCTCAACAGCTAAGTGGAAAAACCTGGAAAGTCCATCCGCATTGGCATGTGCACGCCCAGTATATGTCACGTGGATGGACAGATACCCTCAATAGGGGAAATATTTTGAAGTTGCTTGATCACATCCCCTTGTTAACACAAATAACGAGCAATTACCTCCTCAGTAAATAATTTGAGTTGAATAAGCAGCAACCCATCATGGAAAACACAGTAACAACATGGAAGACATCTACCCAAGCTGACATGGTTTTAAGAGAAAAGTCAAGCTTCGAAAAATGGGGCATAGTGGTCTGGGAAATAGAAGATGAAAGATACCCATACATGCTAGTCACACAAGAGGCTGGTCCGACAGATCAACAGAGAAACAGTTCAAAGATCCAAAGCTTCCTAAAAGGGACACACGCCATAGACACGCCATCAAGCCTTCACAACTTCACAATTAAAATTAGTGAAAAAAAGGACCACAGTGAGAGGAAAGTTCTTGAAAGGAACACAGTAGACGGAGGCTGCCATAAACCCCCGACAAGAATGGCACCCTGCAAAGCCACCACATTGCATAGAGGTCACATCAATTGGTACTCCTAGCCCTAAAGAGCAAAAAAGAAAAAGAAAACACAATTCCAGTACACAAGAATGGTGAGGGATCTTCAAATATAGATCACAAGACCAGCCTGAGGCTCATAACATGGAACGTGGCAGGAATCGTAAGTAGATGAAATAGCCTTTCTGCAATGGAAAAGATCCAGGAGGGAGACATTCACCTGCATGACTCTGCTGGAATCCACGTGCCAGCAATGAAACTTCGGGCCCCATTAGGATGACGGGCGGTTTGCCTCCGCCAGGCTGGCGGTGGCCACCGCCGGCCTGGCGGAGGCAAACCGCCCGACATTGCAAGCCCAAATCCCCCCGCCATATTAGGATGGCGGAGGGGAAGGTGGCGGTGCAAAATACCGCCCGCCTGTTTTCCGCCCCGGTCGCCTAGCGGCCGGGGCGGAAAACGAGTAACATGCAGGCGGTGTCTGTTAGACACCGCTCGCAATATTACCATGGGCATTTTTAGATGGCTTTCCGCGGCGGCGCTGCCGCCACGGAAAGGCATGCGGTCTTCACTCTGGGGGCCCCCTGCGGGCCCCCAGAGTGAAGTACAGGTGGGGGGTGCACATGGGGGGTACCTGTGGTACCCCCCTTCATTCTCATTTGCAAAGCGGCAGGCACCGCGCGGTGCCTGCCGCTTTGCAAATGAAAATGTGAAAGTGCATTTTCTGCATTGTGGCGGGCGGTGCAGAGCGCACCGCCCGCCACAATGCTGAAAATACAGGATGTGCCCGCCACTGTGGGGGGCACATCCTAATGGTGTGTGCGGGACCCCCGCCCTTAGGGCGGGCGGTCCCGATTTCCGACAGGATGGCGGGCGGGCAAAGCCCGCCCGCCATCCTAATGGGGCCCTTCATGCCTACGGTGGGCCCTCGGGAGGTCTCTCAATTTACGTCAAACATGCAGTAGAGGTCTCAATTGAAGAGATTGGGAGTCCAACGGACATGGCACAGTGTATTGTGATAAACGGTCTATGGGATGGTAATTCCAGAAAAGAACTCCTAAATATCAATGTACATTTTAACCATAATGTAGCTCCAAAACTTGCAAATACCAAACGGATTATTGCAACCCTAGAGGAAGTACTCTGTGAATACACCCACTTGGAATTGATTATTACTGGGGACTTCAATCTTCACCCCAGATCAATTCCCTCTTTTCTCCCTAGAAGTTTTTATCTCTTTACTAAAGAAGGTTTGCTCTGGCTCCCCCATGGACAGCTGTCCTCCTCATATCCTTCAGGAAGTTTTCCTCAATATTCCTGAGCCCCCTATGTTTCTTCTTAATAAGTCCCTTACTAAGGGCATTGTTCCCAACCTTTTCAAGAGTGTGGAAGGTGAACCTATTTTAAAAAAAAAAGGCTCTGATCCTTCTTTCCCGAGCAACTTTTGTCCTATCTCACTGCTGCCCTTTTTGGGATAAATCTTAGAAGCCAACGTGGCCAACTGTCTTTTGTTGAGCAGTCACACTATCTTAACCCATACCAAGCCGGTTTTAGACCCGGACATTCTACTGAGTCTGTTATTTTAGCAGTTCTCGATGATTTACGTAGGGGGGCCGACCGGAGCTCCACACAAGCCCTGGTAATCCTGGATCTCCGGGCTGCTTTCGATACGGTCGCCCACCGTTTGCTAGTTGACCAGGTCGAGTGCATGGGGATCCGGGGTCTCTCACTGCAATGGATATCTTCATTTCTCGGTGACCACTATCAAGCAGTCCGTCTCGCTAGCTTTCTCGCTGCAAAAAGGAGACGGATGTGTGGGGTCCCACAGGTTTCATCGCTTTCTCCCTTCCTTTTTAACTTGTACATTTTTCCCTCAATTTTGTCCCTTCAAAAGAGAGAGGTGGTTATATTCAACTACACTGATGATCGCCAGTTAGTGTTTAACATTGACTCTTCCCCATCATCTACGGAAAACTTTAAGTCTACCATGATATTCATTAGCAACTGGATGAATACTAACCATCTCAAGATAAATCCTGATAAAACCGAGCTAATCCTTACAGATGGCCCAGTGAACCCCTGGAACTCCAACTTTTGGCCATATTCACTGGGGTGCCCTCCACCTCCTGTCAGCTTGGTCAAAAGTCTGGGAATTGTGATTACCAGCAACCTCACGATGAAGGCACAGATAAATGCTGTGGTCTCTGCTTGTTTCTTTCCCTCCGGAGAATTTGCTAAATAAGTAGATATCTAACCATAAAGGCCTGGATTCAAGTTATACTTGCCCTGGTTATGTCGCGTATTGATTACGCTAACTCCCTGTATACCGGCATACCATCCTACCAATTATGTTGGCTTCAACTGGTGCAGAACCAAGCCGCTAGGCTTGTTTTCGGTCAACAGAACTCTCACCATGGGAGGCCTTTGTTGAAAAACTTACATTGGCTTCCTGTGACCCAATGCTTTTTCTTTAAATTAGGCTGCATAATCTACAAAGCCCCGTCAGATGGTGGTTCGGCTTTCATTGCATCTAAAGTACGGCGTTATGTCCCCTCCCGCGTTTTACGCTCTGAAAACATGAATCTGCTGTTCCCGTGTTCATTTAAACGTAAAAAACACGAGGGTCTAAGACACCACTATTTTGGAATTCCCTTCCCCTCGAATTGCGTCTGTCCACTTCCTATACTCAGTTTAGGAAGTCTCTCAAAACTTGGTTATTTGTTCATGCATACAACTGAAAGCCTCGTTTTTCTGCCCCAGCAACTGATCGACCTCTGCTTAGTGCCAAGAAACCGTTGGTGAACCTGAGCTTTATAAATTGTTTTTAACATAACCACCTGAATCCATACAACAGTCAAGGCTCACCGGCGGAAAGAAAATTTAATAACTTTCTAAGGTCGTATGGTCTAATCTCAGTTCAGGCCTGGACTGAGCAACCCAGCCCCAAGGTTTTTGACCTTCAATAATCTTTATTTATTTATTTCATTTATTTGGTGTTTTCTATAGTGCGAACATGACCCTGAGTGGGGTATCAGAGCGCTTAACATTTGCATATCAATAAACGGTCATTAATAGTTGTACAATTATTTTGCAAAAAACATTAAAGCTTCATAAACATATATACAATACTCAAAGAGGTTAATGTTCGATTAGAAGTAGCATTCGTATAATCAGGGTGGAACAATGATAGTGGTGAGTCTGCTGCGATTATGGGAGATATTTACTCAAGTAAAAATACTTGGCTTCATTTTTTAAAGCAGAGATTGACGAATGTTAGGGGGAGAGTGTTCCAAATTCTGGGCGCAGCACCAGAGAATGCTCAGTCATAAGTTCTTTTTGTACGGAATCGGGCCAGGTTTTTTTTTTCATAATCAAGTGTATTGGTTTTTAAAGAACAAATCACAAGATACACTGGCAGCAAAATCAAGCACATTATTTGGATAGATACATTTGAAAGAGAGACGACAGAGATTTGTAAGGCACTTTTTGGAATGAATAAAAAACACATGCTATGATCATTCTTGTACAAGATGCACCTGCACCTCTTAGGGCCTTAGGTTGAACCACTTGCCCCATATCTTGCAAAAAAGCTCAGGGCAACCCCGGGCCTCAAAGAGGGGTTCCTCCTGAGTTCCACACCAATCCACTCCCCGTCTAATTTCTGCATAGTAGGTGGCTTGGCCTGTGCCCAGAGTGCAGCTATATCGCACTTCGCCACCGCCACCCCTGTTCCTAGGAAGCGCTCATCGGCCCGGGAGACATTGAGGCCGTCAAATACACCCAGGACCAAGTGTAGTGAGTCATGAGGAACATCCCACCCAGGGTCTGTGTAAGTTCTAGTTGCAACCCCGCCCAAAATAGTGCAAAGACGGGGCATTGGGCCAGTTTTAGTAATAGATCTCCATGGCTCTGGGAGACACGGCATCCTCCTGATAGCGTGATTTTCTGGGCTAGGTACACTGGAGTTTTGTTGCGTATCACTTTGTGGGTAAGGCATGCCATTTTTAGTTGTATTCTCACTTCGTAAGGTAGCCAGTTATGCGTTTTCAGATGAGGGGTGATGTGATCGAATTTCCTGGAGCCGGTTATAAGTCTTGTGGCCGCATTGAAACAGGTTTTCAGCGGGGCTGTTGAAATCTTGGTGAGACCAGCTAAGGTTGTGCAACCATTCTCAATCCTTGATATTACTAGTGCCTGGACTGCTGTTTTAAGATCTGACTTATTTAAGAAGGGTTTCAGTTTTCTGAGGTAGCTTAAGTGGAACTGGGCATTTTTGCCTTTGTGTTAATATGAGATAGCATATTCAGGTTTTTGTCTAGTATGATCTCAGGGATTTGATAGAGTCAACAATCCTCGGTGTACAGTTTACTGCTGTGATCAGATTGGTCCACTCTAGGATATTTGTAGCGCTATTCTATGGGGAAATTAGCAGGAATTCCGTTTTATGGGGGTTAAGCTTCAAGTGATTGCTGGTTAGCCAATGGATGGTACTCTTTAGTGCTTGGTTCATGATATCTGTCTCTTCTGCCGATGTAATCTTGGTGTACAGCTGTGTGTCATCTGTGTACATCTGGAAGGAGATGTTTGCTTGTTGTAAGGTTTCTGTGAGTGGCTCTACGTACAGATTGAATAAGGCTGGGGATAGTGCTGAGACCTGAGGAACTCTGATCGCATTTCTGGAAGAAGCTGATAACGTTTGGTTGACTGTGAATTTTCGCGTTCTATTCTCTAAGAACGATCTAAACCACTTTAGGATGTACCCTCTAATCCCATCCTATTTTTCAAGTGATCTTGTATGTTGGCGTGGTTAACCATGTTGAATGCGGAAGAGAAGTCGAGCAGGATTAATAGACAGGTTTCATTGCGGTCGAGGGCAAGAATTGCGTCATCCACGATGTGCAGAATCGCTGTCTCAGTTCTATGGTTAGGTCTAAATCTTGATTGGAAATCATTCAACAGATTGAATTCAGAGATATGTTGGCACAATTGTTGTTGTACACATTTTTCCAGGACTTTGGCTAGCATGGGAATATTTGTTACTGGTCTGAAATTGTTAGGGTCAGAGGGGTCAAACCACGATTGATTTTAGCTTCATCAGGAAAGTCATGTAGAACAGAATCCTGGACTACTGGATACACCAACATGACACAAGTGACCATGCAATGCTTATGGCAGAATTTCACCTCCAGTTCGACTGCTGTGAAGAATTGGTGTCCATAAGCAATGCACTTGGGTGGGAGGGGCACACATTAGTGAAGAGGATCAGATGGAACCACTTCACGATCTTGAATTGGGAAGCTTGGAAACTGGGATTAGCACATATAGGACATAAGAAGTATCCCTCTCCAGCCATCCGGAGATGGGCAACCTGGATCGATGAATTGCTGGTGCTTTACTGAAAGGAGTTAGGAACCCAGCCCCCAAATCAGTGGTGCCACCAAGAACGAACCAGAAAATACAACAAAAGTTTGAAGAACAGCACTCGCATCCTCAGCTAGGCCGAACGGGCATATAAAAAAAGTGGCTTCCGGGGGGCAGAGAGGGTTTATGAAGAAACCAAGCGGACCCTCAAACATTTATTATGGCAAGAAAAATGCCCAACAATGGAGAAAGAATGTATCAAATGATGTAATTTATGCAAACTGAACAAACAGAAGCATTTCTGGGAGTGCAAAGCCAAGATGGAAAACACAAAAACAGACAGGTGGAATGCAGTCACAGCCGAAGCCTGGCTGGACCACAGGGCAGAAATATATACAATGAAACCAGGAGGCCAAAATGTCAGCAGATCCCCTAGATCAGAAAGGGCCGAAGCGGAGGAAGAAGACCGGACAGACGAGGTGGGCCAAGCTCAGGACCCGAAAGAAATGTTAAAGGTCATAAAAAGGATAAAAAGGGATGGAGCCCAAGGTCCAAATGGCTTACTGGGCGGATTGTTCAAACAGGACCCTAATGGGTGGGTGGAGTTGCTATCAACCCTGAACATGGAATGCAGAGCCTTGGGAGATGAGCCAGATGGATGGCGCGGGTCACTATTGCAGCCAATACACAAGAAGGGAGCAAAAACCTACCCAAAAAACTACAGACTCATTGCCTTGTTAGACATCAAAGGTAAAGCATATGCCAGTACCTTTCTACAGGAACTAACAGCCTGGTTCGAGGACTATGAAATACTACCTTTTTACAAGACTGGCTTCCAAAAAGTCTGTTCCACTATAGAGAACATTATGGCTCTCTCGCCCCTGGCACTACAGTCAAACACCAGTAAAAACCTGCCAGTATTTGCATGCTTTTTAGACTATTCAGCAGCCTTCGATGGGGTAAACGGAAGCAAGCAACGGCACAAACTGTCTGGCTGGAAGATCCCGGGCAAACTACTGAAGCCAATTATGTCACTGTATACCCACTCTTGGGTGAGAATCAAACTGATGGGGGACACGGTCAAACACAAGCTGTCAACTGACCGAGGCCTAAAGCAGGGCTGTGTTTTAGCACCTACACTCTTTAATCTTTACACAGCAGACTTGGGGAAAGCTATGCAAGGAGAAGCTTGGCAATCCCGAAAATCGGACAGCAATGGCTAGACATACTCCAGTATGCTGACAACCTAGTGATTCTCGATCACACCAGAGTAGGTTTGCAGCCAGGAGAACGAGCTTGTGGCCAACTCAAGCCAAATAAAAGTTGTGGTGTTTGGCAAATATCTGAAGAAAACATGCTTAAAGTGGAGCCTGGGCAGTACCAACTTAGCCACAGAAAGAGCATACCACTACCTAGAAGCATGGCTGAACGCAAAGGCAAGGCAACCTTGCACCAGGCCAAGCTGCAAGCCAAAATACAAGCCATCATCTATGCTCTGTGCAAATTTAAAGGTAAACTACAAAGCCCTACCACGACACCTATAATGTGAGTAACACAATCTAAACTCCTTGCTGTTGCTGGGTATGCATCACAGGAACAACCTTTACAACACAGTCATTACATTGCACTACCTTTACAACTCAGTCATTACAACGCAACATCCTTTACATCACATGCCGTTACAACACAGTCATTACATCGCATGTCACTACAACGCATGTCATTACAACGCATGTCACTACAACGCATACCATTACAATGCATAGTTTTTACCCTTGCACTATCCAACACTTACCCTACAGTTCCACTCACTGGAGTGGGAATAGTATTTTTTACCACTACACTATCCAACACTTACCCTACTGTTGCACTCACTGGAGTGGGAATAGTAATATTTACCCCTAAACTATCCAACACTTACCTTACCTGAAATGTAATGGTATGCGTTGTAATGGTATGTGTTGTAATGGTATATTGCGATGTAATGGAATACGTTGTAAATGTAGTTTCTAAAAATGCGTTGCAATGGCATGCAATGTAAAATTATGCGTTGTGATGTAAAAACTGCATTGTAAAGGCATGCGTTGTAGTTGTTTGTGTTATAACGGCATACATTCATGCATCACATGCATTCCAAGGAAAGATGGAAAAGATTATGGAAAACGCCCAGTGCCAGTGTTACAAAAGGCTTTTTAGGCTCCCCAAGTATACATGTAACGCCCTGATTTGGCTCGAGTTTTGCCTGGTACAACAAAAGTATGAATGCAGGAGCAGATTGGTAAAATTCTGGTTCAAGACAGTAAAAGCATTGAGAAAAATATTTGAGGGGGCACCGAACCCATGGCAGAAGTACTGTGCGGAGACAGTAGCGACGCTAGGCTTATCCACAGCATCCTGGTTCCAAGAAGAATGGAACTATCCCGCAATAAAGAGGGCGCTAACCAATCACACCACCCAGATATCAAGTCGTGAAGATATAGCAAGACTGAAGGCCATTGAGGGTTGACTGGCCTAACTAAAGCATATGAGATGTACACAATTCAGCTATATATGAACAACGCCCTGGGGAAGAAGTGCTTGAAAGAAATTCAATGGGCACGCTTAGTCCCCCTGCCAATAAAATAACTGAAACCGGGCTGGAAATCACTGAGCAACATAGTCAGATGCATACTGTGCAATTATAGAGCAGAACCATTGGTATACCTACTATTGTGCTGCCCTGCATCACTGCAACACCGATGTTGATTGTTAAAACCAACGTTTTTAAGGCATGGGATCAGAAAATGCGTTGACACAGTCGCCCTGCTCCAGTACAGCACAGAGCCCTCGGACCTGGCCAAATTCATAAATATGACACGAAGGGTCCTAATTGAAAGCAGCACAGAGGAAAATTGTGCGATTGCAATTGTCGTGTCGCTGGGAGTTACAGAAGGAGATGAACGGTGAAGAGCCCCAGCCAGGAAAGGATTGCATGATTCTCACAAGACCCCCAATGAACCAAGTGACTCTGTCTTAAGAACAGATAAGGAACAGAGACTTTTTCTAATACACAATTTCTAAACCAATGAATTTTAGAATGTAACCCACATTTTAGAAATGGTCTGTCATCGCTGTTTAAATGACACTTTTACTTCTTTACACAGGATTAGACATTTGTACTTTAATGGTGTGAGACACGTATTTCAGCATAATTTTGATAATGTACTGCAACTTTGCCATGATTTTAAGTAATCATGCAAATTAATTAATATTTATTCATTCATTCATGCCATCCGCTTGGCATGGGCCTCCCCAGGTCTGTGTTGCACTTTGAAGTCCATCCCCTATAGAGAAATGGTCCACCTCAATAGCTTGGGCTTCTCCCCTCTCATCTGCATGAGCCATCTGAGAGATGTGTGGCAAGTTAGAACACAAAAGTGAGTACCAAACAGATAATGTTTCAGCTATTTCATAGACGATAACACAGCAGAGGCTTCCCTTTCAATTGCACTCCATCTTTTATCTCTGGGGGATGTTGCTAACTAATGAAGGCAACTGTCTGATTAAGTCTCTCCTCATTTACATGTGCCAACACTGCCCCAATCCCCTGTTCTGAAGCATCTGTCTGAACCACAAATTCCTTTTTGTAGTCAGGAGCCAGCAACACTGGTGCTGAACACATAGCCTCTTTCAGAGTGTCAAAGGCCTTCTGGCACTTTGGGGTCCACATCATTTTCTTTGGCCTCTTCTTAGAAGTAAATTCTGTCAGGGCAGCCACAATGGTCCCTTTGTTCTGAACAAATGTATTATAGTGCCCAGTCAGACCAAGGAATGCCCTGACCTGTGTCTTGGTAGTAGGAGCTGCCTAATCCAAAATGGCTTGTATTTTGCCCTGGAGAAGTTGTACATGGCCTCCACCTACCAGATGGCTCAGATACACCATTTAACTCTGCCCTATTCAGTATTTGCTGACCTTAATAGTCAGACCTGCCTGCTGCATGGATGTAAGCACTTCCCCCAGGCAATGGCAGCTGATAGGGAATGGGGACAGGGGCTTCTATAAGCCAAAGGGCATTACCTTTAACTGGTATTGTCCCTTGGTGTGGAGAATGCTGACCTCTCCTTTGATCCTTCAGTGAGGGCAATCTTCCAGAAACCGGAAGCCAAATCATATGTACTCAGATACATAGCAGCTATCAATGAGCTTATCAGCTCTAGTTATAGGGTTAGCATCAGTCTTTGTGACTGCATTCAGTCCTCTGTAGTCCACATGGAACCTTAACTTCTTCTCCCCCCAGGGATTAGGGGATCACTGACATAACATCGACAGACAAAATATCGAGATGCCAAAATATCGAGGATAAAATATCGAATGACAGAATATCGACTTCCTATCTTCAAACAGGTAAGTATAAAAATATCGACTCCAAAATATCGAGTGTAAAAAATATAGAATGTCAAAATATCTAATTTTTTTAAATATGTTAAAAGTAGCTTAAAAGTAATATAACAGTAAATTAAATTTTTATAAACATATTTAAAATACCTAAATAAACGAAAAATTAAGACATAATAATGTAACTTAAAAAAAAATTATTAACACTTATATATATATATACATATTATTAACAAAACATATACTATATTTTTACCGTAGGATAGCGAGAGGGTTAAATGTACTCTAACGACTCCAGTGAGTGCAACAGTAGGGAAAGCGTTGGAAAGCGTAAAGGTAAAAATTACTATTCCAACTCCAATGAGTGTAACAGTAGGGTAAGCGTTGGATAGCGTAGGTGTAAAATTTACTATTCCAACTCCAGAGCGTGTAACTGGAGGGTAAGCGTTGGATAGTGTAGAGGTAAAATTTACTATTCCAACTCCAGAGAGTGTAACAGTAGGAAAAGCGTTGGATAGCGTAGGGGTTTAAATTACTATTCCTACTCCAGAAAGTGTAACAGTAGGGAAAGCGTTGGATAGCGTAGGGGTTAAAATTACTATTCCAACTCCAGCGAGTGCAACAGTAGGGAAAGCGTTGGATAGCATAGGGGGTAAAATTACTATTCCAACTCCAGAGAGTGTAACAGTAGGGAAAGCGTTGGATAGCGTAGGGGTTAAAATTACTATTCCAACTCCAGTGAGTGCAACAGTAGGGAAAGGGTTGGATAGCGTAGGGGTTTAAATTACTATTCCAACTCCAGTGAGTGTAACAGTAGGGTAAGAGTTGGATAGCGTAGGGGTAAAATGTACTATTCCAACTCCAGTGAGTGTAACATTAGGGTAATCGTTGGATAGCGTAAGGGTATAAATTACTATACCAACTCCAGAAAGTGTAACAGTAGGGAAAGCTTTGGATAGCGTAGGGGTTAAATTTACTATTCCAACTCCAATGAGTGCAACAGTAGATAAAGCGTTGGATAGCGTAGGGGTAAAAATTACTATTCCAACTCCAGAGAGTGCAACAGTAGGGAAAGCATTGGATAGCTTAGGGGTAAAAATTACTATTACCACTCCAGAGAGTGTAACAGTACTGAAGGAGTTGGATAGCGTAAGGGTAAAAAATACTATTCCCACTCCAGTGAGTGCAACAGTAGGAAAAGGGTTGGATAGCGTAAGGGTTTACATTACTATTCCAACTCCAGTGAGTGTAACAATAGGGTAAGCATTGGATAGCGTAGGGGTAAAATTTACTATTACAACTCCAGGGAGTGTAACAATAGGGTAAGCGTTGGATAGTGTAGGGGTAAAATTTACTATTCCAAATCCAGAAAGTGCAACAGTAGGGAACGCGTTGGATAGCGTAGGGTTTAAATTTACTATTCCAACTCCAGTGAGTGCAACAGTAGGGAAAGTAAATACTACTTACATAAATATAAATAACATAAATAGTAAAATCTATTACAAAATATTTTAAATATTTTAGAATTGTGTAAATTATATTAATTAATCTATTACATTGTAAAATACAAATTATTTAATAATATAAATTACCTACTAATACTAATATTTTACCTATTAACAATCAATTATTTTACATTTTAAAATTATTTTACAAAAGAAACTCAATATATTTATTTAAATAATGTAATTACTTACAATTAAATTAATTCCAAAACTATTCCTCCATAAACACACAACCCTCTACAAAATTAAATTATTAAATTAACATATTTATCAATTAATCGTTTAAATATATTTACCTATTATATTGTAATTAATTACCAATTAATAATTATTGAACAATTAATTCTAAATAAATAACTTTTAATTAATTTACATGTTTAATTAATTATATTTAAATTACTTCCCACCCTATTCCCCTATAAACGCACAACCCGCTAAATTATAAATTAATCAATAAAAATGAATTACCAATTATATTTTATTACTTACCAACTAATAATTAATTAACAAATAATTTTAAATAAATAACAATTATTTAAATAACATATTTTATTAATTATAATTAAATTACTTTCCACCCTATTCCCCTATAACACTAAAACCCGCTACAGAAAATAAATTACAAAAAATATAATATATATCACTTAATCTATTAAAATTAATTACCAATTATACTTTAATTAATTCCCATTTATTAATTAATTAACAATTAATTCTAAATAAATAACAATTAATTAAATAACATATTTAATTAATTATATTTAAATTACTTCCCACCCTATTCCCCTATAAACCCACAACCCGCTACAGAAAATAAATGACTAAAAATCATATATTTATCAATTAATCAATTAAAATTAATCACCAATTTTATTTTAAATAATTACCAATTAATAATAAATGAACAATTCATTTTAAATAAATAACAATTATTTAATTAACATATTTAATTAATTATGATTAAATTACATCCCACCCTAGTCCCCTATAAACTCACAACCCGCTACAGAATTATATTACACAAAAATTAAACATTAATATTAACTTACCTAAAATTCGATTTTTTTGTAGTCTTTATTCTGTCTAGTCGATATTATGTCCATTCTATATTTTTGATTTGATATTATTGCTATTCTAGTCGATATTACATTTTTCTAGTCGATATTTTTGTAGTCTATATTATGTCTAGTCGATATTATGTCTAGTCGAAATAAAAAACTCGATATTATGTCTAGTCGAAATAAAAAACTCGATAATATGTCTACTTACCGGATTAGGTTTGGGCACCAGCACCACTGGACTCACCCCTGGATTGTCAGAGGGCTCTATTACCCCCACCTCTAGCATCATAGACACCTCAGCCTTGATGCTGGCTCTGACCTAGTCAACTAACGTCTGCCGTTTATTTTGGCAGCTGGGCTGTCACCAGTGTCACACCAATCAGTGACACCTGGGGTCAAATAGAACAGAGCAGCAAACTGCCCCAGCACCTGCTTGCAGCCTCTGTGCTGCTGGTCTGTCAATTTGGGAGAGAATACCACTCCCTCCAGTGACCCACCTTGTACATTTTCAGAGAGGAGGATCGGCCCTGACTCAGTCTCCTCCTCTTATTCTTCATCTGTGACAAGTAACATAGTCATGCCTGTCCTGTCATGGTAGGGTTTCCATCCATTCATATGCAAGACCCTATGAGAGCTCCTGTGAGTGTTAAGGTCTACCAGGTAGGTAACCACACCCTTTTTCAACTATTCTATAGGGCTCAATCCATTTGTCATGGTGGGGCCTAGGAGCTACAGGCTCCAACACCCATATCAATTGTCCTGGAGTATACTCAGACATTGCAGCCTTCTGATCACACCAGTGCTTCAGGAGCTCCTGACTGGCCTCGAATTTCCTGCCTCCTTTTCAGTTTCCTACCTGCCCTGAACATGTACACTGTCATGCGGGAGCGCATGCCAAGCACAAAATCAAGCACATTGTCCTTTGCTTCCTCGAGAAGCTTTTCTAAAGAATCTCTCAGCAGACATAGTGATCCACTTACAGGATGCCCAAACAACAGCTCAAATGTACTGAAACTAACCCCTTTTTGTGGGACCCCCTTTAGGCAAACAGTAGGAATGGGAGGATTACATCTCATCTCCTCCTGAGTTTGTTATACAAACCATTGACCATGACTTTCAGGGTCTTATTGAACCTTTCCACCAGACCATTAGTCTGGAAGTGATATGGGTGGTAAACTTGTTTGTGACACCACATTCACCCCACATCACTTTCAGATACCTGGACATGAAATTTGTACCCCTATCTGAAACAACCTACTTTGAGAAACCCACTCTCGTGAACATACAAAACATGGCCATAGCCACTGTAGTGGCAGTGACTGTTCTGAGGGATATTGGCGCTATATAAGTATGCAAAATAAATAATAAATAAATAATATTGCCTCAAGGTATCTTGTGGCATGGTCCACTACCAGATATACTAATTCCTGATGCAGTTGAGGCTCTAGGGAACCAATAATATTGACCCTCATCCTCTCAAACAGAGTCCCAACCGCTAGCAGTGGTATCAAGGGAGCCTTTGGCTTGGACCCTGTCTTGCCACTGGCCTGACTGGGGGCAAGGACTAAGAGCTAATTTACCTTCTCAGACATATGGGGCCAGTAGAAATGATTCACCAATCGGTTCCAAGTCTTGTTCTGCCCCAAATCACTTGCCAAGGGGATATCATGACTCAAAGCCAGGATGAACTCTCTGTACGATTGGGGTACCACTCACTTTCTGGTGGCACCCCTCCTTGAGGTTTCTGACTTCAGTATAGAGAAGTCCATCTTCCCAGTAGATTCTGTAGAACCCCCCATTATCCCTCTCTTCTTGCTTTAAGGCAATCCACCTCAAGCCCTGAAGGGTGGGATAGTCTATCTGCCCCTAACAAAACTCCTCTTTTAAGAGTCCACCGGCTTCTGTCTTTTCTTCCAAGTCTAACAGCTCTAGTAGGGTTGAAGGCCCTTCCTCAGAGGCTAGATCCTCCCCTTAGGGTCAGATTCCTGCTGGCCCTCTGGAGTTCCCTGGGCTGGCTCACCAGACTCAGTACCCCTGTCCTTGGATGCCTAGCCTACTGTTCCAGGGTCCAAGTGTACAGCATGTCCCTTCTGGGTAGTCTGTGACCTGGTCACCGCACATACCCAGTAAGGGAGATCCATAATTCTCATATGGATCCCTCTCTCCACCTCTGACCACTCAGATGATTCAAGGTCACTTCCCAGTAAACACTGTACTGGGAGTGCAGGAGCACAACTACCTTCATAGGGCCTGTCACACTTCCCCAATCCAATTCCACCATAGCCAGTGGATGGAGTTTAGTTCTGCTGTCTGCATAGGTCACCTGATAAAACTCACCAGGTAGGATCTGCTCTATAGACATAAGTGTGTCCATGACCATAGTAGCACTGGCTCCTGTGTCTCTAAGAACCTCAACCTCAGTTCCATTAATGATAGGCCTCTGCCTGTACTTATCCTTGCTTAGAGGTAAGGTGGCCAGGGTTGCAATATCCACCCCACCCAGGAACACTAAGGTTGCCTCTGTCACTCCCCTATACATCTCTGGGGCACTGCCCACCCCCACACTTGCACTAGCAAACCTTGGACACTGTCCACCAGTGGGCAGCTTCTTTGTGCAGACAGCATCTCCTTTCTTGTGCACTGGCTGAATACAGTCAAATCACTTTATCACCTTTTAGGGATCAAATAACCTACCATGTTTTCCTTGATAGCCCCTGAAGTTTAATTGGCTCTAGGCCTTCCTCCCTGTTCAGGTTTTTGTGGGTCTTTTGAGAATTTCTACTGTTTTGACCTTCTTTCCCCTGGACTTTACCCTGGGGGAGGGGAAGCTGTCCTCCCTTCTTCTGATCACCCCCCTGGTACTGTTTAAATTTTCAGGTTCTTGCCCACTCATCAGCTGCCATGGCTAGTTCTTTAAGACTAGACAACTGAGTGTCCACCAGTTACTGACGTAATGCCTTAGAACAGAAAGATGGGACAGACACCACCAATACTTTTATTTACATCTTCTGCATACAAAAGTTAACAGTATGTGGAAGCGGTAGACACGGTAAACTGTCCCTTCCTAGATCTTCTGCCGGGTTCCATGGACTTCTCGGCATTGGAGTAGTGAACCTCGAGATAAAATGACAGGGAATTAGAGGAAAGGCATTTCGTTGTTAAAAGAATAGAGCACACACCCACTGCTGCTCATTTTAATAAGACTTCCCACTCTATGCCCATTGCCAGTGGTGCCTGTATGATTTCTCCTCACATGCTGGTGTGCAGTCTCTCAACTTTTATGGAGTACCCAAAAATGCACTGCTGTGCACATGTGTCATCTAGACAGTAGCCCGTACTAGAGTCTCACTTGAACCACCCTTTTGGTCACCTACCCCTGTCTAGGTTCCCAATACCTGTGAGCCACTTACGTGGTGCCAGAGCTCTGTGGTCTAGTCGAGGCACCACAAACAAAAGCTGATATTAAGTAATGCCAGTCCCAGGATGCATCACACCGGTTGCAGATGATGAAGACTTCGTAAACCAAATTTATCCAATATCTTCTTTAATGTTCATAATATTGTACGATTGTTAAATTGGTAGAACAAGGTAATTCCAATATTCAAGCGCATGTATAATGCCCAATTGCCTTTAAAACAGAGGGTTAGATTACCTGGTTCCATAAATGAAAAAAATGTTCAACCCAATGCATTTTTGGCCATTTCAGGCCCTTCGTCAGGGTATTTTTTCTGTAAAATTGAAAATCAAAAACATTCGCCGTTAACCAGGTGTAAAAGCCTCAGCACAACAATATTAATCAATTGCGGTAAACATTATACGCGTCTATACCTCCCGTGTTAAAGCCACCCATAAACAATGCTTTCCCTCTAAAGAGCATTACGTAACGCTCCAAATTATGTTACCAAGTCAACAATTTCTAGCTCCAGCCCAAGTTTGTTGATACTTCATGACTATTGAATGTTAAACAAACCTGCGAAACTACATAATGTTTGGTAATCCCTCAAACCTCTATTCTTCGAGTCAATATGTCCACTCTTTTCCTGTGAGCTAGTCATTTCATTCTCACATTTAACTCCGCTCGTTTTTAACTTCATAACCACTCTCACCTAATTAGCCATTAGTTTCGAGCCATCTGTTCAATCATCCCCAAAAAATACAACTCCCATGAATCACCATATCAGTTAGTCAAACCATCCATAGTGCTTCTGTCGAGGGTCAACGCCTCAACCTCCTTCATCTCCGCTACCGCAGTTCCGTCCAAGCTTCTCTCATAATCTTCTTTTTCCACTCCTGCTGGTCCCGCTGCTGTTTTGTAGGACGCCCCCTCCTCGTCCTTCGTTGTTGTTGCTCCCTTTTCCCGCACTCTCACAACTCCTTGATCTCTGCTGTCCTCTGGGCTTTCAGCACCATTACTGTTGTCTTCTCCTCTCTTATTCTCATTGGTTTCTGCAACTCACACTGTGTTTCACCCCACTAAAATGTTCGCTGGCTGTTCTTTGGTGTCCTCAGGGTCCTGGTGCATCTGCATTGCGACTTGGTTTTCTCTGCCTGATTCTCTTCACACTAGTCTTGCACACAATGAGTCAAAATATGTTCTTTCAGAAACAAATTATACAACCCCTCATTTGTGTTTACTTGGTTACCCTCAGTCCAACCTCCTAGTGCCTTCTGTGATAGGTCCACAAAGTCCACCCAGGACTGAGTGTTCACTTTCTGGGTATCTCTGAACTTCATCCTGTACTGCTCTGGGGTCAGACCAAATTTCTCAACTAAGAATCTTCTTCTGTGGGTATAGGACTTAGCTTCTTTCCCCTTTAGGATTAGGAGCCAATCCCTCCCAGCAATAGGAATTAGTTCTCGCAGGAGTGAACACCAATGCTTGGGGTGGACCTCCCGCTTTTCAAGGGCCCTCTCAAATGTACTATTTTCTTGGGGAGCCTGGGATCACTGCCCCCAACCCTGGACATCACACTCACTTTGTTGTTATCACTGACATCACTTATTCTTGCTTTCTTCTCATCCCACTGCTCCATAGCTAATTCCAGTGTCTCCTTCTCCAAGGCGATTGAAGCTAGATGGCCCTCAAGCTCCCTCTCTCTAATGTACATCGAAGGGCCCTGTGTGGGGGACCCTGTTCTCCCCAACCATCTGGAATTATGTACCTAGTGCTGGATGCAATTGAGGAGGTATCATCCTCCTCCTCCTGGGTGACGTTGGGGGTCAGCCTTCCCCTCCCCTCCATTCTCTGGTGCTGTCTTGACTCAGGCCTTCAGGATCCTTACAAACTCTGCCTACGGCATCTTGGTAGTAGCAGGTAGCCCCTAGCCATACAGTGAATCCTAAGCTCTGCCACTGAGAGTTTAGTTAGTTTAGCCAGATCCAGCTCCATGATAACCCTAGTTTTGGGTCACAATAACTATCAATCTGAATTAGAACACATTTGGAAAAAACAAAAAATGGATTAAAAATTAGTTTAGTCCAAATTTCAAAAACGTGAAAAATCAAAACTTTAGTTCTAAGTCCATTTAGAGAATGTTTAAAGACCTTAACTTAATTACTATATGGTGTACTTTAAACACAAGTCCAAATACACACCACTGAACCTCAAATGTTAGAAGGTGGGTTATTGGTAGGGGTAAGTATGCACCTACCACTTGCAATAAGGTCAATAAATTAGTCCCTTGCTCAACCCTTGGTAGCTAGCAGAGAGCACTCAGGCCTAATTTAGGAGACATGAGTGCAAATCATTTACAAACACCAAATAAGTAATACACCAAACACAATAAAAAAATCCCACACCAATTTATAAAAAATAAATTCTATTTTATGAACCAATAGACACCAAAACGAAAAAAGTCCAATGTAGGGGTAGGGTGAGATGACTTTTTAAGAAATTAACACTTTATAGTGCTTAAAAGCCTATAGAGACACTTTTGGACATCTGGTTGCACTTCACTGGGATAAAGTCTACGTTTGAGGCCAAGCACGATGGAGCTTTTGTCGGATACACTTTACCTTTACACTTAAAACATTTTCTGGAGTTTTTTTCTTCCGGTGTTGACAGACCCTCTACAGCAGGCCGGATTTGGTTGGGGTTCACTGGCTTGAATTTCTGCGAGGCTCCAGTGAAATCCTGGAAGTCGGGAGCTTTCAGTGGGACAAGCCTGAATTCCTGACCAGGTCATGCTTGATGGGAATCGACTTGACTCCCGATGGCAGGTCAGTCATCTCCTGGAGCGCTTCTACAAATGTTCTCCAAATTTCAGGTGGTGCTCCCTGAAGGTATCCTTGTAGGTTGTAAGTGTCCAAAACACCAATATAAAGGTCTAGAATCCCCTAAATGATATCTGGGATGTCTGAACTACAATTCCCTCAATGAAACCAGCCAAGTCCTTAAAAGCCCCTGGAATCACTCCAGGATGGGGACTCTTGGTGGAGATGATGCAGGTAGGCTGTGTTAAATCTGTAGCTTACAGGGAGTCCTATTCTTAATCCTTCTTGAAACAAGGTAAACTCCTCAGGGCTTTAGTACCTGATTGTGCAATAGGCACAGTCAGTCAGTGTGCAGGCCTTTAAGTGCAAATCCAGATTCAAGCATGTCAGTCCTTCTTCTCCTTGCAATTCCAGGCAGCAGGTCTTAGAGCCTATGCAGCTCTCATATTTATTCAGCTTCTTGTCCCACAAAGCACTGCATTTTCAAAATCCAACATGGATGATTTCTCTCCAGAGGAGTACTAGCTGGCTAAACCAATCCACAGTGTGGCTCATTTCCATTAGCTCTCCTCCTCCTGACCTCTGTAAATCCTTTCCTAAGCCTGCCATCTGGCTTGGGATACAGGATGTTGCGATAGATACACCTGGCACTCCTTACTGATCTACTCTCTCTTTGAGCTCAGTTTGATTTACCCAGCCCCCCTTCTCTATGACCTATCCTCTGTAGCTGCACAGCTCTCCATCAAATAACCCCTGCTCTGTGCGGCCACTTACCCCCTCATCAAGGCAGCCAGGCTAATCAGCAGATACTACTGGAAGGCTGGATTTTGGTTTACAGAAGAGAACATTCTATAAAGTCTTCTCTGAACTAGTTATGATAAATGCAACAATGGCAAGTTTTTGCATTCATCATTGCCCCTCTCTTAAGTCTTCGAATCATATTTTGAGCCTCTTCCTAGCAATAGTTATAATTTAATAACACATTCTCATGTTAGCCTATAGAGCTAAGTATCTACAACGGTAAAAAATGAGGTGGGCAGTTTTTACTTCACCACGGCATATAAAACATCTTTTATAAGGTCCCTGCTTATAGTTACATGGAACCCCCAACCCTGGGACATCTAGTGGAGAACTTGTCAATACCCATTGTAAGAATTTATTTTTAAAGAAACACCGCAAGGCAGGACAGTCTATAAAAGCAAAGCACACAACAGTCCACACATGCAAGTACAGAAAATCTGCTGGGCCTCTAACCCTCCAAACCCTATTATATACTAGGGACTTATAGGTAGATTGCACCCTCTTGCCCTATTATCTACTAAGGACGTATAGAGGTTTTTCATTTCCAATGGTAAGTGTACCCAATTGCATGTACCTTTTTTAATTAGAGTACTGGCCCTGGGCCTGGTTAGCAGAGCCCAGGCACAGTCAGAGTCAGTTACCACCAATACCAGTCAGAAAAACATGGGGTGAACAGGGCAAAAGGATGACTTTCTAACAGACCCTCTGACAGGCAGCCGGCAGGATAGTGTCCCAGTCTTTGTAGTTCAGCATATGCGCTATCAGTGGCTAGGCCTCGCCCCAGGCCTCAGTGAAATAGTTGTGCTCTTTCTACCATGAAGTAGTGGGAGAGAGGCCACAGGGCCATCATATTTTTGATGATATCCTCAGGAAATGTTCCACTACTACTCCTTCTAACCTTGCTGGCAACCCCACAAAGTGCAGATTATTGTGTTGGGAGCAGCCCTTCCCATTTTCCACCCGGGCATGTAGTCTTTGTGTGGTGTCCGTGAGGCATCAGACCTCAATCTCCAGGTAATTAATGGATGTAATATGATTGGACAGAGTTAATCCAGTTGTCACAATCCTAGTCTACATTGTTTTTAAATCAGCCCTCAAAAGTCTAACGCCACTGCCAATATGTCTATTTTGTGTTAAAGAGCTGTTCTGGAATTTTTAACGGCCTAATGAAGGACCCGCAGCAACAGGTCCCCGATTTCCATGAGCCCTCCATCTGTGCAATGTTGGGTGTGATCTCCACGTTGCTGCCCCTGAATGCATATTTGTCCAGTTTACCCACTTGAGGTGGCATGGGAGCCTTGTTGCAAATCAATTCCTAAGATCACGGCTGTCGCGACCGGCTGCAGGGATCTCAATGTTGGTCAGTTCACACCTATATTTGGTCCCGGTTTCCAGTAACTCACACTTCAGGTTCGAGCATGGTTGAGATCACAGTGGATGGTTTCATGGATAAATGGCTGAGTCTCTCATTTCTCTCTCATTCCCACTGTCAGCTCAGTGGGCAAAATGGCCCCCACCCTGTCCACCTTTTGTAGTAGTTTGTCCCCTCCTTTATTCAGCCATAGCTCCAGCTCAGAAAATAAAGAACAGTTCAACCTCCACTCGCAGCTCTTTGGGTCCTGATTGCCCCCACACAATTGCTCTCTCACTTCGGAGCCCTGAAGAACCGGGTTTTAGAACCCAGCGGCGCCAGGGGCACGCCCAAAGTCTTCGGATTCACCTGTCTTAGAATACAGATACACAGGATACATCTTGGTGATGTCAAAGATCAAATTTATTGGCTGCAACCAGGAACAGAAGTCTACGAAGTACGACACAAGTAGGTTCGCTAGAGACTGCTCAATTTTCGTATTGCAAGACATCGTCTTTTATACTAAAAATCACATTCCTGACAAACATCCATTATTTACGAATTGTCCAATCATAGGTAACATTGCAAAAGGTATCGCATGACGACAAACCTACTTTTCAGTTTTCCAGCCCACCATCAATTACACGGAAAAGCCCAACATTCTTGCTCGGACAGGCCGGACAAACCCATAATAAAAGACCACAACCCAAACCATAAACAGGCCATAAAAGAAGGAACCGAAACAGATGTGAAGCAAGATAAAGGGGTGTCTGTGTGTACAATAAACTCAACAATGTCCTGCTCTTTGATCTCTATCTCAATCAACTATCGGACAAGGATCTGGCTTCGCAAGGTTAGCTTCAGGCAACGGGGTTAGTTCACTCAGGTCATCTAAGAGTCAGTTAACGTGTACGTGTCCAAAGACTCGTTCGGCCGTAGTCATTGGCCTATGTGAGGGCAACCACAAAATGGCTGCCGTACACAAAATGGAACCCGAGGGTTCAGAACTAAATCCCTGACTACGTAGTGAATCCATCGATCGAACATGACGAAAACACTCGTACTTGCCGCACTCGCCATTTACGGTTTGTTACTACCAAATTCGTAACGATACCATGACCTTCATGAAACGGGTTCAGAATTCATGAAACCTCAGCCCACAGGCACAATCCACCAGTCTCCTCTCCTGTGATGCTATACCAGCATGCAGATAGCCCCTATTATCAATGGAGATAGTGCCTATGTCTCTCAGGGCCGCTACTAGTCAGGCCGGTGTTGTTCAACTGTCTGTGCCTGGCCTGGTGCTCCTTTGCCTGGCCTGCTAAAGTCCTTTCCTAGGGCCTCGCCCTGTGGGAATTGAGGCCGATGTCCATGGCCGCATGGTTTTGCGGCGGTGTCCCCATGCTCGTCACATCGGGTTGTCAGCCCAGGTCCAACTTCCAGCCGGCCACCATTTTGCAGAGTCGTATGCCCATCAGGGACCTCACTCACCCCGTTCTGGGTCGCAGTGTCCAGATAATGCCAAGATTATTCGTCCTTGATTCTGACTTCCCACCTTTCTCCTTAGTTCTATGATTTGCTGTGCTCTTATATAGCCTGTAGCTTGCTGGTGAGGTGAAATTGGAATGTTCCTCAGTGGATCCATGCAACCTAAAGTAGATTTGAATGAATGAATGAATACGCACTTATATAGCGCATGGTTACCAAAGGGGCATCCCAGCGCATACTGTAACACCAATCATTCATCAATAATCAAGCAAAGAGAAAAGTCTTCAACTGTTTCCTGAACCTAAGATGGTCAGATTCAAGGCGGATATAATCTGGAAGCTGATTACAAAGCCTGGCCCATTATAGGAGAACAGCCGTCCTCCAGTCCGAGACCGTTTGATCCTCGGCACTGACAGCAGATGTTTATTGTTAGATCTCAAAGTCTTCTTGGTGTCATAGAGCCATGGGCTGAAGCAAGGCTGGACCCTTGCCCAGGATACACTTGTGAACAATACACATTGCCTTGAACCTGACCCTTTCCGCAACAGGAAGCCAATGCAGTCGTCTAAGCGCCAACTTAGCCGACTTACGCCTCGGGATACCCATCAAGAGACGAGCCGCACAATTCTGGGCTATCTGGAGTTTCTTAATAGTTCCCTGCGGAGCATTTCCATCTTCTGTTGTTATGTCCACGATTTCCATTAAAATGCCAACCTCTGAAATATATTTCAATATAGCATGACCACTGATGAGCTCTTTTTTCTTCCATCCTGCATACTTCATGTGGAAACCGTCCATCTTATATATATAAAATACTGAAATCTGACATCAAGCACCAGGTTTTGAATTCTAGTTCATCATTATGCTGGGACAACTTATGGATGGAAGATTGAAATGAATCAATGATCGATTTAGGATCCAAAGGATAAGCACTTCAGTATTTCTTTTTCTGTGTTTACGCAGAAACTTTGACTGACACTAAGAATAGTCAATCCCTATTTTATCTAGCTTTCTGCCGAGGACATATTTAGAGGGAAGCCTTCTAAAGAAAGGTTTTGCATTTATAATGGAAATGCAAATAGCAAATGCTGAACAGGTCTTTATTGTGTAGTTTGTAAAAACTTTACTACGACATCATGTGTACTGCATCATTTATGACACATTATCAATAAAAATGCACTGATCATAACATTTCCTTAACTAGTTCATCATATTCCTTACACTTGTTTTATTATCATAACTTTGGGCTTCCCTTGCAAAGGGTTTTAGTGTTCGGAAACCCTCTCATTCGGTAATTCACAGAGTTTGCAAATTTTAAAGTCAGTTTTTAAATGTATTAAGATCATTTAATGATTCTGAAAAGGTTCCTTATGGTATGGATAAATGTTTTGTGACCAAAATCTGTTCACAAAATATTAATATGTTACCACCTTACCTACTCAAAGGAGGTGGAAGCCTGTTTCCAAAAGGGAAGGGGACCCCGAGGGTGCTCTTTCCCTTTATCAGTGTTTACAAAAATATTTTTGAGGGGTCCATGGGATAATTTCTTACTAGTAAAAAAAAATGTAAAACATTTCATTTTACTTTTTTTAAACGCATCCCGTTTTATTTTTATAGCTAAACGGGCAGCATTAGAAAAAATGATTGCTTTATTGAAACGACAAGCTGGTCTGCTGACCCTAACAGGCCACCATCCCTGTGATCATGGTCAATTGTAGTAGGTTTCAATTTGGGACCTATCTCTTGCCTATTATTGAGATAGGTCGATTTGTGATTTACTATAATTCAGTATTTTGAGAACCAAACTATTAGTTCATAGTGCCGTTTGCAAAGTACCCAGATATTAAGGAGAATGTGGTGCACGAATTGCAATCACCTTTATCAAATCCATTTAGTACATGCCAAAGAATAAATCACACATTGTGAATCATTATTGGTTCTGACTTACGATTTCATATTTGGAATCTTTGTACATGAGGCCCGCTGTTCTGTAAACCTTCGGAGTATGAGGTTTAGTCCTGAATCATAAAGCCACTGCACTTGTACTACATCGTACTTGACAGATGACAGACAAGTATGTATGATGTGTCCCTTGTGTAACTGGCAGAAGAGCAAGGTTTTTCACTAAGTGATTACTCACGTAAATGAGTCACTGGTGATGTTCCCAAATATGCCGTAAATTAACGAAATACTGGCATAATCTCTATTAATCATTCCCCAGCATGTGTCACATCTTTTATCGACCATAATGTAAAGTATTTACAGATCTGCAGAATTGCCAAATCAGGTCTGATCTGCAGACTGGGAAGGCCTGCTCCTCCCTGTTCTATTGGCCATTATAGGTGATTGGGTCGAGGCTAGATTGAGGTTTTTTTATCCGTCCAAATAAAAGACTCCATTATATTTTCCACTTTCTTGAAACACTTTGGGGCATATTTACAAGACAATGGTGCAGCACTGTCCCTCAAGCAATTTTGGTGCACTGAGCTGTGTCATTCTCTAAGTGCAGGAATGCAATGCATTTACCAGAATACGGACATTATAGTACTCACCCCTGGGCAGGTGCACAAACAGCAGCCTTTTGCCAACACAGTCAACTTTCCACCATGGTTCAAGGGTGTCTGTGTTGCAGAGATGATTGTTGCTGTGCTGGAAGGTACACCGAAGAAGGATTAACATTTTAACCACTGCAATATGTCCCAGAGTTGAAATTGTTAGGGTTTTTTATTAGTGAATTGGTGGATGATTTGTTGAATCTTAGGCAAAACACATGGTTTTTAAAGTGCCATCTAAATTTTGAATGCTTATTTGTGCAATCCAGTTATAGCATTATAGCTGCATGAGCCAAAAAGCTAGGAGGTGTTTTGTTGTATGTTTGCCTGCTGAAGAGATTTAAAAAAAGTTTTAAATGATCTGTTCCAGTTTTTGTTTTGAATCTGACTGAATGACATATGTATATGCCTGTTTGGATGTTGCCGACACTGAATATCTACTACACCTAATTTCATATTGCCCTATGCTTTAATCATTTTTGGTTTTTGTTGACCTATCAATGTTTGTCCGACCAAAGGTGGATTTTCAATTCAGTAGAAGTCACCTGTTGTGATTATTTCTGAGTTAAAATATGCTAACTATAATGTCGGAATATATGAGGGTTCTTTTTTTTCAAAAAGAACATAATTTTCGCAGTTCTCCAAGAATCCGGAGCCTTACCTGTTATAGCTATTGAATTCATGACTGAGCACAAAAGGGGAAGTAATTCTTCAGCACATATTTTGTACAGTTCAATAGGAAGCGTATCCTCCCCTGCCGCTTTGTTAGATGGGAGAGAGAATACTGCTAGACGTAGTTCTTCAATTGTATATTCCTCTTCTAAATTGTCTAATGTGGTCTGTTCTACAAATTGTTTTACGGGAAGATTATCCTTTATGTATGACTGGATCTGGGTTAAGCTAGCCTTAGTCTCTGGAGTATATAGTTCCTCATAATAAGAAGCAAATTGCTCCATAATATGTACAGGTTTTATATACAAGGTATCATTGGGGCCTTTTATAGACTTGATCAATGTTGATGCCCTATCTTCAGCCACCTTATAGGCCAGAAGTTTGCCTACACGATCCCCACATTCGTATTGCGAGATTTTATATTTAAGTATCTTGCAGCTATGTTTTTCCTTAAGAGAATTTTTAATATCTGAGCGCAAAATCAATAGTTTATTTTCCAAAGATAATATATCGGGTCGATTCCTGGCCCCAGCTCTTAAATAGTCAGCTAGTTGTTTCTCTATATTTGTGATATTACTAGTCATTAGTTTTGTTTCTTTTTTCTTTATTGCATTTTGTTTAAAGATATATTGTTGTGCAATTCCTCTAATAAAACCCTTACAAGCATCCCAAACTGTAAGAATGCTGGCCGTATCCAAATTGTGTGTTATAAACTCCTTTATATGTTTTTTAAGAGTAGTCACGAAAACCTCACCCATTAATAAGTATCTTGGAAAAGTAAAAAGGCGCCCTTCCTTTGCTCTTCCTGTTAGACCAAATGTAAACAATATGGGATTATGGTCAGAAGAATTTTTTGGCATAACCTGCATAGATCCCCGACTAATTAAATCATCTGAAGCCCAGGCCAGATCTATCCTAGAGCAGAGTTTATGTGGGGATGAATAATAAGTGTAGCCCGGTATACCTGGGTAGAGACTGCGCCAAATGTCTTTAATATTGTGTATTTTTGCCAGCTCCAGTATTGCAGCTCTAGTTTTACGCATACGTATCCCTGTCCCTTTCTTTGTTGCATCCTGTGAATAGTTTAATACACAATTAAAATCCCCCATTAATATGAGCTCTCCTTCCCAAGATAATAATTCGATGTTCAACCAATCAAATGAAATGAAATGAAATGAATGAGATTTATATAGCGCACGACTTACCCTGGGGCATCTCAGCGCTTGCTTAGGGAACCCATCCTGGTATTCCCCTGTGAGATACCCTGGCAGGGTATCCACAAGGTGAAAGCCAGGCATCCCACCGCGAGGGGCCGTTGTGGAGATTAAGCAAGCTATTGCCCAGAGTCGCAGAGTGTGAACCCGTGAGTCGAGAAGGCACCGGAGCGAGAATTAACGAGTCCGTGGAATTTTGAGCCCAAGACCCGCCGAGGCGGGAAATTGAACCCTGGTCCCGGGCCGAACTCAAGCTCCAGGTCTGCCGCCTCTAACCCCTGAGCCACACTTCTCCAATATAACTGTGGTTCATCCTTATTGGAGCCATATACCGCACAGAAAACATACAGACTATCTTCTAGTCGAATTTGCATTATTGCCCAGCGTCCAACTTTATCTGCTGCAGTTCTAGTTACCTCCCCTTGCCAGTGTTTTCTCTTTAAAATTGCCACCCCTCTTATAGGCGAATTTAAGGTCATATAGGCCCATTTCCCTAATTAATACTGATGCTAAGGCTTACTCCAAATTGATTTCTTTACCCCTGGCACCCCTTATGCCTCATTTAGTAAACGCACAACAACATGGCTTTGTAGCTGGCAGGGACACTACAGCACATGTCAATATGGCAATTACGGCATTTGACATAGCTGCTACTAATCGCACCCCACTCGGCATGATACTCCTGGACGCAGAAAAAGCGTTCGACCGGGTGGGGTGGGATTACTTATGGGAGGTGTTAACTCAGTATGGGTTCAAAGATCGTTTTCTTAGAGGCATACTAGCTATTTATAGGGAACCCAATGCTAAAATAAGCTATGCAGGGCTACTATCACCAACATTTGTAATTCTAAGGGGAACAAGGCAGGGGTGTCCTCTTTCACCCCTGCTGTTTGCTCTCTCAATGGAACCTTTTATTAATGCCCTGCAGAATCAGGATAAGATAAAACCAGTAGTTCATGAACATCAAATACTCAAAATTACTGCATACGCAGACGATTTAGCCATATACACTACAAATTTAATAGAAGCACTAACTGGAATTGAAGACGAAGCGAAAAAATTTGGGGATATTTCTGGCTACAAACTAAATTTTAATAAAACTCAAACTTTAATGAATTACCAAGTCAACCAACCAGTCATAGGTTTATGCAATTCAGCTCTATATTTAGGGGTGAAAATTTCTTTTAAAACTAGTGAAATAAATAAATTAAACTATGACCCTTTACTTAAACACACTTCAATGGCACAAAATTCCACTTAATATCTTAGGCCGAATTAACTTGATTAAAATGAATATTCTACCAAAATTTTTATATCTTTTCCGTTCTATCCCCCTTTGAGTTAATAATATATTCTTTAAGAAATTGGAGGGCATCTGCAGCAGTTTCGTTTGGAGCTACAAAACCCCTAGGAGATCAATGATGATACTTAAATTATCTTTAGAAAAAGGCGGACTGGAATTTCCAGACTTTAAGGCTTACTTTTATGCATCCTTTCTAGGACGGCTTAGGAGTTTATTAAATAAAAACGAAAGCCATTTCTTTTTTTATCAATTTATGTTAGGCATTAATTCATCTCAATTTCTAGCAAGAGTACAAGATCCTAACTTTTTTAAAAGAGTCAAATTTAAGATAGCAAGAGACTCGGTAGCAATTTACAATCAGATCTTGAAAATTTTTGATACTTCTTTTTTTCATAGAGATTTACCACTATGGGACAATCCAGGACTACCAGGCATTTTCAATGATAAAAGTGGTAGAGATTGGGCCATTAAGGGGATTAAGACACTGGGAGACCTTTATGGCTCCGATGGTTTTTTGCAGTTCTCAACCTTACAACGGCTTTATAAGTTGACAGGGGAAATGTTATATAAATATATACAAGTTAGGGACTACTTAATACGAAAGATGAAGCTAAGTAAAATTACTAGCTCAGAGCTGTGGGACCTCTTGTATAGTACAAAAAAGAAATCTCTAATTAGTTCTGGATATAAACTCTTAAGTCAACATAATGGAGATGACTGTCCGAGATTGGCACAAAAATGGACTATAGAATTGGGAACAAATGTGACACCACAGAACACATCTAGCGCTTTGGTTAATATTAATAAAATAGTCCACTCTTCGAGCCTAAAGCTTCAATTATATAGGACGGTCAGCCAACTTTATTATACCCCGCAGAAAATTTCTAAATGGTCACAAAATAGTGATCGTATTAAATGCCCTAAATGTGATCTGGTGGCAGCAGATCTTACTCACATGATCTATTTGTGCCCTATGTTGGCTCCATTCTGGCAAGAAATAGAAAATTTTCTAATTCAAAAACAATTAATTTACCAACCACTCACGGCACCTACGGTATTACTTGCTTTAAATACGAGAAGTAACAATCATTCCGGCTGGCTAAACATAGCACTGTCTTGCGCTAGATTGGTGGTTGCTAGAGCATGGATCTCACCAAACCCACCATGTAGGACAGAATGGTTAACCTTACTCCATGAAATATACTCTATGGAAAAAGATCTTGCTAAGAATAACAGTCAAAAGGCAGCAGAAAGAATGGAAAAGATATGGATTAATTTTGTATAACCCTTTTTTAGGAAATAAGATGAATGGCTAGGGTCTTTGTACTTTGCAGATTGAATGCTTTTGGTTTACTACTGATTTCTTATATATTGTATATATTCTGCTATTCTGCATTAGTATTCTTTTTTGTTAGGCTGATGTGCTATCGTATGTAGGAATATGATGTTTTACTTTGCATAATCGGTATACTGAACTTCTCCCTGAAATCACTTCAAAATGTGTATTGATATAATGCTGTTTTTTCTGGTATGACATGCTTGCCAAAATAAAAAGAATAAAAATAAAAGGAATATATGAGTGTTTGGGTTACATGTATTGTGCACTAAAAGCTGACTACAACTTACAGTCTATTATCCCATACTAGTTTAAAATACACCCTGGACTTTCTTCACTTAACCACGGATACACAATTTTTACAAGAAAGTCCTTTTTTATACAATTTATTTATTTAAGTTTTGAAATTCTGGACATGGAACATGATCATACAATAACATATCTGGGCAAAAAGCAAGCATCAGCAAACAAATATTTGTTAAGGTATAGATCGATCTAACCCGTTCACAGTATAGTATACCACTAATTTTCTCTCAAGTATGCATGACAACATCATTTTCATCCTCGTCACTCCCCTACAATGTCACCCTCCCCCCCCCCAAATTCAACAGACAAGGAGAGTGTCTGGCATTCTGTGGACCTTTCCCTCTTGACATATGACTTAAAAGGCAACCATATTTATCATACTTAAACATCTTATCAGATATTATGGCAGAAAGTATTTGCATTGGATACATATGCAATATTTTACTCCACCAAAGTGAAAGCCCAGGAGAAGACGCCCCTTCCAGGTTTGAGCAATAGTAAGTCATGTCATCACCAGAAAGGGGGTCAACAATGTATCCCTAACCATGGTAAATGGGTAGTCACCATCATCCCTGGAATCCCTCAGGAACAAGACCAATGGGCACACATGGTAATGTCACATTACATATATTCGAAATCTGTTGAGGTACCTCTGCCCAAAATCATTTCACCACTGCAAGGATGTATGTAGGTGCCACTTTCACACAGCCCCTCCAACACACATCGGAAATGTCAAACATAGCCTGAAGACGTACTGGTATGAAATACCACCAAGTGAATAATTTATAAGGATTTGCTTTATTTTGAAGACAGATGGGGGTTTTTAATGCCTTAGACCAGATATGTATCCAGGTGTCCTCTTCTATAGTTGTCTTCGGATCTTGCTCCCACTTTTGTTCATAGTTATGTTTCTGTGTGTGTGATAGGGTGCACAGTACTGCATAGCAGTGGCCGAGCCCCTGCTTGGTGGAACCCTGTGTTAATTGGATTACCTACGAGGTGAGGGCCCTCCTACCTCCCACTTCGTAATTCTGTTGGATGCCCACTATAGAAGCTCTGTAAATCTAAATGTATCTGAGATTTCCAGATTAAAAAGTTACCTACAGGATTATCTATCCAAGACTTTTCCCCCTTGATAGAATTCCCATAGTGGGGATGAATTCCACCCTCACCCGTCCTCAACGCATTTGTCTTCCAAGCCCAGTCTGAAATCTGGGTTGTTAAGTATAGGTGAAAAGGGAAGGGAAATGTTGTCATCCAAAATGTCTTTGTGAGTTTATCCCAACATTTTAACAGAGTACTCATGAAATGGAGTGGGGATATGGTTAGAAAACGGACCTTAGCCTCGATCCACAGCACACGGTTCAGGGAGATGGGAGAACAATGCTGCCAAGAATTTTGCAATGGCTTGGTGTATGGGAGGTGATGCCAATCTAATGATGGGTGAAGCTGTGGTGCGTAAATGTAATGTACTATATTTGGAAGTCCTAACCACCCTCCAGTACTTCATTTGAACACTGTAGTCCTGGGCATTCTCGGCTACCCATTTATTAGACCTGTCATTCTTAGGATGATCTTTCCCCCAACATTTTGCCTTTTGCTTCCAAATTGTGCTGATTCCTTTTCTTGGCCTTAGGACTCTGAGCACTTTACCCCTGCTAACCAGTGCTAAAGTGTATGTGTTTCTCCCCTAAACATGATGTCACTGGTATATACCTGATTGGCATATTTGTTGTAATGGTAAGTCCCTTGTAAAGTGATATACTATACACAAAGGGTTCTGTACTTCAAATGCTACTATTGGGCTGCAGCACTGATTGTTCCACCCACAGAAGTAGCCTTTTTAAACCTGTCTCAGGACTGCCACTGCAGTGCCTGTGTGTGAAGTTTACTGCCACTTCAACTTGCCATTTAAAACGACTTTCCAAGCCTTAAATACCCCTTTTATTACACATACGTCACCCCTAAGGTGGGCCTTAAGTAACCTTAAGGGCGAGGTGCCAGGTAACTAAAAGGTAGGACATGTACCTGTATGTTTTGCATGTCCTGATAGTGAGAAACAGCCTATTTCGTTTTTCACTACTGTGAGACCAACCCTTCTCAGAGGCGAGCATTCGGAATACCTTAAGACATTTTAAAGCTGTAATTCATGATCAGAGGGGACTAAAGTTTTCATGTCTGATATGTTTGGAATGTCAATGATAAATCATCCCTTCTGGTGCATTTGGATGCACCCTAACTGCATTAGAAATGCCACTTTTAGAAAGTGGAAATGTCTCTGTTCTTACTGCTCTTTGTGCCTGACAGCCTGTCTCCAATACACGTGTGGGTTGGGTGACAGCTAACCTTGGTGAATTCCCTCTAGACATCCATAAACACACTAATGTGAGGCTCACTTGCATTCTGAGCACTCATCTTCATTCATCTGCATCCTGATGGGTCTTCCTGGGTAGGGAGGAAAGTGAGGGTCTTATGCTTACACTTCAATAGGTAGTGTCCTCTGCACACACAAAGCACTGATTTACCACACAGGGTTAGCCTGGAGACAGGAGTGGGTTGAAAGGGATCCTTGTGTATTTCAGAGAGATTTTTTGAAGTCACCCCCAACATCAAAGGCACTTTTGGGTGATAAGTACTGGGTCTCTGGCCCACTAAAATCAGACACTTCTGGATCTTAAACTGAACCTCTCTCAGAAGGACTGCTGTGCTGCTTAAAGGACTCAAGTGCTTTTCTGGAAGGATTGCTTTTCTGCTTGTTGCCCTGCTGCCTGCTGCTCCCTGACTCTGCTGAAGGAGAACTGGACTCTGCTTTCCCTCCATGTGACATCCAAGGGCTTCCTTGCCTGCCTCCTGTTTTTAGAAGTCTCAGGGACACAAAAGACTTCCTGCAATTCTGCTGATGCTGCTGGACTCTGCCTTCTGTGAGTTCTACCCTTGCATGAGGGGCCCCCTCCGCTTCCAGAGTGTCAACCAAAGGAAAGTATTGGCATATATCTATCCCTACCATTCAGTTTAGTCAACTAGGAGGGATTAGGACTTCACTAAGTGATCTCTAGCCTGAAGAAGGCCGGTGACCCATCAGGGCGGTAGGAATAGGCCAAAACATGCTGATACTAGCGAACAGGATAATGGATAATATACTCCCTCAATACATTTTTAATCCTGTCAAGAGGGGGCCCAGAATAGAAAAGGATAGGGGTACCAACTTAGACAGTTTTAATACCCTTATCTTTCTTCCATTAGGATCCCTTTCAGTAAAAACATCTGTCTAAAAAAATATATCAGCTCTACCCTGAGCATTGGTCTGTGCCAGGAGGTGGAAGCTATCTCCAGGTACGTGGAGAAGATTGGGGGTGAGCACCTAGGTAACATCTGGGAGCCTATTTCAGCCTCCAAAATTCTAGATATGAGGGCTCATGACATTTAAAAATAATCAATATATGTTTTATGTACATTAGAATAAAATCTATAGTTTCCAGATATCAATCAAATTCAGATTTAGAATGCCCTGATTTAGAGGGGAGGCACAGGACAAATGTGATTACTGCCCACTCCTACAATCTAGCATTGTATGATCTAACTCCTGAACTTCATCTAGTCCTCTAACAATGTCTCAGCTGATATCGGCCAATGTAATCTCAGCGCTTCCTGAGGGCCTAAACACTCAGTGATGGTCATGTAGAAGGACTTTCTGTTCCACATAATTCTGAATTTGTTTACTTTCTTCATTTTGGGGTAAGAAGATAGCATGCTTGAATGCTTTGTCAACCAAAACATCTAAAAGGGAGCCATCAATTAAACATGCAAAGTGTACTTGTGATTAATTGATTCATGTAGGGAACAGTACAAGTTTATTTATAGATGTTATGCTTTCACAACATACGACACCCAACTCACCCTCTCTCTCATCGACAACCCCACCACCACCAGAACCAACTTCCACAGATGCATGACAAACATAACTGACTGGATGAAGAAAAACTGCCTGAAGCTGAACACAGACAAGATGGAAATACTAATCTTTGGCAATAGCAGCAACACATGGAACGCCTCCTGGTGGCCATCAGGCCTAGGACCCACTCCCTCCAACCACACCAGAAACCTTGGAATCATTATTGACAACCAGCTCATCATAAAATCACAGATCACTGCTGTCTCCTTTGCCTGCTTTCTCTCTCTGTGCATGCTGCATAAGGTCTTCAAGTGGTGACCCCTACACACCACATGCACAGTTAAATAAGCCCTCATCACCAGCCCTGGACTGCAGCAATGCCCTCTATGTCAGAATCCCCGCACACCTTCTACAGAGACTTCAGACCATACAGAATGCTGCATCCAGACTCTTCCTTTGCCTTCCCCGACGAACCCACAACACACCCCACCTCAGGAAACTCCAATGGCTCCCCTTACAGAAGAAATGCCAATTCAATCTGCTGACTACACATACAAGGATCTACATAACCAAGGACTCACCTACATTAACCACCACCAGAACTTCCATCAACCATCAAGAAGACTATCCTCTGCCTCATTTTCACTTGCCCATATTCCCCACATCTACGAAGCAGACATGGAGGATGCGCCTTCTCCCACATCACGTCAAGACTGATTTGCATATAGCTGAGTCTCAACTGGGGTTGCATGGTGAGCAAAAGAACAATGGATGTAACCCAGATCTTTTGACTGGGGGTGACTGTATGATTTATTCAGCATTCTATCATTTGTTTAAATAGCACTTCTCCCACATCACAGCAAAGACCTGGAGCAGTCTTCACATGCACCTCTGGACCAACACCTCACTTTTGGAAATCTGAATGGCCCTCAAGACCTTGCTGTTTGAATAAATCTCCAGGGCCTGCAAGCGCCTGGATACCCTATTGGGTGATTAGCCGGGCTTTATTAATCCTGATTGATTGCTTGATTGATGCTTTAATCCTTAACACTAATCTCAGCACCGTCTTATTTTCCAGAGGTTTGAATGTTGAGAACATTACTTATAGAATTGGTAGAGGATTTGAAGGGAAAAGGGATTACAAATGTTGACATTGATAGCCTATTGAACTCTTGTGTAAAATAATGTCAGGTGGTTATTGTGATGTTGTTGGAGTCTCTTGGGATATCTTCCAGGACTTCCAGGGTTAACAATTATTGAATATGGTGAATAACTCTATGGATTTGGTCCACCTCTACTTGGCTTTGGGGTATCCCCTTATATTCTTGAAGTATACTGTGTCCTCAGTTGCCAAAGTGTTATGCTATTTTTGCTCATGTTGGCTTTTTCTTCTTTTGAGGTCTGACAGTTCTGCATTGACCCTCTTGTTGGTTATTTTATTTCAAACTTTGACTTTACTTATCAAAAGGAGCAAGCTTGTGGGGTAATGGGTAAATCTGTGGGAGATATTTCTCATCTGTTTTCTGGATCTGGAAATGTAGAAATATTCTTTTCAACTTCTTTTTACATTTTCTTAAACATTTTGTCATCTTATGGTTTCAGAAGTCTGAATTGTGTGGGCTTTGTGTTCAACTTACTTTGGGGGACTTCACAAGATACATTTGTACACTGAACAAATATTAAAGAGCAAGTGCACCAGGTCTGAGGCTATACAATTTTTTTTTCAAGGAACTCTAAAACATTTTCGATATTGTATTTGTCTTGCCACACATTAAAGTCTCTCATTATCAGAACTTTCTGTCCTGTAGGAGTAATGCTAGTGGGAGGAACGCATCCAGTAAAAGGTTACAGTATCCGGGTGAGCGGTATGTTATCACATTACAAGTAAACTGTTCTGGCTGATGTTAAATCAGTCAACTTCACTTTCTAATAAAGAATGTGACTTTTTTCTGCTATTTTCCCTGATCCTTTGCAGAATTTTGTAATTCTAGGGTACTATCTTATCGAAGAATAGCGATAAAACTATTGACATTGCAGATTTTGTTAAACTGAGTATATACTTTTTATTATTATTGATAATGGCCTGCGTGTTAGTACAGTATTTCTGAGATGATTGGGCTCTTAAGAGACTTGATTTTGTCCCTACTTTGAAGGATTTGGACTGGGATGAGCACTTGAATCAGAGAGTTCTGCTTTGGCCTGTGTAGATGCGATGATCAGATCTTTTGAATTGCTTGATTTGGGAGGTGGAATCTGTGAATATATAACAATATGGGTGTATGTCCATTGAGGTGGTCTAAGGTGTGGCCGATCTGGTGTTAGTTGTTGACAGCATATATGTCAAGAGCGATAGTAGATTTTCTTGCATGGAGCTTTCATGGGTGGGTTAGTTGGTTGGATTCTTGCTCCTACGTGTTGTTTTAATATAGTAGGTGTAGTGTGTCAATGGTATAAGTATTGGTCCTGTTTTCAAAATAAGGATTAATTTGGACTTCCTGAACATATGAAAGGTCTAATCAAAGGCACTGAGATTAGTGTAATTGACCTGGATTATTAGGGAGTCATTTGTTTAAGATTTATAGTTTGAGTACTACAGGAGAAGGAATTATCTATTACATCAGGTGTATAACCCACTTGGAGATGGTTAACTCCAACCAGCTTTTTTCATTCCATGTCTTAGGTTAGGTGAGAAAAACTAAGAACTATCTTGGTAATGCCAGATTTTTGGCTTGTGTATGCATGCCAGATAATCAAGGTGGATGTTTTCAAATTGGATGCAGTCCTACAATACACCCACTTTCAATAAGCGCCAGTTCCTTCTCAAGGACTGAGATGTGTATGTGCAAACCCTGTTTGCTTGACTCCAGACATAGACAGCTTTGGCCTGCGCAAACCCTGCTACACCTTGAAGAGGCTCCCAACCTCTCATAAAGTATACAGTTTTAACGAGCCAGAGAGGCCAAAATGCTTCATAGGACTATCAAATCTTCCCTCGAAGATCCTGCTGGGACGTGCTAAATGTTTACAACAATCAGTGTAACATATTTTCCCTATACAATCTTTCAGAAAGGGAGCCAGTGTAAGTCAAAATGCTTTATTCTTTACTTGGTGACATGCCTCCATGCAAATTAGGTTCTACCTTCATTTGAAGTGCAGGTACTGGAGCAGCGCCACTTCTGTCGTATTTCAGAAAAACCTCTCAGGCCTGTTCTCTAGACCAAACTGCAGCCTAGGAACAGTAAACTGTCACAAACTGCCTTTCAGGGAAGGTCCACAGTACTCATAATACAGTCCTCTGACTTGTACAAAATGCTATAAGTACTGGACGGGTCTAAATTTATTGCTGTTAATATGCCTACTATAGCAACGTTGCCATAATTTGCCCAATTTAGGAATCCATTTTTTTTTAATTTGAACAGTAATATCTTGAAATCATAAATTAGTATCTGCATAATATTAATGCTACTCCCCCGGGACTCATGAAGTCAAACACTCCTTGCCGCTACCTTCATCTATTTCCCCCATTAACATTCAAATGTATAAAATTGTGTTGAAAGCTATCTATACTTCCTAAAAAAGATTATCTGAATCTGTGTGTGTTACATATACCTTTTTCATGCCCAGAAATATGAATAAATGCTGCAGTACTTCTATGCTTATTGGATCTATGACCTGTCAGAGGGAAGAGAGACAGGCCCAGTCTCTGCCAGTTGGTCACTTTCTAATGCATGAATGGTTATTAGTGCTGCCTCTTTAAACACCGGCATTATCGCTTGAGCAGCCAGCAGTATTGCTGGTATAGACCACTGTCAGGGGAGATAACCCTAGTCATTGGGTTAATTTAGACTGGGCTTTTTTCAACAACATACAATTGGCAGCTATGAACATCCCCGGTTGGTATAACTGGTTTTTTTTGTCAGCTTGATTTAACATCACCAAACACTGTCGCCGCTGTGTGCGGGCTGCAGTGGATACCGTTGTCTTCATTTTTTCAGAACTGAATACCAAGGTTCAATTATAGTTTGTAAATACAGTGGAATAATGGGTTTTGGCATCACCTTGAGAGAGAGCCAATACTACCATTAATTAATATTTTTTCACTATTTTAAAGCGGGGCCTCCAATTCCTGAGCAGTCGCCAGGAGAGGTGAGGTTTGCTCCCAAGAAATATTGGGTGAGTGGAGTAAAGATTCTATCATAAATACGATTACTATCTCTTAGAAGGTTGACCTGCGAGCAATATATTACATTAGGCTAGAAATATGTGTTCTATGTGTCTGTTATGTGTATGTTTTTTTGCTTGGAAGTTTTCAGGAAAGAATCCATTAGAGCTGTGAACCGGACAAAGAGACGCAGGAGAAATTCCACGTACAACAATATATCCTGTATCATTTGTGTTGGTGTAAATACTTTGTTTTGCTTTGCACACTTTATTGCAGTAGTGTATTATTAGGTCCTGATTAAAGCCAGTAGGGAATGTCCCTTTGAAATGGCAGAAACATGTTGACCACAATACCATCTTTTCCTAGCAGTTATTATGTCAAACTGTCATACACTTCTTTTTAACATTGACACCATGAATGTTTCCTATTTAAAAATTTCCTTGTTGTCATGGTAGTCAATTTTAAGTTATACACTTGTTTTTTGTTTACGCATTTTTCTCACTGCAATTAATATCTCATACCACTTCACCCATTTTTTGGCATTGTATGGTTGGATCCATCGCTGGTGGCCTCGGAGAAGTGGAGAATAACAAACGATTCCAACAGGTGTGTCTCCCTATCTGGACCAGTATCCATAATGAGTCCCAGATGATGATGATCCGCCATATGGGTGGGCTGATGGGCTTCATTTCCTGTTTATGGTGATACTTACATTACATCAGACGCATAGTCTTTCTATTCTGCCCTTGTTTGCAGTATAGACCGCTGACAGTCCTGTATGTTTGTTTCTATTAGTGTGGGAGGCCAATTTAACGGTATGACCTCCCAAATCAGCATTGATCACCCTCCGAAACACGAGCTAGAAAGGGGTGGAGGGAACCGAGGGTGGCTTAGAGAATAATGTATTTCTATGCATGGAACTGATGATATCTCTTGCACCCTCGGATCTAGGATCACACAGTGGACAACCCAACTTTGTCATACTCCTAGGAGAAGATGAGCCTTGAGGAGATAGAGAGGGCAAATATTTCTCTATCAATTAACTCGAAGCTGCATAGCTTTTTTCTCCTGTCTTAGAAGGCATACTTCATACACAGGACAAAGACACCCTGTGTTCTGTACATCTAATTGGCTTTCAGTTCCGCCTGTGAGTGGTTAACTGCAGAGGTTGTTGAGGCAGAAGACGTGATAGCCTGGGCAGTTCGGATTCTGGGCACATTCTTCTTCATGAATTCCAACAGCGAGAGAGAAGTGGTACTATTTGCTTTTGCCCCAGCCATCTTTTGGATTTGGGCAACAATCCTAGTTATTATCTCTCACCACTGATCCACCTCAGGGCACCCCACAGTTAAATTGATAATTGCCAAGCATTAAAGCAAGAGCCATCACTCACCCAACCATCTTGTCAAGCCAAACTAGAACACAGTTAGAAGGCATGACTAGTTGGCCATAGTAAAAAGTGCCACAGGACCCCCAAGAACACAACAAACAGAAGAAGAAGGAGCCCAGGCAAAATATCTGTACCAAAATAACTGGAAAATATAGGATTGGCAACCATCAATGTCCCTTATGGCTCATGGTGAGCGGTTGGCAGCGATACCTAAGTATTTTACTTTCTCCACCCGGTATACGCCTTCTGACTCACCTTTTCACAACCTCCATTTAATAAAGGCATTATGTCTTGCCTTCTCTCTTCATCCATCACAAGGTTTCTGCCTCACCCTCTCACTGGGTCCGAGATAACATAATAAAATTCACGAAATTAATTACTCCTTACAAACACAATATATAAAATAAATATTTTTTATTATACATTCAATACAATATATATTACAAATAATATACTATTATACGTTTAAATAAAGTAAGAATAAAAAAAGTTTAACTGAACATTAATTAGCGTTTCTCACATAAAGAAACAACTGCCAAACTAATTGAAAACATAAGCAACAACCAATGAAAAAAACACCTACAACTTAAGTACCACAATGAGATTAATAAAATTGAAGCACAATTACACAAACACTATATGAACTAAAGAAAATGTAACATTATTTTATAATCCAACAGCAAAACAAAGAACAGGGGGAATCTTTGCCACCTTGCTTCTGCAGCATTGGCCTTCCTCATTGAAAGCTATGATTTCAACTTCACAAAGTAAGTAAATCAATTACAATACATTTAATATTTTTATATACATTTCTCATAGCATTTGAAACATCAGAATGATTGAAGGGGCAAAATTCATAACTTCCCAGAAAGGACAATTTTTATTATGCTATATGGGATATGTCTACACCCAAGAAAAACAGACAAGAGACAAAATTAATTGGAAATGTAGCAAAATTATTCAAATGCATGTTATGGGAGGGCTACAACAAAAAATACTACTTTATTAAATGTTAAGGAACATAACAACCCCCCTAACATAGCTGAAATAGAAGTGAGAGACGCTTTAAACACTTTGAAAAAAGCTAGCACTTCCTCTCAAAATCCTACTACTGAAATACTAAAAGATGTACTCCCCAGAGTTCCAGAACATGTAACTGGCCAATTACCCCCTGTCTCAACATTAAAAAGGCTAATAGCTAGAACAAAAAAAATAACTGCTACCACCCTACCTACCTCTAAAACATTCAGTGAAATTCAAATACAACCTGAACTCACTGTAACTCATACTGAAGAGCAATTTCTACTTTATGACAACAAATCTAACGACAAAAGGATTTTAAGATATGCAACTCCCACAAACATATATAAACTACAGAATTGTGAGACTTGGATGATGTACGGAACATTTAAAATATGTCCCAAACCATTTTACCAATTATACACAATCCATGGACTGTAACACAATACCAATATCCCCTTTATATAGGCCCTGTTACCAAACAAACAAATCACTACCTATGCAAAACTCTTAGCAAAAGTAAAACAAGAAACTAAAAATTACTATCCCCCCAAAAATATCATAGACTTTGAACAGTCAATGATACACCCCATCCTGAAAAACTACCCCCACACCGCAATACAAGGTTGCTATTACCACTTTAATCAATGAATATGGAGACACCTTCAAAAATCTACAATTAGCATAGAATATGCAACTAATAGCAATTTTGCATATGAAATAAAAAAAGCTAATTGCACTAGCATACATCCCAATAACTGATGTAGCAGAACACAACAATCTAGTAATAGAAAGCCTCTACTGCCCAAAAAAATTAACATTAACTAAGTCCCCTACTCGACTATTTCGGGATACCTGGGTGGGAAGGCTACACAGATCTGGACACAGGAGACAGCCCAAATACCACATTCCATGGTGGAATGTACATAAATGAAGCCTAAACATAGAAGCAAAAACTAACAATGCTGTGGAAGGATGGCATAATGATTTCCAAGCTACAACTGGCCGAACCCGACCAAATTTAGATACATTACTACAATCAATCCAAAAAGAACAAAGCTACCAACAATCAAGGGCGCCATTATGATGTTGGGCAGATCAACTCGACATCTCTCCTCGCCCACCCACTATTTCCCCCCCGCCCTATTACAACGGCTGGGGCACAGTAGCAGGCGGAAAGACCGCACATCACTTTTCCGCATGCAGGCAATAATTACGATTGCCTGCTGTGCAGTCCGTGGCCATAATATGGTCCCGGGGGCCCCGGGGGGTTGGATGCCTGCTCTTGGGGGTATCCATGGTACCCCCTTCATTGGCATACACAAGGTGGCAGGCACTGCGCGGTGCCTGTCACGTTGTGCATGCCAATGCACAAAATGCATATTTTGCATTGAGGCGGGTGCTGCTGACGGCACCGTCCGCCGCAATGTAAAATGTGCTGGATGCGACTGCCAGGGTGGCGGTTGCATCCTAATTGCCTAAGTGGGACTGCCCCACCTCTGGCGGTCGGTCCCATTTACCGTTATGGTGGCGGGTGGATCGTAAGAGGTGTCAGGACTGAGCAGGATGACTGCCGACACACACATCAAGTCCCTACCTTTAGAGTTAGGAATGGTTACACATTATTACATTCCCCATGGGGTTGGACTCAGAGATTAGTTAGAACCTTTTGCCAGCCTCAACTGTGTGATTAAAGTCCTAAATCCTGTCTTCCCTGTTGCCGCGCTTTGTTGGCAGTTAGCGTTCTAGTTTTTTTTTTCCATCCTCAGCTGTCTGCGGTTTGATGAAGCGCAAGCTTTTTGAACGCTTCGCACTTCAACCGTTGCGCTGACTAGGAAGCAGCGTTTTTCCTCAGTCTGCATTTGTCCAGAATTCCTGAATCCAGAGAGGTCAGCTTTTCAGTCCGTATTTGGTGCAGAGCTTCGCTCGCTTCTCAGCTTTCCAGCGAGGAAATGTGCCGGTCCAGTAAGGTAGCACTCCATCTCGTTACTTTCTCTCTTTCAGTCAGCGAGAGAGAGTCGGGGTAAGAGCTACTTTGTTTTTTCTTATTTTTTGAGAAATAAGAGACCTGGCACTAGCGTCTCAGAAAACCTATGCACTAGTGTCACAGAGACTTGTTTCTAATTTTGTCCAGTAGTCGGATTCAAGACATTGAATCGCTAAGACTTAATCTACGCTACTGAAGCTCGCAATCAGTTCTTCATTGCTGCTAGGTTGGCAGCATTTCCACTGTATTTCTAGAGACTGTATCGTTCCAGTTGCCTGCGTTTTAAAAATAAGAACCAGGAATTGTCTTCAAGTAAATGTAAATATATATATATATTTGTGCTTACCACCACAAGAGCATTCTACCTCCACTTGGGCATTGATCAAGAAAGTGCGAGAGAGTTAAGAGTCTACACCTCCTACTAGCTCTTATTACCATTTGCGAGAGAGGCAAATTCCACGCGCATACAGGTATGCTAAGGGACATTGGGTGGGTATGCAACAGAGTATACTAGAGATAGTTGTTCATTGTTATCTCCCCTTACAGGAAGTCTACAACCAGAAGAAGGCAGAAGATTTCCGTGTGTGGCAGTCTCTCTTGTTGGTTGTCCCATTCCCCTTTCTCCCGTATTCCAGTGCCCAATCCTAACTGGGTCCTGGGGTGCAGGGGAGTTGGGAGCTAGCGTCTAATCTCATTGGCCGTATTGTTCCCGCGGAGCTACAATTCAGGTACTGCTTCTGACAATAGGCCCCTTAGACTTGAATAGACTCATGTCCGCCCGCCATCGTAATGAGTCCCTTACTATTTTGTTGCTGAAGAATTGAATCCAAACTGACATAAATAAACCAAAATATGTAAAAATCCCAAAACTTAGTTAATAGTCCCAAAGAGAAATTTAAAAATTCAACTGTGTAAAATATAACTTGCCAGCAACATATCCATAGACAAAACAAAATTCTGGTAACCTGGCAAAGATGGGGCGCTCAACACTAGTACAAGAGATAATAATAGTGAGTCAACACAATCTCGAAGGTGCTACAAAGGGAGAAAAAGGGTGATTACCAGACAACCCTCATAGACCATATCAAGATATGATCCTAGTTTAATTAAATAGAAGATCCTCCCTGAGCTCCAAGATTATCAAAAAGCTATGTCTCTCATGAAAACAATATCTAACACATACTGCAAAAAATCAAATTAATCTGTAAAGATTGTGAAGTAAAACTCTCAATCACGTGACCAATAGTAATGATCACAATCAATCAAAGTCCATTTCTCTAATCAAGTGGTAGTGTAGTCCATTCAACATCACAATATGCTCTCTTGTGGTCAAATATACTCCAAACGTTGTAATATCCAAATTTTAGAATCTTCTTTATTTCCGTTAATGATGATTCAAACAGTTCATTACAGCCAAACGCAGCCAACACGTGTTTCGTCAGGCACCCACATGTGCTATTGACTTCCTCAGGGCTGCAACCCAAACATCAAAAATAATATATATCAGACATTTTCAGTCACATGACACTAATAAAGAGTTGATAATAGTTCAGTTCCAAGATAAAAGGATAAAAAATAAGTCTCAAGTGAAAGACACTAGAATCCATACTGTGCTACAATTAGTCAGAAAGAGAAATGAACGAGACAACAGTAAAATGCCACCAAGGTTGCGAGGTCACCATTGTGCACATCCTCTAACACCAAGATGGTGAGTACTCACACAAGCAATATTCACCTCAAATAAAAATCCCTCTGTAAAAAATAAAAAAATATGCCAAAAATTATACAATTCCGTCCATACTATAATAGTGGACCTCTAATAAACCCCAAAGGATCAACCCCTTGGATTGCGACAACATATTATAACAAGTCATCCGTTGAATAGTATCCCCACGGGTCATCACAAATGTTCACTGTATCCATTCTTAAAGTTAGCCTCATCAGTTTATCCAAATTTACCCACGGTCAAATTTAGCATGCCCATTATTAGTAAGCACTCACCATTTATAAGGAGTAGCCAGTAGTTGTCCAAAAGAAAGTGTATAGTCTCTTAGGCTGCACGCGTTTACAAGAACATTATTTGTGTCTATAATAAAGAAACATATTATTTACGATAGTCACGTTTCTAATAGTTGTATGCCGATAATCCCCTAAGGTGGTCTGGATAGACACCTCCCCTTACTATAGTTTTCGTCCTAATTCAATGTCAAGTCTTCTTTATCCAAAAACATATATAAGCCAGTATCGTAAATTGAAACCTCCTGTCAAAGTAAGACATAGAGAGTAATCAAACCACCGGAATATCCTAGGGCTGTAAAAGAATCCCCAATAAGTTTGTATATAAAAATGAGAGTTAATAATCATGCATCACCTCCTTACCCAAATAAACTGTATCATCAGATCGGCGATATCTGTAATAAGCCATAAATTGCGCTTTAAATAACCACTTGCAGATAACCAACATCAGCAAACCACGTAAGGGAGTCGGGTAACCGAAAAATGCCTCACCTCAATAATGCTGAGCATATGTTTCATCCAGCTATATATGCTGAACCATAATATAGAGAAATCGATATCAATATGTGTAACAATATAATAAAATATCCAATTTACCCCGGGTCGTGTAGACATACTGACCTTACTATGAAGAGCAATCCGTCTCCATTAGAATCTGGCACGCAGCGTGGTCATCATATTAATGTTCCTATTTATACTAAATCGTAGTAAGCGCCATCTTGTAGTGGCTTACCCAAAGTAAAAATCCCCGATAATTGAAGCGTGGAACCACAATTGTCTCGGTTTAGTAAAGAGACCCCATATAAGTTACTCAAAGCATTGTAACTACATATATAATTTACTATTCCCATTCCAAACTATATTAACACAGGGATGGTGGTGGACACTAAACATTTATAATTTACTGTTTCCACCCCAAACTATTTTAAGTCAAGGAAAATGCAAAACAATATACTCATAGAATGTTATATTCCAAAAAGAAATGACATAAACACACATAAAATAATACACATTATACATACACATTATCCTATTCCCAATTATAAAAAATGTTGTATTTCTATCTAGGACCCTAATTCGATATTCCCGATTCATGCCCTTGTGTGGTTATAATAAATAGTATCCTCATAAAGGCATCAGAATCAGATCCATATTCAGTAAATAGTCCATGCAGTCCAAAGCACGGCAAAGCTACTTCCTTAGATTCCTAGAGAGCACAACGAGTTCTTTCGACACACCAAACCTTCAGTAGCCTGGGAATTCCCCATGTCCTTGTTTTGATTTGCCATTGAACTCTTGCGAGCACTAAAGGAACAGCCAGTTCTTAGTGACATCTTTTATTGACATCTTATGTCCAACCTTACGTCAAACCCGGCACCTTTCAGGTATAAATATATCAACGTTGCCTTAAGCAAACACACGGTGGTGTGGAGCAGAGGGGTTATCTACTTATCCGGAGCCCAGCTGATGCGAGAGCCGAAGGAAACTGCCCCTCCCCTTTTGACGCGCTGGAGAAGCTGCCTTTTCTCACGGCGAGAAAATCCTGCTCCAGGGTTCCCGAGTTGCCCTTGCGGGTTGCTGGGAGATCGAGTACTGAAACGTGCGATACAAGACCTCCTTCATTCTAGAACCAAGGTATGGAACTGATTAGAACCTTAGAGAGAATTCTTGATTCCTATACTTGGCAAAAAACCCAACTTAACCTAAAAACTGCAACTTACTTACTCCTTCCCACATATTAGGCTTAGGCCAGGTACACTGGGGTAGGCGTATCTTAGAAGCACCAGTTGTGTTTGTTAGTCAATGTTTTTATGTATGTATATATTTTAACCGTTTTAAAGTATCATATGGCTAAGAAACCATATCAATGCTTTTACAGTATTATTTCATAATACTACTTTTACTGTACGCACTTTACTTTATGATGATTATTGCAATTGTGGCAATTCATTTCTCTTCCATGAGAAAGAAGACTGCGCAATAAAATGACACCTTTTTAATGAAAACGCCCGTCTCTCTATTTCTCTGCACTCTGCTGAAACTAAAGCATGCACGATTGACTGAGTGAAATAGCTGCCTATTGTTTTCACACGACTCTAGAGATACACTCTTTATTCTGAGGGAGCAAAGTTGTCATGTTTATGCGGTTGTCAGAAACTGAATCCCTTCTTGTCTAATCAGGGAAGTTTACTCCTCCCTGTTCATTCAAGAAAGTTTCTAGTGACCTCTGAGCTAGCTGGCAAACCTAAATTAAGTTTAACAGTCAGTGGAGACCTAGATGACCTCAGTCCTTCGTCTACACTGCTGTTTATGTTATTCCAATGCGCAGAGCCTATTGGGAAAATAGGAACTACACTACATGGCGCCCAACGTTTGGTAAGGTGATAATCTAACACAAGACACTAGAGTAACTCAGTCGTGCTTTTCACACAGACCCCTTTTTCCCGTAAAAACGCCAATAGACGTCTGGAGTGGGTGAAAGGTTAATATCCGCCGGAACTTAGTAGGATGAGAATCCTATGTATTAGTTTTTGGTTTAGTCAACGTTGAAGGATGCAGTGTTCCAAAATATTGTGCACCTAATCTTTGTTTCCCTGAAACTTGATCTGCAACAAAACTTTCTATCAGTAAAATGGGAGAAAGTGAAGACGAAGGAGAGAAAGAAGCATTAGCAGCTTGACTCTTAGCGGAAGACTCAAGTCTTCAAGAAAATGACCCAAATACTATAATCATTCCGGTCAATATAAGAAGAACTATAACTCTGAAACTTATAGAGAATGGACTATCGCCAAGAGGCCGTACAGTCATATTCGTGATAGAGGCACATGAGTTTCGGCAGACAGAGGTATTCTATTCATGGATACATTTTCCAGCAGCACACGCTGTGACAAAAGACTTCCACTATTACAAAATAGAGGAACCTCAGGATATATACACTCCTTTCGAGGACGTTGAAATCCCACTAACATACCAAGAGCACCTGCTCTGGTTTAAAGGCGCCCTAAAACACCAAAATCACATCACCAGGCACGGTCCACTAGGTAGACCAGGAGCCACGTGGCCGGTTCTAGCCAGCTACACACCACACCCAGACATTGATAAAATGTTGGACCGGGAACTTTTAGCTCAGCTAAAACTTTTAATTAAAATACATAGACAATTGGTCCAATATGTCATGTGGACTGCAACAGTGCAACCAGCAACTAACATCCCACAACTGACCCCTCATTAGGGGAACACAAACAAGATTACACCACAGAACATACAATCCTGTCTTGGTAAAAAAAAAACGCAAAACGGGAACAAATTCCATTCTGGTTAGCTCCAAAAATCACCCAGATAGAAGCAGTATTTCCTGATACTACCCCACACGAAAAACACAGAATTCGGACTATCTGCTTCCCAATGGGGATCGCACCACATGTGGAGGACTGTGACACTTGGGGTACAGACTTTGCTTCTATCTACACAAAAACACATGGTGTTCCGTCTATGGCGGTTATACAAGATGTCCTAAGACAGATTCAAAATGAATACGGTCCAGAACCTGCTTTAACTCTGGGTATGAAATTACTGAAGGATTTTAAACAGGTCTCTGCTATATTATTAGCCAACATAAAAGGAGAAGCAGCATGTGTAGCAATCCGCCAGAAATTGAAGGAGACAGAGCAACCATTTGAGCTTGCTAAAATCATTAAAAAATCCTATGAAGAATTAGGAAGAGATAGTTTGGGTGGGAAACCGGTAAAACCCCTACTAATTGAAAATCCTGAAAAGACTTATATTAAAAATAATCTAAATACTCCTAAAAAGAGCTGGGATGGGAATAAGCAATCCACTCCCAGGGTAAAACAATTCCAGTCCCGAGGAAGGTCTCCCCAGCGGAGGAATAAATCACCGGTTGGAAGAGACAAATCTCCCCAAAGGGAACCCTCTGAAAAAAGATATAATCTTTGAGATAGGGATAAAATAAGGAAACCTGACAGATATCAAGACATTGATACACGTCCCTCTAAATCCTTCTCACTCAATCCTTCTCGATCTTCTTCACAGAAATCGGAAAGAAGAGGACAGTCAGAACACAAGGAAGAGCAGGTCAAGCCCAAACACAAAGAACCTGTTCATCCAAGTAAAAAATCACAATTTCCCAGAAAGAAGGTAGCAAGTATTAAAATTAAGCATGCCGAGAATTCTGAGGACACAACTGAAAAACGGAGAGTGGGCCCAGACAATGCTAGACAGCGCAGCAGAAGTGACCATAGCTTGCAAGATCTTGATAAATCTTCTGGAGACAGTGGACACGAATGCATACATTCAGGTGAAAACTGCAGACAAACAAGTCAGTGTGCCCCATAAACTATATGAAATAACACTGCGTATAGAGGGAGACAAAACTAGGAAAATAAAAGGTCTCTTATGGGAGAATCTTTCTAAAGGCTATGACATCCTGTTAGCTGAAAAAGGCTGGCCATCAGAGTTTGTCAGGGAGTGCCCTCATGGCGAAGAAATGATCATGCCTGCCTTCTCAAATCATATCCCAATTCATAAAAAATATACATTAGCAAGAAAATGGGCAGTGGCCCAAGCCCCTGCCTTATATAAAAGTCATGTAGGATGGGTGAGGATTCTCCTCACCACAAAATCCAGTTAAAAAATCAACCTACTGCACAAAGACAGTACCCAGTTAAACAAGAAGCTAAAAAGCAAGTCAGGGAGATCTTAGATCAACTTGAATATCAGGGGGTGATTGAAACATGCACCTCACAAATGAACAATTCCTTTGTTTCCTGTCTCCAAGCCGGACGATTCATATCGTCTAGTTTTGGACTACAGACATTTAAACTCCTGTTGCAAAACTTTTGCAGTAGAAAATTCACACAGTGCAGCACTAATGAACAACATCATGCGCAAGAAATATAAAATGACATTAAATATCTCTAATGGATTCTTCTGTCAAAACATTGCACCTGAAAGCAGGTATTTGACCGTTTTCTCAATAATGGGGTCGCAAAAGCAATTTTGCCGACTCCCACAGGGATTCCAGAACAGCCCGGGATTATTCTCAGCCAGAGTAACAGAATTATTACAAATATATGATGATGAAGCATTATCATATGTCGATGACATCTATCTTACAAATGATGACCTAGAGACTCACTTAAAAAGAGTGAACACCCTCATTCTTGGGTTCGAATCGGAGGGTTACAAATTCAACTTTAAAAAGTCCAGAATTGCCAACTGACAGTCCTATTTTTAGGCTATGAATTATCAAGTGAAGGCAAAAGCCTGGCAGACAACTTCTTAGAGAAGTGTGCAGTACTCCAAGCACCAAAAACTCTGAAAAATTTACTAGGCTTCCTGAATTACGGAAGAACATACATTCTAAATTATGCAGAGCGGGTTAAACCTCTCTATGATTTAATAAGACCTGATTTCAAACCCATACATTGGACTCAAAAACACACAGAAATTTTGAGATCCTTACAGACAGACATGTTATTTAAAACAAAACTACAAACTCGTGAAAACATACGCAATCTGGTAATCAGAGTAATTCCAGGAAGATGCAGATTCACGTACCTGACCTCTAATGAGGGAGAAACTGTACCAATAGTTTACAAATCACATTTGTATACACAGGCTGAAAGGAAATTCAGTTCTACAGAAAAAATTCTGACAACGGTTCAAACTGCTGTAGCAAAAGAAAGAGCCCTGGCCCAAGGAAAACGAATAATAATCGTTACACCAGTACCTGCCCTAGAAGCAGTAACAAGGACAAGCATTCCAAATGCTAAAGCTCTACATCCAAGATGGATACAGTGGGTTAATTATCTTGCTGCAACAGACGTAGTTTACGAATTTGATCCTAATTTAAAAACACAAGAATTTCTCCAATATGAATATGAATCTCCTCTGCCGACCGAAATCCTGCCTCTTGAAGATTACGGCTGTATAAAATATACGGACGGATCAGCACAACCCGCAGTCGGGGGTAAACAAGCATATAGTGCTGCGTGCGCAATTGTTAAAGGTCGTTGGCACGAAGGAAAATTTAGACCACTGGTCACTAAAACACAATCTCTAGGAGATTGTACAGCTCAGTGAGCTGAACTACTAGCATTTAAGATGGCGCTTGAAAATACAGATCGCGAATTCCCCACACTAATAGTGTGTGATTCATATTACTGTGTTCAATCTTACAATGAATACTTGCAGAACTGGGTTCAAAACGGTTTCAGAGATGCAAAAGGTGGCACAATCAAGCATTAAAAGCTTTGGGAACAAGTAGTTCTTTTACACAAAGAACTACAAAAGACTCACGTGATTCATACACTGAGTCATCAACGTGATGGCATTCACGTTGCGGGGAATTCATTGGCTGATGAAGCCGCGAATGCAGCTGTGCAAACGGCTTCCGTAGCTGCTATCACCCGGTCAAAATCAAAAATAGACAGCGATATAATGCAGGCTGTTAGTGCTCCAGTAAAAGATGATAGAAAGACACTCCCGAAAGGCTTTCCAGTAAAGTATTCATACATAACTGATGCAAATAATGTCCCATTTGCTCGAATCCCTGGAGTGGGGGATAGGGCAATTCCAAACATGGAACACAGATTAGGACTTATTTTAGCGGCACACGAAGGGCTAGCTTCTGCATATGCTGGTATTTCCGCCACAAGATCGCTATTAAAACAGAGATATTGGTGGCCACGCATGAGAAAAGAAACTAAGAACTATTTCTAGAATGTGAAATATGCCAAAGAATGAAAGTATCAACGGCAAACGACCAGCGCACACGCCCCTTCTAATCTCAGATAAACCATTAGCATGTGTTTACCTGGACCACTGTGGTCCCTTACAAAGGGATGGCAACTATAAATATATCATGGTCGCAGTGGATTCCTGCACGAGATTCATTTGGATGTGGCCCCAGCACTCGGCTGACGCCAGAACTGTTATAAAAGATTTGCGAGTCTTTATCGGCACATGCGCAATTGGCATGCTACATTCTGACCAGGGTCCTGCGTTTAGCTCTCGAGCTTACAAAGAGGCCATGACCAGCATGGGCATTGCATTGCAGTACTCTTCTCCCTTCCATCCTGAGGGAAATGCGGTAGTGGAAAGAAAAAAATGTGACATAAAGCAATCTATAACGGCGAGGTTATTAGGTACGGGTGATGGGTAGGCATGGGCGGATTTTGCGGATTCGCAATCCGCAAATTTGCGGATTTGCGGATTTGCGGATTGCGAAAATCCGCAAAATCCGCGAATCCTCGCGGATTTTGCGGATTTTTTTTGGGTGTTCGCACGTATTTCTGCAAGTTCGCGAGGGTTTTGTGCAATTTTGCAAATTGCGAACTTACTTGTCAGGTCCCCAGTTTTGCGAACTTGTTGTTTCTACGTGCCCAGCCTGTTTGCAAGCCTTTCTTCATCACTGCCACCCTCTGTCACCACTGGCACTCTCTTTGTTCACCCATGCCACCCTCTGGCTCACCCATGTCACCCTCTGTGTCATCACAGCACCCTCTGGTTCACCAGTGTACATTATTGGGGCAAACAAAGCACTGCCATCCTCTGTCAACACTGGCACTCTGGTTCACCCATGCCACCCTCTGGCTGTCACACCCATGCCACCCTCTGTGTCATCACAGCACCCTCTGGTTGACCAGTGAGTGTACATTATTGTGGCAAAGCAAAGCACACCTGCTAAGTGCCTTAAGTTTTGCATAATTAAATTACAACAACACCTGCCCTGCCCCAACTGGCATTAATGAAGGCTGGCACCTGCTTGTCTGCTCCCTTTCCTTTCCTTTTCCTGTTTGTTGCAATGTAATTTTTTTCAACAGGAACCTAACCGAATTCTGGAGGGCCCCTTCAGGAAGCACTACAGGGAATGGTTACAAATGATGAGGTTGAACTTTTGCACCTGCTCATAGCTTTTCCTTTTGCAACATAGCCAGCCCCCAACACTACCCCAAAAGTCGAAAAACACACACAAAAATCACCACAAACAACATCAACTTATCAACTTACTTGTGAAATCAAATTTTGAATCCAAAAGGCCTCAAATCCAAATATCCAGCAGCATCCACAAAAAGTAATCCTTCCCAGTCAAGATCGAATCCAAAATGGCCAGGAAAGGAAACAGGAACAGGAAGTTGGAGACTGGGGCACTTCCTTCACCCCTCCCCAATGGAGGAACTTGCTGGACAGGAACAGGAAGTTGGAGACTAGGCCACTTCCTTCCTTCACTCCTCCGCCATTTTTTTTTTTTGTAATTTCGCGAGTGCGAGATTGTTGCTGCCCGCGCCGCGGGCCGAGAGCAGTGCGAACACAAGCAAAAAATCCGCAGCGCGCGGATTTGCGGATTTTGCGGGAAATCCGCGAATCTCGCAATTGCGGATTTACCGAAAATCCGCAAAATCCGCGAGCGGAACGGATTTTACGCCCATGCCTAGTGATGGGTGGGTCAAACATTTAATAAGTGTCCAACGTAGTCTTAACAACATGCCAAGAAATTCTCTAAAAGGTTTCAGTCCGTATGAACTTTTGTTTGGAACTAGAATGAGAATTCAGGATTTGGATTGTCATACTTCAGTGGTAGAAGAAAAAACCTTTGACATCAAAGACCTTTTGGCTGTTTTACAGGACTTGAATGAAACAAGAAAAAGTCTAAGTAACATAAAGTTTAAGCCAACGACCACTGAAGAACCATCTGTCCCAGCAAGACCTGTCTGGATTCCAAAGATTGGGGATCTGGTCAGAGAAAAGATAGTGGTGAAGAAGGAATTTGGGCCTTCTTATAGAAAAGCAGTACCTGTCTTAGCTGTCAGCGGAACAAGATCAGTAGTACTACTGCCACTTGCTGGTAAAAAGGAAAACGGAATTGTTTCCATCGATCTGGTGAAACCACAATCATGTGGCCGATAATAAGTAGTAGGCCAAGTGGACTCCCAAGAAATAGCAAAAGACCAAACTTTGCTACAATCCAAGAGGTTCAAACTGAAAGACTAAACACATTTGATAAACCAACAGTAAATAAAAAAGGACTATGCAACAAAGCCATGGAACTTGTGCCTCTTGAAACCCAAATTACAACAATTTGTGAAGGTACACCAATCTACAACGATGTAGCTTCAGAATGTACAAATGTAAGAAAAGAAAATGCAAAGATCAATGGAAATCTGGAAGCGATCCCACCAATTGACAGAACTGCATCTGGCTATTTTATCAACTTTGATGACTTTTCCGATGATCCAAGTGAACATGGACACAAGCCAGCAACAAAAACTTTCAAAGAGAAAATGACCGAGCTGAACTAAAAGAGACATATCTGATCTCACCATGGATTGAATTTTGGATTGTGTTAGGTATACTTTTCCTCCTGCTTTGGCTCATCATGGTTTTATGTTTGGGTAGATTCATTGATGGAAAATATAGCACAATGGACACAGCAAGTCAGAACATAACTTGGTCCTAAAGTCTCACAGATCCTATCACATCGAGAAAAGAGAAATGTCATCAGTGAACATCACAGCCAACTCAATACCTGGGGGTATTGCTTGGGACAGAACTGACTATGATATTTATGGCCCGATTGAGCTCCTGAAGTATCCACACCAGTTCAAGATTTCCTTAAGTGACTTTGTGATACCAAATTCATTTTCTGATGATTGGGACTTTGAAAATATTAATAATATGATGTCAGATTTAGTAATGTCAGCTAAATTTACAGAACATGATTACTTACAGGGTTCATCACATTATGAAGAATTCTACTGTTACAACCACTATGGTCATCACTATTTGCATAAATCTGCACAACCTAGAAATGTTTTTACTTATAATCAATGGGAACACTGCCCAACCCCACCTAAAGGAAGTTCCAAAACATTATTCAAGAAATTTCCATACTTCTCAGGGTTTAACATCAGTGATGCAAAAACGTTTTATTTTAAATTGTTAAATAAGACAGGAATGAAAAACATGCTGACAAATACTAAACTGACTTATTCTCAAAAGTTTTATAACAAAATGTCTACATATGGTTTTGAATTTTGGAAAAATAATATTGAAACAAAAACTATCTGGGGAACAAAAGACTGGCAGGTACAATGTCTAGAATCATTATTTAGAGCCTGCATGATCCCAGAACAAATAATATTCCTGAATGATACCATTCAACAGACTACTTGTCTTGGTTTAGCTAAGATAAAAGACTTAAACAAACCGTCCATTCCGAAACCCATACCTGATTACAATAGCACAGCAGATGTGGAAATAGACGTATGCCACATTTTTCACCAAAACAGAACGAAACCTGATTGGAAAAAATTGTTGATCTGGCCCACTGACACAAACAACTGTCAAGATAGATTCCTGAACAAAAAACAGGGGTTGAAAATAACCAGGCCAGACCCAAGAAATTCCCAGAGAAAACATCCAGGGATAGTTACAACATACAGTGTAGGGAAATTATGCCTTGGGTGGCTACAGAAATCCACACTGGTTGAAATTAAGCAACACTTGACGTTACTTAAAGAAGGTGCTGACTTGCGAGATTTCATAATGGGACCTCGCAAACAGCGTCAAAAATCTTTCATAGCGGCCGGTATATACGCTGCATACAGCGAAGCTTGGAAAGTAATGCAAATTGAAACTGCAGAAAAAATACGAGAAATTGATCGTATAAATTTGGAAAAATCACTTTCAGTTGTGGACAATGGGTTAACGACTCTGTCTTCCAGAATATATTCACTGGACAGTATTGTGTCTTCTGCCTTTGATATAATAGAGCAAGACTTACTATTGTTACAACATGGTCAGTCCCAATTACGTTCTATTGTACAGCTTGGCTGGACGTTGCAAAACCTACGTTCAGGCTACGTGCCATGGCGTCTAATTAATGTAACGTCATTATTCTCTACCTTTAACCTTACTGATAAACAAATCAGTTTGTCACAAAAAGGAGCAGACTATACAATTCTGAGCATTGAGAGATTACCATTGACAATGTCAGAAACACCTGTCATTGAATGGATAATACATGGAAAAATTACAATTCCGATAACGAATTTCCAGTTCAAATATTGCCAAAAATATATACCAGCAGGCCAGTATGAAAAGTTGGGTAAAGGTTACATCAAATCAACCTGGGATTTACCTTACACACTCAAATGTAATAGTGAAAGGAAAAAGGAGGTATTCCTTAGTGGTATTAATTGTAAAAAATCACTGAGCCGTACACTTCTGTATCAAGGTATTAACTTGCACGGAACCTGCAAGGCACTCCTGCAAAACAGATAGAACCATTCTTCAGACAACTCTCTAATGGTAGCTACGTTATAATAACTGACCACAGCTGTTGTGGATTGGTGCCAGGAGAATGCTATCTCGTAACTGTTACTTCCAGGGTCGTTTGCTAAATGCAAGTATTGTATCTAAACAGCAATCCAGACATGGAGGCGGCAATATGGCCTCATGTGAATATCTCTTCTATTCAAATTAATACTTTAAGCAGAATGAAGTCTATTCTTTTACAGACGACTGTACCATTGACCTCATCCAAAGAAACGTATGACCTGCAAGTTGCAAGGACAGCTGCAGAGATACATACCCTTTTATCGACAAATTGCCACGTGCATTTTGCAGAAATGTTAAGCAACATTCGAAACATGTCTGATACCAGTGGCATCGCACATGTATTTAAGACACTTTTATCTGGACTGTTAACACCATTTGAAACAGTTCTGGGCATCTTCCCGAATTTTGTCTATTCTGTCTTTGGCGGCCTACCTTTAATTTTGGGACTCGTAGCAGGAATTTTATTTTTGTTCCTTCTGCTCCGATATGGCAAGCCAAGCCACAGACAAGACTCCAGCAATGATGGAAGAAACGATCCTAGCAATACGATACTGAGACCGTATCACTAAGGTCCTCGGATTGGCCCGGCAAAGAGATCTGAATACAACTTGGTTTCTTTCATTTAGACCAATCTGGCAGGATTGCATCTTACCTGTGCTTCTATGTCTGCTATGCGGAGAAGAATGCGTGTGGGACATCTGTCTTACACTACCATCAGCAGTTCCAATGTATATCGATACTTTGCTAGGTCCGGTAACGACTCATGCAGCGTGTTGTCCCCAGCAGTTACCAATTCTGATGACGGCATTCATTGAGACTTCACCATTACGAATAGCTGGCGGTGAAGTACAAGAGGAAAGCAGCAGCAAACAGGTACAACCTTCTGTGAGCATTGCTGATCCTAACATCGATGAAAGAAATCACATAGAGAACTGCACAGTTGCAGTATTTTCAAACTTTGTCGAACTTTCACCTGATGTTGTAGACCAATTTTTTGCGAATCTTTCTGAAATGATGTTCTCCCCTGAGCAACGAGAATGACATTTTTTAACAAGAACACAGCGTTCCCTGAACTCTGATATTGGCCTTCAGTTCTGTTAAACAAAGCAACTGAAAACATTTGGAACTATTTTTCCCCTGAAAAACGAAATCATTTTTTCTTTCAAATCAAAATATTTACCATTTTTTCTGGCACATGGTACTTTGCTTAAAGTAGAACTATTCTTAAAGAACAGAGCTTCTATTTATAGAGACACTAGAGACAAAATTTTACCTCAGCCTCTAGCAAATGTATATTATAGTATAATAATATGTCATGAAATGGTCTCGACCTTCTTTTCTGTATACAAGAGCCATTTCATGTGTAATTTCATTTCTAAAATGTTTTGCAAATCATTTAGCTGAAATATATACAGTTAACTAAATGATAACTTGCTTGAAAAGACATACAGTACCAATACTAATTTTTCGTGTTTAATCCATACACCAGTTCAAATGCAATTATGTATTTTGGGGTGGGTTGGAAAACACACATGCATCTTATGTTTTCTATTGCTTATTTTTTAGTAATGATGGACATTAATCCGTGGAGTGGGTGTTGTATTTCTATCTAGGACCCTAATTCGATATTCCCAATTCATGCCCTTGTGTGGTTATAATAAATAGTATCCTCATAAAGGCATCAGAATCAGATCCATATTCAGTAAATAGCCCATGCAGTCCAAAGCACGGCAAAGCTACTTCCTTAGATTCCTAGAGAGCACAACGAGTTCTTTCGACACCCCAAACCTTCAGTAACCTGGGAATTCCCCATGTCCTTGTTTTGATTGTTGATTGAACTCCTACGAGCACTAAAGGAACATCCAGTTCTTAGTGACATCTTTTTTTGACGTCTTATGTCCAACCTTACGTCAAACCCAGCACCTTTCAGGTATAAATATACCAACGTTGCCTTAAGCAAACACACAGTGGTGTGGAGCAGAGCGGTTATCTACTTATCCGGAGCCCAGCTGATGTGAGAGCCGAAGGAAACCGCCCCTCCCCTTTTGATGCGCTGGAGAAGCTGCCTTTTCTCAGGCCGAGAAAATCCAGCTCTAGGGTTCCCGAGTTGCCCTTGCGGGTTGCTGGGAGATCGAGTCCTGAAATGCGAGATACAAGACCTCCCTCATTTTAGAACCAAGGTACGGAACTGATTAGAACCTTAGAGAGAATTCTTGATTCCTATACTTGGCAAAAAACCCAACTTAACTTAAAAACTGCAACTTACTTACTCCTTCCCACGTATTAGGCTTAGGTAAGGTACACTGGGGTAGGCGTATCTTAGAAGCACCAGTTGAGTTTGTTAGTCAATGTTTTTATGTATGCATATATTTTATCCATTTTATAGTATCATGGCTAAGAAACCATATCAATGCTTTTACAGTATTATTTCATAATACTACCTCTGAGCTAGCTGGCAAACCTAAATTAGGTTTAACATAGTCAGTAGAGACCTAGATGACCTCAGTCCTTCGTCTACACTGCTGTTTATGTTATTCCAATGCGCAGAGCCTATTAGGAAAATAGGAACTACACTACAAAACATATCCAAATAAAAATGATGAGACTTTTACATTATTTTAATAATTTTTCTTGTATTTATAAATTAAGTTATAAAAAAAATACTAATATTAAAATATATTTTTTACTATTATATAAAAATATTAAACAAAAAACTTTAGATGTTATATTTTATAACATTATTAGTTTCAAAATCAAACATTAAACATCTCCAAAATGTATAATGTATTAATTATTGTATTACATACACAATTTAAAATGTATTTATTATACATTTTAAAAAATTAGAAACTATAAAAAAACTTTTTTAAAACACTCCACACCCTTATCCCCTATAACCCCAACACTCCCCGCCCTTATCCCCTATAAACCCAAAATCCTGCTCCTAACTTTTTTTCTATATAAAACATATGCAATTTATTGAAAAAGTATTAATACATTTACAAATATATACCATAATATAAATGTCACAACATTTACAGAATCAATATTTTTTAACAACAATATTTTCAAAATCAATATTCTTAACAACGATATTTTGTACAACACACTAATTCGATATTCTTGACATCGATATTATACACAGCAATATTTTTAACTTTCAACGTTTTAAACTTGATATTATAGCACAACAATATTTAAAACTCAATATTAAGGGGGTCATTTGGATGGCGGGTGGACTTTATCCGCCCACCACTCTATAGGGAAACGGGACCGCCCACCATAAGGGCGGGGGTCCTGGGGGGGCAATTAGGATGCGCCCGCCACAGTGGCAGAGATTCCTGCATTCCTGTCATTGTGGCGGGCGGTGCACTCAGCACCGCCTGCCACACTGCCGGAAGGTTTGTTGTGCACTTCCATGCACCGTGCGGTGCCTGCCATGTTGTGCATGGAACTGCTGGGGGGTACCATAGGTACCCCCTATGTGCACCCCCCACCACCCAGTGAGCTAAAGAACGATGATGGATTCAACCCAGATCTTTGACTGGGGGTGAGTGTCTCAAAAGTTTCAGCGCTCCGTCCATCATCTCCTTGTGTTTGCAAAAAGATATGAACCCATTCACAGAAACAACCAAAGGGTGTGTGGCTTGGAAATACACCACAATATTCTCATCATTGTTTTTTACCAAGTAAATGCTGGTGCCTTGAAGGAAAATTCTCATGTGACAGAAGTAAGAGAATGTTTTACTAATCCTCTGGCTAGATCTTACTACTGGCCCTACCCTCTATAATAGAACACTGGTGTCCTACCTCAACTACTAACCTTTGCCTACATAGTACAAAAAAGAATGACCCGCAGTAAAAATATGAAAGAATGGTGTAAAATTGTTAGAAAGATTACAAGACCGGCTAGGAGCCAAGATGGCGGCAGAGTAAGACCTGTGGCTCTCACCTCTACGCTGCTCCGGAGCTCCAAGCGTTCTCACATCAGAGTTATGCGCCCGGGTGCTTCCAACTGGGATCGTAGCCCCTGGCGCAGCCGACATACAGAAAAACGACGGCAGATCGAGAAGGATCGCAACCTGGGGTCTTGCTGCTGGCTGGGTCAAGGATTACGTTGGGAGGCTCTCGCCAGACTGCTACTCAGTGCGCTTGCCGGCAAGAGCATAGCTATCAATCGAGCAACCCTGATGCCGAAGAGAAGGTGCCGGGGGTGGAAGCGTGCAAATGGCAGCTGTTCGAGGAGGAGCTGACCCAAGAACCGGTCCACTGCTCCTGAGCCCACGACAGTTAATCGATCGGCCAAGAAGGACACCACAAAAGTGGAACAGGCGACGCAGAAGCCCGGACCTAACCCCGGTAAGACTTTAAAAGACCCAGGCAGCAAGACCTCTAAACTCCCACAGGTTAAGGGCGCTGTAACGGCTGGGGATAAGAGACAACCAATTATACCCAAATATTCTCTAAGAAACAAAACGCGGACCGGGGCATAGACTGTGTGCCAGAGCCCTTGATAAAGACCAATGTTACTGCCGGAAGATTGGGGGGCAGTGAACCAAATGGTGTAAATGACTTAAATGACTTAAATGAACTAATACAAACAAATATGTTGCGCAAAAATTGTGTGTCAAATGAGGAGGCGCGTGTCTCCTGGGGATCAAGCATCGAAACAACAGTACTGTCAGTTTCCGATGTGGGGGGGTCAACACCGAGAAAAGGTGAGGGGGGCCAGATCGTAAACTGATTAATGACACAGTTAATATACCTGAGCTAGCACTAGAAGGTATTATTGATGGTGCCCCGGGGGGAGAGGAAATACAGCCGAAGCAGCAATCTACAGAGGGTGCGGCTGCCCTTCTCGATATCACAGAACAGGGGTATCAGTCTCCAACCCCCACGGAAAACTTTTTTTCCCTAAATGAGGAGTCGCTTGGCTCGGAGTCTTCGGAGCCACATAGCTGCATTAGCAAGGTCGAGGAAGTAGATACCTCCGCAAGTAGTCAGCATGAAGCGAAAAAAATCCATAAGAAACGAAGGTCCTCTGATAGGAAGAAAACGGTCCAGAAGACTGACACCGAGGATGAGACAGATCTCCGATGGGACTACTCCGATGCACAATTACTGCCAGTCGACAGTCATGGAGACCTGAATACATTAGAAGGGGTGAACAAACGGAAGGAGTTGGCGCAAGCTACCGAGCCTACTCTAGCTACAATATAACAATCTTTGAACACCTTCCACAATGAGGTCAAGTCAGAGAACCAGGTTACGCGGACCGGGGCATAGACTGTGTGCCAGAGCCCTTGATAAAGACCAATGTTACTGCCAGAAGATAGGGGGGCAGCGAACCAAATGGCGTAAATGACTTAAATGAACTAATACAAACAAATATGTTGCACAAAAATTGTGTTTCAAATGAGGAGGCGCGTGTCTCCTGGGGATCAAGCATCGAAACAACAGTCCTGTCAGTATTCGATGTGGGGGGTCAACACCAAGAAAAGGCGAGGGGGGGCCAGATCATAAACTGTTTAATGACACAGTTAATATACCTGAGCTAACACTAGAAGGTATTATTGATGGTGCCCCGGGGGGAGAGAAAATACTGCTGAAGCAGCAATCTACAGAGGGTGCAGCTGCCCTTCTCGATATCACAGAACAGGGGCATCAGTCTTCAACCCCCACGGAAAACTTTTTTTCCCTAAATGAGGAGTGGCTTGGCTCGGAGTCTTCGGAGCCACATAGCTGCAGTAGCAAGGTCGAGGAAGTAGATACCTCCGCAAGTAGTCAGTATGAAGGGAAAAAAATCCAAAAGAAACAAAGGTCCTCTGATAGGAAGAAAACGGCCCAGAAGACTGACACCGAGGACGAGACAGATCTCCGATGGGACTACTCCAATGCACAATTACTGCCAGTCGACAGTCATGGAGACCTGAATATATTAGAAGGGGCGAACAAACGAAAGGAGTTGGCGCAAGCTCCCGAGCCTACTCTAGCTACAATATTACAATCTTTGAGCACCTTCCACAATGAGGTCAAGTCAGAGAACCGGGTTACCCCGGTGGCAGCAAAGAAATTACAAGGATCCATGCGTAAAATCTGCAAAACATGCACGGAAATTGCTGAAAAAATGACCATGGTAGAGACCCGAACAGAAATATTGGAAACCACAGTAGACTCTCTGAAAACCCAGGTTACTTGCCAGGAAAAAACGGTTACCGACATCATATGGAAGCTCGAAGAAGCAGAAAATCGACTGCGCCGGAATAACCTCTATATCCTTGGGATACCGGAAAATAGCAAAGGAAGCGATATTAGGGCATTTGTGATCAAATTGTTTAAACATGCATTCCCAGAATTAGTACAGTGGGATTGGGATAAGGAGATACGAGTGCACAGATTTCCGCTCTCACTCCCAAAAATGCCTCGCAAAGAACCAGCCTTCCCTAGAGCAATTTTGATTTTGTTTGGTACCTTTCTGCTGCGACAGGCGGTCTATGACTTAGCCCGACCAAATAAAAAAAGGGTCTGGGAAGGATTCTCTTTCTTTGCAAAACCAGACTTTGCACATGCCACTGTGGAAAGACGATGGAGGCTACGGCAGCTGATTACTCCCTTCCAGAATACAGGAGCCTTTGCCTTCCTACAAAATCCGGCTGAACTGAAAGTTGTGTCAAAGGGCTGTACAATGTTTTTCTCCTCTGAGATAAAGGCTGAGGAGGCCCTTAAAGATATTATTTCGGGGGGAACGAAATAATCACTCTATATATATGGGTCTCTTTTTGTTCTCTCCCTGATTTGTGAAATTAACAAACTTACGGGTCTACGAGATCATTTTAAGTGTCGCAATCCAAAAATGAGACCTGGACATTGACATAATATGTTTGCCATATAACTATGATATATTCCTCTCTCTCTCTTTTGTATGCTGCCCTTATGAATCAATATGGGGTATTTCTGTACTAGGCAAGACAGGAGTGAAGGAGGAGCGTAGAGTGTGGGTGAGGTTGGTCAGACGCTATCAAACAGTCTCAGAATTGAGCCTGGCGGCTTCAAAAATGGTGGAGGGTGGTGGGTTGGGAGGGCTGGGGGGGTTGGGGGGTGGGGGCTGGGAGGGGAGGGGGAGAAGACCAAGGGAAGATAAACACAAATTGGGTAGAAGTAGGGTCTGAAACAGGGCAAATGAATCACAATAGCATAATGATGGTAAGAAATAAGATTAGGGGTCAAAAACACAGCAACAGCAAAGATACGAAGAAGGAACAAGAAATAGGATGGCTAGATTAAGAATTGTATCGATGAATATCTGCGGTCTTAATGACTTAAAAAAGAGGCATACGGTAGCTATGGGACTGCAAGCAACGGAGGCTAACATAGTTTGCTTACAGGAGACAGACATAGAGGGGGGACAGCAGTATTTGCTAAAAACACTAGGGTATCAACTCAAAATCGCCTCCACTCAGGGAGCACGAACTCAAGGCCTATAGGAACCTATGGCAATTACCGAATCGGTAAGTACCGAATCTGTAAAATTACCGAATTGACAAGGGGGACAGGGTGTCACTTTGACACCCTGTTGCACCCCTGATTCAGGCTTGTGTGCCATGTGACACGCATACATGCACTTACGGCTTGTCTGTGTGCCATATGGCACAGGTGTACATGCACAGATGTGCATGTACACAGGAATTCGTTATTTACCATGCAATAGTATTACATGGTAAATAACGAATTCTTAGGGACCTGTGGCACTGTTTGCAGTGCCAACTACATATAGATTTACCGATTCGGTAAAGTTACCGAATCTGTATTTTACAGAATCTGTAAATTTACCGATTCGGTAAATTTACTGACTCTGTCAAATGTAGGCCCCCTACATCTCAATCACCAAATACCGGTTGATAACGGCCGAAATCGGCCGTTACCGACCGGTATTTGGTGACCTACATCTGGCCCCAAGGGAGGAAACCTAAAGTTTTTAGGATGTTTAAGGATCTCTGTGTCTTACATGGCCTGACTGATGGATGGCAATTGAGCCACTCTGGAGATCATGGATTTACATACTTTTCTCACCCACATTCACGCCATGTGCGACTTGATTATATGCTCATCTCTGACTCATTGAAGGATATATGCACCGTAAGAAAGCTTCCAAGGGTATTGTCAGACCATAATCCACTAGAACTAAATACGGCATGTAATAGAAGCAACCCCATAACAAGGACATGGACATTCGAAAGAGCTTTTTAAAAAAATGAAAATTACATATGAGAGATTGGATACCAATTTTCTTAGTCCAGTTTACAGTCAGGACTAATCGAGAAGGCAAACAACAACTAGCTACATTACAACATAACCAGATTAAAGCTGAGGCAGACCAGATCTTTTGCCACACAAAGGGGGCAGGTAGCAGATGAATTAGCGCGAGTAGCCGTTGCTACAAACCTGGTCTCAGAGATCTTTATGGAGAAAGCCATTACCAAAGCTACAATATATAAAGGAAAATCGTATGAACTCAGCGAACAAGTCGGGCATCAGCTAGCAGTTCGTACAGGAGAGGAGATGACAGCTAATATAGTAAAATCTATTCAAGATCTATAAGGCGGGCTGAGAACAGATGCATCCAAAATTAGGGCTTCATTTCAACGGTTCTACTAAGAATTGGATAAAGAGCCAGAGAGAGATCAAGGATTACCTAGGCCAAGGTTTGAGTACTTGCTTGGACCGGGAAGACCAAGATAGCTTAGATTCCCTCCTTAGCTGGGATGAAATACTGTTATCCTTGAAGTCATTGGCAACTGGCAAAGCAGCAGGGGTGGATGGGATTCCAACTGAGTTTTTTGTGAAATTTTCAGCTCAACTCAAAACAGTCATGATGGAGCTTTTCAACTCTATATTTCGGGGCAGGAATCCGCCCCCATCTTGGTCAGCTGCAAAAATTATGGTCTTCTTGAAAAAAAATAAGAACCCCCCTGGAAATGGGATCTTACCGCCCCATAACATTGATAAACAGGGATTCAAAAATGTATTCTAAACTCTTGGCTGCACGACTAGCGCCGATTATCCATAAAATTATCTCAACTCGTCAACACGGGTTTATTCCCGGGAGATCAACAACCGATCATATACAAAGAGTGATTTCCCTATTCGATCATGCTGAGACAACAGGAGACCCTGTGGCCCTTATTCTACTTGACGCGGAAAAGGCGTTTGATAGGGTCTCCTGGAAGTTCCTATGGGCAGCCATGATGAACTGTGAAATCACTAGGGGATTCATAAATGCCATCCAAGGACTCTATGTTAACCTGAGTGCTAGTGTTGCAATAAACGGGACTTTGTCTGAGAAATTCATAATTACGAGGGGAACAAGACAGGGGTGCCCCAGCTCACCTCTACTATTCGCGGTCTATATTGACTCTTTTATCCGCAAACTTGAAAATCATCCCCTAGTTTCACCTATTCGGGTATCTAACCATGAAACAAAAATTCTAGCATATGCTGACGATATAGCCCTGGTCACCAGCAATCCTAATGGGGTTATTGAGGTTATTGTGACCTTTGCCCCTGCCTGCAAGGCCGGTCACTCCATGCACCGCGCAGCTCCCTCCGTGACTGCCGGGACCCTTGAACCCCCCGCTGCTGCCTCGCACAGCCGTGTGCCTGCATTGCCGTTCTGCCTGCCCTCTGCCGGTTTGTGCCCCGATTTTGTATTCTGTTGTGCCTTCTCTGCCTGTGCCCCTGTTATTGTATATTATTGTGCCTCTCCGTGCCTGTGCCCCTGATACTGTTTTTTGTTGTGCCACTGTGCCCTGTATTTTCGCTGCCCCAGTGTCCTTCTCCGCCGCTTTTTCCCCGTCCCGCTCCCCGCCGCTGCTCCCCTGCGGCCCGCCCCCTTTTTTCCTTGTAACCCGCCCATTGGCCACCCCGCTCCCGCCTCCCAGCTGCTCCTCCCTCCCACTTGGCCATTTATGGAGGTCGCCGCGCGGTGGTGAGCTGTGACCTTTGCCCCTGCCTGCAGGGCCGGTTGCTCCACGCACCGCGCAGCTCCCTCCGTGACTGCCGGGACCCTTGACCCCCCGCTGCTGCCTCGCACAGCCGTGTGCCTGCATTGCCGTTCTGCCTGCCCTCTGCCGGTTTGTGCCCCGATTTTGTATTCTGTTGTGCCTTCTGTGCCTGTGCCCCTGTTATTGTATATTATTATTATTGTGCCTCTCTGTGCCTGTGCCCCTGATACTGTTTTTTGTTGTGCCACTGTGCCCTGTATTTTTGCCACCCCAGTGTCCTTCTCTGCCGCTTTTTCCCTGTCCTCGCTCCACCCGCTGCTCCCCTGCGGCCCGCCCCCTTTTTTCCTTGTAACCCGCCCATTGGCCACCCCGCTCCCACCTCCCAGCTGCTCCTCCCTCCCACTTGGCCATTTATGGAGGTCGCTGCGCGGTGGTGAGCTGTGAACTTTGCCCCTGCCTGCAGGGCCGGTCGCTCCACGCACCGCGCAGCTCCCTCCGTGACTGCCGGGACCCTTGACCCCCCGCTGCTGCCTCGCACAGCCGTGTGCCTGCATTGCCGTTCTGCCTGCCCTCTGCCGGTTTGTGCCCCGATTTTGTATTCAGTTGTGCCTTCTGTGCCTGTGCCCCTGTTATTGTATATTATTGTGCCTCTCTGTGCCTGTGCCCCTGATACTGTTTTTTGTTGTGCCACTGTGCCCTGTATTTTCGCCGCCCCAGTGTCCTTCTCCGCCGCTTTTTCCCTGTCCCCGCTCCCCGCCGCTGCTCCCCTGCGGGCCGCCCCCTTTTTTCCTTGTAACCCACCCATTGGCCACCCCGCTCCCGCCTCCCAGCTGCTCCTCCCTCCCACTTCGCCATTTATGGAGGTCGCCGCGCGGGAGCGCAGCGGGGGCGCCGGTTGTGCTCCGAAGGCGCGCCAAAGGCAAGCCCGTCTGCGCCCGTCTGCACCCGTCTGCGCCCGTCTGCGCCTGGCCCGCGCCCAGCGCAAGGACCCCTGGCCCCCGTCAATTCCAGCCCACCCGCCGGACCTACGACGCAGCAAACATCTACACACTCAACACCGGCCGAACCCCCGGCTGCCACTGAGCAACCCCAGGACGCACCCACGGACCCTTCACCTGCCATTCCTGCAAGTTCTCCTGCATCCGGACCTGCACTGCATCCGCCAATCCGAGCACCAGCAGCAACCACCTGAAGTGCATCCTGCTCAACACCCGCTCCGTCCACAGACACGCCGTGGAACTCTGGAACCTCCTCGACACCACATCACCAGACGTGGCCTTCCTCACGGAAACCTGGATGAACGCCTCCTCAGCGCCGACCCCCAGACCACCCTCAGAGGCACCCTCATCTACAGACCCCCAGGACCCCACACACAATTCAGCGAAGACATCGCCGATTTCATCAGCCCGCACGCCCTCCCCTCCGCTGACTACATCCTCCTCGGGGACCTCAACTTTCACCTGGAGAACAACAACGACTGCAACACCACAACCCTGCTGGACAACCTCGCCAACCTCGGACTCAAGCAACTGGTGACCACCCCCACCCACTATGCCGGCCACACGCTCGACCCCATCTTCTCCTCCAGCAAGGACATCACCTTCAGCCACGCCACCGGACTCCACTGGACAGACCACAGCTGCGTCCACTTCAGCTTCAGAAGGACCACGATCCACCACCGCCCTCAAAAGGTCCCCCGCAGATGCTGGAATAAGATCACAGCCGACCAGCTCGCCACATCCCTGAGCCAGAACCCTCCCCCCAGCTCAACGAACCCCAACCAAGCCGCCAACAACCTCATGAAGTGGATCAGCAACAGCGCGGATGACCTCGCCCCACTGAAGACCCCCCCCCCGCCAGACCCGGCGCCAAAAGAGCATCATGGTTTACCGACGAACTCAAGAGCTCCAAGAAGAACTGCCGAGCCCTCGTGAAAGCCTGGTGCAGAGACCCAACTACAGACAACATGACAACCCTCAAGCTCGCCACGCGAAAGCACCACCAGCTGATCCACACTACCAAGAAAACCGCATTCAAAGAACAACTTGACAACAACGTCCACAACAGCAAGGAACTCTTCAACATCATCAAAGAGCTCTCAAACCCTAGCGCCAGAGACAACGACATCACCCCATCGCAAGAACTCTGCAACTCGCTCGCCTCGTTCTTCCAAAACAAGATCGCAGACATACACAACAGTTTCAGCACACAGCCAACGCACCCTATGACCGCACCAACGCCCCCCACCACCACCATCCACGCCTGGACCCCGGTCAACACCGAAGACACCATCCGCACGATGAACTCCATCCACTCCGGATCTCCAACCGACCCCTGCCCTCACCACGTCTTCAACAAGGCCGACTCCGTCATTACACCACACCTGCGGGGCATCATCAACGCCTCCTTCGACACCGCCACCTTCCCAGAGAGCTGGAAGCACGCCAAACTCAGCGCCTCCTGAAGAAACCATCAGCGGACCCCACCGAACTCAAAAACTACCGACCCATCTCGCTCCTTCCTTTTCCTGCCAAAGTCATTGAGAAGCCATCAACAGACAGCTTGCCGCCTTCCTCGAGACGAATGGATCCCTCGACCACTCACAGTCTGGCTTCCGGGCCAACCACAGCACCGAGACCGCCCTCATCGCAGCCACCGACGACCTCAGAGCCCTGCTCGACAACGGAGAAACAATGGCCCTCATCCTCCTGGACCTCTCCGCAGCGTTCAACACGGTCTGCCACTGCACCCTAGTACAAAGCTCAGCAACATCGGGATCCAAGAGAAGGCACTGGAGTGGATCATCTCCTTCCTCGCCGGAAGAACCCAGAGAGTCCGCCTCCCCCGTTCAGATCCGAGGCCACCGAAGTCATCTGCGGCGTACCCCAAGGATCATCACTCAGCCCCACGCTGTTCAACATCTACATGAGCCCCCTTGCAGCCATCGCACGCCAACACAACCTCTACATCATCTCCTACGGCGACGACACCCAGCTGATCCTCTCCCTCAGCAACGACCCCGCCACCGCCAGAACCAACCTACACGAAGGGATGAAAGACGTAGCCGAGTGGATGATGAACAGCCGCCTGAAACTGAACTCTGATATGACGGAAGTCCTCATCCTAGGATCTTTGCCCTCCGCCTGGGACGACTCCTGGTGACCCCCTGCCATGGGCAGCGCACCCAAACCGACAGACCACGCAAGCAACCTGGGCTTCATCCTGGACTGCTCCCTCTCCATGACCAGACAAGTCAACGCCGTCTCCTCGTCATGCTTCAACATCCTCCGCATGCTCTGTAAGATCTTCCGGTGGATCCCCACCGAAACCAGGAAGACGGTCACCCAGGCCCTCGTCACCAGCCGTCTGGACTACGGCAACTCGCTCTATGCCGAAACCACAGCCAAACTTCAGAAGAGACTCCAACACATCCAGAACGCCTCGGCACGCCTCATCCTGGACATCCCCCGACACAGCCACATCTCCGAACACCTGAGAAACCTGCACTGGCTCCCCGTCAGCAAGAGAATCACGTTCCGACTCCTCACCCACGCACACAAAGCTCTCCACAACCAAGGCCCAAGATACCTCAACGACCGCCTGACCTTCTACACTCCCACCCGCCAGCTACGAACGACCAGCCACGCCCTCGCCGCCGTCCCCCGCATCCGAAGAGTCACAACGGGAGGAAGATCCTTCTCCTACCTGGCTGCCAAGACGTGGAACTCCCTCCCCATCCACCTCCGCCTGACCCAAGACCACCTCTCCTCAGGAAGCAACTCAAGACCTGGCTGTTCGAGCGGTAGCGGACCCCCTTCCCCCAGCGCCTTGAGAACCTACGGGTGAGTAGCACGCTTTACAAATGCTTTGATTGATTGATTGATTGATCGAGGAGGAGGCACAGAGGTTTGCAACTGCCTCTGGATATAAATTGAATTCAGGGAAAACCCAGATTGTCATCAATGATAAAGTTCGGATGAGGACTGATAGGGAAGTGGATCATATAGTGTATCTTGGCGTCAGCTTAAGCGCAACGACAGATAACATTGTTAGTATAAATATCGACCCACTGATAAACCGCACTAGATAAGAACTGATCAGACTGGATAATCTGCATCTTACCATCGGCGGTAGGTGCAATGTAATCAAAATGCTGTTTTTACCCAGGTTTTTATACTTTTTTAGAACAATTTGTCTGGAGTTTTCTCCACAATACTTTAAAACCATTGAAACTATGTTTTCTAGATTTATCTGGGGGTTTAAGAGACCTTCTCAAGCTCTTCAATGGATCACGCTGCCGAAAGCAAGAGGGGGACTAGCTAAGCCCAACTTTAAGGTATACTACTGGGCAACAGTGGCTAAGTATTGTGTGAATCTGATATCCGAAGAACCTAGAGATCACCTTATCCCAACACCGCAAGAACTGATCTTGGGGGAAGGGTGCGAGGGGTGCCTATGGCGGCATGTCAATGACAACTACTTTAAGAAAATAAAACTTAAGTTTATCTCTAGCTTATTTAAAGTCTGGAGTGATATACGAAAATTGCTAGGGTTGGGACGATATTCTTGCTATACGTCGGTTAGCTGTAATAATGATCTCCCATGGGTGCATGACTAGGTGGATAGGGACAGGAATCATTCAGTTGGACTGTTTTTATACATTGAATCGTTTGAAAAGTTTCTCAGAGCTTCGTGACGAATACGGTATCAGCCATAGGGATTTCTTTAAATACTTGCAGATCAGGGATTTCTTGCTAAAGAAAATGGGGGGAGCCGGGAAATATTTCAAACTAACACAGCAATAGAAAACCTATGTAGGGAAACCACTCCTAAAATCGGTGAAATTTATGAAATATCAAATAGTACCTTCTCTGATGACATGGATAAACATTGCGCAAGGTGGCAGACTAAATTATTGTTGCAGCCATTAACCCCCGTACATGCGTATGAGCTTTCACAAACATGTCTAATTTCCATTAAACTGCAAGCTCAATTTTATAAAAAATTCTTCTCCCTATATTACACCCCCTATAAAATTGCTAAATGGGCAACAGGAAAGGGAACTACATGCCCGCGCTGCTCGCTGTTTGAAGCTGACATTATTCATCTGTTCACCACCTACACTGCACTATCTAATTTGATAATAGAAATATCTGACTTTTTATCAGGGATATTTCACGTAAGAATTTTAATCTCAACTGAAGAAATAATGCTAGGAGTTGCGGAAACTCATTGGCCTATACATATGCAGGGGCTGATTTTTGTGGCTATGGCTGTCCTCCGACTCTGCATAGCCTCTTCGTGGCTTGACCAACATCCATCGTTTTTTACACAATGGAGGGCAAGATTACTTGCGACATGCAATGTGGAGGTGGCCATCTATAAAAATAAGGGGATAATTAAAAGGAAAAGAGGCATGCTGATATGGGGACCACTATTGCAGTAGATACAAGATCACACTTAGGGATAGAGACTACGCAGGGGGGTTTCTTAAGATGCTCGCTGAATACCAGAGTGAGCGCAAGCCCAGATACCTATGTATTTACTTGTTTATTTTGCAATGCTCTTATATGCTTCCCGTGCTCTTCGCTCTGTATTTCTGTCTCCTCTGCACTGACCTACATTTGAATTTATACCTGGAAACATGTATGTAATAATTTTGTGTTCAAAGTTTGATGGAATCGAGACCTTGGTCTCCGGGGAGGTGGGGGGGGTGTATTAGGGGCATAAAACCTTGAATAAAAATTTGTAAACAAAAAAAAGAAAGATTACAAAACCAGTACAATTATCTTTATGCCTGTGTCATGGTTATAAACAATGTTAAACATGTATAGACTCTTTTCCCGAGGGTCGACATGCTTCCCTGTAATTAAAATGGTGTGCATGTTTATCAGGACAATAGCTTAAAAATAACTCACAGATTAGGAATGATGAACTCACTGCTCCTAAGTAAGTAATGCTGTTCCTGATTTGCCATGAGTGTTCTCAGTTCTGAGAAAGCCATATGTGCCAAACATATGTCATGTAAAATTCAGTTTGACGCTTGATTTACAAGAATCACCCAACATAGGTCATATGTATACTAGGTTACTAATGGAGAACATCTCCCATAGTTATAAATACTCTAAGAAATTAAATATTTATCTAGGCCTGACTGAAATGCAAATTACGCCTGCGTAATTTGTCAATTTCAGAAATTTTGCGTAATGCTAAATTTCAGAAATTACACATTACGCCACTTCATGCAATTACATGCCATTCAATCAAGCAATCAATCAATATTTGCTTTATTCGATTCAAGTATTAAATGACAAAAGCACAAGAAATATCATTCAACATTTAAAAATAAGCATTCATAATTAAAAAGTTTATCAAGCTAAAAACGGATTAAAATCCATTAAAATTACTATAGATATGAAATAACAGACAGATAAGTGTTAACCGCATGCTCAGGTAGTAACAAAATCATCATGTGAATAGTTAGTTTCAACAAGAGTTGGACCTTGCAGCGATGACCTTGGTCTGATGACCCCTTTCAGATATTTTTCAATGTGACTAGTGACATTTTCATCCGCTAGAGATTGAAGCCTTATAAATGCGGGTCGACATTGCCTTAAGCCTAGCATCTTCAAATAAGGCACAATCCTTCTTCTCCTGAGTACAGTATAAAATTTACAAAAAAACTTAATGTGGATTGTCGACTGTTTAGATACATTGTCACAAGGAAAGGGGCAGGGAGAACGTGACCAGTTGTTTAATTGGGGAAATGTAACCAGGTTGTGAAAGTTGCCTAAGCGTATAGACGCGTCAGTAAGAACCTATCATAATTACTTGAGGTACCCAATAAATACGGTTGTATCCCTGTTTGAATCAAAAGTAATTGATTGGCTCTGACTGTCTATTTCATAATGTTAGAAGATAGCCTGATCACCTCCAGATGATTTAAACATAATGTTTTTAAGTCCTTCCTTGAGATATGAAGCATGGAGTCAGGATTGTCAAACAACAAAATGTGGTCAAGGTCACCCAAAAATTATTTAATATATGCGAGCCAGTGGATGTAATTTACCTGCTTCAGTTTCAAACAATCTAAAATCACTTCCCGATTTAGGCCTGTAGACACACCTGTCCAGACCTTATGCCATAATAAAATCGGCTGGTTTTTAATAAGGTCAGACAGGTATGGCAGGCCCAATTCGGCATGGCAGATGTAAGTAGCTGTGCTATCAGGAACAGCGAGGAGGAATCTCAGAAAACTATTTTCAAGTGCCAGCCCCATACAAGGCAACAGCTATACATTTGGCTTTATATATTACCGGGAGCTCATCAATAGGGCCCTTCCCCGACCTCCTTGCAAAATTAATCAGAGCACCTTTAGCTTTAGCAAAAAGTAATTTTCTGCAATTGACAGCTTTTGCCCACAAACCCCTATTGTCAAAAACAACACCCAGATATGAAAAATTATCTACAAAATCAAGTTTCCCGCTATGTATGAAAATATTGCGGCACTTTACACTGGGCTTACTACATTTCATGACAAAGGTTTTTGAGATGTTAATTTTAAGGTCCAGGCTTGACATAAGGATATGAAACCCGTCACTTTTTTTGCAGACAGTTTGGGGTGCGGGCTGAAAGGACCGCATCAGCGGTGTATAATAATACGCCATTTACCCTGTTGCCAAGGCTGGACAGGACTTGACATTCCTGTGCGAAAAAGTCTCCCAAGCTGTTTATATAGAGGGTAAAAAGAAATGGTGAGCACACACCCTTGCCTTACACCCTTTCTAATGGGAAAACTATAACTAAGCTCACCCGTTCTGCCGTAACGAACCCTCGCCTAGGCCTCTAGATAGGATTGTTTTAAGAAATTAACTAATTGACCTTCCACCCTCATTTCCTCTAGAATTTTCCAAAGCTTTGGGTGATTGACACAATCAAACACTGAGCTCAAGTCAGCAAAACACATATACAGACTCCCTTTTTTTGCTTGGACATATTTTCTGATAATGAGGCTCAGATTCAGGCTTTGTCCGATTGTGCCCAGACTAGTGCGAAATCCGTACTGTAATTCTGAAATTATACCTGTATTGAAGGACCGGGTTTTAGAACCCAGCGGCGTCAGGGAGAACGCCCGATGCCTTCGAGTTCCCCTGTCTTGGCAAACAGAGACACGGGACACTTCTTGATGACGTCAAAGACCAACGTTTATTGGCTGCAACCAGGAACAGAGATCTACGAAGCACACACGGGTGGTTCGCTGGAGACTGCACAAATTCAATGAGCGGAGCATGGTCTTTTATGCCAAAAATCAAGCCTCAGGCAACATTCAGTATTAGCATTGGTTTCTTTTTTTTTTTTTTCCTCATTTGCCACCTCGCAACCCATAACTTCTATCTTACACCACCACTGGGCTTTTTATCTCATAGGCTGGTTTAGAGTAATGGGGCGTAGACATCGCCTATTCTTGAGTCTGGCCTTTCTCTGAACCGCCCCTCTTGGCCACCTGACTCAACAGGTGTGTCTTCCTCCATCTCTATTTTTTTCTTCCTGGGGTGCCATGTACCAGCGAGATAGGCACGGGCTTAATCATCGGAAATTAACAAAAAGTATTCAACCAAAACATAAAAGGAAGGGTAACCAAAATCCTCGATTTCTCTTGGAATGGTCTAAGATATCAAGCTTAGCCATATACCTCATGGCTAAAATCCAATCCATTAGACTAGGACTGAGCGGAGAGACCCATAACTTGCATATATCTCTGCGCACTAGCAACATAGCATAAAAAATAAGTCTAACGTTATTATTCATAACTCTATTTTCTAAATCATATCTCCCCGTAATAATTAATTCTGGGCTTACCTCAATGCGTTGGTTCAGAGATTTGGAGATGGAACTAATTACATCTATCCAGAATTGCGTTATTTTTGGACAGGACACAAACATATGCAAATCATCCACATTCGGAGCTTTACACTTCGGACACCCAACAATTCCGCCAGCTTTGAATTTGGAGAGTCTATAAGGAGACCAATATGCCCTGTGGATGGTAAACAAGAGATTTCGCCTTAGGTTTGCAGGCTTAACAATACTATATAGCATAGACATAGTTACTTGCCATTGGTTTTCTGTCGCGATCCTTGGCAAGCTCCCCAACCACAGGGTTTCTGGCAAGACAAATGGTCCATCCTCCATTTCTAATATCGTCCAATACCAAAAGGCAATTTCCTTTTTAAAAGTCTCTGTCTCCAACTTCTGTTCAAAATCGTTTTCAGTCCCAATCTCTGTTTTCACATCATTAACCCAGCTTTGTATCTGCAAGTATTTATATTTTGAGAAAACCGGTCCCCACATTTGTTGACATACACTCCATGGTATAAGTGTGCCATCTGAAAACAAATCCTTCCACCTTTGCAGATCAGGCTCCTTTTTCAATTGTAATGCCAACGCATCTTTTGTCCAAGATGGAGCGCCAGGAGATTCCCAGATTGGAGCCATATGGCTGAAATAGGGCAGTTTTGCTACTTTTCTGATTTTATACCATATCTCTGCCAAATCCCGCAAATCTTGAGTCTCACCTTTTTAAAGAATTTAGGGTCTGAAAACTTATATAAAAAACTAAAAATCGTGATATCCAGACCTTTTCAGCAAAAAACCAAACATTTCTCCAATCGGAGATTTAAATAGGGTACCCAACAGCATCCTACAGTTTTTTAAACAAAAAGCCCATGCATAAATTTGAATATCTGGGGCCGCCAACCCTCCTTTATTAAGTCTCCTCCTTAGTTTTTTCCATGAAATCCGAGAGCCTTTTGACGCCCAGATAAAAGATGTTATCATACTCTGCAATTTAACCAGCCATTCCTTTTTAAAACCGAGTGGGATAGTCTCAAACAAAAAGGTGATTTTCGGTACAATCACCATTTTTACAAGATTAGATCGACCATATATAGAGAGAGGTAAATTCATCCATCCTTTTAATGTAGCAGCAACTTCTTTTTTAATCCTATCAAAATTAGTTTTTGCTAGATCTTCAATCTTTTGTGTTATCCTAACCCCCAAGTATCTCATTTCTGTAGTTGTTTTAATATCCCCTGTATTGAGGTTCCAGGCCATAATTTCTGTATTAACATTGGTTTCATACAAATCAAACAATGACAGTGCGACAATTTGAAAGAAGGAAATGACGACAATCCCATTCTCCGTTGTCCAGCCCACCAGAAATGACCAAGCACATTCCAGAGTACTTGTCGGATCAGGCCGGACAAACCCATCATAAACCCTCAACCCAAATCAGTGATTATGTCGTAAAGGAAAGGCAGAAACAGATTGGAAGTGAGATAGAAAGGTGGGAGCAGTGTACCATAAACTCGGGCACGTCCTACTCTTTGATCTTTATCTGACCAGCTGCTTAATAAGGAACTAGCTCAGCGAGGTCAGCCTCAGGCAAGGAGTCAGTTCGGGCAGGTCATTCAAAAGTCAGCTAAGGCATACGTGTCTCAAGGACTCGTTCGGCCGCAGTCAGGGCCTATGTGAGGGCAACCATACAAAATGGCTGCCGTACACAAAATGGAACCCGAGGGTTCAAACTAAATCCTTGAATACAGAGTGTTCTCTTAGATCGATTCATGCGAAAACACTCAGACACACTACACTCGTCATTTGCGGTCTGCTGACACCAAAATCGGCTTTTTCCGACGACCTTATTTGGACGGGTTCGGAACCACTGAACCAGACCCAAAAACTCACGGAACTACAGGCCCTCCTTTTGCCCTTACATAGGCAACAGACCCAAACCCATGTTATTTTGAATCAGAATCTATATTCATCAGATCATCAATATGTTGCTGTAGCATCATCCTATTACTTAGTACCTCTCTCTGGACAGGTCTCCTTGCACACGAAGTAGTACAGAGGCCACAAATAGCAGGAGCACACTGCACACAGAGACAAAACATGAAAAGGATAGCTACGACCATCACAATGACCATCAGAATCTTCCAACCCCAGGTGGATATCAATCCCCATAACCATCCCATCAATGACCAATCTCCTTTGTCCAAATGGACAGAATCAGAGATCTTATGTAATTTGCAAATGGCCTGGAAAACTGATGGAGCATTGTCTGGAATGAAAATGCAGCAGCTCGATTGAATCAGTTTACAAACTCCACCTCGATCTGCTAGTATGACATCAAGGGCAACTCCATTTTGGAGTGTCATAAGTCTATCCGACTGGAGCTCAGCAGTCAAGTTACTAAGGGCACCGGCAGTTTCGACTATGGTGGACTCAACCACTCTCGTCAACTGGCGAATATTCCTGCTGTTAGCCATCGGTCCCCAGAATGGCAGAAAACCCTTAAAGAAATCTCCCAACTCTTGCCCTGCAGTGTCTTCTTGACTAAAGACACCTCTATCAACTCTCGTCTTATGGTAATCTGCCGCAGTTGTAAAAGTAGAAGGCAACAGGAAAGAAACAAAACATGTGCCCGAAAAGTCAGGGGGCAACCATGTATATGCTTTGTCATAGCAAACAAAGTAAGTACCCTTAGCAGCTAAAAATGCAGGGGAAGACTGAGACGTAAATACATAAGTTTCCGTACAAATGCTCTTCCCTAACTGAGCGCTCGGATTCTTGCCATTACCCTGCAGACAATAGCGACCCTGATGGGGCACTATCCAAATCGGTGGAGAACTCTTCGTTCGCTGGTTAACACTCAGACTAACTCCATATCCAGTAATATCCCATCCACTATAGGGTTGCTTCCCATCTATCGGAATAGTTTCAACGGCATTAGTCCCTTTAACCATGTCGACTATGCCTCTTGCAACAGCACTATTCTTCGGGTTGTCCTTCGGAGAACGTAGAGGATAAACACTATGGGCATAAATAAACATCGTTCTGTAAGCCCAAATCGAACCATTTAAACTAAAGGGCAAAACTAAGTACGGAATACCCTTATCATTCGTATGGGGTATTAGACCACAGATCCAACAGTTTGTCGTGTTCATCACTAACTGGTGTTCGTGCAAAAGTTGAATAAAGGAATTATTGGCAAATTCCAATCGTCTAACTACCTCATGTTCAAGCAAAGGGTGAAAAGAATGAGTAGAAATAGTGGATGGAGGTGTAGGTTGCACAGTGGGAATAAACGTCACTTTAAAAGAGAATGTCACATAACCAATTATCAATGTCATCAAACTGAATAACAAAAATAAACACAGTATTATAAATCGCTTCGTTGTGATCAGTTTGCATAACTTCTTTCTAAAAATCATTGTTTTTGCAGGTCTCTCCAACTCGAAGAAATCCATCCTAGACTAAATATGCTGCTCGCGATGGTAGGTTGATTCTGCTAAGGAATGCCTCTGTCAACCCAGGGCAACTCCCTTAGGTCAACCAGAACCCTCGACCTAGTGTCTCAGGCTTGCACTCCAAAGACTTTCGGCAACCGCGACCCTACAGCTAAACACGGATGGCGGTTCGAAAAACAAAAATGAGTAGATCCTCGGTGGAGAGGTAACCTACAAACCGAAAAGTCATAAAAACTTTATTTGCGCTTTATTTATTTGTCCATGACTCTCAGTCGCAAATTATAGTGGCTTCTTCCAGGCAATTCTTGATCTTTAAACAGCAAATCAGGCTCACTAATGTTCAAGCGATTCAAAGGAGGCACTGCTTCTTGTAAAAGATCGTCACTTTGTCTCTCAGAGCTCGTACCAATCAGACTAGCACCACTGAATGGCAAAAAACGTGGAACAGTGTTAGTTTCAGAGTCTGGAAGTCCCTCCTGGACCCACTTATCGTACGGTAAGGGCAAAGGTGCTTGCTTACAGTGTACACGTGAATCCAGTTTCGTTTGCCTTGCACTCGGACTGCAAATCGTGTTGATAAGAGGACCTGGAAGGGTCCCGTCCAGCGGGGCTGATCGTTCTTGCTCTGCTGAAAATTTCGTACAAACACCCAGCTTCCAGGTTCAATAGCGTGGCCTGGATCTTCTGAAGCTTGTGGTAGGCTCTCATATACCTGTTGGTGTAAGACACGCAATTTAGTCGTCAGTTCGCGCAAATAGTCAAGCAACACAGGATGTTCGATTTCACTAAATTTAGTTGGTCTCGGCACACCCCAAACATTAGCTGGGCGACCAAAGACCACTTCATATGGGCTCAGACCCATTCGCGAATGCACAGTCATTCTTGTGGACAGGAGCGCTAAAGGCAAAGCATCTGGCCACTGTAGACCAGTGCTTGCTTGGATTTTGGCCAATTTCAATTTAAGAGTACCATTATAGCACTCGACTAAACCAGCTGATTGGGGTTGATTTGCAGCGTGGAATTTCTGCCGAATTCCCAATCCCTCACACACTCTCTTCATGACTTGACCCACAAATTCACTCCCATTGTCACTCCAGATAATTCTCGGCATTCCGAACCTAGGGAAAAACTCTTTTATCAAAACCTTCGCTGTGAACAAGGCAGTATTGTCCCTACGGGGATAAGCTTCAACCCATCTAGAAAAAGAGCAAACAACCACTAAAACATATTTCAAGTTGGTGCATCTCTCCATATGGATAAAATCTAGCTGCAAAGCCTCGAACGGATACGTAGGAGGAGCAAAATGACCAGCTGGTGTTGGAATTCCCTTACCAGGATTGTACATCAAGCACACCATACAGTTCTTAACCAAGTTCTCTGCACACTTTGGAATTGCTGCATTCTGCCAAACCGGAGCCAACAACTTTCAAATCCCTTTCACGCTGATATGTGCCATTCCATGAGCCATTGTAACAACCAGATCTTTTGACTGGGATGAATGTGTGACATTGATCCACATTCGGTCCATCACCTGTTTTGTTTGCAATACCGCCATAAGTGCGCTGGGGATGCTCAGACGTGGGTCCCAGGCACTCCACACCACTGGAGTCAAGCTAGCCGGGCTGATGAGAGGTGTTACCTCGAAACCGGTCCGGTCCTCGGATGCTTGATTCCGTTCTGGGAAGGACATGGCTTTTGTAGTTCGGACTGGACTGTTCCCATGGGGCACAGGGTCAGAGCTGATTTGCATATCGCCATTGTCTAACCCAGGGTGGTGTGGAGTGCAAAAAAACGATGGATTTGGGCCCAGATCTTTTGACTGGGATGAATGTGTGACATTGATCCACATTCGGTCCATCACCTGTTTTGTTTGCAATACCACCATAAGTGCGCTGGGGATGCTCAGACGTGGGTCCCAGGCACTCCACACCACTGGAGTCAAGCTAGCCGGGCTGATGAGAGGTGTTACCTCGAAACCGGTCCGGTCCTCGGATGCTTGATTCCGTTCTGGGAAGGACATGGCTTTTGTAGTTCGGACTGGACTGTTCCCATGGGGCACAGGGTCAGAGCTGATTTGCATATCGTCATTGTCTAACCCAGGGTGGTGTGGAGTGCAAAAAAACGATGGATTTGGGCCCAGATCTTTTGACTGGGATGAATGTGTGACATTGATCCACATTCGGTCCATCACCTGTTTTGTTTGCAATTGTAACAACCAGAAGCACATACGCATTGGGCAACAACCATCTTTGATGCTCGGACAAATCAGTCCAACAACCATTCGAATCCAATCTACCCTTGCTTTCTCTCCATTCATTCAACTCTTTCTCTGTAGCTTCAGCTTGAATGGATTTCACACTCTCAATCGTATCTTCACATATACTCTTCTCTGGAACCCATCTCGCCGACCCCGCAACATACATTCGACTCATCACATTTCTCGCAGTTTCTTTCGCAACTTCATCCGCAAATGCATTTCTGCGACCAACATCATGCGTAACTTTCTTATGGGCACTGCATTTCACGATCGCTACTTGTAAAAGCAAAGTAAGAAATTCAAGTAGTTCATTCACCAACTGTCCATGCTGGATCTTCGTCCCATGCGAAGTCAAGAACCCACGTTCACGCCACAAACGTCCAAAGCTATGAGCCACGCCAAAAGCATATTGGCTATCAGTATACACATTCACTCGTTTTCCTTTTGCCAACACACATGCTCTCGTTAATACAATCAATTTCGCTGCTTGTGCTGAATTATGTGGGATACGTGCAGCTTCAACAATCGTATGCAAAGTCGTAACAGCATATGCCGCAGTCGTATCACCATTTGGCAACTTAAAACATGAACCATCAACCCACTAAGTACCATCACACTCAGGAAGAGGAGTGTCTCATAAATCTACTCTCCCTTTCGTTTCTTCTTCAGTTCTCAGAAAAGAGTCATGCTGTTTTTCACTATTATCTATCTCAACTGCAATTGGCAACAACGTGGCTGGATTCAACGCGTTGCATCGTTTAATGTGCACATGACTCGCTAACAACGTCAACTCGTAACCCGATAACCGAGCACTAGTTAAATGCTGTGTCTTCGTACGGTTCAACAAGGTATCCTCTGCATGTGGAACCATGACCACTAACGTGTTGTCTATAACTAAACCAGCAGACTGTCGAATTGAAACAGCCGCTGCCGCTGTGACTCTCAAGCAACTCGGCAACGCTCTAGCTACAGGATCTAAAGTCGACGAAAAGTAAGCACATGGGCGTTGCTTATCGCCAAACTGCTGAGTCAAGACCGACAATGCACATCCCTCTCTCTCATGAACATACAATGTGAAAGGCTTACTGTAGTCGAGAGTACCCAACACAGGAGCCGAACACAGCGCATTGCGTAATTCTGAAAAGCTCTTTTGACATTCATCAGTCCAGGGAATAGGATTTGGAGTATCCTTAACAGTAAGCGCTATCAAAGGCTTCGCTAACAAAGAAAAATTAGGAATCCACTGTCTACAGTACGACGTAATACCCAAAAAGGCACGCACTTCTCTCTGCGTCTTAGGAACACTCATTTTCACAATAGCTTGAATTCTCTCTGGGGTCAGTTTCCTTCCCTCCTTCGATAAGAGGTGACATAAGTAGGTTACGTCTTGTCGACAATATTGCAACTTGGAGAGAAAAACTTTATGATGACCATCAGACAAGTGGCGCAGTAATGACAAAGTGGCTTCCTTAAAAATCTCTTCAGTATCAGCAGCAACTAGCAAATCATCAACATAATGAATAAGGGCCGCACCCTCAGGTTAAAATCAAAAAATCCAGTTGTGTTTTCAAAGCTTGGCTATAGATCGATGGACTCTCGCAATAGCCTTGAGGAGCGCGCTTAAAGCGAAAACTGCGTCCTCCTAAAGAGAATCCAAAGATATCCCTACTCTCTATGGCAATCGGGATACTGAAGAAAGCATTCTTCAAGTCGATCACCGAAAACCATGTGGCTGTAGCCAGAATCAAAGTCAAAAAGGCAGTAATATCAGGCACAACGGGAAATTGTGGAACAACAATTTTGTTCACTTCGCGAAGATCGATGACAAACCTATATACAGGAGGCTGTGAAGATTCAGTTCTCTTCAAGACGGGCAAAACAGGACTATTGCACACATTACCTCTTGTTTCCTCAATGACACCCTTGTCGATCAGATCATAAATGATTGCTAAAAGTGCACGCTCACCATCACTCGAGATGCGGTATTGTGGAATGCGCAGTAACTTAGCATTTGCCTTCAGCGTCACAACATATGGGGGAATGTCCAATAAGCCCACATCATTCGGACCAATAGCCCATAATGAATCCGGTAAAGAAGACAATTCAGATGGAATACTATCCTTCGACAGGTACATCGGAGAGATCACTCTCTCACCCAAGGTAAGATGAACTCCCGACGGAGATCAATACAGTGTCGCATACAATCTCTTCAGCAAATCCAAACCCAACAAATTCTCATTACAACCGGTAGTCAATAGAAGGGGTGCTTCGATCTTACGCAGTCCAACAGAAAGAGACAATGGAGCAGAAATTGGATTAGTAACGGGGCGGCAGAAAAACCTACAGAAACATTATCAAAGTCGGACAAAGGTGCGCCAGGGAGTTTAGAGTGCATAATAGAACTCTTTGCAGCACCAGTATCTAGCAGAAAAGGTTCTGACACACCTGATGCAATCACTTCAAAATAGGGTCCACTTTGATCTACTGGAACTGAAACAACTCTCTCTCTTTGTCCATGGCTGTCCTAACAGTCATTACCGTTTACTTCGTCAACTTCAACATAGTAATCATCCATATAGTACTGTGCTGTCCTACCAGACGAACCTTGCTGCTGATCAAAATTATTCATCAAATTCTGTGGGGGCAAGGAACGTACGTTCTGTCCGCGACCTCTACCTCTAGGCGCCTGTTGAGCACCTCGACCTCTAACACCAGAAGCACCATTCGTGCGCTGTAACAAAACTGGACAACTATTCTTGAAATGACCCTCTTCTCTGCAATAGGTACACTGATTAGGCCCATACAGGAAACGCTGTTGAGAAGACTTGTTTCTTTGCGAGTTTCTCGAATATATTTGATTCTGCTGATAATCGCACTGACTATTAGTACGGGGTGGATAAGCTTTCTGTAGAAGAACTTTAGTCTTCAATTCCTTAGTCTTCTTATCCGCTTTCTCTAACTCATCTTTGCGCCTATTTTCATAGTACTGGGCCGTAGCTAAAATCTGTGCTGACGTGGAAACGGCCCAAGTACTCTCGGAATCCTTCAACTTAGTGCACAACTCGGGAAGCAAATTTTGCACGAATTTATCGACGAACAATCTCTGGCCACCCTCGGTAGCCATATCCTGACCACTATGATCTACAAAAGTTTCTTTAAACCGCGTGAAGAAATCAGAGACAGTCTCGTCTTTTTTCTGCTTACATGCAGACAACTTGTCCCAATTAACACGCACTTCGGGCATCAAAGTCTTCATGAAATTAATAATCCTACCAGGCAGTTCGGAAATAAGATCTTCAGGCTTAGCACCTCCAACTTGTCTATCATTTGCAGCAACAAGATTAACCCAGGTATCACCCAATTCATTATCATGATCCGTATGTCGAATCACGTTCCAGATAGGCTGTGGAACAACATCTCCAAGCAACATGTATATGACCACTAAATTCATGACGCACAAACCCACAGTTTGAGTGGCCTCTTTATATTATCCTGACGGATTTTTGCGCGGATCAGGTAAAGTCTGCTTAAGAGCTAGGACTTCAGCACGCTTCCAAGGAACATGTACCCACACTCGCTGAAAGTGTGCAACAACAGGTGGATGAGCATTTGCATCAGCAGGTCTCCAGACTGGAGGAACCTCACGCATCGGATACTGACGCGCTTTTCTCCTAACTGACGAATCAGACTTAAACAATCGCTCAGAAGGAGCATTATTACGAAACGACAACAACGTTGACACCGCTCTCTCAATGTCAAGAAGAGTCACAATCCTCCCTTTCGCAAACTCGGAACGCACTCGATATAATTCTTCAGGCGCTTTACCCACTTTGTCCATCCACTGTTCATGGAGGAACACACACATCATTTCAAAGACATACCGTTGCTTTGGTGCTTTCCATTGTCGGAAAACATCCATAATACCCTCAAGATCATACTGGGAGGTATACGTAACCCATCTACGTGCCATATGATTCAACACTACACGCTCATCTGTATCAGGCAACTGACTACGCGATTGTCTATCCTCATGCACTGGAGACATACAAAGGAGTCAGAAAACCAGAAAAAGCAGCAGTCATTCGCTGCCTAGTAGAAGCAGAAGATGGAAGAATAAGGGAAGACGGAACAACAGTAGAAGAACCCAAAGTCGGACCAGAAGGAATATTACAGACAGGCGTAGGAGTAGCAGACAAAGGGGGAGGCAAAGTTGGCGGCCCCTGAGGAGGCTGCGCCAAAGGAACAGTAGCCAACGGAAGAGGAGCTGGCTGTGGAGGAATTGCAGGTGGCACAACAACCGGAGGTTGCACAGCCACAACTGGTGGCGGTGGTGCCGTAGCACTCTGTGCATAAGGGGGTGGCGAACTCAAGAGATGTGACATTAAAGGATCTTTCGCAAGATCTTTCTTGTCTTCCTATTCTTTAGGCGGCAAAACTGGGTAGCATCTATCTACCGCTAACTTCTTTGCTCTGAGCATCTTTTCGCTTTCCTGCTCTTCCTCATTATCCCTAAAGGCAACAGCAGCTTGTACCATTGACATACCTCGTTCACGTTTATTCCTCTTCGCTAATTTAATTTCTTTCTGTTTGGCTTCTTTGCGCCATATGCGGAAAGAGTCAAACATTGCCGGCCGGGCTTTCTTCTTGAACAGTTTCGCTTCAAGATTATCTAAAATCTCACTTTCAAAACTACCGTAACGGGGCCACTGTAGGACACTGTCTTTCCTCGTATACTTCCCCCAGATCTCATTATACCTAATAGGGCCCACACCATGCTTTACGTATAATTCATATGTAGGAGTTCCAATCGGAGGAACGGGACACGAATCCTCTAACCGGGAATCCTTAGAACAACCACAACCAAATAACTTTTCAAATCTGCTACGACCAGGCATCTTGCTCACTAGTCTAGCTTCAAACAACAAGGGAAATCTATAAACGATAGTCTCGCGAACACACGAGTCCCTTGGCTTTGGGGCCTGCAGGTACCAAATCAAAGCGATCCACTAAAGGAATACCAAAAACAAACTAAGGACTAGGAGACGCTCCACTCATACTTAACTGAAATGTCGATGGCGTCACCAGAAGACCCGTCAATCGTCTCGCTCTACAAACGTCTAATGCTCCAAAACAGGGCGACAGTCAGGGCAGCAGTCCTTCGTAGCCGTCGGAAAGCGGGAAACCTCGCAGCAAAGACTTTTGGACCACGCTGACATAAAGGGGTCGATGAAGTGGTAGGCCTTCCTCCAGAATTTTCACACGAAGCTCCTCACAATCTTCAGGCTTGGACCGGTACCGCTGAAGTCGCCCCACGTTGGGTGCCAAATGAAGGACCAGGTTTTAGAACTCAGAGGCGTCAGGGAGAACGTCCGATGCCTTCGAGTTCCCCTGTCTTGGCAAACAGAGACACGGGACACTTCTTGAGGACGTCAAAGACCAAAGTTTATTGGCTGCAACCAGGAACAGAGATCTAGGAAGCACAAACGGGTGGTTCGCTAGAGACTGCACAAATTCAATGAGCGGAGCATGGTCTTTTATGCCAAAAATCAAGCCTCAGGCAACATTCAGTATTAGCATTGGGTTCATACAAATCGACCAATGACAGTGTGACAATTTGAAAGTAGCAAATGACGACACTCCCATTCTTCGTTGTCCAGCCCACCAGAAATGACCAAGCAGTCGTGGAAGTGAGATAGAAAGGTGGGAGCAGTGTACCATAAACTCGGGCACGTCCTACTCTTTGATCTTTATCTGACCAGCTGCTTAATAAGGAACTGGCTCAGCGAGGTCAGCCTCGGGCAAGGAGTCAGTTCGGCCAGGTCATTCAAAAGTCAGCTAAGGCATAAGTGTCTCAAGGACTCGTTCGGCCGCAGTCAGGGCCTATGTGAGGGCAACCATACAAAATGGCTGCCGTACACAAAATGGAACCCGAGGGTTCAAACTAAATCCTTGAATACAGAGTGTTCTCTTAGATCGATTCATGCGAAAACACTCAGACACACTACACTCGTCATTTGCGGTCTGCTGACACCAAAATCGTCTATTTACGACGACCTTATTTGGATGGGTTCGGAACCACCGAACCAGACCCAAAAACTCACGGAACTACAGTATCCTAAGCCCACGTCTGCAATCTATTTAAGACCACATGTCCGGCGACCTTTTCTAGGGAGTCCAACAATGAAATGGGGCGGTAGCAAGCTGGATCATTGCGATCACCTTTCTTAAAGATGGGAACAAGGGTGGACTCTGTCCAGGTCAAAGTAAAACCTTGAACACAGCATGCCCTTAGGACCAATGTTAAAAGTGGACCCTACAGCTTAGGGCATGATTTGAAAAGGTCCACGGGTACACAATCTTGGCCCGGAGCTTTGTTCCAGCACTAGCATTTATAGCCTCAATCACCTCATCCACCTCAAAATCGAGGCGGATCGGGAGATGGCTACAAGGGCCCAAACCAGGGCCCACACCAACAGCGGGAACAGAGCCACTGTCATATAGTCTAGAAAAATGGGACACCCATTGATCCTACTCAATCGTATTTTCTAAACTAGGGGAGTGTTTGGGGGCCAAGAAAGGTGCATTCACAGCCTTCCAAAAGCCTTTCATGTCCTTTAAGACAGAGGCTTGCCTAAGTGCCTGCCACAATTCACTTCGAATGGCCTCTTTACGTACTTTAAGGGATGTTTTATATGCCAGCCTTGCCCATTTTATTTCATCCCGATCTCTAGTCACCATTCGTGAAAATCTACAGTGAACACACAAGAACAACAGAACATGAACAACTGTTGTTTAAAGTGCTCTTGTTTTTTCCACTTTTTTTAAAGCAGAAAATAGATCCATGTTCCAAAATCTGATGCAAGTACACATTTCATACTATTATATAGCGCTAAATAACATATTACATTTCATATAATTATACACAATTTTGCATAATTTTGATTACATTTCATGTAACTAAGCAAAAGCAAACTATGCGCCTTTTGCAAACCCCTTGATTTATTCATATCAGGTGTATACATTTTTTATGGACATGGAATACCGGCACACACTTGGCAGATACATGTTATGATTTGATACAACGATGTTGATAATAAGTTTCTACTGTTAATTCAGCCCTACCCCAGAGTTCCAGGAAATGGAGATGCTCATGTCTCATGAAACCATAAGTGAGTACTGCCTAACACTATGAGGACATCAAGGCCAGTGAAATCCAATAAGCATGGCTCCTAAGCATCAATTTGCCTTCTAAAAATAGAGACAATTTACTACTTAAAGGGAATTTCACATTTCTTGGAATAGCTGTGGTATCAACAAGCTATGTGTTAATATGAATCGTCCAAGCGGCACAGTAGTTTTTGCTATATGCAGGAAACAATACGAGCACATTTTGCATAAAAGTAAATTAGAACTCCAGTATGACATCTGGGAAAAGCGTGTTATGGCCTGCATGTTAAAAGATGCTAGCTTGTTTTGGCAGACTTTTAAAAGTAAAAAACGACCTAGCGGTGGTAATATATCATTAGATAGACACATAAGCCCCGATCACTGGCTTGAGCATTTTACCCAGATTAATAGTCCTGTTGATTCAAGTGATACTATTACTGATCAACCTCCAAATAGCTATACCTTGAATATTGAGTTTTTGTTGTAAGAGGTCATCAGGGTCCCCGCCAGACTAGGAGAGGTGGGGGAGTGGCCATTGTTTACCGTGACAGCTACAAATGCCGAACCACCCCCACCACTTCACCAACCTGCGAAAGTCTACACTTCTCGCTAGAATTCTCCCCCACTACTACCTTCTCTGGCATCCTAGCCTACCGTCCTCCTGGCGCTCTTAACAATTTCATTATTAAAATTACAGATCTTGCTGCAAGTACCGTGTTATCCTCACCCAACTTTACCTTGTTGGGGGATCCCAACTTGCATCTAGACGACCCTCACGATACTGCAGCCAATACTCTTTGCTCCACCCTTCAAGCGCTGGATCTACATCAAAAGGGGTTTCATGTAACTCACAATAGAGGTCACCTGCTTGACCACATTTACAGCAATATTGATGATTTCATGGTTGAGCCCCCTATTCCATTACCTTGGACGGATCACTTCTTGATACCCTTTACTTGGTGTTCAAACCCCTCTCCCTCCACTCACGGCCTCGTTAAACACCGAGGTAGGAAATGGTCCTCACTCCCCCTCCCTGCTTGGGAAGCTGCCCTGGTTAAAGATACACCTAGGAAGGCACTGAATGCCAATACAGCAGCCAACAACTTTGATGATTGGATCTCCTCCACACTTGATATGGTCCTCCCCGTACAGACTAGTAACGTCACGAAAAGACCTAAAGCTGTCCCATGGTTTACTCCCACTCTCAAGACCATGAAATTAGCCTGTCGTAAATACGAAAGAGCCTGGAGACAGGACTACTCCAAACCTAGGAATGATGAATATAGAGCTGCCATTAGGCTCTATAAACAGGAGATAAAGGCGACACAAGCTTCTTTTTACGGTAGCAAAATTAATGCAGCCACCAACGCCCCAAGGGAAATTTTTAAAATTGTTAAATCACTCATCTCACCCCCTGCGGAATGCCCTTCTGCTGATGGTGCCCAAAACCGCTGCAATGATTTGGCTGTTTTCTTTTCTGAAAAAATTCAGACTATATATTCCTCTTTCGAAGGATGCTAGCAACGATTTGGACCCCCCCGTCTCCACAATCTCTGACGCCTCTGTCTCTTGTAGGCTTGACATAATCCCACTCTTAGACATTTCGGCCCTAGACAGACTTACTTCCAAAGTTTCCTCTGGCTCCCCCAACGATCCAGCACCTCCTCAGACCCTCATTAAGGCTATGGACGTGATTCGCCCGGTCATATTGGACGTTCTCAACACTTCCATCTCCTCTAAATCCGTACCTCCTTTATGGAAGTGTGCGATGGTGAGGGCCTTGCTGAAGAAGCCCAATCTTGACCAGTCCAACTTGGCGAATTACCGTCCTATTTCCTTGCTCCCTTGGTTGAGCAAACTGCTTGAGAGGCACGTAAATAACATCTTGATGAACTATTTGGAGTCAAATAGCCTTCTGCGTGCCTCTTAGACAGGGTTTCGCCCTTTACATGGGACTGAAACCGCCCTCCTAGCGGTGACAGAGGAAGCAAGAGCAGTGTTAGACCGGGGTGGAAAAGTCGCCATCATCCTATTAGACCTCAGCGCCGCGTTCGACACGGTCAACCATGTCACGCTGTTACAACGACTGGCGGACATGGGCGTGTCGGGCCCGGCCCTGGAATGGCTGACATCCTTCCTGGCTGACCGTTTCTTCCAGGTCTTTGAGGGTGAGGCGGTGTCACCTAAACATCCACTCAGGTGTGGGGTTCCTCAGGGTTCTTCCCTGAGCCCCACCCTGTTTAATGCCTACATGGAACCCCTAGACAGGATAGTCCATCCCTTCGGTGTGCGTATCGTCACCTACGCGGACGATACCCAACTGGTGGTCTCCTTAGACCACTCGGAGGGATCGTCCAACACCTTAGGCCCCTGTCTGGAGGCTGTTGCCAGATGGATGCAATCCTCCTGTTTAAAACTTAAGGGGGAGAAGACAGATGTCATCTTATTGGGTAACCCTTCTCCCTCTGTTCTTGCATCCATCTGGCCACCATGTCTGGGCCCGCCCCCCGCTCCCAAGTCCCAAATAAAAAGCTTGGGGATTTGGTTTGATACAGCCTTGAACTTCTCGGCCCAAGCCACAAAGACTGCAGCTACCTGTTTTGGATTGATGAGGATGTTGCGGAAGGTGCTCCCTCTGCTTCCATTTCAGGCAAGGAGGATCCTGGTCCAGGCTCTCATACTATCTCGCCTGGACTACGGGAACGTCCTCTATATGGGAGCACCCTCCTTTGTCATCCAGAAGCTCCAAGTCACCCAAAACAGTGCGGCCCGTCTACTCTACAATCTTCCTCGCTGGCAGTCAGCAAGGAATGCCCTAAGGGAGCTTCACTGGCTCCCCATAGCGGCTAGAGTACAATTCAAGGCCATGTGTATTTTACACAAAGCCTTCCATCGCGTTGGCCCTGCAATTTTACAGCCCTTGGTCTCTCCCTATGTCCCGTCCCGCTCCCTCCGATCCTGTACCCTCCAGCTGGCTACCTCCATCAGAGTCAGGAAAGCCCGCTGGGGAGGCCGCTCCTTTTCACACACTGCGGCTAAGCTCTGGAACACCCTTCCTTTATCCCTTCGAGGAACTACTAATCATCTTTCCTTCAGGAAAGCCCTGAAAACTCACCTGTATGCTAAATCCTGCTGATCTGCCCTGAGCCCACGCTAAGTAAGCTTTCAGTCATAAGCGCTACGAGGCCTCCGGGTAGATAGCGCTATACAAGTGCAAAAAAAAAAAAAACTTTAGCCGTTCCAGTTAGGTGTCTGGGCCAGATGGGTATCCGATGGACTTTTATAAGCTTAATGTGGATTTATGCCCCTCTCATTGTAAATTATATTAATTTGGCTAGTAAAACGGGTTTGCCACAGACCTGCAGAACTGCTGTGATTGTCAAAGTATTTATGCAGTACTTCATGCAGTAACAAAGTGAAAACACTAATCAAGAATAATCCCACACCAAGTTAGAAAAATCTGGTAAAATGTAACAAACTATTTGCCACCAAAATTACAAACATCCCATCAGTAGAACTGGAGATATGAAATCTTAAAGAATTTAGGTAATTAAAGAGACTAAAAGCACAAATCGCCACTTGCGATTATCTGGTCATGCGAGACTGGGTAAAAGCCACAAGTTCAGGGCGACCACGATTAAGCATGGGCCAGATGCAAGCACCAGGTTAGTCCAGCTGAATGACTTGCCTTCTAAGTCCAGCGCAGAAAGTTCCATTCTCGGTGGAAGGTGCCCAATAGGAGGTCAATGTAGCTTAAACAGCAGACCAGGCATAGCGAATGGTCATCGATGTATAGCAAAGATTCTGTTGGGCATCGCGGACAGTCGCGCTGGAGCTGGTCACCGTGAGCTGTCAATGCTGTTGCGCAAAGTGCAGATGCTGCACTGCAGAGTGTCATTGGTGGTTACTGTGGTGTGAAGGGTCAGGTTCAATGGGCTTCACCTTGGCGAGTGGCATGAGAAGTAACATCCTGATGTGAACAGGCCTGTTTGCATTTGCGAAGAACCCAAAACTTAAGCAGTGCTCAACTGAGGCCACATCAAGAGTCCAGGACCTGAGTGACAGCTTTTGAGGGTCAGGAATACAATCCAGCAGAGGCCAGCAGGGCTCAGGCAGGTCCAGTTGCAGATCCTGGCAGGAGGCCATCTAGGCAGTTGCAGGTAGCCTCTGGATCTTGTTATGTACCTGCAGCTCAAAATACGAAGTCAGCTGAGTGACCCTTGGAGTCGCTTCAGCCTGGAGCGATGGCTTCAGTTCCAGTCTTCCTTCTCACCAAGCAGGGCAACAGGGCACCAGAGTAGAAGGGAAGCAGAGAGTCAGGCCTTCTAGTAACAAAGCAGCACAACAGTCCTTCTATTGTATTATTCAATGGGCCAGGAGTGTACGGAAGAGTTGATTCTGGTGGTCCAATATTTATATCTGGTGCCCACTTTCAAGTAGGAGAGGTTTCCAAAGAATTCCATTTGAAGTCTTTGGAAATCTCTTCCTCTCCTGCCCTGGCTCCAAGTTGTCTGCATGGAGAATGCAGTGATGGCAGGTGCTTTGCGTGAAGCAAGGGAACTGCCGTTTCAGTTGAAAGTAGGGTTGTTCCCAGCTCCTCCCTCACTCCTGCCAGTTGGTAGCCCATCCAGGCACACCTAAACCCACTATTGTGTGAATGTCTGGGAGGAATAGACAAAGTCCAACTGTCAGCGCACCCAGTCATGTGACCCAGTACCAACCTGTAGGCAATGAATAGATAGGGCAGCAAAATGTCAACTTTCCAAAAGTGTAATTTTCCAAAATTGTAAATCAAAATCTGGCTTTCCCATTAAAGAGTTTTTTTAATTACAATTTCTTAAACACCAAACAAAAAATGTTCACCTGTTCCCACATCAAACATTATCATTTATTAAATGTAATATGGCAACCCAATGTTATCGTAAGGGAGAGGTAGGTCTCACACTAGTGAAAACGAAGTTAGGTGTTTTTCACTACAGGACATGGAAAACTGAAAAGTACTTTTTTAATACACTAAATCCTGCCTATGGGATGTTTAGGTCCTACTCTGAGGGTGACTTATATGTATTAAAAATGAAGGGTTCGGCGTGGATAAAGGTCTACTTTGCTAGGTCAAAATACAGTTTAAAACTGCACTCATAGGCTCCAATGGCAAGCCTGAGACATGGTGAAAAGAGCTACTTGAGTGGGTGGCACAGCAAGTGCTGCAGGCCCACTAGCAATATATTCATTCATTCATTTTCTTTATTTCGGCGTCATTTTGCCATAAAAGATTGTAACAATAACATTTCATTTAAAACCATCCAGAATCCATTTAACACACTATAATATAGGTGATATTTAACATTTTTAAAATACATATATTTAAAAGTCATAAAATATTACTACATAGCTTTCTGATTGAATCAGTTCATAACAACATACAACGTCCCATAGCTTTACAACTTAAGGCCTTTTTTCTTACGAATGAAAAAAATACAGCGGAGGTATCTGCTGACACTGAATACAACAGTCTGTGATGTGTCAGTTTTAATTATTCTAAATGCTGTCATACATGACCTGGTTCCTAAAAGTTTACACAGGGGTTGAATCCACTTTCTTCTGGCCAGAGTGTATGCTGGGCAGAAGAAGAGGATATGCATGTCGTCCTCCCTGTGCTTACCCTCACACAAAGGACATGTATTTCCTACAGTTGCCACATCGTTAACATTTTTTCTAGACCAACGTGCAAGAGTTGTATTGGTCATAAGGTTGCCATACCTGAATTTCAAGAAAAGGGTTTTTGCAAGTGGGGGCTCAATTTCATCGAGAAAGCTCTCAAATAGGGGTACAGCTCTCAAATAGGGGTACTAGCAGTATATAATTTACAGGCCCTGGGTACATGTGGTACCACTTTAATAGGGACTTACACGTAAATTAAATGTGCCAATTGGGTGTAAGCCAATTTTACCATTTTTAAAGGAGAGAGCACAAGTACTGTAGGACTGGTTATCCTTGGTAAAGTGTGCAAGGTCATATTAGCCACCACAAAGTGGTACAGAAAACTGGAGGGTGAAGGCAAAACGTCTGAGGATAACAATTCAGAAAGAACTAAGTCCAACAAAAGTCTTACATTATGCTGCAGTATCATATTCTGCTACCCAGAAAAGTCCGTAATCCAGCCTGGGAATACATTGGACTACTGAATCACTGTTTCTTAATGGCCAGGTGTTGTATATGTCGGGAATTGGGGTGCTGCAGCGTCAACAAGGGTAATCTCTGTAGTCTGTCTGTCTCTCTCTCTCTCTATCTCTCTCTCTGTCTCTATCTCTCTCTCTGTCTCTTTCTCTCTCTCTCTTTCTATGCTCTTTCATCTGGCTCTCATTTCCCTCTCTCCCCTTCCACTCTGTGCCTTTACTCCCAAACATCCATCCTATACCAGACCTCCTTGCCATATGATCACAGTGTTGTTGTGGCCAGGCATTCCACCCCAAGAGAGGTCCTATGGGTCACATTATATGTTTCCTGATCACTTTTGCTTCCATAATCGTGGTTCTATCACACTAGCAGTGCAAATGGATAGGAAAAGTGTTAGGGTCTGTGAGCGGGACACCAATGTGGATGGTGCTAGAATCTGAACGGATGACAGGTCAGAGTGTGACAGAGATAGGTGGGAGGGTACGGAAAATATTACAGCAACTAGGAGGTGACATAGATGGTGAGAGTGATAGAAACTAGGATTATTGGCATGAAACGGTGGAGTGGGAGGTTTGGGGTGCAATGATGCCTAAAAAATGAAGTTGTCTGTCTGTAACACAACTGGTGCTCATGTAAAATGCTCTGATACCTTTAGGTCAAGTTTGAGCTATATAAAACAGTGGAAAACAAAGTATGATAGGAATGGAGAAAGTGGCAGGGTTTGGGGATGGTGGTAAGGTTTAGCCGTGTCACAGTGATTTTGAGTTTGATAGGGACTGGAAGGAGGGGCAGGGTTGTTCTGGGTGAGAAGGAATGGGCGAGTGATATGGATACGGAAGGTGGCAGTGAGCAGGAGTTTGACAGACTGGCTAGGTTAAAAGGCACTGAGAATGTGAAATGGTAGGTGAGGGTGGAAGAGACAGGGAATGTGACAGGGATGTGGAGTGTGACAGGCATGAAATATGTGGCAGGAACTAAGAGGGTGACATGGCTAGGGAGACTGAAGGGGAGTGGGAGTGCGGTTGAGAATGGAGGAGGGACAGGCAAACAGAGAATGCCAAGATAGCGGAGATAGCAAGGGCTAGAATAGTGGCGGAATCTGAAAGTGTGACTCCTCCTTGTACAAGAAGTTGGAGTGTGTCAGTGACGTGGGGAGTAGGATGGTGCAGGAACATTATTGGTATTGTAAGGTTGTCATGCACAGGAGGGGCACAGGAATTGAGAGAATGAGTTAACTAATAAGGATGAAAGGCTTTGGGTGTTTGACAGGGAATGGTATGTGACAGTGACTGGAAGGGTGACAATAAGAAGGGTAACTGGAACGGGGGATGTCAGTGATGTGAATGTAATAGGTTCTGGGTGTATGACAGGGATGAAGAATATGCCAGGTCCTCCCATGACTGGAAAAAAACATCCTGGGACCGGTTTAAGGGCATCACCCCATATCAGCTATGCTAGCTTAAATCCAGTGGTGCAGTGAGCATGTGATCCAGGTCTGGGCATATCTATTAACCCAGATCTGTAACTGGGGTGAATGCTTTATTGGTTCAGCATTCTGTCCTTCATCTGTTCTTTTTGAATTTGTCAACCTAGGCGGGAAGGGTATGCCCAAACGTTGGTCCCATGCCCACTACGCCACCAGATTCAAGCTGACCTGGCTGATGAGGGGGAAACCCCGAAACCGGTCCCAAGATGCTTGATTCTGGTCAAGGGAAGACCTGGCCTGACAGTTCGAGCTGGACTGTTCGCATGGGGAGCAGGGTCAAGACTGATGTGTTTTTGGCTGCTTTTGCATTGGAATGGTGTGGCTTGAAAAAAACCAATGGATTTAAACCAAATTTCTGAAATGGGGTGAATGTTTGATTGGTTCAGCATTCCGCCAATCTTCTGCTCTTTCTGCATTGGTCACCCTAAATTGGAAGGGTTTGACCAGACATGGGTCCCCTGCTCGCTACGCCACCAGATTCAAGCTAGCCTGGCTGATAAGAGGTGAAACCCTGAAACCGGTCCCAGGATGCTTGTTTCTGGTCCAGGGAAGACTTGGCCAGCAGTTTGGCCTGGACTGTTCCCAAGGGGAGCCGGGTCAAGACTGATTTGCATGTGGCTGGGTCTAAAATGGAATGTAGTGGCGCGCAAAGAAACAATGAATTTAACTCAGATCTATGACTGGGGGTGTATGTTTAATTGGTTCAGCATTCTGTCCATCATCTCTTCTTTTTGCATTTGTCACCCTAAGTGGAAAGGGTATGGCCAGACGTGGGTCTCATGCTCACTACGCCACCATCCGGCAAGATTTTTCTAACTCGGGGGTCCAACTCTTTTCAGTCAGAAGGCTGCAGCTCGAGGAAACAATCTACTTGAGAGGCAGCAAAATCAACTCAAGTACCTGCACCTTCTGGCAGTGCCGTTCGCTCTGATTTTTCAAGACGGGATGTGCTACCAGTGCTAAATCAAGCGCAACGTGCCTATTCGTGCTTGTTGGCGAAACTCCTTGAAATCTCATGGAGTTTTTATGTAACTCCTCGGAATTCCGCTCAGTCCAATTCTGTACGTTCCTCCCCATAGATGATGTCCTTTCATCTCTGAGAAGAAAAAGCCTGAAGACTCCCTCTAGAGAGAGGCAGTTGGGATAGGGATACTTATGTGCTCACCAATGCTAAATAACCCTAAGCCTGTCACTAGGCACCTGCACCACATCTCTGCATTCTCATTCACTACTCACCTGCAATGAACATCCTTGAGCCCAGGACAGCAGATAACCACCTGCCCAAAATCACTGACTCCACCTGATTCGTTACCCAAAAGTTGCAATTATTTCTACCACACGTTAGTAATTTCTTTCCACACTCTACTTCCATCATTACTTCATCATCATCATCAGGCAGTATCGACCACATAAGCCGAGCCAGAGAGGGTTATTGTACCCTTCACACAATGTTAAATCCGTCACTTAATGCAAATCGATTATTTACTCATGACACCCACATAGCTCTCTCGTTACCCAGTTCCAGGTGTGAGTGGCTTATGCATTTCTGTTTTTTTCGGTGCATGCTGTGATTTGTAGTCCTGTACAGCCCATTATAAACGACAACTACAAGTCCCAGAATTCAAAGGAAATTCCTACTCAGGGTGCGCTATGAACGCATGGAACAGGGAAGCTCTGCACTCACAATATGCATCAAATAGATTATTAAGCATCAGAATTGCTGAAAAAGATTTATTTGAAAAAGTAGTTTTGAAAATCATTGTCAATCGGAAAGTAAAATAACACAATGCAGACACTTTTTGACTCAATGCGAAAATCCCTCTTATGACATTTCCATTATATCAGTAAACGGTATAGAGTGCACTTCTATCCTTACATTCGAGATATGCTAGTGCGCCTTGCTATGGTGATGCAATTAATTGTCCCATGTGGGATGAAAAGTAATCTCAGCCTACTTGGATGAAGCAGTGGTGCAAGGTGTAGATTAGATGTACGATGAGGAGGTCCAGGATCACAGTGCCTCAGATTCACAGCGACAAACGATTATTTAGCATCTATTTATTACATATATTTATGTAGCACAAAGCCAGCCATCTAGGCAACGGAGCACTTGACAAGAAACATATAGCCAAGTATACTAACAATGATTATTGACAGTGATGAGGTACAGAAACAATATTCGAGTTATGTTAGTATCTATATTTTAGGTGTGATTTGAACAGGTGGCCTTGGTTTTCAAATATTTCAAAATGAAAGCAGGTTAGATCTGTCTTATGTTCTCCAGGAGTTGATTTTAAATTCTTGAGTAATGGTAGGGAAAAGCGTCTTCCGATCAATTTAAGGCCGACTTGCAGTACAGAAATATTTTAAGGTCGTGATAACTCAGATTCACAAATTCACTGGCTTTGTGGTCACAAAAGGACGATTTGACATGTAAAGCAGTTACTCTGGGAGTCAGAAAAGCCTTTCCGACCCATAAATTAAGTTTTGCGACAACATCCAAATAGCAAGTATGTGGGGCCATGAATGGTATGTCACCATCCTATTTGAGATGTCAAATGCTATGTATCAATGGTTTGCAACCGCGGTTTCGATTGCGATTCCAATGATCAGTTTACCCCCTAGTTGGGGTGGTATTTGGGAATTATGGCAGGTAGTCATTCATTTCAAGTGAACACATGAGGTCTGGCCTAGAGGCAGCTTTAACTGTCTGTTCAGTCTCATGCAATCGAAATAATTCATAATAAAAGTATCTACGCATATGCATATATAGGGAGGCTTTGACTAAGTTCTCTTCTGCCATTGGTCCATGGTATTCTCATTTTGCTTCTGTCAACCCTAGCATACACCACTTCAGCCACTCGCGCTCTCGTACTGTGAGTGACGTCATTTTGGCTGATCATATGTAAACATCTGCCTAAAAAGAAGTACATTAAAGCTTTTACGATTTTCTATACCTATTCTAGGCGCATGCGCCTGCTGGAAGCACTAGTAGACCGCTATAAACATTACAAAGAAATCATTCTTTTGATGTATTTTTTAATGCAAGAATATCCCTGCCCCATGTAGGAAGTGACACGTTTTCACTTTTTCTTCTTTTTATTTTTTGGTGGGACATATTTGCAATCAAAAATGTAAAAAAAATACCATTGTGCCTGTTAGACCTGGCATCTTTTGACGTGGTTTCCCCTGTCTATTTGCTTCTGAGCTCTGAGTTTTTTTTTAATGTGTGCTGAACTGCTAAAGTGCAAGTGCTTCATGTCTAAAAGGTAATGGTATTTGGTCTCTCCATGATCAGCCTATTTGGTTTACTAGTATCCCCCTAGTACAGTGCACCAGGTGTGCCCAGGGTCAGTAAATCAAACGCTACTAGTGCGCCTACAGCAGTTATTGTGCCACCCACACGAGTAGCCCTGTAAACATGCCCCAGGCCTGCCACTGCAGAGCCTGCAGGGTGCTTTTAATCTGCCATGTTAACCTGACAAGTTCACCTACTTGCCAGGCCCAAACCTTCCCCCTTATTACATGTAAGGGACTCCCAAGGGTAGGGTGCATGTACTTATCGGCCTAGGTAAAATCAGGCTCCCCTGAGGATCCACTAAAACCTGACCTTTCCTTTTGGAAGGGTCAGAGCTCATCAACAAGTCATTATCTGTTGCAGGGATTCCTAAGTCTTGGAAGTCATCCCCTGCTAAAAAAAACAACACTAGATGCAAATCTGCCTGAAAATTACCGCCCAATATCTCTGCACCCATACCTTTCCAAAATCATGGAGTCTCATGTCAAAAACCTCCTAACTCTGAAATGCACCGTTCTATCGAGAAAAGTGTCTCCCCAGAGCACTCTGAATCAAAGCAGTTCAAAAAAGGTTCAAAACGTGTAAATCAGTTTCAATGTTTTTCTTTACTTGTGCATCATTTCATAATTCTTCTCATTATGTACACATATTCAACTCATTGGCCCAATGCATTTCGGGCTCAGCCCTTCTTCGGGGGCCCTGTGAAATCCAGTAATGGTAATGATAAAGTACAGTTTCAAAAAGCAAATCTTTAAACATTAGTTCATGTAAAATCAAACAGTGTTCAACATATTGCCACATGCAACGGGGGTAGAAAATCAGTGTTCGAGGTCTCACATTATACTGGTGTTGCGAGAATAAGTGTGCTGGTGAATCGTTACTGGGAAAGTGCAAGAAATTGGGGGTGTCTAGGGAGTGGCAGGAAACGCCACGTTTTTAAAAAAAGTGCTCGTGAAATCGTGCTCGTCAAACCTGTTCAGGCGATTATGGTAGCCGCGCTGATGTAAAAAAGATGTCTGTAAACAAACGAGAGAGTAACAGACGTTAAAAAGCGAGTCTGTGTTAGACAGCAATCATCTGTCAAAAATTGTGCGTAAAGAATGCTTACCGAGTAAAGTGTTCTAGCCGAGTCCGTGTGGGTCCGGTTAAAATGTTAGCGATCTGGTGTGCTTCCGCGTTCTAAGTGTTAACCGGGTCGCGAGGCTCCTTAAATGTAAGGGCAACGCTGATACGTTAAGATGTGTCCGTAGGTACCGAACGGTGTGATTGGTTGACACATGGTCACGTGTCACAACGTTAAGATGTGTACGTTGGTAACGAACGGAGTAATGGGTGGACACACGGTCACGTGCCACAACACATGAAACCGTTGTGTTTACATGTCTATCTCGGTGCTGCTGCCTGTTTTGTGGTTAGGGGAGGAATGTATCGCTGTGATTTGCGGTGTATTGGAATCTAAATGTGCATTGGAACGAAAAACGGTGAAAATAGAAAGAAGTGGCAACAAGTGTTCTTATTCTTTTCGATGGAACATTAACAACAATAGCATGTGTATAATGGTAAAATAAATAATAATCACGGCATATAATTACAAATAACAACTAAACTCTAAACGTTCGTTAAGACCTCTTGGAGCTGTCGATGACAGTCTGTTAATCCAGTAAAGTTCACGTCTTAACAGATATTGATCATTGTCTCTTCCTGGGAGTAAGGGAACTGTTTCTAAAATGCAGAACTTCAGTTGGCTTGGATTGTGATGGTGATCATTGAAGTGTACTGCCACAGTAGATTTGTTTGATTTGAGGCGAATGTTGCTGCGGTGTTCCGTCAACCTGGTTTTTATTTTTCTCCCTAGACACCCCCAATTTCTTGCACTTTCCCAGTAACGATTCACCAGCACACTTATTCTCGCAACACCAGTATAATGTGAGACCTCGAACACTGATTTTCTACCCCCGTTGCATGTGGCAATATGTTGAACACTGTTTGATTTTACATGAACTAATGTTTAAAGATTTGCTTTTTGAAACTGTACTTTATCATTACCATTACAGGATTTCACAGGGCCCCCGAAGAAGGGCTTAGCCCGAAATGCATTGGGCCAATGAGTTGAATATGTGTACATAATGAGAAGAATTATGAAATGATGCACAAGTAAAGAAAAACATTGAAACTGATTTACACGTTTTGAACCTTTTTTGAACTGTTTTGATTCAGAGTACTCTGGGGAGACACCTTTCTCGATAGAACGGTGCATTTCAGATTTATACTTTACCCAAGAACACAAGGGTTTAACCCCACGGGCACCACCCACCTTTAAAGAATTTATCAAACTATGATCACCTTAGGAGTGCGACCCCGACCTCCAATTTTGGATTTAAAAAACCTCCTAACACAATACTTAGATACCTAGGGCTAGATGCAGGTAATTCCCATTTACATACTCTTAAATACCGAATTTTACCGATTCAGTATTTAAGAGTCTGTAAATGGGAAGGGGGCAGATTTAGGTAATTTTAAAATCTGAATTACCGAATCTGTAAAATTCGGTATTTACCGATTCTGTAAATACAGAATCGGTATTTCCTATTGATTCCTATGGGCTTTGAAGCCCATAGGAATCAATGGGAAATACTGATTCTGTATTTACAGAATCGGTAAATACCGAATCCTGCAAGGGTGCAGGGGGTGTCACTTTGACACCCTCTAGCACCCCAAGTACAGGCTTGTGTGCAATGTGGCACACATACATGCCCTAAGGGCATGTCTGTGTGTCACATTGCACAGGTGTGTATGCACAGATGGGCATGCACACCTGAATTCGGTATTTTACCACACAATAGGATTGTGTGGTAAAATACCGACTCTTAAGGGCCTGTGGCACTGTAAAGTGTGCCACCTACATTTGTAATTACAGAATCGGTATATTTACCGATTCGGTAATTTACCGAATCGGTAATTTTACCGAATCGGTAAATATACCGATTCTGTATTTTTCAGCCCCCTACATCTGAAAACCCTAATACCGGTCGGAAACGGCAGAAATCGGCCGTTTCCAACCGGTATTAGGGCTCCTACATCTGGCCCTTAGAAGCTAATCAGACCCTTGAACAGTCACAAAACGGAATTCGGCCTAAACATAGCACAGAATCGGTGTTACTGTCCGTCACAGAGCAGCTACGGTCTCCTATGAATGATGGCAGAACCTCGGCACTGATCCTGCTGGACCTCAGTGCGGCCTTCGACATGGTCTACCACATGATCTTGCTATATCGGCTTGAGAAGATCGGGGTCATTGGCAAGGCCTTGGCCTGGTTCGCATCCTTTCTGACTGATCGGTCCTTCCAGGTTTCTACTCCCCCCTACACCTCCAACGTCCATCCTCTAGGCTGTGGTGCCGCTCAGGGGTCTGCCCTAAGTCTCACTCTATCCAACATTTATGTCCGCCCTCTAGACATATTGGCCAAAGCCCGGAACATGGCTATGGTATCATATGCCGATGATACCCAAATGGTATTTAACTTCATTAGCAATACTAAACTAGACCAGACGAAATTCCAAGGTGACCGTACAGCCAGTTCTGATGGATGACTAATAACTTGCCCATTTCTAATCCTCTCCTGGAACATCGCCGGCATTCGTTCGAAACTAGAAGATGAAACATGGTTGAACTATATAAAGGGTTTTGATATTATATGTACCCAAGAAACATGGTCCAGGGAGAATATTGACCTAGATGGCTTTTGTTCCCTGAATGTAAAGGAAGAGCAAAAGGTGGACTAGTGACACTGATTTCCCTTAAATACAGGTCAATTAAAGTAAGGCCCATCTTGGACTCACCATGGTATCAATTGATTTTGATTTTTAACTTGTTTCAAGGCAAGATTCTTTTAATTATTTGATATTATAATGTTTGTGACTCAAATATGTGTGATATTATTATACATCTTAAAGAGGAAATTGATAAGATCCCGGGGAAGTGGCAGTCCTTGTGTATTTATTGGGTGGGGGATTTTAATTGTTCCGTATGTGGGCACAGCACAGATAGAGTATGTGGGTTAACAGACACTGAAGGACAACCCCTGACGCTCTTTATACACACCCCTCAGGGAGATGCTTTAAATGACATTATTATAGTGAATGATCTGATTTTCGGGGACACCCTAGCTAGTAACACATCAGCCAAATGTCCAACCTTTATGGGCAGAGGGAGTGATAGTGTCATTGATTTTATGCTTATATCTAGAAATGTTGTCTTTCTGGTGGATAATTTCGAAGTGGAGCCCAACAATGCCAGCGACCACAACCCCCTTATCATCTCCTTACATGTAATTGTTCAGGAGGTGAAAGGCCTCCTCCAGTATAACAGGAACCATGGGGTGAGAATGAAATGGAATGAGATAAACCCCTTGCAATTTGAGGAGAGCATTGTCAAAGCAAATTTGAGCTCCATACTGAAATGTTTAGATCACGACTCCCCACGGAAACGGTTATACAGGGTTTTGAAGGAATCTGCAGGGATGCTTCCTGAAACCTGACAAAAACAACAGCAGCTAAGGAACCTAGGGGGACTATATGGTTCAAGGTACAATGTTCAAGGGCCCAGAAGGACTTAAAAAAGGCTCTACATATAACCCCCAAGGGACAATACCCGAATCAAGAGTGCAAGGCAGGCCTACAAGAGTGCAGTAGCACAGCGGAAGCATGAATTGAGAAAGCAGGCCTGGATAGACTTAGAGAAAGCGAGCACTCTCAAAGAGTCTAGGAGTTCTTGGGAGGTTATAAACCACCCTTTATTCTCAGAGGACATAGGGGGAATGGTTTCATTAATACCTGCGAAAGAGTTGCACTTCACAAACATTTTTAACCCAAAGGGTATTACTAGTCGGGACATAAGCCTTGACGTTCCATTTAATCAAGCCACTCCGCACAATTTGAGCTCCTCCATAGCAGTGAGTGAGGTCGTGGATGCCCTTCAAAAAGGCACAACACTCAAAGCCGCAGGGCCTGATGGTGTACCCCTCAATTTATTTAAAAGTAACATTCAAATTTGGCCACCCCTCTTGTCAAATGTTTTCAGAGTGGCCATACTTGGCCCCATTCCTACTTCATGGAAGGAGGCTTTAGTGGTACCCGTTCATAAAAAGGGTAACAAGGATGACCCGGCATGTTACAGGCCCATCTCCTTGATTGATTATGCCGTGAAGGTGATGGGAAGGATCATCCTGGCACGTCTGGAGACATGGGTAGACTCATCTGGGCTCATGTCTCAAACCCAATATGGATTCAGAAGGGGCATGGGGACAAATGAACAGTGTCTCAACCTGACCATATTTATGGGCAAGTACATGAAGGCAGGGAAAGGGTCAATCCACCATGCCTTCATGGACTTGTCCAGTGTATTTGATATAGTTAATAGGGGGAAATTGTGGTCAATGATGGGAGAAATGGGTTTCAAAGATCCCCTAGTTACCCTCCTCCGTAGGCTGCATTCATTCACCTCGGTTTTGGCCCAGGAGGTGAGAGGACAAGTCCCATCGTTTCCACAAAGGGAGTACAACAAGGGTGCATATTGGCACCCTTTCTCTTCCTCGTGTACACTAATGGTCTGGACACAGCCCTCAGAGAACAGAATTTAGACTTCCCGAAAATTGGCTGCAACCCGATACATTGTTCTCATGTGCCGACGACGTGGTTTTAATGGCTTTAACCGCAAAAAGTTTGCAGAAGTTCCTGAACACCTTTACTGATTTTATGTTAGACTTGGACCTAAAGTTAATTTCACCAAATCTTATATTATGGTTTGCGGTCCATGCCACACCAAATGAAGGAAATTCCTTTTAAAGGGCAAGCAAATTGAAAAGGTTTCTAATTTTAATTACCTGGGGAATGCTTTTAATATTAAATTGAACTGGGACCCCTTATTACGTCCAGGGTGATGAACACCAACCCTGCTGTAGAAGGCCTTTTCCGTTTCGCAAGTAAGTTAGGCCATAAACCTGTAGCAGAAATGATCACCCTATACAAAGCAAAATGCTTGTCTATTGCTATCTACGGGGCTGGAGTATGGGGAGTTCATAAAGACAACCAGTTGCAAACACTAGAAAACAAGTTCATAAAAAGATTGTTGATGCTCCCAAAATGTGCTCCCACAGTATTCTGCCATTCTGAGGTGGGAATGGGCTTTATTGAAGATCCGATTCACATCGCCCCTTTGATTCTGTGGGCTAAAGTCTGGCAGTTGGAAGATTTTAAACTCACAAGGGCGATTATCAAGGATTGCATGGCCTTGGATAATGCCAAGACCATCCCCTGGCTTAGATACGTAAGTAAAAAAATGTATTGTATTTCATTAATTAAAACTATTACAAAAATACATTCAAGTGTAATGTTTGATTAAATGACTTTTCCATCAATGCACTGTTAAAAGGTTTTGAAATATCGGTGCACAAGTGCGCAAGTTAAAAATACCTAGGGGCACATTAGGATGGCGGGCAGATTTTGTCCGCCCGCCATCCCATCGTAAAAAGGGACGCCCGCCATAAGGGCGGGGGTCCAGTGTTTGCCACTATGATGCGCCCGCCACAGTGGCGGGCGCATCCTGCATACCTAACATTGAAAGATGCAACTCAGTCCTAATGACTCTTGGAATGGCCTATTAATTTACTATCCACCCAGAGCTCAGGCACCTCTAGTGGATAAACTTACTCCTTATTTAGAATCCAGCATTAAGTCTGCAAATTTTACCATATTAGGCGATTTTAACAATAATTTAGAGAACACTCTGGACGCCAAGAATGCTGAGCTGTTCGACACTATGTCAAGTTTAGGGATGGAGCAAATAGTCAAAGAGAGTACTCACATCGCTGGACATACTTTAGACGGCCTTTTTACCTCAGACCCCAACATCAAAATTAGGGAGGTTTTACCAGTAGTGTGGTCAGGCCATAGAGCCATTATGTTCACCATCAAGGCCACACCTCAGCCGAAGATAGATACCAATCTATCAGTGACATGCACTTACCATGAATGGGCTAAAATTGACGCTGACCGCCTTCAGGCCTATCTACTAACAGATAAGCCTGACCTACAGGTTAATACCGATTTGGCAGTACAGAATATACCTTCTTGGATTACCATAGAACCTCTAAAGACCACTGTCTCGATAAGGGACAAACTTTCAGAGCCATGGTTCTCCGATAGATTAAGGAAACAAAAAAAGCTCTGTAGGAGAACAGAAAAACAATGGAGACAAAATTAAAGTAAAGATTTGCAAAAGCTTAACGCACAGGTATTAGCCACTTATAAAAATGGATCACTGAGGAAAAAAGTAACTATTTTACTACAAAAATCTTGCTACTAAAAATTCTAGTTAAGAGCTCTTTGCTACTGTCAGAAAATTAGCAAAACTGCAGTCCAAAATTAAATCTCACAATAATCCAGATTTTTGTAACATCCTTGGCCAGGCTTTCGTGGACAAGGTGGAGTTGGTATACAGAACTTTTTCCAATCTCTCAAACGACTCACCTCCTAATAGGAGCGACTCTGCCCCAAATGCATCTGGATTTTCCTTCACCCCCACAACCAGAGAACAGATTACAGAAACTATATTAGGTATTAAATCGGGGGCACCAACCGATCTGTGTGCCCCAAAAATGTTCCATCTCTTCCCAGATATTCTCAGTGAACAGTTAACTGAGCTATTTTTGGAGATCATACTTCAAGGGCAGTTTCCTGAAGCATGGAAGACAGCTTCTGTACTACCTTTGTTGAAAAAACCTCATCTGGACCTGGTCGAACCAAATAACTACCGACCAATCTCCAGAATTCCATTTTTTTCTAAGATCCTGGAAAAACTGCTGAACATCCAGCTTTTGGCTTACATTTCCACCAATAATTTTCTTGACCATTCACAATTTGGTGTTAGAGAGGGCCATAGAACCGAAACTGCCTTAATCACTGCTAGTGAGGAGCTCAGGAATATACTGGATGGAGGCGGAAAGGCCGCCTTGATAGTATTAGATCTGTCGGCAGCCTTCAATACCGTCAACTATAACATCTTAATTTCCAGACTGTCTGAAATGGGCATTCAAGATTCTGCCTCGACTCTTTTAACATCCTACCTCACTGAGAGATCATTCAGAGTTGAACTTAATGAATTCAGCTCTCACACTTTCAAACTGCAATGTGGAGTACCGCAGGGCTCTTCTTTGAGCCTTATGCTATTTAATATTTATGTAACACCTTTGGCAGCGCTGATAAGACAGTATGGGTTCTCGGTAGTGTCATACGCAGACGACATGCAGGTAGTCGTCTCAGTAACTAATATTGTAGAGGAAACTGCCAATTGCTTCAATAACTGTATGCGCCACGTTTCTCTTGGATGCAATCCAATTGTCATAAACTTAATGGCAGTAAGACCGAAGTATTGCTGCTGGGTGCCAACCCCATTGCTTGGTCTCCGAATTGGTGGCCGTCAGAGCTGGGTGAATGTCCTACACCCGTCTCAAAGGCAAATAACCTTGGGATTACCTTTGACTGCAGGCTGACGTTCGGCAGCCAAATCAACTGCCTTTCTTCCAGTCTCTGGGCCATCCACAAAATGATTAGGAAGATCCATGCCTTTATTCCTCCTGAGGCTTTAAAAACAGTGGTAACTGCCCTTGCCATCTCCAGGTTGGATTATGGCAACGCACTTTATTTGGGGAACCAAACTCAATTCTTGAAAAAGTTACAACAACTGCAGAAAGTAGCGGCTAGATTGATTTAAGATGCACCTAAATATGAGTCGGGTTCCCGGCAACTGGCTGCATTGCACTGGCAACTAGTCAAGAAAAGAATAATATTTAAAACTTTGTGTATCATCTTCAAAGCACTCCAGGGGAAAGGCCCCTTGTACCTGGTAGCGCGTATAAAATATTACGCTCCGTTTAGGATCCTTAGAGCTTCACAACAAAAATTGTTGCAAATTCCTAGGTTCAAACAAGTACGATGGGGAGGCAGGAGCGTCTTGCTGAGATCTGCCAATGCCTGGAATCTTCTTCCATTAGCAATTAAAACTAGCGCAGATCTGAAAACATTTAGGAAGGCAGTAAAAACCTGGCTATTTCAATCCGATCTCTAATGCTCATTCACTTGCTAGCTGCACACTTGTCCGAGTCCTTAGCGCCAAGATGCCTTCGGGCAATCGTTGCCCTCTATAAATCTAAAAATGAAATCAAATCTAACATTGTGGCGGGTGGTGTACTCAGCACCGCCCGCCACAATGCCAAGGAGGCATGTTGTGCACTTCCATGCACAACATGGCAGGCACTGCGTGGCATGTGTGCGATTCCTGTTTCCCTGATTGATTTGGAGAACCTAAGGTCAGAGTGGATTTTGGAGAGTTTTTGCATGGAGTTGAGTTGCTGGACACGATTTCTTTGACCTTTCCTTGTGTCGCATCATGATTTGTACTGATACTGGCTGTGGGTGGTGGCTGTTTTTTGGGAGTCTCCTTTGCGTAGGATGCTAATAGGTCCGCCCATTCCTGTGATCGCACATAGGAGAGGGGGTCCAGCCCACCTCCCCTAGAAGACGGGGAATCCGATGTGGTTGCAGAGGACTCTTTGAGAATGCCCTGGGCGATCCCTGTTTCAACGTCAGATGGCGGTTGGGCCGATTTGGTTGCCTCCTGATGTAATATAGGATTGTGGGGGGATTTGTGGGCATCTATTTGAGACAAGACTTTAGAGTGGTGATCAAATTCTGGTATGTTCAATTTGTGTCCGCTTGAGACCTCCTGCTCTGGGTTTATGACTATGCCAGTCTTTGTTGTAGACTTTTGTGCATTTTGTACTTTCTTCCACATTTTAGGATCGATTAAGTCCTTTATGGCATTGTTTGTTGGGGAGGGAGTGGACTGAAGTCGGCAGGTAGTATGATCTTTGGCTCGGAATTCCACCTCCCCTTCTTGGAGGACGGGCGGGCTATTGGTTTTTTTTGTTTTGTGTTCGCAAGTATTTTCTGGTGATGGCGTGATGACCACAGGTTGGGCCACTAAAGTTTCCACTATGACTTGTTCTATGACTGGTATAGTCGGTGATTGTTGTGGTGATTGTTGTAGGAAAAGGGGGAGCAGTGGTTCTTGAAGGCCCTGGATTTTGCCACTGGCGGAAAATATGGATGAAGCTGGATCTTTTAAAAATTGGAATTTTGAAGATATTTTTGGTTGGAATAGGTGGGGACGGCCGCTTCCTAGATTTGGTGTTGAATTGTTGGCGGCCTCTGCTTCGTGACCCTCCTCGGCTTTTACCAGAATTGGTTTTGCTTTTTCCTTTTGCTTAGCCTTACAGACGACAGCCTCTGGCTGCCCCTTTTTCTAGTCAACCTCATATTTAGAGTATATTTAAAGTACTCAAAGTCCACAAGCGGCTCCACTTTTCTTACTTTCCTTTCCCCTTGAGACACCCTTCACAATCCTCTTTCTAGTCCTTAGGGATCAGGCGAGGAGAATATCTGTTATGTACATTGAAGGTGATGCTGCCGGTTCCAGCCGTGCACCTCCGTAACAGGGAGAGAAGGATGGGAGAGAAGGATGGGGAAAGGAAAAAGAGGGGTTGACCGCGATGAATTTCACTGTGTCACTGTTTCACCTGCTGTGTTAAATCTGATGTTTTTTAGCCGATTCTGGCTCCTGCTGCAGTGGAAGTAACTCTGCTGTGTTAAGGAATGATTCCTATCCTTAAGTTGTGGCTCTGGCCACTTGAAATGTTTTGTTGCAGCTTTTGCTTTGCCTCCCCAAAAATTGTATTCAGCTCATGCCCCCCCTAGGCTTCACACAGCCCCCGGCTGCGCTGGGATTGCTCACACATCGCAGCTCCTTGCAATAAAAGCAATAGAGGCAATAGTGGTAGCTCATGGGGGGGGCCCTCCAAGAAGTGGCTCCTGCCGCACTGGAGAGACGCTGAAAGGATGCTGGCTGTGTGAAGAAAGCAGCATGTACCCCAGAATCACCCCGGGATCAAGCGCAGGTAAAAAGCGCTTAGGTCCTTGTGGTCCTTGTGGTGCTTGTGGTGGGGGTAGGCTGGAACTGGGGCAGACAGGGAATTGAAGAAACTGAGACCAGAACCAAAAGTCAGGACCAAAAGTCAGTAGGGGGAAGTCCGGTGTCCGCGCATCTCGTATCCGTTGTTCCGTTGGGTTGTCTGTTTCTCAGTCGCCGTGGTTTCTTGTGGTTTCTTGGAGTTCCTCGACACCCACAATGCCTGCGGCTCTACACCCCCCTCTCTCTGCTCCGGCTTAGATACGTGAAAGGTAAATTTACTGAAATAGGCCTAGACAGACACTATTATGATAATCATTGTTGTATTGACAGAAACATGAAATTGATCATAAAAAACGCCTACTTTGCTGAGCTTGATAACCGGGAGAAGAAGCCAGGTGTGCACCCCCATACAGACCTGCACCTTTCTTACCATCAACAATTTTACCTGTCATTTACCATGAATTCGCACTATAGATCTGTATTGACTAGGTTTCGGCTTTGCACATTGTACTTTTTGGTGGCCTTCCCCAAACAGGCCGGCTGTTACAATAATCTTACTCCTTGCCCCTGTGATGGCTCAACTCACCAAAGCACTCTGCACTTTATTCTCTTCTACGCACTGAACAATGAGCCAAGATCACGGTTCATTACCCCTTTTTTAAGAAAAGCCCGCCCTCGCAACTTCCAGGAAGGATTCAACCTCCTGTGTTCACTGTCCTCTGAAGCTATTTGCTCTGCAGTATTACATTTTATCAGAATTGCATTTTTAATAAGGAACCGATATGAATTGCAAATGAAATGGCTGTTTGTCCTTTTAGCGATTTGATTTGTAACTTTTTGAACAAGAAAACTTTTTAGAGCTTTTGAGTCAAATGTTATATGGTGGACATGTAACTTTTATTGATTTTATATGTATGTATGAATGCTATACTTTTATGGTCAATTTCATTGAACTGAATAAAGTTATTCTTGACTTGACTAATAACTACTTACAATTGAACTCCACAAAATCAGAAGTGCTTTTGGTGGTTAGGGATACCCACCTATGGGGCAATTTATTTTATTTATTTATTTTTATTTTAGGTTTTTATAGAGCGCGTAATCACCCAAGAGTATCCCAGCGCTAAACCTCGTGGTCCTGAAGGATGAAAGTGCGGGGGTGGGAGTGAATTAAGGGAAAAGAAAGGTTTTGAGAGATTTCCTGAAACGCATGAGGTTTGGTTCTGATCTAAGTTTCTGGGGGAGCGTGTTCCATTGTTTCGCTATGTGGACCGAGAAGCGGCGGCCTCCTGCGCGGGCCTTTGTCACCCTGGGAACCACAATAAGGTTTTCATGTTCCGATCGAAGCGCTCTAGTAGGTCTGTAAGGTACGATACAGTTGTTGAGGATTGGTGGACCTGCGTTGTGAAGTACTTTGTGAGCCAGGCATAGTGCCTTGAATATCACTCTTTCCCTGATCGGAAGCCAGTGTAGTTTTTTCAATGCGGGTTTGGCTGATGTTCTGGCTGGGGTATTCGTGAGCAGCCTGGCAGCGGCATTCTGGGTTTTCTGTAGTATTTGGAGAGTGGTTTCCGGGGCTCCTAAGTAAATAGCGTTGCTGTAGTCCAACCTGGACACAATCAGGCCTTGGATCAGCAGTAGTCGGGATTGGAAAGGGAGTAGGGAGAGCACCTTTCTATATGATCTTAGTAGGCCGTAGCAGATGCCGGTCGTTTTCCTTGCCTGCGTTCTGAAGGTGAGATCTTTCTATAACCATACTCCCAAACTCTTGACTTCCGTCTTAGGGGTAGGAGGTTCACCCAGACAGACGGGCCAGATGTTTGGGGGTAAATTCAGTGTTTTTTGACCTAGGAGAAGAATCTCTGTTTTAGACCCATTTAATTTCAGGGCTGAGTCGCTCATCCATTGATGTATATTGGAGAGGCAGTCATGAAGATTGGAGGGCTCTTGCTTGGGGTGAGAGAGAGTTACCACTAGCTGCGTATCGTCAGCATAACTGATGATGGTGACTCCAAATGGGGAGACCAACCCCTCCAGTGGGGCCATGTACATGTTAAATAACGTGGGGCTTAGTGATGAGCCCTGTGGCACACCACACCGGAGGGAGATGGCGGGGGAGCGGCCTTCACCTTCCCAGACTTGGAAGGAGCGTTGGCACAGAAAGGACGAGAGCCATTTCAGGGCCGTATTTTTCACTCCGATGTTTTCTAGGCGTTGGGTTAAGACCTGGTGGCTGACAGTGTCGAAGGCCGCGCTCAGATCCGGGAGGACCACTGCCACTGATCCTCCTGTATCGAGAATTTCTCTGGTCTTCTCCACTGCTGCAAGGAGAGCGGTGTCAGTGCCCTGACCTGGTCGAAAACCCGTCTGGGAGTTTTTAAGGAGATGGTTGGTTTCCAGGAAGTGAGACAGTTTTTTATTTACAAGTTTCTCCGCGTCCTTACCAATCCAGGGGAGGAGAGAGATCGGTCTATAATTTGATAGATCCTCAGGGTCTAGTGATGGTTTCTTAAGAAGTCCTTTCACGACCGCCTCCTTCCAACTCGAGGGGACTTCACCTTGGGCTAATGAGGTGTTGATTAGGGCGGTCAGCGGGGGCACTATGGTATGGGTGATATCTTTGAGGAATCTTATGGGTACTGGGTCACTGGGGGCGCCACTCTTGACTGAGGCGAAAGTTGCTGCAACCTCCTCCATAGTGACCGGGCCGAATAACGCCAGGTGAGGTGTGTCGGGTTCCGCGGGGGTATTCCTCTGTAAGGGAGGTAGGTCCTTAACTTTTTCAGTGGTGTCTGTTTTAGCGGGGGGAAGGGAGGCAAGGATTTTTTTAATTTTTTTCGTCAAAGAAGGTGGCTAGCTTGGTGGTCTAAAGCCCTAGGCACTCCTCCCCTCCCAAAAAGTATGGCTAGAAATCTGAGAGTGTTGATTAACAGGGCCCTCTCATTTGAACCGCAGGCTAAGGCTTTGGCAGGTACCTGTTTTGGTCTGCTAAGGGGCCTAAAACCCATCCTGGGGCTATTCGATGCACCCACTCGACAAAAAATCGTTCAATCCACCGTGCTGTCACGCTTGGACCATTGTAATGGGCTACTACTTGGTGCTAACAAAGCCATGACGAAAAACCTTTAACGGGCACAGAATGCGGCTGCCCACAGGCTCTTCGCATTACCTAAACACTGTCATGCCGCTGACCTCGTACAGTAGTGCTGGAGTCAGAGATGAAATTGATGCAGGGGAGACTTTCGGATAATCGTAAAGAAATAGAAATTATAAAATTTAAAGAGCGAGAGAATGATGAGAGAGTTGAGAGATTGGAAAATATGCAGAGATGCAATAATCTGAAGATCCTAAAATTACCAGAAGGAAAGGAGGGGTCAGATATAAAAAGCTATGTAGTACAATTACTAAAAAAGGAGTTACAGCTAGAAGAGACAGAAGAAATGTTATTACGAGACATTCAGAGGATCCATCGTGATCCCTTCCGACTGAACCCAAGTCGCTCTAAACCTAGAAAGATACTAATTAATTTCTTAACGTATAATTTAAATGAAAAGATTCTGACAGCAGCCCTCAAGAAAAAGAACATAACTGTGGACGGAATTATTGTAGATATCAGATCAGACTTATCACCTGCTACAGCTAGTAGACAATGGGAATTAGGAAAGCGAATGGCTCCACTTAGAGTATTGGGGGTGACGGTTCAACTGAAATTCCCTGCTTTTTTAAAAGTAACGTGGCAAAATAAAATGTATACGTTCCGTGCTGTGGAAGAGGTAGATGCTTTTTTGGATCAATGCCAAGGAGAATAGTACTCAGCTTAGGTAGTGAGCGCAAATGAGTTAGGCTACCGTTTAACACCTATGAATGATTGAATAGCAAGTACAGGAAAGGAGAGGCACCGCCACCGTGGCATCCAATGGCCTAGGTCTAGGCAGTGGGAGTTTTGGTTGGGTTTTCCAGGGAGGGAAAAGCGGGGGGGAGGTGGGGGAACACGGGGTTCTTGGGATAGGGTGGGAGGGGTGTGGGGAGTGGGACTAACAACAAAAATTCCTCAGGTGCATTCTAGCCATCACAAAAAGGGAAATGTGGGCTAGCTTTTATGAGTGGGGCTAAGACTAGGGACCTAAGGTTCCTCACATGGAATGTTAATGGTTTACGGGTAAAGTCTACGAGACAATTAATATTGAAATATTTAGAAGATTCTCTCGCTCATGTGATAATCTTACAAGAAACGCATTTGACTGAAAGGGAAAGTAAGGAGATTTTCTCTGCTCAGAAATGGATAGCTAGTGTGTTCTTTACACCCCAAGAGATAGTCACGAAAGGGGTAGCAATTTTGATTAGGAAAGGGGTGGATATTGTCATGGAAGACAAGATAGCTGATAAGAGAGGAAGATGGGCGATTGTTAAAACAAGATTGACAGGGGAAGTATTGGTAGTAGCTGGTTATTACGGTCCGAATGTGGACGATCCTTCAATTTTAGATAACTTAGCGGCAGAACTTCTGAACTTTTCGGGAAAAATAATTATGGCTGGAGATTTAAATACAGTCCTAGATCCTAAATTAGATAGGACAGGAAATAGTAGAGCTGTGGTAAATGGTAAGATGTCTTCTAGGCTAAGGTTGATTATGGCACAGCAAGGGTTATGTGATATTTGGAGACTGAAAGCAGGCCAGCTGCCAGGATTTACTTTTCACAATAAAAAATATAATCATAGCTCACAAATAGATTTCTATTTAATTGATATGAGGCTGAAAGATCGGGTAACTAAAGTGATACACTTAGGAGCTCATATGTCTGATCATTCAGCTGTAGGATTAGATCTGGAACTAGGAACAGAAGGCTTGAATTCAATCTGGAGGCTGGACCGTACAATCCTTCTAGATGAAGACTATTTAGGACTCTTAAGAGATGAGGTACAAGCCTTCCTAGATAATAATGTAGGATCAGCTAAACAAGATATAGTTTGGGACACATGTAAGGCATTCCTGAGAGGGAGATTGGGAGCCCAAGGTGCTAAAAAGAGGAGACTTTATTATTATAAGGTCTCAGAGTTGGAGAAGGAAATACGATCTTGGGAGGGTAGAAAAATTAGTCCAGGGGGGAACGTAATGGAGGAGCAAGTTAAAAATAAGCTCCTGGATCTGAAAATAGAACTTTCTGCAGTATTATCACAAAGAGTCAAAGAAAGATGGGAAACTAGTCAGCTGGCTCACTTTTCATATGGAGAAGGATGTGGTAAATTGTTAGCGTGGAAATCTAAAAAAGACTTAATACGTAATCAAATTAAAGAAATTAAAAAGATGGATTCAGGAGAAGTTATAACAGACTGCAAAGGAATTGCAGATGCTTTTCATGATCACTTTGTAAAAGTCTACACTGAAGATCTCTGTCCAAGACAGACTGAAATGGGCAATTGGTTACAATTTTTGAATCCTCTCTCTGGGGATTTGAAGGGAGCACTAAATAAAGAAATTTTGCAAGCTGAAGTGGTCAAGGTGATTAAAGACAGTAAAAGAGGGAAAGCAACTGGCCCGGATGGCCTTCCGGCTGAAGTATATAAAACTTTATTGGAATTGATAGCTCCCATAATGTGCCATCTGTTTAATCAAATCTTCAGAGGGGAGGTATCTATACCTAGCTCTTGGAATGAGGCAACAATTTCTCTAATACCAAAATTAGGAAAACCACTCAGCAGTCTAGACGCATACAGACCTATATCACTTCTGAATTGTGATTATAAGTTTTTTCAAAAATTCTAGCAGATAGACTTAGTAAGATCATTCATAAACTGATACACGAGGACCAAAAAGGTTTTATTGGAGGGAGATATCTGAAAGATCTAACTTTTACTTTGATTAGTATAATAGATATGGCTTCAACGCACGAGCTTCCCTTGGCGGTGATTGCTTTAGACGCCGCCAAGGCTTTTGATCGAGTTAACTCTGCCTATTTCAAAACACTTTTGCAGTACCTTAATTTAGGAAAGAATTTTACTGAATCTCTTTTTTCTCTTTATTGTTCTCCAACATCACCTGTTTTAGTCAATGGGATACTTACTCAGTCCATTAAAGTAATGCGTGGAACTAGACAAGGGTGTCCTCTATCAACCTTGTTGTTTAATTTATATATTGAGCCTTTAGCCTGTATAATTAGAGCCTCAGAGGAGATACCCCCCTTTATAATCGGTGACTGGTCTAAAAAATTGGGCTTATATGCGGATGATATTATTATTTATTCATCTAATTTACATAACTCTTTAGAACAGTTGGTGAAAATAACGGAAGAATTTGGAATCGTTTCAGGCTATCAGATAAATCAAGACAAAACTGAGATAATGGCTTGGAATCTAAACACTGAAAGGATAATCAGTAAATCAGAAATGAGGTATTTGGGGGTTAGGATAACTCAAAATGTTGGAGATTTGGCTAAAGTGAACTTTTTCAAGATTAAAAAAGTTGCGGCCATTTTAAAAGGGTGGACGTTATATGGCCGGACTAATCTTGTGAAGATGGTGATTGTGCCAAAAGTTACGTTTTTATTTGAGACTATCCCCCTTGGATTTAGAAAAGAATGGATAGCTAAATTACAGAGTGAGATAGTAGGCATTCATTTGGGCCTCAAAAGGATCACGATTATCCTGGAAAAAGTTAAGGAGGAGAATTAACAAAGGTGGTCTGGCGGCTCCAGATTTACAAATTTATGCTTTATGCTTGGGCTTTCTGTTTAAAGAATTGCAGGATGCTGCTCGGTACCCTAATTAACTCAACGATTGGAGAAATATTTGGTGTGATGTTGAAAAGCTGTGGATATAATGATTTCGGTTTCTTATATAAGTTGGCAGACCCTAAATTTTTCAAAAAGGTGAGATTAAAGGTCTTACGAGATTTAGCGGAGTTATGGTATAAGATAAGAAGAACATTTAAATTGCCTTATTTCAGTTATATGGCCCCAATATGGGACTCTCCTGGAGCGCAACTTTGGACAAAAGATGCTTTGGCTGCTCAGTTAAAAAAAGAGGATGATATGCAGAGATGGAAAGACTTGTTTCAAGAAGGTGAATTAGTCCCATGGGGCCTTTGTCAACAATTGTGGGGCCAGGTATTTTCGAGATATAAGTATGTACAGATCCAGAGTTGGGCAAATGATCCAAAAAATGTAATTGGGACTCAGAATGACTTTGAGATGAAGTTGGGCTTAGGGACCTTTAAGAAGGAAGTGGCTGCATGGTATTGGATGATATTGGAAATGGAAGACGGACCTTTTCTACTTCCGGGGGTGCTGTGGAAAGAGTGCTTGCAGAAGATCGCGACAGAGAACCAATGGCAAGTAACAATGTCTATGCTGTACAGTATTGTTAAACCCGCAAATTTAAGGCGAAACCTTCTGTTTACTATTCATAGGGCATATTGGTCCCCTCACAGACTATCCAAATTAAAAAATGGCGGAGTTGTGGGGTGTCCGAAATGTAAAACTCCAAATGTGTATGATCTTCACATGTTCGTCTCTTGCCCAAATATAAGACAATTCTGGCTGGACGTAAGTAATTGCTTATCTGAAGTTCTGACCCTGCAAATAGAGGTAAGCCCCGAATTAATAATTACAGGAAGATTTGATTTAGAAAGTAAACGCATGAACGATAATGTAAGACTTACTTTCTATGGTTGTTTATTAGCACATAGAGAAATATGTAAATTATGGATCTCACCACTCAGTCCCAGCTTAATGGACTGGATATTGGCTATAAGCATGGGCGAATTTTGAGAATCTCGCGTTCGCGAATTTTGCGGATTTGCGAACTCGCAATCCGCAAAATCCGCGAATTCTCGCGAATTTGCGGATTTTTTTTTGTGTGTTTGCGCGGGTTTCTGCCAGTTCGCGAGGGTTTTGTACAATGTCGCAAATTGCGAACTTACATGTCGGGTCGCAAGTTTCGCGAACTTGTTGTTTCTACGTGTCCAGCCTGTTTGGGACACTCTTCTTCATCACTGCCACTCTCTGTCACCACTGCCACTCTCTGACTACTCATGCCACCCTCTGGCCCACCCATGCCACCCTCTGTTTCATCACAGCACCCTCTGGTTGTCCAGTCAGTGTACATTATTGTGGCAACGCAAGCACACCTTCCCTGCCTCAAGTGACCTGAATTAATTTGGGGCTGATTAATGTGTCACAGAATATTTTTTTAGTTGGCACCTGCTTCCTTAGTGCTTCCTGATTAGTGATCTTTTGAACTTGCTAAGTGCTTTCATTGTTGCAAAATTAGTTACATTTTCAAAAAACAAGGGAGACCCAATAAGTACCTAGGGACCTTGGGCAATGAAATATTATGAAGAACAGTGGTCCATAGGGTTTAGATTTCACAAACAAAGCAAAATGCAAATATAGACTCAAATCAGTACTATACTCGTTAGTTTTTCAGTGCCCAGCCGGGCCTGAAATTTTATTTCAAGGATAAACAAATTTAAAAGGCCATCAAAGAGGTCTAATGCAAAGGTTGATAGGGTACAAGCCTGTACCTATCCAAAGTACACTCAAAAAGAATTTGAGGGTAAGAAAGTAAGCAAAGAAAAGAGAGTAAAGAATATCAGGCAAAAAGAACATGGGAGCCAAATGTCGCTTGCAACAATAGCATATTTGCAAAGCAAGTTCAGACAATCAATTCATGTAACAATATCAACACAATGGGTAAGTTACAGAACTGAATAGAGTGTCGACGGCGTTTCGATCCCCGGCTCCTAGTGAACTGGGATCATCATCAGGACTTAAACAATATATTGCCTTTATGCGCTCTTTTAAAAACCTGTTGGAAATAAGGATTTTCAGAAATGGGAGGAAAAGAGAGAAACAATTCTGTTTAAATACAGCACTACTTACAGGTATAATGCACATAGTATTCATTTATGTCATGCCATGGTGTTCAAGTTGATTACAATCACAGGAATTTCAGTGTTCCACTCTCATGCTTTTTACAAGGATGCCGGACGTTCATGCTACCACCGACTCGAGTTGTTAGCACGTGAGCCTTCCGACGCTACCGTGGTTGTGGCTAAGAGTGTCGCTTTCAACCGTAGCGCATTAGTGATTGATCATGTGAAATCATATCTTCAGATCAAACCGCCTGGTGAGTTTAAAGCCGGTTAATCACGCTTTGATCTATGGCCAAGGTGTCGTATCGTGATGCAGAATATATATAGTGCCAACGTCTATGACATGTGCTCCGTGAGCGTGGCGAAAACCTCTGCGTGCCTATTTCAATAGTGATAACAATATGTGAGGGACACACCTTTGTAAGCGGTCTTCAGTGACCTCCAATGAGGCTAGGAGAGCCGTTAAGGAGGAGAGGCAATTGCCTAAAAAGTGAAAGACAAGGGTCAGAATCAATTATTGTTACATGCGTGGGTATGTGGCGTGGGGTGGCAAGCCCAAGTTTTACCTCGGTTTCCTAATCCAGTATGTTAGGATTGGCACATTGGGTTTATATCCTCCATGGAATTATAACCATTCTTTGGACGTTTGCAGGTGTCGCTGGACAATGCAGTGTATCCTGAGACTCAAGAGAGTGCTCTTCTAATTAGTCCACAGTCTAAAAACGGGGAAAAGAATGAGACTGAGAATGAAAATGGCGAGGAGCGAGGAAATTGAGACAAGCCACTGGGAGGGAGGGAGGAGGGGAGGAATGGCAGCCCTTACCTTCGCGCAGAGACAATGCTCCTATGCTCGAATTACGAGCAATATGCGGGCGGAGTACACGATGGCAGTCCGTCGGCTACACGCTGTTGTGGAAATGAGCACAGGCCTGACAACACATGAAATAGTAACCAGCGACGAGGGAGTGCGAGCGGAGGGGGGGCGGGGCGAGTGTCCCAGTGGCGGCCATATTATAGTGGTCTTGAGTGAATGTGCTCAATTGCATGCATATTGGGTTCTGCCAGAAATATGGTTACACCATAATGTACAACATTGAAAAATTGACATTTAACATCATTAGTTTGCGTATCAATAATTCAAGTGCATTATCTGTTCATAAAAAAATTGGATTCAGGATAAAGGACAACAGCAGACATAAATTTAGAATACCTCATCTATAAAAACAACAATAACTAGTACCATCACGGAAATAGTGGTTGGCAATTCTTCCATAGACATCTGGAAATTGTTTCAGTGTAAACAGTCTTTAAAATCACCATATATCAGTTCACAGCAATCCTGCCCAGTCCTCCGTGCGATTGAGCCCCTTCTGTATTGTGTCCAGAAGTAGAATGCATTTTAGTTCCTCCTTATTGAGAAGTTGAGCCATGCATCCTCCTCTAGGCGGTAACTTTAGTGCCTTCAGCACAGTCCACCGTAAGTCATTTTCCGTGTGCTTGGCACTGATGAAATGTTCCACAAGTGGGGCATTTTGGGTTTAGCAGCGAATGCGACTCTTATGCTGGCAAATCCTAGTTTTGACCTTCTGTGAAGTTTGCCCTACATACATTTTCATACATGGACATTGAACCATATATACAACATTGCAGGTGTTACAATTCGACAGTGAAGAACTAGTAACGGTAACGTTATTAAAAACTCTGGTTTTCCCTTCAATAGTCATGTCACACACACTGCAGTTGCCACATTTTACATGTCCTACAATGGGGGACAGACCCCATATGGTTTCAAGTGTAGAGGGTTGGGTGGGGCTTGGCAGTGCCGCGCGAACTAGATGGTCCTTCAAATTTTTGCTTTTCTTAAAAGCAAACAGAGGGCGTTCGATTTCTAGTACGCCCGCATTAATGACAGACCAGTGGCGGAGTATCATTTTTCTCATTTTGTTTGACACTGGGGAAAAGGTCGTCACGCAAGCTATTCTCTCCTGTGGGCTCTTAGGAGTGGGTGTCAGCAGGGTTTCTCTAGGTCTGTACCATGCTCTCTTGAGGGCATTTTTGACAATACGCCTTGGATAACCCCGGTTTTTAAGTTTGTCTGCTAGGATGGCACTCTCTTTAAAGTAATCCTGCCTGCAAGAGCAATTTCTCCTGATTTGCAAGAACTGAGAGAATGGGAGTGAATCCCGCAGGGCTCTGGGATGGTTGCTGGAGTAGTCTAGTAATGTATTGCGTTCTGTGGTTTTTCTGAACAGACGTGTCAGAAGAACTCCCTCTCGGTGGAAAATGGAAAGGTCAAGGAAATCAATAGAAGATTTATCTGATGTGAGAGTAAAGTGGAGGCCACAACAATTGTTATCCATCCAGTGTTGGAAATGGCGCAGATCACTGACTTCACATCTCCAAATCATGAAGATATCGTCAATGTATCTACGCCATAATCCAATTCCTGGATAGAAGGGGTTAAATGAAGTGAGTATCACTTCCATTTCAATCTCATTCATGAAAAGTATAGCCAAGTTTGGAGCAAAAATTGCCCCCATACTCGTGCCTTTGATCTGCTGATAAAAGGAGCCATTGAATGAAAAAAAGTTTCTTGTTAAACAGATTTCGAGTAATTGTAAAATAAATGATGTTGGTATTGCGTGAGGGCGTGGGCGTGTGTCCAGGGTTTTTTGAATCACTTTAAGGGCCGCTGTCTGAGGGATATTTGTATAGAGGGACTCCACGTCCATGGTGCAGAGGGTGTCCGTTAATGGATCAAAGGGTAAGTTTTCAACCAGTGAAATCATGGACATGGAGTCTCTAACATAGCAAGGGGTGGAAGGGACAAACTCCTTTATGAAGAAGTCAATAAAGGCTCCTAATGGCTCCAGGATAGATCCACAAGCTGAAACAATTGGGCGTCCAGGTGGTGCAGTGAGACTCTTATGAATTTTCGGAAGAGTGTATATCACTGGTGTTCTGGGGCTTTTGATATTTAGGTAGTTAAACTCTTTCTTAGTTAAGAACCCTTCTATCACTGCGTCTGTGGTGATTTTCTTTATCAAATCCTGAATTTCCTTTGTCGGGTTGGACGCTAGCCTTTGGTAATGTTCTCTATTGTCTAGCTGTCTTTGTATTTCTACAGTATAAGAGTCCAGATCTTGGAGAACGATCCCGCCACCCTTGTCGCTATTTACCTTTTAGAAAAGGAGTTCTTTTTGTCTTTAACACGGGGTTCCAGTGGCGCTGTACTATGTCGTTCTCCTAATATACGAAGAAGTCCCAGAAGGATAGAGATGCCTCAGTGATTTTCTGGCTGCTGATGTACCTGGAACACGGGGACATAGGGAATGCTAAGAAACATGTCTCGCTATACAGGTTTTGTACTAATTGGGCGCTCGGTCTTGAATGCTTACCTTCGTCTTGCGAGCAGTCTTCCTTCAGATGGGGTTCCGCCGACCCGGTCCGTCGGCCGATGGACGGAGATTAGATTTCCCGAGGTTTCCGGCGTCCTTATTAAGGATCGTCGTTTTCGCGCCCACTATACCAAATCAGCTGTTCCTGATTTTGTGGAAAGGATAGACGGACTATTCAATCCCCCCTGTGTTCAGTCGCCATCTTGGGTATGCCAAACAGTAGATGGAAACGCTGTTTAGGATATCATTAGAGGCGCTGTGGCGGCCATCTTACTAAAACCTATCATCGCTTCTCATTTTCTTCATCGGGATACGATTTTAGAATGCACGGACTTTATAGTATAGATATAATCTAATAATGTATATTTTTATAAATAAACAATTTTCATCATCTATTTATATATATAATAATAGGTAAATCTACCTTCAGGAAGTCGATGATGGACCAAAAAGTGATATCGAGCCATGAATGGTTACAATTGATTTATAAGCTTTTTTCGTTCACCAAGAAGAAAAGAGGTTAGGTGCATCCCCTATACTGGACGTTGGTGCACATTTTTCCACGCATTCCAATGGATACACAATCATTTAAGTTCACTCCTAGTTAGTATATACAGATAGATTAGCAGCCATTTAAGTTCACTCCCGGTTGATGTATTTTGAATCAAACTCCACTAGATGATGCCGCAGAGGATCCCGGAGTCTCCCCTTTTGATAGGGTAAAGCATAGCTGTTAATCCTAATTTTGCCACTACTCATATCAATATTAAAGGGGAGAGGGACCCTGGATTATCTTAACCAAGTTTTGAGGCCTAGAGGCATAGAGGTCCCATACTGTTGTTATAAAAAGGCCTGATGCCAGGGGCATTCCTCATTCAGTCCTTTTTCTACAGAATCAAGGAAAAAGATCCAAAAGACTTCCCGTTTTTTTCGGAGGCATATTGGGTCAGTTCCAGGGTTAGCCTTTATCTTTTCCAAGATGAACCAGCGAATTTCTGTGTCTTTGTGGTTTTTTTCTAGACAGTGGGCCACAATAGGGGCTGTCATTTTTTTGTTTCTTATATTTGACTTGTGCTCTCCTATCCGTACCCGGCATTCCCTTCCAGTTTCTCCAACATATGGGAGATTGCACGGGCACAGTATGAGGTAGATGATATTGCTGGTGCGACAATTAGTTAGCGTGGTATTCCTGCTAACTGAGATCGTGCACGTGTTGGTGATGACAGTATCACCTATAATGGCTTGGGGGCAAATATGGCATGTTCCACACTTGTGGTTGCCAAATATTGGATCCATTCCTGTCATGGTAGTCTGTTTATTCATTGAGGGTTCTTGTATTCTCCCCTTTACCAGATGATTTTTCAAATTCTGGTTTTTTTTAATGCAAAGATAGGTCGTCTTAGGTGTGTTTTTTCGCTTTCCAGGTTTAGGATGTGCCAGCTTGAATTCACAGCCTGTCTGATCTTATGATTCATTTCGGAATGACGTGTTACACAAACCAGCTGGTTTAGTTTCTCCGATTCTTTTTCCGTGAACATTGCTTCCCTGTTGGTGTATCTGGCTCGTTTAAAAGACTCTCTGATCAATCTCGGGGGGTATCCTCGGAACCGCAGTTTTTCCTGAAGTATGTCAGCCTGGGTTAAGAAATCTTGAAGGTCAGTACAGTTCCTCCTAATCCGAAGGAATTGACTGTAGGGGATACTATCCCTCTGGCTGCGTGGATGGAAGCTGGCATATTGCAGCAAGGTGTTACGAGCAGTTGGCTTGGTGTACAGGGATACTTTGATGGTGTTATTCTGATGTTCAATCCAGATGTCTAGGAATTCGATTCTAGATCTGCTGGTGTGGCTGGTAAATTTAAGGTTGGTGTCTGCCAGATTAAGCCATTCAATGAATTCAGTCAGTTGTTCTTCTGCCCCCTTCCAAATAAAAAAGATATCGTCAATGAACCGTTTCCAGTTCATGACGTTCTCGAAAAAGGGGGCCATCTCATTAAAGATATTTGTCCTTTCGAATTCCCCCATATATAGACATGCAATACTGGGTGCGCAGCTAGCTCCAATACTGACACCCGTTGCCTGTCTATATAGGGTGTTATCAAATTCAAAGTAGTTATCAAATAATACTACCTTGAGACATTGTAGGATGAATTCAGCATTTGTTATGGTGATATTTCTGGAGAGTACAGTCTCGATGGCATCATATGCTCCTTGTTGTGGTATATTCGAGTATAGTGCCTCTACATCCAATGTGACCATAATTTCGGACTCTTCGTGGAATTGAATACCCTCCACTTGCTGGATAAAGTGTCCAGTGTCCCGTACGTATGATTGCAGTTCTGTCACCATAGGATTTAAGAATTTATCGATATACTTTGATAATGGCTCGGTGGCAGAGCCGATGGTCGAAACTATCGGTCGCATAGGGGGATCAGTGCTGTTCTTGTGGGTTTTGGGTAAACCATATATGATGGGTATTTTGGTATTGGACGGAGTAAGGAATTCTGCCTCTGCTTCGCAGATGTGTTCTCGACTGACCGCTTTTTGAACCATTGTCAGTATCCGTTTCTTCAAGGCATTTTCGGGATTCCTCGTTATCCGAGTGTAGTGTCCAGAGGATGATAGTAGTTCATTCATTCTCCTCTTGTAGTCAGTCGTGCCTAACAGTGTTATCCCTCCACCTTTATCACAATGTTTAATCGTGATATTTTTATTAGTTTCCAAGTCCTTTAAGGCCTTCTTTTCTTTGGCTGATAGGTTGTCCTTGGGTAGGGGCACATATTTGGTCATCTTGGTGATTTTATGCATGACGGTTTTTTCAAATACATTGACTTCAGGTCCTGCCATCTCCAAAGAAGGTGTAAAAGAAGATGGTGGTTTACAACCAGATCTGTTATTTTCATTGTTAGAGGGGGGGGCTTCCTGGAAGAATTTCTGGAGGCGTATCTTCCTAAAGAAAAGTTGTAAGTCTTTATTTAGTTCAAATTTGTTGAAGTTGGATGATGGCACGAATGAGAGGCCCCTAGACAGAAGTTGGATGGCCTCGGGATCTACTGTTTCGTTGGACAGGTTGAACACAGGGAGTCCCCTTATGTTTGCTAATATTGCTGTTGGCGGGTCTGCACATACATTTGGGGCTGGCCGCGACCCTGATGGAATTCCTCATTTGAGGGGTTCTTGATGGGGGACGGGTGTTGCCCCGGCGGTTCCCTAAAAAACGGTTTGGTTGATAGTTGCGGTTATATCCTCCTCTTCTATTTCCTCTGTTGGGGTTGTGTCCTGGGTTAGGGTTGTGTTCCTGTTCATAACCAGGATCATATTCCTCAGGGGTATCCCCTTCGGAGTCGGTTGTTTCCGAAAAGGTGGTGACTTTTCGTCCTTGTCCCCATCTCGGTGCCTGTCCTCGGGGAGCACTTTCTTCCTGGTCATTATAGAAATTGGTCCCTAAATAGGGATAGGCCCTTTCTTGTGAAAACATTCTAACGTCCTTCCTTAGTTTTTCTGTTTTTCTTTTTAGCAGGTAGTCAGAGAAGGATTCCAGTTCAAATTGGATTTCTTCTAGTTTCCTTTTTCCCTCATCCACTGAGTCCCCCTCCTTGAGCTTATCCTCCAATTCCTTGATTTCTTTTTCTAGAATCTCCATTACGGTCCGTGCTGTTTCAACAATCAGCATCATCCAATCCCTGGAGCAACGGTTAGAAATAAGCGCCCATCGCTCCAGGAATTGTCTGATTTCAATAAACATTCCAGGAATGTTTCGGACTCTGAGCCCAATGGGGATGGTGCCAGCTCGTAGATAGTCTAACATGAATTTCGCGTGTAGCTCTGTTCTTTTAGATTTTTTTCGGAGATTTAGAAGTTTGTTCCAGTCTCCATTAAGTCCTTTGGGTACAGTAAAATCTTGATTGCCATCCACTGGGAGGCCAAGCATTTTAGCGAAGTCATCGTCCGTGAAGCCAAACGTTTTTATAGACTCCATTTCTTCTTCTTTTTAATTTTATTTATACGGACGGAATAGATGTAAGGAAGCTTTAGGTGGACTTTAGGTAGGAAATCTGATACTTATTTTGTTCTTTCTATACAGTTTATTAGGTGGTAAATCTGATACTTATTTTGTTCTTTCTATACAGTTTATTAGGGCACAGTTATTTATTTAGATGTAGGTCATGCGTGTATCAATTTTCAAACCCACATATACTATCCTACTACTCATCCACAACCAATCATACGTCAGATACACTTTCTCTAGGTCCATTCAGTCAGAAGAACCCGACTAACCCCCACAGCTCAAGGCTGGGAATCAAGTGAACAAAGAAGGGGGTTCCCCGTGGGTAGCTTGAGGATATGGCAGGAAATAGGGAGAAGAAACCATTGAAAAGAAAAGGAGAGTACCCTGCCTCAGGATATAAAGGCCCTAGTTAGAGGGTCCAGGAGATATATATAAAGGGGTGGTTAACCTAGGGATTGACACTGAACATCACAATCACATGGTCAAATCAAATAGACTAAACAGTTCATATTGAAAAATATATATTTTTAATTTTTTGTTTTCTGATCACACAGATATAAAAAGTTTCTTTTTGGAGTATAGAAATATATTTTTTAGTATATCAATAGTGCATATATATCATAAATAAAACAAACACATATATAGAGACAAAAGCAGAGGGGAGGTTTGTCCTACCCAGTAACGGCCAATACTTAACACACACCATATCATTCACACTCAATCCTCACTCTAACTAGTCTAGTACCATTCATCATTCATTCTACCAATCAATTTTTCTACTCCTTGCAGGTATAGCACAACGATGGTGATGTGCTGAATATGTCAAGGTGTTAATCCAGATAGGTGGTTTTAACTACGGGTCCTGATGTAGTGTGGACAATAACCGTATTCATGGAGACATACGCCGACGCGCGTTTCGGTGACAAGCCAATAAGGCTGCACCTTCGTCAGGGCAAGCGGCAGTATACTGGGGCGGACACAATGGTAAAATTCTGCAAAACAAGGATAAAACACGCATTTTACTTTCATATATGTACATATGTTTTTCAGATTACAGTTCAGTCTTGACATTTAAACATTCATCATCCTAAATGGATAACTGCAGATTTCAGACATTTAAAGAGACTATAGCCTGTTAATTTGTCCTTCTGATAAACATTGGAGCAATGCTCCTATACCTGACCGTCGGTTGTCATGCAGTGTCAAACCTTCTAGAGACACTCCCTAGGAAAGATTCCCCAAAAGGTGGAACCAAAAAGGCATCATGGTAGCCTTGACTGTATGGACCATAGAGCACATTCAATACCACACAGATTCCTTACTCACATGTAAGTCAATACATTTCAAGACAATTCATAGTCTCTCTCAGCACTCCTCTCTTATTGTACACGCATGATTCTATAGTATCAATCAAGGATCGGGTCCAGAATCAACAGAAAGTTCAGCTCGTCCTTATATGTTAGTGTGAGTCCCAACTGGGACCAGGCAGTCTGGTCTAACCATGCCCCTAATAGTTTAAGTATTTCTAGGCTTTTCACTTCTTTGTTTTGCCTGATTGAGACTTTATATATCGAGAATGCCAGGCATCTGGCCTTCATTTTAGCTATTTCTAAGATTTTCACTTCCTTATTTTACCTGATTTTAGCTTTGTTATTCAAGAATATCAAGCATTAGGCGACTCCTTAGCAGGTATAGGGGCGCCGATGCCGCTGGTGATGTTGAAAGCCAGGCTTCAAGCTGTTCAGATTCTGTCAAGGGGATAATTAGGTTACCTCTTATGTCAAAATGTTCGGGGTAATTTAAAACAGGTCAGATTTTTATGATTAGCCAGTATCCTTTATCGTATCTGTGCTTATAGCCATAAGGCATCAAAGCGGTCTTTCAGGTGTCCCCCTCTACAGTTCTCTTATTTACGAAGATCGTAATTACCAAGTTTAGAATACTATAGAGGGGCTTATTATAGCCTAACAGACCCAGTGCTATACATTTAAGAGATACCTACCAGGATCGGTTGGCACCTTAGCGTGTTGTTTTTGTTCCCCTTTCCGTTTCAGGTAGTTCTATAAGGTCTGAGTGATAACAGACAACAATGAAGCCTGTCAAAGAGAGCGAAGCTAAATCAGTAACATATTATAGCCAGGACAGTAGTTATTGATTCTTCCTTTAGGGAAACAACATGTTTGAAGAGGTTATTTAGCCCCACGCCTCACTGTTCCACCGTGCTATTATAGCTATCCATACATACCGGGGGGGTAGGTTCGTAAGGATGGCGTTCTCCTTTTTGATATTTAAATCGGCACTGAATGGCACATAGGTCTCTGGCGTTCCTACAGATAAAGATAGCACTTCAGTAAAGCTACAGAGCCCAACTCCTGCCGTTTTACGTTACACATCTATTTCCTACCGCTATTTTCCTTTTAGAAAAGGAGTTCTTTTTGTCTTTAACACGGGGTTCCAGTGGCGCTGTACTATGTCGTTCTCCTAATATACGAAGAAGTCCCAGAAGGATAGAGATGCCTCAGTGATTTGCTGGCTGCTGATGTACCTGGAACACGGGGACATAGGGAATGCTAAGAAACATGTCTCGCTATACAGGTTTCGTACTAATTGGGCGCTCGGTCTTGAATGCTTACCTTCGTCTTGCGAGCAGTCTTCCTTCAGATGGGGTTCCGCCGACCCGGTCCGTCGGCCGATGGACGGAGATTAGATTTCCCGAGGTTTCCGGCGTCCTTATTAAGGATCGTCGTTTTCGCGCCCACTATACCAAATCAGCTGTTCCTGATTTTGTGGAAAGGATAGACGGACTATTCAATCCCCCCTGTGTTCAGTCGCCATCTTGGGTATGCCAAACAGTAGATGGAAACGCTGTTTAGGATATCATTAGAGGCGCTGTGGCGGCCATCTTACTAAATCATCGCTTCTCATTTTCTTCATCGGGATACTATTTTAGAATGCACGGACTTTATAGTATAGATATAATCTAATAATGTATATTTTTATAAATAAACAATTTTCATCATCTATTTATATATATAATAATAGGTAAATCTACCTTCAGGAAGTCGATGATGGACCAAAAAGTGATATCGAGCCATGAATGGTTACAATTGATTTATAAGCTTTTTTCGTTCACCAAGAAGAAAAGAGGTTAGGTGCATCCCCTATACTGGACGTTGGTGCACATTTTTCCATGCATTCCAATGGATACACAATCATTTAAGTTCACTCCTAGTTAGTATATACAGATAGATTAGCAGCCATTTAAGTTCATTCCCGGTTGATGTATTTTGAATCAAACTCCACTAGATGATGCCGCAGAGGATCCCGGAGTCTCCCCTTTTGATAGGGTAAAGCATAGCTGTTAATCCTAATTTTGCCACTACTCATATCAATATTAAAGGGGAGAGGGACCCTGGATTATCTTAACCAAGTTTTGAGGCCTAGAGGCATAGAGGTCCCATACTGTTGTTATAAAAAGGCCTGATGCCAGGGGCATTCCTCATTCAGTCCTTTTTCTACAGAATCAAGGAAAAAGATCCAAAAGACTTCCCGTTTTTTTCGGAGGCATGTTGGGTCAGTTCCAGGGTTAGCCTTTATCTTTTCCAAGATGAACCAGCGAATTTCTGTGTCTTTGTGGTTTTTTTCTAGCCAGTGGGCCACAATAGGGGCTGTCATTTTTTTGTTTCTTATATTTGACTTGTGCTCTCCTATCCGTACCCGGCATTCCCTTCCAGTTTCTCCAACATATGGGAGATTGCACGGGCACAGTATGAGGTAGATGATATTGCTGGTGCGACAATTAGTTAGCGTGGTATTCCTGCTAACTGAGATCGTGCGCGTGTTGGTGATGACAGTATCACCTATAATGGCTTGGGGGCAAATATGGCATGTTCCACACTTGTGGTTGCCATATATTGGATCCATTCCTGTCATGGTAGTCTGTTTATTCATTGAGGGTTGTTGTATTCTCCCCTTTACCAGATGATTTTTCAAATTCTGTTTTTTTCCAGCGAAAAAACACACCTAAGACGACCTATCTTTGCATTAAAAAAAAACCAGAATTTGAAAAATCATCTGGTAAAGGGGAGAATACAAGAACCCTCAATGAATAAACAGACTACCATGACAGGAATGGATCCAATATATGGCAACCACAAGTGTGGAACATGCCATATTTGCCCCCAAGCCATTATAGGTGATACTGTCATCACCAACACGCGCACGATCTCAGTTAGCAGGAATACCACGCTAACTAATTGTCGCACCAGCAATATCATCTACCTCATACTGTGCCCGTGCAATCTCCCATATGTTGGAGAAACTGGAAGGGAATGCCGGGTACGGATAGGAGAGCACAAGTCAAATATAAGAAACAAAAAAATGACAGCCCCTATTGTGGCCCACTGGCTAGAAAAAAACCACAAAGACACAGAAATTCGCTGGTTCATCTTGGAAAAGATAAAGGCTAACCCTGGAACTGACCCAACATGCCTCCGAAAAAAACGGGAAGTCTTTTGGATCTTTTTCCTTGATTCTGTAGAAAAAGGACTGAATGAGGAATGCCCCTGGCATCAGGCCTTTTTATAACAACAGTATGGGACCTCTATGCCTCTAGGCCTCAAAACTTGGTTAAGATAATCCAGGGTCCCTCTCCCCTTTAATATTGATATGAGTAGTGGCAAAATTAGGATTAACAGCTATGCTTTACCCTATCAAAAGGGGAGACTCCGGGATCCTCTGCGGCATCATCTAGTGGAGTTTGATTGAAAATACATCAACCGGGAGTGAACTTAAATGGCTGCTAATCTATCTGTATATACTAACTAGGAGTGAACTTAAATGATTGTGTATCCATTGGAATGCGTGGAAAAATGTGCACCAACGTCCAGTATAGGGGATGCACCTAACCTCTTTTCTTCTTGGTGAACGAAAAAAGCTTATAAATCAATTGTAACCATTCATGGCTCGATATCACTTTTTGGTCCATCATCGACTTCCTGAAGGTAGATTTACCTATTATTATATATATAAATAGATGATGAAAATTGTTTATTTATAAAAATATACATTATTAGATTATATCTATACTATAAAGTCTGTGCATTCTAAAATCGTATCCCGATGAAGAAAATGAGAAGCGATGATAGGTTTTAGTAAGATGGCCGCCACAGCGCCTCTAATGATATCCTAAACAGCGTTTCCATCTACTGTTTGGCATACCCAAGATGGCGACTGAACACATGGGGGATTGAATAGTCCGTCTATCCTTTCCACAAAATCAGGAACAGCTGATTTGGTATAGTGGGCGCGAAAACGACGATCCTTAATAAGGACGCCGGAAACCTCGGGAAATCTAATCTCCGTCCATCGGCCGACGGACCGGGTCGGCGGAACCCCATCTGAAGGAAGACTGCTCGCAAGACGAAGGTAAGCATTCAAGACCGAGCGCCCAATTAGTACGAAACCTGTATAGCGAGACATGTTTCTTAGCATTCCCTATGTCCCCGTGTTCCAGGTACATCAGCAGCCAGCAAATCACTGAGGCATCTCTATCCTTCTGGGACTTCTTCGTATATTAGGAGAACGACATAGTACAGCGGCACTGGAACCCCGTGTTAAAGACAAAAAGAACTCCTTTTCTAAAAGGTAAATAGCGGTAGGAAATAGATGTGTAACGTAAAACGGCAGGAGTTGGGCTCTGTAGCTTTACTGAAGTGCTATCTTTATCTGTAGGAACGCCAGAGACCTATGTGCCATTCAGTGCCGATTTAAATATCAAAAAGGAGAACGCCATCCTTACGAACCTACCCCCCCGGTATGTATGGATAGCTATAATAGCACGGTGGAACAGTGAGGCGTGGGGCTAAATAACCTCTTCAAACATGTTGTTTCCCTAAAGGAAGAATCAATAACTACTGTCCTGGCTATAATATGTTACTGATTTAGCTTCGCTCTCTTTGACAGGCTTCATTGTTGTCTGTTATCACTCAGACCTTATAGAACTACCTGAAACGGAAAGGGGAACAAAAACAACACGCTAAGGTGCCAACCGATCCTGGTAGGTATCTCTTAAATGTATAGCACTGGGTCTGTTAGGCTATAATAAGCCCCTCTATAGTATTCTAAACTTGGTAATTACGATCTTCGTAAATAAGAGAACTGTAGAGGGGGACAGCTGAAAGACCGCTTTGATGCCTTATGGCTATAAGCACAGATACGATAAAGGATACTGGCTAATCATAAAAATCTGACCTGTTTTAAATTACCCCGAAAATTTTGACATAAGAGGTAACCTAATTATCCCCTTGACAGAATCTGAACAGCCTGAAGCCTGGCTTTCAACATCACCAGCGGCATCGGCGCCCCTATACCTGCTAAGGAGTCGCCTAATGCTTGATATTCTTGAATAACAAAGCTAAAATCAGGTAAAATAAGGAAGTGAAAATCTTAGAAATAGCTAAAATGAAGGCCAGATGCCTGGCATTCTCGATATATAAAGTCTCAATCAGGCAAAACAAAGAAGTGAAAAGCCTAGAAATACTTAAACTATTAGGGGCATGGTTAGACCAGACTGCCTGGTCCCAGTTGGGACTCACACTAACATATAAGGACGAGCTGAACTTTCTGTTGATTCTGGACCCGATCCTTGATTGATACTATAGAATCATGCGTGTACAATAAGAGAGGAGTGCTGAGAGAGACTATGAATTGTCTTGAAATGTATTGACTTACATGTGAGTAAGGAATCTGTGTGGTATTGAATGTGCTCTATGGTCCATACAGTCAAGGCTACCATGATGCCTTTTTGGTTCCACCTTTTGGGGAATCTTTCCTAGGGAGTGTCTCTAGAAGGTTTGACACTGCATGACAACCGACGGTCAGGTATAGGAGCATTGCTCCAATGTTTATCAGAAGGACAAATTAACAGGCTATAGTCTCTTTAAATGTCTGAAATCTGCAGTTATCCATTTAGGATGATGAATGTTTAAATGTCAAGACTGAACTGTAATCTGAAAAACATATGTACATATATGAAAGTAAAATGCGTGTTTTATTCCTTGTTTTGCAGAATTTTACCATTGTGTCCGCCCCAGTATACTGCCCCTTGCCCTGACGAAGGTGCAGCCTTATTGGCTTGTCACCGAAACGCGCGTCGGCGTATGTCTCCATGAATACGGTTATTGTCCACACTACATCAGGACCCGTAGTTAAAACCACCTATCTGGATTAACACCTTGACATATTCAGCACATCACCATCGTTGTGCTATACCTGCAAGGAGTAGAAAAATTGATTGGTAGAATGAATGATGTATGGTACTAGACTAGTTAGAGTGAGGATTGAGTGTGAATGATATGGTGTGTGTTAAGTTTGACCGTTACTGGGTAGGACAAACCTCCCCTCTGCTTTTGTCTCTATATATGTGTTTGTTTTATTTATGATATATATGCACTATTGATATACTAAAAAATATATTTCTATACTCCAAAAAGAAACTTTTTATATCTGTGTGATCAGAAAACAAAAAATTAAAAATATATATTTTTAAATATGAACTGTTTAGTCTATTAGTTTGACCATGTGATTGTGATGTTCAGTGTCAATCCCTAGGTTAACCACCCCTTTATATATATCTCCTGGACCCTCTAACTAGGGCCTTTATATCCTGAGGCAGGATACTCTCCTTTTCTTTTCAATGGTTTCTTCCCCCCTATTTCCTGCCATATCCTCAAGCTACCCACGGGGAACCCCCTTCTTTGTTCACTTGATTCCCAGCCTTGAGCTGTGGGGGTTAGTCGGGTTCTTCTGACTGAATGGACCTAGAGAAAGTGTATCTGATGTATGATTGGTTGTGGATGAGTAGTAGGATAGTATATGTGGGTTTGAAAATTGATACATGCATGACCTACATCTAAATAAATAACTGTGCCCTAATAAACTGTATAGAAAGAACAAAATAAGTATCAGATTTACCACCTAATAAACTGTATAGAAAGAACAAAATAAGTATCAGATTTCCCACCTAAAGTCCACCTAAAGCTTCCTTACATCTATTCCGTCCGTATAAATAAAATTAAAAAGAAGAAGAAATGGAGTCTATAAAAACGTTTGGCTTCACGGACGATGACTTCGCTAAAATGCTTGGCCTCCCAGTGGATGGCAATCAAGATTTTACTGTACCCAAAGGACTTAATGGAGACTGGAACAAACTTCTAAATCTCCGAAAAAAATCTAAAAGAACAGAGCTACACGCGAAATTCATGTTAGACTATCTACGAGCTGGCACCATCCCCATTGGGCTCAGAGTCCGAAACATTCCTGGAATGTTTATTGAAATCAGACAATTCCTGGAGCGATGGGCGCTTATTTCTAACCGTTGCTCCAGGGATTGGATGATGCTGATTGTTGAAACAGCACGGACCGTAATGGAGATTCTAGAAAAAGAAATCAAGGAATTGGAGGATAAGCTCAAGGAGGGGGACTCAGTGGATGAGGGGAAAAGGAAACTAGAAGAAATCCAATTTGAACTGGAATCCTTCTCTGACTACCTGCTAAAAAGAAAAACAGAAAAACTAAGGAAGGACGTTAGAATGTTTTCACAAGAAAGGGCCTATCCCTATTTAGGGACCAATTTCTATAATGACCAGGAAGAAAGTGCTCCCCGAGGACAGGCACCGAGATGGGGACAAGGATGAAAAGTCACCACCTTTTTGGAAACAACCGACTCCGAAGGGGATACCCCTGAGGAATATGATCCTGGTTATGAACAGGAACACAACCCTAACCCAGGACACAACCCCAACAGAGGAAATAGAAGAGGAGGATATAACCGCAACTATCAACCAAACCGTTTTTTAGGGAACCGCCGGGGCAACACCCGTCCCCCATCAAGAACCCCTCAAACGAGGAATTACCATCAGGGTCGCGGCCAGCCCCAAATGTATGTGCAGACCCGCCAACAGCAATATTGGCGAACATAAGGGGACTCCCTGTGTTCAACCTGTCCAACGAAACAGTAGATCCGAGGCCATCCAACTTCTGTCTAGGGGCCTCTCATTCGTGCCATCATCCAACTTCAACAAATTTGAACTAAATAAAGACTTACAACTTTTCTTTAGGAAGATACGCCTCCAGAAATTCTTCCAGGAAGCCCCCCCCTCTAACAATGAAAATAACAGATCTGGTTGTAAACCACCATCTTCTTTTACACCTTCTTTGGAGATGGTAGGACCTGAAGTCAATGTATTTGAAAAAACCGTCATGCATAAAATCACCAAGATGCCCAAATATGTGCCCCTACCCAAGCACAACCTATCAGCCAAAGAAAAGAAGGCCTTAAAGGACTTGGAAACTAATAAATATATCACGATTAAACCTTGTGATAAAGGTGGAGGGATAACACTGTTAGGCACGACTGACTACAAGAGGAGAATGAATGAACTACTATCATCCTCTGGACACTACACTCGGATAACGAGGAATCCCGAAAATGCCTTGAAGAAACGGATACTGACAATGGTTCAAAAAGCGGTCAGTCGAGAACACATCTGCGAAGCAGAGGCAGAATTCCTTACTCCGTCCAATACCAAAATACCCATCATATATGGTTTACCCAAAACCCACAAGAACAGCACTGATCCCCCTATGCGACCGATAGTTTCGACCATCGGCTCTGCCACCGAGCCATTATCGAAGTATATCGATAAATTCTTAAATCCTATGGTGACAGAACTGCAATCATACGTACGGGACACTGGACACTTTATCCAGCAAGTGGAGGGTATTCAATTCCACGAAGAGTCCGAAATTATGGTCACATTGGATGTAGAGGCACTATACTCGAATATACCACAACAAGGAGCATATGATGCCATCGAGACTGTACTCTCCAGAAATATCACCATAACAAATGCTGAATTCATCCTACAATGTCTCAAGGTAGTATTATTTGATAACTACTTTGAATTTGATAACACCCTATATAGACAGGCAACGGGTGTCAGTATGGGAGCTAGCTGCGCACCCAGTATTGCATGTCTATATATGGGGGAATTCGAAAGGACAAATATCTTTAATGAGATGGCCCCCTTTTTCGAGAACGTCATGAACTGGAAACGATTCATTGACGATATCTTTTTTATTTGGAAGGGGGCAGAAGAACAACTGACTGAATTCATTGAATGGCTTAATCTGGCAGACACCAACCTTAAATTTACCAGCCACACCAGCAGATCTAGAATCGAATTCCTAGACATCTGGATTGAACATCAGAATAACACCATCAAAGTATCCCTGTACACCAAGCCAACTGCTCGTAACACCTTGCTGCAATATGCCAGCTTCCATCCACGCAGCCAGAGGGATAGTATCCCCTACAGTCAATTCCTTCGGATTAGGAGGAACTGTACTGACCTTCAAGATTTCTTAACCCAGGCTGACATACTTCAGGAAAAACTGCGGTTCCGAGGATACCCCCCGAGATTGATCAGAGAGTCTTTTAAACGAGCCAGATACACCAACAGGGAGCAATGTTCACGGAAAAAGAATCGGAGAAACTAAACCAGCTGGTTTGTGTAACACGTCATTCCGAAATGAATCATAAGATCAGACAGGCTGTGAATTCAAGCTGGCACATCCTAAACCTGGAAAGCGAAAAAACACACCTAAGACGACCTATCTTTGCATTAAAAAAAAACCAGAATTTGAAAAATCATCTGGTAAAGGGAAGAATACAAGAACCCTCAATGAATAAACAGACTACCATGACAGGAATGGATCCAATATATGGCAACCACAAGTGTGGAACAAGCCATATATGCCCCCAAGCCATTATAGGTGATACTGTCATCACCAACACGCGCACGATCTCAGTTAGCAGGAATACCACGCTAACTAATTGTCGCACCAGCAATATCATCTACCTCATACTGTGCCCGTGCAATCTCCCATATGTTGGAGAAACTGGAAGGGAATGCCGGGTACGGATAGGAGAGCACAAGTCAAATATAAGAAACAAAAAAATGACAGCCCCTATTGTGGCCCACTGGCTAGAAAAAAACCACAAAGACACAGAAATTCGCTGGTTCATCTTGGAAAAGATAAAGGCTAACCCTGGAACTGACCCAACATGCCTCCGAAAAAAACGGGAAGTCTTTTGGATCTTTTTCCTTGATTCTGTAGAAAAAGGACTGAATGAGGAATGCCCCTGGCATCAGGCCTTTTTATAACAACAGTATGGGACCTCTATGCCTCTAGGCCTCAAAACTTGGTTAAGATAATCCAGGGTCCCTCTCCCCTTTAATATTGATATGAGTAGTGGCAAAATTAGGATTAACAGCTATGCTTTACCCTATCAAAAGGGGAGACTCCGGGATCCTCTGCGGCATCATCTAGTGGAGTTTGATTCAAAATACATCAACCGGGAGTGAACTTAAATGGCTGCTAATCTATCTGTATATACTAACTAGGAGTGAACTTAAATGATTGTGTATCCATTGGAATGCATGGAAAAATGTGCACCAACGTCCAGTATAGGGGATGCACCTAACCTCTTTTCTTCTTGGTGAACGAAAAAAGCTTATAAATCAATTGTAACCATTCATGGCTCGATATCACTTTTTGGTCCATCATCGACTTCCTGAAGGTAGATTTACCTATTATTATATATATAAATAGATGATGAAAATTGTTTATTTATAAAAATATACATTATTAGATTATATCTATACTATAAAGTCTGTGCATTCTAAAATCGTATCCCGATGAAGAAAATGAGAAGCGATGATAGGTTTTAGTAAGATGGCCGCCACAGCGCCTCTAATGATATCCTAAACAGCGTTTCCATCTACTGTTTGGCATACCCAAGATGGCGACTGAACACAGGGGGGATTGAATAGTCCGTCTATCCTTTCCACAAAATCAGGAACAGCTGATTTGGTATAGTGGGCGCGAAAACGACGATCCTTAATAAGGACGCCGGAAACCTCGGGAAATCTAATCTCCGTCCATCGGCCGACGGACCGGGTCGGCGGAACCCCATCTGAAGGAAGACTGCTCGCAAGACGAAGGTAAGCATTCAAGACCGAGCGCCCAATTAGTACGAAACCTGTATAGCGAGACATGTTTCTTAGCATTCCCTATGTCCCCGTGTTCCAGGTACATCAGCAGCCAGCAAATCACTGAGGCATCTCTATCCTTCTGGGACTTCTTCGTATATTAGGAGAACGACATAGTACAGCGCCACTGGAACCCCGTGTTAAAGACAAAAAGAACTCCTTTTCTAAAAGGTAAATAGCGGTAGGAAATAGATGTGTAACGTAAAACGGCAGGAGTTGGGCTCTGTAGCTTTACTGAAGTGCTATCTTTATCTGTAGGAACGCCAGAGACCTATGTGCCATTCAGTGCCGATTTAAATATCAAAAAGGAGAACGCCATCCTTACGAACCTACCCCCCCGGTATGTATGGATAGCTATAATAGCACGGTGGAACAGTGAGGCGTGGGGCTAAATAACCTCTTCAAACATGTTGTTTCCCTAAAGGAAGAATCAATAACTACTGTCCTGGCTATAATATGTTACTGATTTAGCTTCGCTCTCTTTGACAGGCTTCATTGTTGTCTGTTATCACTCAGACCTTATAGAACTACCTGAAACGGAAAGGGGAACAAAAACAACACGCTAAGGTGCCAACCGATCCTGGTAGGTATCTCTTAAATGTATAGCACTGGGTCTGTTAGGCTATAATAAGCCCCTCTATAGTATTCTAAACTTGGTAATTACGATCTTCGTAAATAAGAGAACTGTAGAGGGGGACACCTGAAAGACCGCTTTGATGCCTTATGGCTATAAGCACAGATACGATAAAGGATACTGGCTAATCATAAAAATCTGACCTGTTTTAAATTACCCCGAAAATTTTGACATAAGAGGTAACCTAATTATCCCCTTGACAGAATCTGGACAGCCTGAAGCCTGGCTTTCAACATCACCAGCGGCATCGGCGCCCCTATACCTGCTAAGGAGTCGCCTAATGCTTGATATTCTTGAATAACAAAGCTAAAATCAGGTAAAATAAGGAAGTGAAAATCTTAGAAATAGCTAAAATGAAGGCCAGATGCCTGGCATTCTCGATATATAAAGTCTCAATCAGGCAAAACAAAGAAGTGAAAAGCCTAGAAATACTTAAACTATTAGGGGCATGGTTAGACCAGACTGCCTGGTCCCAGTTGGGACTCACACTAACATATAAGGACGAGCTGAACTTTCTGTTGATTCTGGACCCGATCCTTGATTGATACTATAGAATCATGCGTGTACAATAAGAGAGGAGTGCTGAGAGAGACTATGAATTGTCTTGAAATGTATTGACTTACATGTGAGTAAGGAATCTGTGTGGTATTGAATGTGCTCTATGGTCCATACAGTCAAGGCTACCATGATGCCTTTTTGGTTCCACCTTTTGGGGAATCTTTTCTAGGGAGTGTCTCTAGAAGGTTTGACACTGCATGACAACCGACGGTCAGGTATAGGAGCATTGCTCCAATGTTTATCAGAAGGACAAATTAACAGGCTATAGTCTCTTTAAATGTCTGAAATCTGCAGTTATCCATTTAGGATGATGAATGTTTAAATGTCAAGACTGAACTGTAATCTGAAAAACATATGTACATATATGAAAGTAAAATGCGTGTTTTATTCCTTGTTTTGCAGAATTTTACCATTGTGTCCGCCCCAGTATACTGCCCCTTGCCCTGACGAAGGTGCAGCCTTATTGGCTTGTCACCGAAACGCGCGTTGGCGTATGTCTCCATGAATACGGTTATTGTCCACACTAAATCAGGACCCGTAGTTAAAACCACCTATCTGGATTAACACCTTGACATATTCAGCACATCACCATCGTTGTGCTATACCTGCAAGGAGTAGAAAAATTGATTGGTAGAATGAATGATGTATGGTACTAGACTAGTTAGAGTGAGGATTGAGTGTGAATGATATGGTGTGTGTTAAGTATTGGCCGTTACTGGGTAGGACAAACCTCCCCTCTGCTTTTGTCTCTATATGTGTGTTTGTTTTATTTATGATATATATGCACTATTGATATACTAAAAAATATATTTCTATACTCCAAAAAGAAACTTTTTATATCTGTGTGGTCAGAAAACAAAAAATTAAAAATATATATTTTTCAATATGAACTGTTTAGTCTATTTGATTTGACCATGTGATTATGATGTTCAGTGTCAATCCCTAGGTTAACCACCCCTTTATATATATCTCCTGGACCCTCTAACTAGGGCCTTTATATCCTGAGGCAGGGTACTCTCCTTTTCTTTTCAATGGTTTCTTCCCCCCTATTTCCTGCCATATCCTCAAGCTACTCACGGGGAACCCCCTTCTTTGTTCACCCACTCCTAAGAGCCCACAGGAGAGAATAGCTTGCGTGACGACCTTTTCCCCAGTGTCAAACAAAATGAGAAAAATGATACTCCGCCACTGGTCTGTCATTAATGCGGGCGTACTAGAAATCGAACGCCCTCTGTTTGCTTTTAAGAAAAGCAAAAATTTGAAGGACCATCTAGTTCGCGCGGCACTGCCAAGCCCCACCCAACCCTCTACACTTGAAACCATATGAGGTCTGTCCCCCATTGTAGGACATGTAAAATGTGGCAACTGCAGTGTGTGTGACATGACTATTGAAGGGAAAACCAGAGTTTTTAATAACGTTACCTTTACTAGTTCTTCACTGTCGAATTGTAACACCTGCAATGTTGTATATATGGTTCAATGTCCATGTATGAAAATGTATGTAGGGCAAACTTCACAGAAGGTCAAAACTAGGATTTGCCAGCATAAGAGTCGCATTCGCTGCCAAACCCAAAATGCCCCACTTGTGGAACATTTCATCAGTGCCAAGCACACGGAAAATGACTTACGGTGGACTGTGCTGAAGGCACTAAAGTTACCGCCTAGAGGAGGATGCATGGCTCAACTTCTCAATAAGGAGGAACTAAAATGCATTCTACTTCTGGACACAACACAGAAGGGGCTCAATCGCACGGAGGACTGGGCAGGATTGCTGTGAACTGATATATGGTGATTTTAAAGACTGTTTACACTGAAACAATTTCCAGATGTCTATGGAAGAATTGCCAACCACTATTTCCGTGATGGTACTAGTTATTGTTGTTTTTATAGATGAGGTATTCTAAATTTATGTCTGCTGTTGTCCTTTATCCTGAATCCAATTTTTTTATGAACAGATAATGCACTTGAATTATTGATACGCAAACTAATGATGTTAAATGTCAATTTTTCAATGTTGTACATTATGGTGTAACCATATTTCTGGCAGAACCCAATATGCATGCAATTGAGCACATTCACTCAAGACCACTATAAGATGGCCGCCACTGGGACACTCACCCCGCCCCCCCTCCGCTCGCACTCCCTCGTCGCTGGTTACTATTTCATGTGTTGTCAGGCCTGTGCTCATTTCCGCAACAGCGTGTAGCCGACGGACTGCCATCGTGTACTCCGCCCGCATATTGCTCGTAATTCGAGCATAGGAGCATTGTCTCTGCGCGAAGGTAAGGGCTGCCATTCCTCCCCTCCTCCCTCCCTCCCAGTGGCTTGTCTCAATTTCCTCGCTCCTCGCCATTTTCATTCTCAGTCTCATTCTTTTCCCCGTTTTTAGACTGTGGACTAATTAGAAGAGCACTCTCTTGAGTCTCAGGATACACTGCATTGTCCAGCGACACCTGCAAACGTCCAAAGAATGGTTATAATTCCATGGAGGATATAAACCCAATGTGCCAATCCTAACATACTGGATTAGGAAACCGAGGTAAAACTTGGGCTTGCCACCCCACGCCACATACCCACGCATGTAACAATAATTGATTCTGACCCTTGTCTTTCACTTTTTAGGCAATTGCCTCTCCTCCTTAACGGCTCTCCTAGCCTCATTGGAGGTCACTGAAGACCGCTTACAAAGGTGTGTCCCTCACATATTGTTATCACTATTGAAATAGGCACGCAGAGGTTTTCGCCACGCTCACGGAGCACATGTCATAGACGTTGGCACTATATATATTCTGCATCACGATACGACACCTTGGCCATAGATCAAAGCGTGATTAACCGGCTTTAAACTCACCAGGCGGTTTGATCTGAAGATATGATTTCACATGATCAATCACTAATGCGCTACGGTTGAAAGCGACACTCTTAGCCACAACCACGGTAGCGTCGGAAGGCTCACGTGCTAACAACTCGAGTCGGTGGTAGCATGAACGTCCGGCATCCTTGTAAAAAGCATGAGAGTGGAACACTGAAATTCCTGTGATTGTAATCAACTTGAACACCATGGCATGACATAAATGAATACTATGTGCATTATACCTGTAAGTAGTGCTGTATTTAAACAGAATTGTTTCTCTCTTTTCCTCCCATTTCTGAAAATCCTTATTTCCAACAGGTTTTTAAAAGAGCGCATAAAGGCAATATATTGTTTAAGTCCTGATGATGATCCCAGTTCACTAGGAGCCGGGGATCGAAACGCCGTCGACACTCTATTCAGTTCTGTAACTTACCCATTGTGTTGATATTGTTACATGAATTGATTGTCTGAACTTGCTTTGCAAATATGCTATTGTTGCAAGCGACATTTGGCTCCCATGTTCTTTTTGCCTGATATTCTTTACTCTCTTTTCTTTGCTTACTTTCTTACCCTCAAATTCTTTTTGAGTGTACTTTGGATAGGTACAGGCTTGTACCCTATCAACCTTTGCATTAGACCTCTTTGATGGTCTTTTAAATTTGTTTATCCTTGAAATAAAATTTCAGGCCCGGCTGGGCACTGAAAAACTAACGAGTATAGTACTGATTTGAGTCTATATTTGCATTTTGCTTTGTTTGTGAAATCTAAACCCTATGGACCACTGTTCTTCATAATAAATGCAAAATTAGTTACAACACCTGCCCTGCCCCAACTGACAATAATGAATTAGGGGCTGATTAATGGATTTGAACCTCCAGCCTGGCTCCTGCTTGTCTCCCTTAGCTGTAATTCAGGACCTTTGTGGCATATGTGTAACTATTCTGAGGTTCAGAGCAGGGTCACATAATAGTTGCAACTGGCAACTGAACTCTGGAGGGGCCCCTCAGGAAGCACTACAGGAAATGGCTACTAATGATGAGCCTGAACTTTTGAACCTGGTAAGTAGTTTCAGTTTTGCTAAGATCGTATTTCTGCAATTTTGCACTTATTCGCGGGGCGCGAAGTTGTACTGGGAAGCCGCGAACTCACGCGAACAGTGCGAGCAGTGCGAGCAAAATCCGCTGCTCGCGGATTTGCGGATTTTGCGGGAGATTCGCGAATCTCGCGGATTGCGAATTTACCGAAAATCCGCAAAATCCGCGAGCGAAACGGATTTTCCGCCCATGCTTAATTGGCTATGAGGTATACAGCTAAGCTTGATTCCTTAGGTCACACCAAGAGAAATCGGAGTTTTTGGGTGCCTTTTTTGTTACGTTTTGGCTAGATAATATTATTTGATACAATTTCCGCTGGTATTTATTATACGGGAGTCCAGGTCGGAATGGAGTAAGGGGTGGACACACCTGGTGAGTCAAACGGCCAAGAAGGGACGGTCGATTGGAGGCCGGATTCAAAATAGGTGGAGTTTATGCCCCAATACTCTAACCAGCTTATGAGATATAAAAAGCCCAGTGGTGGACTAAGTTAGAGGATTTGGGTGGCGAGACGGCAAATGAGGATACATTTTTTTTTTTTTTTTAAAAGACATGTACTTGTGAGTTTGACTTGTCCTGGTAGTGGAAAACTGCTAGATTTGATCTCCACCATAGTAAGGTCTATCTCTCCCATAAATTAGCATTGGAGCTGCCTGGTAACGTTGTACCAGTGCATCTTCTAATTGGGAGTAGGTAGAAAATTGGTGCTAGGTGTCTCTGGACTCGCAATTTAAAAAAACATCTTCTAGTAAAGTTGTTTTTAGATTGCAGTACTGAAAATGCCATTTGAAAAAAGTTGGCATTTTCTGACTCAGCCATTCGTGCCTCTGCCTGTCCCTAGAATACACGTCTGGGTGGAGTGACAGTTGAGCTTTTTGATTTCACTTTTTTTTCCGGCTTTTCAAATGCTTGTTTATTTTTGTTTCCCATCATGTTATTGAAACAGGTTACACTGATTTCCCATTAGGAAATACTAGCATGCATCAACACATGTTACGAAATGATGCCATAAAGAAATGATAGCTGAAATTTTAACAGTAGTTTAGCAAAAAAAATGTCCTGCTTTCATTTGTTTATGAACATTTTATTTTGAAAGCAAAGAATCATCATTCTTGCTTTCAAGCTTCTGCAAATATTTGCATTATATCAGAGAGCATTATACATAGCCTCATATTGCTAAACTTTGAAAACGTGTGTACACATTTTTATACTGGAACTAGTGTCAGTAGTGCAGTCGGAGCTTACAACATTTTTTTTTTAATTTTAAACTTTTTATTTGACAGTTTTAAGCAAAATGTGTTCATTAATGTTTGCATGACATAAATACAGATCACAAGAGCGCATATATATACATTTACTCCTCCAAATGTAAGGACCCTCCTACAGGGTATTTTGGTCTACAAACCCTCCCTTGCATTGCGTGGTAGCCCAGTCTTCTGATATACAAGGCACTCAGTTGCTCCCATCTAAATCACAGTCCACCGGGAGCGGTGGCTCACAGATTCCACCCCTATAGGAGTTCCAGCTACCCCACACTCTTTCCCACTTTTTGGGACATCCCCTGTTTACAAAAACAGATCTCTCCGCAACCATTGCAAGGTCCATGTCAGCACACCACTGGGTTAGGGTCGGACTGGTCCCGGAGCCCCATCGCTGTGCAATGTTCCGCTTTGCCACTGTTACTCCCTGGGTCACCCATCCCTGCATCGTCACATTCAAATTTGTTGGTTCCCAGATGTTTAATAAACAATATTTTGGCTCAGGCAATATTGTGAGTTCTGTAACTTGGGATAGTGTCCTCATTACTGCCATCCAGTATCTTCCTATTGCGGGGCAGGTCCACATCGTGTGAAATTTTTTTCCTAGTTCCCCACACCCTCTCAAGCACTATGGAGTATCTGCTCTCCCTATTTTGTGTAATAGCACCCTCGTGTAGTATGTGCGGTGCAGTATTTTAAGCTGCACCAGACGAAGTCTGGACAGAATTGCAGCCTCTTTTAGGGAGGTGAGTGCATCTCGCCAGTCCGCCTCATCAATGTCCCCTACATCCTTTTCCCATGCCGCCTTCACTGTTCCTGTGGGGTCAGATCTATTGTTAACTATTTTCCTGTAAGTCATCGAGATCGCCTTTTTTTGAAGGTGGTCTGTCAGAAGCCTGTCCTCTAACGGCGAGGATTACTCTGGGGTCGCGCCTAGCGGTAGAGCTGATTGCAGGGCATGCCTAATATGCATATAATGGAAGCGCTCCGTCTCAGCGAGGCCATAAGTGGTCTGTAGTTGCGCGAATGGAATTACCGTTCCCTTCTGCCACAAGTCTCCCACTGACGACATCCCAATGTTGTCCCAATTTCGAAACCCCTTGGAGTTGCCAAGTCTGCCTAGCTTTTGGGTATCCCACAGTGGCGTTGCCAATGTAATCACTCCCTCCCATCCCAATGCACCCTGCTCCATAAACCAAATATTAATTGTATGGAGTGTAGGTCCGGTGGCCGATTGCTTTCGTCTCTTATTATACAGGGCATCCATGATACCCGCTTTCTCCAAGATATGCCTGTCCAACCTAAACGCTGGCTCATCTTGGGGGACATGTAGCCTTTGTTGATCGGGAAAAGGTGCGAGGCCCAATAATAGGCCCTAATATCAGGCAAAGCTATCCCTCCGTCTTACCAGCTTCTGTTTAGTTTCTTCATAGCAATACGAGGTGCCTTCCCCTCCCATTGGAGAGTGGTTATCTCTACCTCCACCGCTCTAAGGTACGTAGACGGGACCAGGAACGGGGTGTTTTGTAGTGCGTAGAGGAATCTCGGCAGCGCCACCATCTTAAACAGTGCTGCTTTGATTTCACTCTTGACAGTCACAAACAAAGGTAGTTGAGGTGTGCCCTGCAGATCCTGATGGCCCAACACCCTGCTGATGGGTCTTCCTGAGTTAAATTAGAGAGAGAAGCTGATACTTGCACCTGAATAGGGTGTGCATCTCCTCACACGAAGAGCTGCATCCCTCTTGTAATGTGTCTGGAGCCAGAGTCAGGATGGGCAGGGTCTTGTGCACTACAAAGACCGTTCTTCAAAATCGCTCCACTTCAAAGATTAGAATTGATATAACTACTGGACTTTTGACAACATATACTCGGATTACTTCTAGACTGAGGCCATTTTGCCGGGAAGAAGAGCTGTTGGATTGATAAGGGGCTGCCAATTTGCTGTTTGTTTGCTGTGTTGGCCTACTGCCTGCTGCTTCTGTCCTGGGAGTGAGAGAACTGGACTTGGCTCTCTACATCCTGCTTTCTAAAGGTTCTTCAAGGGCTTAAGTTGAGCTTGTCTCCTGTTGGAAGTCCCAGGGACATCACAGACTGCACTTGTCCTAACTGCTAAGTGCTGCCAACTCCATTTCCTGGGCACTTGGAAGTGAGCTTCTATGCTACAAGAAGATATCGATGCCGAGCAAATTCAGAACCGGCTCCTGTCTGCAACTCTGATGCTGTGCCGCTGCCGGCACGGAAGCTTGGGTTCTCGCTCGACACAATGACCACTGCTTACAACTACGCCACTGAGAGAGTCCCCAGCAATGTGCCACTGACATCTTTGTCACACTGCTCCGACTCCTATGCCACAGCTATGGCCAGTGGTTACAATTCGATGTCACAAAATGAATGTCTCACATCTTAGCCTCAAACTCCATCATTGATACTGGATCACAGTAAGGAACCAATGTATTGCACCTGTAACTGGCACATCGCTTCCCTTACACCTCTCCTCGTCCCTGGGCATTAGCAGCTCAATGACCCTACACCACCTCCAGGAACAGACGGGCCACTTGCTACAGTGACACCTCACCTCTTTTGCACAACGCACTATCCACAATCGCCAACGTCCCAGCGACCCTGCCAAGCAGTTAGGAATCGGCGCCTAACCGACTTTCGCTACGCCTCACCTCCCTTGCACTTCACATCATCGTTGAAGTCTTGAGATATCCATGGTACTGTGCTGGGTTCTGCCTGACTCCTGTAGCCGGCCGGTATTCCTTCACGGTTGGACTGAACTTGTGGATTGCACCGGTTAAGCATGACCTGATAGCCCCAGTTGGAACTATCATTTCCTTAGAACTATAACTTTACTGATTATTGAAAACTTCATAACATGATTTGTATATGTTAGATTTGTGTAGTTTTGGTTTTGTTTTACTCAGATAAATATTGTCTCAATATTGAATAAACAAGGACAGGTTGGCTGTGGAACTGAGAAAAATGCTTTTGGCTCAAGAGCTGAGAATGAAGGAGCTGGAGTTCAAGGCCAACTCCAGTACAGATGGTGGTAGCATATCTCCATTGCAGTGTAGGGGAAAGGTACATATACCCAAGAGTGTGGTGAACAACTAGGTGACGGGAGAAGACATAGATCAGTGGTTTCAGGGCTGTGAGACACCTGTACACATGCACAGGCTCACTGTTAGAGATTGGGGGGCAGACTTGTGGAAACATTTTGCAATGGAGGTGAGAGGCACCTTGTTGGAACGAGGACCAACAGACCAGATGAGGTACCCAGACATGAAGGCAGCCTCCATAAAGAGATATGGTCTTCTCCTGGTTGTATGATGTACCCCGCATGCATTTACCATGAATGCCTTTACACCACAGCCAGTATCCCGACTGCGATGATACAACACGTTCCTTTACCACACAAGTCATTACAGCGACTTGATTTGTGGGGTGGCTGTCCTTTGGAATAGTTTTAATTACTATTCCATCACCAGTCAGTGTATTCAGTAGGGACGATGTTGGACCCTATAGAAAGTTGTTGCAATAGCTTGCGTGGCAAAGGAACATTTTGTAACTTTGCAGTCGGGGTACTAACTGCAGTGTCAAGGCACATTGTGGTTTTGACTGCTGACTTAAAGGATGTTTCCGCTTGTTCCAGATGCATAGAGACAAATGTTTAGAGGGAGAACTAAACCTGATTCACAGGCATGGCTTGAATGTGTTGATTCCTTTTGCAGTGAAGTGAGGTGACAGACTATCAGGAGCTATACAATTTGATTGCATGGGTGCACTTGCTAATTATTTGTTTTCCAGAGCTGTGACAGCACTTGATTGACAGTAACCTTACTGACCCCAGGAAGTTTTCTAAAAAGGGGTCCCTCTGGCTCAGCTGTTTGTGGGTGACCTAGCCAAAGGTGAGCAGGGTCCCCAATAGAAGGAGGGGGCAGAAAGAATAAGGGTAAGGAGTTCTCTAAAGGTCCCCAAACTAGTTCCTGGGGTAAGGATTCCCAACCCCCTACCAAAAAAAATAGTTTGTTCCCTTGAGGAAAGCCGTCAGGGAATGGACCCCTGAAGTGTTTTTCATGTAATCAGCAAGGTGCAGCGGGTGTTAGACCAATTTACCGAATTCTGTAAGAAAAGGAATCTGGTGATTAACATAGATAAAACAAAGTACATGGTGTTTAATGCTAGCACAATCAACTGCCCACACCCGAAAATGGATGGACGACCCCTGGAAAGGGTAAATAACTTTGTCTACCTAGGTTTGACGCTGAACGATAAAATGGGGTGGGACACCCAAATGTCTAAGGCTAACTTAGGGCTTTCACAGTCCGCGGGGGGAATCTTAAAAGTGCAGAAAACATGCGTCCATAAACTAGTGAGTGCACCGCTAGAAATATATAAAGTTCAAGCCAGATCATCCACTCTTTACGGGGCGGAGCTCTGGGGGCACCGACCACCAATTGAGATCGGTGTTACTGAGAATAACTTAATTAGACAGTTGCTTTCTCTACCAAAAAGCACACCGCTAATTCCACTAAGGCTGGATCTTAACCTGAGGCCAATTGCAGAAGCAATTGCCTCTCACCCACTCCTCTATTGGCGAAGATTGTGGAGTGTCCCGGAGCTTGAGAGCTATAGAGAAGAACTGAAGACCGTGATGGCCTGTCAGGGCGTAGGCAGGATACAGTGGCTATCATTCATAAGGGGGCAGGCGACCAGGATTGGCATGGAGAACCTGTGGTCCAATCCGGAGGCCGCATGCCAAGCTACCTCAAGACAAACACTGGCTGAGACCATAAAACACTATAATCTACAGGAAGCTCTCCAATCAGCTAGGCCCTCCAGTCTCACCGATAGTTTCTTAGATCATAAGAATGTTTACAGCTTTGAAAAGGAATTAGATATGACTGAACCGGTTCTAGCAAAGAAGCTGTATCTACAGTTTAGATACGGCACACTGCCTCTGCACTCATACACAGACAAATGGAAAGAGGGTCCAGCTCGCCCCTGCCCAGGATGCGAAAACCCTAACGAGACCTTAATACATGTAATCTTGTTCTGTCCTGCCTACTGCAACAGTAGAAAGAAATGGATTATACAGTTATGTGTGAACCTGGGAGTTAGGAATTACCTAGAGTTTTTAGAATTTTAAAATCCGATACTAATGCACTAATAGTTACAGCCATTTCTAAATTCCTGTTTTCTATGTGGTTAACAAGACGGAGAATGTTTCGGAAGTAACAAAGCTTCCTGGTTTGTTGTCAGATAACTCCCTCAGGAAAACTTTGGGTTTCTACTGTATTTTAACTTTTTAATTTGTTAATATATAACTTATTGTCTTAAATATCTTAACGGGACTCCGCCACCAAATGGAAACTTGTGGACCATGTATACGAACTGGGATGTAACATGTGTATTATTTCATTGCTTAAAATGTGTTTTTTTTTTTGATGTTGTACTTTTATGGTTCATAAACAAACCGAAATAAAGTTTAGAATGAATGAATGAAGTAATCAGCAAGGACACTTCAAATGGGGCCCCAAGTGGGCACACACCGCTACCGGTGCGCAGACACTGAGGATAGCTAGTGTAGCCCTTGGAGAGGAGTTGACGCCAGTAAGTGGTGTTGATGACCCTAGTCTCCCTGGGTGACAGTGAGATAGCCTAGAGAACCCTCATGCCTCATAACACTCAGAAGGACAGGCAGTGGGTGACCATCAATTGGAAGAGATTGGAGGCTCTGAGAGACAGAGCACCCAGTATGGCAACTGCTTGGTGTCATTTGGTATCTGAAGAGCAGGTAGTCCCTAATGTGGCCCACCAAGTAGTAGCTGTAGATAACAGTGCGCGCCAATGTGTGGAGGCACAGGTTCCCTTTGAATGGGGGGGTATCAGGTTCCTCAAGGGTAGCTGTGAGTCCATTCATGCCTGTTGATTGTCTACCTGGCAAAGACCTGGAGCATACCGCCTTACAGAAGGTGGATCTCAAGGTCGCACTTCGAGATATTTGAATTGCCAGGATGTGTGTGAGAGACTGCATGGTCCATGGCAGAGGCAGATAGGAAGATCAGAATGACCTGGTGCCTGTAACAGTGGCCCAGGTGCCTGCCAGAAAGAGGAAGGGAAAGGGGTGTGGGTAACCCACTCTTAAAATTACCACATTCCAGGAGGAGACTGAACCTGAGGGGGGTGGCTTGGAACCTACAGAGGAAGATGTGGGAAAGCTGGGTGGCGTGCGTGAGCTGACCCATGGCAGCAGGAAGGAGGATCCAACTGCTAGGAAATCTGCCCGATACAGAAAAAGTGCCCCACTCTTGTGGGTCTTGGGAAACAGGCCGAGGACCAGCCAGCTGGTAATGCTTCAGGATTTCAATTGATCCACTGGGAAAATGATCTCCTGTATAGCGAGCTTAAGATTGCTGAACCTGGGGGAATGTGATGTGACATACAAGTTCACCATCTCTTACCACCCTCAAAGCAATGAGTTGGTTGAATATTTCAACCATACCATGAAGGGCAGGATTATAGGTCTCTCAGACTCCATCAGGAGTAAGTGGAAAGTCCTCTTGCCAAACCTTTTATTTGCTTTCAAGGAGGTACCACAGAAGGGGGTTGGCTTCGGCCCTTTTAAACTTCTATATGAGCGCCCTATGAGAGGACCTCAGCTTGGTAAAGGAGTGTTGGGAGCAAGCTCCTAGGAAGCCACTCCAGGATGTTTTCATTTACATGCTGGCCTTCAGAAACCTGACAGCCGACTTTTAGAAACTCTCCCAGGAAAACCTGGAAACTAGCCAGGAGGATATGAACCACTCTGGGCGAGTTTCACCCTCATCAGAAGGTGTGGGTGATAGCACCCAAAGTACCCCATGTTCTGCAACACTACTGCTCAGGGTGAAGGAGAACATGGGTGATGTCACCTACCTGGTGGACAGGCAGACTCCTAGGAACCCTTTGAGGGTCCTCTACATGAACCACTTCAAACCCCATTTAGAGAGGTCTGAGTTGCCATGCTCTAGTTCACGGATGATGGGATAGAAGAGGAGAGTGAACCTCGCCCGACCTCCTATCTTCCAAAGAGCAGGATGGGTCAGTAGAGGGTGTGATTGTCTCCCACACTTAGAACCTAGAGCAACAGAGAAACTGCTGCCAACTGCTGAAACAGTTTGCCTCCTTGTTCTCACTCATCTGTGGAGTCACTCAATGGTGCACCCATGATATTGACATTGGAAACAGTCTACCTATTAAACACAAGTCTTACAGATTGTCTGACAGAGTGAGGAACAACATCAAGAAGGAAGTCTCTAAGATGCTGGAGTTAGGGGTGATCGAGGCCTCCAACGGTCCTTGCTGCAGACCAGTGGTGTTGGTCCCCAAGCCTGCCCCACCCGGTATCACACCTGAACTTCTGTTATGTGTTGACTATCGTGGGCTCAATGCCATCATGAAGATTGATGTGTACCTCTTTCCCCGAGAGGATGAGCTTGTTGATTGACTTACATTTATGCACACAGTACAGTGCAGCCCAGGGATTTAGATTGCTGTGCTGCACAGCATGACATTTCTAACCATGTTGTCTCTTGTTGCCATTTATCCTGATTTTCTTGCTGGTCCTAAAAGCCAGCACTATCCGGTCCTTACACTCCTGCAACCAACACTGCTGGGAAGACTGATGCCACCTGATCCTCCAAGATGTCCTCCTTCCCCTATCTGAATGGCTACCCCCAGGTTGTTGCCCAGTTTCTCCTTGGTCCTGTGCTTATAGTCATGCCCGCACTTCTTGCACTTTGGCATTGTCCGTTAAGTTTTCCCTACACTGTTTAATCAATCAATCAATCAAAGACATTTATAGAGCGCACTACTTACCCGTCGGGTCTCAAGGCGCTGGGGGGAGGGGGGTGCCGTTACTGCTCGAACAGCCAGGTCTTCAGCTTCTTCCTGAAGGAGAGGTGGTCTTGGGTCAGGCGCAGGTCGGTCGGGAGGGAGTTCCAGGTCTTGGCGGCCAGGTAGGAGAAGGACCTTCCTCCTGTTGTCGCTCTTCGGATGCGGGGGACGGCGGCGAGGGCGTGGTTGGCTGATCGGAGGTGGCGTTTGGGAGCGTAGAAGTTGATTCGGTTGTTGAGGTAGCTCGGGCCTTGGTCGTGTAGGGCTTTGTGTGCGTGGGTGAGGAGGCGGAAGGTGATTCTTTTGTTGACGGGGAGCCAATGCAGGTCTCTCAGATGTCCGGAGATGTGGCTGGTTCGTGGGATGTCGAGGATGAGTCTGGCTGAGGCGTTCTGGATCCGCTGGAGTCTCTTCTGGATCTTGGCGGTGGTACCGGCGTAGAGGGCGTTGCCGTAGTCCAGTCGAGGGTGTTGCCGTAGTCCAGTTTATCGTCTCCACTATGGACAGCAAAATGGCTCCTTTCTCCCTTAATGGAAACTTTGAGGTGAGAAAGAGAAGATGTTCATTATTTTTCACCTCTGTAATTAAAGTCTGGTTGTCCTCCTCACTGAAATTGCTCTTCCTCTCTCTGGAGTTTCTGGCTGGTGTTGGCATTGTTGCCCTGCCTGCTGCTGCCTGCTCCATATCTCCCTTTTGATGTGCAAGGATTTTTTTTTGCCAATGTGTCACTTTTTAAGTGATTTCGGGTGCACAACGCACTCCAAGGTGACACAAAAGTGATTTGCAGCACACTAGCCGTTTATTATGACCCGCAAAGCAACTTAGCATCACTTTGGCTGCATATGCATTGCTTTTCTTTGTGCCATCCATCCCATGGATGCGTCAATATTTTTGATGAATCTTGGGACCTTACGACATGTGCACCATACCGTATGTATGGCGCATCCATACATACGGTTAGGTTGCGCCATACATAAGGTATGCTTAACTTTTTTTGATGCATCGCTGCCTTGCTGCAGCAATGAGTCAGTTCTGAGGAATGGTCCCCATTGCTTCTCTTTGCTGTGCAACAAACACGTTGGACATCTTACTAAAAGACGAAAAGTACTACAGCAGTATGATTGAATACAGTTTGTATAAATTGTCATGATATACCCACGTTTTGTGTACAATGGAATATGAGATACTTTGATTTCAATGAAGTTTAAATTACAAGGTTCTAATTATGAAATGAAATTGCTATAAATACATTTTTAAAAGAGCATTTAACATTCATTAATGAGTTTATAGGCTTTATCGCCAATTGGCTGTGCAGAACATAGTCCCTGGTCTCCGGGGTCTCCCCAAAAACACATGTTACACAGAGGGGGTGGTACTCTTCCCCAATGTTCATGCACGCTTACACATTGACAATAGTTGAGTTACAGTTCTTTAATCTTGAATAGATTGAGTTTACACTAGGTGTGCAGCCCCACCCATATTTCATGTTTGGGAGACATGACATATTCCGTCCTCAGGTTTTCAAATGGTACTATGTTGTTTGTATTCTATACATCCCATTCAAGTCCCATTTACTGAACCATGCTAGTGTGTTTAATTGGCCCATTTTAACTCTCAGTTACAAAGGAATCTTTGGGATTAGTCTTTTTCCCTATCCCATTTCTCCCAATAATCTATGCCAGATGGTGATCTCTGTGACTGTCACTGGTAGCGCATTGGTCACCAGTCTGCCACCATAGAGGGCGTGCAGGTAGCCTCTCTCACCCAACATCACTGGTCCAGTCAAAATGCTGGGTCGTCTGGCAGGGCATATGCCCACTCAATTATGATGTTGGCCTGAGCCGCCTCATAGTATTACTTTATTTTAACAGCACCATGTCCCCTTCATAATCTGAGCGTATAGAGTGCTATATGTGACAGACCAGCCCTCCAAAGTATGAATCCTAGTAGCATGTCTAGTGTCTGAAAGAAGGTGGGTAGTATAATGCATTGGTAGATCTGTGTTATGTAGGTGAATCTGGGTAGCACAATCATTTTAAAAAGTGTTGCCTGGCCATCAATCAGAGTAGCAGGGCACTCGAGTACTTTGTGTCTGCACAGTAACATAACAATTCTAGAACCAGACAGGGAGAGAGCATAGAGTACAATAAAGACCATAGAGTAAACAATATAAGCAAGCACATAGTTTACAACAGTCTGCCTCTAGTCTACTGAGTAGGGGTATCTGCCAGCCCCTTTTGTGTGCCTCTCTAGGAGGGGAGAAGACATCCTGTGAATGCGGCGGGGATGGGGGGCTACAGCTCCCAGCACCCCGTACGTAACTGGAGTGTTTTTAAGCCAGATGCCAGCCCGCGGGCCCCATAGCTGCCAGCGAACCATTGTGTGCCTCTCGAGGAGAAGACATCCTGTGGACGCTGGGGAGGGGGGGGGGGGTAGGGTGTGTACTACAACTCCTATCAACCCCAATATATTTGGAATGTTTTTAAGCGTGAGGCCGGCCCGCAGGATGTGCCCAGGCCATGCCCGTTCAAAGCCCATGCCAAAGGTAGACCTGCCCATGCCCATCATCTCATGTAAGAGTCCGGGCTGGGCCACCCCCCTAACTTTTGATCTAAGCCAGGCTTAATTTAACGTCTTTCCAAACCTACAAAATTTAAAGAGATACGGCATGGCCAGGAGGAAGACCAAAACAGTAGACGCAGGAGGGGGAATACATAACACCTTGGACTCCTTCCTGACAAGAGGAGCGGATGTGCTCTCAAAGGAGATAGAGTTGACAGTATGGCACCTCTCACTAGAAGAGGTAAGAATTGCTACCATTTCGAATAACATGATTGTCTCATCAACCCCATGATGAGACAATATAACAGTCGTCTCCTATGCCCTTGCCTCACCTGGTTCTTTTAAAACCTCTTCTAGTGATACGACCTTAGAGGCAGAGCCACCAAGTAAAAGGAAGCATGGAAGGGCTAAAAACAAATTTGACGTACATTTAAGCCTGCTTTGACATTGTTAGGGTGATAGTAAATTTAGAAGTGTATTTTGTGAATTGCAGTGATCATTCTATTTTGTGAGTGTGCAATTTATGTTAGCACGTCCCTCTGTAAACTCCTCTTTAAGCTCAACCATTTTGCAGTCATTACTCCCCATTTTCCCACCAGTACCCAAATCCATCCCATAATAACTACAAAAATGCATACCTACCTGTTTGGAGATGTCCACCACCATGACAGAGATCTCCATAGAAAAATGATAGGCAAGGTGGAGGCAGAGAACTTCACCCATAGGTTTGTGAATGGCATTTTGTAAGAAGTAAATAGTACTACATACTAATTTACATATTATAAAATGCATTTTTTAAATCTGGCCCATCATGAAGGGACAAACACTTTTCAGTGCATGTGGAAGCTGTGTCCCTTGGTACTGTTCAATGTTTTTACCTAGGCATGTAGCTTGAGTGCGGCCTGAGCGATCTTTGGTGCCTGAGAGTAATTGAAGCATTCCTTCCATCACTAGGTTGTTCACTGCCCTCTAAGCATGAAAGCCCAAGGAGCTCTTCACACCAACACAGCTCTGTAAGGAGTTCCTGAATAAGCACATTGTAGTGTTGTCTCTTTAATTAATTATTCTCTTCTAGAACACGGTCTCACCGGTGTTCTGGAGAGTGGTGGTTGGACTGTGTGAGTCGCCTGAAGATGCCTGGGGTACTGGTCAACTACTTTCAATAAAGCTGTTAATCTACTCACCATGTCTGCCACTTACTTCATGTGGGGACGAGCTGGAGAAGGGTACCCCCGAGCAGAAAACAAGTCGTACAAAGGACATTCTGAAGGGATCGCACTCACCTGAGTTTTTATCGTCGTCGTGGGTCCGCAATTTCTGCTTGTCCCACTGGAGGCTCCCGAAGCTTTGGGCCACTGTTGTCTGTTTGTGGCAAAGCGCTGCAATTCTGCTGCCACTATGGGATCCTGCAGCGTCAGCATGCACCTCGCTAGGTCCCTGTCGCATTGATCAGTCGGCAATGCAGAACGGCTGAGGTGTGTGGCGCAATGCGGTGGCAATGAGCATTTCAACTGTTAGCACGTTAGCTCACCGTTGGACTTCCTCCTTTATCTGCGGGGGGTTCAGAGCTCATCGTGGCACACGTGAGGGCGTATGCGCATGTGCTGAAGACACACATCAGTGGAGGTGCGCTATTTCTTGTAAAAAAAACAGACAGCTTAAAGGCTGCGGAATGGTAAAAAAAGAGCCATTTTGGATAGAGAAAAAAGATTCTGAGACATTGGCTCCCTTGACAGTGTGCCCCATTCCTTTAGATACAAAGGGGAAAACTGGCAGCCATCTTTTTACTGTTGTGATGGATCGTGAACCCTAGTATAAGCTACCTATTAGCCATAGAAACTGAGGGCCCGATGTAGGTAAATCTGATTTACCGACTCTAGAATACCGAATTTTAGCGATTCGGTATTCTTGATTCGGTAAATCAGATGTAGGTAAAAAATCGGTAATTTTTACCGAATCTGTATGATTCGGTAATTACCGAATAGGTATTTACCAATTCCGTAATTGCCATTAATTCGGAATCAATGTCAATTACCGAATCGGTAAATACCGATTCGGTAAAATTACTCATTTTGCAAGGGGGACAGGGTGTCACTTTGACACCCTGTTGCACCCCTGATTTAGGCTTGCGTGCCATGTGGCACACATACATACCCTAAGGGCATGTATGTGTGTCACATGGCACAGGTGTACATGTGTACACAGGAATTCGTTATTTACCATGACATAGTATGTCATGGTAAATAACGAATTCTGAACGGCCTGTGGACAGTGCCACCTACATATAGATTTACCGATTCGGTAAATTTACCGATTCGGTATTTTACAGAATCGGTAAATTTACCGAATCGGTAAATATACCGATTCTGTAAATATTGGCCCGCTACATATCAGACACCAAATACCGGTCGGTAACGGCCGAAATCGGCCGTTACCGACCGGTATTTGGTGTCCTACATCTGGCCCTGAGTAACATACCATCTTAAACTTTTGGTAGAGCTTATGGACAAATGCTACGCTTCAGGCATTTTCACAATGTTGTGTGGCAACAGTTCTCAAGTGTATGATCACAGTCTTTCAGTGACTTATTTTGTTTTATATATATTTCGTTTTTCTTCCCACCACTGAAAGCCTATCTTATTATATTTGTTGTTCCTTCAAGTGAGGAAATTGCACAGTGGTGTTTGATTTCCTTTCATTCTCACAGGGTGTTGAACACCAGTATAAATTATGCAGTCTGTTAACCCTTCACCACACTTTTTGGAGACAACAGGAGATCCACCCATTATATGGAAGCATTGGCATGATGCTTTTGAAACCTACCTGGGGGCTATTGGGATTACAAAGTTCAGACCTGAGAGGACAAAATGGTTTACTTTTGTACTCTTTGTGATTTGAAGGCAGATCTACATTCAAACATCTGCTTGATGTTGAAGTTGAAGGGGGGGTCAAGCTGGATGTCTATCAAGAGGTCGTGATGAAATTTGTTCAGCGATTTGATGTTGCTCCTAGTCTTGTGGTGGTAGCACAAGTTTTTCAAAAGAGAACAGAAGCCAATGGAGGGCGTCGATACATACATCTCTGCCCTGTGCAAGTTAGCTGCAGAATGTCAGTTTGAGAATTTTACTGGGCATCTTATTCATGATCAGTTCATTTGCCACTGCACTGATAAGTTCATTGACCAGAAGTTGCTTTCCTTAGGCAACCCTTCTTTTACGGAAACCATAAGGATTGCGAAGAGCATTGAGACAGCTATCAAATCTGCTAGAGAACTCGAGGAGAAGTCTGCCATCCATATCAATGCAGTACACTCTAAAGTTGACACCCCAAAGTGTCTTCTTCCTTACCTTTTTCTCCACCAAACCTGATGATGCAGCAGAACGCTTTTTTTAAATAATCTAACATGTGTGTTAGGTGCAGCTATCATACTCATAAACGGGGGGGGAGAGTTTGTCCTGCTATAAATGCACTATGCAGATTGCGTCGGAAGTCTGGGCACTTTGCTAAAGTGTGTCAAAGTGCCAGACACAAGGGTACCAGAGTGTTGGTTGTGGCTGATGATTGTGAAAGCGATGTGGAGAATTTATTGACTGAATTCCAGGCTAGGATCTTGGTAGTGGGAGATGATAAAGTGGTCAGGGTTTGAGCAAGCAGAGTACGTTGACCCATATGTTCACATTCACGTGGGGGATAGAAAGCTTTACCTTTTGGTGGATTCAAGGGCCGGGATCACCATGATCATACAAGAGCTTTTCCAAAAGAACTGGTCCGGATGGACATTGTTTTCATCTGACAGATATCCAATTTCATATGTGGGCAGAAAGATCGACCTCCAAGAGTTCTTCGAAGAAACAATGGTCTTTAAAGGGAGACACATTTGTGGTAAAATTTATGTTGCGGTTAAAGCGTTGAATATTTTGGGGTAGCTCCCCCAAGGGCTTTTCGGGATGATCCTAAGTCCTGGTATGAAAGAACAGATCTCTGTAATTAGAGATATCAATGATATTGAACATCTGTTAAATAAATTTCCCAGCGTCTTTTCAGGTGAGTTGGGGAAAATTGTGGGCTTTCAACACAAGATTAAGACAAAGACTAATGTCTTCAATCTCTGGGGCCAAGCCCTTCACAAAACTTGATTTAGCATCTGCACACCATCAGGTAGATTTGGCCCAGGAGTCGCGTCATCTTACTGCATTTGTTTCCCCCGTGGGGACATTCCATTACTGCCACATGCCTTTTGGCTTGGCCTCTGCAGCTTCTGTCTTCCAGAGACTTATGTCCGAATTGCTGAAGTGGATCCCAAATGTTTTAGTGTTTCAGATGACGTATTGATTCATGCCAGTTCTCGCTCCGAACATGAACTAATTTTGAAGCAAGTACTTGTGGCTTTTGACAAGGGTCGGGTGGGGTGGTTCTCAAGAGGGAGAAATGTCAGTTCATGAAATCCTCATTGGAGTATCTTGGACACATTGTGTCTGAGGAAGAGGTTCATCCCAAGCATAGTTTAGTCGATGCCATTGTGAATACCCCACCCCCGAGGCTAAAGCTGGTGTGAAGTATTTTTGGGGTCTTTGTGAGTTTTATTCACGGTTCATTCTGGACTTTGCATCCAGGGTGAGGGTCATTTCTCTGTTGTTGAAGGACAAGTCGGTGTTCATTTGGAATGATGAGTGTTCTACAGCTTTCTCTGACATCAAACAGCAGTTGGTCAAAGTGAGTGCACACAAATCTTTTGATCAGAACCTGAGATGTCGTTTGACTCTGGATGCGAGCACGTTTGGGGTAGGTGCTGTCTGGACACAGAGGGATGCAGATGCTGAGAACACTATTGGGTTTGCTTCCAGAGTCCTTCGGGATGCTGAGATTCACTATTCTGTGATGGAAAAAGAGCTTTTGGGGTGTTGGTGAGCCATATAAAAATGTAAGTCCTAGCTCTGGGGAAGAAGTTTCCTTTAACAAACTGATCATAAACCTTTAGTTTCAATTCTTAATGGTACCAATTGTAAGAGTAGCACTACCAAAATTGCAAGGTTTACCTCCAGATTGTTCCAATTCAATTTTGATGTTGTACACAAGTGGGAGAAATGTGAAGCCTGATTATTTGTCTAGAAATCCTATTGTTAATACTGATGAGTTGGTGTGTGAGTGCGGAGATGAATGTTGTTTCATTGCTGCCACGGTAGTCGAGAATTCCAGTCAATTCACTGAAAATCTGTGGAAAAAAATGGGTGATGATGTTTTGTTGAAAAGGATTATGGATTATGTTAAGTCAGGTTGGCCCAGGGACAATTTGCTTGAGATGAACCTTCAACCCTATTATAAAACGTCTGAGGAGTTAACCATTGAAGATGGCTTACTGTTGAGAGGGGTCAAACTTATTCCTCCAATCAAGTTGAGGTGCAGTATTTTATCCAAAGCTCATGAGGGCCATTTGGGGTCTACATTGACTAAAAGAACGGTTCAGGAGCCATTCTGGTGGCCACAGATGGTTGGCGATGTTGACTACTTGCCCAAGAGCTGTGTGGTGAATTCCACATCTGATAAATCATTTAAGACTTCCACCCCACCTTTAAAGTCTATTGACTGTCCAGCCGGACCTTGGAAGAAACTAGGCATTGATCTGGTGGGACCTTTTAATGTTTTGTCACATAGCTCTCGTTTTGAGTTAGTCCTTATGGACGACTTCTCCAAGTGGCCCTTTGTTAAATTTATTGGTGAACCTGATTCCAAAGCTGCCATTGTCTTTCTCAAAGTTGTTTCCTTCTTCCTGAAGAGATCATCTCCGACAATGGGGTGCAATTAGTTTCTGGTAAGGTGGAGAACTTTCTGAGTGAGAGTTCCATTCGGCATCTGAAGAGTTCTCTGTACCAACCACAAACCAATGGATTAGTGGAATGCTTCAACAGGGTTCTTGGTGAGTGTGTGAGGTGGGCAATTGCTAACAAATGTGATGTCCAAAATACTGTCCAATCTCTGTTGTTGTTCTACAGAGCCACCCCGCACTCCTCCACAGATTTTTCCGGTTTTGAGGCTCTAAAAGGAAGACCCCGTTTAGGCCGGCATGGATGAGTATGTTTCTAAAAAAGAGTTGTCACAACAGTGTCATAATGAATTTATCCAAGGAAATGTTGAATCCGTCAGCACAAACAGAAAATGTATTTTGAATCAAGGAAGAAAGTAAAAGTGTGTCCTTTTAAGGTTGGTGATCTGTACGCAACAAAACATCCAGGTTCGTCAAGAAGGGTGAGCCAGAGTTTTCTGACATTTTTGTTATTGACAGGGTGTGTGGGAATGCTGTTGAAGTCCAAGGTCGCAATTGGTGCAATGTTGCTAAACTTGTCAAAGCTCCTGTGCAAGATGAGTCGAAGTTGGAGTCTGTAAATGTTGATCAAGCTGAGTCGAGGTTGGAATCTTTAAATGGTGATCTTGCAGTCATACCTCATTTGGAACGCTCACTTTCATCAACGTCCCACATTGAGCCTTGTTGGGTTTCGTTTGGTTATACTGAAGATGAGTTGATCCCTGGTGATTCTCTACGCTTGGGCTCGCAGGCTTCCTAGCAGGTACCGGTAGTAACCTGGGTTCTTAGTGGGTACAGTTTTCCCCTGTTTTTCCCTGTTTGCCCATCTTCATTTTTGAAATTTGTTTTTTTTCTCCCTATTGTTGTTAAATTTTTTCAAAGAGAAAATGATGAGGAAATGTTGTAATTTAAAAAAATCTTTATTAGTGGTTCCAGACTAGTGATTTTTTTTAAAAGGGAAAACTCAATGCAGTGTTGTCTCTTTAATGAATTTTTCTCCTGGATCCGTCAGGGGTACTGGCCAATTACTTTCAATAAAGCTGGTAATCTACTCACCGTGTCTGCGACTTGCTTCACACATGTAAACAGAACAGAACCAATAAGTAACGAAAGTGCTGAGGGAGTGCAGTCAAAAGCAGGCCTGACAGTATTATTTTCTAACAACCAACCCCACTTCTTCAAAGAAAGACTTTGCTGTTACTAAGGGCCTGATTTAGATGTTGGTGGATAGGTTACTCTGCCACAATGGTGATGGATATCCAGTCCACTGAAATATAAATCTCACAGGTAATAATGGGAATTAAATTTCAGCTGACGGGATATCCGTCATCCCTGTGACGGTGTAACCGGCCCGCCAAAATCTAAATCAGGCCCTAAATCTAGAAATCCAAAACTTGAAGCCACTCATTAAAAGATGACCAAATTAGCACAAAGTGAATGCCGGTGCTAACTTCGATTCAATAGAGGTGAAAAAATATGTGATAAACATGTTTGCAAAAGTTATTCCCCATTTGAAGGTAAATTTGTGGTAATCCCATACTTAATGGGTGTGGGAACACAGTTATAAATGTATGGTATTACTGTGTATTGACCAATAATTTCTAAATGAGGGCAATAATAAGTCTTCAGACAAACAATGTCTTCCTTCAATGTTCTCTCATAAAAGGCAACAGACTACTATTCAACGGAGAATGGAAACCATAATTGGTATCACTTTAGGGGTGGCATTTTATTGTGGTTCCTCTAGCAACCATGGAACTGGTGGCACTGACAGAGAGCAGGAGGAAGTCTGGGAAGGTCTTACCAGTAGTCAAAAGGAGCAAGACGTGTGACAGGATCACATCCTGCAGGTGGCTAGGGCTCATGGGCTTTGGCAGCTAGACGTGGTATGGTAAACATATATCCAGACTATAGAATGAGGATGTAGAGAGAATGAGGATGTAGAGACAGCGAGAGTCTTTTATTGAGGTTTAGAGGGAACTGAGGTCCTTGAATCTTAAGTATGTGCTTTTGTTCCCTCCCTGGCTTTGCGTTATGGATTCGAAGGGTTCTCATTTCTTTGTGACAGCCATGGACGCCTAAGACTCGCTAGAGGCTAAGGGGCACCAGGTGCCCCTTCAGCCCAGATGATGTAGCTAAGGAGACCTGACTGACCCAGAGACCAAGACTAGGGCGTCGGTCTGGGTCTACCCCACCAACCTACAAGATGAGTTGGACAGGGCGAGGGTGGTGGCAGAGTTCCATGGTGGCTGTGCTTGTGGGAGGATGACAGGCACCTTGAGTATTTGGGGTTGGGTAGTTTAAATCTAATCACACGAGGATGTGGGGTGAGGGGTTGTTCTTTTATGACCAGACAGCTGCTATGGGGGCAATTCGTTGAGGGGGTAGGTTTTGAATGTCTACAGTAGGGGCACATTGGTTAGGGGTGTCTTACCCCCATGGTTCAGAGGTTAGTGGCCTTCAAGTCCTCTTCTGGAATGTTAATGGCCTTGGTAGCAGTGTTAAGAGGGGAGTGGTTACCACATTTCTATACAGGCATGCTCCAGTTATAGTTCTACTGATGGAGACCCACTTGGTGGGCAATAGGTGCGAGTTCTTTAAAAGAGGGTCTCACAGACTAGTTCTCCTGTGGTGTCAGGGGGTAGGGATTCTGCTCAGGAAGACTGTCCCATTCCATGTGGTGAAGAAATGGGTTTCCTCAGATGGGTGTAGGGTAGCTGCCTCTGGTACCTGGAATGGGCTTACCCACCTTATAGTTTATTGGTACCTCCGACAGTACTTCAGACTGAGGGCTTGGCCTGAATGGGTGACTGGATGGTGGCTGAGCCTGTTGCCCTCACCATTTTTCTGGGGGGGGCTTTATTTGACCGCTCATGAAGCCTTGGATAGGAGGATATCGCAGGCCTGACAGCTGTCTAGAGTAGATGTGACATAGCTACATTCTTAGGATCTGACGGATATTTGGTGGCAGTAGCATCTCAGCCTGAGGCAGTTTTCATATGCGGCCAAGGCTATGCAGTTGCTTTCTAGGTTGAGCAATCTTTTGGTCCCGCTGCATCAGACCGGCTGGTGGGGGGATGTACAATATTTGTTAATAGGTATCTCGGTCAACTCCCCAATAGTGGCGAAGTGCCAGGGGTCTGGTGGAGGCCGATAGAGGGGGGTGCAGTCTGACTCTGGATCCTTTGGAACTAATGGATTGAGGCGCTGAGAAAGCATTTAGTGGACACAACTATTGGGTACTTTGAATAGAACAAGAGAGTGGTGACCTCGGGTGGTGTTAGGGGAGGTCTACAAGACTGTGGTCTGGGGTCAGTTGATCTTGCACACAGTGGGGAAAACGAGGGAGAGGGAGTGCCTGGACCTAGAGTGGAAGCTGGTGCAACGGATGTGGTCTCACCATGGCCGGATCTGGTGATCTGTATTAAAAAGAACAGAGTGCTGGCACACCAGGAAGCTAGGGCCCGATTTTGGGCCATGTGGGACAAGTGTACATATTTAGTGAAAAGACCGGGAAACTTGTGGCATGGGTGGTTAAACATGGGGAATAGCAGAGGTTGATACACTGTCTGAGGGACAGCAACAGAGCCCTGGCAGAGACTCCTGTGGCCATCGCTCAGGTGATGGCAGCCTACATGATGGTGGTCTACGGCCGGCACACTTTCAAGACGGGGCAGAACTGCTCGATTTTGTCCAGGATCTTCTGATCCCCACCCTTGTGGAGGAGGATTGGGAGGCTCTAGAGGTGGATATTACGAATTCAGAGATCGCAGACGCCCTGAGCCATATGTATAGGGGTCGTGCTCCCGGCCCGCATGGCTCCCCGATTTTTTAAGTGTCTGCGGGCACAGGTTGTGCCCCACCTGAGGGTGTTGCTTAGGTGTGCACCAGACAGGGTTTCCCCCTATCCCCATTGCTATTCACAGTAGCGCATGAGCCACTTGTGAACTGGATCCATGAAAATGCCCAAATCAGGGCCCTGCAATGAGACCCGGCATGGGAGGATGCAATATCCTCTATGGGGACAACATTCTACTTTTTATGGCAGAGCCCAGCCAATCACTGTGGCGAATTCTTGAGGTCCTGAATATATTTGGGGAGTACACTGGGTTGCTCATCGACTGGGGTATATCTGTGGCAGGTCCCTTGATGGACTGGCACCTTCCCCAGGGTTCCTTCCCGGTTTACTGGGAGCCCGATGGTTTCAAGTACTTGGGTATTTGTGTCACATCTGATTCTGGAGGCTTACAACTACAAGCTGGATGGGGGTCACTGGTGTAGCCTCACACTGTCACTTCTGGGTAGGGCAGCACTATTTAAAACTATACACCTGCCTAAGTTCCTCTATGTCCTCTAGAGCACTCCTCATGTGATGCCAGACAGGTTATTCCAGCAAGTAGATGAGGTCACTGGAATGTCGCTTTGGGATGAGGTCCCCCCTGCATAGTCCTGTTGATGCTGAACAGAAAAGCCTGGTATGGGGCATTGCCTTTTGTTGGAAATGGCCCGTTCTAGTTGACTGAGGCAAAGCCCTAGCCAGGCAGAATCTACAGCTCATGTCAGGGGCGGGGGATTGCACTCACTGTATAATCCACGCTCACTTTTGGGAAGCTTGGCACTGAGCAGTTAGGCTTATCACAGGCAGTGTGTAAAGCATTGGCACAGCACTTACAGAATAAATGCACTGAGGGTCACAAAGATGACTTCATACTTGGTGTGTGTAAATGTAGTTTGCATTCAACAGACACATTAATTAACACAGCCTGAACATCATGTAATTCTGGGCATAAATCACATTTGGAAATATCACTAGCAGTACAAGGCCCAACCGTGTTAAAATTAAATCAGTAATATGCACTCTTGGGAAAGATCTACTTCACTTCCTCCAGCCTCCTAATGTGGTGCGAAACGTTGTCAGAACGAGGCCCACCCTACAAATTATTATAAGTCAATACCACACAGTTATAGGGTGCACCCAATATCACAGCGATATCAGAATTGTGTAAACAGAGATAATTAACTACAGCACTTTTAAAGAGCACCGTGAGCCAAGGTCACAAAGGTAAAAACCAATATCAAATGTAGGGGCATACTCTCCAGGGCGGTATCGCCGCTTTAGCAGCACTTTTTGCCGCTAAAGCGGCCATATTTCTATCGCCCTATTAGCTTTATGGCAAAAGTGGCTGTTTTGGTGCCGCTTTGCATGTCAGCAATATTTAGCGCTAATGACATGCAGAGTGGGCGTTCCTCCACACAACTCCTTGGCAAACACTCGCTAACACAGCGTCAGGGTATTAGCAAGGCTGCCCAAGACCCGCGATGCGAGCTTGAAAGCCACTCTAAGCCCCCTTTATCGCAGGTTTATAACACCTGCTAAAAATACAACTTAGCAATCTTTAACATGGGAGGTGGATTGCATGGCTGAGTCCATGCCTCCCTATCAGCAAGGCTTGCAATATCACAGGGAAATCATTGCTTGTTTCCGGCGATACAGCATGTTATCACAGCTATCGTTGGATTTATTATCGCCTTGGAGATACGCATTGCTAATAAAATCCAGCGATATCTGGCGATGAAAAAATGAGCGCTAAGCGCGCTTTACGATAAAGCTTTGCTAATATGCCCTGCATTATTCTTAGGGATCAACGTGTAAAGCAACACCTCCGTGCGGGTTAATTAATAGCAGATAGAACTTTGTCCGTTCTACACCATAGAAAACACTGACACGAGTCTCACTGCAGTTATACTACCTAAATATTGTAAAATGTTTGTTACGCTACTGTAATCTTGAATAGATCCCACATTTTGCTTTGGATGAAATGTGGACGATGTTTGATTAGAAAATGTCTCCCTAAGAGACATTTCTCCGTGAGCGAAAGGTTTCCTCCCCGAACCAGTCTCCTGTTGGTGTCTCTCATGACTTTCCTGTTAATGGTGTTCTGTGTTGAGAAAAGTTACTTGAGAGATACCGGCTAAATGTATTCGACATAATATTAAATGTTTTCATAAATTACAAGTAATTCATTAAATTTAATTTGCATATATTACCTAGAAACAGGAAGTAACACATGAATAATTACATTTGCAAAACGTCTCTCTCATTTAGACATGTGGGAAGACCTTCTTACTGATCATTAATTTGGTACCAAATTTAATAAATTTATTTTCGATTTGAATGAATTTGTGTCCATTCATGTAAAAAAAAATTCTCAAAGAAACAGGAAGAAAGAGATGGGATTAATGTAGCAAAAGCACATTCGATTTTATGTTTCAAACAGGATGACGGAGAGGTTATTATTAGGAATATCATTAATGTTATCCACAGCCGGTACTCTAGTCCCTTCCTGAAATAATGAAAATCCAGTTTCTTTTACCAGTATTAAACAGAATAAACCCGAACGACTTTGTGACATATCACATCTATCGTTCAGGTCAATGTGCAGCCCCATTGATGTTTGACTGGTAGCCATGACGTCACTTAAATAGCCTGCCTTCTCCTGCTTGGAATAAATAGCCTGCCTTCTCCTGCTTGGAACCGGATACCTCCTGTTCAAGCTTAATAATTGTTTTTATGCAATGTCCAGCCCCTAGTTGGAAGCTCATTACACTTTGTCCAAGAGGTCTTGTTTGAGGTAGGGAACAACAAACAAGTCGCAGACAATGCAACCGCAAACAAAGCAGTGAAAGCTCCCTAAGCTGGCATCAGTTCAGCACCGAGCCTAGAGGGCTATTCTGTCAACACACACTCATGCACAAAAAGGGGGTATTGTTCAATTGTTACATCATCCTTGTATTACAGGGAAGCTGGTATGAGGGATTTTTCATGGATTAATCCCAAACATATGAGATTGTATTGAAATTCATCAGCCAGACCCCCTTCACGTGTTTATTTAATTATTTGTAATTTATGTGGAACACATCTGGTACTGAGGTGTGACGCAGCGGCCAGGGCGACTGACACTGGAATCGGGGGCTCAAGGTTCGATCCCTGGCACCGGCGGCAGGTCAGCCCAGCACCATGTGACTCTGGGCAATAACTCGCATAATCTTCCCTAGGGCCCCTAGAGGTAGCTGTGTGATTTACAAATACTGGTATTTCATTTCATAGTACTCCAAGTTAAAGTCTTCCACGATGCACTATTACTCTCCACCCTGGAAATAGAGGCAAAATAGTTCTTTACTATTGCTTTCCTTTCTTCTCAGATGAGAGTGGGAAAATAGTTTTTTACTAGTATTTCTACAGCTTGATACTACAGGATGTTGAAGTGAGCATATTGTCAATTTAGTACTTCCTGGGGCATATTTAGATGAAAAGGGTGCAGTGCGGGGCCTCAAGCAATTTTGCTGTGCCGAGCTGCGTCATTTTCAAAACACATGGGCATCATTTATGAAAAGTGACGCATCGCTGCGTGAAAACAGCGCTGCGTAACTTTTCATTGCGCCCTCCTTGCGACACCAATGATGCGTCATATTTACAGTATGACGCATCATGTCGCAAGGAGTTACAGATACGTCAGTATTTCTGACGTATCTGTAGGCGCAAAAGTGACGCATTGCTGCAGTGTGTCACAAAAGTGACGCAACTCCAGCAATGTGTCCTTTCACATGGGGCAAGCCCCATGTGAAAGGGCCTGCGTCAGTCTGCTGTGTCCTGCTGTGAGACAGGCGTAATTTTGACGCATGTAAGTCCTAGAAGTGGCGCAGTGAAATCTCATAGATTTCACTGCGTCAATTCCATGACCCTTTCTTGCGTCAATACGCCCCCCTTGCATACATTATTCCTGGTGCAGGTATAATGTGGTGCAGGGGTTTACAAAGTGACGCATCTACCTCGATGCGTCACTTTGTAAATATGGCGCAACAAGGTGCATTTTTTACGCCACTGGTGCGTCACAAAAAGTGACGCACCGACGGCGTAAAAGTGACGCACAGCCTCATAAATGAAGCCCATGAATGCGCCAAATTAACAACAATATGGTACATCCTTGTGCTCAAGCGGGCGCTAAAAAAGCTGCCTAACGCCAATGCATGCACTCTTGCACCATGGTGCAAGGGTGCCTGCGTTGCAGGGTTATTGTGTTTGTGCAGCAAGGAACACCTTCCCGCATAAAAACAAACATAATTAGCATTTTGCTCTTTCTATGTGTGCTGCATAATGCAGCAGCACACATAGAAAGAGCAAAAACAAGCAGAAATAAAAGTATATCTCTTAGTTGCACCACATTAATGCCTCTTTTTGAAAGGTGTTACTTTTTGGACCCGCCTCAGATTTACAGATCTTTGTAAATCTGAAGCAGCGTGAGAAAGCCATGGGTATTTCTGGGAACGCCCACAGCAACACCCATTACACACCATATTGCTGGAGAAAACTGTGTTACAGAGGGCCATATTTACAAGGCTGTGGTAAGCCACACAGTGGCTTAGTGCGGCCTTGTAAATATGGGCTAGCATAGAGCACCACTTGGGGCCTGGATTAGTCTGAATTGTCACACTTGTAGGAATGTGATGGTTAGTAATTGTGTTGGTTGCACTGGTATGGGAGGTAGGTGGTGCAAGCAGAAGTGGCCTCCTGAGAGAGCACTGGCACTTCATTTTGTACAAATTAAGCAATGGAAATAAATTACTGATCTTGTATATTACCAAGAGTGTGCAACTCTTACAAGGCCTTTACTTCAACTTTTGATTGCTCAAAAGTGTTAGTCTCTGAAATGCCAGCATTAGCACAGACTTACTTCTACTTGTGAAAAGGTATTATTCAGAGTTTCACATTCCTGGCAATGGATTGTCACCTACAAACACACTGAAGCATGAAATGTTTCTTATAAGCATTCTGAGAATGCCTGGCAGTTTGCAGGTGGCTCTCACCACAGAGTGGGTGCAAATCACTGCAGATAGTAGATGAAAAAAAGTGTTGTCCCTTCAGCAACTGAATGATTGAGAGAAGAAGAGCTGGCCGTAGAGTTATAAGCGGACCATGAGTGGACCGTGGCTAATGCGCACTGAGGGCTTCAGGACATTTGGGAAGCTAGGAAAAGTAAGGGGAGCATGGGGGTGTGAACGCAGAGAGCATTCGTACCCATCCCCTCCCCTTTGGCATATGCAGGCAGCTGTACGTTGAAGTGGGAATCCCACGCTCAAGAATGTCCAAGGTCATTTTATGAAGGAACCAATACCGGGAGGCGGGCGTGTCCTTCCGAGGAAGCCTAAAAGGCAAAGTCTGGGATCAGCCAGAGGCGTAACACAGGCCCCCGCAGCCCACGCGGTGCGGGAGGGCCCCTAGCTCCAAGGGGCCCCCTCGGCACGGCACTCTGGCCAGGGAGAGCTCCTGATTGAGCCCGGAGGGGGCCCCCCTAAGTACCGTGCCAGGAGGCCCCCTCACTTTTCGTTACGCCAGTGGGATCAGCTTTCAGTTGCCGGTCGCAAATGTTGTCCCACCCACACCTATCAGAACAGAGGGCTTTGCAGCTGCTGCACATATGGGGAGAAGAGATACACAAAGTCTAGCTAGAAGAAACTGTCAATAATGGATAATGACGAATGGTAAGTGAACTAATAGGAGAGTTGCCACAACAGTGGTCCTTGGGAGGCCTGACAACTGGGACACTTGGGGCGGAGACAGCACAGTTATACTGCATCAATAATACATAAGGGCGGCCGGTAGGCCATCGGAAAGGGAAGAGTTGCCATAACAGTGGTCCTTGTGATGCCTGATGTCTGGGACACTGGGGGGCAATGGAGAGAGCCAGAAGGGATAGTTGAAAAGCAGACACAGCACTTGCAACCCAGGCACTGTCAGAAAGGGAATCAGATGTCACACATCAGTAGCAAGGGAAGCCTAGATGCTGCTGTAGGCAACCCGAGGGGCCTGCACAATCACCACCTGGACAAGAACGTTTGTCAGATGATGCTGTCAAAAATGAAAAAGTAAAAAAAAAGTTACTTCATTTATGATTATCTTGAAGGATTTACAGTGTTTTTGTATTTTTTATTCATTCAGTGCTTTCTATAGCGCGAACAAGACCCAGGAAATTGGGTGTCAGAGCGCTTTACATCATCTCCCCTTTACAATCAGAGGATATTAATTTCTTTAATCACAAGCGTAAAAACGTGTTCAATAGTATTGGCAGATGCTAACCCATGTCCAAGTTGCAAACATATTGAAGAATGAGGAAAACATTAGGTAAAAGTAATACATGCCATAAACAATCTTCTGACCCCGAATAGGTCCATTCCTGACATTCTAGGTGTCTATGTTGGTTATAATATTGCTACTATAAAAAAAATATACATTGCTCGAGTTATTTGACTGTAGACACAGGTTTTCTGCTGAACTCAGAATAGTCTTAATGAAGTCTGGTGTTTGTTATGGGAGAAATGTACCCATCAGAAAGGCCTTAGTCTCTTTTTTGAATCGTGGACCATACGTGATTCTCCTAATATTCGGTTGGAGCAAATTCCAGATCCTTGTTGCAGCTCCCGTGAACTCTCCATCGTATGATCTCTTCTTACAGAAGAATGCTGGTTTTAGCAAGAAATCTTTAGATCCCCTGGAGGGTCTACTGCCTCCTGTAAGCATGATTTTCTGGGCTAGTTAGTGTGGAGTTTTGTGGTGTATTGCCTTGTGTGTGATACATGCAATCTTGAACTGTATTCTTGCCTAGTACAGTACCAATTGAGCGCTTTGTGGAGATATGTGGTCAGATTTTTTTGATCCCGTTATAAGTCTTGCTGCTGTATTGAGACATGCTTTTAGGGGGGCTGTAGAGATCTTAGGAAGCCCTGAGAGGGTTGTGCATCCATACTCAATTCTTGAAAGGACCAGTGCCTGGACTGCCATTTTGAAATCATCCGATTCGATAAACGGCTTCAGTTTTTTGAGGTAACTCAGATGGAAACAAGCGTTTTTTGTCATTGTGTTGATGTGGGTTTGCATGTTTAGCTCATTATCCAGAGTGATTCAAAGAGATTTGGTTGGGACTACGAGAGTCGGGGAACTGTTTAGCGCAGTGATCTTCTTGGTCCATTCCTTGATCCTGGCTGTGCTTGTAGGAGGGGAGATCAAGAGGAATTCATTTTTTTTGCATTGAGTTTAAGATGATTTGATGTGTTTTATCTAGGAACCCGATCAATATTGTGACCTCATGCCCCTATACAGCTATAATCAATACATATCCCTATAATGGCATAACAATCAGAGCCATATTTCAGTAACTCGCCTCTGCTGTCCATGACAGTCCATGACACAGCAGAAGCCACTTCCTTGGATTCCTAGATAGCACACCAAGTTTTTTCGACATACCAAACCCCCAGCAACCTGGGAAAGCCCCGCTTGCTTTGTTTTGATTAGTAATAGAACTCCTGCGAACACTGTAAGAACGACCAGTTATTAGTGACATCTTTATTGACGTTTTATGTCAAAAAACATTTGTCAAACTCGGCACCTTTCAGGTATAAATATACCAACGTTGCCTTAAGCAAGCACACGGTGGTGGTGAATACTGGAGCAGAACAGCTGTCCCCTTGCAGAGAGCCCAGCAGATGGGAGAAGCCCACGGACGCTGCCCCTCCTCCTTGACGCGCTGAGAAAGACGCTGTCTTTTCTCCTGCCGAGAAAATCCAGCTCCGGCGTTTCCAGCCTACCCTTGCGGGTGACTGGGATATCGGGTCCTAAGAAGGAGATACCAGACCTCCTACATTCTATTCCAGAGGTACGGTGCTGACTAAACCCTTAGAGAGAATTCTTGAATCAAACTCTTGGCAAAACCAACTTCACTTAAATTGCTACCTACTTACTCCCTCCCATGTATTAGGCTTAGGTCAGGTACACCGGGGTAGGCGTAGTTAGAAGCACCAGTTGAGGTCGTTAGCCAATGTATTTATGAATGTATATATTTTACTCATTTTAACGATCATATGGCTAAGAAACCATATCAATGCTTTTACAGTATTATTTCGTAATACTCCTTTTACTGTACGCACTTTTCATAATAACAAGTCTTGCAATTGTGGCAATTCATTTCTCTTGCATGAGAAAGAAGACTGCTCAATAAATAATATCTTTTATTGAAAACGCCCGTCTGTCTATTCTCTGCACCCTAGTGAAAGTAAATCTGCACAACTGACTGAGTGAAATAGCTGTCTATTGTTTCACACGACTCTAGAGATTGACTCTTATTCTGAGGAGCAAAGTTGTCATGTTTATGCGGTTGTCGGAAGCTGAATCCCTTCTTGTCTGATCCAGGGAAGCTGATCACATCCTATTCAGTCAAGAAAGTTTCCAGTGACCTCTGAGCTAGCTGGCGCAAACCTAAATTAAGTCTAACATAGTCAGTAGAGACCTAGAAGACCACAGTCCTACGTCTACACTGCTGTTTATGTTATTCCAATGCGCAGGGCCTATAGAGAAAATAGAAACTACACCACATGGCGCCCAATGTTTGGTAAGGCGATAAAACTAACGCAAGACGTTAGAATAACTCAGTCGTGCTTTTTCACACAGACCCTTTCTCACGTAAATATTCCAAAAGACGTCTGGAGTGGGTGAAAGGTTAAAATCCGCCGGAACTTAGTAGGAAAAAATTCCTATGTAGAGTTTCTGGTTTAGTCAACGTTGAAGGATACAGTGTTCCAAAATATTGTGCACCTAATCTTTGTTTCCTTGGAAACCTGCTCTGCAAACCTTTATTAATACAATGTCAGAAAATGGCAATAACAACGGAACCAATGAAGTCGCAGTAGACGCGAATCAACAGGGTCCCGATGTTACAGGAATTAATGAACCGGGTGCGATTATCATCCCAGCAAACATAAGAAAATCTATACCTTCAAAACTTATAGAAAACAGACTGACATCGCAAGGTGGTACAGTCATTTTCGGGATAGAGGCACACGAATATCGGCAGACAGAGGTATTCTATTCTTGGAGAAACTTCCCAACGGCAAACGCTACAACACATGAGTTTCACTATTACAAAATAGAGGAACCACCGGATGAATACGCTCCTTTCGAGGAGATTGAAGTCCCATTAAAATACCAAGAGCACCTGCTCTGGTTTAAAGGCGCCCTAAAACATAATGATCACATCACCAGGCTCGGTCCACTAGGTAGACCAGGAGCATCGTGGCCGGTTCTAGCCAGCCACACACCACATCCAGACATTGATAAAATGTCAAGAGAAGAACTTTTAGCACAGCTAAAATTACTAATTAAAATACACAGACAGTTAGTCCAATATGTAATGCGGACTGCAACAGTCCAAACAGCTGTTAATATTCCACAGCTAACCCCTCATCAGGGGAACACAAATAAAATTACACTACATAACATACAATCATGTCTTGGAAAAACTCCCGCAAAACGGGAACAAATTCCTTTCTGGTTAGCACAGAAAATTACTCAAATAGAGGCAGTATTCCCGAATACTACCCCTATTGAAAAACACAGAATTCTGACAATCTGCCTTCCAATGGGGGTCGCACCACATGTGGAGGACTGTGACACTTGGGGTACAGTCTTTGCTTCCATTTACACAAAAACACATGGTGTTTCGTCCATGGCGGTATTTCCAGATGTGCTAAAACAAATTCGGAATGAATACGGTCCAGAACCTGCTTTAACTCTTGGTATGAAATTACTGAAAGACTTCAAGCAGGTCTCGGCTATATTACTAGCCAACATAAAAGGAGAAGCAGCATCTGTGGCGATCCGCCAGAAATTGAAAGACACAGATATAACAGATCAACCAATTGAACTTGCCAGAATCATAGAAAAAGGCTATGAAGAATTAGGTAGAGATAGTTTGGGTGGGAAACCAGTAAAACCCCAACTACTTGAAAACCCTGGAAAATTATTTATTAAAAATAATCTAAATACTCCTAAAAAGAGCTGGGATGGAAATAAACAATCCACTCCCAAAGAAAAAGTTTTCCAGTCCAGAGGAAGGTCTCCTCGGCGGAGGGAAAGAACTCTGACTCGAGAACACCAGTCTCCCCAGAGGGAGCACTCTGAGAAAAGATATAACCTTATAAATAGGGATAACTTGAAAACGCCTGATAGATATCAAAATATTGATACACGTCCCTCTCGATCTTTTTCGCAGAAATCGGAAAGAAGAGGACGGTCAGACCCAAGGGAAGAGCACACCAAGTCCAGAGACAAGGAACCTGCTCAAAGTAAAAAATTACAATTCCCAAGGAAGAAGGTAGCCAGTATTAGAGTAATTGAACATGCCGAGAATACTGAGGACACAGCTGAAAAACGGAGAGTGGGCACAGACAATGCTAGACAGTGCAGCAGAAATCAGCATAGCTCGCAAGATCCTGATGAGTCATCTGGAGACAGTGGACACGAATGAATACATTCAAGTAGAAACTGCAGACACCAGAGTTAGAGAACCTCATAAGATATACGAAGTAACACTGCGTATAGAGGGAGATAAGAATAGAAAAATAAGGGGTCTATTTTGGGATAACCTCTCAAAAGGCTATGACATCCTGTTAGCCGAAAAAGATTGGCCCCCAGAGTTTGTCAGGGAGTGCCCTCATGGCGAAGAAATGATTATGCCTGCCTTCTCGAATCACATTCCAATTCACACTAAATATATATATGCAAGGAAATGGGCAGTAGCCTAGGCACCAGCATTATATAAAAATCATGTAGGATGGGATGAGGACTCTCCTCCTCACAAAATCCAGTTAAAATGTCAACCAACTGCACAAAGGCAGTACCCAATTAAGCAAGTAGCAAAAAAACAAGTCAGGGAGATTTTAGATCATACTAAGGGGTAATTGAAACATGCACCTCTCAAATGAACAATCCTTTGTTTCCTGTCTCCAAACCGGACAATTCGTATCGTCTAGTCTTGGACTACAGACACCTTAACTCATGTTGCAAAACATTTGCAGTACAAAATTCGCATAGTGCTGCACTAATGAATAACATAGTTCGCAAAAAGGACAAAACGACATTAGACATATCTAATGGGTTCTTTTGCCAAAATATTACACCAGAAAGCAGGTACTTGATCGCTTTCTCAATAATGGGGTCACAGAAAAATTTCTGTAGGCTCCCACAGGGATTCAAGAACAGCCCAGGACTATTCTCAGCCAGGGTAACAGATTATTATTATTATTATTATTATTAACGAATTTTATATAGCGCCTGGTTACCCTTGGGCATCCCCGCGCTCATCCAGAAAGAAACGCTACCACACTAGTCACAGGAATTAGACAGGGAACAAATAAGTTTTTAAAAGTTGCGGAACCGTAGAAAGCTTGTTTCCGAGCGCAAGTGCAGAGGGAGAGAATTCCACAGGGTGGCCACGTTTATAGAGAATCTTCTGCCACCGGTTCTTGCCTTCCTCACCCTCATAACCTGCAGCAGGTGTTGATGGTCAGAACGGAGAGAGCGGGAGGCCTTGTAAGGCTGAACCATATCCCCTAGGATAGGTGGGCCTTTCCCCTGCAGAATTTTGTGGGCCATACAGAGCGCCTTAAATTTCACTCTCTCCCTGACAGGGAGCCAGTGCAGCGCCTTCAGCGCAGGGCAAGCGGACTGACACCTAGGAAGGCCCGTCAGGAGCCTGGCGGCCGTGTTCTGCACTTGCTGCAGTTTGTTCAGGGTGGCTTCTGGAGCACCCAGAAACAGCGTGTTGCTGAAATCCAGCCGCGAGATGATAAGCCCCTGAATAAGTAACCTCCTAGAGGCCACTGGGAGAAGAGGTAAGATCTTCCGGGCTGACCGGAGCAGGCCCAAGCACACGCCTGCCGTCTTTTTTGCGTGTGTTTTAAAGGAAAGGTCCTGCTCAAGCCACACCCCCAGGCTCTTGATCTCCTGCTTGGGGGTGGGTACGGGTCCCAGGCAACTGGGCCAACTGCTAGGTGGTAAGGAGGGAGGGGAATTCCCCAGCAGCATCAGTTCCGTTTTGGAGCCGTTAAGCTTGAGAGCTGAGCTGCACATCCACGTGAAGATCTTATCCAAACACATGTGCAGCCGGTCGGGTTGGTAGGCCGACTGGGAGAGGCCTACCACCAACTGAGTATCATCAGCATAGCTGATGATCTTGATACCCAGAGGCAGTACCACACTCTCCAGAGGGGCCATATAAATGTTGAATAAGGTAGGGCTCAACGATGAGCCCTGTGGCACACCACACTGGAGAGGTACTGAGGATGATTTCTCGTGGCCTTCCCACACCTCAAATGTCCGGCCTTCCAAAAAGGAAGCGAACCACTTGAGGGCCATCCCAGAGACCCCCACCCCCGACAGCCGTTGGAGAAGCACCTGATGGTCTACGGTGTCAAATGCAGCACTGAGGTCCAGGAGGATCACTGCCACCGATCCCCCTGAATCCAAAATGCTCCTAGCATTCTCCACGACTGCCAGCAGGGCAGTATCAGTCCCCTGACCAGGACTGAAGCCCGTTTGGGAGTCACCCAAAAGGGAATTGGACTCCAAGAAGCCCGATAGGCGACTATTAACCAGCTTCTCCGCCACCTTACTGAGGCCGGGGAGCAGGGAAATAGGCCTAAAGTTGGCAAGGTCGGCTGGGTCCAGGTTAGGCTTCTTCAAGAGAGCCTTAACAACCGCTCCTTTCCAACTGGGGGGTACCACTCCTTGGGTGAGAGACAGGTTTATAAGGTCCGTCACTCGGCCGCCGATGGTGGGGGCTACCTGCTTCAGATATTTCATGGGTGCAGGGTCTTTCGGAGAACCACTTTTCATGGTCGTCAGGACTGTGAGAACTTACTCCACAGTGACAGGACCAAGAGAAACCAACTCTGCTGATCGTACCCTGGGCTGAGGGCTTGGGCTACCACCAGAGGAGACGTCCTTGGTTAGCCGGGGGAGAGATGCAAGGATGTTATCAATTTTGGTTTTAAAGAAGGAGGCCAGTTCTGAGCATTTCTCACGTGGGTCCTCGTGAATGAGGTAGTGACAGATTTGTAGTAACAGAGTTACTACAAATGTATGATGATGAGGCATTATCTTATGTCGATGACATCTATCTCACAGACGACGACTTGAATACTCACTTGAAAAGAGTGAACACCATAATACTTGGGTTCGCAGCAGAGGGTTACAAATTCAACTTTAAAAAGTCAAGAATTGCCCATCTAACAGTCTTAATCTTAGGATACAAATTATCAAGTGAAGGAAAATGCCTAGCGGACAACTTCTTAGAGAAGTGCGCTGTACTCCAAGCACCGAAAACGCTGAAGAACTTACAATCAATTCTAGGCTTCCTGAATTTCGGAAGAACTTACATTCTAAACTACGCAGAGAGGATTAAACCTCTCTACGAATTAATAAAACCTGATTTTAAACCAATCAACTGGACTCAAAAATACACAGAAATTTTGAGATCACTGCAAACAGACATGTTAGCTAAAACAAAATTAGAAACACGTGGCAATACACGCAACCTTGTAATCCGGGTCATCCCAGGAAGATGCAGATTCACGTACCTAACCTCTAATGAGGGAGAAACGGTACCATTAGCTTACAAATCACATTTGTACACACAAGCAGAAAAAACATTTAGTCTCACAGAAAATACTGTAAAGACAGTGCAAACTGCTATAGCGAGAGAACAAGCACTAGCGCAAGGCAAAAGAATCACTGTTTTCACAGCAGAATCAGCCTTCGAGGCACTATTCAGCCCAGTAAATTTAAAAACAGTGTCACTAGATCCGAAATGGATACAGTGGGAAAATTCTCTTGCAGCAGAGGACGTGAAATACTATTTTGTCCCGAACATGAAAAAACTGAATGATTTAAAATATGAAAAAGAATATCATTTGCCAATCGAAATTCTGCCCCTTGAACAGTACTCCTGTATAATCTATACAGACTGATTTGTACAGCATTACAATGTATAAGATAAATCCTACGATGCAGCCTGCGCCATTGTTAAAGGTCGCTGGCTTTGCGGTAAATTCAGACCGAAAATAAAATAAACTGAATCACTGAGAAAATGTTCGGCTCAGCGAGCTGAAATCAGATCTTTAAAGATGGCGCTTGAAAATGCCGAACGGGAATTCCCGACACTAATCGTGTGCGATTCGCATTTTTTCGTCAATTCTTACAATAATGATTTGCAGAACTGGGTTCAAAATGATTACAAAGACGACACAGGTGCCACAATCAAGCATAAAATGCTTTGGAAACAAGTAGTTCTTTTGCAGAAAGAACTACAAAAGACTCACGTGATACACACTCTGAGTCATCAACGTGATGGCGTTCACTTTGCAGGAAATTCATTGGCTAATTCAGCCACAGCGGAAGCAAGTAAACCGGCTTCCGTAGCCACAAAAAAGCGTTCAGAAAAATACATAGAATGGGGAAACCATGCTGGCGGTAAAAATGTCTTCAAAAGGCGACTGTGCAGCACTACCTGTGAACTATCCACTCAATTATACATACGTAATTGATGCAAACTCCGTTCCTTTTGCTCGAATCCCTGGAGTGGGGGATAGGGTAATTCCAAACACGAATCGTAAAATCTTATTAATAGCAGGCGCACACATGGGTGAAGGTCCAAGGCACAAACAGATGAAGGAATCTCTGACTGAATTACAATCAGAATACTGGTGGCCGGGGATGAGCCTGCACCATTATAAATTTGTAAAGAACCGTCCAGACTGCGACAGAGACCGCAGTAACGAGTCAAGCGGAGTAATGCCATGGACATTTCTGAAGGTAGCATAGAGCTATCTACACATGCAATCCAGCGTCCTATTAATTGTTAAAGACTACATTCACTTAAAAATGTGGCCCCCGCGCTCGGCTAACGCCAGAACTGTTATAAAAGATTTGCGAGTCTTTATCGGCACATACGCAATTGCCATGCTTCATTCTGACCAGGTTCCTGCTTTTAGCTCTCGAGCTTAAAAGGAGGCCATGACCAGCATGGGCATTGGATTGCGATGCTCTTGTCCTTTCCATCCTGAGGGAAATGGGGTAGTGGAAAGAAAAAACCGAGACATAAAGCAATCTATAACGGCAAAGGTATTAGGTTCGGGTGATGGGTGGGTCCAGCATTTAACAAGTGTCCAACGTAGTCTTAACAACTTGCCAAGAAATTCTCTAAAAGGTTTCAGCCCGTAAGAACTATTGTTCGGAACTAGAATGTATGTTCAGGACTTAGATAGTCTTGCTTCAGTGGTAGAAGATAAGAAAAAGACTTTGATATCAAAGATCGTTTGGCTGTTTTACCGGACTTAAATGAAACAAGAAAAGCCCTGAGCAACATAAAGTTAAAACAACAGCCAACCACCACTGAAGGCACACCACCTGTCCCAGCAAGACCTGTCTGGATTCCAAAGATTGGGGATCTGGTCAGAGAGAAAATAGCGGTGAAGAAGGAATTTGAGCCTTCTTACAGAATAGCAGTACCTGTCTTAGCAATCAACCGAACAAGATCAGTAGTACTACCGCCCCTTGCTGGTAAAAAGGAGAACAGAGTTGTATCCATCGACCTGGTAAAACCACAATCATGTGGCCTATAATTAATAGCAGGCCCAGTGGACTCCCAAGAAGTAACAGAATACCCAAATTTGCTAGTATCCAAGAGGTTCAAACTGAAAGACTAATCACATTTGATAAACCTGCAGTGAATAAAAAAGGACTATGCAGAAATGCCAGGGACTTTGTGCCTCTTGAAACACAAATTGAAACAGTTCGTCATGAAACACCAGTCTACAATGATGTGGCATCAAAATGTGCTAATGGAAGCCAAATGCGAAAAACAATTCCAACAATCGACAGAACTGCATCTGGCTACTTCATCAATTTCGACAACTTTTCTGAAGATCAAAGCGACCCTGAAGTGATGCCAGAAAAAAAGACTTTTAAAGAAAAAGCAACAGAACTATTTCATCAACTCAAAGAAACCTATCTTATTTCTCCATGGTTAGAATTTTGGATTGAGCTAGGTGTATTTTTCCTCCTGCTTTGGCTCATCATGGTACTTTGTTTGGGAAAATTCATTGAGGGAAAATGCAGTTCAATGGACACAGCAAGTCAGAACATCAACTTCGTCCTGAATCCTCACAAATCATCTCACATCGAGAAAAGAGAACTATCATCAGTAAATGTCACAGCCATTCCAATACCCGGCGGGGTAGTTTGAGACAAGATAGACTATGAAATATATGGCCCGGTCGAGCTCTTGAAATATCCTCACCAATTTAAGGTTTCATTAAGTGACTTTGTAAAACCAAGTACATTCTCTGATGATTGGGATTTTGAAAGTATAAACAATATGAGGTCGGATTTAGTGTTGTCAGCAAAATTTACAGAACACGATTATTTACAAGGTTCATCTAATTATGAACAGATGTACTGTTTTACACATTACGCAGACCACTATTTACATAAATCTGCTCAACCTAGAAATGTTTTTAAATATAACCAATGGGAACATTGTGCTACTCCACCTAAAAGCAGTTCAAAACATTCTATAAGGAATTCCAATACTTATCAGGGTTTAACACAAGTAATGCAGAAAAATTTTATTACAAACTAATGGATAAAACAGGGACAGAAACCATGCTGACAAACACTAAATTGATATATTCAGAAGCATTTTATGAAAACATGATTACATTTGGTTTTGATTTCTGGAAAAATAACATTGAAACAAAAACCATCTAGGGTACAGAAGATTGGCAGGTACAAGGCCTAGAAGCATTATTTCGAGCCTGCATGATCCCAGAACAAATAATGTTCTTGAATGACACAATTCAACAAACAACATGTCTTGGTCCAGCCAAGATTAAAGACCTTAACAAACCGTCTATTCCAAAGCCAATACCTGATAATACAACCACAGATATTGAAGTAGACGTATCCCAAATTTTAAATGAAAACAGAACACATCCTGATTGGAAAAAGTGGTTAATCTGGCCTACAGACACGAATAACTGTCAAGATAGATTCCTGAACAAATTACAGGGGTTAAAAATGACCAGACCAGACCCTAGATACTCCCAGAGACAACATCCAGGGATAGTAACAACATACAGTGTAGGGAAACTATGCCTTGAATGGCTACAAACATCCACACTGGCACAAATTAAACAGCGCTTGTCTTTACTTAAAGATGGTGCTGACATGCGCGATTTCATAATGGGACCACGCAAACAGCGTCAAAAACGTTTCATAGCGGCCAGCATATATGCTGCATACAACGAGGCATGAAAAGAAACTCAAATTGAAACAGCCGAGAAAATACGAGAAATTGATCGTATTAATTTGGAAAAATCACTTTCTGTTGTGGAAAATGGGTTAATGACTCTGTCCTCCAGAATAATTTCACTGGACAGTATTGTATCATCTGCAATTGATATTATAGACCAGGACTTGCTAATGTTACAACATGGCCAGTCCCAATTAAGTTCTATAGTACAGCTAGGCTGGACGTTGCAAAATCTCGTTCGGGCAATGTGCCATGGCGTTTAATCAACACAACGTCATTGATTCCTATCTTTAACCTTACTGATAAACAAATCAGTTTGGCACAGAAAGGAGCAGACTATACAATCCTGAGCATCGAAAAACTTGAGAGATTACCATTGACAATGTCAGAAAGACCTGTCATTGAATGGATAATACACAGGATTATCACAATTCCGATAACAACTTTCCAGTTTAAAATTGCCTTGAGTATATACCGCCAGGCCAGTATGAAAAGTTGGGTAAAGGATACATTAAGTCATCATGGAAATTACCTTATACACATACATGTTATAGTGACAACAACAAAAATGTATTTCTTAGTGGTGATAAGTGTAAACAATCACTAAGCGGTATACTTTTGTGCGAAGATATTAACTTGCATGGGGCCTGTGAGGGTACTTCAAATAACCTTTCATGCCACCAGCATGGCACACCTGCAGCACAGATAGAGCCATTCTTTAGGCAACTTTCTAATGGGAGTTACGTTCTAATAACGGATCACAGCTGTTGTGGCTTGGTGCCAGGGAAAGCATATCTCTTAAGCGTTAGCTCCATGGTCACTTGCTGTATGCAAGCATTGTATCCAAATGGCCCTGGAGACTCAGTGGCTCCGATGTGGCCTCCTTTAAATATCTCTTCTATACGAATTGATACTTTAAGCAGAATGAAGTCTGTGCTTTTGCAGACAACAGTGCCCATCACGTCATCAAAAGAGACGTATGATCTCCAAGTTGCAAGGACGACTGCAGAGATACATACACTTTTATCAACAAATTGCCCGGTGCATTTTACAGAAATGCTCAGCCAAATCCTAAATATGTCGAATGCCAGTGGTATCTCGAATGTATTTAAGACAATTTTTTTGGGACTGTTGACACCATTTGAAGCAGTCCTGGGCATCTTTCCCAATTTTGTCCAATCGATCTTTGGCGGCCTACCACTACTTTTGGGACTCGTAGCAGGTATTTTATTTTTGACCCTCCTGCTCCGATATGGCAAACCAAAACGCAGACATGACTCTGGCAAGGATGGAAGAAACGATCCTAGCAATACGCTACCGGGACCGCATAACTAAAGTCCTTGGGATAGCCCGGCTACGAGATCTGAATATGACCTGGTTTCTTTCATTCAGACCTATATGCAAGACCTGCATCTTACCTGTGCTTCGATGTATGCTATGCGGAGAGGAATGCATGTTAGACGCCTGTCTTGCACTACCATCAGCAATACCAATGGACGTCGATACTTTGTTAAGTCCAGTAACGGCTCACGCATCGTGTTGTCCCCAGCGGTTACCAATCCTGATGACGGCATTCGTTGAGACTCCTGCGCTACGACTAGGTGGTGGCAGTGAAGCTAGAAATGAAAGCAACATCACCCAGGTACGACCTTCTGTGAGCATTGCTGATCCTGAGATCGATGATAGCAATCATTCTCACAACTGCCAAGTTACAGCATTATCGAATTCGGTCGAACTGTCACCTGAATATGTAGACCAATTCTTTGCGAGCCTGTCTGAAATGATGTTCTCCCCTGATCAGAAACAATAACTTTTGGAAAACAATCCGGCACACAGCGTTCCCATGAACTCTGAATTCGGCCTTCAGCTTTGATAAACAAAAGCTACTGAAAAGCGTTTAGAACTATTTTTTTTCTCCCGCTCACCATGAAATTATTTTTCCAAAATTTCCAAAATATTTACCTTTTTTCTGGCACACGTACTTTGCTTAAAGTAGAACTATTCATAAAGAACAGAGCTTCTATTTTTAGTAGATCTAGAGACGTAATAATACCTCAGCCTCTAGCACATTTTACAGCAATTGTATTTATATGTGATGAAATAGTCTCGCCCTTCTTTTCTGTATTTAGAGACATTTCATGTGTAATTCTTGCAAAATCGTTCAACTGAATACATATGCAATATTTTTTAAATGATTACTATGCTTGATAACGTACAGTACCTATTCATTTTCATGTATTTCATATACACCATTTCAAATGCAAAATGTATTTTGGGGTGGGTAGGAATACACGTGCTTCTTAATACTTGTGTTTTATCTAGGAACCCGGTCAATATTGTGACCTCATGCCCCTATACGGCTATAATCAATACATATCCCTATAATGGCATAACAATCAGAGCCATATTTCAGTAACTCGCCTCTGCTGTCCATGACAGTCCATGACACAGCGGAAGCCACTTCCTTAAATTCCTAGATAGCACACCGAGTTCTTTCGACATACCAAACCCCCAGCAACCTGGGAAAGCCCCGCTTGCTTTGTTTTGATTAGTAATAGAACTCCTGCGAGCACTGTAAGAACGACCAGTTCTTAGTGACATCTGTATTGACGTCTTATGTCCAAAAACTTACGTCAAACTCGGCACCTTTCAGGTATAAATATACCAACGTTGCCTTAAGCAAGCACATGGTGGTGGTGAATACTGGATCAGAACAGCTGTCCCCTTGCAGAGAGCCCAGCAGATGCGAGAAGCCCACGGACGCTGCCCCTCCTCCTTGAAGCGCTGAGAAAGACGCTGTCTTTTCTCCTGCCGAGAAAATCCATCTCCGGCGTTTCCAGCCTACCCTTGCGGGTGACTGGGATATCGGGTCCTAAGAAGGAGATACCAGACCTCCTACATTCTATTCCAGAGGTACGGTGCTGACTAAACCCTTAGAGAGAATTCTTGAATCAAACTCTTGGCAAAACCAACTTAACTTAAATTGCTACCTACTTACTCCCTCCCATGTATTAGGCTTAGGTCAGGTACACCGGGGTAGGCGTAGTTAGAAGCACCAGTTGAGGTCGTTAGCCAATGTATATATGAATGTATATATTTTACTCATTTTAACTATCTTATGGCTAAGAAACCATATCAATGCTTTTACAGTATTATTTCGTAATACTCCTTTTACTGTACGCACTTTTCATAATAACAAGTCTTGCAATTGTGGCAATTCATTTCTCTTGCATGAGAAAGAAGACTGCTCAATAAATAATATCTTTTATTGAAAACGCCCGTCTCTCTATTCTCTGCACCCTGGTCAAAGTAAATCTGCACAACTGACTGAGGGAAATAGCTGTCTATTGTTTCACACGACTCTAGAGATTGACTCTTATTCTGAGGAGCAAAGTTGTCATGTTTATGCGGTTGTCGGAAGCTGAATCCCTTCTTGTCTGAGCCAGGGAAGCTGATCACTTCCTATTCAGTCAAGAAAGTTTCCAGTGACCTCTGAGCTAGCTGGCGCAAACCTAAATTACGTCTAACATAGTCAGTAGAGACCTAGAAGACCGCAGTCCTACATCTACACTGCTGTTTATGTTATTCCAATGCACAGGGCCTATAGGGAAAATAGGAACTACACTACAGATTGTCATCTAGCCATTCAATGGTTCTCAGTAGTGCCTTGTTCATTATGTTGATCTCTTCTGGTGATGTAAGCTTCAAATGTAGTTGGGTGTCATCTGACACCCAACTACATATGAAACTTACATGGTAAGGAAATGTTAGCCTGCTGTAATACATCTGTTAGTGGTTCAATGTACAGGTTGAATAGTGACGGGGATAGAGTTGACCCTTGTGGAACCCCAATCTGAATTGGAGATGGAAGGGATAGCTCACTGTTGGATTGGATTGGATTGGAAAGGTTCTTGTATAGCGCATGGCTACTCGGAAGCATCCCAGCGCTTGAAGAATGATGGAAAATGCGGAGTTTAAGAGAGGGAAGACAGATTATGGCCTAGGAAACAGTAGTGTTTTTAGTTGTTTTCGGAACACCAGGAGGCTGGGTTCTTAATTTGGGAGTCTCCTGAGGCGGAAGCCGGGAGTGAATCTTATCTTTTTAAAACATTTGTTGTGTGATACTCTGCCTCACTTCACTCTCCTGTGCACTTTCAAACAGCGCTCCTAGCGCTGCAACGAACGACATATTTCGCCATCACTGAGGGCGAGGCGCCACGGCGGACACGCCCACCTCAGCTGGCCACGCCCCCTCCCCTGTCACTATAAAGTGCGCGCGGCTGATAGCGCTTCACTTTAATTTGGGAGTCTCCTGAGGCGGAAGCCGGGAGTGAATCTTATCTTTTTAAAACATTTTGTTGTGTGATACTCTGCCTCACTTCACTCTCCTGTGCACTTTCAAACAGCGCTCCTAGCGCTGCAACGAACGACATACTGAGGGCGAGGCGCCACGGCGGACACGCCCACCTCAGCTGGCCACGCCCCCTCCCCTGTCACTATAAAGTGCGCGCGGCTGATAGCGCTTCACTTTAATTTGGGAGTCTCCTGAGGCGGAAGCCGGGAGTGAATCTTATCTTTTTAAAACATTTGTTGTGTGATACTCTGCCTCACTTCACTCTCCTGTGCACTTTCAAACAGCGCTCCTAGCGCTGCAACGAACGACATATTTCGCCATCACTGAGGGCGAGGCGCCACGGCGGACACGCCCACCTCAGCTGGCCACGCCCCCTCCCCTGTCACTATAAAGTGCGCGCGGCTGATAGCGCTTCACTTTAATTTGGGAGTCTCCTGAGGCGGAAGCCGGGAGTGAATCTTATCTTTTTAAAACATTTTGTTGTGTGATACTCTGCCTCACTTCACTCTCCTGTGCACTTTCAAACAGCGCTCCTAGCGCTGCAACGAACGACATATTTCGCCATCACTGAGGGCGAGGCGCCACGGCGGACACGCCCACCTCAGCTGGCCACGCCCCCTCCCCTGTCACTATAAAGTGCGCGCGGCTGATAGCGCTTCACTTTAATTTGGGAGTCTCCTGAGGCGGAAGCCGGGAGTGAATCTTATCTTTTTAAAACATTTGTTGTGTGATACTCTGCCTCACTTCACTCTCCTGTGCACTTTCAAACAGCGCTCCTAGCGCTGCAACGAACGACATATTTCGCCATCACTGAGGGCGAGGCGCCACGGCGGACACGCCCACCTCAGCTGGCCACGCCCCCTCCCCTGTCACTATAAAGTGCGCGCGGCTGATAGCGCTTCACTTTAATTTGGGAGTCTCCTGAGGCGGAAGCCGGGAGTGAATCTTATCTTTTTAAAACATTTTGTTGTGTGATACTCTGCCTCACTTCACTCTCCTGTGCACTTTCAAACAGCGCTCCTAGCGCTGCAACGAACGACATATTTCGCCATCACTGAGGGCGAGGCGCCACGGCGGACACGCCCACCTCAGCTGGCCACGCCCCCTCCCCTGTCACTATAAAGTGCGCGCGGCTGATAGCGCTTCACTTTAATTTGGGAGTCTCCTGAGGCGGAAGCCGGGAGTGAATCTTATCTTTTTAAAACATTTGTTGTGTGATACTCTGCCTCACTTCACTCTCCTGTGCACTTTCAAACAGCGCTCCTAGCGCTGCAACGAACGACATATTTCGCCATCACTGAGGGCGAGGCGCCACGGCGGACACGCCCACCTCAGCTGGCCACACCCCCATGTTCCCTCTCGCACGGACATAAAAGATGTGCCTCGCCAGGAAGCGCAGCGGACGGGCGCAGCGGGCGCGCCGTCAGCGCGCCGAAGGCGCGCCAAAGGCAAGCCCGTCTGGGCCCGTCCGGGCCTGGACCGGGCCCAGGGCCAGTCCCCCTGCCTCTTCCACCAGCCCCTCCCGCATTTACTGGACTTCTGCCCAACTCCACCTGCTCAATTCGCATCCATGCCCGACCTGCCCCCGCTGCATCCCGACTCACCTGGAAATCGCTCAATATCTCTGCCCACAATGCAGCTTTACGCTTCCACCCTGCCAACCCCGTCATCCCCCTTGCTCACCACCGCATTCTTCTTCCTCCAATCAGCTCACTCTACGTGCAGGTCTGATTAATTGTCGATCTCTACCCCGTCACGCCAACGACATCTGGATGTCCATATCGGATGAGGAATGGGATATTCTTTTCCTTACCGAGTCCTGGATCACAGACTCTTCCTCACCAGATATTTATCTGGCTATCCCTCCAGGCTACGACATCAAATGCCTTAATCGAACCGGAGGCAAGTCCGGTGGCGGTCTTGCCGTCATTCTCAAATCTTCCTTCCAGCTTACTTTCACGAGACTTAGTGACATAGGCACCATCGAAGCCATGTACTTTTCCATCTCCGACAATGCGTCAACAATTTTAGCTGGCACACTCGTCTACTGTCCCCCTCCTGTGTCTACGCCCTCCCTTAACGCCCTTGTCCACTTATTAGCTGATCTCTCTATTAAACATCAAAACTTCATTGTTCTGGGAGATTTTAACCTCCACATTGACAACCCGCTTTGTGCTAAAGCTACTAACCTGGTTGACACCATGGAAAGCCTCAATCTTAAGCAATTGGTTGCAGGTCCCACGCATGTGGCAGGTCACACTCTGGACCTCATTTTCGCAAACTTTTCGCTTATCACTGCCCTCCAGCCTCTCCCTTTAACCTGGACCGATCATTTTCTCGTCCCATTCTCACTTACTTTTGGACGCAAATCTGCCCAACCGGTACACAGGAAGGAATTAGGACGAAAGTGGCATAAGGTCACCTGCGCTACCCTGGACCCCATATTCCACTATCAATCGGAACACCTCTCCCCGAACATTGATGAAAATGTCGCTAGACTTAATTCTACTCTCCTTAAGGCAATTGACTCTATCTCCCCCCAGATAACCATCTCCTCCACCAGGTCGCGGCCCTCGGCTCCCTGGTTCTCCACCTCCCTTCGGGAGGAGAAAAGCAAGTGTAAGGCTCTTGAACGCAAATGGAGGCTCCACTACGACTCTGATGCCAAACAACTCTACAAAATGGCCCTCAAACAGTTTCTTAAACTGAAAAAAGGCGCTATGAAAGACCACTTTGCCACCCAAATTAACAGAGCAAAAAACTCTTCCAAAACGCTCTTTAACGTTGTTAAAGACTTTATTAATCCTCCGGCTAGAGCCCCCCAGAATACCGCTAGTCAGGCCCTTTGTGAGGGACTCTCAGATTTTTTTCTAGAAAAAATAAATAAACTATGTGTCTCCTTCCCCACTGAGACAACTACTTCATCTTCTGCTTCCAATCTCCCTGAGTCTCCATCTCTCCTTGCATTTAACAAACTCAGCACGGACGAGGCCATTAGATTGCTTACCGCCTGCAAATCCGGCGCCCCCTCCGATCCTGTTCCCGCCAAAATCATGGGAGAACTGGCACCCTCACTGGCCGGCCCTTTCCTCTCCGTCTGGAATGCCTCCCTTCACCATGGCTTCTTCCCCACCACCTGGAAGGAGGCACTGGTGATTCCTATATTGAAAAAAGCAGACGCAGACCCCGCGACATTCTCCAACTACCGTCCCATCTCCCTCCTTCCTAAACCTGCCAAAGTCCTGGAGAAAGCAGTTCAGCTCCAGCTTACTGATTACCTGGAAAGCCACTCTCTGCTTCACGGATCCCAATCCGGTTTCCGAGCAGGATTTAGCACCGAAACGGCCCTGCTGGAGGTGTCGGAGACCATTCGGGAGTGCGTGGACAGGGGCGAGGAGGCCATGTTGGTTCTCCTCGACCTGTCCGCAGCGTTCGATACGGTTTCCCACCCCATCCTCTTGGACCGTCTCGGGCAGATAGGCATCGGTGGCACTGCTATCGGCTGGATAGAGTCCTTTCTCTCATCTAGAAGCCAGAAAGTGCTACTGCGCCCCTACAAATCACAGAAAAAACCTCTGTCTTGTGGGGTGCCACAGGGCTCTGCCCTCAGCCCTCTATTCTTCAATGTCTACCTGGCCCCCCTGGCTGACGTCGTGGAGTCCTACGGAGTCAGGGTGGTATCCTACGCCGACGACACTCAGTTGGTGTTTTCCTTTCGGGACCACTCGGACTCCGCATTCCTCAACTTCCGCCAATGTTTGAATAACATCAGCAGCTGGATGACTACGAACCATTTGAGATTAAATGCAGATAAAACGGAGGTTCTGTTTTTTAATCAGAAAACCTCCATTCCCTCGGTTTGGTGGTGGCCGACAGCTCTTAATCCCGCCCCAACCCCGGTTCGCTCGGCGCGGAATCTGGGTTTCCAATTTGATGACTCCTTGTCATGTAAAACCCAGATTAATAAGGTCACCTCTGCCTGCTTCATGAAATTACGGATGATAAAAAAGATCCTCCCGTACCTTCCCACGGATTCCCGCCGCACAGTCACCCAGGCCCTTATCACATCCCACCTGGACTATGCGAATAGCCTCTATGCAGGAGCTCCACAGTACCTGATTGGCAGGCTGCAGATTGTCCAGAATGCTGCGGCCAGGCTGATTGGTAACATCCCTTACCGTCAATCTGTCTCTGCATATCGAAGGCTACTCCACTGGCTCCCTGTGGCCAGTCGCATCCAGTTTAAGGTCCTCACCCTTACCTATCGAGCCGTCAACAACTTTGGCCCTACTTACCTGAAAAATCGGATCTCGATATCTTGTTCCGCCAGATCCTTGAGATCCAATGACCTCCGTCTCCTCATCTCACCCCGCTTCAGACTTTCCAGAACCGGTGGCAGAGGTTTCGGCGTCATTGCTGCCAGACTTTGGAACTCCCTTCCTCTGGAGCTGAGGTTCTGCCCCTCGGAAACCGTCTTCCGAGCCAAGCTCAAAACCTGGCTCTTCTCCGGACTCTAACTTTCTCTGCACCGCCCTTTCTTTCTTCCCGTCTCCACTCAGTAAACTCCTGGATTTCAGCGCCGGGACACCCATTCGGGGGTAGCTGCGCGCTTTACAAACTCCATAAAATAAATAAATAAAATAGACGAAGTGATAGTGGTATGGCGTTCCAAAGTTTCGCCGCGTTTCGGGAGAAGAGGCGATCCCCAGACCGGACTTTGTTGGTCCTGGGCGTTATGAGGAGGTTTTGGTGGTTAGAGCGAAGGTGCCTGGATGGGACATAGGGTCTGATCATATCCTTCAGAATGGGGGGCCGTTCCCATACAGAGTCTTATGTACCAGACATAGGGTCTTGAAGTGGATTCGCTCCTTCATTGGGAGCCAGTGCAACGCCCTTAATGCAGGGGCTGCAGAGGTGCGACGATTAGTTCCGGTAAGTAGCCTTGCTGCAGAGTTTTGAGCTATCTGCAGTTGACGGATGACTGAGATGGGGGCTCCCAAGTAAAGGGCGTTCCCATAGTCCAGCCGGGATAGAATGAGGGACTGGACTATGGTTTTCTTCGCAGTCTCCGGCAGCTGGGGAAGAATTTTCCGAATAGTTTTTATTAGGCCGAAACACGTGGCCACTGTCTTTTTCGCCTGAGTTTTAAAAGAGAGCTCGTTGTCGAGCCAGAACCCTAGGCTTTTTATCTCCGTTTTGGGGGTGGGTCCAGGTCCCATGCAGGAAGGCCACATGGTGGGGGTGTTGAAGGAGGCCTTTCTTCCGAGCAACATCAGCTCGGTTTTTCCTCCGTTCAGTTTCAGTTGGGAGGCATCCATCCAACCTGCGACTTCAACCAGGCAGCTACAGAGATTGTTTTGAGGGGAGTCTGCCTGGGTGAGAGAGACTACTAGCTGGGTGTCATCAGCGTAGCTCACCAGTTGGATTCCGAAGGGGGCTACTACCTCAGCCAAGGGGGCCATATACACATTGAACAGTGTGGGGCTAAGGGAGGAGCCCCGTGGCACCCCACACTGCAATGGTATTGGGAGGGAGCAGTTGGTGTCCGAGAAGACTTTGAAAAGTCTATTGCTGAGAAAGGATTCGAGCCAAGCCAGAGCTTTGTCTGTGACTCCAATTCTCTCCAGGCGGGCGAGTAGGACACGGTGATTAACCGTGTCGAAGGCGGCGCTGAGGTCCAGGAGGATAATGGCCGCGCTGCCACCTGCGTCCAGAATCCTCCTGGATACCTCAACCACCCTCAGCAAGGCCGTTTCTGTTCCCTGTCCTTTCCGGAAGCCAGTTTGTGTGGGATGGAGCAGGTTTTGAGATTTTAAGTAAGATGCCAATTGTTTGTTGACCCACTTTTCAGCCAGCTTACTGATACCGGGGAGGAGGGAGATGGGACGGTAATTGGAGAAATCCTCAGGATTAAGGTTTTTTTTTTTTTAGCAAGGCCTTTACCATGGCTAGTTTCCAATCTTGAGGGACTATCCCAGAGTCCAAGGAGGTATTAACAAGATCGGTGATATTTCTACTGACCTGGGGAAGGACAAGTTTCAAAATAGACATAGGGGCGGGATCAAGAGGGGAGCCACTCTTTATGGAATTGAAAAGGGAGGGGAAAAGTTCGTCGCTAAGGGGGTGGAAAAATGCTAAGCCAGGTGAGGCGGGGTTAGTATCGTCTCTCGATGGAGGGTTGGATTCTACTTCTGGGGATGGGGGAAGGGAAAGTAGAATTTTTTCGATTTTTGTGGCAAAGAAATTTGCTAAGTCATTGCAACGAGCGCCGGATTCTTCCGGGGAAAGTTCGGATGTGGGAGGGTCAGGGGCCTTGATTAGTGTTTTTACGATTCACTAGGAATCTTCGCGATCTGTTCTCTAGGAAGGAGTTGAACCATTTCAAGACTTCCTGATAAGCCCATCCTATTTTCGAGACAGTCTAATAGTTTGTGATGGTTTACGGTGTTGAATGCGGATGATAGGTCAAGGAGAACCAAGAGACAGGTTTCATTATGGTCTAGAGCAAGCAAAGCGTCATCTACTATGTGTATGATTGCTGTTTCTGTACTGCGATCTGATCTGAACCCTGATTGGTAGTCATTCAGTAGCTTAAATTCGATAATATGTTGATTCAGTTGTTGTGGAGCACTTTTTCTGAGTACTTTGGCTAGTAAGGGGATGGTTGTAACCGGTCTAAAGTTGTTTGGTTCCGAAGGGTTCTCTTTAGGTTTTTTTTGAAAGAGGGATGACCTGTCCAGTTTTTATACAATCAGAGAAATATCCTTTGGCTAGTGAGTCATTAATTATCTTAATCAAATAGGGGATGACCATGTGGTGGAATGAGGACCACCATTTAGCAGGAAGAGGGTCATTATAGTGGTTTCTGCCCTGATTACTGAGGCGCAGTTTCGGGTCTGACATCCTGAGTGTTGGTGACTCCCTCCCACCTCCGCAGCGCCTTTTACCCGGACTATTAAGGTGAGAAACGGGCATAGGGATTCTGATAGAGCCTCTCATTGCAGCACGATTCACTGTCATTGACTTAGTATCCAAACTTTATTGATACCAAATTGAATGAAGTCTGCAGGGGTTGCAGAGCTATTGCCAATCCAAGCACGAGTCTCTCGAGATCTTACCCCATACAGGTCTGCATGGAAGGGCAACTCTTTTGTCTGTTTTTGCTTGGGGTTACTAGGGGTCACCCATCTTGTCTCTTGGCATTACTTGTGGAAATTGAGGACGGGAGCTCCCACATCTTCTCTGCCCGCCTGAGCCACTGAAAGTGTAATAGGTGTCCTTCATCCTCACCCCCTGGTGGCCATCTTGGAGTGGTACTTCTACACACAGGGAAATCCAAAGCAATAATCCCAAGTAATATTCGTGGGCTCATAGGGTCTGCTAATTTTATATGAATATTCTCAATGCAAAGTGAGTTGCAAAACCACAGGCAAAAAGAAAGCCTACAATACTAACACTTGCTGTTCTTTGGCTTGCATTTTCTGTTGATCTGTGCGAGCAGATGTTTCTGTATGTTTGCTTATGTCCGTGCGTGTGATGGTGTGTGCATGTATTTGAGTGTCTTTGTATTAGAGCATGGGATTTTATGTGTGCTTGTGCGTGTGGATGTTTCTGTATGCGTACTTGTATGCGCCCTCTATTCGCGTATGAGATTGTGTGTGCACTTTTGTGTGTGCTTGTGCATGTCTGTGCATGTGATGGTGTGTGTGTGCATGTATTTGTGTGTACGTCCTTGGGTATTTTTGTTCTGGAGCATGTGATTGTATGTGTGCCTGTGTTTTTGTATGTGTGCTTGTGTGTGTGCGTCTCTGCGTGTATGATGGCATGAGCGCAGTTGTGTGTGCTTGTGCATGTTTGTGCATGTGATGATGTTTGCATGTGCATGTATTTGGGTGTTTTTGTATTAGAGCATGGGATTTTATGTGTGCTTGTGTTCTTGGATGTTTTCTGTCTATGTGCTTGGGTGTGTGCGTCAGTGCCCATATGAGAGTGTTTGCTCACATTTGTGTGTGCTTGTGGATGTCTGTGCGTGTGATGGTGTGTGCACGCTGGATTTGTTATTCTCTTGCGACCGCTGTCCTGGATATTGTCTTTCCCTGCCAGTTGCCTGACCTTAGGATGGCCACCAGTGTACCGTACAGTCCCCTGCCTGTCCCCAAGATGGCTTCCATAGTGGCCCCCTACACATTGTTTTACTTCCCTGGGACAACAATTGGTCATTGACCAGACCTTGACTCTATCTCCTAACCTGCTTACACATCAAGACTTGGAACCTGCGGAACTTACCCCAGACTGTGGAGACCTAGCGATTTGGCGGATGCCCGGTGGAGCTACCATAAAGCTAAAGAGGAAATGGGTTGTGGATTCCCCCCCCCCTGCAGTCACCTACCCAGCCGGACCTTGGGCAGATTTTCCTCGTCTCTATGTCCAATCTTCCTACTACCCCTTTACCCTATCCTCTTATCCTTCTTGCTCCATTCACCATGTCCTCTATGGTCTGTAAATGCTTTTCTTGATACTTATGTATATTTTTAACTGATGTAAATTGCAACATTATTTTTCCTCATGTAAAGTGCTCTGATTCCTTCAGGTCTAGCCAGTGCTATGTAATAACTCATTCATTATATTTGATCCCATTTAGTACTCTTTCTCTCTCTACCTCCCAAGCTCCTATCCCCTCTCCCCTGAATCTTTCATCTTGCTTGCTAGTCTGCCTAGCCCCCTGTCCTTTGTGCCCTTTGACTAAGCACTCCTTCTCCCCTAGTTGTGGAAAGATCCAATATTTATACTCTGGAGTGTCAGAGAACCCGCTAAGAGAGTCCACAGTGCCAAGGGAGCCACTCACAGCTGAGGTATGGTATGGCGTCCCTTGCCAAAGCACTTCCTCTCCCCTTTTTGGGGTAGGATCCAGTATGTAGGCCTTGGAGTCTCAGAGACCCCTCTGAGAGAGTCCAGTATGTAAAGGTGAGCCTCCTGCAACTGAGATAGGGAAGTGATACCACTTCCCCTGGGATCAATGCTTACTGGACTTCGGACGTTGATTTGATTCGTCTACCGGTTTGTTTCCCCGTCACCCTTCCCCTCCTCTTTCCATGCGGTGTCCTTCACCCTCCCCTTCTTTTTCTTGCCTTCATTACCTGTCTACTTCCCCAGCTCCTTCCCCCTCCCCTGAATCTTTCCCCTGCCTGCTTTTTCCCTTCGTATTTGTGCTTATTGTTTATCTCGACCTTACAAGTAACTATGTTGCCATGCTCTAATAACTGTGTAACCTTTGTAACGATGTAACCTGTAACTATGATCTGATGCTCATGTAAAGCGCTCTGATACCTCCGGGTCTAGCCAGCACTATATAAAACCTTTAAAAATAAAATGTTTCATCAGCTCACTGACATCCGTCAGTTCGGAGGGGGGTGTTGAAGTTTATTCTCGCCATGTAGAGTTAAACTGTCATGTTTCAGATCTTTAGAGTCTCTAACCCAATGCTTGGGTTTGACTGGTTGTGAGCTTGATTTATTTTTAGTGGACGGTACTTGGAACTTGATGAAGTGGTGATCAGAACAGTCACAAGGGACGATTGAGACAGAGTGGACTGTGTTTTCTTTGGATATGATCCAGTCTAAAGTAGCCCCTTTGAAATGTGTTGTCAGGGTACAGGTCAAACTAGTGTGTGGTCAGTTAGGAATTCTTTAAGAATATTGACCTGATTATCACTACTGTCATTTCAGTGAACGTTGAGGTCTCCTTGGAAAATATCATTGGCATGTAGGTCTGAGTTTGCTCTAATAATTTCCATTAGTTGGTCTATGAACGTCAAGTTTTTACCTAGGGGGTGGTAGAAGCATGACATTTGTAAAGTTGCTTGTCTGTAAATCGTACAAAAAGCCCCTAGTATTCACATGATTCAATGGGGTTTGCGATAACTTTGGAGATGATGATGTCAGATTTGTGGATACAGGCTACTCCTCCACCACTTTTGTTTGACCTGTCTAGTCTTGTGATGTAGTTTGGTAGCACCAGTAGGTCTAGGCATGGGGAGGATGATTCAGATAGCCACGATTCCGTTAGGATAGATATGTCAATGTCTTGATTCTGGATTAGGTCAGTGTAGGACTTGGCCCTTTTTGGCTAAAGTTTCCTAAACATTTTGCTTTTCCCCTAGACCTTTTTTCTGACATGTGTTGCCACTTATATGATTTGGACACTTTGCATCTGCTAACCAGTGTCAAAGTGTAAGTGTTCCTGTATGAATAAATGGTAATTGGTTGTCCATGATTTATATGTTTGCCTTACTAAGTGAAGTCCCTAGTAAAATGCACTATGTGTGCCAGGGCTGGTAATGTAAATGCTACTAGTGGGCCTGCAGCACTATTTGTGCCACCCACACAAGTAGACGTAAAAAGAGAACTCAGGCCTGCCATTGCAGGGCCTGTGCGCAGTTGTGAAACTGTCCTGTTGTTCTGTCAAGTGCACTCACTTACCAGACCCTACCCTTCCCTTTCTGTGCACCTAAGACACCCCTATGGTAGGTCTAGGGTCCCCCGGGACAGGGTGCACTGCATGTGAAAGGTAGGACATGTACTAAGGTGTCTGTCATGTTCTGACAGTGAAATAATCTCCATTTCGTTTTTTAGTGTTGAAAGGCCATCTTGCCCATGGGATAGAATGGGAAGGCTGTATAATACGTTTTCCAGCCTATCTTCCCAAAGGCTTAAGATGGAAAGGTGAAGTTTAGTATGCCTGGACTCACCCTGCAATAACTCATTGTTTTATGAAGATGTTTTTGCTTATGTGTTTGTAAGCCACTCTTTCAAAAGTGGCTGGGTTTTTGTGCTTTAAACATTTCTGTGTGTCTCTGCCCGGCTGTGGATTGACTGGCTGTATTTGAAAGCGATGAGATCTGGGGAATTTCTTGACCCAGGGGAGGAGATGAGACAGCACTGGCTGACCTGCATCTGGAGTGTAGTGGGAGGAGAAGCCCCTAGAGGTGAAGAGGCCTGGGCTGGTGCTATAAAACAATTGTCCCATCCCCTGCTGAGTGATTGAGAATCCAGACCCCCCTAATCAAAGAAAGAAGGTCTCACTGGTACGGAGGCACCCAGAACTGGTTTGAGCAGGGGTCAGTGCCCCCTGTAACACAATGACGTCAAAGCCATTGAGGGGTATAACTATGCAAGCTGAAGCCCCTGAACTTTGGAGAATGGCTTGATCAAGTGTGAACAAGACTGGAGCTACTTCGTAGTCAAGAGGACCTTTGCCAAGGAAGACACAGCTAAAGAGACTGATTGATAGGACTGCTCTTGCTGTCTGATTTGGGGCAGGTCTGCATTTTGCTGTTTCAACCAAGGAAAGGCTAAAGGGATTTTGTTGTGTGCTGTGTCTCCATGCTTGAAGGACTTGGCTGTGTGCTGTGTTGTGAAGTAACTGTCCCCAAGGGCCTGAGGTGAGCTGGCTCCCTGTTCAGAAACACAGGAACACAAAAGTTTCCAGAGAAGACTCTCAGAGACGCTGTGTGCGTGTGCTCTGTCTAGCCTAAGACCTTCGTAAGTTGTGCCCTGTGATCTTGGGCACGTGGAGTTCCAAACAAGACTCAGCGATGCAGTGTGCATGTGCATTGGCGCAGCCTGAGTCCTTCGAGAGGATCGTCCTGTGAATGTGTGCACCAGGAAGCCAAGTAAGTCTCAGTGACGCAGTATGCGTGTGCTTGGTGCAGCCTGAGACTTTGCCTAGATTGGCCCAAGATCATGCACACCAGAAGGGCAAGTGTGTCTCAGCGACGCTGTGTGCGTGTGCTGTTTGCAGCCTGAGACCCCCGCCAGAGGTGCCCTGTGATCGGGGCCACGCGAAGATCAAGTTTGTCGCGAACGACGCTGTGTGCATGTGCTTTCTACAGCCGGAGACCTGCGCAAGTTGTGCCCTGTGATTGGAGTGCCAGAAGATAAAGTGTGTCTCTACAACATGGAGTATGTGTGCTTTCTACCACCGGAAACCTGCGCAAATTGTGCCCTGTGATCGTGGGTCTTAGCGGCGCTGCATGCGTGTGTCGTGAGGAGCCTGAGACCCTCGTGAGCAGTTGTCTGGTTATCATGCACCCGGAGCCCAGTGAGTCTCATTGACTATGAGTGCGGGTGTAGTGTGCAGCCTGAGATCTTCGCATTGCCCGGAAATTCAGAGAGATTGCATCGGAGGCCCAAGTCGCTGGATGAGGAGAGTGGCTTCGGGCCCCCCAGGTAGTGTGTGTCGACTCCTAGGACGGGGGAGACGCTCTCGGCATTTTTCTCTGTCCTGCAGCGTGAGCCTCTGCTTTGGCTTGGATCGCGGCCCGTGTGCCAAGGGAGTGGCAGCACCAGGGCGGAGTGTGAAACTGCATTTACTGTGTTACATCTTACACATGTGGGGGAGCAACTGTGGTCGAAGACTGACTGCAAGCCAGCACAAGTGGTGGAGAGACTGCCGGACGCACCGTGAATGGTGCTGGAGTAAATTACGGATTGCATTATTCCTGCATAACGGAGTATCTGATGATTGTATGACGCATTGCCTTATTCCTGCACAATGAACTGCCAGTTTGTTATATTGTCCATTGCATTCGTTTTGCATAATTAACTGCCTGATAGGCATCTTACGCATTGCACTAGGTTTGCCTAACGAACTGCCTGGTAGATGTGTTACGCCTTGTCTTAGTCCTGAATTACGAACTGCCGGATTGTCGCATTACACATTGCATTAGTGTTGCATGCCGAACTGCCTGATATTTGTGTTCCGCATTACATTAATTTTGCAAAACAAACTGCCTGATAACTGGATTACACGTTGCATTGCTTTTTTCCTAACAGAGTATCTGAATGGTACTGTACACATTGCATTACTGGGGCATAACAGTTTGCAATGTTGTTCCATTATGCACTACATTACAGTAACAGTACAAATCACCAGCTAGCCGTATTACAATCTGCATTATTCTTATGTTGTGAAAACGAACTGCATATGACGACATTAGGAGTACATAGGATTGTTTAGTTTAGCTCAATAGTAATAGGCCAGGGGGAGCTTTACCCCGGCACATATGTTGGTTTAGTATTGTGTGGTTGCTTCGTATATCTTTTTATAAACATATACTTGTTTTTCTATGAAACTCGTGTGGAGTCTATTTGTGGCTTCATCATTGGGTTGCTGTGAGCGTAATTGCAAGTACTTTACACATTGGCCTTGGAGATAAGCCTGGCTTCTCGTGCCAAGCTACCACGAGGCTGGAGCGGGGCTATCTCTAGAGGCGACCTGCCTTTCCCTAACGTTGGGGGCTCGTTGGTCCCTGTTTGGCCTATGGTACCTACCTCAGCCAACCAGGGATCCGGGGATTCCAACAGTTGGCAATGTCAGGGGCATGTTATATTGCTGAGCAGCAGTTGATAAGTAGACATGTGATCTTTTTTTGTATGGTTATCTGAGTTAGAGTCCTGCCCTGAGGGAATTAGCGTTATTTCCTTCAGGTTGTTGGGGTTTAGCTCTCTGTGCTTCGTTTGTGTGATTATGTTTCTTTTTATTGGGACCACTTGTATTTTTTGTCAATTTACCTGAGCCAGTAATCTTGGTGACGTATCGTAGGTAGTAGTAGGGTTTAGGTTTCAATGTCTGTCAGGTATCTAAGGAAAATACGTGGACGGAAAATCCTGTTAGACAGTGGCAGAGTTGTGTTGGTAGGTTTATTGTGGAGAGTGTGTAATTATTTTTGGCTCTGGGTAATCTTGAAGAGATAGCTTTCTGAAAGAAGTAGAATGTTCTTTATGTTTCTGATAGCGTTTTGCATGACTGTAGCTATCCTGTCTGTCTGGGTATTAAGAATTTCTAATTCCCTTCTTGAAGGAGGGGAAAGATGCTGTTTTTGAAATGCGCCTGTAGGACTGTGGAACAGAATGAAGGATGGTTCCGCTTCAGCAGGCTTGTGGCTATCTTTAGTGCCTTCTGAAGATGTTTTGTGTAGACTTAGGGGCCCGCTCTGTATTATTGTCAATCTTGTGAATAAACTGCCTGGGGGACTGACTGATGGGTGCTGAGACTGAGAGATCCTCTGTCTGTAAATCAGTGGGGGTATTAGCTTCAGACATGTGCCGATTTGACTGCTTTTTAGAGTATAATTTGTATGTTATTAGGATTTCGCGAGGAACTCCTTTGTGTACGTCCTGACATGACCTCTTGGCTATAAAGCGAGAGTTAGTATTGTGTCTTGTACGGGGGGAATTGGGGCGCTGACTTCTGAACTGTCCTGTTATCGAACCTAGCCGTTAACCTCAGAGGTGAATTTGTGATGTTGTCAGCGGTGCTGCCTGGTCGGTGAGCTGAGGGAGGGGAGTTATGAACCTGTTCTTTTAGAGTGGGGAAGTAGTCATCAAACAGCTCAAGGCTTTTGTTGGCCGCTTGGATGAGTACAGTGCCGTTTTTATAGTAAGTTATATTTAGTGTGGCCCTCAAGTTTCTCGAAGGCGTTATAAGCAGTTTAGTACGTAAGGGATGTTTCTTGCCCCTTTGATATTTAGTAATTTAGTCATCGTTGTGCGCCATTTAGCTGGTGATCTAGTGAAGAAAATTAACTCATTAATAATCACTCCGTTTTTTTGTTGAATGAGGGATTTGAGATAAATACTTCAGGGTTTTTTCTAATCAGGTTATATTTAAAGGTTTTGGATGCATTTTTAGAGAGGTTGGTAGGGTATGCTATCGTTCTGGAGTTATTACCTGTAGGAATCATGTTTTCTCCTTTCAATTTGAGTGAAGTGTATATCAATGATCGATTACTGTCATGCTGATTTATGGACATTTCATGATTAATGACTTAGGTAGGTAGGATGTAGGTAATTCCTATTTACCCACTCTTAAATACTGAATCATACCGATTCGGTATTTAAGAGTAGGTAAATAGGAAGGGGGCAGATGTAATTCTTTTAGAATTACCGAATCTGTAAGACCGATTCGGTAAATACCGAATCCTGGCAGGGGGAACGGGGTGTCACTTTGACACCCTGTAGCACCCCAATTTCAGGCTTGTGTGCTATGTGGCACTCATACATGCCCTAAGGGCATGTCTGTGTGTCACATGGCATAGGTGTACATGCACAGATGTGCATGTACACTGGAATTCGGTATTTTACCACCCAATAGTATTGGGTGGTAAAATAAGAATTCCTAAGGGCCTGTGGCACTGCAAACTGTGCCACCTACATCTAGAATTACCGATTCGGTAAATATACCGAGTCGGTATTTTACTGAATCTGTAAATTTACCGAATCGGAAAAATTTACAGATCCGGTAAAATTCTGTTCCCCTACATCTCAAAAACCAATTACCGGTTGGTAACGGCCAAAATCAGCCGTTACCGACCGGTAATTGGCAACCTACATCTGGCCCTTTATGTTCATAAACTGCAACCTTTTTACCTCCAACCGGGGCTCTGACGCTTGTTGAAGGAAGGACAGGTTGAAGGGAGTGTTGTTCAAAGTCCCGGTAGTACCAGGTAGCCTGTCTCTGTTAGGGTCAGCAAGGGAGGGGCACAGTTCAGATAGTTATGGGGAAAAACTTCTCAGTCTGCAATCTAAGCATATCAATGGCTGCCTCATCTGATAATATGGCACCGTCCTTCGTCCATCTTCTCTCTGTTCAACTGGTGGGTAGGGATATAACTAGGGTTACTGCAGAATGGTCTGACAAATGGGCACCAACATGGTTGATATCCTGCACCCATTCCTTGATCCCTTGATCCATTTTAAAGAAATATAGTCTTGATTGGTGGCCATATTTTTTGTTATTAAAGGTAACCCCCTTTCTGGCTCCCATCTTTTCTCTCCATATATCACACCAACCTAGCTGTTTAATACAGGTTTTTATTAAAGACCGCATCTTACTGTTTATTACTGCTCTACTCTTAACTTTCCTCTATGTTAATATGTGGGGTCTTTTCAACCGGAATAGCCATCGCTTTTATGGTCAGATGTTGAATGGTGTAAATGACCTCTTGAAGCCAGCCTCTAGATTTAAAAAGATTCCCCATTTCCATACCAGTCAGGTGTGTTTCCTGTAGAATGATAATCTGGGCAGAAGCATCTTTCAGATATTGTAAAATCTTTTCCTTCCTGGGTTTGACACTTAGACCATTCAGATTCCATGATAAAATCTCAATCATAACACTCTGGCCGTCTCTCATTACTTACTCCATGATCTAGCTGCCATTGGGGTGCCAAAAATGTCTATTAATCAGAGAGGACATATTTTTTTGTATTTTCTCCCAGTGCTCCCCACCCCGTGACCTCTATTCTCCCATTCCCACATGCCTCACCCAATCCGGAGAACACTCCTTTTACCTCCTTCATGGCCTAATCCTTAAGGGGCCTGAAGCTGGGAGAAAAAGTTTAAAAAAATAACATCATACTTTGCTGTACTACTACTCTATTCTCTAATGTGCTCATGTGCTCAAGCACCCAGACCAAACTGGGACAAGATATAAAGTGTGAAACTGGCATTAAAAGTAAAAGGAAGAATAGACAAAACCTACTGGATAAGAATGAGGAAAAAGGGAAGAAAGTATGGCAGAGGAGGAGATGAGAGGGGGCTGTGTAGTACCTGGCATTCACCCAAACCCTCATCCCTTCCTACCCTGTCCCTGCATTAGAGATAGTTTTTATAAATTCTTCTGCTTCCTCCACAAGCCAACAATGTTGCATTTTGTTATTATGTATCACTCGCATTGTAGCATGAAGTTTCAACTGCGCTGTGGTGCCTAGTTCCTTTAATGGATCATTGCGTTTTCCTAGCTCCCACTGTTAGTTTGCTGCAATCTGTGACACATTTGATCTAAAAAATCATATCATCCACATTTAGCATCTTCACTTTTAGCGCCTTAGTAAGGATTTCATTCTTTAGTTTGTAAGTTTGGAAGTGAACAAAGATTTTCCTGGGATTCGTTTTATTGGATGTTAACCTAAATGGGTCTCTATGTATCCTTTGGATGTCATTAATAAGATCATTTTCAGAACAGTCAACTTGAGTTCCGACTTTGATTGACCTTGCAATGAAAGTTTTTTTGTTGTCCCCTTCCACACACTCTGGTACTTTCACCAGGCGCTGGTTGTTTCTTCTTTGGTTATTTTCCAGAGACTCCAATTTTTCTTGTACACCCACTCCAGTTTCCTTCAAAAGTCTAATGCCTTCCTTATTTGCCCAGTTTCGAGAGTTAGTTCCTTTACTGTAGTTTCTAGCGCTAGAGTCCTAGCTGTTAGATCATCCAGTTTCCTCTCCAGCTTATCACAAGCTGATCTCATCTTCATTTAATTTAATTCTGAGGTCTCAAATCTGCTCCTAATTTCCGTTAACAACTGAATCAGGTCAGAGACTGATTGAGATGGTGGTTGACTTAAGGCTCCTACTTCCTGCTCAGGCTGTTTGTTGATCGCTCTGTGCTGTATGCATGCCCTTCTGCATGCCCCCCTGTGTCCCCCCGGGCAGGCAAGAAACTCAGGTCTAGTTCTAGATCTAAACTTTTCTGTTCCATCCTCTGAGTAGAGGAGGAAGCCTTCTCTGAGGTCTGGGGATTGTCAGCCAGAGCCTGAAATCTATTTGTCCACAGGATAGCCTCTCCCTCTAAAGGCCACTGGGTGCTAGTAAGTGGGGGTTTCCTGTATTTTCCAGAATTAGAGTTTTCGTCATTACTTTAAAATATGTTTGTACTGACAGGGTGATTTTGGGCTTTTGCAGGTGGGTTTCTACTCCTTTCTTCCTAAATTTCCCATTCTTGGGGCTTGCCCAGTCCTCTCTTATCGGCTGGTTGCTAACGACCTTATCTACCTGATCCGACTGGACTCCTGAGAGCTTCCTTATTGATTTCATTGTACTGCCCTGTGCTTGTTTATGTTGAGTACTACGGGGAACCTGCAAGGCTCCCCCTGCCACGAAACCCCTTGGTATTGCTTTGTCCACCCTAAGTTGGCAGGGTATGCCCAGACGTGAGCCCCTTGCTCACTTTGCCACTGGATTCAAGATAGCCTGGCTGATGAGGGTTATGATCCCGAAACTGGTCCCAGGGTAATTGTTTGTGGTCCAGGGAAGACAAGGCTTGGCAGTTCGGGCTGGACTATTCCCATGAGGCACAGGATCAGACTGATTTGCATATGGCAATGTCTGAACTGGGGTGGTGGAGTGAGCTAAAGAAGGATGATGGATTAAACCCCGATCAGTTGACTGGGGGTGAGTGCTTGATTTGCTCAAACGCTCCGTCCATCATCCCCATTGGTATCCCTTTGTTCACCCTAAGTTGGCAGGGTATGCCCAGACGTGGGTCCCTTGCTCACTTTGCCACTGGATTCAAGATAGCCTGGCTGATGAGGGTTATGAACCCTAAACCCGTCCTAAGATGCTTGTTTCTGGTCCACGGAAGATATGGCTTGGCAGTTCGGGTTGGACTGTTCCCATGATGCACAGGATCAGTCTGATTTGCATATGGCCAAGTCTGAACTGGGGTGATGGAGTGAGCTAAAGAATGATGATGGATTAAAACTTTGGTATCCCTTTGTTCACCCTAAGTTGGCAGGGTATGCCCAGACGTGGGTCCCTTGCTCACTTTGCCACTGTATTCAAGATAGCCTGGCTGATGAGGGTTATGAACCCGAAACCGGTCCCAGGATGCTTTTTCTGGTCCAGGGAAGACATGGCTTGGCCCTTCGGGGTGGACAGTTCCCATGATGCACAGGATCAGTCTGATTTGCATATGGCCTAGTCTGAACTGGGGTGGTGGAGTGAGCTAAAGAATGATGATCGATTAAACCGAGATCAATTGATTCGGGGTGAGTGTTTGATTTGCTCAAATGCTCCATCCATCTTCCCTGTTGGTATCGCTTTGCTCGCCCTAAGTTTACAGGGCATGCCCAGACGTGGGTCCCTTGCTCATTTTGCCACTGGTTTCAAGATAGCCTGGCTGGTGAGGGTTATGAACCCAAAACCGGTCCCAGGATGCTTGTTTCCGGACCAGGGAAGACATGGCTTGGCTGTTTGGGCTGGACTATTCCCATGCTTATGGATTAAACCCAGATTAGTTGACTGGGGGTGTGTTTGATTTGCTTAAGCGCCCCGTCCATCATCCCCTTTGGTATCCCTTTGTTCACCCTAAGTTGGCAGGGTATGCCCAGACGTGGGTCCCTTGCTCACTTTGCCACTGGATTCAAGATAGCCTGGCTGATGAGGGTTATGAACCTGAAACCGGTCCCAGGATGCTTGTTTCCGGTCCAGGGAAGACATGGCTTGGCAGTTCGGGCTGGACTGTTCCCATGAGGCACATGGTCAGACTGATTTGCATATGGCCATGTCTGAACTGGGGTGATGGTGTCAGCTAAAGAATGATGATGTATTACACCGAGATCAGCTGACTGGGGGTGAGTGTTTGATTTACTCAAATGCTCCGTCCATTATCCCCATTGGTATCTGTTAGACCTGGCATCACTGGCGTGGTTTCCCCTGTCTTTTTGTCTCTGCCTCCTGTATTTTTGACCCTGTGCTGGATTTCGTTTTTGCTGGTTTAGATGCTTTGAGCACTTTGCCACTGCTGGTCAGTTTCAAAGTGCAAGTGCCCCTGTGTAAATTGTTATTGAAATTAGTTATCCATGATTGGCATGTTTGTATCACCAAGAAGTCCCTAGTAAAGTGCACTGACTGTACCAGGGCTGGTGATACAAATGCTACTAGTGGGCCTGCAGCACTGATTGTGCCACCCACATGAGTAGCCCTAAAATGGTGTCTTAGGCCTGTCACCGCAGTGCCTATGTGCAGTCTGGGAACTGCCATGTCCTCCTGGTCACTGTCCCCACTGACCAGGCCTAACCCTTCCCTTTCTGTACACATTGGTCCCCCCTATGGAAGGCCAAAGGTACCCTCTGGGCAGGGTGCAGTGTATGTGAAAGGTAGAGCATGTATTAGTGCAAGTGACATGCTCTGGTAGTGAATTACAGCCATTTTTGTTTTTCACTATTGTAAGGCTATCTTGCCCATAGGCTATCATGGGAAATGCTGGCTACAGTGGCTACCTGCATATCTTCCCATAGGGGCAAGAAAGTCTGGTATCCCTGAACTCAGAATTTAATAACACATATTTTAGGAAAGGTGGTTTTTTAAATCCTGTGTTTGAGAACAGCACTTTTAGAAAGTTGCTGTTTTCTTGTCTGACCTTTCTGTGTGCCTTGGCCTGTTTGTGACTTGACTGTCTGGTTGGTGAGTGGCAGGGGCTGGGTGGCTCCCAGAGGCTGAGTGGGCCATCCCTGGGCTGAATAACTCCATCTGCTTCTAGAGTGGCTGGAGGGGGTAGCACCTGGGCCTGAATAGGGCTGTGCCTGCCTTCCACAATGCTGGCTCCACCTCCTGCTGGGCGGCTTACGAACCTGCCCCTCTCTCTGAAAGGAAAGGCGAGGTCAGGAAAACAAAGTGCTCCAGGAACACCCAGAACTGGTTCAGACCGGGCTCAGAGCCCTCCTGCACAAAAGAAAGAAAGAGTTTTAGGGGTATATGTACAGGACCCCAGACTACAGAAAATTAGATCATTCTGGAATCTAGAAGGAACCTCTGCCAAGGAGAAAGCTGGAAGACTGAAGAAGGAAGACTGTCCGGCTCTTGCTTTGCTTGACTGACCTGCAGTTGCTTTGCTGCCAAGGAGACGGGAAGGACTTTGCTTTGTGCCTGAGAAAAGCTGGCTCCCTGTTAAGACGTCCCTAGGAACAAAAGGACGTCACCCCCAACTTCCCTGAACTCAGCTGAGAGAGTTCTTTCCTTCCTAGAGTGATTGGGCCAGTTGTGGTGCCTCTGGAAGTTGTACTTGTGTTGGGAAGCTGGAAACCAAGATTTTAAGAACTTTCTGAAAAGTTTAACACATCGCTCGCATGCGGAGCGCATCCCCATCAGTGCGAGGAAATTCCTGCTGCCGCGAAGGCCGAGATCGTCGCAGTGCCTGTTGCCGCTGCCAGAGTCATCACATTCTTTGCTTGCGGGACGCCCCAGTCCGGTGCGGGAAGATTACCATCGCTGTGAGTATCGTCGCAGAGCCTGTCGTCGCTGGGTCAGATCATCGCACCGCTTGCTTGCGGACCGCATCACGTCCTTGCGAGAGTCGTCGCAGAGCCATCGCATTGAGGGGCCGCGAGAGGAGAAGATTGACACTGAGCTGTGCCTCATCGCCGCACCAGAGATCATCGCCGCCCAGAAGATCGTTGCATTGTACCTTTTGCGAGGAGCTTCCACCGAAACCTGCACACCAGAATCCACGCAAGGTATCGCATCCCTCCCCATACAGACCAGAATCACCGCCACACGCCTGCTACGTCCAGCGGGGTTGTGGCATCGCCTCTTCAGGGTCTCAGGAGTAACGCATTGCTTGCTTTTCAATGCTGCAGCATTCACCTGGAACTTTTGTCACATCTAAAGGTACTGTTGGCTAAATCGTGACGCAACTGTGGATTATTTTTACGCAACCTTAAGAACTCTTTTTGAAACCATATTCTTGAACTGTGTATTTTTCTAAACTGTTGTGGAGTCAGTTTGTGATGTTTTCACTGTGTTACTGTGAGTGTTGGTACAAATACTTAGCACATTTCCTTTGATAAGCCGGACTGCTTGTGCCAAGCTACCAAGGGGGAGAGCAGGGGTTATCTAAAGAGTGTATCCTTCTTAGCCTGACTAGAAGCAAGGGTCCCTACTTTGACAGTGGTACCTACCTCTGCCAACTAGAGACCCCCAGTTCTAACAGTATCGCTTTGTTCTCCCTAAATTGGCAGGGTATGCCTAGACGTGGGTCCCTTGCTCACTTTGCCACTGGATTCAAGATTGCCTGGCTGATGAAGGTTATGAACCCGAAACCGGTCCCAGGATGCTTGTTTCCTGTCCAGGGAAGACATGGCTTGTCAGTTCTGGCTAGACTGTTCCCATGAGGCACAGGGTCATACTGATTTGCATATGGCCATGTCTGAACTGGGGTGGTGGAGTGAGCTAAAGAATGATAATGGATTAAACCCAGATCAGTTGACTGGGGGTGAGTGTTTGATTTGCTCAAAAGCTCCGCCCATTATCCCCTTTGGTATCGCTTTGTTCGTCCTAAGTTGGCAGGGTATGCCTAGATGTGGGTCCCTTGCTCACTTTGCCACTGGATTCAAGATAGACTGGCTGATGAGGGTTATGAACCTGAAACCCGTCCCAGGATGCTTGTTTACGATCCAGGGAAGACATGGCTTGGCAGTTCCGGCTGCACTGTTCCCAGGAGGCACAGGGTCAGACGGATTTGCATATGGCCATGTATGAACTGGGGTGGTGGAGTGAGCTAAAGAATGATGATGGATTAAACCCAGATCAGTTGACTGGGGGTGAGTGTTTGATTTGCTCAAACGCTCCATCCATCATCTCCTTTGGTATCGCTTTGTTCGCCCTAAGTTGGCAGGGTATGCCTAAACGTGGGTCCTTTGCTCACTTTACCACTGGATTCAAGATAGCCTGGCTGATGAGGGTTATGAACCCGAAACCGGTCCCAGGATGCTTGTTTACGGTCCAGGGAAAATATGGCTTGGCAGTTCGGGCTGGTCTGTTCCCATGAGGCACAGGGTCAGACTGATTTGCATATGGCCATGTCTGAACTGGGGTGGTGGAGTAAGCTAAAGAATGATGATGGATTAAACCCAAATCATTTGACTGGGGGTGAGTGTTTGACTTGCTCAAACGGTCCGTCCATCATCCCCTTTGATATCACTAAACTTCTGAGAGCATATCTGTCTGTGTTCAGCAGTTTTCCAATGTCTCCCCCTTGATACCTGATTCTAGAGTTATACCCCCTCTCACCCAATTAACTTTGTGCCTTACCCCCAGTTCTATCTGTATTCTGCCAATAGGTGGATTGTTACCTCCTTTTCCATCAATTTTTCCATGTGGGAGCCGCAAGGGTGATTATCTGATTGGCTCCTGTCCTGCACCTTCCAGCCTCAGCTTACTTGGCTCATTGAGTGAGCCTTCTACGCTTGTGCTGCCTCTGCCTCTCTTTCCCCAGACAGGATCAGCTCCCCTGTGGAGATCGAACACTACTCTTGCCCAGCGCGAGTCCTGGCTTGATGATTAAGCAGATGCCATAGTCACGCAGCAACACAGATGGGGGTGAGGCCCCAATCACTTTTGACAGAAATGCACCCCCAACTCCTCTACTCACTGCAGTAATTACTTTGCTGGATGTTTTTACGTCTCCAATTTCTTGACATAAGCGGGAATACTCCCAACTTCTGGAGCATCCGTGACCTGCATTAGCCGGCTGCCATGTTCCCCTTACACTTCCAAGAGACTTGGATTGTTGACAAAGCAAGTGACTTTGGAGAAGAACGGCTGGAAGTTAGAGGACCGGACAGAAATTCTGGCATGCAGCCTTCAGCCTCCAGTGAGGGCAGTGTTTTTGTCTCATACCCATCACTATCATCACAGCAGGAACAGAAACAGAAGACTCTGTCCTAACCACTGCAATGACTTAGTTTTAAGTGACAAGGCTTAAGTCAAATGCCGAGGGGAAGGCAACCGAGGTCAACAAAGTAGCAGCACCAATGACCATTCAGAGCATGGTCCAAGAATATCTGGATGACCCAAAAGAGATCTACCTGGATCAAACCCCATTGGTTTATTGGTATGGAAAAATGTGACAATACAGGCCAGAATGACAATAAAGTATTTGGCTTATCTAGTAGCCAGAGTATCTTCTGAGTGCATGTTCAGTGCAGCCGGTGCAGCTGTCAAGGTCAGAAGGACCAGTCTCTCGCCTCAATACTTGAAAGATTGACCATGATAAAAATGAATCAGCACTTCATATCAGAAGATTAAACTGTTCCTGAAACAGCACAAGAGGAGGATGAAGGCAATTGTTCAGACTCATGTGTGTTAGCTTTTGAACTTCTGGGTGAGCCTGAGGATTTTGTGGATGAACTCTGACTATGTAGGCCACAAACAAAACTTTCATATATCATCACAAATTAATTTGCCAAAAGGAGCATGATATTGAAGAACATTTATATAGTTGCTGTCTGATTTAATTAACCCATTTATTTGAATTGATCTGTGTGCACAGAAGAAGCCTCCTCATTCGCTTACAGGACATGAAAACAATGCCTCCCATCCCTATCCTTTTTTTATACCCTAGATGGGCTGCCTGCCACCAGTAAAGATCATTAATAATAAAAACTGCAGTTGGAAAAGAGAAGATACAATCAACAAATGTGCAGTGCACCACACTTGGAACAGGTAACTATACACCAATGAGTGATACATTGAGTGATTGATGATTCACATGGTGGTTGGGAGGGTGTTGTAACTAATTTGTAAACTTGATTTGTAGTGTTAGGGGCCCAATGGATGATTCTGACTGAATGATTGCCTTGTGTTCACATTGCGTTCAAATGTTGTTTGTCTACGTCTCACTTTTATCTAACTGCCCCTTTCCATTCATTCAATAAACCTCTAAACCTCTAAACCTCTTACCCAATGTTGTGTGATCTATTGAGGTGTAACTTAATATTATTCACTATAAATTGGTCACACACTTTGCGGGCTGAGGTGCTGAACGTGACACAAACTCACTGTTACAGGATCTTCTGAACAATAGCCCATACCAGTCCAACTTCAACCATCCAGGCATGAAAGGGACATCATCATCATAGTGCAGAGTCTTTCTTTAAACAATGTTTGTCCCCGGTAGTACTAGTGAACATGATGGCCTGATTCAAGAAGGTAAAGTAAAGTTGTACTTTTGGTGTGTCTACTCTTGCCATGTAACTGTACTAGCAGCCAGTAACTTTAAAAGTAGTAAATAACTAGTAGTAACAGTAACTTAGCCCAGCAGAGCCATCTGCCGTGGCCACAGCACTGGTGGTGGTGGTAGACCCACTCACCATGGCACTGGTGGTGGTAACCACTTGGCTCTGGGATGCCCTTTGGTCCCTGGGTGTTTATGAAAAGAATAAGCAGGATTGGAAAAATAAATATTAGGTGGTACTCTCTTCAAAACACATTTTAGCAGGCACTGCATTGTACTTTCTAAATCAGGTACACTATTCCTAGTTTCCTAACCAAAATTACATTTTGAACTACTCAAATCAGCTTTGCTTCTCCACCCCCTTTTGATTGGTCAAGTCAGTCTCCCTTTGCATACTGTGCATCAGGGATATTGAGACTGTATGAGCTACTTAAAGGTACAGATAACCCTAACACCCCTGAAACACCACTATCTGAAAAGTGGCAGAAGTCACAATTCCTCATTAAGTCAGCCCAAGCAAGCACCTGGCTAGCTCTCACCGGGAACAGGATCCAGGCAGTATCATTCACTTCATGTACACTCCACTCCTATGGTGCGTCACCCTCCCTATTAGGCTGGCACCATACACAAATTCTCCCAGGGCCCAGATTTATTAACCGTTTTTGTTGTTCTTGCCTCTAAGTGCTGTTTTTGTGCAGGAAGGTGTTCCACTCCAGCACAAAAACAATCCAGGGTGCCGTGTAACGTGGCACATTTACACCATTGCACAAGGATGCCTGCATTGTCTGTAAGCTGCACTTGGTACACCAGTGCAGGGAGAGACCAGGAGTGTGACATATTTTGATAAATTATTGAAAAAGACACATTCCTGCCCTTTCCCTTTCACGCTGCGCAGCAATTTGTCTTGATGCCCTGCGCTGTGAGAAATGTTGATAACTCCGGGCCTCGATATACTCAGCAAAGTGTATAGATCCTAGCGTATTGCATCACATGCCCATTTCGGTCAGAAGAAAGACAGTGGAGCAACTGCAAGCACTCTGATGCTAAAAGTGCATTTATTTATCTGAGTGGCACACACTAACATTAAATAACCACTTGCCTGAGCATGGTACCACGCTCACAAATAAACTGTCCTTTTTGCAACAGAGGGTACATGTGCACACAATAAATGTTGCAAAGATATAGCTATATATCTATTCTTTTTCTATACATATATATGTATATTGTATATATATACATGCATAAACACAATTAATGCACAGATAAATGAACATATTCACATTTAATATAAATGTATTATATTTATATATATAATTATTCACATCATGAATAATGAATATACACACTGAAATAATAAACACAAATATATATATATATATATTATATCGATATTTGTGTGCACATATGCATATTGTTAGAACTGGAGGTCTCTAGTTGGCATAGGTAGGTACACTGTCCAAATAGGAAAACTTGCTTCTAGTCAGGGCAAGGAGGAAACACTCGTCAGATAACTCCTGCTCACCCCCTTGGTAGCTAGGTACGAGCAGTCAGGCTTATGAAAGGCAATGTACCAACACTCACAGCAACACAGTGAAAACAACACAAACTGACTCCACAACAGTTTACAAAAATAAAGGTATTTAATCTAAACTACACAAGACCAAAACAACAAAAATCCAACATGCACAATTCAAGAATATGGTTTCAAATGAGTTTTTAAGGTTGTTTAAAATATTCCACAGTTGCGTCAGGTTTTAGCCAACAGTACCTTTAGATGTGACAAAAAGTTCCACGTGAAAGCTGTAGCATGTAAAAGCAAGAGATGCGTCACTCCTGAGACCCTGGGTAGGCGATGCGACAACCCCGCTAGACATAGCGGGCGTGTTGCAGTGACTCTGGTCTGTATCGGGAGGGATGCAATACCTTGCATGGATTCCGGTGCACAGGTGTTGGTGGAAGCATCTCGCAAAAGGTACGATGCAACGATCTTCGGGACGGCGACGATCTCAGTTGCAGCAGAGATTCGAAGAGTAGCGTCGATCTTCTCCTCTCGCGTCCCCTCGATGCGATGGCTCTGCAACGACTCTCGCAGAGACATGATGCGGTCTGCAAGCAAGCGGTGCAACGATCTCACCCAGTGACGACAGGCTCTGCGACGATACTCGCAGCAATGGTACTTTTCCCGCACCGGAGTGATGCTTTCCCCAAGCGAGGGATGCGTCGGTTCTTGCAGCGGCAACAGGCGCTGCGACGATCTCAAGCGGGAATTTCCTCGCACTGACAGGGATGCGCTCCGCAAGCGAGCGATGCATGAAATTTGCAGAAAGACTTAGTTTCTTCTTGTCCAGCTTCCCAACACAGGTACAACTTCCAGAGGCACCACAACTGGCCCAAGCACTCTAGGAAGGACAGAAATCTCTCAGCAGAGTTCGGAGAAGCTGGGGGCGAAGTTCTTTTGTTCCTGGGACTTCTTAACAGGGAGCCAGCTCTTCTTCAGGCCCTTGGAGATTGCTTCAAGCAAGGGGACACAGCACAAAGCAAAGTCCTTCCCGTCTCCTTGGCAGCAAAGCAACTGCAGGTCAGTCCAGCAAACCAAGAGCCGGACAGTCTTCCTTCTTCAGTCTTCCAGCTTTCTCCTTGGCAGAGGTTCCTTCTTGATTCTAGGATGTTCAGTGGTCTGGGGTCCTGTACTTATACCCCAAAAAGTCTGTGTTCCCTTTGTGCAGAAGGGCTCTGAGCCCGGTCCAAAGCAGTTCTGGAGCACTCTGTTTACATGACTCCTTCTTTCCTTTCACAGTGCAGATGATAAACATCAGACGCCTCGCAGGAGATGGAGACAGCATTGTGGAGGGAAAGCACAGGCCTGGAGCACTTTGTTGACATGATTCATTCTCTCCTTTCACAGTGCAGGGCAGAGACATCAGACACGCCACAGGGGGTGAAGCCAGCACTGGGGGGGGTCAGGCACAGTCCTATTCAGGTCCCAGGTTCAACTCCTCCCTCCCATCTACATGCAGATCTCTCTATTCATCTCTGGGCAGTCTCATTCTGTCTCCTGGAATCCCCTGCCCTGTCACTCACAAACCAGACAGTCAATTCACAAACAGGCCAAATAACACACAAAGGTCAGACAAGAGAACAGCCACTTTCTAAAAAGTGCTGTTCTCAAACACAGGATTTAAAAACCGCCTTTCCAAAAAGATGTGTTATTAAATTCCGAGTTCAGGGATACCGGACTTTTATGTCCTTTCTTGCTCCTATGGGAAGATATGCAGGTAACCACTGTACACAGCATTCCCCATGATAGCCTACGGGCAAGATAACCTAACAATAGTGAAAAACGAAAATGGCTGTAATTCACTACCAAAGCATGTCACCTGCACTAGTGCATGCTCTACCTTTCACATACACTGCACCCTGCCCAGTGGGGTACCTTGGGCCTTTCATAAGGGTGTCCAATGTGTACAGAAAGGGAAGGGTTAAGCCTGGTCAGTGAGGACACTGGCCAGGTTGACATGGCAGTTCACAGACTGCACACAGGCACTGTGGTGGCAGGCCTGAGACACCATTTTAGGGCTACTCATGTGGGTGGCACAATCAGTGCAGCAGGCCCTCCAGTAGCATTTGAATCACCAGACCTGGCACACTCAGTGCACTTTACTAGGGACTTCCTGGTAAAACAAATATGCCAATCATGGATAACCAATCACAATAACAATAACAATTTAAACAAAGATCATATGCACTTTAGCACTGATCTGCAGTGGTAAGGTGCCCAGAGTCCTTTTGCCAAGAACCACAGGTCAGGAAAAATAAAGGAGGAAGAAGCAAAAGGTTTGGGGATAACCCTGCAAAAAGGGCCATTTCCAACACATATATATGTATGTATGTATGTATGTATATATGTATAAATATATATATATTACCTGCTGGCGGTCGCCAGTAGGTATATATAGTTAGGATTTTTTCCCTATGGGATTTTTGAAAATTCTATGTCTAATAACTTTGGCGTTTGTGGACGGAATCGGCTGAAATTTTCAGGAAAATGGCACATTTTGTTTCTGATTCGTGGTTAGTGACACCTGGCGTATATGTCAACTCCCTGAGCACAACCTGGGAGAAACAAACAATGTTTCTATGTCATGTAATCCAAATATCGCCAATAAAGTTGAACCAAAATTGTTGTTGTTTATCTCATGTTTAATTCACACGAATATCATCAATATCCATGAAGTTCCATAATGTGTATGCATCCAAAATCAACATGTGGTGATAGTATCCCAATGCATTTGGGACACATGGTCCTTCGTCAGGGGAATCCTAAACAAAATGAAAATGAGGCAATCTAAGTAATCTGTGCAGGAACAGCTCGAAATTTGTTGAAAGATGGTACGCCATCTTAAACAAATGCTCGCTAGATTTAATTTTACTAATAGTTGACGAACTCTCCAGAGCTTTGGAGGAATTGAATAAGGATATTCAACAATGCAAGCAGGAATTAAGTGACATGCTGCCCAAGGAAGACTGGTCCAAGATACTGGAGGACATCACCATCCAATTGGACAAACACACCAGGGAGATTAATGAAAGGAAAATACGCAAGTATCGAAGAGATACTGTAGATTACAAACTGGGGGAAGTGTACTCTTGGGCTGAGGTATACGCCAGAAGGCGACAGAACAAACCACCAAAAACCAGCACCAACACCACGACTGAGACATCTTCTTCAGAGGAAGAATCACACATTGATCGAAGAAGGGTCAACTTACAACAACCGTCAACCAGCACAGAAACTTCCACTCTCTCCACGGTTCCTTTTTTAGGGGAAGGCCCGGGAGAAAGAGACGACCCAGGAGGAGCCAGGTCAAAGGAAAAAGAAAAAGAGAAAGAGAGCAAGAGAGAGAGGGAGCTGAGAAGCACAACATTGAATCAGAGAGTGGACAAACCAAAGAAGAAGACAACTTAATCATCAACATATCTTCATATACCCTAACAAAGCAAGAAGTCAATGTACTTCAAAAAGGTACGTCATTTATTCCCACCAGCCATACCAACGAACTGGAGCTGGAAATCAGCTTATTTAAATTTATGCGTAACCTACGTTTAAGGCATTTTTTTGAGAACATCTCTCCTCCACAGAACAAGGAACAGGAAGACCAATTGAGGGGATTACGGGCCAGAAGCACATACATGGCACCCATAAGTCACAAATCCTTCGAAATTTTTGAAAGCTTAGTAAAAAATGACATCAACAACATCAACTTTACCAGGAAGAACAAACATCTGAATTTAACCAAAAAAGAATACTCGTTGCTCAACAACTTAGCGAATAAAGTGGAAATTACATACCAAACTGCTGACAAAGGGGGTGCACTGGTCCTCATGGACACTACATTCTACAAAGAGCAGGTCCGAGAACACCTTTCAGACAAGAGCACTTATAATCTAATTCATGCCAACCCTACCAACAGTTACAAAGAAGTGTTGATGAACATTTTAACCATGGCAGAAGAGAACGGAACTATTGAACCTAAAACCAAGAGATTCTTGACACCGATCAATCCGAGTACACCAAGAATGTATATGCTACCCAAGGTTCACAAAAGCGTTACCCAGCCTCCTTTTAGACCCATTGTGTCTACACGTGGAAGTATCCATGAAAACACGGGTAAATTCATTGACAGATATCTTCAGCCACTAATTCAACAATCTTGCACGTATATAAAAGATACTACCCACTTTCTACAGATTCTCAACGATATCAGGTTTGGAGAAAATGAAACCATCTGGTTGTGTTCAATAGATGTTAAATCTTTGTATACTAGCATCCCTCATGACCTGGGCATGGAAGCAATTGAAAACATTTTGGTACACTCTGACCTTCCACAAGATCTGCAAATTTTTCTGATGCAACTCACGTATTTCACCCTTTACCAGAGTTATTTTTCTTGGGATGATGAATTCTATGCGCAGTTGTCCGGGACTTCCATGGGCAATTGTGCGGCACCTGTCTATGCTAATGCTTTCATGATATACTTTGAGAACAATCACATCTTGAACCAGACACCTTGGATCGAGCATGCCATGGCATTCCTGCGCTACATAGACGACATCTTCGTCCTATGGCGAGGAGACTACAATTCTTTATACAAAGCAGTCACTGACCTCAACCTCATTAACGACCGCATTCAATTTACATCTGAAATGAGTCAACAGTCACTCACCTTCCTGGATGTAAGAGTGACAAGATCTCAAGATCACCTGGCAACGGATCTTTATAGAAAAACAACCGACAAAAACAACATGTTACATTACAGTTCTTTTCACCAAAAACCATTGAAAAATCACCTGCCATTTTCGCAATTACTACGTGTCAAACGTATCACATCTGACACCACCAAATATGAGGAACAAGCCACCAACATGTTAGAACGCTTTTCTAAGAGAGGATATCCACAATCCATCCTGGTTCAGGCAAAAGAACGTTGTGATAGTATCACACGGCAGGAAACTCTAACCACTAAACCTAAGGATAGCAAAAACAGACCGGTGGTCGTATCCAAATATTCTACGTCTTCAAGGGCATACAAAAATGCCATTTTGAAACATTGGCCAATTATCTGTCGAGAACAGGACTTCAACGGGATTTTCAGTGAACAACCACTGTTTGCTTACAAAAGAGGCAACAACCTGAAGGAATTCATAAAGAAACCCAAATCCACATCAACGATTAAATACAAAGGCAACCAACCTTGCCTGAACTGTCAAAATTGTAACAACATGATCAAAGGCCCAGTGATTAAACATCCTATGAAGGGGACTGACATCAAATTAAAATTGAATGCCACTTGCGACACTGAGAATGTGGTATATATTGTGAAATGCCCTTGCGGGCTAATATATACTGGAAAAACCACACGCAAGTTAAAACAGAGAATAAATGAACACAAGAGCAATATAAGGACAGTCAATATGAAATCTAATCTGGCTGTACATTTCAAGGAAAGCAGACACAACATCAGTCAGCTTAGGTTTGCTGCAGTGGAGGTGGTCAACAAGCGAGACGACAGAGACAATAACAACTTCATATTACAGTGTGAAAACCATTGGATCAAATTCCTTCAATCAATGAAACCTTCTGGTCTCAACGATCGGATGGAATTTCAATGTTACCTATAAGAATCTCCTTCTAAATTTATGTATATTTGGTTATGACATGTATTAATTTTCCTCTTTCATCCATTGGTACACTATCATGCAATTATTCTAATCCTTTTATTTTCCATATTCCATGCACTCTGTTTAATCGTTTACATATTGCCCTCCATTCGTTGTTCAAATGAGCTACACCCACTCACTGTTACACCTCCAGTTCATTATTATAATTTCCCCTTTTCCAATCTAATGGATTTTTATTCCGTTTTTCATTATTTGTATTGCTCATTTAACTTTCAGTTCATTGTCCACTTCCACCCTTGGGTGTTCGTTTCCCCACTCTAAGATGGCCGCCTACACGCAGTCCTCTTTCTATGCACGTTGCACACTCCTTATCTACTTCCGTATACTCCGAATGTTTGTTGCACACCAAACGGCGAAGGGCGTACTGGCTTAACGCTTAACCCAGCTCCGAATTTCTTGTAAGTGTCTTTATTGTATTGTTCACGCTTTTCATCCTGGTGTTAACATGCAGACCTCTTGATTACTGGGTTCACCTTTTACTTACGGTGACCGCTATAGACATATTTCTTCTTGCTTTGGATTCTTAGTTAAACGCCAACTCCGTCATTACTTGCATTTCTAACTTGGGTTATAACGTGGAGCTCTCCATCACCGAGTCTATCTTCCGGGCACAGTGACCTCTTTACTCTTTTTCTCCGCATTGAACGCATGTGATTGTACGTTTCATTTATATTGCGAACTGGGCTTGCTCTATCCATAGCACACGAGCATGGACATTTGGTTTTACTTTATTCAACACAAGTTTTTGGACTCATGCTGCATGCATTATACCGTACCATAGATCATTGACATGCATAATCGTCAGAACTTCATGTAATTTGTTTGAGACTTGCTACCCGGTGAATTATACTTAGATTGCCTCATTTTCATTTTGTTTAGGATTCCCCTGACGAAGGACCATGTGTCCGAAATGCATTGGGATACTATCACCACATGTTGATTTTGGATGCACACACATTATGGAACTTCATGGATATTGATGATATTCGTGTGAATTAAACATGAGATAAACAACAACAATTTTGGTTTAACTTTATTGGCGATATTTGGATTACATGACATAGAAACATTGTTTGTTTCTCCCAGGTTGTGCTCAGGGAGTTGACATCTACGCCAGGTGTCACTAACCACGAATTTGATTTCCACACCTTCTTTGTCAGGGGGTGATATCTCTGATGCACACCACAACCTGCTCACCTTAAATTTCACTGAGGAGTGCGTGACCCACACCTGAACACATTTTGTTTCTGAGCAGCCCTTGAAAATTTAGGGGGGTTTTGTCGAGGGGGGGCCGAGAAAAAAGGGGGGTCCCAAAACGCGTTTTTCCCATGTTAATTTCCATAGGGCGGTTGGAGTCACTTTTAGCTCAAACGGCTGAATGGATTTGCACGAAACTTGGCAAAATTGTAGGGACTGTTAGCCCGATGTGCCTTTGCTAGGTCTCAATGTATGTGCTCCAGTAGTTTTTGAGAAATTAACGTTTAAATCAAGATATATATCTGTAACAGCGCTCCAGGCTGCGCTCCGGTTCGCTTACTTTTCGCGAAACGGAACTTTGCGATGCGAAGCTGATTGGCTCCCCCGTGTCTGTCAACATTCTAAACAGTCCGGAGCGGCCGCCATCTTATCTCTCGGTAGGATCGAGAGAGAGGAAGAGGTGAAAAACGAAGGGGGAATTTAATGAAAGGGGGCAAGGTATACCCCTCTTGACCCCCTAGGAATGTTGTTGGGGTTATTAAAGGGTCCCGTGGGGAAAATAAAAAAAAATGATTTTTCACGGTAGAAGCGCTTCACGGGCCGCGAACTGGGCCGCAAACTGGTAGCGAAACGGGAATTCGCCATTTTGTGCTTCGTTTTAATTAAATTACTAGGTATAAGGGGGTGCGGGAGACGTATCCTAATCCCCTATGTTTCATGAGGGTGGCTGAGGAGGCTCATATATGTTGATACATGTGTTCTAGGTATGGGCGGAAAATCCGTTCCGCTCGCGGATTTTGCGGATTTTCGGGAAATCCGCAATCCGCAAGATTCGCGAATCTCCCGCAAAATCCGCAAATCCGCGAGCAGCGGATTTTGCTCGCACTGCTCGCACTGTTCGCGTGAGTTCGCGGCTTCCCAGTACAACTTCGCGCCCCGCGAATAAGTGCTAAATTGCAGAAATACGATCTTAGCAAAACTGAAACTACTTGCCAGGTTCAAATGTTCAGGCTCATCATTAGTAGCCATTTCCTGTAGTGCTTCCTGAGGGGCCCCTCCAGAGTTCAGTTGCCAGTTGCAACTATTATGTGACCCTGCTCTGAACCTCAGAATAGTTACACATATGCCACAAAGGTCCTGAATTACAGCTAAGGGAGACAAGCAGGAGCCAGGCTGGAAGTTAAAATCCATTAATCAGCCCCTAATTCATTATTGTCAGTTGGGGCAGGGCAGGTGTTGTAACTAATTTTGCAACAATGAAAGCACTTAGCAAGTGCAAAAGATCACTAATCAGGGCGCACTAAGGAAGCAGGTGCCAGCTAAAAAAATATTCTGTGACACATTAATCAGCCCCAAATTAATTCAGGTCACTTGAGGCAGGGAAGGTGTGCTTTGCTTTGCCGAAAATAATGTACACTGGACAACCAGAGGGTGTGGTGATGAAACAGAGGGTGGCATGGGTGGGCCAGAGGGTGGCATGAGTAGTCAGAGAGTGGCAGTGGTGACAGAGAGTGGCAGTGATGAAGAAGAGTGTCCCAAACAGGCTGGACACGTAGAAACAACAAGTTCGCAAAACTTGCGACCCGACAGGTAAGTTCGCAAATTGCGAAATTGTAAAAACCCTCGCGAACTGGCAGAAACACGGGCGAACACAAAAAAAAAAAATCCGCAAATTCGCGGGAATTCGCGGATTTTGCGGATTGCGAGTTCGCAAATCCGCAAAATTCGCGAACGCGAGATCCGCAAAATTCGCCCATGCTTAATGTGTTCCAGCGGCTGTGCGTGAGCTTTTTATTTTTTTTGCTGCGTGACGTCTGTTAACGTTCGATTCGATGGAAATCAGGAAGTGTTGACCGCCAATTTGTCACTGCGATAAAATATTTTGTTATAAATGAATCCTTATTGATAAACATTGTCTGCGCCATCTTGCCTTTTTTCCAATGCCACAATTTTGTCGTGCACGGCAGCCATTTTAGATGCCAGGCTGGTCCCAGGCTATCACCTACCCCTGCGGATGTAGTTTATGGCCCCAGCTGTAGAGAATCCAGACATGCCAACCCTCCCGATTCAGGCGTGAGACTACTGATTTCAGTGCTAGTCTCCCGCCTTCCGATTTCTGCAAGCAAAAACCCGGGGGCATATTACCAACAACTAGCGATAATTTTTGTCTCTAACTTGTTTAGAGACAAAAATTATCGCCGCACATCGGCGATTTTTATCGCAGATAAACCTTGCTATTAGCAAGGTTTATCGCAAATGCGATAAAAAACAGCCGCAATGCATGAATATTGCAGAAAAGTCAGTGATATTCATGTATTATCGAGCAAATGCTCTTAGCCATGTTATCCACCTCCCATTGGATAACATGGCTAAGAACTGCTCAGGGCACTATCACTGACATGCAAAGCGGGGCCCACGATGGTCGCTATCTCCTTTTAGCTGTCACTAACTGGTGTTAGCGACAGCTTGGTAATAGGGAGATAATTTTATCTCCGCTTTCTTGGCTTTTAAAGCCAAAAAAGCGGAGATAAACCCCCTTGATAATATGCCCCATGATTCTTCGGGGGTTTCAGCTGACAGGGCTTGGTATTGTGTTACGTGGTAATTCTTCCAGGAAACGTCAGAGGGTCGATGCAGGGGTTCTAGAAGGGGTGATAAACCATTTAAGCCTCATAAACAAGCGCATGGTCTTTTAAAGATCTGTGAAGTACTCGGGGCGGCGGTGTGTGTGTGTCCTCTTTCAGGAGCGGGCGGGGGGGGGGCACTGCCAGCAACTTCCAGGCTAGGCAGTGTTCAACACTTGCATCACCCTTTCTCTGCCTGCTATTGCGCTCCATGCTTCGGAAAGGTAAGAAAAAGAACGTGCATTTGAGTTTGAAATGTCCGATCCTGTAGCAGTACACTTGCAAAGCCCACACATGACAATAACCTGATTCAAGGCCCCATTCACCCGTTTAAAATTTTTTTTATAACACTCCAACAAAGTAAGATTATAAAACTTTATTAACTTTTAAATATAATGAACGGAACAAAAACTGTAAAAACATTTAAACATTTTTCACCAAAAAAAGCAACAATTGTCAGAAGCTGTCTTTTGTGCGAATAGTCCCAAGGCAGCACAACGTGCTGAGTTCTGGACGGCACCCAGGTGATGTCGCCTGGGTGCCGCACTGGTTTTGGTATCCTACAATGCTGCTCCGAAAATTGGCGTGGGGCGTCCCGGGTGGGGCGGGGGGAGGCCTCGTCAGTAGCGGTCTGTTGTGCGAATAGTCCCAAGGCAGCAGAACGCGCTGAGATGTTGATGGCACCCAGGTGATGTCCAGTAAACTGCCGCACTGGTTTTGGTATCCTACAATGCTGCTCCGAAAATTGGCGTGGGGCGGCCCGGGGGGGGGGGGGGCGTGGGGGAGGCGGCGTGAACGGGCCTCCCCAGGTGGCGGCCATCCAGCTGAGTTGCGCCCGCTCTTGCGGCTACAGCGTCTCGCTCACCATGTTGTTGAGTTGCTCCCACTCTTGCAGTGCAGTGATAGGCGGCTGCCACATGACTCTTAAAATGGCGGACGGCTCTTCGGTTTTGGGCCTGGTCCACTGAAATGGCCCTGGGACACCTTGGAACTCGGACGCTTGCCTGCTAGGGCTTGGGCTCCATTCTCGAAAAGCGTCCCCTCAGCCGTGAAGATTCTACAAAAGTCTTGGGGGCCCCCGACTCCCGCAGGCTTCCGGTGGGGAGCGGCTGCCATGATTGCTCGCGGAATGACCACGACGGAGCTACGAGATGGTGGTGCTCTCATGCTGACGCCAGCTTTAGTCTGAAACATCCAGAAACAAGGTGGGGCTTTCATCGTTTGGGAAAAAAAAATGTTCTAAACCAATGAAAAGTGTTATTTTTAGGTCATATGACCAAGCCTTCCATCTTTAGGAAACCAAAAGTAAAATGAACCAATGAAAAGTTTTATAAACAAGTCACATCACCTGTTATGCGGCATAGGGCTACAAAAAGCGTAGAAAATCCGTTGGCACGTGAGGCGGCGTCAGTAGCGGACCGATGTGCGAATAGGCCGAAGGCAGCACAACGCGCTGAGATCCGGATGGCACCGAGGTGGTGTCCAGCAAATTGCCGCACTGGTGTGGCCATCCTACAATGCTGCGCCGAAAGACGGCGTGTCCAGCTGAGTTCCGGTCACTCTTGCGGTACAGTGAGTCGAACGCGCCGAGATCCGGATGGCACCGAGGTTGTGTCCAGCAAGTTGCCGCACTGGTGTGGCCATCCTACAATGCTGTGCCGAAAGTCGGCGTGGGGTGCCCCGTTGGCTTATGAGGTGATGTCAGTAGTGGACTGATGTGTGAATAGGTCGGAACCAGCACAAGGCGCCAAGATCCGAATGGCAAGTCCTGGATGTTGAGTGCCATAGTTGAGAGTTCTGAGCAGTGCTTGTAAGACTATCTGAAGCTTATTTGCACCTGCTGCAGCTTCACTGTTGCCCAAGGTGGTGTCCAGCAAATTGCTGCACTGGTGTGGCCATCCTACAATGCTGCGCCGAAAGACGGCGTGTTCAGCTGAGTTCCGGTCACTCTTGCGGCACAGTGACTCGAACGCGCCGAGATCCGGATGGCACCGAGGTGGTGTCCAGCAAGTTGGCGCACTGGTATGGCCATCCTACAATGCTGCGCCGAAAGACGGCGTGACCAGCTGAGTTCCGGTCACTCTTGCGGTACAGTGACTCGAACGCTCCGAGATCCGGATGGCACCGAGGTGGTGTCCAGCAAGTTGCCGCACTGGTGTGGCCATCCTACAATGCTGCGCCGAAAGTCAGTGTGGGGTGCCCCGTTGGCTTATGAGGTGATGTCAGTAGTGGACCGATGTGTGAATAGGTCGGAACCAGCACAAGGCGCCCTGCACTGTTGAGCTTTTTTCAATGCCTGTTTTTTGTTGTTTCCCCTCCATCAAAAACAAAAAAAAATATAAAACTGTGCAAAAATAAAAAAAAATGTTTAGAAAAGCAGTGCTTGTAAGACTGTCTGAAGCTCTTTTGCACCTGCTGCAGCTTCACTATTGCCCTGGTGTGGACAAAGATCGCCCATGACTTAGGCTGATTGAGAGTTTGTAGAAAAATGGCTTTAGATTTTCCACATATTACTCTTCAACATTCTTCCTAAATGTAACAATGTGAGACTCACTAGGAGAACGGCTGTTTATCTTTCCTTTCAAAATGCTGCCAACAATATTTTCTGAATGGAAGACACCATCTTGTAGCATAAAGGGCCGAAAGGGGTTCTGGTCTGGCCGATTGTTGGTGGAGACATTTTGACTATATCTTGGACCTGCCCGGCCTCGCCCAAAATGGCGCCGGTATAAATGGGACTCGTAACTCCTTGCCCGCAAATGTATATCTAGAAAATTTTAATGTAAGTGGCCCTGTCTTATTTTAATTACAAAATGTACGTCCACCGATTCCGCAACTGTTAGACACCTTAGTTCTTGCAACCTAATGGCCCGCTCGTTACGTTCCTCTACAGTGTAAATGTCTCCTCATCATATACGATTTCAGTTTGCTCCGTGGCCGGCCCACGTGGTTATAGGCCCGTATTTGTATACTGACATTTTCACAATAAAGGTTTTTAAAACAAAACACGGTAGTAGTATTTACATTGGTAAAGTTTTTACTTTTAGTCACTGTTTTCGAATCAGTAAAAGGCAAGTGAAATAAAGCCGTCCAATTACATGACGGATAAAAGGTATAATACGTAGGAACGCAGTAAAGATAAATGTCAAGGGCAGTTGTGTTTTCCACTCCTGCAACATAAAGTGATCGATAAGAATCTGATAATCAGGCGTATCGGCGACTAAGACAGCAGGCCGAGTCTCTTTTACTCAACGGCTCCGTCATGGAATGAAGAAACGCCCTTTTTCTCGAAAAAGGAATATATTTTACTTGCAGGACAGTTGTAAATTTTCCGGGAAAGTACATTAGCCTGGAATATTATAACATATATGTTTTAAAAAAAATAATGTTCGAAAACAATAAAAAGCGTAATTTTTAGGTCATATGACCAAGCTTTTCATCATTAAAATAACAAAAGTAAAATGAACCAATGAAAAGTTTTATTAACAAGTCACATGACCTGTTATGCTTACGTTACGCGCTGCGCGCCGCGCCCCGGATCACTTCCGGGTGCGCTAACGCGGCGTGTCATATAACGCATTACGCGACAACGTAGGTCAAGAATATAGTCAAAATGTCTCCACCAACCAGCGTTCGGAACACAACCCCTTTCAGCAGTCCAAAAAGTTCTGTTAAATGACAACAGAGGGGACAGGCAACAAGAACCATCAGTCAAAGAGGGGAGGGCAAGTTCTTCTCTTCCGGGTCATGTTGGGACGCTACCGGAACTGATCGAATTGGTAGTCTACAGTGTTTCTGGATGTTTCAGACTAAAGCTGGCGTCAGCATGAGAGCACTACCATCTCGTAGCTCCGTCGTGGCCATTCCACGAGCAGACATGGCAGCCGCTCCCCACCAGAAGCCTGCGGGAGTCGGGGGCCCCCAAGACTTTTGTAGAATCTTCACGACTGAGGGGACGCTTTCGAGAATGGGACCCAAGCCCTATCAGGGAAGCGTCCGAGTTCCAAGGTGTCCCAGGGCCATTTTAGTGGACCAGGCCCAAAACCGAAGAGCCGGCCGCCATTTTGAGAGTCCTGTGGCAGCCGCCTATCGCTGCACCGCAAGAGCGGGAGCAACTCAACTACAAGGTGAGCGAGACGCTGTAGTCGCAAGAGCAGGCGGTAAACAGCTGAATGGTGGAAGAGGCACAGTGTAGCAAAAGTGGGCGGAATGGCAACTAAAACGGTAAAGGGGCGCCCCACTACAGCGTGTCTTCAGGTCAAACGGATTGTGGGACAAAGTCCAGAATAGAAGAGTCATCAAAAGGCAAAAAGTTCTGCCGGACCCCGGGAGCCGGCCGCCTATGTCGGGTGCGATCTCAGGCTACACCAGTGCTATAAGACTTGGGGAGGGGGTCGGAGCCAAGCGTCTTCTCCGAGTCCGTGCCATCACACCGCCCCTCGGGGGCCTCCGTCAAGCGGTTTAGGGAGGTACCGTATAACATTGTTTTCAAATGCAGTCAGGTCCACAAACGACCCTCACTTACTTTGAGAATAGTGAAGCTGCAGTAGGTGGAACTAAGCTTCAGACAGTCTTACAAGCACTGCTTTTGTAAACATTTTTTGATTTTTTTGTATTTTTGCACAGTTTTATATATTTTTTTTGTTTTTGATGGAGGGGAAGCAACAAAGCACAGGCATTGAAAAAGGCTCAAACTCAGAACTCTGAACTATGGCACCCAACATCCAGGACTTTCCATCCGGATCTTGGCGCCTTGTGCTGCTTCCGACCTATTCACACATCGGTCCACTACTGACATCATCTTATAAACCAACGTTATGTAAATAGTTATTTAATAAAATGTTTTACCCTGTTTCTTTGCTGGTGTGTTGTCTATATTTTTAATATTTGCATAGGGTTTGTCGTTATTTTGGGCGGGATGGGTGACGGAGCCGAGCTGTCTTGCAGCCCTCATGGTGTGGAGCTCAGTTCATCTCACTATTTTCGTATTTCTCATGAAGGGTTGTTTATAATATTTCTATTTTAGCGAGGTCAAAAAGAGATCCAATTATTGGCCTACTGATTTTGCTCGATTACTTTTATTTTTTTACACGATTTTTCACGATCTGCAAAGACTAAACAGAGTATTGCGACTTTGTGCTTGTTTGTAAATAGAGAATGAACCAAAGAGAATCAATTGTAAAACAGTAAATGCTTGGATAATAATCAATCAAATGGAGAGACAAGCAGGCAGGACGGATTACAACGGGGGCAAAGGCCTGCGTTAACTACTCTTCACTATCTGCAAAGAGAGAGTACTACTAAGAGAAAAGAGGGGAGGGGGGCAGCGTTCAAAGCACATCAGCGTGCATAAATACGAAAATGTTTTTATCTATCACGTATTTGACATTTTAAAGCTTTTCATATTTGCTATTAAAAAACCATTGAAATTCACTGAAAAAACCATAGGTTATAGTCGATATATAGTTAGGAATTTGCATTTACAAAACCTTGAAAATTCAATGAAAAAACCATAGGTTTTAGGCCATATATAGTTAGGGATTTGCATTTACAAAACCTTATTTTACTCGCATAAAACCATTGAAATTCCATATATAGTTAGATGCGCTAACTATATATCGCGCTCCCGCAATCCACTGCTGATGATGTCACATATTACATCATTCACGACATGGTCAGTGACATCACTGATGACATCACTGATGACAACTCAAATGACATCACTGATGACATCTCAAATGACATCACTGATGACATCACTGATGACAACTCAAATGACATCACTGACAACATCACAGATGACATCATTCATGTGTTAATACGATGAACCTCTACAGACTCTGATATATCCTTAGATACACTCAGTGAAAACAGACACTCACAGACTGTCACTCATCCATGGAGTTACTCATACACCTAGACAGTCATGCAAAGAATCAAACACACCTCCAATTCCTCTACTATACAGTTATACACACCTTACATATTGAAACATATTCTAACACATATTTACTCTCTTATACAATCCTTGATACATGTTCACAATGATCCATACAGCCACTCACACATTCACTGGCTCTTATGCACAGTTATTTATATATGTTAACTCTCACATGTACTGTGTTTTACATATGTACTTACTTTGACATGTAGCACTGAGATATCCATTCACTCACCAATACACTCATGCACACAGTCAACCGCCCATATAGCTGTTTCCACATGCACTCTTGAACTCATACACCTAGTGAATCAACTGCTTACACATCTATGCACAGAGTCACACACCTCCCAGCCACCCACACACATACTCAGTCTCCCATACAAATACTTGAGCAACCAATCAATAACCCATATAGTTATTCATATAGCTACTGATCAACACATGCAGCAGTTTACAGAACAACAGATATAATGATGCACAAATTAATACAGTTTAATCACTAACCCATGCACTCAGTGAGACACATGTAATCACTCCCTCATACAATCAGTCATGCACCTACTAAATCCTTCATCCAGACACTTATACATCCACTCATTCTTCAATATGTAAGACATATTTTAACTTTACAGAAACATACAGTCACTGGATGATGTCATCAGTGATGTCATCAGTGATGTCACTGACCATGTCATGAATGATGTAATATGTGACATCATCAGCAGTGGATTGCGGGTGCGCGATATATAGTTAGCGCATCTAACTATATATGGAATTTCAATGGTTTTATGCGAGTAAAATAAGGTTTTGTAAATGCAAATCCCTAACTATATATGGCCTAAAACCTATGGTTTTTTCATTGAATTTTCAAGGTTTTGTAAATGCAAATTCCTAACTATATATCGACTATAACCTGTGGTTTTTTCAGTGAATATATATATATATATATATATATATATATATATATATATATATATATATATATATATATATATATGTTACCTACTGGCGGTCGCCAGTAGGTATATATAGTTAGGATTTTTTTCCTATGGGATTTCTGAAAATTCTATGTTGAATAACTTTGGCGTTTGTGGACGGGAATGGCTGAAATTTTCAGGAAAATGGCACATTTTGTTTCTGAGCAGTCCCTGAAAATTTGGGGGGGTTTCGTCAAGGGGGGTCCCTAAACTCGTTTTTCCCATTCATTTTTCATTAGGGCGGTTGGAATCACTTTTAGCTCGAACGGCTGAATGGATTTACACGAAACTTGGCAAAATTGTAGATTTGGTTTGCCCGACGTGCCTTTGCTATGTCTCAATATATGTGTTCCAGTGGATTTTGAGAAATTACCATTTTAAAAAACAGATATATCTGTGACAGTGTCCCGGTTAGCGCCCCGGTTCTCGTACCTGAACTTCGCGAGGAGAAGCGGATTGGCTCGCCGGTGACTGTCAACATTCTAAAGAGTCCGGAGCGGCCGCCATCTTGTGTTTCGGTAGGATCGAGATACAAGAGGTGGAAAAAACAAAGTGGGAAATGAGCATAAGGGGGCAGAGTACATCCTCCCTGACCCCCTAGGTTTGATGAGGGGGCTTTAAAAGGGCCCCGCGGGTCAAAAAAAAAAATTATTATCGGTTTTTTTTTGCGGGGGGAGCGCTCGGTACGCGCACCGGGAAGTGGTCCGGGGAGCGTACTATGGGGAAAAAAGAATGAAAGCGTAATATTGGGAAAATGGGATGAAAGAATGTTCAAATATTGTATGTGATTGTTCTTTTTTTTTTTTTACCAAGATGTAGGTACCAATGCAGCGTCTAAAAATAAAAATGCACAGTTTTCTTTGTAAATATTTTGCATGTTGTTTCAGAAGTTATTGTGGTATATGGAATTCATAGCGTAGTCTGTCAGGAAAGTAGAAACACCATGGAGGCAGGAGATGATAAAGAGATGTTAAACACACATTGGAGATAATATAGTGGGAGAAAGGAAGTAACTATGAACAAACTTATTATGTAACACAAAAAAGTAGCACAGTATATTTAAAGTCTGATTTTACATTATAATAAATTTGCTACTAGTTTACAAAATACATATAAAAATGAATAATGTCTCAAACAATTTTTCAATTATTAAATAAAAATTTATTTTCCTGATTCGTTTTCAAAATTAAAAAGAACTTCTAATAATTCATTGTCAGATTTTTTTCATTTTCAATTAGGAAATCTACTGATTCCACACATTGCAGAAGTTCAAAGTCCTGTGATTCATCATAGAATTCAGAGTAAATTTCTGTATCTGTGTTGCTTCTTGCAACAATTTCCAAGTTAGTTTTGTTCTCTCCTTCCATTTGTGTGCTGTAAGACGAATTTTTAAAAAATATATCAGTACAGATAGGGCACTGTTGGGTTTAAGTACAGACAGGTAGGTTTTTTTTTTAAAACAGTGATTTTATCTTTGGGGAGTGTATGGTATCAGACTGGAAGTAGAAATATAAAAAAATGTATGTGATGAAGCCTAAGTAAATTCTTAATTATACAAGACAAGTCTAACTCCATCCATAACTAAAACAGAGATGTCTATCTTATTCTATAACTATTACAGAGGGATAGTATATAACTATCAGAAAATGTTCTCCTAATTAACTTAAAGTGCAGAACATACTTCAGTTTTTAAAATATCGTCTTACCAATCAAAAAGAAGTTTAAGTTCTCAGTTGAAATGCACTTGATATGTACTTCAGGAAGTAGTAGTCAAAATGGCTGTGTTTCTCTCTCTTTCTTTAAATATATTCAGGTACATAACTAATCAAATGTCATAAAATAATAGAAGATATTGAAAGTAGCATTTTGATTGGTTGTCAATTCTAACACTTCATAAGTGTTTTTGTTAGGTAATTTACCTCAGGATATTTAGTCAGGCTTACAGCATAATTTTCTCAATGAAATTCCATCAAATTTGGGTAAATGGTAGGGACTGCTATGTAGTAGGCCCTATTCTATATTTGATGAAAGTGTCTGTAGTAGTTTTTCTGTAAATTACTTTCCCACCTTTTTTTATCGAGCGCTTACCAGTGCGCTCCCCGGTACGCGAACCGGCAGCGTTACGGGAGTCCTCCATTTTCTGTATTGGTAGAATTGAGTCATAAGATGGAGGACAAAGAATGTACGGAATGGGTAGAAGGGGGCACGGTAGACACTTTGTGACCCTCTAGGTTTTCTGAGGGGGGATTAGGACGCTGATATATGCAAAAATTAAAAAATTAAATTTTTGAAAACTTCGCGGGGGGAGCGCCCGGTACGCGCACCGGTAAGCTAACCGGGGAGCGTACTTTGGTGAAGAAAAAATAAATAAAAAAAGATAAACGTTTGGAATGATTAGAGGTAGGGTAGCTCTGAAAAGAGCTATTGTGTTCTGTGGCTAATTTAGGTACCTACAAGTAGGTTCCAATGCACACTTTTAAATAAAGGACGAATATTCTATTCCCTTCATCGGAGAAGTGTACACCATCTCTTGTGTAGATGTGTTGAATGTTGGAACGCAAGTTATTGTTATATATTAAACCCATTCCATAGTCTCTCATGTAAGCAGAAACAGATTTATTCACATGTTTCTGTGCTTTCTCAAATTGTGGGAAAAAAAATTAATTTGACCACTTACATTTTTGTCTTTGATATATATTGGAATATACCAAGGCATTTTGGGGAAAAAGTGTCATTTAAAAGAAGAATACATTTTAGAGCTTTTGATATTTGCTATTAAAAAACCATTGAAATTCACTGAAAAAACCATAGGTTATAGACCATATATAGTTAGGAATTAGCATTTACAAAACCTTGAAAATTCACTGAAAAATCATAGGTTATAGACCATATATAGTTAGGAATTAGCATTTACAAAACCTTATTTTACTCATACAAAACCATTGAAATTTCATATATAGTTAGGTGCACTAACTATATATCGCGCACCCGCAATCTACTGCTGATCATGTCACATATTACATCATTCATGACATGGTCAGTGACATCACTGATGACATCACTGATGACATCTCAAATGACATCACTGATGACATCACTGATGACAACATCCAGTGACTGTATGTTTCTGAAAAGTCAAAATATGTGTACATATTGAAGAATGAGTGGATGTATAAGTCTCTGGATGAAGGATTTAGTAGGTGCATGACTGACTGTATGAGTGAGTGATTAAATGTGTCTCACTGAGTGCATGGGTTAGTGACTAAAGTGTCTTAATTTGTGCATCATTATGTCTGTTGTTCTGTAAACTGCTGCTTATGTTGATCATTAGCTTTATGATTAAGTATATTGGTTAATGATAGGTTTCCCAAGTATTTGTTTGAGAGAGTGAGTGTGGGTGTGGGTGGCTGTGAGGTGTGTGACTATGTGCATAGATGTGTGAGCAGTTGATTCACTAGATGTATGGGTTCAAAAGTGCATGTGGAAACAGCTGTATGGGCGGTTGACTGTGTGCATGAATGTATTGGTGAGTGAATGGATATCTCAGTGCTACATGTCAAAGTAAGTACATATGTAAAACACAGTACATGTGAGACTTGACATATATAAATAACTGTGCATAAGAGCCAGTTAATGTATGAGTGGCTGTATGGATCATTGAGAATTTGTATCAGGGATTGTATAAGAGAGTAAATATGTGTTAGTATATGTTTGAATAAGTAAGGTGTGTATAACTGTTTAGTTGAGGGAATGGAGGTGTAATTGATTCTTTGCATGACTGACTAGGTGTGTGAGTAACTCCATTGATGAGTGACAGTCTGTGAGCGTCTATTTACTCTGAGTGTATCTAAGATTATATTAGAGTCTGAAGAGGTTCACCCTATTATCACATGAATGATGTCATGAGTGATGTGATTAGTAATGGCAAATGAGATGTCATCAGTGATGTCATCAGTGATGTCATTTGAGATGTCATCAGTGATGTCATCAGTGATGTCATCAGTGATGTCACTGACCATGTCATGAATGATGTAATATGTGACATGATCAGCAGTAGATTGCGGGTGCGCGATATATAGTTAGTGCATCTAACTATATATGAAATTTCAATGGTTTTGTATGAGTAAAATAAGGTTTTGTAAATGCTAATTCCTAACTATATATGATCTATAACCTATGGTTTTTTCAGTGAATTTTCAAGGTTTTGTAAATGCTAATTCCTAACTATATATGGTCTATAACCTATGGTTTTTTCAATGAATTTCATTGGTTTTTTAAAAGCTAATATCTGTAGCTGTAAAATGTATTTTTCTTTAAATCCAAAAATATATTTTATATGTTTAATTTTTTTTTAATATTTTTTTTTTCGCTCCCGGTTCGCGAACCGGGAAGCTTTCCGTTAGCTCAATTTGATGCCGCGACCCGGTCCGCTAACCGGTAAACGTTCCGTTTGCGCAACTGCCGCTGGGTGAAGTAGTGTGGCTTACTGGTTAGAGGCGGCAGACCCGAGAGCAGAGGACGGCCCGGGACCAGGGTTCGATTCCCGGCGCGGCAGGTTTCTGGACCAGGGTCAGCGGACTCGATAATTCTCTCGCCTCGGTGCCCACTCTGATCAGCGATCACACTCGGCAACTCTGGGCATTAGCTTGCCTCATCTTCACTAACGGCCCCACCAGACCGCCGGGGATGCCTGGTCTCACCCTGGAGATACCCATTAGGGACCATCTCTCAGGGAAGCCAGGAAGGGTTTTGCAGCGGTCGAAGCGCCTTGGGACCCTCCGGGTAAGTAGTGCGCTATATAAATGCCTATACATTTACATTTACATTTAGAAATGAACATCGTGACGAGTCGCGGAAGCGCAACATATCACGTTGCCGCATAATGCGTCTTATGACGCGCCGCGTTAGCGCACCCGGAAGTGCTCCGGACCGCAAACAGAGGCGCGAAATGCAGCTTTCCGGAAGCGATCCGGAGCGCGGCGCGCAGCGCGTAACGTAAGCGTAACTGGTCATGTGACTTGTAAATAAAACTTTTCATTGGTTCATTTCACTTTTGGTTTCCTAATGATGTAAGACTAGGTCAGGTGACCTTACAATAACACTTTTCATTGGTTTAGAACTATTTTTTTTCCCAAATGATGAAAGCCCCCACCTTTTTTCTCACTCTGACTTTCAACTTTGTGAAAGGAAGACCTATTTTGCACAGTGGGAAATGGCTTCAGTAGTAGCTTCAGCTGGTGGACCCCCCCCCACCACCACCACCACCTCCTCATAGGAAGAGAGGACCACCTCCACAGTTCCTTGCAAACCCTGAGGAGGAAGAGGATGAAGAAGAGGAAGAGGAAGAACAGGCACCACAATTTTTAGAAGAGTTGCCCCAGGTATCTCATTATAAAAATAGTTTTATTTGGCAGTTTTTTTCATTTCCAGCAGGAGAGAAAAAAGTTAATGCTCGCTATGTGACGTGCCTAATATGCAAGCAGAACTTATCTAGAGGCACAGAAAAGAAGTATAGTTATGGCAACCATACTATGCACCGTCACATGCAGAGGTGGCATCCTCTAAATTATAGCCGGGCAGAGATGCGTGACCTGCAAGACAACCCTCCAACTTCTGTGGCCAGGACATCAGCAGAGATATCTCTGTCAGGGCCAGCGGCACGAGAAACAGTGCCAAACATCCAGGAAACTTTTGTGTATATGAAGATTGTTTGTTTATATTGCGGCACCTTATTTTCATGTGCCAATATGAGTATTAAGTTAGTTAATTTAGCATTTGAAAGTCACAAATGCTCTAAACGCCCCAAGAAATAATTTTTTTTTTTGCTCCTGTTGAGCCCATTTCAATGCCTGTTTTTTGTTCTTTCCCTTTCAAAAAAACAAAAAAAACATAAAATTGTTCAAAAAATACAAAAAAACAAATAATGTTCAAAAAAGTAAAAAAAAATATAAAACAACAAAAACATAAAAAAAAGAGTTCTTTTCAGAACTACCTCCCCCTTATACAAAAATTGCTAGAAAGTGTAACACTCTGGCAAGCTGTATTTCTTTTAGTTCGCTTTCCGGTTCGCTCGCCGGTACGCGAACCGGGAGCTAACCCCAAATTTCATTTTTTTTAAAAAAAGGAGTAAGTACAAGGGAAGTAAACAGAGAGTAATGTTAAAAGAAAGACAGCTATAGGGACTAAACCAGAGATGCTGTTTAATAGATTTATTTACCGAAGAAAAGATGGAAGAGGATATAATTGTGGAAAACAAAATAGATAAGGAAGTGAAAGAATCAAGCATTGAAAATGCAAAAGGTCTCACAATAGAAGAGTTTGACCTTTTGGTTTTGCAAATGGATGAGTGGCGTTGCGTGGATGAGTGGCGTTGCGTGGATGATTGGCGTTGCGTGGATGAGTGGCGTTGCGTGGATTAGTGGTGTTGCGTGGATGAGGTCCGTGTGTGAGTGGCGTTGTGTGTGTGAGTGGCGTTGCGTGTGTGAGTGGCGTTGCGTGTGTGAGTGGCGTTGCGTGTGTGAGTGGAGTTGTGTGTGTGAGTGGCGTTGCGTGTGTGAGTGACGATATTGTGGTGAGGGGGGGGAGAAATGCACACGGCGGGCAGGGGAGGGAGCGGGGAGAGCAGAATGAGGGTGTAAAGCAGCCGGGGCCTTTGAAGTGAAGCTAATCTTCACTTCAAAGGTGTGGGAGGAGTGCGGCTGAGGGAACAGACGGCGATTTGGTAATGTGCACATGCATTTTAGGTCAATGCACTTGCGCATTGACCTAAAAGCCACGGGCACAGCTCCAAATTGCCACATTTAGTTGAACTTTGTTTAAAGCTCTATAGTCTGAAGCCCTATAGTAGGTGAATGTGATAGAAATGTAACGAAAAGAGTAGAAAACATTTACCTTATAATTGTTGTAAACGTATTCCCTTTTTTTCATACTTTCAATCTGTGAAAGAGAGAACAAACATTTGTAAAATATTAAAACATGTATTTAAAAATTAGAAAAGACAAGGGAAAAGGTTGAAGGACAAACAGTTTTTCAACAACTTTGACATTTACAGAAGCCTCTGCTTCTCCAGGCCCCCTACACAGTCCTAAAGATATATATTTTAAACTAACAGTATCTTGATGCTGATGAAGTGAGGCCTATTTTGGAACATGGTGCATCTTTTGCACTGCTGATGTCTCACAACAGTGATGCAATGGCAGCGCAAAAGAGATGTAAAGCCATCATAAAATTGTCCCTAACATTTTAAATGATTGTTTCAGGATGCAAATAAGATGTGTCCTATCCTGAGGTTTGTTTGAGGTGAGGCCTACTCAGGTTTCAAAATAAAACAGTACCCAGAAGTGCAGCACTGTATGCATTAACTTTGACACTTACAGAAGCCTCAGCTTCTCCATGTCTACTACACATTTCTAAATGTATATCATAAGTACAAAAAGTAGAGAATTAATTATACATGTTAAATGGTTTATTTTTGCTGTTCTCAGAATGTATCAAATTTCACTAAAATCAGTGACTTGAAGGTATTCCTCATGTAACAGCGGGGAAAAAAAACACAATCAAAATGATTGTGTTTAAAAAACCCATACAACAGAAGAAATCAGAATTCAAAACTCTTTAAAATTAACTTACTTTCCATGACGTCGAAGGATGTCCTATGAACAGCTTACACTCTGTTGTGCTGTTAATATTTTCAGCCCGCCACTTTCTGAAAGAAAACCTCTATCGTTTTGAAAAATATGTTACATACGATAAAAGACTTCTCACTTTCTACCACATGTTTGCACAAGGCCAAATCATGTTAGAGCCATTTACAACTCTTGGAATTCTTGTAAGCAAATCCCGTCATTTTCTTTTTTCGCAACTTTCAGAAAGAAAACGTTTAAGATTACTTTCACAATCCTGGACTACTAATATCTTACCCTTGTTGCTCACTCATGTTCTACATTTCCTATGACACTGATACTGCTTACTATGAAGCAGAGTTACTTGCATCAGGTTTATATTTTTGAATTTTTAAAATGACATTATAATCAAAAGTTTGGATAAATAATCTAGACAGCATTGCAGAATTACATTCCCTCTACTCCATGAACCTCTTGAAATTCCTCAGAACAAATCCCGAGATTCTGTCCCTAAAATTTTGGTTTTAAAAACACCAGGTAAGAATTTTTAAGGTCAAAAGGCAATTTCTTTTTGAAAGTTAAAACAGAATCGTTGCAGAATGACCAGCCCTTTTGGACTTTAAATAGGTTGTGTAATGTCCTGATGTTGTTGTAGGACCGTCATGATATATAATTGCTGCAGTTACAAAAGTCCTTCCTGATATTGACAACTGCGAAGCAACAACATTTTTTATTAAAGTTGTCAATTTTGTTCCATCAGGCCTACATCGTTGGAACATTAAAATGACATAGAGGCCATATCTTTGTAAAAATAATGTTGACATCATTTCAGATTTACATTGGCTACACTCCATGTTGTGATCAGCTGCTTTTACTAGCTTATTAAAGGACACTGATTTACTGTCTGGCAAAGTTAAAGATATAAATCTTTCAGAATCTACACTAGTAGTACTTGATACCCTACAATTCTCGCAGTCATGCTGCCATTGATAAGAAAGCCCAAACAGGTGATCTACATCTACACCTTCAGCATGCAATACATCAAGCATATACATTAAAAACTCCTGACAATCTTGCTGAATATTTTGAGAGAATTGTGTTTGACCTGAACATCTGTCTAATAGATTTCGAATTTCAGACACACTTTGTATTTTTGTTCTATCAGTGCTACATTTCTCTAACACAGAGTTTAACAAACTGCAAATTCTTTGATCCGAATTGACCACAATCTCTTCTTTTACATTTACTAGAGAAAACAAAACATTAACCACTACATTAGCATAGCAGTTGACACCAGAACTATTTTCAAATTTAAAACCAACAACATCTTCAACAGAATCCATTTCCTTTCTGCTTATAATTTCAGGTTCACCGACTTTTCGTCTTTTTGCTATAACCTCCCTACTATTGGTCACATTTCTTCGTTTCCGGCCTACCACACGTTTCTCAAACAAAGGATATTGAGGCAAATGTGGCGCATACTCTCTTCTTAACCTATTGTATTCCTTAACACAATCTAGATCCGCACAAATGTTTGTGACATCACAGTCAATCAAGTACAATCCCGATAAAGTTCTAACTCGTGACAATGCCACATATGCCATACCCTCCTTGAACACAGAACTGCCAATATTCACCAAAGCACTATCTACACTTAAACCTTGCGATTTATGGATTGTCACCGCATATGCCAAGCAAACAGGAAACTGCTTACGGCGCACATATAAGTCTTTTACAAGCAAAAATCTAGCAGAACAACGACCAATTAGCTGTACTTCCTCAATGCCATCAAATTTAATTTTTAAAAATTCAATTCCATCTCTATTTCTGTATTTCTCAAAATCAACAACATTACCCATTGATCCATTTACCAGACCTCTTTCAACATGTAAATTCCTTCTCAAAATGATTCGGCAATTTAAGCACACATTCAAAGTCTTTTCAAAACCCGCAGTTTTAGATATAGTCTTCTCTAATGAATCCAATTTAGATTTAAAATTCTCAGACAAAATAATTGTTGCTCCCATATGCTCTATTTTGTCAATAGCTTCAAGTTTCACAATCTCTTGTTTTTCTAAATTCAACATTTTGTTGTTGAAGATGGCACATTCTGCAGGAGTTGGCATCAAACATATTCCAGATTTCTTCTCAGTAATTTTCTTAAAAATATTCTCAGGCACAATGTCTTGTTCTGGATATAAATTTGACAGTAATCGTGCATGTAAAGCTTCTTTCGCATGCTCGGTCACTTTTCCAATTCTAACATCTTGTAAAATATTCTTGTAATCTTCATCCTTCGCCTGACGCATATTTTCATGCAGTTCAGCATAATTGAAGTTTAACCATATATTGACGTTGCCAATGCTCCCTAGGCACTTCCTGGTATCTTCATGCGTGAGTATTTTGAACACAGGTTGTCCTTTCACTGGTGTTAGCTGCAGAAGATCTCCGAAAACAATGATGTGTTTGCCACCAAATAACACATCATACTCTGTTTTAAGAACTTCTTGCATTCTCAAATGCACAAAGGCAAGCATGAGATTTGAAACCATGCTTACTTCGTCAATGATAAGAAGTTTCATTTTCCTCAAGACTCTTGAAACTTCACAACAAGCATCTCCAGATAACTTGTGGTATTGTAATTTGTTGTCATGCTCCACTGGCAACATCAGTAGACGATGCAAAGTAATTCCTTTAATGTTATGTGCTGCCAGTCCAGTTGGAGCGGTGACAACACAAGACAGCGATGACTCAGTCTTTCCTGCAAATAACATGAAATTGCTTTAATGAGGAAACTTTTTCCAGTTCCCGCTTCTCCACTCACGTACAATCGGACAGGCTTCAACGACGTACATGAGCACTCTTTCTTCTCATGACTTAATCCATGCTCAATTTGCTTGGTAACTTCGTCATATATTTTCCTCTGCTCAACGTTGAGTTGTCTTTCCAAGTCTTCTAAGTTAACCACATCCTCCTGAGCATGTGCCATGGCTCTTTCTACTTCATTCATAGCAGTGGCGGCTTCATTTTCGATAACAGGTCCTCCTAGTGGATCCTGACTCAATGAAACAGTACTCTGACTGTCCTGAGAACTGTCTCTAGCAATCTCGGCTGCAATCGTTGCTTCCTGCTCGATTTCCAAAGTCAACATTTCTAGATATTTGGGAAAAGCAGAACATTCTATGGTCTCCTTGGCAGCATTGAAAGAGTCTTCGTAACAAAGAAAATCTCCAAGCAGTTCTTCTTCTGCACGCCAAGGCTTGAAAAGTTGCAAGAGTGCTAAATAGAAAAACTCTTTTTTTTCTGGAGATTCGCCACTCAATTTTCGATGGTTTACCAAGTGGCATTTTCTTTGCTTGGCCAGACATCCCTCACTTCCAATTACAGCATACACTCCTTTCTCAATATCTTCTTTGATGTTCCTCTTGAATATGTAATTTTGTAGAACCTCAAATAGACAAACATTCTCGAGGTGACTGCTTCGATTTGGATAATTTGTATCCAACATGTTGGTCTTCAAAATGTCGGTACTGTTTGGCTCCTTTTCCGCCAAATACTCAATTTCCCGGACAGGTTTTAGAACTCGATTTCTCGTTGCAGCAAGACCAAGACTCGCCCAAACGATACTCCTGGATTTGGCATAGAGACTTGCTGAAGACAACCGGTCAGAACATTCGTAAGCTCCGATTTCTCGATGCGACAACATCTTCAAACTGAAACTGTACAACTTCTTGCTGAGGCTCTTTTCATGGGAAATATCCTCCGACATATCCTTCAATTCTGTCTTTTCTTTTTTGGTGATGTAAGATGTCACATACCGAGCCACAGCCATACAGTTGTCAGCCACAAACTGTATATCCATGTTAGCATTCCACATGGACAAAATCACTGGGTTGTAGTCGTTGATGTACTTGGACTCTTCGTTTCTTTTCAAATTGTATGTGTTTTTGGGTGATTTCCTCGTCACATTATGTCGCAGCGAAGACTTCAAACTGTTTACTCTTCCTTTAGAAATCACCGGTCGTGGAAAGTTGAAACGACATTTAGTGTAGAACTTGTCCTTGTTTCTGAATTTACGACGACAGTACTTTCCACAACGATGGCTTTGGAAACGTAGAACTTGTTCTCTTAGGCTTTTCTTCTCCTTTGCGTTTGGAACAGCACACGTAGACTACTGTTCTATGAAACTCATCACTAAGTCATCCGGATCTGTTCCAAATTTAGGTGCATCCTTGATCCACAGCAGCATATGTATATGAGGAGCACCTCTTGCTTGGTACTCCTTTCTCCAGAAGAAATCCAACACCTCTCCAAGAGGTGGATTCTTCTTATTCATGATGAAAGACATCATAGCTTCAAATCTATGATTGAAGTACCTGCATACATTCACTGGATCCAAAGAGCACAGTTCTCCGGGTGTCTTGAATTCAATATTTTCAATGTTTCCATTTGCCTCTCGTAGAAATTCAAGTAAGTCTTCCCAGCTATACTCGGCACAGCTCAGAGTAAGGAACCATGTCGGAGTTCCTAAGTTCCTCAGCATACATTTTAAATCACCATGACGACGGTACCAGTATTCATTAGTACCACGCTGACACGCCATGAGATTAATTAGGTGAGAATCCAAAATACTGTCTTGGACATTGACTTTATCCATAAAGTCCCTTGCCGAGATGTTTCGCATCTGTATACCACTTTTCAAGATGTGGTTCACTGCATATGACAGTCCTGACAGATCGCTTTCAAACAGGAGATGAAACAAATAGGGAATGCATTGTCGAAACCTAGCATCTTCTGCATACAATAGTAAAGTCCGGTATTCTGAAGCAGGAATTTGAACAGGTCGCTCATCATATCGTCCTCCTCGACCTGTGGGAAATAGCTGTGGGAAACACCGAGCTTCCAAACTTTCCTCCCAAACACTAATGGGACTCCCTTTGGCTTGTTTCATTTGAAACAACTCAATAGCATTCCCCATAACTTCCTTGGAATGCAAAGGATGAACACTATAATGTTCATATATTTCTTCCTTTTTAGAGGCTTCTACTTTTTCAATTTGACCAGGACACAAATCGCTATCCTCTTCCTCACTTACTTCCTCTTCTGCAACATATACATTCTTATAGTACTTATTATTTTTTTTTAAATACAATGTTGCCTTTTTGACTTTCCTAACATCCACTAAATCTTGCCATATTTTCTTACTCTTTGTCGGAACACCATTAACTATGATAACTAGAGGTTCCTCTTCCACTTTCTCTACTCCAATTGTGTTAATGTTTTTGTTCAAATCTAGAGGCAAATAAACAACTCTTCCCTTTAATCCTCTCTGTAAATCTGATGGAGGCAACTTCCCTGTCTTTGGCTCCATTCTTACAATAGCCTGAAAGGGATGGATACTTTGAATCAAAATAGATTCATAAGTATTTAAATCCTTCAATTCAGAAGGAATTTCAACCAATTCCAGATTATTATGAACCGCCCTAGCAGGCATCTGGTTTTGGTTTAATTTGTTACAACAATAAGTACACACACGTTGATCCGATCCCAAATCAAAACAATTTTCTACCATCAAGTATGTTGCGAAATCCTTCCATTCACTATTATTTTCCCTTTCACTTTTTGCATATAAATCCACTAACTTAGTCTGATTCTTATAATAAGTGCGTCGACAACACACACAAGTGAAATTAGGCCTCTCACTTGATTTCACCTGAAACGTGGCAATTTCCTTCTGAAAATTATCTGTACTGGAAACCTGTACATTATCTTCAACATTACCCTTTTCTTCTGGGTCAATTTGAACATTCTCCTCTTTACTTCCAAAGTAACAAAACTCAATTTCTTCACAAATATTCTTCACATCTATTTCAGAACCATGGAAAAGAGCAGCACATAATTGTTTAAGCATAATTGCTGGACTCTTAGCATAATATAACATTCTAACTAATTTCCTCACTTTATTATGATGCACTGCTAGCATCCTAAAATGATGAAAAACACTCTGGCATACTCTCCTGGAAAGACAAGCCAGTGAATGACTATGCAAACCTGTCACTTCTCTCACTCTGCAAGGATCTAATTCTTGCAACAACTTCATTTTCTGCTTCAAACTTTTCTTATTAAATGTCCGTACAAAATCACAAAGCAAATCGATTGAATCCTGTCGCACACTGCAAATACTACTACAGTTCCAGGTGTACACAGGACCCTTAGGACGTCTTCCTAAAACCTCATTACCTAACACCTCTTCTGTCTCTGTTGTCACAAGTTTTTCTTTTTCAACTGGACATCCATCTTTCACTTCATAAGCTCGACCACTGGTGTCAACTGCATGCATCAAATCATTATCCTGGAAATAACTCTCCTCATTAAAAAATGCCTCAGAACTTGAACTATGCATCCAGTCTCCTGAGAAAACATCACAAAAATTACTACGATTAATTATTCTCTTCCATCTACTATTTGTTTTGAAATCATAAATTACCTTGTTTACCTTCCTAATTCTGTTGATTATCAAAATAAATAACTTTCGTTTAATTTCAAATGCCTGATCAATAACTTTCTCAACTTTGTTTTTCTCTTATAAAAAACCACTTTCTGTTGACCTTTGTTAATATTCTTTAACAAATTGCCAATTATCCTGTTGCGAAACATTCGTTTACGAATGTCCCTAAACTGTTCTTTCCTTCTGCTATCATGCACAGAGTTATCTCTTGCTCTAGCAGTAACATTTTTGATTGGCCTTTCCTTTCCGTTTAAATTGCTTCTCTTTTTCTGGACTGAAACATTTTCTGTAGTAATACTTTTTTTACTACAAATTTTTCTTATGAATGATTTTGTGGTCTTACCCGGTGCTTTCTTGGTGACTTGACAAGTTTTTTTGTAGAGGACTGCTGCAGTAATTGATGGACCTGCTGTCTTTGACGTCTTGTAGCCTTTCTAATTCGATTCTTAGTTGGCATTTTCAAATTTTGAAATAATCTGCAGTTGAATCTGTGCTAAAATATAATAAAAAATGTTATTAATCACTATTACCAAACAGTAAATCAATAACAGTCATCAAAAACTTAACACCCTGCTTGTTATTTTAACATAGAATAATTTTTAGTGCATTGGCAAATTTAGAAATCACAAATAGTAGCAAAGAAATTAAATACTTCTACATTTTACCTGTGTTGTTTTATATGTAAATCTGAACTAATTTTACGAGCATATTTGATTATTTTAATAAAGACACTACACACAAACTATTTTTGAACTTTTGTTTAATTTTAAATGAAACGGTTTACATTTTTACTACATAGGCTCAAGCAGATCAGCTTCCCACCCTATGTCATACAATTCTGACAAATCGGCATTCTCATCATATTCTTCATCATCCTCAGGATTTAAATGATCTAAGGGATCTACTTCCACTGACGTTTCAATGACAAGTTCAACGATAAGATCGAGATCAACCGATTGCTCATTATCACTCATGCTTGATGTTGTCGTTATCTTTAAAAAAAGAGAACAACAATGAGATGTTGCAGACTAAGACACAAATCTCAGAGACTAGAATAGTAAAATTGTTTAAAAAGAGTATCTTTTGCAGCTATTATTTAGCCATGTCCAGCGATGCTGAAGAAGTGAGGCCTATGTCCAAGTCTTCAGTAAACAGGACTCATCTCTTCTTAACCTAGGATAAGCCTCACCGACTCTGTGTCCCCCGCACATACTTAAATGTATAGGGACAGATTTATGTTAACTGGCACATCCCCAGGGATACACCAGTTAACGTGCACCACTGCTCTGCTACCCATGGTGTGGCACATTTACATTGTGGAGCACCATTGAATAAAAACAGCACAGATGCGTCACGCATCGGTGCCGCAAAAGCAAACCATTGCACAAGTCACGTCGTAAACACAACATGTCTACTGCAATGCACAGGAGGAACCCACACATTGCATGGTGCTTCACTCCTTATGCCTGTTTCAAACAGCCATAAGGATTTGATTCAGGAATGCTATAAAGCTGACTCAGTGAAATCTTCTAAATTTCACTGTGTTACTTTTATAGGGCTTTCATGCAAATGAATGCCCACCCTGCAACAAAACACCTATATGAAACCTGACGCAGGTTTCATGTGGCACAGGACTTTACAGCATGACACATCTGTCTAGATGCATCAAGTTGAAAATATGTCGCCACATAGCAAATCTTTTGCACCGCCGCTGCAGAGTACAGAGGAGATAATACATGTGAAGGCCTACCAATGAAGTAAGTCATGTCCACTTCACTCTTGAACAAAGGCCAGACCTCTTTTGTGTCCGTGGACAGACCTAAACTTCATCTGCACAATGTTATTCATAAACTTAGGAAACACAGGCGATGTAATTGAAAAATGTGGAGTTTCTTTTCCTCATTGCACAATCACATCACCTGTGTTTCCTCAGTGACTTAAAATGCCCTAAGACACATGAAAGTGTTTTTTTAAAGCCTTTGCACCATTTTTGGATCACTTTTAACATGGCTATGTAAGTCAAATAATCAAAATCTAAATTTGCCAAGCACAGATGGAAGCATATTTACAAGGAACGTGCACCACGGGGAAAGGTCTTAAATTAAAATGGGAAAAATAATATCAGAGACACTTAAATGCCTTATAAATATGCCCCAAACAACCTATGAAGCTCTAGCAGTACATATCCAGAAATGTAATTGATTTGAAAAAACCGTTTTTAAACACAACATATAAATCAATTGTATACCTACATTCAAGAGGAAATGACTTAAAATGTCCTTAAGACACATAAAAGGGGTTTTTGATTGCCCTTGCATCATTTTTTGGGTCACTTTTAACATGGCTATGTAACTCAGAGAATCAAAATCTAAATTTGCCAAGCACAGGTGGGAGCATATTTACAAGGAACAAGCCCCACGGCGAAAGCTCTTAAATTAAAATGGGAAAAATAACATCAGAGATACTCAAATGCCTTATAAAGAAACAGACACCATTTTTTCCTTGTGATGAATTTTAAAAGCATTCCTTTTCCTCAAAAACGATTTTCAAGTAATAATTTGAAAACACTGCACAGCTCCTATGTACAAAAACACCCTGACAGTGCTAATACTTCACATTATTTTCAATTACAATTTCTCAAAGAAACAAAATCTATTTGTAAAACACTTTAGACAAAGCAACATTTTTAAAACACAGCTTTCTTCATAATTTTGTCCTTAATGCATACTATAGTCTATCTAAATTAAATAAATCTTTTCTCACCTTAGCAAATTCTTTATGAGTTTCAAAACAGTCTCAGAAATACACCAAATTGTCTTCAGCAGAACAAAGAGTATGCACTCCAGAGGCTGCAGCTATAGAAAGCACAGAAATGCTGATATTCATCACACATATCTCTCATGTTAGCCAATCAAAACTCTTCCCTCACTTTTTTCAAATCAAAACCCTTCCCCCCTCTGCCCTCTCTGCCTTTTTTGCATAGCAACCACCTCCTGAAAGACCTCTGATATTTGCAAGTTCACACAACAATGTTTCAATTGAACTCTGAACTCTCAGTGCACCTGGGTATCCAGTGCAATCTTTCATTAAATGTTTTTATCCTTGACCATTCAAATTACATCTTTCAAAGAACACATCCATGCACCCTAACTTTCTCTTTTCAGAAATGGAAATCCACCAATCACTGCTAGTGAATCATTAGCACTGAAACTCCACAGTTTTTTTTTCTTTACAAACTCCTACTGTTTCATCTGCCATTTCATTACCACACTTCATCTGACTGCAGCAGAAACTTCTCTCACCATGTTTACTGTCTGGATTGTTGGACATAGTTACATCTACTGGGCTCAAAGGTATGCTGAGAACAGAAATTTACCTAACCTCAATGTACAAGATGTGGAAATTAAGTGGTTTGGCCACAGAAGATTAAAATGTCACCAATTGATACCATTGGTGAAAACCTTTATGCATTTGCCAAAACCTGACCTGTTAATTGTGCACTGTGGAGGTAATGATTTGGGCACTTTGACTGGGGTAGGTCTGGAAATGCTTTTAAAGGACACCTTTGAGCAATTAATGGCACTTTTTCCTCAAACTGCCTTGGTATATTCAAATATATGCCAAAGACAGAAATGGAGGTGGTCGAACCAATTTTGTCCACAAATTGAGAAGTCGAGGAAGAATGTAAACAAATCTGTTTCAGCTTACATGAGAGACCATGGAATGGGCTCCATGTACAACAATAACTTGCGTTTTTGCATGCAAGATATCTACAGAGGAGATGGAGTTCACTTCTCAGATGAGGGCAACAGAATTTTAATTTTGAATTCAAGACTGTGCATTGGTACCTACTTATAAGTACATAAATGTACCATAAACCCAAAAGCTCTTCTCAGAGCTACCCTACATCTAATCACTCACAATTATTATTTTTCACTAACTTTTTTCACTAATTTTCAACAAACTACGCTCCCCGGAGCGCTACCCGGTACGCGAACCGGAAGGTAACCGTGCGAAATTTCTTAAAAAAATGTTTTTTTTCCCGCGCATATGAGCCTCCTCAACCACCCTCAGAAAACCTAGGGGGTCAAGATACGTCTACCGTGCCCCCTTCTACCCATTCTGAACACTATTTGCCCTCCATCTTGTATCTTAATTCGACTGAAACACAAAATGGTGGACTCCCGTAACGCTGCTGGTTACATACAATATTTAAAAAGACTATCATTCTTTTTTCCTCATAGTACGCTCCCCGGGCCGCTTCTCGGTTCGCGAACCGGAAGCTTCCCACGCAAAAAAAAAAATGATTTTTTTTGTTTTTGCCCCACGGGGCCCTTTTAAAGCCTCCACATCAAACCTAGGGGGTCAGGGAGGATCTACCTTGCCCCCTTATGGTCATTTCCCCCTTTGTTTTGGCCTCCTATTGTCTCTCGATCCTACCGAGAGACAAGATGGCGGCCGCTCCGGACTGTTTAGAATTTTGACAGACACCGGAGAGCCAATCAGCTTTGCTTCGCGAAGTTCCGTTACGCGTCAAGTACGCGAACTGGAGCGCTGCCCGGAGCGCTGTCACAGATATATATCTTCTTTTGAACGTTAATTTATCAAAATCCACTGGAGGACATATATTGAGACCTAGCAAAGGCACATCGGGCTAACAGTCCCTACAATTTTGCCAAGTTTCGTGCAAATCCATTCAGCCGTTCGGGCTAAAAGTGAGGCCAACCGCCCTATGGAAATTAACATGGGAAAAACGCGTTTTGGGACCCCCCTGTTTTCTCGGCCCCCCCTTGACGACCCCCCCCCAAATTTTCAGGGGCTGCTCAGAAACAAAATGTGCCATTTTCCTGAAAATTGCAGCCAATTCTGTCCACAAACACCAAAGTTATTAGACATAGAATTTTCAAAAATCCCATAGAGATAAAATCCTAACTATATATACCTACTGGCGACCGCCAGTAGGTAATACATATATATATACATATATATATGTATATATATGTATATATGTATATATATGTCCAAAGGTCGTCGTAGTATACTCTGCCTTCTGCAGAACAACGAAGGAAGCGAGACCACAAGGTAAGTGCAGTTTCTTAGAGTGATTTATTTCGTGCCAAAATTAAAGCCTGCAACTCCGCCATGACGCGTTTCACCTCGAGATAGGCTTGCTCACTATTTATGTGACGTCATCAGCAGTGCATTGCAGGCGCGCAAGTTATAGTGAGTCCAACTAACTATAACATGGGAATTTCAATGGTTTTATGTCAGTAAAATTTCCAGGTAACTATAACTGGTGTGAAACCTATGGTTTTTTCAGTGAATTTCATAGGTTTTTTAAATGCTAATTCCTAACTATAACTGGTGTGAAACCTATGCTTTTTTCAGTGAATTTCATAGGTTTTTTAAATGCTAATTCCTAACTATACATAAGGCCCCAAACCTATGTTTTTTTCTTTGAATTTCTAAATTTTGTTAATAGCAAATGTCTATAGCTATGAAATGTAATACTTTTGAAAATGAATAAATCCTAAATTATATTTGTATTTAAAACAATTTTTTAATGTATATATATTTTTTTTTTTGTAAAAAAAAATTCCCCTGGAGCGCTCCCGGGGCGCGCCCCGGTGAGCGTCCCGGAAAGCGTAGTCTTCCGAAGCGCCCCAGGGCACGCTCCGGAGAGCGTCCCGTTAGCGCTATTGCCGCGAACGAAAACAAAATCGTGACGTATCGCGTAGCCGCGTCCATGTGATACGCACGGCGTAAGCGCACCCGGAAGCACTCGAGCGATTACGATCACGCAACGTAAACATTCGATGTGCTTACGCGACGCGACACGGGGCGCGCCCCCGGGCGCGCCCTGGGGCGCGCCGCGTAAGCGCGTCGGTCATGTGACCTGAAAATAACACTTTTTATTGGTGCAGAACAGTTTTTGTTTCATAATGATGAAATCCCTGGTCTTGTGACCTGAAAATAACACTTCTCATTGGTTCAGGACTTTTTTTTTTCAAATGATGAAAGACCCCACCTTTTTTCCTTATTCTGACTTTGCCCTTTGACTTAGGAAGACCTGTTTTGCAATCTTTGAGGCATATTTTGTACTTTGAAATGGCTACAGTAGCAGCAGCAGCTGGAGCATCTGCACCACCACCACCACCACAACCACCAAGAGGACCACCACAAGATTACATTGGTGGTCAACAAGAGGAGGAAGAGGAGGAGGAGGAGGAGGAGGGGAGGAGAAGATGGCTGGAAGAACACAATACACTATACCAGCCAAGACCACACATTGTATGGGAGTTTTTTTCGATTCCAGAGGGCAAGAAGAAAGTCAATGCGGCCAAGGTGATTTGCCTAATCTGTGGCATGGAACTTTCAAGGGGGAATCCTAATAAAAAATATTCTTTTGCAAACAACACAATGATTAGACACATGCAGCGCAGACATCCATCAACTATTCTGCTGCAGAGATGAGGGAACTGGCTAGTAACCCTCCCCAATCTACAAGCACCACCTCCAAAAGAAAGCAACCCACTCCGTCGGGACCAGAGGCAAGAGAGACGATCCCTTGCATTCAGCCACGGTTTGCGGATTTCCAAATAACATGTATTCATTGTGGTAAGACCATCTCCTATGGTGAACTGAGCATAAAGCTCATCGTCCTTGCTGGGGACAACCACAAATGCCCCAAAAAACCCTATTTTTTTTTTCTCCAGTTGAGCCATTTTCAATTCCTTTTTTTTTTCGTTTCTCCCCATGAAAAATACAAAAAAAATATTAAACTGTTCAGAAAACCCCAAAAAAGTAAAAAATGTTCAAAAACACAATAAAAAAAAATATAAAACGGGGGCCGTGGCTACGATGGCAGCCTGAACGGACGTGCTTTGTGTGGCTCCCCGGCCCAATGCCCCATAGCACGGTGTAATCTGCTGAAATCCCCCAAAACCTAGCTCAAACCTGCACCACTGGGTGGTACCCCATCGCGACACCCTCCTGGCCAAGTTTCGGACTGGCAGGGGATGCCGGCACCCCATTGCGTCCACCGCTGCTAAGGCCTGGGGGATCGGAGTGGTGGCGGCACGGAGCTGAAGTTGCCCGGCGGAGCCGGTGAAGGAGGAGCGGTCTGCAGACTTACGGCGCGACCCTGCCGGAGACGGTGAGGGATGTCCGAACCCCAGCGGTGGCTGTACGACTGGTGCCTGGCACGCTCTGCACCCGGGGACCGCGCGGGGATCCGGCGGGTCCCCGCTAATCTAGTCCCCGGCTCCGGGCCTGCACTGTGAACGGACAGGACCCCTTCCTGCGGAAGTGGGTCCGACCGAAGCTGCCACACCTCACCTGCCGACCACCCACAGCCTGCACCCCGCTCCGACCCCTCCGCCTAGGGCTCTGCATCGACGGGACCCCTCGCCCCAGGGCCAGAACACCACCCGCCACTGCTGGCTCTCCCGCGGGGACAGCGCCATACCGGAGGCCCCGGCGCGAGACCTGACTCTGCGGCGGCGGGCGACTCCACTCCGGGCACCTTCGGACGCCTCTGGCACACTCGGATGGGCCCGCCCGACGACGCCAGCACCTAGGTCCTCCCGCGCCGCAGTCCATGCCTGCTACCTCCGGCCCCCTTTGGACTCGGAGCCGCGTGGGCCCACAGCGGGGATTTGGACCACACGGGCCCCTGCTCTGCCACTACAGTCCCCCGGCTCCGGCTTGCGTGCACCCCTGAGCTGCCCTGCCAGGCCACGCTGCACGTGAATTGAAGCGAACCCCTCCGAGGCCTCTGGAGGGTCTGAATGTGCCCCTGACACCGACGCAAGACGGACGGACGGCCTGCTGCCCTACTCCCCGGCTTGGGGCCTGTTCACACACACCTGAGGGGAATCGGCGCTCCTGGCGCCCACGAGAGCTGTTGTGCATTGAACGCCCCCACTAACAGGGCCCCCCACCTCCGTGTGGCCGTCTGTGCCCCATCATCAGAGAACTGGCCCTACCTGCCCTGCTCCCTACACTACCGACGGGAGCCTGGCCTTGCCGCCCGAGGTTGCCTGCACGTCTATTCAAGCACACCCACTCTGGGAGCCCTGCAAGTCTCCCCAACGGAACCTCACCTGGCCTCCACCTATCGCCTGAGGCACTCTAGGCGCCCGATTGCCGGGGCGCTACATCCCGCTCCAGACGACATCTACGCGACTACGCCGGAGAACCCACCAGGCCTCTTGGACTCTGCACCTCATACTAACGGAGCGCCATCTGAGTCCCTCTTGCCCCCTCGGTCCGGATCTACGGGTTCCTGGCTTCGACAACATGGCTCACTCCAGCCGCAAAGGGACTCGGAACATCGTGGATCTTTTGCACAAAAATGCACCAAAAGTGGAGAAGACCCAAATAGCGGTCTCCCCGAAGTCCTAGGCAAGCCCCCAGGGACAGGAGGATGACACTGCCCCCATCACTAAGGCCTTCCTGGCCTCCCTCTTCAATACCCTGAGGGAGGACTTTCAAACCCTGAAACAAGAACTAACGGGGGAACAGCGGAAACTGCGTCGAGACCTGGACGGCCTGGGCGAGCGGGTGGCCTCGGTGGAGGAAGCGGACCAATCACGCAACATGAAGGTGGAGAGGCTGCAGCAAGAGATTCTTCGACTCCAGGACCAACAGGTAGACTTGCAATCGCACTCAGAATACCGTGGAGTCCCGTTAAAGGCTGAAAAGAACGATCTGGTCGAATATTTGCAAGCACTGTTCCGGGAGATTTTGGGTGAACCTCAGGACTTCGTGATACGAATCGACAGGGCACATAGAGTGGGCCTAGCGCGCCGACAGCCAGCCCCTCCAACGGATATTTTGGCTTTCCTCCCGGACTTTCCCCTCAAGGAACGCATTCTGCGAGAAGCCCGCAGGGCACAGCCTATCCATTTCCGCGACAAACCCGTGGCTCTTTTCCAGGACCTTTCCCCCATCACTCTACAGAAGCGCAAGTCCTTCCGGATAGCAACAAACTTCTTGAGAGACAATGGTATACCCTACTCCTGGGGTCACCCATTCCGCCTGATCTTTAAATGGAAAGGCTCGCTCCATCAACTCAGGTCCCTCCGTGACATCTGTGCTCTACTGAACATTGAGATACCCTATCTTGGTAAACTTACAGAGAAGCATGTGAATACCCACCTGTCTAACTACATCGAGGCAGCGGAGGGCCTGGACCCCTCTCAATCTGGCTTCAGGCCCAACCACAGCACTGAATCAGCCCTCCTCTCCGTGACCGACAACATCAGGATGTCACTGGACAGGGGGGAATCAGTGATTCTAGTGCTGTTGGACCTATCCGCTGCCTTCGACACGGTATCACATGCTCTCCTTCGCGAAAGACTGAGTAACGTAGGGGTAGGAGGAACAGCTCTATCGTGGTTGCACAGTTTCCTTTCTGATCGAACCCAAGGTGTCAGACTGGGCTCCCACTCATCACCATCAAGAGAGCTAACTAAGGGTGTGCCACAGGGCTCGTGTCTCAGCCCCACGCTGTTTAACATTTACGTGGCCCCCTTAGCTAATTTGATAAGATCTTTTGGATTTACTCCTGTATCATACGCTGACGACACCCAGCTGCTTTTCCCCTTCCAAACCCTCACGCCGGCAACTCAATCATCATTTGCCAGCGGGATGAGGGCGGTAGCACATTGGATGGCTCAAAATTTTTTACAATGTAATGTATCCAAAACGGAGGTCATGCTGTTTGGAGGGGCCACTCTTCTTTGGTCCCCAGATTGGTGGCCTCTGGAACTTGGCCCCATCCCCAAGCCCAAACAAACAGCAAAAAATCTAGGTGTTAAATTAGACCAAGCGCTCCTGCTTAAAGAGCACACCACGCAAGTGGCAGGTGCCTGCCTCCATGTGGTGGGGCTTTTGAGACGAGCCTTCCCGTTTCTACCCCCTAACCATAGGAAGACTCTCATCCAGACCCTTATCATAAGCAGAATGGATTACTGCAATGGTTTATACATCTCAGCTAATAAAGCACAGCTGAACAAACTTCAGGTCGTACAGAATACGGCGGCCAGACTGGCCCTCAACGCCCCTCCCAGAACGCCGTCCAGTCCCTTACTTCACCAACTCCATTGGCTACCCGTAAAGCAGCGCATCAAATTTAAAATCTGTAACGTCATACACAGATGCCTGTTTAGCACCAGTCCCAGCTATCTAAAAGAAAAATTCATGCCTTACATCCCTGCCCGCACACTTCGGTCCAGTAACCATCTCTTGCTTCAGGTCCCAAAGATTAGAAGGGCCAGACAGGGAAGCCGAGCACTGTCCTACAGAGGGCCAATTCTTTGGAACTCCCTGCCCACTGAACTAAAACAGACTAGGAGCCTGGAACTATTCAGGAAGAAACTGAAAACCTACTTGTTTACCATGCTTTAAATTTTTCAGGTTCTCTTCCTCAGCTCTAATCCTTGCAGCAACCCTCTAATATGCGAGCACCAGCGCAGAGATATCTCTTCGGGAATTTATTCACGCGCTTAACAAGCAAATAAATAAATAAATAAATAAATCCGGATCCAGAGACGCATCCCCACATAGATCACAAGATGACTCATCACGGCGGCCAAGGGACAGCTGGCAGACAGTGTGACGGAGGCGCTCCCCGAGATGGGTCCCGAAGCAGGACCTGGCCACAGTCGCTCAAGAACGGGAGGCGGCTGTGCAAGAAGTGGCGGACAACACTGCAACTGATCTGTAAGACAATGTAATCTTGGGGGGTTTCTTTCGCGCTGTAATCATCCGGGGCGACAGGTCGGGGGGCCGCCACTTCGGCCGCTACCATGGTACCCTTTCTATTGACTTTCTACGGACCTGTGTCATACACAATTAGGCCCGAGACTCTGACTAGTTCCAGTTTTGGGGTTTGTTCTGGGGAGGAGGGGGGGTGGACAAAGGGGTGGAGGGGGGTTCTGTTGAAACTAAGGAGGCTCATCTTGTTGGGGTTAGGGAGGTTCCTTGGGGACGGGGGGCTTCCGCTCACAATGATCTTCGCTTATATAAGCAAAGTTGTAGCCAGTGGTGGTTTTGGGTTGTTGTGGGGGGGGCTTGTTGGGCTGGGGGGGCTCCGGGGTGGGGGCCAGTGTGCCAGTCCGATTATATCATTGATAGGGGGGCTATGTCTACGTTGTGCCGATTCAGAGGTTTGTCGCCCGTTTGGATATGGGGTCGGATGATGGGTCTGCGGGGTTGCCGAGCTATCACACGGTTCTGTACCATGACGGAAGCCCACTCTGCGCTGCGCTACATGTCCTCTGCACTATGACAGACACTACTCTTAAAATAGTTACACTTAACGTGAAAGGGCTGAATAACCCGATCAAGAGAAGGGCTGTTATCTCTTACTTACAGAACTCTGGGGCAGATGTCTGCCTACTACAAGAAACTCACCTCCTGCAGAAAGATTTGCATAGGATGCGCTCCCGAGTCTTCCCACAACAACTCTTCTCCTCCCTCCCAACGAAAACCGCGGGGGTTGCAATTTTAGTATCTAGAAGTTTCCAGGGGAGGGTGGGAAACAAGGTGGGGGAGATCAGGGGCCGTCTCTTGGTGTATACATTTCAATTAGGTGATACAACCCTTACAATTGTCTCCCTCTATGCCCCAAACACGGTCCAGGAGGCCTTCCTGAAAGGCGCTATCTCGGAAGCACTTCAGACCCCGCATGCACCTCTACTCCTAGGCGGAGATCTCAACATAGTTATGGACACACACGCTGACAGATCGGGGCACCGCTATGGAGGGACAGGTGCTCTTTCACCCAGTGGCCATGAATGGCTTAAAGATAGGGACTTAATAGACCTCTGGAGAGCCCAACACCCGAATGCCTCGCAATTTACATTCTATTTACATGTGCATCACACCTATGCCAGGCTAGACCACTTCATCGGTTCCTCGGATATCCTCAAGAATCTTGAGGAGGTCACCATAGTTCCGGCGGCCATCTCTGACCATGACGCGGTGGAGCTCTCCCTCACACTTCGGGCAGCCCGCCGTCCCCGAGGCCCATGGCACATCCGCGAAACCTTGCTGCAACGGCCTGATGTCACTAAACGAATCGGTGAGTGCATCACTAGCTACTTGGCCACCAACGACACACCCGACATCTCCGAGACAGCCCTCTGGGGTGCCCTGAAATCGGTTACACGAGGGGAACTCATAGTCATAGCGGCGGCAGAGGCCAAGGACCGCAAGAGTAAACGGGACGATCTCACGTCGCGCGTCGCGGAACTAGAGCGGGTTCACAGCCGCACCTACGCCCCACGCGTGTGGAAACAGTTGAAAGCGGCTCTAGCCCAATTAGCCAGTCTAGACACTGATAGGGCAGAATTCGCAGCTCTCCGTCTTCGACATACTTATTATGTCGGGGGTAATAGAACAGGCCGCTTACTGGCCAGCGCTCTAAAGGCCAAAACCCAGCGGGCTAAGATCAATAGCCTCGTGGGCGACGACGGGGCGGCGCTCACTACTGACACCCAGGTAGCCGAGGCATTTCGCTCCTATTATGCTTCACTGTATGGGGAAGAGGAGACCTCCTCGGAAGACATCGAGGCCTACCTGGCCACGACGACTCTTACCGCGATCTCCAAAACCGCTGCGGAGGCTCTAGACACCCCTATTTGCCAAGATGAGGTCCTGGCGGCCATATCCCGATTGCGCCCACTCAAGTCCCCGGGGCCAGATGGATTCTCACCGGGCTTTTACAAACTCTTTAGTCGGCAACTGGCCCCAGTGCTCGTCCGCCTTTTTAATTCCTTTGAGGGAGTAGGCGCCATACCTCTGGACATGCTGGCCGCGGAGGTGGTGGTGCTGCCAAAACCCGGTAAAAAACCCACACACTGCTCTGCATTCCGTCCTATCTCACTGTTGAATCTTGACTTAAAGCTCTTTACAGGCATTCTTGCCGCGCGTCTTGGTCCGTGTCTTCCTGGTATTTTGGAGCCCGATCAGTCAGGCTTTGTACCCAACCGACAATGTAGTGATAATACTAAAAGGGTACTCCACCTTATTGACAAGTCGCATTTTCAAGCCTCGGACTCTGCGCTGCTCGCTATCGACGCAGAAAAAGCATTTGATCGCGTGAACTGGAATTACTTACAACAAGTTCTACGTCGCTTTGGCCTAAGCGACCACTTCTGCTCTCGCATAGCGAGCTGTTACCATCACACGCAAGCTAAGGTCCGCCTGGGAAGTTTGCACTCACAACCATTCGAAATCCAGCGCGGTACCAGACAGGGGTGCCCTCTCTCCCCCCTTCTTTTTGCTATGTATATAGAGCCGTTAGCGCAGAAGGTTCGGGACAATCCAAGGATTAAGGGTATTGACTTCGGGCGCGAACCCCATACTATCAGTCTGTATGCGGACAATGTCATTGCCGCCCTGGACCAACCTAATGACTCAATACCCGCCTTCATGGAGGAACTTGCCTCATTCGGAGCCGTCTCAGGGTTTCGAATCAACGTTGATAAATCCTTAATTTTGCCATTAGGCAAGAATGCATGCTCGCGGGCCCCTACCGTAGGTCAGGGGAGTGGTCTTCAGCTAGCTACCCAAGTGCCATATTTAGGGATTACTTTAACTCCCTCCACGGACCTCACGGTGTCAACTAATTATAACACTCTCATCGCCCAGATCCGGACGGACCTGACGCGATGGTCCAAACAGCCTCTTTCCCTACTGGGCAGGGTAGCGGCGGTGAAAATGTCGATCCTGCCGCGAATCCTATATCTGTTCCAAACGATCCCAGTTATGCCCCCGGCAGGCATTCTGAAAACCCTACAGGACACCCTGTTTGCCTTTGTCTGGGAAGGAAAGCGGGCACGAATCCACAAATTACTGCCATATAAGAGCATGGACAAAGGCGGTCTCGGTGTCCCAAACCTTATGCGATACTTCCAAGCATCTCAACTCCGATACCTAGTAGAATGGTACAGACCCGAGTCGGAGAAGAGATGGCTCTTCCAGGACAATTTGCTTACTATGTCTTCAATCACATAAAATGCTTACCGTCCCACTGTTTGGATACACAATGCGATCATAGAAGTAGCATGTGTAAGAAAGATACATTATTTGACAAGCTCCATTTTAACACAACCCAATTAAATCTGGTTGGTAATGACTCTATACGTATAGCCCCAACACATCTTTGGCATAATCAGATAGAATCCGTTCTGAGTTAACTATTGTAAAATTAAGAATCGATAGCCTGCACTGATACATAACATAACGACTGCCTTTTATTAACAACGAACAACAGGCTAATAATTAACCTCGAATAATTAACCTCGATTGAACAGCATATCGCCAGTGTAACATAATCGACAAACATAGCCTTAGCACACAACGGTATCATCCCAATCCAAAATGGCGGACGAGTATTTATAATAACCGGCAGATACTGCAATCTTCCGAGTCCGAAATCCACCAATTAGACGATGAAATCTGCCCCACAGAAGTACTTGATTAAAATGACTGATAGATATATCGAGTAAAATGACGAAAACATTTTTTTATTAAAAGATTTTTTCACGGAGTTACCATCATCCTATATTGTTATCCAACTCTAGCATAAATTACGTCTACAATTAAAAGGTCCTGTATGCTAAAATCGGGATCGATTAAAAAAGTACACTTTAAGTGAAAAGCACTTCCGGGTAAAACCGAGCAGAGATAGCATAAAAACCGGAAGAGGAATGTACTTCCATCACTATCGATGGAAACCCGGATGCAGAGGAGCAGGGAGGCCGAACAAGCCAGCAAAGGTAAGCGACTTCGAGAGATATTCCGCTCTCTCTTGTTTTATAAACTAAGGCTCTAACAAAACCGCTTAACAAGGGGAAGCCTTAAATGCCCCATAGGAAGTAGCACATAGAGAGCAGCGTAATAAAAAGTGTAACCGGGGGTTGTATCACAGCCCGTTTTTCTGACAAGCAGCAACACCGTAAATAGTCGAAAGCTCTATGTTGAAATGTATAGACAGGAACAAAATAAGAGAAGAATCCGGGGGGTTTACTATAGCCCTTGCTGTCAAGTAGAAATGCCGGCAGCTGTAGAAAGTCCTTTGCGTAAACGCATATGGTGTGCAGCCAGCATAGCCCAATATAAACGGGACGCAGGTGATCTTTATGAAAAACTACTGTTACCTACGTGCCCAAACTTACCCAATAATAATAAAGGGCTAGTTATGACAACAAGTAAAAAATGACCTTGATATAAGACTAATGCTTCCTTTGTAACACATTGGCCCAACAGAATAAACAGCGCCAAACAAGCCACCCTTCGAGTTCTACACCGAAGTGGAAGCAAAAAAGAACAAATGGTTTCTTTCCTGGTGAGTAGAAATTAACTCCCAACTAAGAGGTATAAGCACTAAATAAAGAAAACATTCAATACAGAAAATATACTAGACTACCTGTATCATTCTTTTCAGTGATCCTAATTTTAAAAAAGGAATCAAAGAAAGCTCCAAAAGTGAATAATCCACTTAGCAAATATCGGTGGCTCCTCTGTACCGTTACAATGGAAAAGGCAACCATAACAAGGTAATAGCAGAAGAAAACACTGATTTTCATCAGCGTCAGTGTACCTTTTACAACAAATAGATTGTAAACAATTGCCATTTCTTTCCTTCAATTTTAACAGAAGGTTTCGCTTTATTTGATCGGACACACTACTATATAAGAGTGGTCTTACCAACAACAAAGTCTCCAATTTAAAGGTACATGATTGCACTAAGAATTGAAGTCAACTGTTGTTAAATGTTAGTGGTAAAGGGTTAATTAAATCTACACGAACCTTGTTTTTTTATGATAAGGGTGGGGATAGGGCTATGCAGTGCAGATAAAGTAAAAAAGAATTTGTATGTTGTTGCACAGGAAAGGGTATCTAAAACATGTCATTCTGTTCACAGATCTTTGTTATTAATCTAGTCAAAACACGTCCTGAAGAAGGTGGAATTGTTCTTGCAACCACCGCAACGCCGCGTCGACCTTTGTCTTTTGACTTTTTAATGATTTTGTATATTGTGTGACTCTCTTGCTTTTGATGTTATTTGAAAATCACATAAACAATGATTTTATGGTTTTTAAATGTTTTTATAATTTAGAATGTAACCCTGGAAAGGGAGGTACCTAATAAATTGCACCTTTTATATATATTAGTTTTTTCAGTTTCTTCCTGTGCTATTCAATCTAAAGAAGATCTAGATACTGCATAGTAACCTTAGTAGCCATAAGCACTTAACCCCACAACACACTGCCCATACAACTTGAAGTTATTGGTCTAGTTAAATTGACCAGGTAACACACAGGGTCGCTCTATTTTCTTTGTATCTGCTCCCCTCCCTGTCACTGAACCAGGGGAACCTTCCAACTTACTTTTCTGTCTTCCAGGACAGGGCCATGGCACGGACTCCACTTTGGAGGGTTCCATTCCTCGCTAGACAACATAGGCCGAGGTACATGTTGAGGTCTCCTATTACGCGCACGACTCTACAGATATGGGATAGGGTGGCACACAAACACGGGTTGACAATCTTTCCCTCCCCGTTCACGCCCATATTAGATAACCCTGATTTCCCTCCAGGTGATGGCGCAGGTACATTCCCACAATGGCGAGACATGGCATGTCGTGCCGCAGGTGACCTTTTCGACTTACAGGGATTTCTCCCCTTCACGGACATTAAACAGGGGTATATCATAGAGAATCCTCATTTTTTCCAATACCTTCAACTCAGGCACTGGCTCACTGACCCAGATACCGCTGCGTTGGTGAGCCGTCCCATGTCCACCTTCGAAAACTGGCTACTTACTAAAGAAAGGGATAAACACCTCATTTCTGAACTTTGCAAAATGCTCACACCCCCACATGCCCAGGATAAAACATCAAGCCAGAAACGTTGGGAGGCTGAACTTGGTAGGGCTTTGACATTCAAAGAATGGGGATACGTCTATTACAGAGCTTCACACACCACACGCAACACCAAGGCGAGAGAGACAGCAGTTAAATTGGCTATGTACTGGCACCTCACCCCGGTCCGACTACACAGGGGGAACCTGGCACGCAGCGAACTTTGTTGGAGGGGATGTGGGGAAAAGGCACTCTGACTCACCTCCTTTGGGAATGCTCGGAACTCGGAGACTTTTGGAAGGTGGTCCTGGATGATATCGACACCACCTTTGGGACTGAAATCCCGAGATTTCCTGCATATGCTCTGCTAGGCCTACCTAACGCACTAACATTCCCCTTAAAGTCCCTGCGGGGCCGGCAAATGGGCATCGCCATACAAGCAGCCACACAGCACATCCTATCACTGTGGGGATCCACAGCTAAGCCTACACACACAGGATGGCTTCATAAGCTTTGGTTTACCCTTGGGATGGAGCGCATCCAAGCCACACTCACTAACTCTACGGATGCCTTTCGGAAAACATGGCTTCCTTTACTGACCCTCCTGTCCAAAGAATTCAATGAAATTACGTGCCCCAAATATCTTCGGGTCCTACGTCTTACCGATACCACCGAAGACCCGCGGTGACTTCCCGAACAGCTACACTAAACCTTACCGGCACATTGATGGACCTCTAGACACTCCAGAGCACACTGGTCGGGGTGGGGGTGGGGGGCTCAAGGGGGGGGGGGCAGGAGTTCTTGGTTGTTGTTGTTCTCCTCATGTCATATGATTGCAATGCAGATCTTTCGCACTCATGATGTCGTAATGGTTCTCTGGCATATTCATCTTGCTTTGTTACTTCGTGCTAGGGAAGACATGCTTGTCTGTCCCGTCCGCTATCTATGCCTCGTGCTTGTACAACCCGCTGAGATGTCTCGATAGATGCCTGTTGAAATACTCAATAAAATACATTTGAAATTAAAAAAAATATAAAACAACAAAAAGAAGAAAAAAAACTGTTCTTTTTAGAACTACCTCCAATTTAAAAAAAAAGGCTAAATTTTTTTAAAACTCTGTCATTCTTGTTTCCTTATGGGCCGCTCCCCGGTCCGCTCCCCGGTGCGCATACCGGGCGCTCCCCCCGAGCAAATAAAAAAAAAATATATATATATTTTGCACCGCGGGGCCCTTTTATAGCTCCCACATCAAACTTAGGGGGTCAGGGGGGTCTACCCTGCCCCCTTATGGTCATTTCCCCCCTTTTTTTTTCCACCTCTTGTGTCTCTATCCTACCGAGACACAAGATGGCGGCTGGTCCGGACTGTTTCGAATGTTTACAGACACCCGAGAGCCAATCAGCTTTCCGTGCGCACCTCGCGTGGCGCGCACGCTGCGCTCCCCGGTGTGCGTACCGGGGCGCTGCCATAGATATATATATTTTTTTGAACCTAAATTACACAAAATCCACTGGAGCACATATCTTGAGACATAGCAAAGGCACATCGGGCTACCAGTCCCTACAATTTTGCCAAGTTTGGTGGAAATCCATTCAGCCGTTCGGGCTAAAAGTGAGTTTGACCGCCCTATGGAAATGAACATGGAGAAAACACGTTTTGGGACCCCCCTTTTATCTCAGCCCCCGCTTGACGAATCCCCCCAAACTTTAAAGGAAGGACCGGAGCTCCGCGAGGCAAATTTGAGGAAATTTTCAGGCAGATTCGTCAACCTGCCCCAAAGTTATTCACAATAGAATTTTGAGATTTTGCATTGAAAAAAATCCCTGACTATAACTACCTACTGGCGACCGCCAGTAGGTAATGTATATATATATATATATATATATATATATATATATATAGATAGATAGATAGATAGATAGATAGATAGATAGATAGATAGATAGATAGATAGATAGATAGATAGATAGATAGATAGATAGATAGATAGATAGATAGATATGTGTGTGTGTTTGTCAATCATCACGCAAACTTAAAGAAATTAGAATTTTGGAAAACAAAAATATTACTCACCGAGCCCCACAACCTGGACATCTAGCACGTCAAGCAGGTCCTGGTGCCGGTCTAGGATGTCAGCTAAGTGGTGTGCCAGCTGCTGCTGGGTTCACTGATGCTCCTTCAGGCCATAACCCTTACTAGGCCTGCTGCCAATATGCAGAGGTGCTGCAGTTGCACCTAAAAGATTAGTGCAGCCAACTCAGCCTAGCCGAAATGAGGTGGGGCTACAATCCTGCTCGTCTGCGTCACCCACATAGCACTGGCACTGTCTGCTTCGATCATAGTGGACTGGACTTGTTGGGAGGGAATTGGTCTGGAATGGTAACTTGGAAAGGAAGAAGGAAACAGGGTGAGGGCAGGTCAGGAAAAGAAAACAAAAAATAAAGTACATAAAGTCACAAAAAACACATCAAAAAGTAAATATACACGGGGAAAGCAATGAGTACCATTGCGTTGTGCAACAATAAACATCTGTTATTCAGCGCCATGAGGCCCCTTTAGAGGTGAACGTGCACTTCACAAATACGCATATATTGCTATGTTATGTTAACAAATATAAGTGAATAAAAGGTGGAATTGGGAAGAGGGTGATCAGAAGCGAGTGGATGTGGTACAATTGTGTTGGAAAAGAGTGTAGACAGGAGAAAGCTAAACGGAAGCAGTGAAAAGGCAAAATGGCCAGGTGCTTGCACACCATGTGGTGCAGTCTGAGCTGATTTTTCAGTACAGATCGCACTACTGATGCTAAAACTCAACACACAATTAGATTAGATTAGATTTAGATTAAGAAACTTGTATAGCACAGCAGATGCCCACTCAGGGTTTCTTGCCGATTTAACAACATGCATGCGTGGTCTATCCCCAGCTAGCTCAAAATAGCCAAGTCTTCAATTATCTGCGATAGATGGTCAGTGAAGTGCAGAATCTTAGATGTTCCTGTAAGGGAAACCCGAATTTTGGGACGAGGTATGCAAAGGAGAGACCTTCCTTATTGGATTATTTAATCCTGGGAACTCTGCACAGAAGGAGGTTGCTAGAGTGAAGGCAACACCAGGTAGATATGATTTTATCAAGCCGATGATGTGGTGGGGTCAACCTCAGCCCTAACTTTGAAGACGTAACAGAGAGCCTTCAACTGGATATGTTTCTCCACGCCAGTCAAGCTCGTGCAGAAGAGCAGTGGTCGATGCAAGTTTTGACAGTCTGTAGGTCAGTCTGTGTAGTGTCTTACTACATTCTGCATTGTGCATTCTGCATTGTGCATTCTGCAACACCTGCATGCATCTTACGGAGGTTTTATTAACCCCAAACACAGAATTTTACTATAATCCAGGTGAAACAGTAGTGCCCGGAAGACCGTTCTTTGAGTGGGTAGAGAAAGAATCCAGATGTATTTCCGAAGCCATTTCAAGGTGGCAAAGCAAGTTGCTGACACCTTCGCACCAGAGGCTTCATGGAAAGCTTGGAATCCATTAAAAAGCCAAGATGCTTCACTTTAGTGTCAGGGCCAGGAATATTGCTCAAAGCATCTGGCCAGTGCTGAGGTCCACAGAGAGATGGATTCTTATCAAGCACCAGCACCTCCGTTTTGTCTCCATCCAGTTTCAGAGAGTTGTTATTCATCCAGGATGCTATGCATGCCAGGCAGGAGTTCAATGACAGAGCTGTGGTACTGATCAGATGACAGAGAGAACATTATCTGAGTATCATCTGCATAGAAGAATTGCGTTAGGCTGCAACTTTCCACCAGGTCCTCCAAAGGGCAAACAATGTTGAAAAGTGCTGAGGGCTGAACCCTGTGAAACCCCAGAAGTCAATTCATGATAGTTAGAAGAGTCACTGCCTGAGAAAACGATTAAGGTTCAGCCCTTCATAAAAGAGGATAGCCAGGCAAGTGCCGTTCCCTGGTGCCCCAATTGTGCCAGCCTCTGAATGAGCATATCATGGGACACAGTGTCGAAGGCAGCACTGAGGGCATAAATAGAGCAAAGTTTAACTCATGCCCATTTGCAGAACTCGTGGATATTGTTTCGTAACTTAGCTGAATTCTGTGTTGTAAAATGCTGCACATTTCACCCAGGCGTACAGTAATTACCACAGGGACCTCCTTGGGGTGGGTAAAGCTCACCTCAGGGAAGAAATTAGGAAACTCGGCATTGGCCAAACTGGAAGCCCGGTGATCACAACATCATTTGGAGGCCCTAACCCGCACCCCACCATCTACATATTATTAATATTATTATTATTATGTTTCTTATATAGCGCCTGAATCGACCCCCGAAGGGGTATCTCCACGCTTGCCTTGGGAACCCGTCCTGGCTTTTCCCTGTGAGATAGCCCCTACAGGGCATCCCCAAGGTGAAAGCCAGGCATCCCGCCGCGGGGGGGCCGTTGTGGAGATTATGCAAGCTTAATGCCCAGAGTTGCAGAGTGTGAACCCATGATTAGGTCAGGCACCGAAGCGAGAATTATCGAGTCCATGGACATTTGAGCTCAAGACCCTGCCGCCTCGGGAATTGAACCCTGGTCCCGGGTCTGACCTCTGCTTCAGGGTCTGCCTGCTCTAACCAGTGAGCCACACTTCTCCACATATACTCCCTTCCTGATGCCAACCTCTGTGCCCTAATCAAAGCTAAATATAACCTGAATTCCCTGTACATAGTTCAGGCAGAAAAGTCTTTCTTCTGGTTCTGTCATCAACATTATGAGTGAGGGAAGATTACAGGGAGAATATTAGCACTCCGACTCAAGCAACTAGACTCATCATTCCAGCACTGCAAAATGATTTTTAGGAAACATCCTGCACACACTTACTGACTTTCAGGCTTGCTATACCTCTTTGTACACCTCAGAAGGACAGGATACTTTGGAAGTGGAAATGGTTTTTATGAGGGCTTTACCTATCCCCTGTTGACTACCCCACAAAGGTATGCCTTAGAGTTAGACATCTCCGTGGACAATGCTGTGAGAGCCATGGACATTATAGTTACAGGCAAAGCCACCAGGGATAAAGGCTCCCAACAGAATTTTGTAAAACTCCCAAACACTTGTTGGGCCCATTGCTAACATCATCTTTTGGAGTAGTGTTAAAGTAAGAAAGCATCCCCAAAGAATTCACCAGAGCGAGAATCTCCTTAATCTCGAAGCCAGGTAAGGGCCTGCTTGAATGTCCAAGCTACAGGCCTATATCGCTTAATAACACAGACGTCAAGATTCCTGCGAAAGTGTTAGCCATTAGGCTGGGGAATGTTTGCAGATGGAATTTGTCCCATTCCGCACCTCGACCAACCGCCTTCACACCCTTTGAGATATATTTTTGGCAACCGTGGAAGTAGGTGAATGAGAAACGTTTGCTGCCTTTGCATGCCAAAAAGACATTCAACCATGTAAAATTGGGCTTTCTCTTTTGCACAATGGAACGTTTGGATTTAGGACCTAATTTCCCTACTTCAGTCCGCGGCCTGTACAGCAACCCAACTGCATCCGTCTCTAGTGGGGGGTTCTCTCCGCCATATTATAACATACATGTAGGTACGTGCCAGGGTTGCCCCATCCCACCTATTGTTGCTTATTGCTTTGGAATCAATGGCCATAGCCATAAAAAGGTAGACCCTGGTCTATCCCATGATCAAAGGTGACCACTTAGCACTTTCTTATGCGGACAAGGTATTACTGACACTGTTCCGGCGATTAGACTCCACTATGGCTCTGATGGCTCTGTTCAACTCATTTTCTATTTTTAACAGAATATCGTAAAAATTGGTGGTCAAAATTCGAAGCACTCCCATTACCCTCTCCAACATACACAAGGCATTACACTCTTTACCTTTCACATGGAGGCAGTCCCAATTGACGTATCTTAGCATATTTATGAATATAGGTCTAGATAATACGATGTACAATAATATTGTTCCTCTACTAAAGAAAACAAAAGTGGATTTTCTGAGATGGAAAGGCCTGCAGTTATCTCTCTGGGGTAAGTTCAGGTCATTAAAATGTCATTTCCCCACGGTTTAATGGATTGCGGATGCTTTACCCACTGATCCCTGCCAAACTCCTTAAGGATTTAGAAAGGTATATCTTTGCATATATTTATTTATTTATTTTATTTAATGCGATTTTATATAGCGCGAACTGTACCCGAAGGTGTCAGAGCACTTTACATAAGAACCAGTTGTAAAACATAAGGATTTAGGATTACATGCGTTACCTAAACGATACACACAGAAAAGTATTGCAAATGTACAAGATGTAAAGTCACCCAAAGAAGAGACTGGTGATTATAGTTATGTCTATATACATAGGGAAGGGATATGAGTGGATGTACTCTAAGAGTCACATAGGGATGGTAAAGAGTGCAATGGTCTACTGCATATGCTAGTGATTAGAGTTATCTTTATATACACTGGGGGGGGGGGGGGACAAACCGCGATTGGCGGACTTGAAATGACAGTGAGTGGACTCCATCTCCCCAACATGGAATGGTATTGTTTGGCCTATCAACTGGCTAATTCCATATATATGTGGAAAACACACTGGGAAAATCCAGTTCGGTCTCATATGGAATGGCATTTGCTCAATTCTCACAGAAAGCTGACTGTGTTTTATTATTTGCCACTTTCACAGCTGTGGAGGCATGCCCAACACACACATGTGTTGAAACGTGCCCTGCCATGTTCCCTGATTCTCATATGGAAGGATATTAGAAGGGATGCTGCAGGATTTTACTCTACCCTGATAGATGCCATTTAATCTTGCCCCATCACCACAATCTTGCGGACCTGGTGGGAAGTGCATCTATAGACATAGTTCTTGGAGGATGATCCAGATTTACTTATGATCCATCATGATGAAGAGCTTTGAGAGGCGTGGCTGATGTTCAGCTATTTTAAGATCTTCCATCGCTGCCACAGGTCCCTTAAGAGGCTCCATAAGGCAAAGTTTTAACTTTGTCCATATTCAGAGTGGTGATGCAGACAAGATCCCTAAGAGATAGTGAATATATTGTGGGAGTGACCGCACCCACAACTCTACTTGCAGCACATCTGGTACGTGATCAGACAACATTCGGCCATGGATGTCACCTTTACACCACAACTTGCTCTCTTACATGATCCCTTCGACCTCACACCGCTGCCTACGCATATGACCAGGGGGCTGTCTACGGCCTTGGCAGTGACGAAAATGGGCATTAGACTGTGGAAAAAATATACAACCCCGCCCTTCACACATGGTGGAAAGATATGAGCAAAGTAGAGGCAATTGAAAAATTGATATATGCTCTGAATGATAATTTACCCTAATGTGAGGAGCTATGGGGCAGTTTCTTGACTCTGGCCAATCCTCAACTAGCGATCACTACAGATAATGGCCATGCTCACTTCTAGATCAGCCAAGTCCCCCATCATGTTTAATAATTACTTTGGTTAAGAAGGCGCACCCACAGGCAGATCCTACTTGCTGAAAGCGGGGTTCAATTTCTGTGTGATGCCTTGGAGATGCGAAGGGGTAGTTTGACATGTTTAAATAGTTTAGAATTGTGCATATTTAGTGGGTTGCCGCTATTTTATGTTTTTCATCCTATCTTTGACCATAATCATGCATTACGTGGTACTGAATAGGTGATGTTGAGAGTTATTAGGTGTGGATGCAGGAGGCATGAATGTATTTAGATCATGTGTGTGTGATTATTTCTTTCTTTTTTATCCTGAGCGGGTTCCACCCACTAATATTGTGTGACCTTTCCGTCTCCTCCTGTTCTTCTTTCTCCTTTCATAGGCTCATTTTTTAAACATGTAAGCATGATGTAATTGGTCTGTGAAATGTGTTTTGCTTCCTCTTGTAATGGTAAAACAACTAAAGCATTGAGGGGCAGATGTATCAACAGCCTGATTTGTGAATCTAAAATAGCGATTTTTTTAGAAATCGCTATTTGAGATTTGCAAACAGGGATGTATGTCGAAAATCTTTTATGATTTCTTAAAATTCCTTAATTGCGATTAGCAAATTGCAAATCGCAATTAAGGAATAATTTCGATTCAATTCTATGGGCCAGGAGGCCCATAGGAATGAATGGGAAGTTATTCTCAATTTGTTATTCCCAATTTGAGAATCGCAAATTGAGAATAATTTCAAGGGTGCAAGGGTGTCATAAGGACACCCTGATGCACCCCTGAAATGAACATGTGTGCGCATGTGGCGCACACACATGGCCTAAGGGCATGTATGGGCACCATATGGCACCTTCACAAATGCCAAAACGTGCATTTGTGAAAGAAATCGCAAATTACCACCAACTTGAAGTTGGTGGTAATTTGCGATTTCTTAATGAGAAATCGCACAGCTTGGGAGCTTCATACATAGGATTTAAGGAACCGCAATTTGCGATTCCTTAAATGCTGATGCAAAATTAAGGAATCGCAAATTCCTTAATTTTGCAATGCGATTTTCATCATATATCGCATTTTCCGTTCTTTTTGTCGTAAACGCTGCTTTTTTGCGAATAGCAGCATTTGCGACTAAAAAAAGGGATGATACATATGCCCCTTAAATACAAAAAAGGTTAGATATGCTATGCACCTTTACTATTAAAACCTTAGAAGTATGAATTAAATGAATTGATTGAATTGCATATAGAATTCATCTGGAAGCCCGCTGTCATATGTGAACAAGCATTTACAATGCAATGGTCTCGGCTTTGTTAAAGTTAGAGCTATTGGCATTGCAAATGACATTTTATTATTTTTTTTATTTCTAAAACAGAAATAAATGGTATTGTCATTTACAATGGCAATAGGTGAGCATTAGAGAGTAGTAGAGAGTATTAGCGGACACAGAGCCACACACAGAGCCACACACACACACAGGGCCACACACAGAGAGCTACACACACACACAGAACCACACACACACACACAGAGCCACACACAGACAGAGACACCCACACACATACACAGACAGAGCCACACACACACAGACAGAGCCACACACACACAGACAGAGCCACACACACACACAGACAGAGCCACACACACGCACAGACAGAGCCACACACAGAGAGCCACACACAGAGTCACACACTCACACAGAGTCACACACACACACAGCTAGCTTGGAGTCAGGCGCTATCGTGACGTGTTCCAGCCCCGATTGAAGATGGCCGCCGCCTATGGCACAGTGTTGTCCCACTTGAAAACCACTTTCGAAAAAATGCCATTAGCCAATCACAGATAGGGCTGTCATGGGTGCTGTTAATGGTCCCTGCAAAGGCGAAAACGCAACATGATCTTTTTAAGCCTCAAAGCTATCAGCCAATGAAAATCTGGCTTAATGGAGCCAACTAGCAGGTCAGTGGCAGACTGGAATTGGGTGTTAGGAGGGGATAGGAGACTACGGTCGGAAAATCTTTTAGGGGCTGATACCTACGAATTTCCTTCTGGTTCGCAATGCAATGACGTAGACAGGACATGGTTGAGATTGTCACGTAACCCTTTCTAATCTTGGCCTCAGTCCGAGACCTAAAACACTATCCACATAGACTCAAAACAAAGATAACAAACGTCCATCCACAAGCCCTAGTATAGCGTGCTACTCGTGCGGGTAAGCGCTAGATAAATGCTGAATAAGAGTATTTGTTTATTATGTTGTATTATAAATAACTCTCTAAGTAGAACGAATGCTCTTGTGAATGATCCCAATTTTTACCGTTTTGCTGACTCCAAGCTTAGCCAGTACGTATAGGTCATGCTTTTCTGTATTAATATTATTAATGCACATAAGGAAACTAACGAGGGGCGGAGCCTTTGTAGATGCATCCTTAGTTGATTAAATAACGCCAATAAAGCAGTTATTTAATCAACTAAGGCACACATTTTGACCATTCCACCAATTTCTTTTTTACCAATTCCCAGTTACCCTTCGAGTAGTTTGTCAAAACACAAGCAAATTGGTAAACACAGAGGACTACCAGAAATAAGAAGAAAAAAATACAACGTAGACAAGTGACCACGCCTTGACTGGAAATCATCGATACCGTGTCAAAAGCCAGGGCCTTTCGCACATGGAATTGATTCATGCTGTCAATCGATGCTTGATTTAAAAAAAAGTTGTCTGAAAAACTGTACTATTACATTTTGCACACGTGAAGCCAACAGGGAGTATATACAGTATTCTAACAATGAAGACACTATACAAAGTCAATGCTACATTTCTGGACGTTTTCAGTTGATATTGTTAGTGGTTACATTGGGAAAAATGCATTACCGTTTCAAGATGGCTGCCGTCTTTACATTCCCATTTTTATCAGACAGCCAGCTTGGAGTCAGGCGCTATCGTGACGTGCTCCAGCCCCGATTGAAGATGGCCGCCGCCTATGGCACAGTGTTGTCCCACTGGAAAACCACTTAAAAAAAAATGTCACTAAGCCAATCACAGATGGTATTCACCTGTTACAACGCATTTTTTACTCCGCACTACCACTACAACGCGGGCATTACAACGCATACCGTTACAACGCATTGCGCTGGGGGGCGCTCTAGGATAAGAGGTAAGTTTAATTTACTATCCAACACCTTCCCTAGGGTCCACGGGGACTGGAGTTAGAATAGTAAATTATACTTACCACTATCCAGCACCCCAAAGCGCTATGCGTTGTAGCGGTATGCGTTGTAAATACCGCGTTGTAATGGTACGCGGAGTAAAAGTATGCGTTGTAACGACATACATCCATCACAGATAGGTCAGTGGCAGACTGGAATTGGGTGTTAGGAGGGGATAGGAGACTCCGGTCGGAAAACTTTTTGGGGGGTGATACTTACGAATTTCCTTCTTGTTCGCAATGCAATGACGTAGACAGGACATGGTTGAGATTGTCACGTAACCCTTTCGAATATTGGCTTCAACGTGACTCGTTAAAGCGCGGGAAAGCAGTGTTCACCTCTAGGATTGACACAGAGCTCTAAGTATTTACCACTAATGGTCAACAAAATACTCATCCCAGCACCCCTGGGGAACTGAACTGAACATTATTAAGTGCCACCATGTTTCTCCGAGGCGAGGCAGAAATGCCTCGGAGAAACGCACGGTCATTTTCGGATTTCTCTCCTCTTCCCATTGGCTGGAAGGTAAAATTCCAGCCAATGGAAAGAGGAGGGAAAAAAAACAGAAAGAAAGTAAAAAACACACCCCGTCTTCAACTGAGTGATGCCCCTCTCCTCCAATGGCTGGCCTCCATTTAGTAAGCCAGCCAATGGAGAAGAGGGGCGGGTTCAAGCCCCCATATTGTAGACATAAAGTCTCTGAGCGAGACTGCACAAGCGCAGCCTTCGCTAGTCCGAGACCTAAAAAGGGGCGCAAACCACCTTTGTGAAATGTTAAAAGGCTTTTCCAAGCAGAAGAGACCATCATTGCCAGGGCTGCACAGGCCTTTTATTCCACTCTGCATTTCCCTGATGGGTTGGAGCCCTTGAAGCCCCGTTTTGGACGATCATGGCCACTCTTGGTGCCTCTATCACTTTCTTCAACTGCCAGTTACCTGACTGCACAGTAGGCTTAAAGAGAGAGAGAGAAAGAGAAAGAAGAAGTGACAAAGTGAAGAGAAAATGCTCAAACAGGAAGAGGAGCAAAGGTGAGGGAAAGACTGGAAAGAAGTAAAGAGAGAGATTGAGAAAGGAGGCAAAGGGATGGGAGTGGATTGAACATTTTTGCAAGGGCGGCTTGTGGATCCCCAGTCTAACTCTGACCAGTGCCTGAGCCAGTGGGACTGCATGTGAGCTTTATTTGGTACTTTACTGCAGCTGTTTACAAGCATTACAGAAGCATCACCTTCTCTAACGAGTGGAAAAGCACACAGAACACATGTAAGGCCATTTTCAGTACTGACTGAGCAGGTACTTTCCTGCTATGTCTATTTTTAAAGGCACTGGTTGAACTCCACATACCAAAATGAATGGGAAGGACTGATGGAACACATCCAGCATTGTGTAAATCACCCATGTGAACAGGCTAAGCCCAGCCAAAAGGCAAATAACCTGATGAGCTTCCTTGATCAGTGTAACACCGAATTGAGTCTGTCAGTAGACTAATGAATCCTCTCTGGTAATCTGTGTGTTTGACAGCGCTGCCACAGGTTTATACCCAGCTGGTCCATTAAAGCCTATATTTATAAGGTTTTGATGCAAAGGAGGGTAGCAAGCAAAATAGCTGGGATTTGTTGCTTAAACTGAAGAGAGCAGAACTACACCATATCTACCAAGACGTGGTGCAGTTCTGCTCTCTCCCTGCACTGGTGCACGTTTTGCAGGCCCCCTTGCACCACAGCAGTAGGGTGTCTGCATTGTGGTCAATATAGTTTTTGTGCAGGAGAGAGTCTCTTTATGACAATAACTAGGCTGAAAGGCAATTTCCTCTTTGTATGTGTGCCGCAGATTGATTTAAAGTCGAGAAGATATAAAAATATTTACACCAGCCTCAGGGAGGTATAGGTTTGGGCGCAAATCCATGTGTACAAGTCTTGGTATATATGGATTTGTGTCAGATTTCCTGGGTGAATTCTCGAAAGCGCCAGCACGACACCAGACATCGGAGAGCCCATCTGCCATTTGGAAAGCCTCCAGTAATCCCAAGGGCGTCTCTTTCCGCCCAAAGGATTACAATGTCAGATTCCAACAGTCTTTCTGTGCTGGCCTTTACGACACAGAAAGGCTGTAGGAAATGTCTCTTTGGGGGCCCCCAGCAGGGCCCCCGTAGGTGCACGGCCTCCGGTTGGAAGCCGAGGGGGCACCAGGTGCCCCCTGTTGATCACCCCATGGCAGGCACCTTGAGGTGCCTGCCACAGGGTGCAGGGATGAACTGCACCTCTTCTCTTTACAAGTCAGAATGCATGCTTCCATTGTAAAGAATAGGAGTGCGACTGAACCGTGTTTGGTTGCAGCCTACTTATTTATTTATTTATTTTATAAAGCACTCAAATCACCCCAGAGGGGTATCTCTGCGCTCCGGATGGCTGGGTTGGGACCGCCGACAGGAGGTCGGTCGGTCCCAGGTCCCTAAGTGTACAAAATTTGAAGTGAAGCCTTACATCAATAGGCCTTGTTATGTGTGGATGTAGCTAATTGCGACCCTTGTTCCTGGACTAGTAAAACATTCTGTTAATGCTAACCAGTTACTTCTTAAAAAGGTCTCCTTGTTTGTGACCAGAAATAATATAGATTGTTTTGTTAACTTGATGAATCTTCCCTTACAAACCCAACCCTTTTAAACATCTGGCTCCACAGTTTGGACCGCCATTTTCCTGGAATCACTGTCCATGTCTGAAGCCTGGCAACTATCTACTTCAGGTCTGCAAGCTGCATCTATTATTTGAAACAGGCCATAATGTGGCTGGGTTACTGCATTGTTGGTTTTTCATCTTTTATACACATATCCTGTACCTTGCAATCCTTTTAGATTATGTCAGGGGACATATGAATAGGCATGAAGGAAAACTGGCAGATATTATGTAGCCAGAGGTAAAGCTGAGATCATAACTATCAGAGCACCTCTGTTAAGGTAAAAAGCCATTGATGTAAAATTCAAGCACTATGCTAAATATATGGCTTCATGCCAAGACCAGTTGTTGTGTACAGGTTCCGCTTCTAAGATCACCTGATACTCTGTGGGACCGATATTATCCCAACAGACACATCAGAGCAGACACTTCCATAAGAGAGCACTGTAAAGTAATGTTTAGGGCTGGCTAGAGACAGCTTTATTTGACCATCAGCCTCTTGTTTAAAAAATAATAAATAAAGACACACATACATACACACACACACACACACACACACACATAAAGGGCATTTTGTTAGCCCTCTTCATTCATTAGTCTGTACAACTGCCATTCACATTCAACTTCTACCCACAACAGTATGCAGCATAAGGTAATGGGCCATCCCACTTTAGCAAGTGGCTGTCTTGCACATTGCCTGGCAGCCCTTTTACTGATAATATAGTTGAAACCGCTTGAAAAGGAGCATGCTTCGGTGCAGGGTAGTCTTGGTTTTTAACGCTAAAATATCTGGAAGCATCGGGGCATAATCTCAAGGAGTTATCGTAGAGTTAACAGCACTTTATCACAGCCAAAGTCACGAAAATTTTATCTCCCCATCTACATTCTGGTACTAACAGCCCTTATCACCAGTTTACCCGCGATAACAGCCACAAAAAAAATTGCCACAGATGACCCCGGCAACTATCGCTAATGAGATGCAGAGTAGGCGTTACCGTGCCAAAAGCCGCTACAACACCACTCGTCAGCATTCTCAACGACCAGCCAGACCAGAGATAAGATCACAAAACAGGCGATAAGGCACTTTAGCAGCAGGAAATTAACACCTGCTCTGACTTGGTGTAAAGTCGTACGACATCCAGCACCACAAAAGGTAGCCCAGCCCAGAGCCACACCTGAAGGGCAACAGATGCCATGGAGCCACTGATCATGCATGCCGGACACCCAAGGCCACTACCCCAGGACCACTTCCACCCCCACCCCCCCCCCCCCCCACCCCGGGCCGTACCCCGGGCACCCCACACCTTCCCCGGACCAAGAAATTGTACATCACGGCACGAAATCGCCTGGTGTCACACAATCACAAAAATCAACACACATGTGAGTACAAAAAAACGGATTCATTCATTCACCAAGTCGAAACAAAATATCACATTCTTATTTGTCTCCAAACAACTATTATGAAGAGTCATGGTGGGGCATCCCTGGACAATCTGTGAGTCATTGCCTGCAAGACAATATCCAAGATAAGAAGGTGTGCCAGGCACTCATCAAAGGACAGAGAGAGAGAGAACGAGAGAGAGAGAAAGAAAGAGAGTAAAACAAAGTGAGAGAAAGAGAGAGACTGAAAAAGGAGCGCAAGGCCAATCGGGCCCTTGGCACCTACAAACATGCTAAGTGCTGCGTGTGTTTAGTAATTGGTGCACCCCAAATCACAGGCCTGGCATCAAAGTCAGTGCGAACGCCAGATCACATTTAAGAAATGGCAACAGTGGTCAGACTAAAATTAGGTATGCAATCTCCTTTTTCTCAATACACAAGGCGGAAGGACAACCGAATCCCCGACCTTGGTCCTGAATGCGGCTGGCACACCTTACGTGCGATACCATACCAGCCTCTGACTACTCCCACACCACGGACTGCACTAATGAAAGACCAATGTGCCCACACCCACACACACACACTTGTCCCTGCACGAGCTATACCTGCAAAGGAAGCCCTTGACACATTGGTAAAAAACAACCCATACGTCAAAAGGGTGCACACACATATGACTCATTGCCCAGAGCTGTGGCGTATCGTCCACCGAACTGCCGCCCATCTGAGGATTGCCAGTGCTACGAGACCGACAAATGTATTGGCAGGCAATCCAATGGCAGTGTGGTGAATTAGTTTCTGTCTGAGTTTCCGTCTTGCCTACGTCACCTACGTCCAGCCCTGGTTCCACTATCGATCATGCACATTCGAGTGGCCCATGGACATCTGCCTATCCAACACAATGGTAGCTGAATTGGATTATGACCTGACAGTGCGCCCCCTGTTGGCCATGAACAGGGGTGTCACTGGGATACCCGTGAATGGGATGCACTGATCTTTGTTGTATGTGCTGGCAGTTGTGCATGGGAGATTGCACAACTCCACATGTGCAGTGACAACATTGAGGCGCTCCCCTAGTGGGCTGTGTTGCGGATTGGTGAAATGGCGTGGACTGAGCACATCTGCCAGGACCAGTTATTGGATTGGCTCACCCTGGTGTTCCTTGAACCCGACAACGATGTACTATTGGAACAGATTGCCCATGAAGCTGCGCTTGCATTCATGGACAAGTAACCACGTTCCTGCAGCCAAATCGGATTGTCACCAACAGCACAGGTCCCAACACCTTATTGCATCGTGGGGACTGCTCGCATATCCCACCACAACAGTTGACATCTCTGCCTTTGTCTGGACTCAGAAAGCATGTGCGTGGAACTACACGTGTGTACCCACACCTGTGCAAGGTGATGCAGTTCCATGGTCGGAGCAGCACAGCGCTGTTTGTCAACTTTCCCAATTTGGACATACTGCTGGGGGGAGAGTACACACATGGCAATGTAGTACAACATGTGACCTTGTTGGACCCTTTCACCTGATCACTGTCAGCAGAGCAGATAGTTGGAGCTGTCCTGTGGTGCAGCACTATGCAGATCCCATGGGCTGTGAGTCGTGTCCCCTCACACAGGGCAATGAGCAGATTCCAAACATCACATGACTCGTCCAGCAAGGCATGTGGGCTGAAGCCATTGCCATCCGTAATGATTTTGTGTACATTTTTGCCTCCCTATTTCTTGCACCTCGACATGTTCCCATGCTGCGTGTAAGTGTCTTAGGCATTTCCTTGCATGTTGCGGCCCTTGCCTTGTCCGTACTGACACGCACATGCCAATAAAGTCTACGCAACTTCACTGGTGTCTAACTGTGATGAGTGTTGATTAGATTGACAAATCGTGTGCCACAATGAGCATCATTCCCTACACAGGGAGGGACTGACTGACGAATGTACAATGGGGTGGGTCCCTTTTGACAGCTCCACCTCTGTGAGCCAAACATTGTGTTTGTGATTGTTGCTGGCAGACCTATGCACTTATGTGTCTTCAGCAATGTGAGTATGGTGTCCACACTCTGGCCATGTGGAGCTATGTTATACATCAAAACAGAATGTGTCCAGACAGATGTGTGTGAGTAGGTATGCGAAATGAGGTTCTGTTGTCACATGTGATGGAGGACCCCACGTCTGGCCTGCTACTGATTTTGTCATTTCTACACACAGCCTTATTTAATACATGGACGTTGACATATGTTGGGGGGTTGCAAGATTGTTGTTCATGTGCAATGGGGCCACAGCTAGTTCACACCTTCACAGTCCTCTAATTGGCCATCTGGCTCAGGGTCAAACATGCGCATTGATGTCATTTACCAGGGTGTACCTTCTTGTGCAATCAATGTCCCTACATCCATCCATACTTCAATACTTGAGTGAACATGGACATGACACATCTGGGTGATTTTGTATGTTTTATTCACATTCTGGTGAATGCCAGGCTTGGAGCTGTATACGGCCATCCCAAGTCCATGTTACATGGTAGCACAGCGGTGGGCCAACCAGAGTTCTTTGGGGATTGAAAAGTGAATTGGAAGGGGGAGAGTGCAGTCTGAAGCAGGATTGCTGTGGAATTGGCAACCAGTGAAGATATGGTAGTCCAGGTTGGGGTCCAGATGAATGTCGCATAGTGTTCCGGGGGTCAGTGGGAGGTGTTGTCCCAGTGCATGATGCAATGGGCTGAACCAGGCAGGGACAGGTCATATGGCGGGGATGGATGCTACTACCTCCTTCCTCACACAGTAATCATCATTCACATCTTACTTCTCTGATACTTCATCTGTGTCCGGTGTGTCCAGTATGTGTGTAGTGGTGTAATTGCTGAATCACTGTGTGCCACTGAAATATCAGGGTGTGAAGGTGATAGGGCTGCATCACTGTGTGCCACTGACACATCAAGTGTTATAGTCAACAGTTGGTCCTAGACATTGATTCAACATGCAACACAGTTCCTATAATAATATGTTTCAAATTATTTATTTTTTGGTCGCCTTTGGATTAAATACTGTGGTTGATGTAAAACAGAACATGATAGATATAGTAGCCCAGAATATCAATTGGTACATGAAAAACAGATAAGATGTACAAATGCCATTTGGTATTGGATAGGTAAACTGTTCGTACCGAGTGTGCAGCTATTTAGTGTATTGAAATACACCTGTGCTCTATTTGTAATTACTTTCTTTTGAGTACTATCGTGGGGCATCCGGCTGGGTGCACAAGGACAATAATATTGCTTTTAGATAATGTAGAACGTAGTAGATGAACACCATTCATCCACAAACGGCAATGTCTTTCACTATAGACGCCCCCCACGAACGGGGATATATTTTTACTACAGACGCCGCCTAGAAATGGTGGTTTATCCATTACAGATGCCCTGTAGGTTACTAAGCAACCACGCTCACGGTGAGGAGCGCCGCCTAAGAAAACCATGACGTATGCGCGCCGGTTGCTATGCTACCGGTGGGCTACGTTGGGTACGTTGCTTCTGCGTTTCCAGAGAGGCAGTACGGAGTTATCGGCTGCTAAAATAGGAGAAGATTTGTTCCTCCGTAGTCGTGATATCGACTTGAGGTACGACTATCAAAAAGAGTAGCCCCATTTGGTGTTTTTTAATGTTCTTTTCCCCTATGGACACTGAGTCCGGTTTATAACTGAGGTGTTCCCGCTCTCTTTTAGCAAAAAAACCTACACTAACGGCGGAACGCTATCGTGGTACAACTCGTGGGTGAGTACGACCCACGTTTTCTCTCTGAAAATAGGGTACGAGTCATGAAATGTTATAGCCGGGCAACATTATTTGTAGATACAGTATGAGACTGTGAGTAACCGGTCTCTAATGCATGAATAATTACGAAGAGGATGAGAGCATTTTAGGCACATCTCTCTCTTTTTTGCTAAAACGACAAACAATAGCGAAGCACTAAAAAGATACCCAATTTCTAAACATGGTGACATATACCCAATTTTTAAACATGGTGACATTTCTCGAGTTATATGAATTTGTAGCGCCATTCATAGAATTGATGCTCCCGACAACCAGTAGCACTGACGGCTACCTTGTCTTTTGTTTTTTATCCTCTTTCAGTGCTAAACTTGGCACTGTGAAAAATCAAAACGTGGGTGCGGAGTAACATCGCACAAGTGGCACACCATTTATGGGTAAGTTTGCACCCCGCCTTCTTTTGTTTAACTCTGTTAGACATGATTTGGAGATATTTAGCCCGCATTTTCATTTGTTGTTACAGGTGCCCATTGACATTGGGGTTATTTTAACCTATGTGCACATTGAGTAACCCTTCGCCCTCCCTTGCCCCGTCCTGATGAAGACCCGTCCTTGAGGAATCCAGTTACCCGGTTTTCTGTTTTGGGTCGAAACGTCGACAATCTCCTTTGGAGCCTGCACCTACATTTTCCTGTCCCGTCCCCCCCTCCCAATCCCCTTGCCAGTGTTGCAAATCAAGGAATACGGAGGATTTCTCAACCATGTGCCAGCGAAAAGAATTAAATTTTTTGCGAGCTCTTAAAGTTAGGGCAGGCTCATTTAGGTACATAAATCATTTTCACTCTTTTTCATTGATCCTCTTGATCAATGACATGAGCACATACTCTCACTCTTTTCTGTGCATGTCATTGATATTAGAACCCCTTGTTTTGTAAATATTTGTATTTTATAATTGCTATTTTCAAAATGTATATTAAATTAGAAAGTCTCTTGGACTTTATTGAGACTTATTTGTTTCAGGTGTGTTTTTCATGTACCAATTGATATTCTGGGCTACTATATCTATCATGTTCTGTTTTACATCAACCACAGTGATTTAATCCAAAGGTGACCAAAAAGAAATAATTTGAAACATATTATTATAGGAACTGTCTTGCATGTTGAATCAATGTCTAGGACCAACTGTTGACTATAACACTTGATACCCAGGGCCTTTGACTACAATTGGGTTACCCCTTGTTTTATAACAACTGACACATCAAGGGTTGGAGATGTGTGTGGTGGAAGTTCCCGCAGCAGTTATCTGGGACAGGCTCAGTGGCAGCAAAGACAAGTTGAGGAACTGCAAGGCATGGAAGATCCCAGCTACATCTCGCTGGTGTTCAGCCGTGGCAGCCATGCTTCCAGCCTGCATCTGATCCATAGTCTCCATTGTCCTGCACATCTGTGCCAACTCTGTGCTGTCCTCGCTGGTGCCTGTCTGACTAGACATGTCTTATATCCGAGTAATGGCCCCAGCAATATCACCCAAGGATTGTCAGGGACATGTGCAGACAGTGGATGTCCACTAGGGACTGTAAGTGGTCCCTGATAGAACTCAGACACCCACGTATGGCATCGAGTTTGGCTGTCACAAGCTCTAAACCCACCCGCAGCACATCAGACATTTTCACCTGGCAACCCAACACACGGCGTTGGAATTTCATGTTATGTTTGAGGGGTCCTGGGAGTCAGCCGTGGTGGTGTGTGTTTCCTGCTGTGTGCTCTGTACAGGGGGAGGGGTCACATTTAGGCAGCTGGGCTGCCCTGCTCCTGGGGGTAGGGTGTGGAGGCTGTCCTTTAGCCATTGGAGGGTGTCTGTGCATTTTTTGCAGGTTGTCCTCTTCATCATCACTGATGAGATATGTGGTCTGCTCTGCAGTAGTTGTCGATTATCCCTCTGCAATATAAAGGGGAGATGCAGGTCAACAGAGTGTCCCATGTATGTTGACATACCGACTGCATGACAATGTACATTGTGACTGTTTTGGTGGAGCTGACTATTTGATGGCAGACAGTGGGAATTTCGACTACATGATAGATGTGTGGTTGTACTCGTACATTATCATCACACTGTGTCAGACAATGCCACATGTGAGTGGCCAGTTACTGCGCACAAGCAGAACCTGTTGTGTCCTCTGTCCTGTGGTGTAAGTGTTGCACTTTGTACCACATTGCCATCAATGTTGATGTGCTGTGATTGCTATGTGTGTGTGATGCATTGTGGGTGAGTCGCCCTGTAGCTAAGATTTCACTGACCTTTATCCCTTTGAGGCTGTGTGCCTTTGAATAGTGTGCTTTACGGGGGCTGAAATGTTTGCGACTTGGTTCATATGTGCTCTTGACCAGGTTTTGTGGTCTTGTGCATTGTTTGTCTGCTGATGTGTAATGGACATTGAGAGAGCGCAAACTGAACGAATTGTATCAGTGCATCACACTTACACGTAGTACGCACAATCATGAAGAGAAATGCCATGAGTGCCGAGAATATATTCATCTATATTTAGAAATGTGTAGTTAATCTAGAGATTTTATATAGAAGTGGAACTAATGCAGAAATGTGTGAAAATGTATAACCTTATTAGACGTGATTAATCCTGATCCATGTCGTGTAGCTGCTAAAATGTAAGGATGACATGCTGCAAGCATAGAACGAAGTAGGCCTCAGAGCCAGAGCTGAAAGGGTGGGGAAAGGTATTCATTTGCACGACGTGGATTGCACTAAATGATATTTAGTAATTCTGTTTTCAATAGGTTTATATTTTATAGATGTGTTTACATAATCCTAAAGTAGAGTATTAACATGATGTATCGATTAATGAAAGGAATTGAAGAATATAATCACTATGAGAAATGTTGTAGGCCTGAAATGTTTAACCATGCTTGATTTACACGTATTAGTATGAGCCAAGTGCGCCGAGACATAATGTTGCAAACTTCTGTTAGAAGTTTATGAGAAATGGGATCCTAGCTGCGGATGTCTGTCTGCGGGTGCGAGGAGGGATCCAATTAAATATTGGATGAATAGGATTCTGTTCAGGGGAATGAAACAGACATGGAGGAGGGTTTAGGAATGTTTGAGGGGTATCGGCGGGCCGGAGAAGAGTCTGAGAAGCAAGGTCAACTCTAACGCACGAGGCCCCAATGAGGATCATCATGGAAAAAGCCAGAAGCAACACCACGTGAGGGGCGTCTCACGAGGGGCGTCTCAAATGAGATTGTGTTTTTGTATTAGGGACAGCACCCCTGGGTGGAGTTAGAGCAGATGCCTGAGGACCCTTTAAAGAGCGGATGGGTAGGCAGAGAGGGGTCATGACTGGAGATATAGGTTTTCACCTAGAGACTAAGAGTGAGTGATCTTCCTAGGAAGTCATTCACCACTGACACCTTCTGTTAGGTTGGGATTTTGTTAAGTAGGGATACCATCCAGAGCAGGGTAGGGATAGCCTAACCTGAAACCTTTATTCCGGCTGTAAATGACTGAGAGATCACAATACGTGTCTATGCTTGCAGCTCTTTTAATTTTGGAACTAGTCCTGGTAGTTTTCTTTGCTCGTCTGAGGGCATTCAGAGAGCACATGTATGTAGTTGTACCCGTATACCTTTTGAATCTCATTCTGAGATGCCTGTATTTGCAATTGACTTTAACCTTATAATAAATCTTTGAAAGCTAGAAGTAGTTTGTGGTTCTTCCGAGCGGAGTCCATCATTAATTGAACTAACCTGGTAAGAGATGCACTTTCTTCCTTCAATGACAGGCAATAAAGGTTCAGACGACCAGAACGGGGTTTAGATCAAGGGTGATAAGATAGCGATCAAATCCCGCCCCCGCAACATCATGGGTTGTAGGTGCACGTGGATGTTGCACACTGTGACCTGCTCCTTTACAGATGTGATCCATACTGGGCCACCTCAATGTCAAGTCCTACACAGTGTCATGTATTTTGACTGAAGCCATGCTATCGATCATGCAGTGTCACTTGCATCGTCAGTGTGACTCACACAGCAGCTGCTTTTCTGGATTCTGCACATGTGCATGGGTAGGTTGTGTCGTTGGTGATATGGAGGGGGCCCATATGTGCACATAGTGGACGGGGGCCTACTTGGTATTTCGATGTATGCTGCAGTGTGCAAAGGGTATCAGTGGCAAGTTCCTCTATCATTGTGCATGTGCACTGTGCTATACATGATTGTGCATGTGTGCCATTGTGCCCATCTACCCATCCCCCCAGTCCCTGGTCGTTACACACCCTGTTTCTGCTGGGTCAGATCATATTGAGCTGTGTCCAGACCCTCAACTCCTGCCACCGTCTCCACACTGGTGACTGTGGCTTTACAATGTGTAATTTTTCAAAGTTGCACCTACAGAACAATTTTATAATACTACATAAAGAAGTTGTAAGAGATGAGGGAATTTAAAGACAGGCTGACTTGATTAGACAGAGCCTCCATGTTGAGAGAGCCTTGAGCTGTGAACAAGCCCTTCTCAATGCGTCTCCCGCCCGTTCTGTACCACGTTTCTAGTCACACTTGACTGGTTTGAAAGTTGCCAATGCATCAGCGGGACAGGGAATTTAAAGTTGCGGGAGACAGATACACTGCACCGAGCTCCTGGGAGTTTATTCTTTTCTCTTGGGTGCTTTTTTTTAGAGAGGACTTATCAGGCAAATGTTTCTAGCAGAGCAACAACACCGACTACATTCATGCAAACTGCAATTAGGGCAAGTGAAATGTGCCTTTAAATTTCTTAAAGGTATTTCCCAACGTTTATCTACATTTTATTTAATGAGATTTCATTCCATATTTATTATAATTGTAAATGAAGTCATCTGCATATGTTAGTACAACTTAGGTGCACACACATAATGTGAATTGAATAGTAATGTTTATGATTACAGCCCGAAGCTGTCTTGCCAGTAATGGTTTAACCTACATCTCACAAGCCATATAGATAAATATGTGTCATTCAACAAATATACAGTGGTTATGGCTTGGTTTCATACAAATGTGCTTCCTTAATGAACGAAATACATGCGTGGATACATGAGGACTGTCTTTAGTGCTAACATCTCCAACCATTCTGTGATTCTGGACTAAATTAATGCTTGTAGTAAGAGGAGCAAATTACAAACAGGTTGTTTTTTCAGCACAAATTACACAAAGATGAAAGGAAATGAAGAATTAGGATTTTGATTCCTACCAATAAATCATGAAATATGTATCCAGTAAAGGGCAGTTGACCTTTCATATGAAGCATAACAAAGCTGCACCTGGCTAAACAGGGCACTACGATATTTATGCGAGAAAGAGTGTAATTAATAATTGATGGCTTAAATGGCTTGCTTAAGCAAGCAATAAATCAGGGCAAACTGAGCATTAACGGATTTGCAGAAGCACAGGGAGACACAATGTACATGTTTATTTTTATGTTTGATATCTATTTGGGAACACTTTAATTGCCCTGCTGTGGCACTGATTAGGCTGGGCCAATTAGGTGCTGTCTACATCTTGTGATTCTGTCTGGAGAAGTTCAACACAAGTTTTTCAGCGCAGCAACTGAATAAGTAGAATTTGTAGTGGTTAACATTTGTAAATGTAGACGTTAAGGTGGATAGTGATGAGAAGGCCTGGCTTTGGTGCTGCGTCACGCTTTTCTGCTTAACCTTGCAGGGCCCGGTGGGGTTACAAATATTCAGCCTTCTCACATTTCTAGTCCACTCTTGTCCAGAAAGAAAAAACAATGATTATTTATTGAATCATTGGGGGTATAATCATCCAACTCTTTCCTTTTCCCTCTAGCAAACTTTTATCCAGTAAGGAAATACAAAGAAGTTTCAAAACCCTGAGGAAGTCTTTTTCCTAGGAAGAAACGCGTTGGCTGGGATGAAATTTGATGTTTTGAAGAAGAAAGATTTTTGGGATATCATACCATTGCTCCTGTGTTATATTGGGCCTATAGAAAGAGTGTATTTGTTTAATCAATGTGGATGAAAATTGGATTAAGTGAACTCTCAACAAAAGTATTGGGCTTCCAATGCGCTCCCTTTAGCATATTGTTTTGGATAGAAACAATGTTTGATGTAGGGTACAACCATAAAGCACTTTGGTAGTGTGCATGTAAAGGCCACAGATTAATATAGCTGTTTTGGGTGAACTTACAAATCACAATGGAGCATTACAAGCAGTCACTTTGTCAATGTGTTCACTGGTTCAAAGTCCGTCACAAGACTTCTGATACTACAGTTGAATAGATTCATTTTTATATTACAAGCATGTGGTCACCAAGTTTAGGATGTGGCATCGATTATTTTTTCAATGTTTAAAAAAAAATCTTTATGCTTGAAAAATAGCAATAAAATCAAAAAGCATTGCGCCAAAAAACATCATTCTGTGCCAACACCAGACCTATTATCTTTGCATATGTTTGGTTTAGCTGGCTATCAAATTAAGTTATCTGAATATCAAAAAATACACTGAAAAGTATAACTTTATCTACTACAGTTCACCTCTACTGAGGTCGCATTTATTTGAAAATCACTCCAGGAATGCGTGGGCCAAACTGCAGCATTTGTATTTTTAGGTACAACCTCTGACTATTGCATTTCCTTTTTGGAATATCTCTTAATTATTGATAGATTTCTTGTGTTCTTTATTCCATTATGTTATGCATTTAGTATGCTATTTTGGCATATTCTTCTAATAATATTGTTGTGTATTGTACCTTTTCCTAATTTACTTCAATAAAGCTCTTTAAACTCAAACTGCAGCATTTTATTTCTTCATTACTTCAGATTGTCTTTTTGCAAATATTTACTTTACACGTGAAATGTTCTTGAAAGAATGTTCCCTCCATTCGGAAATGACCCAGCATAAAGGGGAGAAATCCAACACAGTAAATTGAAAACAAAATGCACAGTTTGACATGTAAAATAGAAGAGGATTATGAAGTTCACCAAGCTTATGCCCAAGTACACAGTTTTGAGGAAGATGGCTTGGGGTTTTGCACAAGTGACTGAAGAAATTCAGTAAGTAAAAGCATTAATTTTTAATGGATACTCACCTTATAATATCCCCCAGGTGCCAGACTGTATCCATAGGCTTTTTCGTATCATTGATCCCGCATGCAACTTGTTGGCATCATGCTGCTTTGCACTAGCTCCATACCATCATGGAAGTGAAGGAGTTGCATATAAGCATCGGTGTAGAGACAGAATACTGAGTACAAAATGTTGAGGTGCACAAATATCAAGTTGGAAATATCATGGGTCAGAAAAATCAACAGCAAAACTATCGAGGTAAAAAATATCGAATTTTAAGTAAGTAATATCGATTTTAAAAAAATCGAAGTGTTTAATATCGTTTGCAAAAATAAAGGGGCAAATTAGGATGTCGGGCAATTCGCCCCCGCCAGGCCGGCGGAAGCCCCCGCCGGCCTGGCGGGGGCGATCCGCCCGCCATCATTGCCTGAAGGACCCCCGCCATATTAGTATGGCTGGGTGGTCCGTGGCGAACGGAAAGACCGTCCACGGCTTTTCCGCACCAATCGCCTAGCGAACGGGCGGAAAAGGGTTCTGTATGGTGGTGGTGTCTATCAGACACCGCCACCATATTAGGATGGGCATTTTGCAATGCCTTTCCGTCGCGGCATGCGGAGTCTGCTTTGGGGGCCTGTTGCGGGCCCCCAAAGACTCCGGGGGGTGAGGGTGCACATGGGGGGTACCTATGGTACCCCCCAGCAGTTCCATGGACAAAATGGCAGGCACCGCGCGGTGCCTGCCATGTTGTGCATGGAAGTGCACCGCCCGCCACAATGGTAGGTATGCTGGATGTGCCCGCCACTGTGGTGGGTGCATCCTAATGCCACTAACGGAACCCCCGCCCTTATGGCGGTCGGTCCCTTTTTGCAATGGGATGGCGGGCGGACTTTGTCATACTAATGGGGGCCATAGTTGTTAAAAAAATCGTTTTTTAATATTGTTATATATTTTTGTGTATATTTTATATGCATGTGATGTATGTTTCTGTGTATAAGAATTGTTTGTATTTTCAATATATGTGTTACATTTTGAGTAGTTATAAAAAAAATATATTTTAAGTTTGCTCTTTTAGTTCCGTAGCGGGTTGTGGGTTTATAGGGGAATAGGGTGGGAAGTAATTTAATATTAATAAATGTATTTGTTTTTTTAAGATGAATTGTGTGCTTTTAGTTCCGTAGCTGGTTGTGGGTTTATAGGGCAATAGGGTGGAAAGTAATGTAATTATTTAAAATGTATTGATTAAATTGTATTTATTAATATTTATTTCATTGATATTCTGTAGGGTTAAATGTGTAAATTAACTTTTTAATAATTAATTAATATTTTGTTGTTAACTAATTTTAACGAATAATTAATTATGAAAATGATGTAATTAATGTTAGGTGTGTGTTGTGGTGTTAGTAGATATAAATGGTGGGAAATAATTTAATTTTAATTTGTGAATAAATAATTGGTAGTTAATTAAATTTAATTAATTCATCATAAATTTATTATGGTAAAAGCTTAATTAATTTGAGGTGTGTGTTTTAATGTTTGTAGATTTAAATGGTTGGAAGTGTTTTATTTTCTAATTTATAAATTAATAATTGGTTATTAATTAATTTTAAATAATTAATTGTAAATTAATTATGGGAATTGTGTAATTATTTTAGGTGTATGTTGTGGAGTTTATAGGTGTAAATGGTGGGAAATAATTTGTGTTTAAATATTATATAGGTGTTAATTATTGTTAATTAATGGATAGATTTTTGGGCAATTTTTTATGTTTTTTGGTTATATTTATTTTTAAAAGAAAGGGGTAAAGGGTGGGTTTTAAATACATTTTAATAATGTAAATATTAGTTGTTAATTGTAATTGATTGTAATTTTAAGATATGTTTTAAATGTGTTTTATTATTTGATAGTTTAAATTAGTTTGTAATGTGCAAATTATAATGTCAATGTGTTTGCAGAAGATTAATATTTAACATTTTTTAATGATTTCTTTTTTTATAATTGTTTATTAAATATGTAAATACATTGAATTAAGAAATGTGAAGTGTTTTGTTATTGGTGTGGAGTTATAGGTTAGGAAGTTAAAAAATGTATTTATTTTGTCATTCATTTTTTTGTAAACATGTTGTATTGTAAAATAAATATATATTGGTAAATGTATTTATTATTTTATTATATATATAGTATTTGTAAGTTTTTTTTATATATAATTGTTATTGTTATATGTGTTTTTTATATGTTTTAAACATTTAATTTAAAATTTTAACATATTGATTAATATTTTGTATTATATTTCAGATTTTTTAATATATTAATATTTTTTTAAGTATTGTAGTGTGAACAGCATCCAGCACTTTCCTTACTGTTGCATGTATTGGAGAGGGACCAGTAATTTTTCCCCTCTGCTATCCAACACTTTTCCTACTGGTACACACACTGGAGTGGGAATAGTAATTTTTACTCCTCCGCTTCCCACACTTTCCCTCCTGTTGCACACACTGGAGTGGGAATAGTAATATTTACCCCTCCACTATCCAACACTTTCCCTACTGTTGCACTCCCTGGAGTGGGAATGGTAATTTTTAACCATAGTAATTTTTACCCCTTTGCTATCTAACACTTTCCCTACTGTTGCACTCACAGGAGTGGGAAAACACATTTTTACCCCTCCGCTGTCCAGCACTTTCCCTACTGTTGCACTCACTTGAGTGGAAATAGTAATTTTTACCCCTCCGCTATCCAACATTTTATCTACTGTTGCATTCACCGAAGTTGAAAATTAAATTTTTTAAACTTTTAAATAGTTTAACATTTTTAAATTATAATTAAGGCTCCCTGTTTTCAGTTTTTATGGATTTTTACAGATAAATACAGACAGAAATTAATTTGTTTTCTGCCTGCATTTATTCTTAAAAGTGAATAAATACAGAAAATTGTGCTACTTTTATGTGACTCTCCATGCTGTCTTTCATGACATATAGGCCAGCAGCGTAGCAGATGGACAGCATGGGAAATTAAAAAACAAGATGAAATAATGAGGGTATAATGCTAGTATTTACCAGCGGATGTATTGGTATGTAATACTTGACAGCCTAAATAGCTAAAACACGTCAGGGATCAAAGTATCAGTGTGCGTCTATAAGTTAAATAAATATGGAAATGTAGTTTGACAACTTCATTTATGCGCAAAACACAAAATAAATATGGATAAATACAGATAAAAGGGACAAAAAATAAATATGAATAAATACAGACGGAAAAGTAAAAAAAAAAATACCATAAAACCAAAGCCCTAATTATAATATAATATTTTTTATTAGATTTTATATTATTGGTGTATTTATATTCATATATTTATTTATTCATTTTTATAAATACAATTATAAAATAAATGTAAATAAATAGTTTATCAATTGTTTTAAAGTTAATATATATATATGTTACATTTTAAATACATATGTTTACATTTTTTAAATTAAATGTATTTGCGATAGCTAGTAGAATGTGTATTAAATATAAAAAAATAAACTATGCTACTGTTATATTTTTATATATTTAATATTATTTTTATATACATATGTATTACAATAAATATTTTGTCCAAATATATTTTTTTAAATCAATATTTTTTTCCGATATTTTTGTAATTACAATAATAAATATAGGATGTCGATATTTTTGACATCGATATTAAAAACTAGATATTTGTTTTTGGGGGTCGATATTCTGTCAGTGATCCGTGCATTACCACTACACACTGACATGCATTCCTTTTTTTTATGTCTACTGATGCGTATGCAGAGCTCTGCTTCCAAATATATTGAAAGTGTACTCAGTAATGATTTAACCACTGAAGTCGACTGGTTTCAAGTCATGTCGCAACTGTAGGAAACAGATGTCTATCACAGACCAGCATGAGGTGTATCTTTAGTGTCTGTACTCGGGATACAGCTCTAAGTTGTGTGATAATTGCTCCCTCATGCACCTGAAGGTGGTTCGAGACCTGTAGGTAAGCTTATATGTGCCAAACTTAAAAACTCACAGCCTTCCAGTAAATCCTATTCTTGTTCAAAGTTGCACACCCAAACTCATTCCGGGTCCCTGAGGCTGTCCTGCGAACATTCACATTCATTCAAAACATCCTCCAGTAGATAGATGACCAAGTTCAAAGGCATGTGTAAGAAAGGATAGCAGGACTCAACCCACCACTCTGCTTCCAAGGAGAAGGCATAAGGTTGTCACAATATTCCTCACACTGCTTCAAAGGCACCAGCTCATGGAACTGATGCCTCACTTGGTCCCAACATGTCAGGCCATTGCCGATCCTGCAGCAAATCAAAGCCTTCAAAGAGGCCATGCTGCAAATTTCCAGTGTGCTTCTGGCTTTGTCTTCGCTGAGCCACAGCAGCATCCACTAGGATTACCACTGGAGGTCTCTCCCCAGCACCATCTGTCCCTTTGGGGCCAATTACCAGATTCACACCAACTCCGGCACAGAGTTCCACTCCAGCCCAAGATCCCGTTTTTGCCACCCCTGACACTTACACCAGTGGTGCCTGGGCATTACCTGGTGTCATCACCCACATCGGACCACAACTCTACTTCGGCCCGTTATCGATCAATGTTGCGCTACAGAATTACAAAACTGCAGCTAGTTGTCATGCAGACTGGCTTTAATTATGCCTTCATTATCTTTTTGGATCCGACCTTGATCCTGTGCCAGAACAGGGTGCATCTCAGTAAGTTGATGATGATGCTTGTGAAGGTCCTGTCTTGCTTCTTCCTCGTTATGCTGAGTATCCCTTTAACCATGGTTTATAGAATGCAGGTGGGCTTGATACTTCTTTGAGAGAGAGCTTGACTCACCACATAGATCAACAAAGGAAGAGAGTGGATCATTTGCTGTGGTGACACAGAGGATACTTGCTGAAGTACTAGAATTGCAGCTGCTCTCCATTGAGATTAAATCAAATTTGATGACAGCAATTCTGCAGCCTTGGACATCAACATCTCAGATCCTGCTTTGATGTAATGATGATTCACAGACACTCTGACAGCTACCTGGTTGAAACCATGTTATTGCCCCATGTGACTAGGTATGAGGCCAGATGTCATAGACTGTGCCTGGTGACCCAGATTTTCTCACCAAGCCAACCACTCTCCAACAACCTTATTGTGCAGGTCTTGACCAGTAATGTGGACCCTAAATCACTCCTTCGGATAGACAATCCAAGAGGATTGATGCTTTGGCAAATGCATGTTTGTCTGCTGGGCTGCTACAAAGATACCCTTTGGGACATGGCCAGAGAGGTCTTGCGGGTGTTCCAGGAGGATCTTAGGTCTCCTTTGACTCAGACTATAAAAGATAAAAAATGCAGCCAATTATGTTATCTGTGCAGGTCTGGATACCAGGGAGTTTCAGGGTACTTGGTACTAATAATGCTCATTATATATGTACAGGCCTCATTAATGAACATGTCCTTTGATGAGCTGACTTACCCAAAATGTTCATGAGATGCCACAGAATTCCACCAACAGGCAAAAAAATGCATGTAACACTGCTTGCACTGCAATTTAGTACCAGCAGCGCGAGCAGCATTAAAAAATCAGCGCAGATGGCACCATGCAGTGCGCAACAGTGATTGGCCATTCAATTTGATTTTGCTGCCACTCAAGTAGAAAATCTACTTGTACATCATAAATTCTATTCAAGAAGCAGCCCTCTGGCCGCAATTGCTTGTGACTGCCTGCGGCTGCCCTTGTTAGGAAATAGTACTAAGGGACGCCAAATTTCGCTCAAGCTGAGATTCATGGACCCTCGTGGGAAAAAATTCCATCACGCACTGATTGGTACAATTTGGCCAGAACGCTGCATTACAAAAGTAATGCAGAGTCACAAAATTCCACCAATTCTGCAGGCAGAATTAAATATTCTGCCTCACCTCTTTGGAGAGAAGGTGGATTCCGCTTTGGAATGCCTTAAAGACAGCAGCGCTCAAGAGCATGCCTGGGATTTGTTAACCCAGCCAAACCCTTTCTTCATCAATTCCAGAAGTGCAGGGGTTATTCCAGAGGACTACCATGTAGACAGAGACAAAATTCCCAGCCAGTGATAAACCAGACTACCTAGTCCTTTCAATGTTATGGAAGTGGGTCTGGCAGGAAAAGGACTGGTCAATAGGGGCACCTGTGTTCCAGATTCTATAACCCTGCTCCAACTGCCAACCAACTGCTATAGTTGTACCTAGTAGCAGTAGGAGACAGGAATCCACATTGCCTCCCAATTTGGGAGCCATCATATCTGACAGATAGGTCTTCCAAATTAGTAAAGAAAAAACATTATTTTCTCTCGACCCTGCCGATTATCTCTCCCCTACCAGAAGGAAGTTTGAAGAAGAATTTTTCCATCCTGCTACAGGAGATACGTTCATTGCTGTCCAAAAGTGCCATCGAGAAGCTACTGGTCTGGGAAAAAGGCAAGGGTTGTTACTCTTGCTATTTTCTCCAAAAACAGAATGGGGCCTCAGGCCTATTCTGGACCTTTGACCCCTTATTGACTTCTTGCAGAAAGAACAATTTTAAATGTGCACGCTGGCCCAGATCCTGTCTGCTCTGAACTAGGCGACTAGGTGGTGTGCTTGGGCTTGCAGGATGCATATTTTCATGCCTGTTTTGCAATCCCACAGGCATTATCTGTGGTTTAAGGTGGGCATGGAGCATTTTCAGAAAATCCCACCTTATTCCTTCTCAGAAGCTTTTGTTCATTGGAGCAATCATGGACAAAGTTCCATCGCAACAGCACATCTAGGAAAGTTGTGCTATGATCCATATGTTTTGGGCTCAGTCCTCAATCAAGCTGAGAGTGGCTCTGAGGCTCCATGGCCTCGTAGCCTAATGCATCTTCCTCATCAACTATGCCATGTTGCATATGCATGTTCTGCAATGGAACTTGAATATCCAGTGGAACCAGCACCAATGCACCATCTAAGGCAGAGTTCTTCAAACTGTGGAGCGCGCCCCCTCCTCTCTAATTTCACTACTCCTCTCTAATTTTTCCTTAGTTCCCTGGCAAAAGTCAAGGTAGGAGGGAGGAGAAATCGACGTGGCACGAAGTGCCCTTGCATTTATTATGTTTACCCTCCCAGGAGGGGTTTAATTCATTTAGCTTCAGCGAGGAGGCAGGAAGTCTCCTCTGCTACACCGAAGGTAAACTGCCTCTCGAGGACATTTAATTTAGGAAATGAGGTCTGTGATGGTTTCTGCTGATATTCGCAGAAGCCATGGTGACGCGGGAGGCGCTGCTTCAGGTGACTGAGCCCAAATGCAAATTATGCTTCGTGAAAAAATGGGAACAGCGCCAACTGAAAACAGGAAGCATTTAAAGTTGACACGGAGCCCGGGCCCCCCTTTGAGATGAAGTGAATCCATACCAAGAGCACATAATCATAAAGAACAAAATCATCCAGAAATTGGTCAAAGTCACAACATTCAGACCAAACAGGACATATTTTTACAGCCTCATTTTGACACCTTTAAAGCAATTGATTTGTGGTGCTTGACAATGGTCCCTTAACCACACATTCCTGATTGTCTGTCCCCAGGTAGAGAAAAAGCACATGCTGCATGGATGGCATGGGTTCACCCACGAGTTTGGATATAGCTCATCCACGAGCGTGGCCTAGCAATTAAAAGCAATGTCCTTGTGAAGAGAAGGACAAAAGGTCGTAAGAAATTCAGTTCCTGCAAATCGGCCAAATATTCCTTCACTGATGCAGCTCCCACCATCTGGAGCTCTCTTCTAGTTAATGTGAGAAGCTGTGAAGAAACAACTGCAAGTTTGCAAAGGGCTAAAAAAAAACACTTGTTTAATGTATGTGATGATTTCCGTCGATATTTGCAGAAGCCCCACTGCTTAGGGTGACTGAGCCCTAATGCAAATTATGCTTGTGAAAAATGGGAACAGCACCAACTGCAAACAGGAAGCATTTAAAGTTGGCCCGGTGCCCCGGCCCCCCCTTTGAGATGAAGTGAAACCATACCAAGAGCACATAAAAGTAATGAATGAAAACGGTTTTGGCGGGGGGAACTACTGATTTCAAATATCCTGAGATTGCGCTCGAGCTCATCTTCCCACCTCCCTGTGAACAAAATCGCATTTTCCAAATTTCACAGCAGTTTTTTAAAAATCGCGGTCTTTTTACAGAACTGCTGATTTTGCAGTGTTTTTACAAATTGCGAAATCTTGGAGGGTCTGATTTTAGCTCTGTGAATTAACCCCCTCCTGGGAGGGTTAGTGCTTCCCAGAAAGGAGACAAAGTTTCATTTAAAACTACAAAGGCGGGCACGCAAAATGCCAGCCAGCCTGTGTTTTTTAATCAGACTGCAAATTGCTTCTCTATAAATAAAGAAGCATGTTCCCTTTTATTATCAGCCATAGATTATTCAGGCAGACCTAGAACACAAGTAAAAGTTATTTCAATTTATATTTGCTGTTCAAAGTATGCATGGACAAGTGCTAACAAAACAGCTTTAGTTGACTGCTTATTTTTGTACCGCCTGGGACATCAAAATAATGAGTTGGCAACCCTAATCACAAGACTGGGAGTTTGTTGCAGGATCACCACATTATTTATTTCCTCCACCCTGATTCCTGGTTACTGCCATATTAGCAATAGTTTAACACTTTTGAAACCTTACGCTGCCCTCAATAACATTCTGAGTTACATCAAGTGTCTGGGAATGCACCTTGCATTCAGACAACTCGCTTCTCATTCTCAAAAATCCACCCACAAATTGACCGTCTGTGGCAAAAAACAGGCACACCCGTCACATTTATGTTGGTGGTGTTATCAATCAATGTCATGTGTAAAACAAAGCATCCAAATAAAAACAATTTGCGCACATTTTATCTAGGAAAATGGTGGTTTGAGCTATTCAATAATCTGTCATTTCAGCACACCCACTCACAAATTTGCACTTAACTTAACACTCTTAATATTTTGGACATTATATGCTGGATATGGCCCCGGATATGCGCGCAGCGGTCAATTATGTAGTGTACCAGATTACAGAAATTTCTGTCGGGTATTGGGGGGGCCCAACAGCTGAAAAAAGTGAGCTGGGGGGGCTCAACCTACAAAAGTTTGAAGACCTCTGATCTAATGCCTAGAAAAGACAGATTGAGATCTGCAGTTGTGGCTGATCTAAATGATCAATCAATCAGGGGAATTGTATGCGCGCTACTCACCTGTGAGGGTCTCAAGGCGCTGGGGGAGGGGGGGGGGGGGTCTGCAGATCTGTTTAGCCGAAGAGCCAGGTCTTGAGGGTCTTCCTGAAAGTGTTCAGGGAGGGGGCGCATCTGATGTCTGCCGGTAGCTAGTTCCAGGTCTTGGCTGCAATGTGAGAGAAGGATCTTCTGCCTGCACTGGCTCTGTGGATGCTCAGGGTTTCGGCCAGTGCAAGGTTGGAAGATCGGAGGTTTCTTTTGGGTACGTGGAAGTTGATTCTGTCATTGAGGTATTTAGGCCCGTTCTTGCATAGGCATTTGTAGGCATGAGTGAGGATTTTGGAAGTGACTCTTTTCTTCACGGGGAGCCAGTGGAGTCTTCGTAGATGTTGGCTGATATGTGCATGCTGGGGGATGCTGAGGATGAATCTGGTGGCTGTGTTCTGTATTGCCTGGAGTTTGCGGAGTAGGGACTTGTTGATGCCGGCGTAGAGCACGCTTCCATAGTCCAGTCTGCTGGTGATGAGTGAGTGGGTGACTGTCTTCCTTGACTCAGGGGGGATCCAGTTGAAGGTCTTGCAGAGGATGCGGAGGGTGTTGAAGCAGCTGGATGTGATGGCATTGACCTGTCGGTTTATGGTGAGCGATGAGTTGAGTACTATGCTGAGATTTTTGGCGTGGTCTAAGGGGGTAGGTGTGGGCTTCCGAGGGCGATTGGCCACTAGGTGCTGTCCCATGCTCAAGGGGTGGTTCCAAGGACGAGGACTTCTGTCTTCTCGGTGTTGAGCTTCAGGCAGCTCTTAGTTATCCAGACTGCAACGTTTTGCATTCCTTTCTGGAAGTTGAGTTTGGTGGTAGTGGGGTCCTTGGTGAGCGAGAGGATAAGCTGCGTGTCGTCGGGGTAGGATATGATGTTGAGGCCGTGTTATCGGACGATGGCTGCAAGGGGGGCCTTGTAGATGTTGAAGAGGGTCGGTCTCTGTGATGATCCCTGTGGGACCCCGCAGGTGATTTTTGTGGGATCGGAGAGAAAGGGTGGTAGTCTGATCCTTTGGCTTCTTCCGGTAAGGAATGATCGGATCTAGTACAGGTCTGTTCCTTGTATGCCCGCGTCGTGTAGTCTGGCGACTAGTATGTGGTGGGCGACTGTGTCAAAAGCGGCTGATAGGTCAGGTAGGATGAGTGCTGCAGAGTGGCCTTGGTCCAGGAGGGTGCAGATGTCGTCTGTGGAGGCAAGTAGGGTGATCTTGGCGCTGTGGTTTCTTCGGAATCCGGATTGGGACGTGTTAGACGGGACCTGGAGGGTCGGCCGAGGACAAGGGGAGAGGTCTCCGGGGAGAGCCGTCTCCAGCGATCGTACAGACAAGTAACTTTCCCCCCACAGATGCACACCACACAAGGATAAGGTTCAACGTTCTTTATAAGCAATTCTTCAAGTACGGTGAAATGGTACAAGGAGGTCTGGACTCAGGGGTCCCCTCTATTCTAGTCTCTTGGTTGGGAAAAGGGTAGCGGGACAGTCTCGTTACCAATCTGGTTGATGAAATAGCTCACAATCCTCGAGCTCGGCGTTCTAGGTGGTCGGGCCGCGGCGGAGCCAGCAGGTCCCGGGATGGCTGAAGGTAGCGACGGTCCGCGGCGGAGCCAGCAGGTCCCGATGAAGGTGGTGGTTACAAACGGTCCGCGGCCCCGCCAGCAGGTCCCGACGACGATGAAGGTTTCAGAAGGTTGCGGCAGCGCCAGCAGGCAGGTCGATAGTTCGCAAGGCAGAGCTACGGCAGCGCCAGTAGTCCGTCAAGGATGAGTTCTTCACTGCGTCTCTCGACTCCAGGATACAACTGCCTTCCTGCTCTGGAGCTGCCCCAGTTATAGGTCTGGCGCCCTTTGATGTCCGGACCCTCGCACTTGGAGGTCGGGAGGTCCAGGATGAGGGAGTCCAGACACCCAGCAGGGGGGTGGAGCCATCGCCCGGGGGAGCTGGGGCGATCGGCACCTGGCGGGGGAGAGCCATCGACACCTCTTTCTCCCATTGACCTGCCAAGTAGTCCGCTCACCTCCTGGGTGGATGGTGGTGCCGGGATGTCGGGGCCTGGCCAGGCCCAGGGTTGGGGTCGATCGGAGGCCACGCGGCCTCGTGGTGCTGTGTCCAAGATGGCGCCCAGGCCGGGCGAGAGGGCCGGTAGGGAATCGGCCCATGATGGGGAGATGTCCAGGGGCAGGGGTCCCATATGAGACGGGAAACGGGTGGTTGTTGCGTGTAACACCTGAAGAGCCAGGCTCGGGCCTGGTCGTGCGGGGAGGGAGCAAGCCCTTCACGTGGCCTGTCCAACATGCGTCCCCCCCAGCTGAAGGCGGGGAGAGTCACCCATCCTCTTGGGGACTCTCTTCGTCGAGGCGGAAAAAGCGTGACAGGCCATCTGCGTTGGCGTGGTCTTGCCCGGGCCGATGTTCCACAGTGAAGTCCATCCCCTGCAGGGAGATGGACCAACGCAAGAGTTTCGGGTTTTCCCCCCGCATCTGCATTAGCCACTGCAAGGGCCGATGATCGGTCTGTACCCGGAAGTGGGTACCGAAGAGAAAAGGCCGGAGCTTTTTGAGGGCCCACACCACGGCAAAGGCCTCCCTCTCGATGGTGCTCCAGCGTTGTTCTCGGGCCAGGAGCAGTCTGCTGATGAAAGCCACTGGCTGGTCAAGTCCTTCGGGGTTCAGCTGGGAAAGGACTGCCCCAATGCCATGGTCGGAGGCGTCCGTTTGGACGATAAATTCCTGACTGTAGTCGGGGGCCTGGAGCACAGGGGCGGAGCACATGGCGGCCTTCAGCTTCTCGAAGGCCGCTTGACAGTCGGGGGTCCAGTTGACTTTCGTTGGTTGGTTTTTGGATGTGAGTTCCGGGAGGGGCCCCACAATGCTGCCATAGTCCCTCACGAACCGCCGGTAGTAGCCTGTGAGTCCCAAGAAGGCGCGGACCTCGGTCTGGGTGATGGGGGGCTGCCAAGCCGGGATGGCAGAGATCTTGAGTTGCAGAGGGGCCACCAGACCGCTTCCCATCTGGTGCCCGAGATAGGTCACGGACCCCTGGCCAATTTGGCATTTGCTGGCCTTGATCGTGAGGCCAGCTCGTTGGAGGGCCTGTAGCACCTCTCGGAGGTGGTGGAGGTGGTCGGACCAGTGGCGGCTGTACACAGCGATATCGTCCAGGTAGGCGGCGCTGAATTCTTCGAGTCCCGCCAGGACCTGGTTTACTAGCTGCTGAAATGTTGCTGGGGCATTCTTCATGCCGAATGGCATGACCTTGAAGTGGTAGTGGCCATCAGGGGTGGAGAAGGCAGATCGTTCTTGGGCCCGGGGTGTGAGACCGATCTGCCAGTAGCCCGCTGTCAGGTCAAAGATGCTGAGGTAGCGGGCAGCTCCCATGCGGTCGATTAGTTCATCTGCTCGGGGAATGGGGTGTGCGTCTGTTCTGGTGACTGCATTCAAGCCCCGGTAGTCGACGCAGAACCGGAGCTCAGGCGTGGTGCCGGGGGCGGCCGCTTTGGGGACCAGTACCACCGGGCTGGCCCAGGGGCTGTCTGAGGGCTCGATGACCCCGAGCGTGAGCATCTTGGTCACCTCCTCTTGGATACAGGCCCGTACCCGATCTGGTACGCGGTAGGCCCGATGGCGGACAGGGGGGCTCTCTCCGGTGTCCACGTCGTGTAAGCACCAGGGGGTGACCCCTGGGGTGAGGGAGAACAGGGTAGCGAACTGCAGCAGGAGGTCTCGGCAGCCTTGGCGCTGTTCCGGGGTGAGGGCCTCCGAGAGTCGGACCCCGTCCACGGAGCCGTCCTTCTCCTGAGTCCGTAGGAGGTCAGGAAGTGGTTCGGAGTCCTCCTCGGCTCCGCTGTCTGTTGCCATCAGGAGGCTGAGCTCCGAGCGCACAAAGTGGGGTTTCAGTCTATTGGCGTGGAGGACCCGGAGAGGGTTCCGTGAAGATTCCATATCGATGAGATAGGTGACAGGGCTCTTGCGCTCGACTACCTTGAAGGGCCCCGTCCATTTGTCTTGCAGGGCGCATGGTTCGGTGGGAGACATTACCCATACTTGTTGGCCGGGTTCAAATTCGATGGAGGAGGTATTTTGATCGTACCACCGTTTCATATCTTCCTGACTGGCCTCCAAGTTTGCTTTTGCCATCTCCCTGAACCGTCTGGTCTGGTTGCGGAGGGTTAGGAGGTACTTGAAAACATCTGGAGGGTTCTTTAGAGGGGGCATTTCCCAGCCTTCTTTGACTAGGCTGAGCGGCCCACGCACCGGGTGTCCATACAAGAGTTCGAACGGGCTGAAGCGGAGGGACTTCTGGGGGACTTCTTGGTAGGCAAAGAGGAGGCACGGCAGTAGCACATCCCACTGGCGACGGAGGGGCTCTTCCAACCCCCCAATCATCCCTTTGAGCGTGCGGTTGAACCGCTCAACCAGTCCGTTTCCTTGGGGGTGATAGGGGGTCGTGAATCTGTAGGTGACCCCACACTGTTGCCAGAGGGACTTCATGTATTTTGAAATAAAGTTTGTGCCCCGGTCGCTGACGACTTCTCGGGGGAAGCCCACCCGGGAGAAGATCCCCATCAAGGCCCGGCCGACTACCGGGGCTGTCACAGTTCGCAGGGGAACAGCCTCGGGGTAGCGAGTGGCGTGGTCCACCAGTACCAGGATGAACCGATGTCCTTGGGCTGTACGGGGGTCCAGGGGCCCCACAATGTCTATCCCCACCCTCTCGAACGGGGTGGTGACCACCGGAAAAGGTTGCAGAGGTGCTTTAAGCTTGCGGCCGCTTTTCCCGCTGGCCTGGCACGTGGGGCAAGACCGGCAGTGCTGGAGTACGTCGTTCCTCATCTTGGGCCAGAAAAAGTGAGTCACCAGGCGACTGTAGGTTTTGTCCTGACCCAGGTGGCCAGCCAGGGGGACATCGTGGGCCAGGTTTAGCAAGAAGTCTCTAAAGCGTAGGGGCACCACTAGCACTCGACTGGCCCCTAACTCTGCGATTCTCTGTTCGCTGTACAACAGGTCATTGTCCCAATAGACCCAATGGGTTCCGGAGGTATCCCCTGCACTCTGGGCGAGGGCTTGTTGGCGGAGTCCCTCGAGGGAGGGACAGGACTTCTGATCGTGGAGAAACTGTTCCTGGGTGGGCCCCCCCTCCTGACGCCACTGAGCCAGGCCGGGAAGGTCCTGAGGCTGAACGAGCCCCTCGGGAGTTTGACGGCACGGTCGGTGTCTTCTACTGGAGCGACCGGGGGAGGAGGTGCCTGCCATTCAGGTTCTTCGGGTCGGGGGGTGGCACGGGCAGCCATGGACCGGGTGGTTACGCACGCCCAGTCCGGGATGCCCAACATCCCCAGGTGCTCTCTCCTCTCTACGGCGGCCCACGGGGAACTCTCAAGATCATTTCCCAGGAGACAGTCTACGGGGGCATCATCTCGGACTGTCACCTTCAACATGCCGGAGACTCCTCCCCACTCGAAGGGGACGCAGGCCATCCGACATAGACTCTCCGAATTGTCGGCTGAACGGACAGGGCAGAGGACGTTCGGCAGGATCTGTTCTGGGGTCACCAGGTGACAGCGGACGGCCGTTACACTGGCCCCGGTGTCACGTAGGGCTTCGGCCCTGCGTCCATTAATGTTCACCCACTGACTGTACTTCTGGGTGTTGGCGGGTAGGGGGACCCGCGGGACCATGTCTCTTCCCCCTAGGCACGCTAGAACCATGGCGGCGGGTTCCCATTCTTGGTGTTCTTGCTCACATTCCTCGTGTTCTTCGGAGATTTGTTCTTCCCCCAGGGCGGCGGCAGCCATCTGGCGGGGTCTCGGAGTCTGGCTCTGTGGACAATTCGGGTCGTTTGCGTAGTGGCCGACTCGCTGGCATCGGTGACAGGTGACATTGGCTCGGTATCCCGGCCGCGCCGGGGGGTTGCCCCGGTTGGCCGGGGGTGGGGTGCTGGTAGCGGGAGCGGCCGGGGCACTGTCTCTTCCTCGGCCCTGGCCCCCTCCTCCTCCTCGGGGACGGTGCTGACCGTGGTTGTTCCGGTTCTGTTCATGTGACCCATTTCGGCCCACTCGGGTAATTTCCCACCGGTCAGCCTCGGCGGCGAGCTGCCGCGGATCAGTCAATTTACTGTCGAGGAGGTGCTGCCTGAGCTCGACGAAGCAGTTGTTTGATAGATGCTCCCATACCATGAGATTGAAGAGTTGCTCGTAGGTCGTTACGTTGCTTCCCTTGATCCAACCCTCGAAGGCTCGGCTGAAATAGTTCACGTATTCCACCCAAGTTGTACCCGGGATCCGGGTGCAGTCTCGGAACCTCTGGCGGTACATTTCGGGTGTGAGCCCATAGCGGGTGAGGAGGGTAGCTTTCATGTGGTCATAGGAGGTCATCAGATGGTCGGGAAGCTGTAGCAGGGCATCGCGGCCCTCATTGACGAACCTCCCCCATAGACCGGCTCCCCAGTCGCTGCGATCGATCCGGTGGGAGGTCATAGCGATCTCATAGGCCTTGAACCACTGCTGTATGTCGTCATCTCGGAAATATTCTCGAACGACATCCTTGGGGATGTGTACCTTCTTTTCGGTTGCCCCCGGGGTGCGCGGTTGCTCGGGCACCCCTAATTCTTTGTTCTGCTTGCGTAAGTCTATCTCAGCTAGTTTGCGCTCGTGTTCATACGCCAGTCTCTTCTCTTCGAGCTCTCTTTGTCTCTGTTTCTCTTCCCGTTCTTCTCAGGTGTTCCAGGTTCAGTTTTTGTTCGGCTAATTTGAGTTCGCCATCCATTTTGAGCCGGGCCATTTCTATCTCATGTAGTCGGTTTCTTTCTCGTTCTTGGATCTCATCTTGCGAGAGACCCGTTCTTTGCTCCTCGGGAGCCGTGGTGTTTTTCTCTGCTGCTGCGACATTTTGATCCGGGGGTCTGACGGCCCCGGTTTCTGCCCATGACTCAATGGCGTGCTTGAAATCGTCTTTGGTACTCAGACCGGTGGTAGCGATACCTAGTTCAATGCAGAATTGTTTCAACTCACGATGGCTGTATTCTTCAAATTTCTCCATCTGGAATTTCTCGGTGGATCCGCTTTCTTTGGTTGACATTGTGGTTTTGTCGTGGGGTGAGCTACTCTCTGTACGATTACGCGTCGATTCGGATCGCGCCGCTGGCCACCAATGTTAGACGGGACCTGGAGGGTCGGCCGAGGACAAGGGGAGAGGTCTCCGGGGAGAGCCGTCTCCAGCGATCGTACAGACAAGTAACTTTCCCCCCACAGATGCACACCACACAAGGATAAGGTTCAACGTTCTTTATAAGCAATTCTTCAAGTACGGTGAAATGGTACAAGGAGGTCTGGACTCAGGGGTCCCCTCTATTCTAGTCTCTTGGTTGGGAAAAGGATAGCGGGACAGTCTCGTTACCAATCTGGTAGATGAAATAGCTCACAATCCTCGAGCTCGGCGTTCTAGGTGGTCGGGCCGCGGCGGAGCCAGCAGGTCCCGGGATGGCTGAAGGTAGCGACGGTCCGCGGCGGAGCCAGCAGGTCCCGATGAAGGTGGTGGTTACAAACGGTCCGCGGCCACGCCAGCAGGTCCCGTCGACGATGAAGGTTTCAGAAGGTTGCGGCAGCACCAGCAGGCAGGTCGATAGTTCGCAAGGCAGGGCTACGGCAGCGCCAGTAGTCCGTCAAGGATGAGTTCTTCACTGCGTCTCTCGACTCCAGGATACAACTGCCTTCCTGCTCTGGAGCTGCCCCAGTTATAGGTCTGGCGCCCTTTGATGTCCGGACCCTCGCACTTGGAGGTCGGGAGGTCCAGGATTAGGGAGTCCAGACACCCAGCAGGGGGGTGGAGCCATCGCCCGGGGGAGCTGGGGCGATCGGCACCTGGCGGGGGAGAGCCATCGACACCTCTTTCTCCCATTGACCTGCCAAGTAGTCCGCTCACCTCCTGGGTGGATGGTGGTGCCGGGATGTCGGGGCCTGGCCAGGCCCAGGGTTGGGGTCGATCGGAGGCCACGCGGCCTCGTGGTGCTGTGTCCAAGATGGCGCCCAGGCCGGGCGAGAGGGCCGGTAGGGAATCGGCCCATGATGGGGAGATGTCCAGGGGCAGGGGTCCCATATGAGACGGGAAACGGGTGGTTGTTGCGTGTAACACCTGAAGAGCCAGGCTCGGGCCTGGTCGTGCGGGGAGGGAGCAAGCCCTTCACGTGGCCTGTCCAACAGGACAGGTCTAGGATGGCGTTCTCTTCGATGAATAGAGTCAGTTCCCTGTTGACTGCTTTCTCTACAACTTTGGCTGTGAAGGAGAGGAGTGAGATGGGCTGGTAGGTCTTGAGGTCAGTGAGCTGTGGGCTTCTTGAGCAGGGGCGGCTTGTCCAGCAGCAGGCTCCTCTCTCCTCCTCATTGAGAACTGGTGGTGGTAAAGGATGCGCCCCTGCTGGGTTGAGAATGGGAGGACATCGGGAGGAGGTGGAGATCTGAGGACTCTGGTCTCTAGGGGAGGGCTGGTTCCACAACAATTTTCTGGAGCTCTGGTCGTTTCGTAAAGGGGAGGTTGTTGCAAGTACTCATGCACAACACCGCTGCCATGTTCTACTGAAACAAGCAGGGCAGAGTTGGGTCCTGGGCCTTTTTCAGGAGGCTTTTATTATTTTGAGGTGGTTGCAGTACTTGGCATCTTCCTGATTATCAATCATCTGACGGTGTCCCTGAATGCCTAAGCACTCAAACTCAGCAGATGTTGTGTGGCAGATCGCGAGTAATGTCTGCATCCAGAAGTAGCACAAGGCATCTTCCGCCAGTGAGTTGAATCCTGGCTTGATGTTTTCTCCGCTGTCTAACACGTACAATGTCAACAATTCTGCATGTTGGCATTTCCGCAAGAGCTCTTGTTAGGCAATGCATTCTGTTTGGAATGGCAGAAGGGACTCTAGTGTGCCCTCCCACCACTACCACTCCTGCCACAAGTTGTGAAGCAGAACCGGAAAGGCCAGCCCTAAGTCATCCTAGTGGTCACAGATTGCACTATGAGAGAGTGGCAAAGACATTTCATGCAATGCTTTTGATGTGAAATTCCAGACATTACACATTACACCATGTTGCATAACTAACGCGCCATTCATGAAAAAACATTACCACAAGAACATGGGATTAATACTAATAAGCAGAACATTGCTAGCGCCACTTTTGTTTGCCACACATTTATTTTTTGTGTACAGCATAATGCTTCCTTGAGTCGAAAACATACACCTTGATGTATTTCATGATAAAATATTGTGCAAAATGACAGGTTTATATTTGACATATTTACATGTAAGTTGCAGAAAGTTAGCATAGTTGCGCAACAGCAAATTATGGGAATTTCACACACCCTTAGAAGGGTCCTGCATAAAAATCTATTCAATCTACAACTACATGCATGGAGATTTAGTGGTGGCAATAAACAAAATTCAGTATGATCACTGAAGTGGTGAATGTCATCCTCACTACAAAAAAGATATAGGGCCTGATTCTGATGCGGTTAGGAAAGCATTCCCACCTAGGGCCTGATTCTGATGCGGTTAGGAAGGCCTCCTAATGGCATTTGCTCCTTCCAAATCGAATCGGGAACGTGTCTTCCCGACCCAGGGCCCAAGTATGATGGAACATATGTTCCCATTGAAGACAATGGGAGTCCAACCAATTCGTATCTGGAAGCATCCGGATGCATCGTACTCAACGGTCGGACTCTCCCGATCTGAGTGGGTCGGAAACCATTTCCAAACTGATTCGGTCGGTAAGCTTTCCAACCCGCATCAGAATCAGGCCCTCAATGTAAGAATGCAAGAATGCAATCCTTTCCTTATACTCTTCTCATGTCTCATTTTAATTCAAACTGGGTGAATGCGTTCAAACTTGTTCTGAGTTCTATCCCGAGGTCATGGCTATGTGGTTAGCAGTCCAAAAGACACATGCCTTATGTGCATCAGTCGCACTGCATAATGCAGTAGTTATTCCTGGCAATGAACAAATATACATGTGAAGCTCTGCATGGAGGATGCGTTTAGGCTGTTGACCCTGACTTTCAAGGTAGTTTCATCTGGTTTTCATCATGATCACTTAAAATGTGTTGCTACACTATAGGCATTTGGTTGAGAAAGGGGTAGGCTGCTTGGAGGGTTTTCAGCATTGTATCCGTTAAGGGTTTCTCGTGCACTCAGCGGAAGGGGTTCAATATTAGTTTATCATAATTTACTAACAGATGTGTTGGGCTTTGATCAAATAAGGTTTTCTGAGCACTCGCTCTAGCTTTTTAGGCTGTAGTTCAAGGGGCACTTTTATTATGTTGACATAAATATGGTTTCACAAGGGTGTAGGAGAGGATAGGTTAACAGCTAACCATAGGGGCTATTTGTATCATTGACGCGCTGATGTTAAAAACAGTTTGCATCAAGCAGGTGGTTTAGATGTCTTTTCATTATGTCTTTTTCAGTTACCCCTGATGAAGGGCTGATTAGCCCGAAATGCATTGGGTGAAACTACACGAGTCGATTCCGAATGTCTTGCTTAACCTTACGTGTCACTGTTGAAACCCGGATGGGCACGCAGAAGGCGTTTGAAAAACATTATATAAATAGCAACTGTGGAATCATGCTGTCTTTGTTGTGACCGTGAATTCAGGGATTCATTTTGATAAACTTGGTAAAGAAATTGATTCACACTTTGGATTGAACATGGAGCTTCACATGTATATTTGTTCATTACGAGGAATAACTCCTGCATCAGGCAGTGCGACTGATGGGCGTGTAAGGCACGTGTCTTTTGGACTGCTATCCTCACTACAAAAACATCCCTCCACAACATTAATTTATGCCAGGCGCTGGGACAAACTTGTTGTAACCTTCTCAACACTGATCTCTTACTCCCAAAGCTGTCAAATGTCCTTTAGTTTTTTGTCTTTAGTCCAGCAAGGCATTTCAGTGGGGACTATAAAATCATGTGTCTGCCCTATCAGCCTTTCTACATTTGGCAGAACAACTATTCTTGTTGAAGTGACATTTTTTGATGACTTTGTTAAAGACTTGATACACGTTTCCTTCCATGCAGTTTGTGATGCCACAGTGGGACCTTACCTTAGGGCCACATTTAGGGCTTGACTGATAGAGTAGTGTCCATGAGGGTGGTGGAGGACATTACCTCCTCTTTCATGGCTGTACTCTCTCGGCAAAAGTTAGAGATGACGGCTGGGCAGGCGCGCAACACCCATTGGGCTTACGGGGCTTCAGCCCCCCTCCGTCATGTGTGTCAGCCCGGGCAGACACAGCTTTGTGGGCTGGCGACCATCTAATTGCAGCCAAACCCGAGTACTTAACAGGTCTTTAAAAGACCATTTACTTGTAAATTAGGCTTCTGCTGTGTTTTCACCCCTTCTTTCAGTCACTCTGTCTATGGTTGGAAGAATTAGCCCTCCCCCGAAATATTTTTCAGCCCCCCCCTGAAATTTGGCTCTAGTTGCCCGCCTGCCGCTGGGCCGTGGACATCTCTGTACTTTGAGAGAAACGGCTGTGACTGCGGTTTCTTGGAATGTATTAAAGTGTGGTGGATACCCACCAATGGTTTTGGCAGCTTTTCCCAAACTTTTTACATGTGTTTTCAGAAACAAAATCCCAAAGTGAGTTTCCTTTCAAGGTATGGGGTTATTATTATTATTATTTTTGTCTCTCACTGTTTGCTTTTTCCTGGTGGTGACAGGCAGTAAAGAAATACATTAAACTGTCCAACTTAAGTATTATGGATGGTGTAATATCCTTTATCCAACAGCCTCTACTATGTTTGGCAGCTGGAGAAAGTATTCCAATGACGGCACCATTTGGGGCTACATTAACAGAAAGATGAAGGTTCCCCCATCTCTAGTAGAGGCCTGCAAGTAGCAAAAGCATTAACATTTAATGTTTAAAACAGGAGGCTTAGAAAAGACAGAATAGGAGTGTAGATTTGTAAAGGATATCTCTTGTGGTAGGTGAAGTTTGAGGAGAAGATGTAGCTTTTTAGTTTGTGTCAGGTGGCCACTGTTAGAAATGGGGTTTCTGGGTGGCTAGTCTATGCATGTAAGCCAGGCAGAACCCACCACTCTAGGTAGTTACACATTCAACATAACCCCTGCTCATCCCCTTGGTAGCTTGGCAGAGCAGTCAGGCTTATCCCAGAGGCAATGTGTAAACTGATCGCGCATCACATGCATGCACACCCCAGTGACACAATAAATATATCACAAATGAGACCAAACACAGTTTTATATAAAAATACATTTCAGTATTGCATATAAAACATAGACCAAACTCACATAAACCAATAATCACTTTGCCAACTAAGCAATTGTCATGACATTACAGTTGGAGCAATAAGATAAAGAATTATATGCTGCACACGTCATAAAAACACCATCACCGCACATACAAATGCAACTCCTGAAACAATACTCATTATCCTGACAAGACAAGGATAAAATGACACGTATCATAACATCAGGGTATAAAATGCAGCAGTTAGGGTAGGGAGAGAAACATGAATCACCACATTAGTGCAAGTACTGTGAAAAACCCATGGAGCATAATAAATCACAATAAATGCATGGATCACCTAATATCATCCTCCAGTTTCACCATTAATACATAGCTCACTAATTACCACCCTCAACACATAGGATAGATCACCTCCAATTAGGGGAAGTACTTAGATCCAGCACACCTGCTCCTCTGTATAGGTTGTGCTGTAATATGAGCCCCAACCTAGCTTAGAGGAACACCTGCCACCGACTACTTGTTTTACGGTAAAAACAAAGCAGATTCAGTACAATCTGGACCTCTCTTGAGGATTTCCACCCAGTCCTTCTGCAGTATGGAACAAGGGCCCCCAAATGGCAGAATTCAACTGGGAGACTTTGCTGGATCCCCCCTGTGTAGAGAATTAGGGATCAACAGCCCGTGATCGCACATCAATTGAATGTCAGTGTTGGAGGGGAGACCTTGCTGTTTGCTTGTGCGACAACAGAATGGTAGCTGCTTGCCCCCAGCAGGTACCTGGGATGAGGCAAAAGATTGGGCAATCACAGCAGACCCAGAGGGGCCCATTGACGAAGCACAGCCCCCATTCCTTGCCAGGTGAGGTCACAGATGTGAGGCCGCTGAAAAGGAGAGTGGCTGACCCGTACTCCACAAGCAGTGTCCTCTCCTCAGCGCTGTACTGCAGTTCCCGGCATGGGGGCCTCGCAGGGGGCTCCCTCAGGCATTGTCACTGGTGGAGCACGATGCTTCACTCACAGAGGGCACATGTTGTGATTTCCTTTTCTGGTAGTGGGGGCCGCTCCAAAGTACCCCATATGAGTCTACAGGGGAAAACTCCAGCACTCACCACATGCTGTGAGACTTCATGCTGAGGGCTAAAGTTAAAGTGCCCAACTTGCATTTGGTGAATCCAGCAAAGAGGCAAATGACAGCTCTCATCCTGTGCTGAATACCACACATCAAGACAGCAATCAGAGCTCACTATGCACTGAGTGAAACGGCAACGCACTGTCCCTCAAAATTTCAAAGTGGCCAGACTGTGAGTCTCACGCCCATTGCCCAGACAGTCCAAGGGAATCCTCCTGAATCTTTGAGAACCCCTCACAAGAAAGGGGGCAAGCCCACACGCCATTGGAGAGCCCTGTGGCACAAAAGCAGGAAACAGCAGGCAGGCCATCACAGGTATTCAGCTTGTGGAGTGGCAGTCACTCCAGAAGCCCAGTAGGCAGCAGGCCAGCACAACCAGCAGATGGTCCAAATGGCAATTCCTTCTGGAAGCACACTGGACCTGGCCAATGTACAGCATGCACAGCCAGCAGCATTTGGTTACAAGTCCCATGCAGAGTCTAAAATCATGGGGCCCTTGCCCCTGTACTTATACTCTAAATAATCAAGTCTTTGATGTGGAGGTAACTTCAAATAAACTGTAGAAGTGCATAACACCCCCAATCAGTCCCAGCATTGGCTCCTGATATCAATAGGGGGTACACAAGCCCTTTGTGTGAGGGCAAGGCACAATCTATACAAGTGTTTCAACACCCCTCTCTTTCCCAGCCCAGGGAGACCATTCATGATACAGATGAATGCAGATTAAGGGTGGGAAGTAAACTCAGCTCTGCCAGCAGAGTTTGCAAAGTTTTGCCAACTCCGTGCTCCGCTGGGAGCACGGAGTTTGGCAAAGAACTCTGATTCTGCTGTGTGGCGGAGTTTGACCAACTGCCCAGCCCTAACTAACATCCAACGTCCGTTGTATATGTTTAACAGATGTCAATTTGTCTATAATTTTGTAACTTCCGGGTTGCACCTCGTCCCGTCAGCATGGAGCCGGCAGAAAAGGGACAGCTAATCCCCCTAATCCCAACTGAGATTTTCCTGAGGCCTGAAAAGGAAGGCCGGCCAAATTATTAAAAGCTGCTCTTTGTTTATACCCCCCCCCCCGCCCGGAGGCGCATAGGGGGCACGGGCCCCTTTTAATTGGGGATCTCTTTGAACAGTTGTCACATGGCAGTGTTGAAATAAAGATTATCGGGGCACTTCACTCCATTCCACTCCGTTTACAACATGAAGACCTTTGTGAGCAGGGGATTAAAAGGATTGCTTTATTTGTACCATTTTCCAGTTAATTTTGTACATATTCAGATTAATGTAAGTTACCAATTCCTTTTAGGGGAGTGGCGCTCTATGTTTCTCTTAGTCCTCTCTGTCCGGGATGGCAGACTATTGTTTACTACCTCCACATGTCTTTCTCTGACTTCCACACTATTATCCAATTTATTGTTCTCCTGGCCCCCTCTCCTATCCAGCGCCACCCTCTACAAGAATTTGGCAGTCATTTGACCCAGCATGTTCAACTGAAGGCCTCTCCCCACTTGATTTCTCGCCATGCGATTTAGTATCTGTGAGCCTGTATTCACCTTATAAAACCCATCTAGCTCCTCACTAACAAAGAAGGGAAACAAAGTTAATTTTAGGGTTTTAGGAAAGTGGCTTTAGTAATCTACGGGATGCGAGAAGAGTGATTTATTGGTGGTTTTTGATGGGTCTATACTTAGGGGACTAAGAGCAAGTGCATTAGGTGTCTAAGTGTAGCAATAGCGTAAATTGCAGTTTTATTTATCTCAGTGCCAGCGGCTTCTTAGCTTTGCCAAATTGAAATATAGCCGAGCTTAGACTCCTTAGGGCAGAGTGGTACTCTGTGGAATTCCACTGAGTTTTTCTGTCCCTCTGCAGAATTCCGCATAGTGCTGCTGTGCAAACTCTGCCCACTCCTAATGCAGATGCAACCCTGTTACACCCAACCCTTCCTGTGTGATGGCAGTCTGGAAAGTATGCATGAGCTTAACTGTCACTCTACGCTAGACGTGGATTGGAGTCAGGCTGCAAAGCACAATTAGTTGTAATCACATAGAAATGTCTACTTTCTAAAAGTGAGAAAATTACAAAAAACAATTTGATGGACAGAATGTAGATCAATGTCTTACATTCACCCCAGTACAATGATCTGGGCCTAAATCCATCGTTTTTTGCACTCCACACCACCCTGGGTTAGATAATGGCTTTATGCAAATCAGTTCTGACCCTGTGCCCCATGGGAACAGTCCAGTGCGAACTACACAGCCATATCTTTCCCAGACCGGAATCAAGCATCCGAGGACCGGACCGGTTTCGAGGTAACACCTCTCATCAGCCCGGCTAGCTTGACTCCAGTGGTGTGGAGGCTCTGGGACCCACGTCTGAGCTACCCTAGTACACTCAGGGAGAAAATTACAATAACAATTTGATGGACAGAATGTAGATCAATGTCTTACATTCACCCCAGTACAAGGATCTGGGCCTAAATCCATCGTTTTTTGCACTCCACACCACCCTGGGTTAGATAATGGCTTTATGCAAATCAGCTCTGACCCTGTGCCCCATGGGAACAGTCCAGTCCGAACTACACAGCCATATCTTTCCCAGACCGGAATCAAGCATCCGAGGACTGGACCGGTTTCGAGGTAACACCTCTCATCAGCCCGGCTAGCTTGACTCCAGTGGTGTGGAGGCTCTGGGACCCATGTCTGAGCTACCCCAGTACACTCAGGGAGAAAATTACAAAAAACAATTTGATGGACAGAATGTAGATCAAAGTCTTACATTCACCCAGTACAAGGATCTGGGCCTAAGCCCATCGTTTTTGCACTCCACACCACCCTGGGTTAGATAATGGCTTTATGCAAATCAGCTCTGACCCTGTGCCCCATGGGAACAGTCCAGTCCGAACTACACAGCCATATCTTTCCCAGACCGGAATCAAGCATCTGAGGACCGGACCGGTTTCGAGGTAACACCTCTCATCAGCCCGGCTAGCTTGACTCCAGTGGTGTGGAGGCTCTGGGACCCACGTCTGAGCTACCCCAGTACACTCAGGGAGAAAATTACAAAAAACAATTTGATGGACAGAATGTAGATCAATGTCTTACATTCACCCCAGTACAAGGATCTGGGCCTAAATCCATCGTTTTTTGCACTCCACACCACCCTGGGTTAGATAATGGCTTTATGCAAATCAGCTCTGACCCTGTGCCCCATGGGAACAGTCCAGTCCAAACTACACAGCCATATCTTTCCCAGACCGGAATCAAGCATCCGAGGACCGGACCGGTTTCGAGGTAACACCTCTCATCAACCCGGCTAGCTGGACTCCAGTGGTGTGGAGGCTCTGGGACCCACGTCTGAGCTACCCCAGTACACTCAGGGAGAAAATTACAAAAAACAATTTGATGGACAGAATGTAGATCAATGTCTTACATTCACCCCAGTACAAGGATCTGGGCCTAAATCCATCGTTTTTTGCACTCCACACCACCCTGGGCTAGATAATGGCTTTATGCAAATCAGCTCTGACCCTGTGCCCCATGGGAACAGTCCAGTCCAAACTACACAGCCATATCTTTCCCAGACCAGAATCAAGCATCCGAGGACCGGACCGGTTTCGAGGTAACACCTCTCATCAGCCCGGCTAGCTTGACTCCAGTGGTGTGGAGGCTCTGGGACCCACGTCTGAGCTACCCCCGTACACTCAGGGAGAAAATTACAAAAAACAATTAGATGGACAGAATGTAGATCAATGTCTTACATTCACCCCAGTGCAAGGATCGGGACCTAAATCCATCGTTTTTGCACTCCACACCACCCTGGGTTAGATAATGGCTTTATGCAAATCAGTTCTGACCCTGTGCCCCATGGGAACAGTCCAGTCCGAACTACACAGCCATATCTTTCCCAGACCGGAATCAAGCATCCGAGGACCGGACCGGTTTTGAGGTAACACCTCTCATCAGCCTGGCTAGCTTGACTCCAGTGGTGTGGAGGCTCTGGGACCCACGTCTGAGCTACCCCAGTACACTCAGGGAGAAAATTACAAAAAACAATTTGATGGACAGAATGTAGATCAATGTCTTACATTCACCCCAGTACAAGGATCTGGGCCTAAATCCATCGTTTTTTGCACTCCACACCACCCTGGGTTAGATAATGGCTTTATGCAAATCAGCTCTGACCCTGTGCCCCATGGGAACAGTCCAGTCCGAACTACACAGCCATATCTTTCCCAGACCGGAATCAAGCATCCAAGGACCGGACCAGTTTCGAGGTAACACCTCTCATCAGCCCGGCTAGCTTGACTCCAGTGGTGTGGAGGCTCTGGGACCCACGTCTGAGCTACCCCAGTACACTCAGGAAGAAAATTACAAAAAACAATTTGATGGACAGAATGTAGATCAATGTCTTACATTCACCCCAGTACAAGTGATAGCCAGAAACAGGTCCTTGGATGCTTGATTCCGTTCTGGGAAAGACATGGCTTGGTAGTTCGGACTGGACTGTTCCCATGGGGCACGGGGTCAGAGCTGATTTGCATATAGCCAGTGTCTAACCCAGGGTGGTGGGGAGTGCAAAAAAACAATGGATTTAGGCCCAGATCCTTGTACTGGGGTGAATGTATGACATTGTTCTACATTCTGTCCATCAACTGTGTTTTTTGCAATTTTCACCCCGAGTGTGCTGGGTATACTCAGACGTGAGTCCCAGGCACTCCACACCACTGGAGTCAAGCTATCCAGGCTGAATGAAGGCTGATAGCCAGAAACCGGTCCTTGGATGCTTGATTCCGTTCTGGGAAAGACATGGCTTGGTAGTTCGGACTGGACTGTTCCCATGGGGCACGGGGTCAGAGCTGATTTGCATATAGCCAGTGTCTAACCCAGGGTGGCGTGGAGTGCAAAAAAACGATGGATTTAGGCCCAGATCCCTGTGCTGGGGTGAATGTATGACATTGGTCTACATTCTGTCCATCAACTGTGTTTTTTGCAATTTTCACCCCGAGTGTGCTGGGTATACTCAGACGTGAGTCCCAGGCACTCCACACCAGTGGAGTCAAGCTATCCAGGCTGAATGAAGGCTGATAGCCAGAAACCGGTCCTTGGATGCTTGATTCCATTCTGGGAAAGACATGGCTTGGTAGTTCGGACTGGACTGTTCCCATGGGGCATGGGGTCAGAGCTGATTTGCATATAGCCAGTGTCTAACCCAGGGTGGTGTGAAGTGCAAAAAAACGATGGATTTAGGCCCAGATCCTTGTACTGGGGTGAATGTATGACATTGTTCTACATTCTGTCCATCAACTGTGTTTTTTGCAATTTTCACCCCGAGTGTGCTGGGTATACTCAGACGTGAGTCCCAGGCACTCCACACCACTGGAGTCAAGCTATCCAGGCTGAATGAAGGCTGATAGCCAGAAACCGGTCCTTGGATGCTTGATTCCGTTCTGGGAAAGACATGGCTTGGTAGTTCGGACTGGACTGTTCCCATGGGGCACGGGGTCAGAGCTGATTTGCATATAGCCAGTGTCTAACCCAGGGTGGTGTGGAGTGCAAAAAAATGATGGATTTAGGCCCAGATCCTTGTACTGGGGTGAATGTATGACATTGTTCTACATTAACTGTGTTTTTTGTTACTTTCTAAAAGTGGCATTACTAAAATTGCACCAATAAGCAGGATTTATCACCACTATTCCAAACATGCCAAATATGACAACGCTACTCCTTTCAGATCAGAAATTTCCACTGAAAAACATATCAGGGAATTCATAATGTAAACCTGTGAGAGGAGCAGGCATCACAGCAGTGAGAAACTGCTCGACTTGGCATTCGTAGCATGGGTTTTCCCCTGTATTTTTGCTTTTGCTTCCTGTGGTTTTACTGTGTGTTGTACTTTGTATTTTGCTGGTCTAGATGCTTTTTGCACTTTGCCACTATTGTTCTGTGCTAAAGTGCAAGTGCTCCCTATGTAAATGATTGTCAATGCATAATCTTTCCATAATTGGCCTATTTGGTTTATAGTTAAGTCCCTCGTACAGTGCACTGTTTGTACCCAGGGCCTGTAAACCAAATGCTGCTAGTGGGCTTGCAGCACTGATTGTGCCATTCACACAGCAGCCTTACAAAATGGTCTCAGGCAAGCCATTGCAGTGTCTGTGTGCAGTCTAGTACTGCCATGTCGAAACTACAAGAGCACCCACTTGCCAGGCCCTAACCTTCCCTTTTCTTACATGTGAGTCACCCCTGAGGTAGGCCCATAATACCCCTGTGGGCAGAGTGCAGTGTATGTGAAAGTTAGGACATGCCATGATGTGTGTGGCATGTCCTGATAGTGACATACTGCCAATTCCGTTTTTCACTATTGAAAGGCTATCTGTCCCATAGGATAGAATTGGGAGTTTACTTATAACATTCTATAAGTATAACTGCCCATGGGAACAAGATAAATGTGCATCTTTTAGTAAGGATGATTTTTACATTCCGGTTTGAAAATACCACTTTTAGAAAGTAGGTATTTTCTTACTTAGCCATCCAGTGTGCCTCTTCTAGGTTTGTGTATTGACTGTCTGGCTTGGAGTGACAGGGGCTGGGGATGTGCATTCTGTTCAGACAGCCACTTGGGGGTGAGGTGTGTTTTGCCTTTCCAGGGTCATTCAGGGCTGCGTTGAATAGACCTGGGCTACATTTAGAGTGGGGGGAGATTTCCATTACACCTGAATGGGTCTGCTCTACCTTGGACAATGCTGTCTCCACCTCCTGCCTGTAAGTTGGGCCAGAGAGGACAGAACTGGTTTTTGTTCAGCACAGACACTCTGCCTCCAGAGAACAAAAGATGTACTATAAAAAGTGGGGCACAACCCCCTGAACTTTAGATCACTTTTGGAATTCAAGAGGAGCCTCACAAAGGAGAAGAACTGGGAGAAGTTGGAGGAGAAGTACTGCCCCTTTGCTGTGTGCTGTCTGGGGGTTGGCCTGCAGTGGATGTTTCTGCCAAGGAGAGGAATTGTGTGTGTATCCTGCTTAACACAGTATCTCCAAGGGCTTGAGGTAGAGCTTGCCACCTGTTCAAGAAGTCTCAGGAACAGCAAAGACATCACCATCCTTCTGGGCACCATCATGGAACCGCTGGTTTCAGTCATTGCAGAAGAAAAGAGCAGCTGACTATGTCGCCAAGTCCGTCAATGGTTCCATGTCCTGAAGACACTGCCTCACTTCGCACTGCATCCTTGGTCTCACCGACACCGCTGGGTGACCATCACCAAGACGTTGCTTACACCGTGTCCTGTGGGTACCGCATTCCACACTACCTCGCCTCACTCTGCCCAAGAGTCACCAACAGCGTCGCTTCCCGACCCAAACATTGACTGGCTCCATCACCAGCATCGTGACCTACCAGCACCGCATCGACCACTGCCTCACTCTGCATCATAAGCCTTGGCCTCAGCAATCCAATTTGATGACTGTCACTGAGCTGCTGCGTGCACCGCGCCTTGAAGGCACTGCACGCTGCACCGCTTTCCCTTTCACCTCGCAATGGTTTACCTGACCAGCCCACACCAACGTGTTGGCCACAATGAGAAAGGTACTGTCTATGAGTCTGTTGACACTTTAGCTGGCCTGTACCGATGCGGTCGGCTGGAATTGTTGGACATTTTCAGCATCGTGGTAGCCCCGGATGGAGCTACCGACTCGGAAGAACTGTGTTTTTCAGCTATTCTTGTAAATTGAAGGTTATCTTGCAAAGTAACTATTTTTACAGTGTTGTATGTTGGATTTTTGTCGTAGTTAGTCTTGTTTGCTTAGATAACATTTTGCTTATTGTTTTAAACTGGTGTGGTGTCCTTTTGTAGTGTTTTCACTGTGTTACTGTATGCATGTACACTTGATTTACACACTGCCTCTGAGCTAAGCCTGACTGTTTGTCCCAAGCTACCAAGGGGGTGAGCAGGTTTTTTTTCGGTACTGTAACCCCCTTATCCTGACTAGAAGGAAGGGTCCCTATTTGGACAAAGATGCAAACTAGAGACCCCCATTTCTAATATAACCTAAACAGGCTGTTTGTCACTACCAAGACATGCCACACATTGGAGGCACATGTGCTAACTGGTATCTACATAGCACCCTTCCCATAGGGCTACCTAGCCCTATCTTCGGGGTGACCTATATGTAGGAAAAGAGGAGGTATAGGCTTGGCAAGTAACTTTAAATGCCAAGTCAAGGTGGCAGAAATGTGTGCACAAAGGCACAAGCAGCACTGCAGGCACACTAGTAGCATTTAATTCACAGGCCCTGGGTATATGGGATGCCATTGTACAAGAGACGTGCAGGTAAATTAATTTTGCCAAACAGATGTAAGCCAATCATACCAAGTTTAAAGGAGAGATTACACACACTTCGACACTGAATAGCAGTGGTAAAGTGCCCAGAGTCCTAATACCAACAAAACAGGTCAGAACAAATACAAGAGAAAGGCAAAAAGTTTGGGAACAACCCAGCAAAAGGACCACGTCCAACAGGGACCAGTCACAAATAAATGGTTTGGGACTTCCAGATGTTGAGGTTGTAGCCAGAGTTACAGTTTTTGTCTTGGGGATCTTCAGTTTCATTGGAGTTATGTGTGTGGAGTAATTGTGTACAGCAAGGAAGAGTTTTCCTGATTGTTCAGTTTGCTGGTTTTTTTTGTGTTTTTTTTTTAAACAGATTTTATTTGTCTGGACACACATATGATGCATTGCCCCGAACACCGGAGACTACTGCAAGCAATAACATATCAAAAATACCAGTGACAGACTTTTGATAGAAAACTGTTCCCCGACCCCCCTCCCACCCCTCCCCCCTGAGTGCGCAGCTGTTGAACTGAGGACGACATAACTGTAAAGAAAGCATACAGGGTCAAGCCAAGACACATCACCATAGTATCAAATGTCTGAGTGTTAAGGTGACGGGAGTGCGGCTCCATCGGGCGGAGGGTCCAAGTTCAGCCCTCAGTAATCGGCCCACCTTTTCCAAATCTTAAAATGCTTGCCAGGGCAGCCCCTGGCCAAGAACACTGGCTGCTCTAGACCCATGCAAAAGTCCATACCATTCCTCCAGGCAGCCAGAGGCGGGGGCTGGTGCTCCTTCCAGGCGGGGGCAATGTCTTGTTTGGCCAATGTAAGACCCAGCAATAGCAAGTGGCGTTTATACCTGTTACTCCCAATCCCCTCCATGACATGCAGCAATGCCAATCTGGGATCTCTAGGAAGCGCCCAAGCCAGCACCTCCGATAGGCCCCGGAAAACCCCTTCCCAAAACCTCTGCAGTGCTGAACAGCTCCAGACAGTATGTAACAGTGTGCCAACCTCTGATCCACACCTAAGGCATTCTGGGGAACCCACCATTCCCGCCCGCCACAAGCGCTGCCATGTGAAGTGTGTGCGATGTAAATACTTAAATTGGATCAGGCGCAGCCGAGTGGATATTGCTGCCGTCCGCGGACTTGCCAGGGCTTCATTCCAGTCCTCCTCCTCTAGATCCCCAACGTCCTCCCATTTAGTCTTAAGTCTAGATAAGTCAGTTGAGCACTGGTGGACCAGTGTCTGATAGATGCGCGAGAGCTTCTTGTCTGGTAACTCACCCATAAATAATTTAGCTTCGAGCGGACTAAAGTCAGAGAGCTGTTCCAGGGCAGCCAGATAGGGCGTCAGGGTGTGACGGAATTGAAGATATTTATAAAATTAGGAACGGGCATCGTGTACTCCCCTTGCAGGTCTTGGAACTACTTCAGGGAGCAACCTGACATCACATCTCCCAATGAGGAGATACCGATAGCGTCCTATCCCCAGAAGCCCGGGAGCGCAGACAGGTGGGGCAGGCGACCATTATGCCACAAAGGAGTTTCCTGGGTAAGCACGTTCCACCAACCAATTCGGCGTAGTGCCTGCCTCCAGATATAGAATATTACCTGAGTGGCCGAGGGAAGACAGCGCCGGAGAGTGGCCGAATAGAACAGCGTATGGACCGAAGCCGAGCCCATGGTAAATCTTTAAACCGCGTATACAGCGTCCCCCCTGTCCCCATACCACCAGTCGTTCAGGACCAATAGATGCGCAGCCTGATAGTATGAGAGAACGTCTGACATGGCCAGTCCCCCCATGTAAGTGGAGTGGAAACAGGTCCGCAATGCCACTTGCGCGATCCCACCCTCCCACAGGAACCCACTCAGCGCCGAGTTAACCAATTGGAACCAGCGCAGCGGAATCCGATAGGGGTGGTTTTGTAGCTGGTACACTATTCGAGGGAGGGCTACCATCTTAAAGATGGCTGATCTGCCATAAATGGTCAATGGCATGCGGGACCACACCTTCATGTCTTCACGTGCACGGTCCCAGACAGGGGTTAAGTTGCGCCCACGGGATGCCACTGCCTCCTCTGACAGGAACAACCCCAGGTATTTCACTCCGCCTGACGCAATCTGGAGGCCAGAGGCCCACTCCCCGACCCGTCCCCGCCCGCCAAGTATCCACAGTGTTGACTTTGCAGTATTCAAATAGAGGCCCGAGGTTTCACCGAAAATGTGGAGAATGCGCAGCAGCCGCGGCCCGAGCGATCAGTGAGAAAGAACAACACATCATCAGCGTAAAGCGCTATTTTGTCCGCAAGGCCCACCGACCATCGGAATCCCTAGAGCTGGGCATCTATGCGCACCCACGCCGCGAGAGGCTCCATAGCGAGCGCAAACAGGTAGGGAGACAGGGGGCAGCCCTGTCGCGTCCCCCGTCAGACCGCAAAGGGGTGCGATATTGCCCCCGACAAGCACCGAGGCAGTGAGGTTGGCGTAAAGGAGCTGCACATACGCCAAGAAGCACCGACCGAGGTTGAGGCGTTGTAGTAGGGCAAACAAGTAGACCCAGCTCAGGGAGTCAAAGGCGCGGTCCATATCGGCAAGGAATAGCGTCGCCGGCTCCCCCAGGGTCCTCCATGCGGAGACGGCAACATGGGTGCGCCGGATATTATGGCGGGTAGCCCTCTGGGGCATAAAGCCCGCCTGATCCGGGTGGACTAGCTCCGTGATATGAGGCTTAAGGCGATCGGCTAGGACTTTGGCGAGGACCTTGGCTTCGGTGTTTAACAAGGATATTGGGCGGTAGGACACATGACTCTCCGGAGGCCGGCCCGGCTTCAAAAAGACCACCACTTATGCATGACTCCAATCCGTGAGGAGCACTCCCCCCTCACGTTCCTCCTCTATCATTGGCCGGAGACTTGGGTCCAACTGAACGAAAAATCGCTGAAAAAACTTGCAGGGGAAACCGTTTGGTCCCGGCACCATACCAGGATTCAACTCACCCAGAGCCGTATCTATCTCGTCATCAGTCAGCGGTCTATCCAGCAGATCCAGCACTTCGTCAGACACCGCCCGTGGGGGGAGGTTGTCGATAATTTGCTGGACCATATCAGCCGGTAAGCTCTCCCGCGGCGCGTATAGCTCCTCGTAGTAGAGAGCGAAGCTCTCCCCAATCGCCGGGGGTTCGAGTACAGGCCCGCCCCCGGTGTCCACTATCCGAGGCAGCGGCTGGGCATGCAGTGTGCCCTGACATAGGCGGTGTAGCATTTTACACGATTTGTCTCCCCACTGGTATACTCGACTATGAGTGGCCAGCCAAGCCTGGCGCACCTCGTCCATCAGCACCTCAGTGTACTGCTGCTTGGCCAGGAGCAGTCGTTTCCTGTAGGGCCCCCGTCTGCCTCCCTACAACTGCGCTCTAAACCCTCCAGCTCCGCCTCACGTCGCACAAGCTCTTTCCGCCGTTCCCTACGGACAGCCGCGCACCAAGAAATATCCACGCCACGCATAGTGGGTTTGAGGGCCTCCCAAATGCTAGTCTGAGAGTCAACTGAGCCTACATTGGACTCTAGATACAGATCCAATTCCAGGGTCATGTGAGCTCTATAGTTTTCTTGTGTCAGGTGCCATCCTGACAAACGCCATCTGAATGACTGCCTGGCCAGACCTACATTAAAAGTGAGAGTAACTGGTGAGTGGTCAGACAAGGCCCCTAGTAGGATGTCCTCCGATATAATTCTAGAGGTCAGTCCCAGTTGAACAAATATATAATCGAGTCTAGAGAACGAGTCATGTACAGCAGAAAAAAATGTGTACTCCCTCCATGAGCCATGCATGTATCGCCATGTGTCCGTCCAGTCCAGTCCTGTTGTCAGGGCGTGCAGTTTACTGGTAGAACCTCCCACTTCCCCCCTCCCAGCAGCTGCCCCACCACGCCACCTGTCACTACTCAAGTCCATCACATCGTTCCAATCCCCGCCCACTACGGAGAGGGTATCGGGCATGTTACCCCAGAGGGACATAAGCTTCTCAACCAGGGGGCACTGTAAAGGTGGCGGGGCATAGACGCTACCCAGGGTCACCATGTCACCCCCTATCCTACCCTGCACGAAGACATACCTGCCCTGTGTGTCCGTCCAGAGTCGCCCATGTACTTAGGAAACCCTGCGGTGAATCAGGATGGCCACCCTCCTCGAGCCCCTAGTGAAGCCTGAATGGTATACCTGTGTGTACCCAAACAGTTGGAGGCACAGTATCTTTGTTCCCAGCAAATGTGTCTCCTGAAGGAGTAGGACATCCGCCCCCGCCCTCTTAGCGTGCTGGAGAACAGCTCCCTTCTTCACCTTGTCTAGCAACCCACGCACATTCCAGCTCACTATACGCAAGGAACCAAGGCCTACCCGTCCCTTCCTACCCCGTGCAGACATGAGACCAAAGCATTACATAGATGACAAATACCCTGATGACCCAGCATATACTGTATGCATCCAACAAATAACAACATAGCTAGCGCAAACAACCCCCTCAACCCCACCCCCCACCCTGCACCTCCCAAACATGGAAGCACCAGTCGCGGCCAGGCCACGGCCTGGATCCAAACGGGGCACCCTGGGCTGCCCCCTCCAATTGATCACCAAGTGGCATCCCATAAGAACAGGACCCCCACTCCCCCCAACACCCCTCAAATAGGGCAGGCAACCAGCCCACGATACCTGAGCACCTGACTGTCCATAGTGTCTACCAGCAATGTCCCGGGTGAAAGTTTGATCGTTCAAGTCTCCTCTTGCCGCTGTCGATCTGGCGCCGGACTCCCCTGGCGCTGCACAGAGCCCGAACCGGAGCCCCGGCCAGAATGCCATCTCCTGCAGCGGCGCTGCTGACTTCGGATGCCCCCCCGGGCCACTCCACTCGATGATGAATCCGACTCCCCCCCTGGGGCTGTGGTGATGCAAAGTTTCACTGTTTCATCGGTCCACTGGAAGACCTCCTTGGGGGAATCAAAGAACAGCCTGCAGGACTGGAAGATGGCACGCAGCCGCGCCGGGTACAGCAAGGCATACTGGATATTGAGACCCCGAAGGCGGGCCTTGGCAGCGAGGAAGGATTGACGCTGCTGCTGCACGAGGCACGTGTAGTCGGGGACATGAGGATGGTCACGTTATCGTGCGTGAGAGGTTCCTTCGCCCTCGCCTGTCGCAAGATAGTGTCTCGGTCTGCGTAATTCAGGAATCTAGCTATAATGGGCCTTGGGCGCGCTCCGGCTGGGGGCTTCTGCATAAGAGCCCGGTGGGCCCGCTCCACCACAAAACAACGGGATAGAGCGTCCAAGGGAAGCCAGCTTTCCAGCCACTGGGCCAAAAAGTGATCCGCATTTTTGCCCTCGCATCCCTCCGTAAATCCCACAAAACGCAGGTTGCTCCGCCGAGCGCGCCCTTCCACATCTTCAACCCTCATGGCGAGGCCCTTCTGCCTCTTTTCCATGGCATCCACTTTCTTCTTGAGCACAGACACATCGTCTTCAACCTCGGATATGCGCATCTCCGCACCAGTGATCCTCTCAACCGCATTCCTCAGGTCTTGACGGAGCAGCATCATATCGGAGCCAACGGCTCCAATCTTGGCATCTAGCATATCTCTCGATCGATTGTGTGATGGCCGCCAACAGCGCCGCATTGTCTGGCACAGGGGTCTGCGGCCCTCCACTGCCGCCTGCCGCCTGGCCCACCTCTTTAAACTTGTCCAGAGTCCCCTGCTTGGTAGGGCCGCCCAGAGTCATCGTGGCCGCAAAGAATATGGTAGGCAGCAGAGCCCCACACACCAACACCAACAACCACCTGCCAGCTGCCCGCAATGTCCACAGTGGCGGAGCAAACCTTCCACAGCGCTAGGAAAATGGCCGCCGTCCCCTCCTGCAGTACCTCGACGCTGTCCGCACCCCACCGGCACTACTTTCAATTCGCCAGGACAGGGGCCCACAGCAACGCCGTGCAGGATCAACAGTGCCGCTCCCCACGCTCAGCCAGGCCTAATGGGTCAGAGCCAGCAGCTTGGGGCATCGAAAATGGCCGTCGTCTCTCCGGGGCCGGCCAGCAGCCCTCATCTGTGCTCACTCAGCACCTCCCAGCCCACACAAAGTCTCACGCCCACTGCCGCCTCCCAGGGGGGGCACCGCCGTCAGTCCCGCACCCCTGGCAGCACCGTCTCTCACCGGTCCGGGATCTCACAAATGAGGCGCTCCACCCGAGCCTGCAACTGGGTTTCGCCCACCGGACCGGGGTCCACTGCGCTGGCCAGGCCAATCAATCGAGGCCCCGGTTCCGGAGTCGTGGGAGAGCACAGGCCGCCCGCTCTTCCCTGCGGCGCTTCTTACTACTCCGGGAGCCCCCGCCGGTCTCTGGGGTCAGCAATCAGTGGTGGCAGGTCTCTACACCCCGGGCAGCAAGTTGAAAGCACTCAGGGCAAGATATGTTGCAAGGATAAATATCGGGCTGGCCGGAGCAAGCTCAACACACAGCCGCCATTGCTGCCGGCCAAGCCACGCCCCCCAGTTTGCTGTTTTCAAAGTCTTTGTAAATGAAGCAATATTGAACGTGATCACTGCAAGGATGGAGGAACAGTGAAGAGCACTTGAGATGGAGGTGATGTAGCTGAAATTGATTTGGATAGTGATAAGGAGAGTGGCTGAGTGAAATGCAGCTTTTAGGGGTGAGGGTGGACTGCAGAAGGCCCATGAGGTCAGCGATGCCTATGGCTGTGTACAAGAGACTGAGGACTTGTGTAGCTGTCCTGATTTCTTCTTCATATTCAATGGAAAACAGGGATTGATGTTGAAGCACAAGGATATGGAATTTCTGGTGAGTGATGCAGCAAATGTGGATTTGGATTCAATTTTGAGGTTGGGATTATGGATGCACCAACTCTCCAGAATCTGATACTGTACTTCTTTATTTCAATAGCTATTGTCAGATTGACGGTGGTCAAAGATATGATAACTTTGACTAGCATGTTCCTTTGCCCTTTTCCTTCATTTGTTTAATCTTTCTATATTTTCAGTTATTCTATGACTGAATTCTTAAAGTTTTCTTGAATTAACTATTCTGTTAGACAATTTGGTGCTAAAATTGTTAGCAATGATAATGCATTTAAAGGCTCTATTCTGTGTGCATACTTTAAATGTCAAAATAAAACCTAAAATATATAATCATTTGTAGGGTTTGGTTATTGGTGTATAGTCAACCCTTGGGTCAGGACGCCCCTTGCTCCACACTAGGGTTGAATGTCACGAGCAACCAAATTTGGAGTTGTGGAACCCCTGGATTGACACCGGATGAGGAGTCTGGTGGTCTTCATTTCAACAAATCTTTTTGGGAGCATACAAAATGTGATCCAGCTTAGGACTTTGTCTTCAAACTCTATGCACTGAATAAACAGTGCAGGTTTTGTGGTTAAGCATACCAGCGGCAGTCGAATAACCATCCATGGTAGCAGGGGACCACTGTGGAGAATGAGCAGGACTTCATTAAAGATCAGAAATGTAGTAGTTATGGTGTTACAGAAATATTTAATGTCTGGCTAGTAGCCTTAGACATGTTGTGGTTGTTCCAGTGCATTTGCGGTTCCGGGAAATCAGCTTATACTAACATTTCTAAGGAATAGCGGTAACTAGAAAGGACCGGAGTTGTATTGCACATATTGAACAGTGTTTAAGGAGTTTTGCAAGTATGTATGGGTGCTTTCAAAGACTGATGCAATTTAGCTAGTTTTCATAAAAGGGGGCAAGATACCCTGTCTGGAAAGACACTGATTGTGAAGTAAAGGGGAGAACTTTGGTGAACAGGGCCTAGAAGAATAAGGTTGAGAGAATGTTGCAATCTAAAATGGTAGCTTTGAGTGAAAACATTTACAAAGTGCATGAGGGCTAGGAGTAATAATTTATTTACTCTGGAGGATGTTGTTGTGGAATATTTTTTGCATTAAAATGTTATATCAGACCTATTTCAGTAATTACGCATTACTCTTGCAATATGAAATTACCAGAATTACGCAATTAGACCAGTTTGAGTAATTAAGAGAAATGAAGGGAAAAATCCAAACTCATGAGCACAGAAACAACAAACTAAGAGAGAGCAGGCGTCTGCTGGCTACTTCTGTTTGTGTCATGTAACATTTAATGCTAATTTCTTAGCTCAAAATGCATCACGAGTCCATTTTGGACACGGGTGCCTTCTGCAACAGAAAATAGGGAAAAATGCTGGATTACGCTTCTCACATAATTGTGCATACTTCGGAGTAATTTTGCAGTAATTCATTCATTCATTCATTCATTCATTCATTCATTCATTCATTCATTCAATCTTTATTTCGATCATTTTAGACCATAAAAGAATACAGCAATTTAAGACAATTAAAAAAATATGCAGTATAAGGGAATTAAAAACAATGCAGTAATTACGCTATAGAGAGGTATGCCAGTTATGCCACTCCTAATATCAAAGCGGTTTCATTTTAATTTTCACACAAAGCATCCATTGTTTGCTACTGATTTATTAATAGCCTGATATACGAAGAGAGGGACAATCTGATAGGGATTGATAAAGATGTTGCGTTTTTTAAATGGGGATTGCTTTGAACATCATCTTTGAGAGATGGCATTGTAGTAAAGGTTTGCTTATGCATCTATGATGGTGTCAAGGTGACAGGAGCGTAGTTATGCTAGTTTTGCGTGGCCAGAGAAAGAATGTGGTCTGCCACAGTATTTTTCTTTTTCTGGTATTTTACACTTGTGGAGTGCAGTTTATGCAAGAGGCTCATTACATACATCTGACATACTATGGGGAATATTTACAAGGAAGGTAATGTGCGCAGAGCTGTGGCAAATTTTGCAGGGTCACGCTCTGCCATTTCCAAAACTCAGCGATGTGCCGTATTTACAACAATACCGGTCACCCTTGTGTTTCCCCTAGCGCTGGCGCTAAAAGTAGCTGCATGCAACCTTGCACCATGGTGCAAAGGTGGCAGTGTTCCAGGGAATGATTGTTTATGCGCAGGAAAGGGTCCCTTCCTGCACCTAAACAATCAATAATGGTGATTGTTATTTCCATGTGTGCTGTATTGCTATTATTTAAATTGATTGTTTATGTGAAGGAAAAAAAAACTTCCAGCTCATAAATAATCATTAATGGCATTTTGCTCTTTCTATGTGTGCTGCACAATGCAGCACAGATCGGAAAAGCAAAAACAAGGAGAAATAAAAGTATTTCTCTTTGTTGTGCCATTCAAGCACAGGCTACTACATGATGTTAGTTTTTGGCGCTTCCTCATATTTACACCTCCTTGTAAATCTGGGGCAGAATCAAAAAGCAATGGGTGTTGCCATGAAAAGCCCACAGCAATATCCATTGCACGCCGCTTTCATGCAGATACCTTTATGAAAGGGTACTGGTAGACCTGGCACTATTGACGTGGGTCTCCCTTCCATTTTTTGCTGTTGCCCCCTGTGTTTTTGCTGTATGTTGGACTCCGTTTTGCTGGTCTAGATGCCTTGGGCATTTTGCAACTGTTGTTCAGTGCCAAAGTGCCAGTGCTCATTTGTAAATTGTTGTTATGGATTAGTGATTCCAGGAGTGCCATATTTGATTTACTTGTCAGACCCTACTATAGTGCACTGTGTGTGACAAGGGCCTGTAAATCAAATGCTCCTAGTGGGCTGCAGCATTGATTGTGCCACCCACAGAAGCAGCCTGTAAAATGTAACTCTAGCCTGCCATTGCAAAGCCTGTGTAAAGTATGGGACTGCCGTGGTGACTTGACAAGTGCCCACATTTGCCAGTCCCTAAGCCTGCCCTTTTCTACGTTAGTCACCCCTAAGGTAGGCACAAGGTACCCCTGTGGGCAGGGTGCAATGTATGTAAAAGGTAGGACATGCCATGGCGTGTGTGGCTTGTACTGATAGTAAATTACTGCCAATTTAGTTTTTCACTGTTGCAAGGCTACCTGTACCTATAGGACAGAATGGAGAGTTTTGTTTATAACATCTTATAAATATAGTTGACCCTACGAAAAAGGAACAAAAATAAAGTTTAGTATGCCTGAACTCTGAATGTTAACTGCATCGTTTAGTGATGGTGACTTTTTCATTCTGTGTTTGAAAATACCACTTTTACAAAGTATGTATTTTTTTGCCTCACCATCCAGTGTGCCTCTGCTAGGTTTGTGTATTGCATGTCTGGCTTGTGAATGACAGGGGCTGGAGAGAGACAGCGGCCCCAGAAATCAGAGCTGGACTGAATAGACCTGGGCTGCATTTAGAGTAGGGGGAGAAGATTTCCTTTTCACCTGAATGGGCCTGGTGTGCCTTCATCAAAGCTGTCTCCACTTTCTGCCAGGAAGCTGCACCAGTAAGGTCAGAATCACTTCTGGAAATTAACAGGAACCTTTGCAAAGGACAAGAGACGGATAAGCTGAGGAGGAATACTGCCCCTGTGGTGTTTGCTGTCTGGGGTTGGCCTGCAGTGGCTGCTTGCTGTCAAGGAAAGGAGAATAGGACTTTGCTGTTTGCTTTGTCATCTTGAGGAAGATCTTCAAGGGCTTGAAACGGCTCTTGCCTGCTTCTCTGAAGTCTCAGGGACACAAAGACATCACCACCACCTCCCCTGAACTGCCTTGCTGAGAGTTGTGACCTGCAAGAGGTGCCTGCTGTTGTTTTGGGCCTCTAGAGAACTGTTTTCTGCAGGGAGATGGAAAATCAACGCAATGTGGAAGAAGCGAGACGCACCTACATCCTGTTTTCCGACGCATCGCTGAAGAAACCATCGCAGCGCCTTCCGCTGCTCTAGAAATCACTGCACGCCGCATCGAGTGCTCCAATCTCTGAAGTCCAAGACCCATGGTCCGATTTCTACGCAAGACCTGCAGTGTGGTTGCAAAAGTTCATGCATCGTACCGGATCGCTGCATCACATCGAGGTGCCAAGTTTGTCGCATTGTTGGGGGATGTAGTAAGAAGGAGGCACAGTAAGAAATCGAAACATCAGCTCCTCTCCAGTAAGGGAACAGATGCATCACCTCCCCTGCGGTGCAGTAAGGAATTGACGCATCACCTCCCTCGAAGCAAGGAATTGACACATCACCTTCCCTACGTGTAAGGAACTGACGCATCACCTTCCCTGCCGCCATTTTGTTTGTTTTGTATTGACGCATCCAAGGTACTTTGTGATAAAAGTGTTGCATTTACAACTTGCATTGAACTGAACTATTTCTACTGTTTGAAAGCCTTGTTTATAATACTGTATTGTGTTTTTTTGTCTTTTGGTCTGTTTTGGTTTGGATAAAGATTACTTGTTTTTCTAAACTGGTGTGGTGTCCATTTGTAGTGTTTTGACTGTATTACTGTATGTGTTCACAAATACTTTACACACTATGATATGCCTGTCTGCTAGTGCCAAGCTACCAATGAGGTGAGCAGGGCTTATTTTAGGAGAGTATCCTGTTATATTTGCTATTGCTTGCGTCAGCTTTTGCCTTGTGTGGGGATGTATTGGAACTTGGGATCATGTACTAGAATGTATGTGGTTCTAGATTCTGGTCATTCTGGCGAGGGCGGTTGCTGAGGCAGGTACGTTACGACTTGTCTGGTACTCCAATAAACCATCTCTAATTCATCCTACCTGGTCTCCTGGACTGCTTACCTCACTATATTTTGCGGCGATCCTGTGCTTCGAGCATCACGTCCCGGACTCCTGTTGTGACCTTCCTTGAATGGTTCCTGGCACTTGGCAGAAACTCGGCAATTTGCTGACTCCTGGCACCTGGCATTGACTCTGTAACCTAACCCTGGTGTTTGACTTGGACTACAGGTAACTGCTCGCAATTTTGGTTATTTTCGGCATTTTTCCAATTCTTCGGTAGACGTTGCCTTCACGCACTGCCTCTCGAGACTCCGCTTGTTCACGAGCTGCCCGCGATACTCTCCCTGCATCCATTAAATCAGGCATCAGGCGGTGTCATCACGTCATCTGGCAGCGGCATTGCGCCATCACATTTTGACGCTCGGCGGTCATTTTAAACTTCTGCCAAACTTTGCCAACCACGCACCATTTTACACGGAGCTATCGTGTAATCGTGTTTCTTTACCTGTTTTTCTTCTATCATTCACTTTTTACTTATAACGCTACCCCGACAAACACGGAACTAACGTGTTTAGGTGCATTTATTCTTTTATTTTTCACTTATTCCTCAATAAGTGAAATATATTTTTTTTACAATTTTTTTTTTGCCATGATAAACATTTATATTGTGCAAAGCTTTCCTTCTGCCATTTGCCATTCTATTATTTCATTTTCTCCTGCCTCAGCTTAATTCTGCATACAATATTTTTATTTATAATTGAATGGCTACCACAGGTAATTCTACAATTGCACCACCACCTCCATTTTTAATTGATGGCGATACTCCTACCATTGAATAGGAAGAATGGTTAGGTATTTTTGAGAACTACTTGGAAGCCATCGATGGACTTAGGTTTCCTGTGTCACGCAAAAAATCAATTTTATTGAATTCTTTGGGTAAAGGAGGTCAGCATGCCTTTAAATTCCTTCCAGAATTACTTGGTGCAGATGGACAACCGGTAGATAATTCATATAATGAAGCAAAAATTAGACTTGAAAAATACTTTGGCAAACAAGTGAATATCGTCATGCAAAGACACAAATTCTATACTGTACCGCAAAAAGAAAAAGAAACTGTTGATTAAATGGTCACTAGTTTAAGAGAACTTTCTTTGAAATGTGATTTCGGTGCCATGACTGATCAAATGATTAGAGACCAGTTGATCGTTCAGTGCAAGAATAAGAGAATGCAACAAAAACTGTGGACAGCCAAGAATCCTAGCTTAATGGAAGCTATTGCTATTGCCAAAGTTGTGGAAGAGTCCGATAAGTGCATGGAAGAAATGCATATTTTGGAATTAAAGAAAGAAGATTCTATTAATGTTGTGAACAAACTGGATACAAATTTGGTTTCTGCGGACGTTAAGTCTAAAAACTTTGTTTCTACTGATGTTAAGCCAAAATGTTCTGCTTTTAAGCCCAAACCTAGGGGTTTTGTTCCTGCAGGGAAAAGTAAATTTGTGGGTTGTTTTCGCTGTGGGAGCATGTCTCATGCAGCGGATTTTGTGGGTTGTCTTGCTAGAGACAAAACTTGCATGAGATGTGGGAAAAGGGGTCGCCTCAGTAAAGCATGTAGAAATCCTTCAGTCAACAGGGTTGCTCATGTTGAAAATGACACAATTCCAAATGAGATGTCTTTATGCATACAAGATTATTCTTGTATGGAGAATTGTTTGTGCATTGGTCTTCAAAGGCCTAAAGCTGTCTTCGTTGTGAAATGAGTTGCTGTAACGCTCTTAGTTGACCCTGGATCCATGTTTTCTATTATTCCTTTTTGATTGTTTACTGAATGCTGGCCCCATTTGTCACTTTACAAAAGTGATATCACTCCAAAGGGCTATGGAGGCCAAGTTATCAATATTAAGGGTGTTATGGATGCTTCATTCGAATTCAAGGGCAGATTTTCATCTGGGATGTATGTTTCTGATGATGGTCGGGCCATTCTGGGCTGGATACAACAATATGACTTGCACATTATTTTAGATCCCAGGTCTGTAGACAAAGTACTTGTTGTTGATGATTTTCCCAATGTTGATGCCATTCCTACTAAATACAGTGATGTTTTTCTGTCAAACTTAGGAAAATTAGAGGGCTATATGCATGAGATAAAACTTAAGAAAAATGCTTCTCCTGTGAGACATTCTCTTAGAAGAATTCCTTTTGCTATTCGAAATGAAGTCAAGGAAATGCTGGATAATATGCAGAAACAAGATATAATTGAGCCTGTGGAAGCCTCAGAATGGCGTTCCCCTGTCGTGGTCACTCAAAAAAAGGATTGCAAACTTTGCTTTTGTGTGGATCTCAGGTCCCTCAACCAGAAGATTATTGTTGATAAGTTTCCCTTCCCTAACATATCTGAGATGGTACTTTTGATGGACAAGGCTAAGTTCTTTAGTAAACTTGATCTTAGATCTGCCTACCATCAAGTTGTCTTACATCGAAATTCCAGGGAGCTTACTGCTTTTGTAACTGTTGAGGGAGTTTTCCAATTTAAAAGGTTAGCGTTTGGCCTCAGCGGCCAGCGTGTTCCAACGCATGATGCATTCTTTGTTAAAGGATATAAAGCATGTTCATTTTTTTCAAGATGATGTATTGATTACTGGGATTGAAGAATCGGAGCATAATGCTAACTTAGCCAAAGTTTTGCATGTTTTTACTAAAGCTGGCCTTAGCCTTAGAAAGGATAAGTGTCAGTTTCTATTGACTGAGATAGATTATTTGGGGTATACCATTTCCCAATCTGGAGTGAAGCCAAAAGAAGACCTGTTGAAAGCCATTAGGTGTGCTCCAGTTCCGTCGAGTAAGGATCAGTTGAAATCCTTTTTAGGATTAGTAGAGTATTACTCTAAGTTTGTTTCAAATGTTGCTCATAAGACTGAGGCTTTGAGGTTACTACTTAGAAAAGGGGTACAGTTTGATTGGGGTTCTCAGCAATCTGATCCTTTTGAGAAGATTAAACTGGATATTGTCAATGCTGGCATTCTTACCACTTTTGAACCTGGCAAAGATACTTTTGTGACTGTTGATGCCAGTGCTCATGGTATTGGTGCTATTTTGTCACAAAGGAAAAATGTTTTGGAGAAAACAGTTGCCTTCGCTTCATGAATTCTTAGTGCTTCTGAACACAATTATGCGGTGATTGAGTGTGAAGGGTTGGCTGCTGTTTGGGGAGTTTCTCATTTTCGCACATAAGTATGGGGCAAGCATTTTTCTTTGCAAACTGATCATAAGCCGCTCATTAGGATTCTATCACCTGGAGGAGCCAATAACGGTTCTCCTTGTCTAATGAGATTTGCTGCTAATTTGCAAGAATATGCTTAAACTTTGCAACACATCTCTGGGTGGAAAAATGTACAAGCGGATTGCTTGTCCCGTCTACCTATTCAATCTGAGGAGTGTGTTGACTCTAGTAATGAGAATGTCTGTTTGGTTGCTGACTTTAATGATGTTTGCTCTGGTAGTTTCAGCTCTATTTCAAAAGATGAGTGGCATAAAGATGTTGTTGAAGACCTTGATTTTGGAGAATTGATTAGTGCTATACGGCTTGGTTGGAAACGGGAGGGTGATGTGAAGCCTTCTTTACGTAATTTTGTAAAGTTACAAGAGGAACTTAGTTTGGGTAGTTATGATGACTTGGTAATGAGAGGTAAGCGATTCATACCTCCCAATTCTCTTAGGAGAAGACTATTTATGTTGGCACATGAAGGTCACCTTGGTCAGAGTATGACTATCAAACGTTTGAAGGTTAATTTCTTGTGGCCTGGAATGGATGAAGTTGTTAGAAGATGGGTTTAGAACTGTTCTTTATGCAGAGAGAGTGAGAAGAGATTAAAGATTGATTCACGCACTCAAGGTTCCATTGGTAGGGATGATGATTTGCCCTGGGGGAAGGTATGTTTGGACTTTATTGGTCCAATGGATTATTTGCCTGGAGATTGTCGTTTTGCCTTGGTTTTGGTGGGTGTGTGTTCACGTTGGATGTGTGTTGAGTTCATGAAAAACATTCCTACTGAAAGTGTTATTAGGCAGCTTAGATCTATTTGCTTGGAAGAAAGTTTTCCTTGTATTTTGTTAACAGATAATGGTACTCAATTGACCTCTTCTTCTATGCAGTTGTTTTTGTCTAATCATGGAATCAAGCATATGTGTACATCTTTGTACAATCCGCAAGGTAACGGTATTGTGGAGCGTATGAATAGGATGGTCAAGGGAACAATTCAACTGGCGGTGCAAGGTCAACATGATGTTCGTTGTGCTGTAGAGAGGTAGTGTGGTCTTATAATACTACTGTTCATAGTGTCACTAATGCCGTTCCGTTTGAGCGTATGCGTGGTAGGGTTCCAAAGACCAAAATGGTTCCTCATTGGTTATTTAATTGGAATATTAGCAATTCTAGTGGTAAATGTGGGAAGTCTTCCAGTTGTTCAAAGGATAAGGTAGGTAGAGTTGATTTTGGTGATTTTGTCAAGATTAAGTTGGGTAGGAAAGAATTTGGTGTGAACAAGTTTTCGGAACCTTTTAAGGTTAAAGAAGTGCATAGGTGGCATGTCGTATTGGAGAATGGACAACGTTGGCATTTTAGAAGGATTGCTCTGTATTCGAAAGGAGATGGTGGTTGTGGATCTGGGTCTGTTGCTCTTAAGGAAGACATGTCTAGGGGGAAGGTTTCAAGTAAGATGGTCAAGGAAGATATTCCCAGAGAGAAGGTTTCATGTAGGACTGTTTCAGGTCCTGTTGGTCCTGAGTGTTTTTCCTAATAAAAATGTTCAAGAGAGTATACGCTCTGCTCGGCAGTTTTGTGTGCCCAGGAAGTATGATGATTTTATGATGTATTAGTTTTATTTTATTTTCCTTTTCAAGGGTTTATGTTGTTTCTGATTGTATGATGATGATTATACTTTTTGCAGGTTTTACTTGCTATATTATAATATGGTTCAATTCTTATTTCTTGTTATATTGTAATGAGCTGTATTTCCATTTCTTGTTGTTTCTTTTGTTTTTATAAGAAAAGGAGATATGTTATATTTGCTATTGCTTGTGTCAGCTTTTGACTTGTGTGGGGATGTATTGGAACTTGGGATCATGCACTAGAATGTATCTAGTTCTAGATTCTGGTCATTCTGGCGAGGGCGGTTGCTGAGGCAGGTACATTACGACTTGTCTGATACTCCAATAAACCATCTATAATTCATCCTACCTGGTCTCCTGGACTGTTTACCTCACTATATATCCCCCTTACCCTGAGTAGAAGCAAGGGTCCCTAATAGGACAAAGGTGCAAACCATTGCCAACTAGAGACCCCCATTTCTAATATTGGTGGCAGCAGTAGCATTTGGACTTGCATTTGTGACTTAGATACAGTGATTGGTGTACACTACTAGAGAGTGCAGACCATTACACGACCACGTACATTTTGACAGAGTTTTTTTCCTGGGAAGTGTTTGCATCTTGAGAACTGCCAATTTTCAACATGAGCAAAGCAGCATCAATTGCATCTGTGGATATTGAATCTGTAGAAGAGATGGTTGATACCTATAGTGTGCCACAACTCAAAACTGTCTGCAAGAAATATAAAATCTCTATGAGAGGCCTCACCAAAAGGGAGATATTTCAAAAGACGCTGAGGGCCTGGTTGAAAGCTAGGAATGCCAGTGAGCATCCTGAAGAGCCTATGGTGGAGGGAGAGAATTTAGATGGGCAGCAGGAGGGGCTATGGGCCTGACTGGATGAAAGCGCAATCCAAGGTGGGCAGCAGTGTTTCTTCAAAGGGTTTGTTTTCAAAGGAGTTGGAGGACAGGGAAAGAAGCAGGGTGCATGAATTAGAGATATCTAAACTCAAACTGGGGAGCCAGGGTGAGTTAGAGAATACGAAATTGGAGTTGGAGTGCAGGAGATTGGCCATGGAGGAGAAAAATATGTCTTTAGAGCATAGGAGAGTGTTGAGGGAGTTGGACATGAAAGCGAAAAGTTTAGAGGTCAGTCCTTCTGGTAGCAGCGCACTGTCAGTGCCTGGAGAAGGAAAGGTATACATTCCCAAGGATGTTATTAAGGATTTCAGGAAGCATGAGGACATTGGTCAATGGTTCAAAGCCTATGAAGTAGCGATAAGGTCCACAGGGTCCCTGAGAAAGATTGGGGAGTGGGGTTGTGGAGACGCTTTATGGGTGAAGGGAGGGAGACATTGTTAGACCTGCCCACTGAGGATCAGATGTCCTATGCCCCCATGAAAGAAGCCTTAGTAGCAGGTATGGGTTGCCCTAGAGCTGTACCAACAGAATATTCAGAAACTATAGGAAGCTGGAGACCAGTACTTGGGTGGAATATGTGTCCTACTTTTGGAGAGCATTGGATGGTTGGGTGTAGGGTAGCTAGATGAATGATTTTCAGGCTCTCTATGATTTGGTTGCATGGGAGCACTTGCCAGATAATTGCTTTCCAGAGATACTCCAGCATTTGATTGACAGCAAGCTGATTGACCCCAGGAAGCTTGCTGCGGAGGCAGACCACTAGGTCAGTGCCAGGGTCCAAAAGGGTTGTGTGGGAAACTTCACCAAAGGTGGGCAGGGTCCCCAGCTAAAGAGTGGGGGGACAAGGGTAAACAAAAGGAGCTCCAAAAAGGGCCCCAAAGTAATTCCCAAGGGTACCAAGGTAAGGGTTCCCAGACTCCCACGGAAAAGAACCCATGGATCCTGACGGGTAAGCCTGTTCAGGGGGCCCCAAGATCCCTGAACAGAGGGCTAGTGTAGCCTTCGGGTAAGGAGTTGGGGGCCCAAGGTGGGTGGGGTCCACAGAGCTGCCCCTGGTCTCTTTAGGAGGCAGTGATATTACCCCAAGAGCTCATCTGCCTGATAACTCTAAATAGTACAGGCAGTGGGTGACCATCAGAGACCATGCATTTCGTTGGAGAAATCTGTTCCCTGGGTCTGGTCAAGAAAAATAATGGGCCTTCACATAGCGCAGGGCATACCCTTGATCCAATACTCTCAAATTCTTCCGACCTAATATATAAACAAACTGTACCATTAACTTGGTCGGACCATTATATGATTACTTTTGATTTAGCATGGCCTAGAGCGAACTTACTGAACAAAAAACCTGGAGTACGTAGATATAAGCATTGGCATAAACTCTCCCCAGTGTCCTTCTCAGAGGCATTTTATGCCTCCTTAACTCCTGCTGACAGAATAGTGGAGGAGCATCTGAACTCTCTACATGAGGCCACCATCACTACTCTAGACGCCATTATTCCCATAAAAATGACGGCCACTTTGGCACACCCGCCCCAAGCTGCTTGGTATACAAAAGAATTGAAAGCAGAAAAAAGTATTTGTAAAACATTGGAACGAACTTGGCAACGAACTAAAGCAATTTTAGACAGGGGTAGCTTCAAAGAGAGACAGAGGATATATCACAAGAATATTAGAAATACTCAGAAGAAATACATTGCTTTGCAATTGGAACAAGCTGACAATACTTCTAAAACAATGTTCCAGATCCTCAATTCTCTAGTGAACCCTAAAGCTTGCCACCCCGAAGACGAGCCGTCGCAACTACTTTGCGATAACATTGCCAACTTTTTAACAAACCAAGTTGATGAAATCTATGCCAAAGTTCCCCCGTGTAGCCCTCGGGATTTAGAAACAGACACTTTCTTACCGAATTCTTTGGAAAACGCCAAGTCCTCCATAAAAACGTTTCCCCTCCTTACTTTAGGAGAAACAGAAACCCTACTCATATCTGCCAAGTCAGGGTCCCCCAAAGATCTCATCCCGGCAAAAATTGCCAAAACTCTTGCGTCCACTTTGGCCAGACTATTGGGAGCAGTCTTTAACAGCTCCATTAATGCTGGTAAACCTCCAAGAGAATGGAAAGATGCACAAGTTATGCCAATAAGGAAGAATCAAAAATTTCCACTGGACGTGATTACTAACTACCGTCCCATCTCCTTGCTTCCACTCTATAGCAAACTATTGGAGAAACATATTAACAAGCACCTCTCCTCCTTTGTTGAGATCTCCAACTGCTTGGACTATTCCCAGTCAGGATTTTGACCTAGGTATAGTACCGAGACTGCCCTGGTCAAGGTATTGGATGATATTAGATTGCAAGCAGACGGGGGTCGAGCAGTCATTTTGGTACTGCTCGACCTATCCGCCGCATTTGATACCATCTCGCATTCTATTCTTCTGGACAGATTGAGTAAAATAGGCATTCAGGATAAAGCCAATGGAATGGCTGACTGACTTTCTCAAGGATCGAACCCGAACTGTCAACTTGGGCCCATTTAAAGCTAAAACCACCTTGGTCACTAAGGGAGTCCCTCACGGCTCCAGTCTCAGCCCTACCCTTTTTAATATTTATATTGCTCCATTGGCTGCTCTGCTTAGAGAGATTGGGTTCATCCCAGTCTCCCACGCAGATGATACACAGCTGCTCCAGGCCTATGATACTAATGCTCCTAACATCCGTGAAATTTTTCGGAAGGCATGCTTAAAATCAAGGCATGGATGAATCAACATTTCCTCCAGCTTAATACAACTAAGACAGAAATTAAGCTATTTACGGAGGCAATCACCAGCTGGTCCCCGATCTGGTGGCCGGAAGAACTAGGTGCGGCTCCAACCCCCAAATCAGTTGTAAAAAACCTAGGGGTTCTTGTTGATAGCAAGTTAAATATGGAGGAGCACATAATATCTACGAGACGATCTTGCTTCCAAGCCCTCAGCCTCTTACAGAAAGTCTTTCACTTCCTACCCCTCACTACCAGTAAGACCCTGATACATGCTCTGGTCTTAAGCCGGCTGGACTTTAGTAATGCACTTCTCATTTCAGCTACAGACTCTGCCCTGCCTTCTTTGCAGGCTATTCAGAACACAGCAGCCCGACTGGTCACCAATGCCCCTCGCCGCACTCCCTCCTTGCCCCTCCTTCACAAATTACATTGGCTTCCGGTCCGCAAACGAATTCACTTCAAAATATGCTGTATAGTCTTTAAGAGTCTTCATCAACTTGGCCCGTCATACTTATCAAACAAATTGACAGTCTACACGCCTCCCCGCAAGCTTCATTTGGAAGGCAAAGGCCTCCTAGTCACTCCCCATTTTAAGAAAACAAAATGGGGAGGTAGAGCCTTCTCTCATCTTGCGCCCAAGTTATGGAACCTGCTCCCTGAGATGCTGCGGCTAACTCATAATTATCTTAGCTTCAGGAAGCATCTGAAAACATTTTTGTTCTGAGCCAACTGACATTACCTTACTAGTCTTCAGCGTTGAGACACCCCATGTGAGGCGATTCATGCGCTTTACAAATTAGCAAAATAAATAATAGGGTGGAGGCTCTGAGAGACACCAGAGCCAGTGTGGCAGCTGTCAGTTGTCAGCTGGTGTCTGAAAAACAGGTGGTTCCCAATACATTTATTTATTTATTTATTTATTTATGGTGTTTTGTATAGCGCGAACAAGACCCGTGGGTATCAGAGCGCTGAACATAAAAAGATTACAGACTTGACAATTATCACATCAATTATAACAACAAACAGTTATGAGGTAGAAGCGGTGTGGTAAAAGGGTGACTAGATAAAAGGCATTGAGAGGTGCATTAGTCTCAGCTTGTGTCATAGTCATATCTTCAAGCTCGTTGAGGTAAGGTTATATAACATTATCAATACAATTGCCTATATAGTTAGCCATTAAGAGTTGCGTAGGTTTAGCTTGTCATAGTAGTCATAAACATAATAAAGTGAGGTAGAGGTTATATAGTTTGAGCTGTGAGATACAGTATATAAGCTCCCAAATATATGAGGTAGCAGTACAGTGTGTAGCCGAGGCTTGGACGGGAGTCTTTCATTTGTTTGATATTGAACTTCAAATTATTCATGATGAGTACCTCCTCTTTGGCGTAGATGTTCATATGAATGATCTGTAGTTTCTCTACGTAGGGTATTTACTCATCAAGTGGCTCTTTAGTTCCCGTTTGAATGTTTCCGTATTTTGAATCTTCCTGATGTTTGGAGGGAGTGAATTCCAGATTCTGGGTGCCGCTCCGGAGAAGGCCCGATTGTAGGTCCTTTTCTTGCGGAAGAAGGCCGGTCGCAATAGCAGCTCTTTGGCACTTCTGCTTGGTCTGTTGCCTCCCGAAAGTTTAATTTTCTTGGCTAGGTATCTAGGCATGTTGTAGTGAACCACTTTGTGGGTAATACAGGCCATTTTCATTTGAATTCTGGCCTCGTAAGGTAGCCAGTTTAGGGCTTTCAGGTGGGGCGATATATGATCGAATTTCTTCGTTCCCGTGATGAGTCTTGCCGCTGCGTTGAGGCAGGCTTTTAGTGGTGCTATGGATGTCTTGGGTAGGCCAGCTAACGTGGTACAACCATATTCAATCCTCGAGATAACTAGCGATTGGGTGGCCAGTTTTAGATCCGCCTCAGAGATAAAGAGTTTTAGTTTTCTTAAATAGTTCAAATGGAAGCGGGCGCTCTTAGCCATTGAGTTAATGTGGGCTTTCATGTCGAGGTTCTCATCTAACGTGATTCCCAGTGATTTAGCTGAGTTAACTAGGGTCGGAGTGCAGTTTAACGCAGTCACCAATTTCACCCATTCCTTTACCTCAGGTTGGCTCCTTGTTGGTGAGATTAGCAGGAATTCAGTTTTGTGGGCATTTAGTTTCAGATGATTAGTTGTTAACCATTGCAACGCTTTCTTTAGTGTGTCATTCATTCGGTCGACGTCATCACGGGAGGCGATCTTTATATATATTTGCGTGACGTCTGCATACATGTGATAGGATATCCGTGATTTTTGAAGAATCTCCGTAAGGGGTTCTACATATAAGTTGAATAGATCTGGGGATAGAGTTGAGCCTTGTGGGACCCCGATTGTGTTAGGGCATGGGGAGGAGGTTGCTTGGTTGATCAGGAATAGTTGAGTCCTGTTCTGTAGGAAAGAGTTAAACCATTTCAGTACGTTTCCGGACAAACCCATCCTGTCTTGAAGCCTGGTTATTAGTATTTCGTGATTTACCGTGTCAAAAGCTGATGACAGGTCTAGTAGGATCAGTAGGCATGCCTGATTTTGGTCTAGGGCTTGTAAGGCGTCATCAACAATATGCAGGATCGCAGTTTCAGTACTATGTCCTGTTCTAAATCCTGATTGGCAGTCGTCTAGTAATGCGAACTTAGCGATGTGTTGACTCAGTTGGCCTTGTACGCATTTCTCAATAAGTTTGGCCAGTAAAGGTATGTTGGTCACTGGTCGATAGTTATTCGGGTCTGTCGCATCGGCTGTTGGTTTTTTGATGATGGGCACTACCTGCCCCGTTTTTAGGCAGTCAGGGAGGGTCCCTTGTGTAAGTGAAGCATTTATTATCTCGGTCCAGATCGGAACTAGAGTGTGGCTGATTTCTCTTACACACTTTGACGGTAGAGGGTCTTGATAGTGGTTGTTCGGTCTAAGTTCGGCTAGCTTTTTGGCAATCTTACCCTGGTCATATAGTTCAAATGTGTCCCAATTTGCTTTATTTTTTGTTTGAGGACCCTCTGTTGTCTCATTAGCCTCATTTTTAGGGGAAGGAAGGGTCACAAGGTTGGCTGCTGCACTTGTGAGCTCAACTTCTAGTAGTTTGTTTTTTTCCGAGAAAAATGAGGAGAATTCCTCGCAGCTTATGGGAGCAGATAGTAGTTGCAGATGACAATTGCAGATGACAATTCAGAGTGCCTCTGTAAAGTGGCACAGGTTGCCTTTGAGTGGGGGGTCTCAGGTACATTGAAAGTAGCTGTGAGGCCAGGCATGCCTGTTGACTGTCTGCTAGGCAATGATTTGGAGAGCTCACCTTGGGCAAAGGTGGAGTGGATGTCTCATTTAGAGATGCTGTGTCTGCCTTAGTGAGCATGTGTGACTACTCGGTCAATGGTAGCCGGTAAGGGCATTCAAGAGGACCTGAAACCTGAAAGAGTGGCCCAGGTGCCTGTCAGAAAGAGAAGAGGCAGGGGGCATGGAAACCAGCCCCCGAAGTTTCCACGGTCCAGGAGGAGGCAGACCTTGAGGGGATGCCCTGGAGCCTACAGGGGAACAAGTGGCTGAAATAGGGGACCCGCCTGAGCTGACACATTGGCAACAGGAAGGAGGCCCCTCCAAGGAAGAATTGTGTGAGGAGCAGCAGAAGTGCCCTTCTCTTGTTGGTTTGCGCCAACAGGCTGCAAACCAAGCAGTAGGTGATGAGTCTGGATCACATTGGATATACTGGTTGAATGGTCTCCTGTATAGCCTGTGTCAGCCCATGTACTGGTGGTACCCCAGCGCGTCAGAGCCTTCCTACTGGATCTGGCTCATGATGTGCCTTTAGCAGGACATTTGGGGCAAGACAAGACCTTTGAACGGCTTGTCACCCACCTTCACCAGCTCCAAATGCGTAAGAGTTCTGATACTTACTGTTGGTCGCGCCAGACTTGCCAGGCAAGTGGTAAGAGTGGGAGGAAGTATAAGGCTCCTCTCCAACCTTTTCCTATGGTCAGCACCCTCTTTGAGAGGGTGAGTATTGACATTGTGGGGGCTCTGGATCCCAAGACAGCCAGGGGCAACAGGTTTATCCTAGTCTTGGTGGACCATGTCACCCAGGACCCGGAAGCCATCCCTCTCCAGACTGTGATGGCCCCCGTAGTGGGTCGTGCGTTGATGGGGATTTTCTCCCATGTGTTGTTCCCCAGAGAGGTGGTGTCCAACCGTGATACCAACTTCATATTGAAGTATATGAAGTCCCTGTGGCAGGAGTGCGGTGTTACCTATAACTTCATCACTCCTTACCACCCACAGGGCAATGGGCTGGTTGAGAGATTCAACCGGACCTTGAAGGGCATGATTAGGGGTCTTGGTGAACCCATGAGGTATAAGTGGGTCATCCTCTTACCATGCCTTTTGTTTGCTTACTCAGAGGTGCCCCAGAAGTCCTTAGAGTTCAGTCCCTTTGAACTGCTTTATAGCCATCCTGTAAAAGGACCTCTGAGTCTGGTGAAAGAAGGCTGGGAGAAAGCTCCCAGTAAACCTCCCCAGGATGTATATAGCTACATGCTGGCCTTCAGAAACTAGACTAAGCGATTCAGACAACTCGCTCAGGTGAATCTGGAAGCCAGCCAGGAGGAGATGAAACATTGGTATGATCAGATTGCCACTCTGATCGAGTTTCAGTCTGGACAGAATGTGTGGGTCATGGCTCCAGTAGAGCCTTGTGTGCTCCAGGATAAGTGGACCGGCTCCTTTGAAGTGCTGGAGAGCAAGAGCAATGTCGCCTACTAGGTGGATTCACAGTCTCCAAGGAACCCTCTGCGGGTCCTGCACATGAACCGCCTAAAGCCCTACTTGGAGAGGTCCGAAGTGGGCATGCTCCTAGTAACAGATGCTGGAATAGAAGAGTATACTGAGTCTCTTCCTTACCTCCTGTCTGCAAAAGAGCACGATGGGTCGGAGGACGGTGTATCACTCTCCCCAGTCCTGGCTCGCGAACAACAGAGTGACTGTCGTCAACTGTTGGGAGAGTTTGCTGCTCTGTTCTCCCTGACCCCCAGGGTCAATCAGTGGTATGTCCATGACCTGTACACTGGGGACAGTTCTCCTGTGAAGCACAACATTTACAGAGTGACTGATAGGGTCAAGGATTGCATCAAGGAGGAAGTCTCCAAGATGTTAGTGCTAGGGTTGATTCAGCCCTCAAACAACCCTTGAGCCAGCCCAGTGGTCTTGGTCCCAAAGGCTGCCGCACCCGGTGCCACGCCAGAACTCCGGTTCTGTGTGGACTACTGAGGGCTCAATTCGGTCAACAAGACTGACGCGCACCCCATCCCCAGAGCTGATGAGCTCGTTAATTGGTTGAGAGTGGCCCGGTACCTCAGTACATTTGATTTAACGTCTGGGTACTGGCAGATTGCCTTAACTGATGGGGCAAAGGAGAGGTCAGCATTCTCAATGCCAGAGAGGCACCAATTCCGAGTGATGCCCTTTGGGTTAAAGAATGCCCCTGCCACCTTTCAGAGGTTGGTCAACCAGGTGTTGGCTGGACTGGAGGATTTCAGTGCTGCATACCTGGATGACATTGCAGTGTTCAATACCACTTGGGAAGAACATCTGCACCACCTCTGTGAAGTGTTAAAGGCTCTACAGAGGGCAGGCCTCATGATCAAGGCAAGTAAGTGCCAGATTGGGCAGGGTTCCTTGGTGTACTTGGGACTCCAGGTGTGGAGCGGCCAGGTGGAACCCCTAGAGCCCAAGATTAATACCATTCTGGCTTGGGAACCCCCAAGACCCAGACGGAGGTGAAAGACTTTTTTAGGACTCACCGGGTATTACAGGAGATTCGTCAAGGGTTATGGCTCCATTGTTGCCCCCTTGATAGAGCTGACTTCCAGGAAGCAGCTCAGGAAGGTGAACTGGACTAACGCCTGCCAGAAAGCTTTTGATGACTTAAAATGTGCCATGTGCACGGCGCCCGTGCTTCAGGCGCCCAACTTCTCAAGGGAATTCATTGTACAGACAGATGCTTCAGAGCATGGTGTGGGAGCGGTGCTCTCACAGCTGAATGCGGAGAGCCTTGACCAACCTGTAGCCTTCATTAGTAGGAGGTTACTTCCATGGGAACAGAGGTGGAGTGCAATTGAACGTGAGGCATTTGAGCTGGTCTGGGCATTGAAAAAGCTCAGACCATACTTGTTTGGGACTCACTTCTGGGTTCAGACAGACCACAGGCCCCTCAGATGGATGATGCAGATGAGGTGTCAGAATCCAAAGCTGTTGAGGTGGTCCATTTCCCTATAGGATGGAACACTGCCCTGGTACAGAACACACCAACGCTGATGGTCTTTCCAGATTTTTCTGCCTTATTGAAGAGAACTCCTAAGAGGGTGGGTAGTTCTCACCACATTTCAGCTGGAGGGGACCCTTGTTAGACCTGGCACCATTGGCGTGGGTCTCCCTTCCATTTGTTGTTGTTGCCTCCTGTGTTTTTGCTGTGTGTTGGACTCCGCTTTGCTGGTCTAGATGCTTTGGGCACTTTGCCACTGCTGTTCAGTGCCAAAGTGCAAGTGCTCCATTTGTAAATTGTTGTTATGAATTAGTGATTCCATGTTGGCATATTTGATTTACTTGTCGGACCATAGTATAGTGCACTGTGTGTGCCCAGGGTCTGTAGATCAAATGCTGCAAGTGGGCTGCAGACTGATTGTGTCACCCACAGATGCAGCCTGTAAAATGTAACTCTGCCCTGCCATTGCAGAGCCTGTGTGCAATCTGGGACTGCAGTGTCTACTTGGCATGTGCCCACACTTGCCTGTCCATAAACCTTCCCCTTTCTACATGTTAGTTACCCCTAAAGTAGGCCCAAGGTACCCCTGTGGGCAGGGTAAAATGTATGCAAAAGATTGAATATTTTGTGTGTGTGGCATGTCCTGATAGTGAATAATTGCCAATTTCGTTTTTCACTGTTGCAAGGCTACCTGTTCCCATAGGACAGACCCTAGGAACAAGGTAGACAAAGAAAGTTTAGTATGTGTGAGCTCAAAGTGTTAAAGTGCATCTTTCAGTGAGGGTGATTTTTTCATTCTGTATTTGAAAATACAATTTTTAGAAAGTAGGTATTTTCTTGCCTAAAGATCCAGTGTGCCTCTGCTCGGTTTCTGTATTGCATGTCTGGCTTTTGGATGACAGGGACTGGAGAGGGGCAGCGGCTCCAGAAGTCTGATAAGTCAGGGCTGGGCTGGATAGACCTGGGTTGCATTTAGAGTAGGGGGAGGAGATTTCCTTTTCATCTTAATGGGCCTGGTCTGCCTTCAACAATGATGCCACCACCTCCTGCCAGGAAGCTGCACCAGTGAGGACAGAACTGGTTTTGGCTGGGTACAGACACTCTCTGCCTTCAGACAACAAAGGATTTGTGTGTATAAAAAGTAGGGCCCAGACTTTTAGATCACTTCTGGGAAATTAAGAGGATACTTTGAAAAGGAGAAGAGCTGGATAAGCTGAGGAGGAATACTGCTGCTGTGCTGTTTGCTGTCTGGGGTTGACCTGCAGTGGATGCTTGCTGCCAAGGAAAGGAGAAAAGGACTTTGCTGTTTGCTTTGTCATCTCGAGGAAGATCTCCAAGGGCTTGAAACTGAGCTTGCCTCCTGTTCTGAAGTCTCAGGGACACAAAGACTTCACCACCAGCTCCCCTGAACTGCCGTGCTGGGAGTTCTGACCTGCAAGAGGTGCCTAGTGTTGTTTTGAGCCTCTAAAAACTGTTTTCTGCAGGGAGCTGGAAAATCGACGCAACATGGAAGAAGCGAGACGCATGCATTTTCCGATGCATCGCCAGAGAAACCGTCACAACTCCTGCCACGGCTTGAGAAATCGCCGCACACCGCATTGAGGGTTCCAATATCCGAAGTCTGAAACCAACGCACCGATTTTGACGCAAGGCCTGCAGTGTGTTTGCAAAAGTTCTCACATTGTACTTGATTGTCGCATTGCATAGAGGTGCTAAGTTTGTTGCTTTGCAGGGGATGCAGTAGGAAACAGACGCATCATCTCCCCACGCAGTAAGAAATTGCCTCATCACCTCCTCTCCGGTAAGGGACAGACGCATTACGTCCCCTGCACTACAGCAAGGAATTGACGCTTCACCTCCCATAAAGAAAGGAATCAATGCATCACCTTCCCTGCATGTAAGGAACCAAAGCATCAACTTCCCTACGGCCATTTTGTTTGTTTTGCATGAGGTATCCAAGGTACTTTCTGAGAAGTGTCGCATTTGCAAATTGCATTGAACTGAACTATTTCTACCATTTGAAAGCCTTATTTTTAATACTGTGTTGTGGATTTTTGTTGTTTGGTCTTGTTTTGGTTTAGATAAAGGTGACTTATTTTTCTAAACTGGTGTGGTGTCCATTTGTAGTGGTTTGACTGTATTACTGTATGTGTTCACAAATGCTTTACAAACTGCCTCTGAGATAAGCCTGTCTGCTCGTACCAAGCTACCAAGGGGGTGAGTAGGGGCTATTTTCAGAGTGTATCCCCCTTACTCTGACTAGAAGCCAGGGTCCCTTTTTGGACAAAGGTGCAAAACATTAGCAAGGATAGACCCTCATTTATAACAGGTATGATATTTACAAAGCACTGTTAAGCCACAAAAAGTGGCCTAACACCACTTTGTAAATATGGTGCAGTTCACTGCGCCACCGGAACTTCAAAAAATGTGAAAACTGACGTTCCGGTGGTGCAATCCCCTTGTAAATATGCTTCTATGTGCTTTGAATAGATCTGCACTTCCTGTCTAACCTCTGCCACCTGCACTGTATCTTTCTCTGCTTCTCCTACTCCAGGCGGCTCCAGTCACGAAGCACTTCACATAAGTGCACTCGATCCTTATAAGGCTTACTTCATTTACTTGTACATTTCCTGGCTTGCTGTCTCTTGCTTTGAGTGTTGTTCTACTTTGATGGCCTCAGGTCACCTCTCAGGACTCAATCTTTGTCTTTTTTGTATGCTGTTGCTATTTGTTTACTGTCTGCTCACCTTCCCGGGCCTCTGTGCTCTTCATGCCTCTTTGAAATTGACATCCTTTAAGTGATTTTTTTTAAACTGGATTTATTGTTGTTTTGCTATGTGTTATTAATTTTAATTAACTTCAATTTTGAGTTACATTTTGTGCTGGTAAAAGAGATCACAAACAGGATTCTCACACGTCAGAGATCTGCATAACCAGTTAGCAGCAAGTATGAGCCTTGGTGTTTGCTTTGCCTTTCATTCTGAGGATTATGAGTAGCTTTGGTTAAAAAGTCATATTTGGTGTTCTCCAGGGCTTCAGATGCATAAGAAAATCTCTCATACAGTGCCTTGCTATACCTCTGGCAGAAATGTGTTAAAGTATACAGGTTTCTAATCACAAATGCTTACTGATTAATAAGAAAGTCATATTGACTTTTATTGTAGTAATGCATATCAAAGATTTTGGCACCACTAACCGCGGCACCTAACAAGCGCCATAATCAAATGTCATGGTCTTTTATTGTAGAATTGTCATTAAAGTTTTCATACAAATGATCACACATTATTTTTGATTATATGGGTGACATTGGTACACATGGAGTCAATTTACCCCAAATTACCCCAACTCCCAAGGAAGATGAGGAAGAGCTTCCTCAGGTAACCAAAGCCAGAGGGGAGGAATTAAAATAAAACAATGAGTCCAATGGGTGTCAGATCTGCAATATGAAGGGAAGAGAACAAATAAAGAATCACAAAAATACCACACATGGTAAGGTCACGACTTAGGAGGACATGGACCCAAACTTCAATTTAAAAAATGCAAAAAGCTCTTGTCTGCTATACTAACAAAAATAAATGTCATAGGCAACGGCGGAAGCACTCTTGCAGGGACACCAACATGGTAGTTCGTAGAAGCAGCTCCTGAGAGCCCAAGGCATTGCTCTTTCCTTTGGCTCTCGCAAGGTCAGAGGGGATATTTTGGGAGAGCTTATTGTGATCAGCCATGAAAGGCAGAAACATAGAATTTAAATCACCATAATCCACTATCTGAGGAGGGAGCGGTGGTGCAGTTTCTTGGTCTGAGATAACTCTGAAGAGTATAGGGGCTGCTTTGGTGAACTCTACACAGACTCTCATTGTGTTTTCCTCGAAAGTACCACCAGACAAAGGGAGGTACCTGTATATCAGCCCTCATATGAGAAATGGGAGAAGTGGTTGTGTTAGAAACGGGTAGTGTGGTGCAGAGCTGGCGGGCAAAAGTCCGGAGGAAATGTGTAAAGCATCTGCGCAGCACACACAGGCGACACAAGGCACACTACAATAAGAGACTCCACACCAGGGGGGTCATTAGTATGGCGGACGGGCCTGCGTCTGTCCGCCACCCCTGAGGTAGAGGGACCGTCCGCAGGGGTAGTGGCGGTCCCTCCATGCCAATTAGGATGTGACCGCCACCGTGGCGGTCACATCCCGTATCTGTAACCTTGCCGCGGGTGCTGCTTGAAGCAGCACCCGCCACAAGGTTAAAAATGCATGCTTAGCATTTACACGCACAAAGTGGCAGGCACCGCACGATGCCTGCCACTTTGTGCATGCAAATGCAGGGGGGTACCATAGGTACCCCCCATGTGCACCCCCCACCCCCTTTACCCTGGGGGCCTGCAAGGGGCCCCCAAAGAAAAGACTGTATGCCTTTCCGTGGCGGCATTGCCGCCACAGAAAGACATGTCCTGCAGCATATCCTAATATGGCTGGCGGTGTCTGATAGACACCGTCACCATATTAGAGCTTTTCAGCCACGGTCGGAAGGCGACCACGGCGGAAAAGCAGCGGACAGTCTTCCCGTCCGCCGATGACCCCCCAACCATCCTAATGTGGCAGGGGGTCTTTCCATTCACCGCAGCGGTGATTCCACATCCTCCGGGCCGGCGGTGGCTTCTGCCAACCCGGAGGATGCGGAATCACCGCAATCCTAATCGAGCCCCAGGTTAGGTGAAAAACAGTATTGTAAAATAAATACATCAGAAGGGAATCACAGGTGCAGATAAACTGGCCAGTCAGCACCGGGGAATAATTCACTGGGGGACTATATACAGGGCAGCGCCAAACGGGCCGCTGCGAGAAACATCACAAGTCCAAGGATAACTGAAAGTCCGTAAGCAATAACGTCTCACCGGCCATACCTACTGGTGAGTAGACATGCACTTGGCATAAATCACTGTAGGCATTTGTCAAGGTAGGACTAAACATGAAACCAGTCACGTAGGCATTAGGGAAAAACAAAACAGTAGCATAAAGGCATTAATCATGAAAACATATTATGCATAACTTCAGGCGTAAGCAACATTAATAGTACACTTTATGTAAATACACCTGGAAAAGCTGCCCCAAGGGTGCAGGTTCCCTTCTGGCGCTACTGCGCCTGGGGAGCCCCTACTCGGGGGCTCTCAAATTACTCATGGCCCAAAATCAGCACTGCAAACCGGAGGGAAAAGCATTAGGTATCATCCTAGGTACAAATGCATTATGCAACAATATTATGCAAGAAATCATATTGGACAATAGGCCTCGCCAGCATAAACACAGTTTGCCCCAATAGGGGGCACACCACTCTGAAACTGGCCCCAGGCCAACTGGCCTCTCTCCGTGGCTCAAATACCCTATGTCCCGCAAAGTCAGGGCTGGCTGCAAAAACAGCAAAAGCAAAGTACACAAAGCACTGGGGCAGAGCAGGAGTGTCTCTCACTCCTCTCTCTCTTCTCCTGAGAGGTACAATGCGCCCCAATACATTGCAGCTGCCCACTGTCAGCCAAGCAGGCAGGGGGGAATCCCACATGCCCGGATCCCCTCGTAGCACTTTAGAATCCCGGCGCTGCAGACATCCGCTCCTCTTCTCCTGGGCACAGTTGTAGCTCCTTGGCAGCAAGCAGAGCACAGTCAATGCAAATATGGCACTCTGGCAGCACCTCAATGCAGCACACGAGCAGGGGAATTGAAATATAGTGCTTTGACAGCACAGCGCTGCAGGCGTAGGCTCCTCTTCCCCTGGCACCTTGAATATAGCGCTTCCGAGGCACTAGGCCCCACTAGAAGCTTCAGGGAGAGAACATAGTGTACCTCTTCTAGTAATCAGGAAAACAGTGCCCACCATGCACTAGAATACAGGCAGAGCAGCACAGTCACTTCAAATATGGCGCTCTCCAGGCGCTAGGTGACTCACAGTTCCCGGGGTTCCATCCGTGGGAGTAGCGCCCATGCTCCTCATCTCATTGAAGGGCAGGCAGTCACAGTATAGCACTCACGAGGCGCTAGGGCAGCAGAGCAGGCAGGCCAAGCTGGGCAAGATCAGCAGACAGTGGGCACTCATCAGTACAAGACAGCAGCTCCTAAAGCAGTCATCTCCCATAGCGTGGCATTGCTCCTGACACAGCAGTCTTCACTCCAGCAAACGCTCTCACTGGCCCTGGCAGAGGGTCCCCTGTCATTCCAGTCTACCCTCAGGCTGCTAACCAGCGCCAAAGTGTCCAACATCCTGAACCCACCAATTCCATCACAGCAAAAAGGCTAGGGGAAAGGCAAAACGTTTTGGGATGACCCTGCAAGCAGGGTGAAATCCAACAGGTTGGGATTCTCCATGATGCAGAGAGCTACTAGGAAGCTCTGAGGGAATTCGAGGCACCCTGTGAGTGTGCCCTCTGGTGCAGGAGTACCTCCAGTGAGAAGAAGGGCATCAAGGATAAGGTCCTTGTAGTTAAGTAGGATTTGATTTCATAGTTAACCCCACTTTTTGCCTGGGGTCAGAGTGTTTTTGAGTTAGTCTGCTGAGACCCTGCTAATCAGGACCCCAGCAACTGTGTTTTCTACCCTAAATTGACATGGTAAGTACATTTGTACCTCCACAATTGTCTATTGTGTATCCTTGTAAGTCACTAGTATATGGTACTGAGTTACCTAGGGCATAGGTACATCAGTGGTCTCCCATGGGCTGCAGCATGTATTATGCAAACCATGGGAGCCCATTTAAGCTGTGGCAACAGGCTTGCCATTGCAGTCTGTGTGGGTTGGTGCTTGCACCTCTCACAACAGATATAAGTTTCCTTAGATCTAATGTCATTGAAATTAAACCTATAAGTCACCCCTATGGCAGGCTCTTCAGTCCTGAGAGCAGGGTGCTTGGTTATAAGTGTGAAAGTGCCCCTGCCCCTGCATGAGCAGGACACCCCTACAAAACCCAGAGTCGATTCTCCAGGCTTTGTAAGTGCGGTCAGCTATTTTATTATATATAGATGGTATCAGTCATTATGCGATGTCTAAATATATGAACCCGGTCATACTTGGTATTAAACATGTAGGAATCATACCCCAACACTGACCCATGTACTGAGGAGCTCCTTAGGGCCCCCTTGGTACTCCTGGTAACAGTCTTTTATGGTCTGCAAGCAAGCTAGTGCTGCTGCCGACCACAGCCACGATTCTTCCCTTCCTGCTGCTGAGCTGAGCTCAAGCAGGGAAAGGTAGAGCAATAGGTTTCCTGTCACAGGGAGGTGTGACCACCTCCCAGACAAGACTTAGGGCTAGATGTACGACGTATTTTTGCAAATGGTGATTTTTTCATTCTGTATTTGAGAATACCATTTTTAGAAAGTAGGTATTTTCTTGCCTAAAGATCCAGTGTGCCTATGCTCGGTTTCTGTATTGCATGTCTGGCTTTTGGATGACAGAGACTGGAGAGGGGCAGCAGCTCCAGAAGTCTGATAAGTCAGGGCTGGGCTGGATAGACCTGGGTTGCGTTTAGAGTAGGGGGAGGAGATTTCCTTTTCACCTGAATGGGTCTGGTCTGCTTTCAACAATGATGTCTCCACCTCCTGTCAGGAAGCTGCACCAGTGAGGACAGAACTGGTTTTGGCTGGGTACAGACACTCTCTGCCTTCAGACAACAAAGGATTTGTGTGTATAAAAAGTGGGGCCCAGACTTTTAGATCACTTCTGGGAAATTAAGAGGATACTTTGACAAGGAGAAGAGCTGGATAAGCTGAGGAGGAATACTGCTGCTGTGCTGTTTGCTGTCTGGGGTTGACCTGCAGTGGATGCTTGCTGCCAAGGAAAGGAGAAAAGGACTTTGCTGTTTGCTTTGTCATCTCGAGGAAGATCTCCAAGGGCTTGAAACTGAGCTTGCCTCTTGTTCTGAAGTCTCAGGGACACAAAGACTTCACCACCAGCTCCCCTGAACTGCCCTGCTGGGAGTTCTGCCCTGCAAGAGGTGCCTGGTGTTGTTTTGGGCCTCTAGAAAACTGTTTTCTGCAGGGAGCTGAAAAATCGACGCAACATGGAAGAAGCGAGACGCATGCATTTTCCGATGCATCGCCAGAGAAACCGTCGCAACTCCTGCCACGGCTTGAGAAATCGCCGCACACCGCATCGAGGGTTCCAATATCCGAAGTCTGAAACCAACGCACCGATTTTGACGCAAGGCCTGCAGTGTGTTTGCAAAAGTTCTCGCATTGTACTTGATTGTCGCATCGCATCGAGGTGCCAAGTTTGTTGCTTTGTGGGGGATGCAGTAAGAAACAGACGTATCATCTCCCCACGCAGTAAGAAATTGCCTCATCAACTCCTCTCCGGTAAGGAACAGACGCATCCCGTCCCTTGCACTACAGCAAGGAATTGACACTTCACCTCCCATGAAGAAAGGAATCAATGCATCACCTTCCCTGCATGTAAGGAACCAAAGCATCAACTTCCTTACGGCCATTTTGTTTGTTTTGCATGAGGTATCCAAGGTACTTTGTGAGAAGTGTCGCATTTGCAAATTGCATTGAACTGAACTATTTCTACCATTTGAAAGCCTTATTTTTAATACTGTGTTGTGGATTTTTGTCGTTTGGTCTTGTTTTGGTTTAGATAAAGATGACTTATTTTTCTAAACTGGTGTGGTGTCCATTTGTAGTGGTTTGACTGTATTACTGTATGTGTTCACAAATGCTTTACAAACTGCCTCTGAGATAAGCCTGTCTGCTCGTACCAAGCTACCAAGGGGGTGAGCAGGGGCTATTTTCAGAGTGTATCCCCCTTACACTGACTAGAAGCAAGGGTCCCTTTTTGGACAAAGGTGCAAAACATTAGCAAGGATAGACCCTCATTTATAACAGGTATGATATTTACAAAGCACTGTTAAGCCACAAAAAGTGGCCTAACACCACTTTGTAAATATGGTGCAGTCCACTGCGCCACCGGAACTTCAAAAAATGTGAAAACTGACGTTCCGGTGGTGCATTCCCCTTGTAAATATGCTTCTATGTGCTTTGAATAGATCTGCACTTCCTGACTAACCTCTGCCACCTGCACTGTATCTTTCTCTGCTTCTCCCACTCCAGGCCGCTCCAGTCACGAAGCACTTCACATAAGTGCACTCGATCCTTATAAGGCTTACTTCATTTACTTGTACATTTCCTGGCTTGCTGTCTCTTGCTTTGAGTGTTGTTCTACTTTGATGGCCTCAGGTCACCTCTCAGGACTCAATCTTTGTCTCTTTTGTATGCTGTTGCTGCTTGTTTACTGTCTGCTCACCTTCCCGGGCCCCTGTGCTCTTCATGCCTCTTTGAAATTGACATCTTTTAAGTGATTTTTTTAAAACTGGATTTATTGTTGTTTTGCTATGTGTTATTAATTTTAATTAACTTCAATTCTGAGTTACATTTTGTGCTGGTAAAAGAGATCACAAACAGGATTCTCACACGTCAGAGATCTGCATAACCAGTTAGCAGCAAGTATGAGCCTTGGTGTTTGCTTTGTATTTCATTCTGAGGATTATGAGTAGCTTTGGTTAAAAAGTCATATTTGGTGTTCTCCAGGGCTGCAGATGCATAAGAAAAACTCTCACACAGTGCATTGCTGTACCTCTGGCAGAAATGTGTTGAAGTATACAGGTTTCTAATCACAAATGCTTACTGATTAATAAGAAAGTCATATTGACTTTTATTGTAGTAATGCATATCATAGATTTTGGCACCACTAACCGCGGCACCTAACAAGCGCCATAATCAAATGTCATGGTCTTTTATTGTAGAATTGTCATTAAAGTTTTCATACAAATGATCACACATTATTTTTGATTATATGGGTGACATTGGTACACATGGAGTCAATTTACCCCAAATTACCCCAACCCCAAGGAAGATGAGGAAGAGCTTCCTCAGGTAAACAAAGCCAGAGGGGAGGTATTAAAATATAACAATGAGTCCAATGGGTGCCAGATCTGCAATATGAAGGGAAGAGAACAAATAAAGAATTGCAAAAATACCACACATGGTAAGGTCATGACTTAGGAGGACATGGACCCAAACTTTAATTTAAAGAATGCAAAAAGCTCTTGTCTGTTCTACTAACAAAAATAAATGTCATAGGCAACGGCGGAAGCACTCTTGCAGAGACACCAACATGGTAGTTCGTAGAAGCAGCTCCTGAGAGCCCAAGGCATTGCTTTTTCCTTTGGCTCTCGCAAGGTCAGAGGGGATATTTTGGGAGAGCTTATTGTGATCAGCCATGAAAGGCAGAAACATAGAATTTACATCACCATAATCCACTATCTGAGGAGGGAGCGGTGGTGCAGTTTCTTGGTCTGAGATAACTCTGAAGAGTATAGGGGCTGCTTTGGTGAACTCTACACAGACTCACATTGTGTTTTCCTCGAAAGTACCACCAGACAAAGGGAGGTACCTGTATATCAGCCCTCATATGAGAAATGGGAGAAGTGGTTGTGTTAGAAACGGGCAGTGTGGTGCAGAGCTGGCGGGCCAAACTCCGGAGGAAATGTGTAAGGCATCCACGCAGCACACACAGGCGACACACAAGCCACACTACAATAAGAAACTCCACACCATGTTAGGTGAAAAACAGTATGTGTCTTGTAAAATAAATACATCAGAAGGGAATCACAGGTGAAGATAACCTGTGCCAGGCACCGGGGAATAATTGACAGGGGGACTATATACAGGGCAGCGCCAATCGGGCCACTGCCAGAACCATCACAAGTCTAAGGATAACTGAAAGTCCATAAGCAATTATGTCTCACCCGCCATACCTACTGGTGAGTAGACATGCACTTGGCATAAATCACTTTAGGCATTTGTCAAGGTAGGCCTATACATGAAACCAGCCACGTAGGCCTTAGGGAAAAACAGTAGCATAAAGGCATTAATGATGAAAACACATTATGCATAACTTCAGGCATAAGCAACATTAAGAGTACACTTTATGTAAATACACCTGGAAAAGCTGTCCCAAGGTTGCAGGTTCGCTCTCAAATTACCAATGGCCCAAAATCAGCACTGCAAACCGGACGGAAAAGCATTAGGTATCATCTTAGGTACAAATGCATTATGCAACAATATTATGCAAGAAATCATATGGGGCAATAGGCCTCGCCAGCATAAACACAGTTTGCCCCAATCGGGGGCACACCACTCTGAAACTTGCCCCAGGCCAACTGGCCTCTCTCCGGGGCTCAAATACCCTATGTCCCGCAAAGTCAGGGATGGCTGAAAAAACAGCAATAGCAAAGTGCACAAAGCACTGGGGAAGGGCAGGAGTGTCTCTCACTCCTCTCTCTCGTCTCCTGAGAGGTACAATGCGCCCCAATACGTTGCAGCTGCCCACTGTCAACCAAGCAGGAAGGGGGGAATCCCACACGCCGGGATCCCCTCGTAGCGCTTTAGAATCCCTGCGCTGAAGACATCTGCTCCTCTTCTCCTGGGCACAGTTGTAGCGCCTTGGCAGCAAGCAGAGCAGAGTCAATGCAAATATGGCACTCTGGCAGCACCCCAATGCAGCACAAGAGCAGGGGAATTGAAATATAGCGCTTTGACAGCACAGTGCTGCAGGCGTCAGCTCCTCTTCCCCTGGCAACTTGAATATAGCGCTTGTGAGGCACTAGGCCCCACTAGAAGCTTCAGGGAGAGAAGATAGTGTACCTCTTCTAGTAATCAGGAAAACAGTGCCCACCATGTGCTAGAATGCAGGCAGAGCAGCACAGTCACTTCAAATGTGGCGCTCACCAGGCGCGAGGTGACTCACAGTTTCCGGGGTCCCACCCGTGGGAGTAGCGCCCACGCTCCTCACCTCCTTGGGGTACTGGTAGTCACAGTATAGCACTCACGAGGAGCTAGGGCAGCAGAGCAGGCAGGCCAGGCTGGGCAAGATCAGCAGACAGTGGGCACTCCTCTGTACAAGACAGCAGCTCCTAGAAGTAGTCATATCCCATAACGTGGCACTCCTCCTGACACAGCAGTCTTCACTCCAGCAAAGGCTCTCACTGGCCCTGGCAGAGTGTCCCCTCTCATTATAGTCCACCCTCAGTCGAAGCACATGGCATCTCTATTGCTCTATATACGCCCCTCCTCCCACCTACTAGAAAGAGCTGGAAGCGTCTAGAAGGTCCCTGGCAGTTCCAGCCTCACTGTCACTGGGGGAAGAGTAGAGACCCTAGTCACTTCAAACACTAGACCACCAACCCACCTCAGGCAGGCAGCACAAGCAGACAGAAATGACGTCCATTTTAAAAGTGACATTTCTGCAATGGTGAAAATAAAGGCGTGTACACCATTACACAGCATTTATTATTTTCCTTTCACACCAGACATGGCATATACATTTCCCACCATGGGGGAGATGTCCCCTAAAGTGTAGGGGTGTTCCTAATATATCTGTGTAAAGCAGAAAGCACACACACTTTGCACTGCTAACCAGCGCCAAAGTGTCCAACATCCTGAACCCACCAATTCCATCACAGCGAAAAGGCTAGGGGAAAGGCAAAAAATTTCAGGATGACCCTGCAAGCAGGGTGAAGTCCAACAGGTTGGGATTCACCATGATGCAGAGAGCTACTAGGAAGCTTGAGGGTATTCGAGGCACCCTGTGAGAGTGTCCTCTGATGCAGGAGTAACTTCAGTGAGAAGAAGGGCATCAAGGATAAGGTCCTTGTAGTTAAGTAGGATTTGAATTCATGGTTACCCCCACTTTTTGCCTGGTGTCAGAGTGTTTTTGACTTAGTCTGCTGAGACTCTGCTAATCAGGACCCCATCAACTGTGCTTTCTACCCTAAATTGACATGGTAAGTACATTTGTACCTCCATAATTGTCTATTGTGTATCTTTGTAAGTCACTAGTATATGGTACTAAGGTACCTAGGGCATAGGTACATCAGTGGTCTCCCATGGGCTGAAGCATGTATTATGCAACCCCTGGGAGCCCATTTAAACTGTGGCAACAGGCTTGCCATTGCAGCCTCTGTGGGTTGGTGCTTGCACCTCTCACAACAGATATAAGTTTCCTTAGATCTAATGTCATTGAAATTAAACCTATAAGTCACCCGTATGGCAGGCTCTTCAGTTCTGAGGGCAGGGTGCTTGGTTATAAGTGTGAGAGTGCCCCTGCCCCTGCATGAGCAGGACACCCCTACAAAACTCAGAGTCGATTCTCCAGGCTTTGTAAGTGCGGTCAGCTATTTTAATATATATAGTGGGCATCAGTCATTATGAGATGTCTAACTATATGAACCCGGTCATGTTTGGTATCAAACATGTAGGAATCATACCCCAACACTGATTCATGTACTGAGGAGCTCCTTAGGGCCCCCCTGGTACTCCTGGTAACAGCCTTTTAGGGTCTGCAAGCAAGCTAGTGCTGCTGCCGACCACAGCCACGATTCTTCCCTTCCTGCTGCTGAGCTGAGCTCAAGCAGGGAAAGGTAGAGCAATAGGTTTCCTGTCTCATGGAGGTGTGACCACCTCCCAGACAGGACTTAGGGCCAGATGTACGACGTATGTTTGCAAAAATACCTAAAGGCCATGTACAAACCCTAATTAGCAAGTCACTATTTATTTGCGACTCGCTAATTAGGATTTGCGACTCGCTATTAGGAAGGGGAATTTCAAGGGCATCCCTTCCTAATCTCGAGTCTGAGCCCAATATATGACAGTCACAATTTACCACCTACTTCAAGTAGGAGGTAAAGCATTTTCAAATGGGAAGGGGTCCCCAGGGGACCCCTTCCCCTTTGAAAATACATGGAAAAATATTTTTTAAGGCAAACAGTGATCCCAAGGACCACTGCCTACCCTTAAAAAATTAAACAACGTTTCATTTGTTTTTTAATAAATGCATCCCGTTTTCCTTTAAGGAGAACAGGCTACATTTAAAAAAAAAACTGCTTTATTTAAAAGCAGTCCCAGACACGGTGGTCTCCTGAGCCCAGCAGGCCACCATGCCTGGGAGGGCCAGCCATTCCCAATAGGGTCGCAAATTGCGAGTGGCACATTAATATTCATGAGCCTCAATTTTGCGACCCTATTGAGAATCGCATCAGTGTCTCTAACACTGTTGTACATTTTCTTTCCGAGTGTCAGCCCCCCCCCCGTTTCTCTCTCAGGCTCACTCCATCGATCAGGAGGTGCCCCAGGGCTCTGCGTTAAGTCCCTCATTATTTAACCTGTACGTTCAGCCTCTTGCAGCAGTCGCCAGGCAGTGGGACCTCACCATGGTCTCCTATGTGGATGATACACAGCTGGTGGTGGTCCTGACTGAAGGTTCCACACTGAATGTCTCAAGGTTCAGAGGCGGACTGGCAGCCATGGCAGAATGGATGACTACTAACTGTCTGCAGCTGAACGCCAGCAAAACAGAGGTTCTGTTAGTAGGGAAAAACTCGAGCTCCTGGACTGAGCAATGGTGGCTAAGTGTCCTGTGCACTGCCCCTAAACCTAAGGCAGTGGTTAAGCACCTGGGGGTATAGGTGGACTCCTTCCTTATCTTCCAAGACCACGCAAAAAAAGTTGCTGGCCCTTGCTTTGGCCTCTTGCGTGGTCTTCAGCCCCTTTTGAAGTTTTTTGACCCTCCAACACGCCAGCTGATTGTCCAGTCAGCTATTTTATCCCAATTGGACTACGCCAGCTCTATCCTATTATGGGCCAATCAGGCTGAAACATCTCGGATGCAACATGTTCAAAACGCCGCAGCAAGAGCCTTGCTGGGGCTACCGCGGAACTGCCCCTCAGCTGGTGCCATTCGGAAACTTCATTGGCTTCCCATGGCTGAACGCATTCAATTTAAGACGCTGTGTCTTTCTTTTGAGATTCTGAAACTTGCCACGCCTAGCTTACTAGCTAATTTGCTTACCCCGTATGTTCCCTCCCGCCAGCTGTGCTCTTTGGGGCAGCATCTGGTTACTGTTCCCAGTATGAAACGTCTTCGCGCTGGGAGCCGGTCCTTTCGCTACTTGGCGGGCAAATCATGGAACTTCCTGCCTGTTCAGATTTGTAGTATGGAATGGTTGCTGGAATTTAGGAAAGCCATTAAAACCTTGCTTTTCCCTTCTTGCTAGGCTCTTGGTCGCATCTTCTTTCCTTTTGCGTCCCCTGTCTTGGTGTCTGGTCTGTTATTCTGATGCTGGCAGCGCCGGACCACCCCTTGGCAGGGGCAGCTGCGCGCTATATCAATCCGAATAACATAACATAACACTGTTGTACATTTTCTTTTAGGACTCGCAGATTGCGACTCACAATTTTTTGCACTTTTCGAGTTGCAAAAGCAAATGGTTGTACATCTGGCCTTTAGTGTATTGTGCTGGGGCGGGGCAGTTGCAATGTCACCAGAGTGCTTTTAAGGGCACGGTTGGTGCCCTCCTTGCATACTCCAGTTTGAGCTAGTTCGGGAAACCCTTGGCTCTTGCCTGGCATGAAACTGGACAATGGACATGGGCGTATCCTCCTCTCTGTCCAGCCCCTCTTCTGGGAGGGACCCCCGGGTTGTTCCAACCCTTTTCTTAGGGTATGTAACGGTTTACCTGTTGGTGGTTCCTTAGATTTGTTGTGTGACAAGACTCAACATTGAAACTACGCCGCTCTTCAGTCTTCCAGACACTTGGGGGGTCATTAGTATCTCGGGCGGATCACCACCGCCCACATGGTGGTGGCGATCCACCTAAGATCCGTCCCGCCCGCCACCCATTTCCCCCCGCCATATTACTATGGCGGGGGAACCGCGGCGGGTCCTCCGCTTTTCCGCCTGGTCAACAAGTCGACCGGGAGGAAAGGAGTTTAATATGGTGGCGGTGTCTGTTTGACACCGCCAGCCATATTACTATGCGGGCGGAAACATGCCATTCCGTGGCGGCATTGCCACGCTTTCAGCACCGCCGCCGCAATGATAAATATGCATGATGCGCCCTCCACTGCGGCGGGTGCATCCTAATTTCCCCCAAGGGACCACCGCCCCTATGGCGGGCAGTTCCTCTTCACATCGGGATGGCGGGCGCCCGCCATCCTAATGAGCCCCTTGGACTTCCTTGGACTTCGACTGGAACCGAGGCCGCACCAAGGAAGACTCCTGCTGTTCCTGGTCTCCCTGTTTTCATGCCTTCTTTCTCATCTGTGTGTGCTTCTTCGAGGTTCTTGAACTGACCTGTGGGATCAAGGACATCCAAAGAAATCTACCTTGGAGTGAAGGAGTCCCTCCCCATGTAAATGCAGGCACTGCAACAAAGCTTACCAGTCTGCTACTCGCCCTCCACTGCGGCGGGTGCATCCTAATTTCCCCCAAGGGACCACCGCCCCTATGGCGGGCAGTTCCTCTTCACATCGGGATGGCGGGCGCCCGCCATCCTAATGAGCCCCTTGGACTTCCTTGGACTTCGACTGGAACCGAGGCCTCACCAAGGAAGACTCCTGCTGTTCCTGGTCTCCCTGTTTTCATGCCTTCTTTCTCATCTGTGTGTGCTTCTTCGAGGTTCTTGAACTGACCTGTGGGATCAAGGACATCCAAAGAAATCTACCTTGGAGTGAAGGAGTCCCTCCCCATGTAAATGCAGGCACTGCAACAAAGCTTACCAGTCTGCTACTCGTTCGAACAACTAGGACCAAACCTCTATGCACCAAGTTGACTTGCCGTTTCCAAACTGTGTTGGATCTGCACTCCAATGATCTTGAGGCTACAAGAAGCGCTAGCATCCAGCTTCTCTTCTTTTCAAGATCAGCATCCTCACCACATCCTCTGCACCATGGGCCTTTGGGGAACTGCTCAAGGTCCTCTGGTGACTCCTGTGCCTTCAGCCTTTGGGTCCTCCTGGGAGTCTTCTGCTGCTTCAGTTGGCTCCCCTGCTTGCTCTGGGCCTGTCTGACTCTCCTGATGTTGGAGAGTCCCTTGAACCATGTTAATCCCAATGTTGCTCCTTTTTCATCTTCCACACCAGTTTCGGCTACCAAGGCTTGTTGGTACTCCCACCAGACACGGACCACCTAGCCACTGACATCCATCATTGAACAGCTTGTGCACGGCTCCTGGTCTTCCGCAGCATCGCCTGGTTCCCACAGCTGCAGCAACAAGGACCCTGTTGACTCCTCAGAACCTCCCGACATTGGTGGGCATTGTGTCTCCGTACCTCCTAGTCACCTCCAAATGGCATAGACTCTGTCCCCTCTGCTTTCAGGTTCTTCACTTCCAGAATCATCCCTTGGATTCCACCAGACTCCATCACAGTCTTCTCTAGAGGCATATTCTTCAAAGTCTTCGATTGCTGTCTACGGTAGGTTCCGACGTCACATCACCCCTATGCACCCGGCTTCACTGGTGTACCTAGCTTGGTTCCTGGGGCATCCATGGGTGGAGGGGTTCTCAAACTTTCTGTCTTATAAAGGGTTTCCTTGGGGTCCTCTGGGATGGGCTTTTTTCTTCAAAACTGCAAGCGCAACTTCTCCATTGACTTCCATCGGACACGTGGCTGTGTTTCCACTCTGCACACAGCCTCCGTGGGTTTCCTGGGTACTTACCTTGGGTGGTTCCTTGTGCCCCGACTCCACTGGTCCAAGTCCTGTTCTCCTTTGCAGCTCACATTTCACTTTTCTAGTAAATGGTTTGGTCTCCCCCTGGAGATCACTGTATTTTGTGATACTTACCATATTGCCTTTAAAGTATTTTTATGTATTGTGTTGAGATCTCCAAGTAGGAGATATATATCAATGTGATAGTGATATTGTGTTGAAATAAATAGACTTATTTTTTTTAAACACATAGGGCCAGATGTAGGTAGCCCTTTACCGATCGGAATCGGCCAAAAATACCGATTTTTGGCCGTTTCCGATCGGTAAAGGGCTATGGAGATGTAGGGGCACATATTCGGTAATTTTACCGAATCGTTATTATTACCGAATCGGTAAATTTACCGATTCGGTAATATTTACCGATTCGGTAAAATTACCGAAAATGCTATGTGGGTAGCCAATTTTCCATTGGCACATGGCTTACAGAATCGGTATTTTACCATGGAATACAAATCCATGGTAAAATACCGATTCCTGTGTACATGCACATCTGTGCATGTACACATGTGCCATGTGACAGACAGACGTGCCCTTAGGGCATGTCTGTGTGCCACATTGCACACATGCCCGTTTTGGGGGTGCTAGAGGGTGTCAAAGTGACACCCCCTGCACCCTTGACAAATTCGGTATTTACCGATTCGGTAAATACCGAATCGGTATTTGAATTGAATCCTATGGGCTTCAAGGCCCATAGGATTCTATAGCAAATACCGATTCGGTAAATACCGAATCTGTAAATACCGAATTTTTAAGGAATCGTTAACTTATCCAGATGTTGGGACCTACATCCCATTTACCGATTTTGAAATACCGAATCGGTAAAATTCGGTATTTCAAAATCGGTAAATGGGATTTACCTACATCTGGCCCTGTGTGTTTTCTTTTAATATAATCTACACTACAGATTAAACTGGTAAAACAAGCTGCTTAACACTCCTTCAAAGTAAGCCTGAAGGCTTCTCTCCACAGCTACCACTTTGAGAGATTTCTGTGGTTATCAATGTCCTGTAAGACCACCATAAGGTTTGCCTGGATTAGTGCAAGGTACAACACTTGAATCAGTGTGCACCATATACTAAGCCAGCCTCCTAGAGCCATGAAGCACCAACTTGGAGTGTCGGACCACTAAAGTGGTGCTGTGTTGCAAAAAAGATTGGCAACACAAATTTGCGTAGATGTATGCAGACATTTTTGGACATAGCAGTAGACACATAGTGCTTTACCACTCTAAAGAAGGAGTTACTTTCCCTAATACAGGAAAACCTTGTCTGAGCAGGTACTTTTTGTAGAAAGGGACACCTCACAGGAAAGGGTAAAAATCTTCCATAGCAAACATTAGGTTCAAGTATTAAATGAGTTGATATGACATCACATATTGGCATGAATAAAACAGTGACACCTTCACAAAAATACAGGGGATGCCAAAGATTAAATGCATAACTTAAGTATGTCTGGACTTTGTAACATTGTAACAGGGGCAGTTCAGCCTTGCCCCAACTCCCAATAAATGCCTCTAGGGAAATTTCAGGAGTCTTCACCTCTGTATTATTAGAGAACTGGTAGTGGTAAGCTTACTTGGTGATGTAGAAACATCTCTTCTGCAAATTAAAACAAATGCCAGCAGCGTACGTATAGACAGAGGGACTTATTTATGAGAGGTTGCATCACATTTGCACCATGCAACGTAATAATTGTGTGACGCAAATCTCTAACTCAGATTTTTGAAGCCATGCAAAGCCACATTGTGTGGCTCCGAGTCACTTACAAAATGTGGAGTAATGCAGGGCAAATCACTGCATTGCGTTACTCAGCCCTGTTAGGATATTCCATGGGTGTTGCATGGGTTGCATGGGTGTTCCCAAGCAACTCCCAAGGCTTTTGATGTATCCCTAAGTTTACAAGAACTTGTAAACCTGTGGATGCGCCAAAATCTTACCTTTCCCAGGGGAGGCATAATGCAGCACACTTAGAAAGAGAACTATGCTTCCCAAGGTTTTCTTGTGTGCAGGAAGGTGTCTCTTCCTGCACAAAAACAATCCTCCATGCAACATAGGCATTCTTGCACCATGGGTACTGTGTTGGCCCCAGTACAAGGGAAAAGACAGGAATGTGCCATATTGCCTTAAATATGGCACATTCCTGACCTTTCCCTGTCAAGCCATGGAATGCAGCAAGGTGAAAATGAGCCCCAAAGTGCACAGTGGTCAAGAGATTAACTCCCTCCACTCCCGGTGATATCTGAGGTGGGACAGAGTGACCCTTCCCCCAAAGGAATGTTCATCTTGATTCAGTAAACTGGAATGAAAATCCCCTTTATAAAATCAGAGAATTAGGATGTGGAGTCAGATTTGTAGGTGATACCTAGGAGACTGGACAAGGTTGAGCCAAATCTCTAAACTGGAAGTTGATAGGGATGCTCAAAGAGGTGCGCACAGAACGATTTTCTAATAGAATGGAGGACTGTGAACAAAAAATGTGCTCAAAAACATGAAAGTCCTTGAAGTCCCGGATGGTCAAAACTTGACGCAGTTCGTGATATGCCTCTTTCTATGACTCTTGAGAGCTCTATTTGAAGACCCCTTAGGGAAAAAAAAGACCTAAACCTCTGAAGCAAATACTAACATGCTTCTTGCACTACACTTGCAAGAAAAGGGTAATGTAACTACTAAGATGGAGACTGGAATTGAAATAGAGTGCTGCTACGTCTAGTTCTTTCAGAATCTATGATAAGTACCTCAGAGAAAAGGCGCAAATTCATGACAGATCTTCATAAACTACAAGAAAATAAAGTATGGTACACTTAGGTTCATGTGACTTTATCACTGAGATTAAACAAGCAGAGTAAAAATGTTAATATGGACATCCCCAGTAACATAACATATCTACTCAACACAAACCATAATTGTAGCAGGCACCAATTAGTAGAAAGTGAGGACTCTGAGGTATATGTACAAGAATTACTGCTAACTAACGTTAGTTAGCAGCAATTATCTTACCGCCTCATACCGCTGAAAACTATCGCCATGGTACCGACGTATTTACAATATGTCGCTACATGGCGATAGTTTCTCATCACGTGGAAATTGTTGATGTAAAGACCTGCGTTACAGCGATAATAACTTTCCGTCAACATGGAAAAAGTGGCCGGCCAGTCAGTGGTCAGAAAATGCACGCTTATCAGCATGACGCCACTTTTCTCATGTTTCCTGGGTAAAATAAGCTACAAAAAACTTGCGAAGTTCCCAAAACACAAAAACAAAAACAAAAAAGCTCAGAAGAAACATGGAGGAAGCTGGGCCCAGTAATTCAAGAGAGAACAACGCCCCTAACCCCTCAAACAGTCAGGAGGACCAGCCAGAGACACATGGGAAGAGGAAGAGGAAAACCAGGTTCAGCCAGCAGGAAAGTGAGATCCTGATTGCGGAGGTGACAGACAAGCACCACCAGCTTTTTGTCAGATCCACGGTGTCATGGTGGGGACCAAAAATGTAATATGGCAGTCCATTGTAGCCAAGGTGAATGTTGTAGCAGAGGTCGAGAGGACAATGACCGACTGCAAGACGCGCTGGCATGATGCTAAGAGCAAGACCAAGCAGAAACTGCCCAACAATCACTAGGCAGCACTGCAGACCGGAGGTGGGAGTCCAGCGCCACAGGACGAGCTGGATGCCTTTGAGGAACAGGTGTCTGAGGTCATCTGAGATGAGTCAGTGTTTAGAGGGACAGGATAGTGCTGAACATGACCAGCTACATCAGCATCAGGGTAAGTAACAACCAGGGACTGGGGGGGGAGCAATGTCACTCATGTCCAACTAAATATCCCTCAGTGCACAACAACACTGTTTGCAGATCTATTTCCAGACACACTGGTCCCCGTGGATACAGACACTTCACTTTAGTTATTGAATACATATAAAGACGCATAATGGTGGTGTTACTGACTTGGCATTCTGCACATAAAAATAATCCAATATAGAGCAAAAATAATATACTTTAGTCTACAAAATAAGGGCAATATGAACAAGCAAAGGGGCATATTGAATGGAGAGGTGGCAGAGTGTCGCATTGGCTACCTCGGCTCAACACTTCGCTCAGCCAAATTGGCAACACAGGGCTGTATCTCATTGACAACAATATGATGCAGCTCTGTGTACCTCTCTGCCCTGAGGCTAAAGTTAGCAGACCACCACTGATGCCGGCACACATGCACCATTGTGCAGGGGTGCCTGTGTTGTGTTGAAGAATGTGCTTGTGTAATAAGGTCCCCGTTCATGCACATGTACAATCTTCAACTCAACTCAAACACTCCTGTACAATGGTGCATGTATGCTGGCATAGATGGTGGTCTGTTAACATTAACCCCAGTGCAGGATGATTCACGGGGCTGCAGCATACTTTTGTCAATGAGATGCCGCCATGTGTTGCCAATTTGGATGAGAGTGGTTTTGAGCCGAGTTGGGCAATGCAACACTCTGCCACCTCTCCAGTCAACATGCTCCTTTGCTCGTTTAAGAGATGCAGCCCCATATTCCCAAGGTGACAAAGCGTGTTGTGAGACTTTGTACCATAAACATGCATCACCACTACATTGTAAATATGCACCCTTGTGTCTAAAAGCTGCATATGCTACAATGTTCAAATTTAGCATACTGGATGGCTAATGTGATGTTCAACTATGAGCAGGAGGATATGCATCCAAAAGTAGAGTGTAAGAACTCTGCAAATCAGAAATGTGTTCGATAAAAACTCTGTTTCATCTGTGAGCCATACTCACAGAACCATACAGCCCCTGTCAAGGTGCAAGTCAAGTGAAGTATGACACCAAGCAAGAATAACAATGAAGCACCAATGCATGTCAACTTGCACTCAACCACATCAAAGTATCTACATGTGCCATACAGATAACAGTATTCTACAGTCATCACAGTCCTGGTGTGATACGGCCATTACACATTACTTGCATGGAAACCAGTGCTTGGGGAACGTCAACAGTGGCAGTGAACAAATGCATAGGCATTCATGTCTGTAAACATCCTCACACAAACAAAGGCATCCAATCACCCTGAGCAGAACAGCATGTATCATCCATGTGTCCATCTGATGGGCATATTTCCAAGCACCCATCCCCATGCCAATGTCATTTGATGAGAGGCTGGAGTGGTGATAGGGGCTAAGCACTATTTACAAGCCAGTGTAAACCCCAGAAATCTAATCTAGGCCCACTTACACACTTCACATGGTGTGAAAGGTGAGGGTAATGGGTGTTGGATTGGCTGTCCACCCTGCAACACCCATAGAAAAACATGATGTCCTATACTTGCAAAGGTGAACCCAATAGGAGGACCAGTTAGTAATGTATGCAAGTAAAACCATGAATCCTAACATGCACAAATAGAGAAAAACTCATTTACCAGCTCCTTTGCTGTTTACGTGTATAGTACATTGTGCAGCACACATAGATCAGTAATTTGCCAATCATTGCTAATGTGCCTGAAGAGGCCCCTCCTTGCACATAAACATGCTTGCCATGAACCCAGACATACGTGCACTACCCTGCTAAGGTGCCTGTCTTTGTGCCACATTGCCAAGGCAAGTACCAGTGCATGATAAAATGGATGCCAGCACCATAAACTTGTAAACATGGTGCAGGCCTGTGTCACTGTAGTGGATGAGTGTGGAGTCAATCCTGTAAGGAGAAGGCCTCACTCTGTTACTTCATTGTATCCATACTCCCCAAAGCAAGAAATATGTCTGCAGTCTAACAATGCACAAGTGTCTCAACCCTGACTAAGAGCCATATTTCCTCCAGCTTGCAACATCTCACCATTGTAAGTGCACATGAGTGCAAGGGTCACTGGGTGAAAGGAATAATGGGCAGTAAAAGATAAGCAGTACCATCCCTGCATATCAACATGCACCAATAAAAAGTCATTTGTCAATGTGATTTTGCAACATTAAAATGGATCTACACTGTTTGGATCAGGGCAGATCAAGCATATCTACCTGTCATATCATGGGGCACATCACATCAACCATGATCTGAACTGCATGATTGCCCTACTCATGCCACAAAAACAATTATGTGGCATTGCCAACAGCAAGATGTGGTACCATGCAAGCGGCACCTCTAAAAATAGATAATCTGAAAAGTTTGAAGCAGAATGAGTAGGGGTGACTCAACCACAATGCAGTGTGCAGACACATATATCAGAGCTAATCTGTATTGAAAACAATGCTGTACAACCTGCACCACTGTCATTGCTGTACAGAGGACACAACTGGTGCAGCATATCTGTAGAAATCTGCCACTCACATTTGTCATACTTGAAAACTGTAAACAATTATTTACAACTCTAATGTCTCATCAATGATGTTGTACAAAGATTCACTATCCTGCATGTAATAGGTCTCTTTTTAAAAAAATGGGATTGGACATTGTCATGCAGTCTGCTTATGAACTGTTTAAATGCATGACCATACTTGAGCACCCATAGAACAGCATCTCCCCTTTACATTGCAGAGGTAGAAATATCACCTCCTGTACAGCAGCCTGTCCCACTCTTCAATGATGAAGATGAAGACAACGACCAGGACACCTTCCAAGAGCTGCTCATCTCGATTGGCAGCCCATCTCTGGAAGTAGGAATATCCATCAGCGTTGTGGAAGCTCCACTTCCTGCACAAAACACCCGGCAGCAAGCACCTATCACCACAGCAGTCTCCCAGGACCTTGAGGACCCACTTCTAACATTCCAATGACTTGCAATAGAGGTCCAGCAGGAGATGGCTGGTCAGGTGAGGGTAGGGTTTGACAACCTGGTGGTCAAAGGTAGATGGGGTCCGTGGGTGTCTCAGTCCCATTAGGGACCACCTAGAGTCCATCACAGGCACCAACAGCATGTTCCATGCTCTCCAGCATTCCATGTCTGCCATTGATGGAGTACTTACTCTGAGACAAGAACAACTGTTCAGTCAAAGTGGCTCCAGCGATGTCACCAAGGTGTTGTGTCAAATGAGAATGGTCATGGAGAACATGGAGCGGATGCAGGCTTCAGACTTGGCAGCGATGGCGTCATACCACAGAGGCATTTCTGGAGTCTTGCAAGCCCTACAGCTTATCATCACTGCAGTGCTGCCTCAAAAGTTGGCTCAGATTAATGTTTCTGCACCTTCAACATCCACATATCACCCCACTGATGTGTCACAGCCTCACAGTGCTCCAGCCAAACCTCCATCATGCGCACAGGAGGCACATAACACATCAGAGGAGTAGGATGTGGATAAATCAACAATCTTACGAAAAATTTAGCGGTAGCATTCATCTCTGTCAAATTGACTGTTTCTGCTTGGAACTGTGCCTACCATCATGTCCCGGAACATCAGCTGCCACTGTACCCTAAATGAGTCAGCTACACTCAGCTTGGACTTTAATATGGATTGCCAATTTTTGCATTGCTCCCAACTACATTGCAATCAACCTGCTTACTGAACTCTGCCTCTTCCTCAACAAGTCGCCGGACATGTTCCCCCACCATGGACTATGTCTGCCCCCCCCCTCCACTGGGCATTCACGCAATGGGGTGTTGTTGTGCAAAGAACTGGGCCAGTCTGCTACCTCAGTTACTGCACATGTAAATAAAAATAATTGAGTCAATAAGATGTGTATTGCCTGTGACTATTTATGTTTAAATGTGAAACAATGCGTGTTCATTTTAGCCATTACTACTAATCAAGAAACATTTGGCAAAGGGTTTATGCTTACTCTGTGTCCATGCTAGGCATTGTGCATGCCAGACACGTGTGACTCCACCAATGCTTAGGTCTGTATAACAACACTGTCTCAGCAACCTAAAAATACTCTATGCCCATGATGTTGATTGCGACAGAACAATACTCATGTCAGTGTAAAGTCACATGAAGTGTCTCAAATAAAATATGTTATAAATATATACTTTGAAGAACTACCCATAGTCAATGTGGAAGAACATGTTTGCATAGATGTGTATCATGGCATGGCACATGTAAAGACAGTTCCCTCAGCATGTCACATATTCGAAATAATTCTATCTAGCAGAAATAAGATGAATGGTGTAGGAAAGCATAGGTCAAAAATTGTTACTGGTTCAAATACGTGTGCAGGTTTGCTGTAGCGCACGTCACAACATCCCTTGCTCAACATTTGCCAATTTGTTCACAGTGTTGCCCACAATGTACAAGGCTGGGTAGAAAATGTAAAGAGGTGTGAGGATGACTTGTAAATAATGCAAGGCATACATCCCCTGCACTCTCATGTGGAAAGTGAAGCTGTTGTTGGGACCAGTGTAATCAAAGATGTCACAAAGTATCCTGACACTAAAGTCACAGCATTCAACCAATGCTGTGCAGAGCACAATGCCCACAGTGCATCCTGTGTAAATCTGTACTTTTCCAAATAGTCAAATATAAATAGATATTTCTCAGACAACTCAAAAACTATTTTCTTAACTGAAATTTGTTACCCTAAACATCAATCAGTTTGGTTCAAGCACATTTCAAATGATGATTGATGGTAGCCTGTCCCTTGATGATGCTGTAATTCCATTTGTAGACATTCAAACTGATTGTGTGGGGGATGCATCTTTTGTAAACCATTACTATTTCAACAGGATATGTCTACACAGTAAAAAAGAATGGAAACACAAAGCATCAACCATTGGCAACGTATTCTTACAAACAACAATCTTAAAAAACGACACTAATGATACTGACTAATCCTAAACTACACGAACCTAACGTGTACTAATTTAAACTACACTAAACTAACTAGCTTACCTAAGACTATACACATAACAACATATATTAAACATCCACCCACACCCCCCCTTTCGGCACATCCAGAAACGGCACAAAGACACCTTAACCTATACATCAACTAACTATACATACATACTAAACAATTATATATATTTTTTATTTTTTTATTAACTAGTCCAGAAAAACATCACCCCCCCCACCCTAAAGAAAAGGAAAATTAACCAAAAGCACAAAAAGTGAATATCCAAAAAGTAGAGAGCTAACTACATCTAACACTATACTAGCCCTACACTAAAAATACATCTAACACTAACTAACTACTTAATGTAAGAAAAGGATGGTAAATAGGTCAGGGGAAACGTGTGATTTTACAGGGTGGGAAACTAAACCTCCATTGCACATCAATAGGGGGGCCCCAAGGCCCCCTGAATGTCCATGAGGTGACCCTTAATATCATCATTGTCTCATTCAATCTGGCCACCCGAATGTTCAAATTGAACATGAGCCTCCTATCCCTCTTTGTGAGGACAGACCTGTCTCTGGGCCTGATTCACAGAACTAACTTAAGACAAAATCCTAAACTTAGTACCATTTTGGTATTCACAGAAGGCACTTACTCATTTTGGTATTCACAGAAGGCACTTACTCATCAATGAGTAAGTGCCTCCTGGGAATACCAAATGAGTAAGTTACTCAAAATGAGTAAGTTAATCATTTTGGTATTCACAGAAGGCACTTGCCCATCAATGAGTAAGTGCCTTCTGTGAACACCAAAAGGAGTAAGAACCTCGTGTGAATACCAAAATGAGTAAGTACCTTCTGTGAATACCAAAATGAGTAAGTGTCTTCTGTGAATACCAAAATGGTAGTACATTTAGGATTTTGTCTCAAGTTAGTTCTGTGAATTGGGCCCTCTGTGTCCAGCAGCTCTTGAGGATGTCCCCAGTTGTGCACTTTTGTGATGGGGCTAGAGTTTGTGTCAAAGAGGTGGGTGCCACACGTGGAGCAGCTTGTGATGGTCCTGGTACAGCTGACCTTTTCTTTTGTGTGCCACTAGGTAATCCTGATGGGTCAGGGATTGGCTGGGACAGGCTAGGGTGTGTTGTGGAGGCAGGCAGGGTAGCGTGTCGTTGTCCACCTTTCTTAGCGCTGTCTTTTATGGACTTTCACCTGCCAGAACCCCTCGCCTCACAGTACCTCTTTGCCTTTCCGCGGAATCCCTTTGCCATACGCCTGATGTGAAGGTAACGTTCCTTCCACTGGAGGAACAGACACTGCTCCACCAGTGACAGGTTGTCTGAAAAATAAAAATACATGTCATGTTTCCTGACTCCAAGAAGATGATGGTATTAGGCATAATTGTCACACCAAAAACTAATGAGCCTTATGTTCTATGAACATCATCAATAACAACACGCAACAACACACATAACCTGAAAAATCATAAACACATTGTAGCCGGCATCAGAATAAGATGTTCATGACAACAGAGTGCTTGGACAAAGCAGGCACAGACTGCAGTGACAACAGTTGTAGAATTGCTGTTTGCAATTTGGCCATGCAAATGAACAACGATTGAGTCCAACTGAAGGAGTACAGTAAGTATGAAAAATAACAGCCCAATAGCAGACCCTGCCATTCCAACTACACAAAGAAAATAGGATGCATGGTCTGCAATCATGTCAGATGACTAATCAAAACAGTGTTAGTCATGTAGTGAATTTGAAGAAATGGAAATTCATCATATTGGTAAGCCCTGGGAGGTGTAACCACAGCTACACAACCAGAATAGATCATGTACATATTTACTTGCCAATCTGTTGAACAATGCATATAATTTGACATGCATGCAAGGAAAGATGGCATATGTTGCATGAAACATTGTGTGCCAGTATTAACCAGGTCTGCACATTTCTGTGCAATGACCCAATGGGACAGCACAGCTCCTGCATGTCAACCACACATTTTGCTGCACTGCTTTTCAAACAGTGGCAGTATAAACACATTTATTGCTAGTGCTAAGGAATGCACCTTTTTTTTTTTTTTTTTTTTTTATTTTTGATTTTTATAAAGCGCGTAGTCACCCTAGAGTATCCCAGCGCTAAACCTTGTGCTCTTACAGGGGTGGGGGCGAAGGAGACTTCAAGTAGTTCAGGGAAAAAGGAGGGTTTTGAGGGACTTCCTAAATTTTAGGAGGTTAGGTTCCGCTCTAAGGTTCGGGGGAAGAGCGTTCCATTTTTTGGCCGTGTTTACAGAGAATCTGCGACCGCCAAAGCGGGCTTTCTTCACCCTAGGAACAACGATGAGGTTGCCCTGTTCAGACCGGAGCGCTCTCGATGGTCTATAAGGGGTGATCCACGTGCTCAGAATGGGGGGCCAGCGTTGTGCAGGGTTTTGTGGGCTAGGCAGGGGGCCTTGAATACAACTCTTTCCCTCACAGGGAGCCAATGAAGTTTCCTCAACGCTGGTTTAGCCGATGTTCTTGAAGGGGTGTTTGTGAGCAAGCGGGCTGCGGCATTTTGAGTTTTTTGTAAGATCTGGTAGGTGGCTTCCGGCGCGCCGAGATAGATGGCGTTGCTATAGTCTAGTCTTGCTAGCACTAGACCTTGAATTAGCAAGAGACGAGACTGGAATGGAAGTAGGGAGAGTACCTTCCTACATGATCTCAGCTTCGACCAATAGTGCTAATTTGCCTGATTTAAGCACATGTAGTCAATGTTCTGCATGGATCACCCTTGATCCATCAGTAAACTATTGTGTTTTTCATGTGTGACACACTCTGATAACCAACGTGTAACATGTGAATTGGAGAACTGCTGAGCATGTCTCCGTGAAGAGCATATTATAAACATATATTACACACAGTCTATAGTCAGACACTCCACGGTAGTCAAGGTGCCCTTGTGGTAATGGTTCTGAGTGATGATGAATGGGCTTAGCAGTGTAACAAAGTCAAGCCCTCAACACCTAAATGCAGTGTGAAAGAATGTCTGATGCACGAGTCAACATTGTCCTACGTTGATTTTCTCATCCCTGCTTCGGCACTGATACTGAGATAGTCTATCCAAGACAATGTTGTGACACCAAACTTTTCTTTGGCTACAGAAGCCTGATTACTTGCATCAGCATGGAAATGATTCACATGATTCCTCATCAAATACACAAGATTGGACAGATTTATGTACCAACAATCTGTGTTACATTGGAAGAGTTTTCCTGACAAACTTGTAGATGTTTCTTCATGTCAGTCAGCCCTCTGTGACACTTACTCATGTTGTCATTGTGGTTATGTGACCTGCTCTTCGAACTGTCAATGTCAACTGGAACTGCTATTAGACATGACAATTACCAACATGCACATCAATGCTAGGTGTCAACGTGTTCCAGGTCTGTTCCTAAACATCAACATCATTACTCAAATGTATATTCTTAATTGTGTACACTCTGGAATGTGCCTACAATGGCTGGAATGATGTACAAAGTTTGTATTGATGAGCTCATTATTGAGTAGCTCACTATGTACCATATTCACAAGAAAAATAATTCCATTCAAAGGGAACATATTTAACTTGATGTAGCAGTGGCCAAGCAGCATGTCCACAAGCTCACCTGTACACATTACACCATGTCAAGGAGCCATGATCATTGTGAGTTTTTGATCAGATCATGCACAAGACATCAAATATATGTCTGTCCATTGTACCTAAATGACATATCAAATGTAATGTGTTGTGAGTACACACAGACACAGCCTATGCCAAATCACTGTTTTGTGGTGACACAGTTGATGCCATTGTGGCATACATCTTATGGTGAAGGTAGTACATTCTAGTTAATTTAGAATACGTTTGTATGCATGTTTTTGTCACTAGTTCATGTCAGAATACCACATCACTTTGCAAATGATAATCAAAAACAGATGTGACATTTTCAGTGGAACAAACTTATCATCATATACAACAATTGAAATTGCCTGCAGCATATCTGGAACCCTTGCACAATCATGTCAGGGCACATAGATGTTTGTGATGCTGCGTGATCGGCACTATGACAGGACTATGACATCATCAACATCTGTGCTTGTACATAGAAAGGGTGTTGTGAATCATATCAGGCGATGCAACATCATGTCAGGAAGGGCAATGTAGTCCTCCAGCATCACGTGATGCTGATGTCCCCAACTCTTGACTTGGTGCAGCAATCATCACACCAGAGGTGAGGTTTATGTGCTGCACATCCGGACTGTGTACAACATACAGGGCCTGTGGCATTGCTTGAATTTGTCAACACATACAATACGAAGGTCGGGGCGAAGCACTCACCTGTGATGTGTGGGTCCATGAATGCATCTACTTGTGTGATCAAGGGTCTTCCAGCTGCGGAAAATGTATCGAAAGTACAATTAATGCCATTGACATCACATTTTGCAAGACTCACATACATCACTGATAGCTTCATGATACAATTTAATTCACTGTAATAGTCAGGTATGGTGACACGTTAAATACATGTTGCAATCTGCTGAGCCTTTCTTACCCACAACACATGTCAATTTCACCCTGGTTGCCTAATGGACATCCCTGCCACGGTCTGAGAGACGTAACACACTACGACCTGTCCCACAGCTTCATAATTGACGAATTCGCTCTCACACCTCTAGAGACATGACGTTTGCAGGACAAATCTGTTTTTGAACTACACACAGGTGTATCACTAACTTTGACATGCTGCTGTCCCACATTGTGTATCTCACTGAGATTGTCAGCCAGTTGATCATGTGAAGTTGCGTGTTTATCTAGGTTCCTGATCGATACTGTGACCTTATGCCCCTATTCGGCTATAAATCCATTTATTCCCTATATTGGCATAACCGTTCAAGTGCGATATTCAGAAAGTCATCTCTGGCCTCACACGAACAGAGCCACATTCCAGAATAGTTCTCTGCCACTTCCTTTGCAACCAATTAGTGCAATGACAGAGCAGAAGTCACTATCTGATATTCCTAGATTAACACTCCGAGTTCTTCAACAAGATAAAAACTCAGCAAACCTGGAAATCCTCGCTTGCTGTGTTTTGATTAGTAATGGAACTCTAATGAGCAACTGATAGCTATCACTTCCTAATGACATCTTTATTTGACGTCTTATGTCCAACAAACTTGCGTCAAACCAGGCACCTGTCAGGTATAAATATTACCAACGTTGCCTTAAGCAATTGCCTGTTACTAGCTGTCTGCTGCTGCCCCCGCTGATAGCTGAAGCTAGCACCCTGTTGCTGCAGCCTGCTGCCCATCACCCGAAGCTGCTGATACCATTATCGCTGCTAAAGCGCGAACTATGGTGTGGTGTAACTAGGAGCTGAACAGCCGTCCCTCTGCGAAGACATCCAGCAGAAGCAAGCTGCCCGCGGACGCTGTCCCCCCTCCTTCTCCTCGACGCGCTGAAGAGAGACGCTGCCTTTCTTGTGCAGAGAAATCCAGCTCCAGCGTTTCTAGTCTGCCCTCGCGGGTGACTGGGATACCGAGTTCCTCCTGAAGGAGATACCAGACCTCCATCATTCTATTCAGAGGTATGGTGTTGACTAAACCCTTATTGAGAATTCTTGAAGCAAACCTTGGCAAAACCAACTTAACTTAAAGCTACATACTTACTCCCCTTCCACGTGTTAGGCTTAGGTCAGGCACACTGGGGTAGGCTTAGTTAGAAGCACCAGTTGAGTATTTTAGCCTAATGTATATATGAATGTATATATGTTTTATTACTTTTAAACCATTGTATGGCTAAGAAACCATATCAATGCTTTTACAGTATTATTTCGCAATACTTATCTTACTGTACGTACTTTTTATAATAACAAGTCTTGCAATTGTGGCAATACATTTCTCTTGTACGAGACTCTTCAATAAATGTTAACCTTTTATTGACAAACGCCCGTCTCTCTATTCTCTACATATTGTGAAAGTAAACTGCACTAACCTGACTGAGTGAAATACATGTCTATTGTTTCACACGACCCTAGAGATTGACTCTTGATCTAAGGAGCAAAGTTGTCATGTTGCACGGTTGTTGGAAAGCTGAATCCCTTCTTGTCTGTGCCAGGGAAGCTGATCACTTCCCATGCAGAGAAGAAAGTTTCCAGTGACCTCTGAGCTAGTTGGTAACACACCCAATTAAGTTTAGCATAGTAAGTAGAGGCCTGGAAGATCCGCACTTCTACGTCGATACTACTGTTTATGTTATTCCAATGCGCAGGGCCTAGTGGGAAACTAGGAACTACACTACATGGCGCCCAAACGTTTGGTAAGGCGATAAACTAACGCAAGGCGTTAGAGTAACTCAGTCGTGCATATTTCACACCCCTTTCTCCCGTAAATACTCCAATAGACGTCTGGAGTGGGTGAAAGGTTAAAATCCGCCCGAACTCAGTAGGAAGAGATTCCTATGTAAAGCTCTGGTTTATTCAACGTTGAAGGATACAGTGTTCCAAAATCTTGTGCACCTAATCTTTGTCTCCTTGGAGACCTACTCTGCAAAGCCTGCATTTATACAATGCCAGGAGAAAACGGAACCACTGGGGCCGCAGCAGATGCGACTCAGCAAGGTCCCGAATACACAGACCCGGATGCAATTATCATGCCGGTCCACTTAAGAAAATCTATAACTTTAAAACTTATAGAGAACGGACTGACACCACAAGGTGGTACAGTAATTTTCGTGATAGAGGCTCACGAATATCGGCAGACAGAGGTATTCTATTCATGGATAAACTTTCCAGCGGCAAACGCTAGAACAAAAGAGTTTCACTATTACAAAATAGAGGAACCTCCGGAAGAGTACGCTCCTTTCGAGGAGATTGAAATTCCACTTAAATTTCAAGAGCACCTGCTCTGGTTTAATGGCGCCCTAAAACATAATGATCATATTACCAGGCTCGGTCCACTAGGTAGACCAGGAGCAACGTGGCCGGTTCTAGCCAGCTACACACCACATCCGGACATTGTAAAAATGTCAAAGGAAGAGCTGTTAGTACAGCTAAAAACATTAATAAAAATACATAGGCAATTAGTCCAATATGTAATGCGGACTGCAACAGTCCAGCCAGCTGTTAATGTACCACAGCTGACCCCTCATCAGGGGAACACTAATAAAATTGCACCACAGAACATACAGTCATGTCTTAGTAAAACACCCGTAAAACGGGAACAAATTCCTTTCTGGTTAGCACAGAAAATTACTCAAATAGAGGCAGTATTTCCTGATAATACCCCCATAGAGAAACACAGAATCTTGACCATCTGCCTTCCTATGGGAATTGCACCACACGTGGAGGACTGCGACACTTGGGGTACAGTCTTTGCTTCCATTTACACAAAAACACATGGTGTTCCATCCATGGCGGTAATACCAGAAGTGCTAAAACAGATACAAAATGAATACGGTCCAGAGCCAGCTTTAAATCTAGGTATGAAATTACTGAAAGACTTCAAGCAGGTCTCGGCTATATTATTAGCCAACATAAAGGGAGAAGCAGCATCTGTGGTGATTCGCCAGAAGTTGAAGGAAACAGATATAAAAGATCCAATTGAGCTTGCCAAAATCATAGAAAAATGCTATGAAGAATTAGGTAGAGACAGCTTGGGTGGGAAACCGGTAAAGCCCCAACTGCTCGAAAATCCTGAAAAATTATTTATTAAAAATAATTCAAACACTCCTAAAAAGAGCTGGGATGGAAATAAACAATCCACTCCCAAGGAAAAAGTTTTCCAGTCCAGAGGAAGGTCTCCTCGACGGAGGGAAAGAACTCCGACTCGAGAACACCAGTCTCCCCAGAGGGAGCCCTCTGAGAAAAGATATAACCTTAGAAATAGGGATAATCTGAAAAAAACTGATAGATATCAAAGTATTGATACACGTCCCTCTCGATCTTTTCCACAGAAATCGGAAAGAAGAGGACGGTCAGACCCAGGAGAGCACACCAAGTCCAAAGACAAGGAACCTGCTCAGAGTAAAAAATCTCAATTTCCAAAAAAGAAGGTAGCCAGTATTAGAGTAATCAACCATGCCGAGAATACTGAGGACACAGTTGAAAAACGGGAAGTGGGCATTGACAATGTTGGACAGTGCAGCAGAAATCAGTATAGCGCGCAAGATCTTGATGAGTCATCTGGAGACAGTGGACACGAATGAATACATTCAGGTTGAAACTGCCGACACCAGACTTAGCGAGCCCCATAAAATATACGAAATAACATTGCGTATAGAGGGTGATAAGACTAGGAAAATAAGAGGTCTATTTTGGGATAAGCTCTCAAAAGGCTATGATATTCTGTTAGCTGAAAAAGATTGGCCCCCAGAGTTTGTCAGGGAGTGCCCTCGTGGCGAAGAAGTGATTATGCCTGCCTTCTCGAATCACATTCCGATTCACAAAAAATATACATATGCAAGGAAATGGGCAGTAGCCCAGGCACCTGCATTGTATAAAAATCATGTAGGATGGGTTGAGGACTCTCCTCACAAAATCCAACTAAAAAGTGAACCAACTGCCCAACGGCAGTATCCCATAAAGCAAGAAGCTAAAAAACAGGTCAGGGAGATCTTAGATCAACTTGAGTACCAGGGGGTGATTGAAACATGCACCTCTCAAATGAACAATCCAATTCATATTGTCTAGTTTTGGACTACAGACACCTTAATACATGTTGTAAAACATTTGCAGTACAAAACTCGCATAGTACAGCCCTAATGAATAACATAGTTAGGAAAAAATATAAAACGACATTAGACATATCTAATGGTTTCTTTTGTCAAAACATTGCACCAGAAAGCAGATATTTGACTGCTTTCTCAGCATTTGGGTCGCAGAAAAAATTCTGTCGACTCCCACAGGGGTTCAAGAATAGCCCAGGACTATTCTCAGCTAGAGTAACAGAGTTACTACAAATCTATGATGATGAGGCATTATCTTACGCAGATGATATCTATCTCACAGACGACGACTTGGATACTCACTTGAAAAGAGTGAACACCATTATACTTGGGTTCGCAGCAGAGGGTTACAAATTCAACTTTAAAAAGTCCCGAATTGCCCATCTGTCAGTACTATTTTTAGGGTACGAATTATCAAGTGAAGGGAAAAGCCTAGCGGACAACTTCTTAGAGAAGTCCACTGTACTCCAAGCTCCAAAAACGCTGAAGAATTTACAATCCATTCTAGGTTTTCTGAATTTCGGAAGGACATATATCCTAAATTACGCAGAGAGGGTTAAACCTCTCTACGAACTAATTAAACCTGATTTTAAACAAATCAATTGGACTCAAAAACACACAGAAATTTTGAGATCACTGCAAACAGACATGTCAGCAAAAACAAAATTAGATACACGTGACAACACACGTGATCTTGTAATCCGAGTCATCCCAGGAAGATGCGGATTCACATACCTAACCTCTAATGAGGGAGAAAAGGTACCAATAGCATACAAATCGCATTTGTACACAAAGGCTGAAATAAAATTCAGTTCAACTGAGAAAATTCGAACTGCGGTTCAGACTGCTGTAGCGAAAGAAAGGCCCCTAGCACAAGGTAAACCAATAATAATCGTAACACCTATACCGGCTTTAGAAGCGGTAACTAAAGCAAGCATTCCTAATGCAAAGGCTTTGCATCCGAGATGGATCCAGTGGGTTAATTCTCTTGCTGCAACAGACGTAGTTTACGAATTTGATCCTAACTTAAAAACACAGGAATTTTTACAATATGAATATGAATGTCCTCTGCCAGTTGAAATCCTGCCTCTCGAAGAATACGGAAGTATTATATATACTGACGGATCAGCACAACCCACAGTCGGGGGTAAGCAAGCTTACAGTGCTGCGTGCGCGATTGTTAAAGGTCGCTGGCACAAAGGTAAATTTAGACCAATGGTCACCAAAACACAATCTCTAGGAGATTGCTCGGCTCAACGAGCTGAATTAGTAGCATTTAAGATGGCGCTAGAAAATACCGATCGCGAATTCCCCACACTAATAGTGTGCAATTCTTTTTATTGCGTACAATCTTATAATGAATACTTGCAGAATTGGGTGGAAAACCATTTCAAAGATGCAAAAGGTGGCACAATAAAGCATAAAATGCTTTGGGAACAGGTAGTTCTTTTGCAAAAAGAACTACAAAAGACTCACGTGATACACACTCTGAGTCATCAACGTGATGGCGTTCACGTTGCAGGGAATTCATTGGCTGATGAAGCCGCGAAGGCAGCTGTGCAAACGGCTTCCGTAGCTGCGATAACTCGGTCACAAACAAAAATAGACAGCGATATTCTACAAGCTGTCAGTGCGTCAGTAAATAATGATAAGAAAACACTCCCAAAAGGCTTTCGAGAAAAGTACTTATATTTAACAGATACGAGTAATGTTCCTTTTGCTCGAATCCCTGAAGTGGGGGATAGGGTAATTCCAAACAGGGAACACAGGTTAGGACTAATCAAAGCGGCACACGAAGGGCTTGCCTTTGCACACGCTGGCGTTTCCGCAACAATATCACTATTAAAACAGAGATATTGGTGGCCTCGCTTGGGAATACAAACTAAAAAGTATGTATTAGAATGCGATATATGCCAAAGGATAAAAGTATCAACAGTAAAACGACCAGCGCAGACACCCCTTCTTATCTCGGATAAACCATTTGCATGTGTTTACCTGGACCACTGTGGTCCCCTACAAAGGGATGGCAACTATAGATATATCATGGTAGCAGTGGATTCCTGTACGAGGTTCATATGGATGTGGCCCCAGCGCTCGGCTGACGCTAGAACGGTTATAAAAGATTTGCGAGTCTTTATCGGCACATACGCAATTACCACGTTCCATTCTGACCAGGGTCCTGCTTTCAGCTCTCGAGCTTATAAGGAGGCCATTGCTAGTATGGGAATTGGGTTGCGGTATTCTTGTCCGTCGCACCCCGAAGGGAATAGTGTGGTAGAAAGAAAAAACCGTGACATAAAGCAATCTATAACAGCGAAGGTATTAGGTTCAGGCGCTGGGTGGGTCAAACATCTAATAAGTGTCCAGACTAGTCTTAATAACTTGCCAAGAAATTCTCTAAAAGGTTTCAGCCCATACGAACTATTGTTCGGAATTAGAATGAACATTCAGGACCTCGATAGTCAGATGTCAGTGGTACAAGAAAAAACAACAGACTTTGACATCAAAGATCGTTTGGCTGTTTTACAGGAACTAAATGAAACAAGAAAATCCTTAAGCAACATAAAGTTAAAGCAACAGCCAGATACCACTGACGAGGCACCACAAGCAACAGCCCCAGCGCCTGTCTGGATTCCAAAGATTGGGGATCTAGTCAGAGAAAAGATCGCGGTGAAGAAGGAATTTGGGCCTTCTTACAGAAAAGCAGTACCTGTCTTGGCAGTCACCGGAACAAGATCAGTTGTGCTACCGCCCCTTGCTGGTAAAAAGGAGAACAGAGTCGTGTCCATCGACCTGGTAAAACCACAAGCATGTGGCCTATAAACAACAGTAGGCCCAGTGGACTCCCAAGAAACAACAGAATACCCAAACTTGCAACAATCCAAGAGGTTCAAACTGAAAGACTAATCACACTCGATCAGCCTGCAGTGCACGGTGAAGGACTATGCAATAATGCCATGGAACTCGTGCCTCTTGAGACACAGATTGAAACAGTTCGTCAAGAAACAACACCAGTCTACACTAATGTGGCATCAGAAAGTGCTACGGAGAGACAGATTGAAAGAACAATCCCATCAATTGACAGAACTGTCTCTGGTTATTTCATCAACTTCGACAACTTCTCTGAAGATCAAAACGACCCAGAAGTGATGCCAGAAACAAAAAAGACTTTTAAAGAAAAAGCAACAGAACTCTTTCATCAACTAAAAGAAATCTACCTTATTTCACCTTGGTTAGAGTTCTGGTTTGGTCTAGGTGTACTTTTCCTCCTGCTTTGGCTCATCATGGTACTTTGTTTGGGAAAATTCATTGAGGGAAAATATAGTACAATGGGCACAGCAAGTCAGAACATCAACCTAGTCCTGAAACCACACAGATCATCCCATGTGAAGAAAAGAGAACTGTCAACAGTAAATGTCACAGCAATTCCAATACCTGGTGGGGTAGTATGGGAGAAAACAGACTATGAGATCTATGGTCCGGTCGAAATCCTGAAGTATCCTCATCAACTGAAGGTTTCCTTAAGTGACTTTGTAAAACCGAGTACATTCTCTGATGATTGGGACTTTAACAGTATTAATGACATGATGTCTGATTTAGTAATGTCAGCTAGATTCACAGATCATGATTATTTACAAGGTTCATCTAGTTATGAGCAGACATTTTGTTACACACATTATGGTGATCATTACTTGCATAAATCTGCACAGCCTAGAAATGTTTTTATGTATAATCAATGGGAACATTGTGCTACACCACCTAAAAGCAGTTCTAAAGCATTTTTTGAGAAATTCAAATACTTCTCAGGGTTTAACACCGGTGATGCAGAAACGTTTTATTACAAACTGTTAGATAAAACAGGAATGAAAACAATGCTGACAAATTCTAAATTGATATATTCAGAAGCATTTTCTGACAAAATGATGACATTTGGTTTTGATTATTGGAAAAATAATATTGAAACGAAAACAATTTGGGGTACAAAAGATTGGCAGGTACAAGGCATTGAAACACTATTCAGAACCTGCATGATACCAGAACAAATTATGTTTTTAAATGACACAATACACCAAACATCCTGTCTTGGCCTAGCTAAGATCAAAGACCTTAAAAAACCGTCTATACCAAAGCCAATACCTGAAAATGCAACTGCAGATATTGAGTTAGACGTGTCACAAATTTTACACTTTAACAGAACACATCCTGATTGGAAAAAGTGGTTAATCTGGCCTACTGACACAAACAGCTGTCAAGATAGATTCCTGAACAAAACACAGGGGTTAAAAATGACCAGACTAGACCCGAGATACTCCCAGAGACAACATCCAGGGATAATAACAACATACAGTGTAGGGAAACTCTGCCTTGAATGGCTAACATCATCCACACTGGCTGAAATTAAGCAACACTTGTCTTTACTAAAAGATGGTGCTGATTTGCGCGATTTCATTCTTGGACCACGCAAACAGCGTCAAAAGCGTTTCATAGCGACCAGTATCTATGCTGCTTACAACGAGGCTTGGAAAGTCACACAAATTGAAACAGCTGAAATAATACGAGAAATTGATCGTATTAATTTGGAAAAATCACTTTCTGTAGTGGACAATGGGTTAATGACTCTGTCCTCCAGAATATATTCGTTGGACAATATTGTATCCTCTGCCTTTGATGTGATAGACAGAGACTTGCTAATGTTACAACATGGCCAGTCGCAATTACGTTCTATTATACAATTAGGCTGGACGCTGCAAAATCTTCGTTCAGGCTATGTGCCTTGGCGTTTAATCAACACAACGTCATTATTTTCCATTTTTAACCTTACTGATAAACAGATCAGTTTGGCTCAGAAAGGAGCAGACTATACAATCCTGAGCATCGAAAAACTTGAGAGATTACCATTGACAATGTCAGAGAGTCCTGTCATTGAATGGATAATACACGGAATTATCACAATTCTGATAACAACTTTCCGATTTAAAAAGTGCCTTGAATACATACCTACTGGCCAGTATGAACAATTGGGTAAAGGATATGTAAAATCTGAATGGAAATTACCATACACACATTCTTGCTATAGTGACAGCGACAAAAATGTATTTCTTAGTGGTGAAAATTGTAAACATTCACTAAGCGGTATACTTTTGTGTCAGGGTATTAATTTACACGGTGCATGTGATGGAAATTCTAACAACCTTTCATGCCACCAGCTAGTCACACCTGCAACTCAGATAGAGCCCTTCTTTATGCAACTTGCAAACGGGAGTTACATTCTTAGAACGGATCACAGATGTTGTGGCCTTGTGCCAGGGAAAAGTTATCTAGTAAGCGTAACATCCATGGTCAAATGCTGTATGCAGGCATTGTTCCCGAGTGGGCCTGCAGACACAGTGACTCCCATCTGGCCTCGTCTGAATCTCTATTTTATACGAATTGATACTTTAAGCAAAATGAAGTCTGTGCTTTTACAGACAACAGTGCCCATAACGTCATCAAAAGAGACGTATGATCTTCTAGTTCGTACAAATGCTTAGCCAACTACTTAACATGTCTAGTGCCACAAGCATCCCAGGCATATTTAAGTCGATTTTTACGGGACTACTAACACCCTTCCAGGCAATTTTGGGAATCGTTCCTAATTTTGTTCACTCTGTTTTTGGCGGCATACCCTTATTTTTGGGACTTGTAGCAGGGATTTTATTTTTGACCCTCCTGCTTCGTTATGGCAAGCCGAAACTCAGACATAACTCCCATGGGAATGGAAGAGACAATCCTAGCAACCGGGACAGGATAACTAGCGTCCTTGGATTGGCCAGGCTGAGAGATCTAAACATGACCTGGTTCCTTTCATTCAGACCTATATGTCAGAACTGTATCTTACCGGTACTTCGATGTATGCTATGCGGAGATGAGTGCGTGTTGGACATCTGTCTTTCACTTCCATCAGCAGTACCAATGGACGTCGATACTTTGCTCATTCCAATAACGGCTCACGCATTGTGTTGTCCCCAGCGGCTACCAATCCTGATGACGGCATTCGTTGAGACTCCTGTGCTACGACTAGGTGGTAACAGTGGAGCAAGTGACAAAAGCAACATCACCCAGGTACGACCTTCTGTGAGCATTGCTGATCCCGACTATGATGACAGCAATCATTCTCACACCTGCCAAGTTACAGCACTATCGAATTTGGTTGAACTGTCACCTGATTTTGTAGACCAATTCTTTGAGAGCCTGTCTGATACGATGTTCTCACCCGTACAGAAACAATAACTTTCAAGAAGCTTTCCGACACACAGCGTTCCCATGAACTCTGAATTCGGCCTTCAGTTTTGATCAACAAAAAATGCTAAAAGCGTTGGAACTCAATTTCCCCGTTCAAGCAATGATTCTTTTGAATTGGACATTTTTTAATATTGCCCCTTTTTGGCACGAACAATTCTTTGCTTAACGTAAAAACTATTCTTAGAGAACAGAAGCTTCAAACTTCTATTTCTAAACAAATCTAGAGACATAACAAACTTACATCAGCCTCTAGCACATGTTATTGCAATGCATTTATATGTGATGATTGATCTCGCCCTTCTTCTGTTTCAGAGATACTTCATGTGTAATTCTTTTTGCATAATCGTTCATTGATTTCATATGCAATAATTTTTGAATGATTTCTATGCTTCTAAAACGTACAGTACCTAAATTTCACGTATTACAAATACGCCTATTTCGAATGCATTTATGTATTTTGGGGTGGGCAATGTTACACATGCATCTAATTGCTCTAGTTTTAGTAATTTGATGGACATGAAAACGTGGAGTGGGTGTTGCGTGTTTATCTAGGTTCCTGTGACCTTATGCCCCTATTCGGCTATAAATCCATTTATTCCCTATATTGGCATAACCGTTCAAGTGCGATATTCAGAAAGTCATCTCTGGCCTCACACGAACAGAGCCACATTCCAGAATAGTTCTCTGCCACTTCCTTTGCAACCAATTAGTGCAATGACAGAGCAGAAGTCACTATCTGATATTCCTAGATTAACACTCCGAGTGGACTCATCATCAGCAGGCAAGGAGGTAAGTGTATGACCAACTTTGTATCATATCAGAGGATGAATGCACTGTACACTAATTAAGTTGAGCACAACATATATGCATCCCTCATGGAATCTAACACATGGCAAAGATACATACCTGTTATGATATACTGTGCCACCCCTACATGCTTTGATATTGGTACACTTCACTGTAGTGTAGTTCCTAGTTTCCCACTAGGCCCTGCGCATTGGAATAACATAAACAGTAGTATCGACGTGGAACTGCGGATATTCCAGGCCTCCACTGACTATGCTAAACTTAATTGGGTTGTGTTACCAACTAGCTCAGAGGTCACTGGAAACTTTCTTCTCTGCATAGGAAGTGATCAGCTTCCTTGGCACAGACAAGAAGGGATTCAGTTTTCCAACAACCGTGCAACATGACAACTTTGCTCCTCAGATCAAGAGTCAATCTCTAGGGTCGTGTGAAACAATAGACATAGATTTCACTCAGTCAGTCTAGTGCAGTTTACTTTCACGAGATGTAGAGAATAGAGAGACGGGCGTGTATCAATAAAGGGTTAACATTTATTGAACAGTCTTCCTTCTCGTACAAGAGAAATGTATTGCCACAATTGCAATAATTGTTATTATAAAAAGTACGTACAGTAAGATAAGTATTGCGAAATAGAACTGTAAAAGCATTGATATGGTTTCTTAGCCATACAATGGTTTAAAAGTAATAAAACATATATACAGTCATATATACATTAGGCTAACATACTCAACTGGTGCTTCGAACTAAGCCTACCCCAGTGTGCCTGACCTAAGCCTAACACGTGAAAGGGGAGTAAGTAAGTAGCTTTAAGTTAAGTTGGTTTTGCCAAGGTTTGTTTCAAGAATTCTCGTCTAAGGGTTTAGTCAACACCATACCTCTGAATAGAATGATGGAGGATTGGTATCTCCTTCAGGGGTCTCTCTCGATATCCCAGTCACCCGCGAGGGTAAACCGGAAGCGCCGGGACTGGATTTCTCTGCACGAGAAAGGCAGCGGCTCTCTTCAGCGCGTCGAGGAAGGAGGGGGGACAGCGTCCGCGGGCAGCTGGAATCTGCTGGATGTCTTCGCAGAGGACGACTGTTCAGCTCCTTAAGCGTACTACACCATAGTTCGCGCTGTAGCGGCGATAATGGTAATCAGCAGCTTCACCACCACAGGATAGCAGGCTGCAGCGACAGAGTGCTAGATTTTACCAACACAGGGTCATGCAGGCAGCTGGCATCAGCAACAGGCAACGAACTTGCATTGCTTAAGGCAACGTTGGTAATATTTATACCTGACAGGTGCCGGGTTTGACGCAAGTTTGCTGGACATAAGACGTCAATTAAAGATGTCACTAGGAAGTGACAGTTATCAGTTGCTCATTAGAGTTCCATTACTAATCAAAACATAGCAAGCAGGGATTTCCAGGTTTGCTAAGTGTTTATCTTGTTGAAGAACTCGGAGTGTTATCTAGGAATATCAGATAGTGACTGCTGCTCTGTCATTGCACTAATTGGTCGCAAAGGAAGTAGCAGAGAGTCATGCTGGAATGTGGCTCTGTTCGTGTGAGGCCAGAGATGACTTTTCAGAAAATGGCACTTGAACGGTTATGCCAATATAGGGAATAAATGGATTTATAGCCGAATAGGGGCATAAGGTCACAGTATCGATCAGGAACCTAGATAAGCACGCAACACTCACTCCACGTTTTCATGTCCATCAAAATTACTAAAACTAAGCAATAAGATGCATGTGTAACATTGCCCACCCCAAAATACATAAATGCATTCGAAATAGGCGTACTTGTAATACATGGAATTTAGGTACTGTACGTTTTTTTTAAAGCATATTAATCATTCAAAAAATTATTGCATATGAAATCAATGAACGATTATGCAAAAAGAATTACACATGAAGTATCTCTGACAGAAGAAAAGCGAGATAAATCATCACAAAAAAATGCATTGTAATAACATGTGTGCTAGAGGCTGGTGTTATGATGTTATGTCTCTAGATGTATTTAGAAATAGAAGTGTGAAGCTTCTGTTCTCTAAGAATAGTTTTTACGTTAAGCAAAGAATTGTTCGTGCCAAAAAAGGTCAATTATTAAAAATGTCCAATTCAAAAAAAAAAAATTTTAATGCTTGAACGGGGAAACATAGAGTTCCAAAGCTTATTGCAGTCTTTGTTGATCAAAACTGAAGGCCGAATTCAGAGTTCATGGGAACACTGTGTGTCGGAAAGCTTCTCAAAAGTTATTGTTTCTCTATGGGTGAGAACATCGTATCAGACAGGCTCTCAAAGAATTGGTCTACAAATTCAGGTGATAGTTCAACCAAATTAGATAGCGCTGTAACTTGGCAGGTGTGAGAATGATTGCTGTCATCGAAGGCAGGACCAGCAATGCTCACAGAATGTTGTACCTGGATGATGTTGCTTTTGTCACTCGCTCCACTGTTACCACTTGGCTGTAGTACAGGAGTCTCCACAAATGCCGTCATCAGGATTGGTAGCCGCTGGGGACAACACAATGCGTGAGCCGTTATTGGACTGAGCAAAGTATCGACGTCCATTGGTACTGCTGATGGAAGTGAAAGACAGATGTCCAACACGCATTCATCGCCGCAAAGCATACACCGTAGCACAGGTAAAATGCAATTTTGCCATATCGGTCTGAATGAAAGGAACCAGGTCATGTTTAGAGCTCTCAGCCTGGCCAATCCGAGGACGTTAGTTATCCTGTCCCGGTAGCGCATTGCTAGGATTGTCTCTTCCATTCCCATGGGAGCTATGTCTGAGCCGAGGCTTGCCATAACGTAGCAGGAGGGTCAAAAATAGAATCCCTGCAATGAGTCCCAAAAATAGTGGTATGCCGCCAAAAATGGAGTGCACAAAATTAGGAAAGATTCCCAAAATTGCCTGGAAGGGTGTTAGCAGTCCCGTAAAGACTGTCTTAAATATGCCTGGGATGCTTGTTGCACTAGACATGTTAAGGAGTTGGCTGAACATTTCTACGAAATGCACGGGGCAATTTGTTGATAAAAGGTCATGAACCTCAGTAGCCGTCCTTGCGACTAGAAGATCATACGTCTCTTTAGATGACGTTATAGGCACGGTTGTCTGTAAAAGTACAGATTTCATTTTGCTTAATGTATCAATTCGTATAGAATAGAGACTCAGACGAGGCCAGATGGGAGTCACTATGTCTGGAGGCCCGCTCGGGAAAAATGCTTGCATACAACATTTGACCATGGACGTAACTTGTATTAGATAACTTTTCCCTGGCGTCAGGCCACAACATCTGTGATCCGTTCTAAGAATGTAACTCCCGTTCGCGAGTTGCATAAAGAAGGGCTCTATCTGAGTTGCAGGTGTGACTAGCTGGTGGCATGAAAGGTTGTTTGAATTTCCATCACATGCTCCGTGTAAATTAATACCCTGACACAAAAGTATACCGCTTAGTGAATGTTTACAGTTCTCACCACTAAGAAATACATTTTTGTCACTGTCACTATAGCAAGAATGAGTGTATGGTAATTTCCATTCGGATTTTACATATCCTTTACCCAATTGTTCATACTGGCCAGCAGGTATGTACTCAAGGCACTTTTTAAATCGGAAAGTTGTAATCGGAATTGTGATAATTCCGTGTATTATCCATTCAATGACAGGACTCTCTGACATTGTCAATGATAATCTCTCGAGTTTTTCGATGCTCAGGATTGTATAGTCTGCCCCTCTGTTTATCAGTAAGGTTAAAACTGGAAAATAATGACGTTGTGTTGATTAAACGCCAAGGCACATAGCCTGAACGAAGATTTTGCAGCGTCCAGCCTAATTCTATAATAGAGTGTAATTGAGATTGGCCATGTTGTAACATTAGCAAATCTCTGTCTATCACATCAAAGGCAGAGGATACAATATTGTCCAAAGAATATATTCTGGAAGACAGAGTCATTAACCCATTGTCTACCACAGAAAGTGATTTCTCCAAATTAATACGATCAATTTCTCGTATTTTTTCAGCAGTTTCAATTTGCTTTACTTTCCAAGCCTCGTTGTAAGCAGCATAGATACTGGTCGCTATGAAACGCTTTTTACGCTGTTTGCGTGGTCCCAGAATGAAATCGCGCAAATCAGCACCATCTTTTAGTAAAGACAAGTGTTGCTTAATTTCAGCCAGTGTGGAAGAGGTTAGCCATTCTAGGCAGAGTTTCCCTACACTGTATGTTGTTATAATCCCTGGATGTTGTCTCTAGGAGTATCTAGGGTCTAATCTGGTCATTTTTAACCCCTGTGTTTTATTCAGGAACCTATCTTGACAGCTATTTGTGTCTGTAGGCCAGATTAACCACTTTTTCCAATCAGGATGTGTTCTGTTGAAATGTAAAATTTGTGACACGTCTAACTCAATATCTGTGGTTGTATTCTCAGGTATTGGCTTTGGTATAGACGGTGTTTTAAGGTCTTTGATCTTAGCTAGGCCAAGACAAGATGTTTGGTGTATTGTGTCATTTAAAAACAACATTTGTTCAGGTATCATGCAGGTTCTAAATAGTGCTTCTATACCTTGCACCTGCCAATCTTTTGTACCCCAAATTGTTTTCGTTTCAATATTATTTTTCCAATAATCAAAACCAAATGTCATCATTTTGTCATAAAATGCTTCTGAATATATCAATTTAGAATTTGTCAGCATTGTTTTCATTCCTGTTTTATCTAACAGTTTATAATAAAACGTTTCTGGATCACTGGTGTTAAACCCTGAGAAGTATTTGAATTTCTCAAAAAATGCTTTAGAACTGCTTTTAGGTGGTGTAGAACAATGTTCCCATTGATTATACATAAAAACATTTCTAGGCTGTGCAGATTTATGCAAGTAATGATCCCCATAGTGGGTGTAACAGAATAACTGCTCATAACTAGATGAACCTTGTAAATAATCATGATCTGTGAATCTAGCTGACAGTACTAAATCAGACATCATGTCATTAATACTGTTAAAGTCCCAATCATCAGAGAATGCACTCGGTGTCACAAAGTCACTTAAGGAAACCTTTAGTTGATGAGGATACTTCAGGATTTCGACCGGACCATAGATCTCATAGTCTGTTTTCTCCCATACTACCCCACCAGGTATTGGAATTGCTGTGACATTTACTGTTGACAGTTCTCTTTTCTTCACGTGGGATGATCTGTGTGGTTTCAGGACTAGGTTGATGTTCTGACTTGCTGTGTCCATTGTAATATATTTTCCTTCAATGAATTTTCCCAAACAAAGTACCATGATGAGCCAAAGCAGGAGGAAAAATACACCTAGACCGAACCAGAACTCTAGCCAAGGGGAAATTAGGTTGATTTCCTTCAATTGATGAAAGGGTTCCGTTGCTTTTTCTTTAAAAGACTTTTTTGTTTCTGGCATCACTTCGGGGTCATTTAAATCTTCAGAGAAGTTGTCGAAGTTGATGAAATAACCAGAGGCAGTTCTGTCAATTGATGGGATTGTTCTTTCAATCTGTCTCTCGGTAGCACTTTCTGATGCCACATCATTGTAGACTGGTGTTGTTTCTTGACGAACTGTTTCAATCTGTGTTTCAAGAGGCACGAGTTCCATGGCATTATTGCATAGTCCTTCATTGTGCACTGCAGGCTGATCGAATGTGATTAGTCTTTCAGTTTGAACCTCTTGGATTGTTGCAAGTTTGGGTATTCTGTTGTTTCTTGGGAGTCCACTGGGCCTACTGTTGATTATAGGCCACATGCTTGTGGTTTTACCAGATCGATAGACACGACTCTGTTCTCCTTTTTACCAGCAAGGGGCGGTAGCACAACTGATCTTGTTCCGGTGACTGCTAAGACAGGTACTGCTTTTCTGTAAGAAGGCCCAAATTCCTTCTTAACCGCGATCTTTTCTCTGACTAGATCCCCAATCTTTGGAATCCTGACAGGCCTTGCTGGGGCTGTTGCGGGTGGTGCCTCGTCAGTGGTACTTGGCTGTTGCTTTAACTTTATGTTGCTTAGTGATTTTCTTGTTTCATTCAGTTCCTGTAAAACAGCCAAACGGTCTTTTACATCAAAGTGCGTTGTTTCTTCTTGTACCACTGACATCTGACTATCGAGGTCCTGAACGCGCATTCTAATTCCGAACAATAGTTCGTATGGGCTGAAACCTTTTAGAGAATTTCTTGGCATGTTGTTAAGACTAGTTTGGACACTTATTAAATGTTTGACCCACCCAGCGCCTGAACCTAATACCTTCGCTGTTATAGATTGCTTTATGTCACGGTTTTTTCTTTCTACCACACTATTCCCTTCGGGGTGCGACGGACAAGAATACCGCAACCCAATTCCCATGCTGGCCATGGCCTCCTTATAAGCTCGAGAGCTGAAAGCAGGACCCTGATCAGAATGGAACGTGGTAATTGCGTATATGCCGATATTGACTCGCAAATCTTTTATAACCGTTCTAGCGTCAGCCGAGCGCTGGAGGCCTCATTTTTTAAGTACTTTTCGTCTTAACTGTTAATAGGACGCAGGATGGGGTGTAGGCAGCGTTACGCTCTTTCTGACGGGTAGCCGGTAGCAAGGTTCGCTACTGCGATCCCTATTGCAGTTTTCACAGTTGTTTGCATATATTTGGTGTTCTACACTCATTCCCGGCCACCAGAATACTGATTGTAATTCAGTCAGTGATTCCTTGATCTCTCTGTGCCTTAGACCCAAACCCATGTGTGCGTCTGCTATTAAAAATATTCTCCTGTTCATGTTTGGAATTACTCTGTCCCCCACTCCAGGGATTCGAGCAAAAGGAACAGAGTTTGCATCGATTAAGTATGCATAATTGAGTGGATAGTTTACGGGTAGTGCTGCACAGTCGCCTTTTACGGTCGTTTTTACTGCCAGCATGGTTTCCCCGTCTATGTACTTATCTGTACGCTTTTTTGTGGCTACGGAAGCCGGGTTAGTTGCTTCCGCTGTGGCTGTATTAGCCAATGAATTCCCTGCAACGTGAACGCCATCACGTTGAAGACTCTGTGCGTGTATCACGTGAGTCTTTTGTAGTTCTATGTATAAAAGAGCTACCTCGTTCCAGAGCAATTTATGCTTTATTGTGGCACCTGTGTCATCTTTGTAGTCGTTTTCGATCCAACTCTGCAGTTTGTTATTGTAAGAGTTGACGCAAAAATGAGAATCGCACACGATAAGTGTCGGGAATTCACGTTCTGCATTTTCTAGCGCCATCTTTAAAGATCTGATTTCAGTTCTTTGAACCGAACACTTTCTTACAGATTCAGTTTTTGTTACTTTCGGTCTGAATTTACCGCACAGCCAACGACCTTTAATGATCGCACATGCTGCATCGTAGGATTTTCTCTCTACGTTGAAATGCTGTACAAAGCTATCTGTATAGATTATACAAGCGTATTGTGGGAGAGGCAGGATTTCGATTGGCAGAGGATATTCTTCTTCATATTCTAAATCATTCAGTTCTTTGTATTGCGGGGCGAAATAGTATTTCACGTCTTCCGCTCCTAGAGAATCTATACACTGTATCCATTTCGGATCCAGTGACACTGTAGGCAGGTTTACTGGGCTGAATAGCGCCTCGAAGGCGGATTCCGCTGTAAGGATATTAATCCGTTTGCCGTGTGCTAGTTCTCGTTCATTTGCTAATGCGATTTGCACTGCGTTCACAGTTCTTTCTGTGTGACTGAATGCTTTTTCTGCTTGTGTGTACAAGTGAGATTTAATTGAAATTGGTACCTTTTCTCCCTCATTAGAGGTTAGGTACGTGAATCCGCATCTTCCTGGGATGACTCGGATTACAAGATCGATCGTGTTGTCACGTGTATCTAATTTTGTTTTTGCTAACATGTCTGTTTGCAGTGATCTCAAAATTTCTGTGTGTTTTTGAGTCCAATTGATTTGTTTTAAATCAGGTTTTATTAGTTCGTAGAGAGGTTTAACCCTCTCTGCGTAATTTAGTATGTAAGTTCTTCCGAAATTCAGAAAACCTAGTATTGATTGTAAATTCTTCAGCGTTTTTGGAGCTTGGAGTACAGCGCACTTCTCTAAGAAGTTGTCCGCTAGGCTTTTCCCTTCACTTGATAATTCGTACCCTAAAAATAGTACTGTCAGATGGGCAATTCGGGACTTTTTAAAGTTGAATTTGTAACCCTCTGCTGCGAACCCAAGTATAATGGTGTTCACTCTTTTCAAGTGAGTATCCAAGTCGTCGTCTGTGAGATAAATATCATCTACGTAAGACAATGCTTCATCATCATATATTTGTAGTAACTCTGTTACCCTAGCTGAGAATAGTCCTGGGCTGTTCTTGAACCCCTGTGGGAGTCGACAGAATTTTTTCTGTGACCCAAATGCGGAGAAAGCGGTCAAATATCTGCTTTCTGGTGCAATGTTTTGACAAAAGAAACCATTAGAAATGTCTAATGTCGTTTTATATTTTTTCCTAACTATGTTATTCATTAGGGCCGCACTATGCGAGTTTTGTACTGCAAAAGTTTTGCAACATGTATTAAGATGTCTGTAGTCCAAAACTAGACGATATGAATTGTCTGGCTTGGAGACAGGAAACAAAGGATTGTTCATTTGAGAGGTGCATGTTTCAATCACCCCCTGGTACTCAAGTTGATCTAAGATCTCCCTGACTTGTTTTTTAGCTTCTTGCTTTATGGGATACTGCCGTTGGGCAGTTGGTTCACTTTTTAGTTGGATTTTGTGAGGCGGTGAATCCTCATCCCATCCTACATGATTTTTATACAACGCAGGTGCCTGGGCCACTGCCCATTTCCTTGCATATGTGTATTTTTTGTGAATCGGAATGTGATTCGAGAAGGCAGGCATAATCACTTCTTCGCCACGAGGGCACTCCGTGACAAACTCCGGGGGCCAATCTTTTTCAGCTAACAGAATATCATAGCCTTTTGAGAGCTTATCCCAAAATAGACCCTTAATTTTCCTAGTCTTATCACCCTCTATACGCAATGTTATTTCGTATATTTTATGGGGCTCGCTAAGTCTGGTGTCGGCAGTTTCAACCTGAATGAATTCATTCGTGTCCACTGTCTCCAGATGACTCATCAAGATCTTGCGCGCTATACTGATTTCTGCTGCACTGTCCAACATTGTCAATGCCCACTCCCCGTTTTTCAACTGTGTCCTCAGTATTTTCGGCATGGTTGATTACTCTAATACTGGCTACCTTCTTTTTCTGAAATTGAGATTTCTTATTTTGAGCAGGTTCCTTGTCTTTGGACTTGGTGTGCTCTCCTGGGTCTGACCGTCCTCTTCTTTCCGAATTCTGTGGAAGAGATCGAGAGGGACGTGTATCAATACTTTGATATCTATCAGGTTTTTTCAGATTATCCCTATTTCTAAGGTTATATCTTTTCTCAGAGGGCTCCCGTTGGGGAGACTGGCGTTCTCGAGTCGGAGTTCTTTCCCTCCGTCGAGGAGACCTTCCTCTGGACTGGAAAACTTTTTCCTTGGGAGTGGATTGTTTATTTCCATCCCAGCTCTTTTTAGGAGTGTTTGAATTATTTTTAATAAATAATTTTTCAGGATTTTCGAGCAGTTGGGGCTTTACCGGTTTCCCACCTAAGCTGTCTCTACCTAATTCTTCATAGCATTTCTCTATGATTTTTGCTAGCTCAACAGGATCTTTTATATCTGTTTCCCTCAACTTCTGGCGAATCGCCACAGATGCTGCTTCTCCCTTTATGTTGGCTAATAATATAGCCGTGACCTGCTTGAAGTCTTTCAGTAATTTCATACCTAGATTTAAAGCGGGCTCTGGACCGAATTCATTTTGAATCTGTTTAAGCACTTCTGGTATTACCGCCATAGACGGAACACCGTGTGTTTTTGTGTAAATGGAAGCAAAGACTGTACCCCAAGTGTCACAGTCCTCCACGTGTGGTGCGATTCCCATAGGAAGGCAGATGGTCAAATTCTGTGTTTCTCAATAGGGGTAGTATCAGGAAATACTGCCTCTATTTGAGTGAGTTTCTGTGTTAACCAGAAAGGAATTTGTTCCCGTTTTACGGGTGTTTTACCAAGACATGACTGTATGTTCTGTGGTGTAATTTTATTTGTGTTCCCCTGATGAGGGGTCAGCTGGTGTGAATTAACAGCTGGCTGGACTGTTGCAGTCCGCATTACATATTGGACTAATTGCCTATGTATTTTAATTAATGTTTTGAGCTGTACTAACAGCTCTTCCTTAGACATTTTTGCAATGTCAGGATGTGGTGTGTAGCTGGCTAGAACCGGCCACGTGGCTCCTGGTCTACCTAGTGGACCGAGCCTAGTTATTTGATCAGTGTGTTTTAGGGCGCCATTAAACCAGAGCAGGTGCTCTTGAAATTTAAGTGGGATTTCAACCTCCTCGAAAGGAGCGTACTCTCCCGGAGGTTCCTCTATTTTGTAATAGTGAAACTCTTTTGTTCTAGCGTTTACCGCTGGAAAGTTTATCCATGAATAGAATACCTCTGTCTGCCGATACTCGTGAGCCTCTATCACGAAAATTACTGTACCACCTAGAGGTGTCAGTCCGTTTTCTATAAGTTTTAACGTTATAGATCTTCTTAAGTGGACCGGGATGATAATAGCATCCGGGTCAATCTGTAGGAGACTCGAGTCTTCCTCTATTAATTGGGCTGCCAGTCTAACTGCTTCCCTTTCTTCTTCACCGTCTGTCATTTTTTTAGAAATGCAGGCTTTGCAGAGTAGGTCTCCAAGGAGACAAAGATTAGGTGCACAATATTTTGGAACACTGTATCCTTCAACGTTGAATAAACCAGAGCTTTACATAGGAATCTCTTCCTACTAAGGTCGGGCGGATTTTAACCTTTCACCCACTCCAGACGTCTATTGGAGTATTTAAGGGAGAAAGGGGTCTGTGTGAAATATGCACGACTGAGTTACTCTACAAGTCTTGCGTTAGTTTATCGCCTTACTAAACGTTTGGGCGCCATGTAGTGTAGTTCCTAGTTTCCCACTAGGCCCTGCGCATTGGAATAACATAAACAGTAGTATCGACGTGGAACTGCGGATATTCCAGGCCTCCACTGACTATGCTAAACTTAATTGGGTTGTGTTACCAACTAGCTCAGAGGTCACTGGAAACTTTCTTCTCTGCATAGGAAGTGATCAGCTTCCTTGGCACAGACAAGAAGGGATTCAGTTTCCCAACAACCGTGCAACATGACAACTTTGCTCCTCAGATCAAGAGTCAATCTCTAGGGTCGTGTGAAACAATAGACATAGATTTCACTCAGTCAGTCTAGTGCAGTTTACTTTCACGAGATGTAGAGAATAGAGAGACGGGCGTGTATCAATAAAGGGTTAACATTTATTGAACAGTCTTCCTTCCTATCTGGCTTTTAGGAAGGGCCTTAAAACTTGGCTGTTTACTAAGTAGCCTGTCCTTCGTAAATTTTCTGGCTGACTCTTTTTCTATTTTTTATTTGGTGGTATGTTAGTATGTCGCAGTTTTTTCCCTCTTTCTTCTATAAAGCGCCGAGACACTCTTTTTGAGTAGCCGAGCGCTATAGAAAAGATTAAATAACATAACATAACATAACAAGAGAAATGTATTGCCACAATTGCAATAATTGTTATTATAAAAAGTACGTACAGTAAGATAAGTATTGCGAAATAGAACTGTAAAAGCATTGATATGGTTTCTTAGCCATACAATGGTTTAAAAGTAATAAAACATATATACAGTCATATATACATTAGGCTAACATACTCAACTGGTGCTTCTAACTAAGCCTACCCCAGTGTGCCTGACCTAAGCCTAACACGTGAAAGGGAAGTAAGTAAGTAGCTTTAAGTTAAGTTGGTTTTGCCAAGGTTTGTTTCAAGAATTCTCGTCTAAGGGTTTAGTCAACACCATACCTCTGAATAGAATTATGGAGGATTGGTATCTCCTTCAGGGGTCTCTCTCGATATCCCAGTCACCCGCGAGGGTAAACCGGAAGCGCCGGGACTGGATTTCTCTGCACGAGAAAGGCAGCGGCTCTCTTCAGCGCGTCGAGGAAGGAGGGGGGACAGCGTCCGCGGGCAGCTGGAATCTGCTGGATGTCTTTGCAGAGGACGACTGTTCAGCTCCTTAAGCGTACTGCACCATAGTTCGCGCTGTAGCGGCGATAATGGTAATCAGCAGCTTCACCACCACAGGATAGCAGGCTGCAGCGACAGAGTGCTAGATTTTACCAACACAGGGTCATGCAGGCAGCTGGCATCAGCAACAGGCAACGAACTCGCATTGCTTAAGGCAACGTTGGTAATATTTATACCTGACAGGTGCCGGGTTTGACGCAAGTTTGCTGGACATAAGACGTCAATTAAAGATGTCACTAGGAAGTGACAGTTATCAGTTGCTCATTAGAGTTCCATTACTAATCAAAACATAGCAAGCGGGGATTTCCAGGTTTGCTAAGTTTTTATCTTGTTGAAGAACTCGGAGTGTTATCTAGGAATATCAGATAGTGACTGCTGCTCTGTCATTGCACTAATTGGTCGCAAACAAAGTAGCAGAGAGTCATGCTGGAATGTGGCTCTGTTCGTGTGAGGCCAGAGATGACTTTTCAGAAAATCGCACTTGAACGGTTATGCCAATATAGGGAATAAATGGATTTATAGCCGAATAGGGGCATAAGGTCACAGTATCGATCAGGAACCTAGATAAGCACGCAACACATCTACTGTACAAGACTTATGATTAGAAAAATAAGAGTGTCCACTTACGTCCCCTGTATCAAAAGTTTAAAATGCATAGTATTATCTGTACTCACCAAGAATTATTCTGGCTGGGTCGGTGAGTTATTCATTCAATCAATCAAGACACTTATAAAGGCACTACATACCTCTTAGGATCTCAAGGTGCTGGGGGGGGGGGGGGGCTGCTACTGATTGAAGAACCAGGTCTTGAAGAGTCTTCTGAAGGTCAGTAGGTCTTGGGTCTGCCATAGGTTGGTGGGGAGCGTGTTCCAGGTCATGGCGGCGAGGTGGGAGAAGGATCTGCCACCGACTGTCGTTCTTCGGATGCGAGGGACTGTGGTGAGGGCGAGGCAGGCGGAGTGGAGCTGGCGGGTGGGGGTGTAGAAGCTGAGTCGCCTGTTCAGGTATGCTGGGCCAGTGTTGTGGAGAGCTTTGTGCGCGTGAAGGAGGAGCTTGTAGGTTACCCTCTTGTTGATGGGGAGCCAGTGCAGGTCTCTCATGTGGGGTGTGATGTGGCTGCAGCCGGGGATGTTAAGTATCAGGCTTGCCGATTCATTCTGGATACGTTGCAGCCGTCTCAGGCGCTTGACCGACGTTCCTGCATAGAGGGCGTTTCCGTAGTCCAGCCTGCTGGTGATGAGGGCCTGGGTGACTGTTTTTCTCATTTTGGTGGGGATCCACTTGAAGATCATGCGGAGCATTCGGAGGGTGTTGAAGCATGATGAGTAGACAGAGTTGACCTGCTTAGTCATGGAGAGGGTGGCGTCGAGGATGACCCCTAGGTTGTGTGCTTGGTCAGTGGGTATCGGTGCTGTTCCCAGTGTTGTCGGCCACCAGGATTCTTCCCAGGCTGAGGGGGTGGGGCCGAGGATGAGGAGCTCCATCTTGTCGGAGTTCAGCTTCAGTCGGCTGTTCCTCATCCATTCAGCTACGTCCTTCATTCCTTCCTGGAGGTTGGTTTTAGCGGTGTGGGGGTCTTTAATGAGGGAGATGATCAGCTGGGTGTCATCAGCGTAGGAGATGATGTTGAGGTCGTGCTGTTGAGTGACGTGTGTGAGGGGTGCCATGTAGATGTTGAACAGCGTCGGGCTGAGGGATGAGCCCTGGGGTACGCTGCAGATGATCTCAGTGGCCTTGGAGCGGAAGGGAGGGAGGCGGATGCTCTGAGTTCTACCAGAGAGGAACGATGTGGTCCAGTCCAGGGTCTTCTCTTGGATTCCGGCGTCATGTAAGCATGTTCGTAATGTGTTCTGGCAGACCGTGTTGAAGGCAGCTGACAGGGACAGGTCCAGGAGGATGAGGACAACTGTTTATCCGTTGTCAGGCAGGGTCCGGATGTCATCGGTGGCGGCAATGAGGGCGATTTCGGTGCTGTGGTTGCTGCAAAAAACAGACTGTGATAGGTCGAGGATGTTGTTCTCCTCGAGGTAGCGGGTCAGTTGTTTGTTGATGATTTTCTCAGTGACCTTCGCTGGGAACAGAAGCTAGGAGATGGGTCGGAAGTTCTTGATGTCCTTGAGGTCCGCTTTAGGTTTCTTGAGTAAGGCGTTGATCTCGGCATGCTTCCAGCTCTCCGGGAAGGTTGCTATCTCAAAGGAGATGTTGATTACTCTCCGGAGATGGGGTGCGATGGCTGTGCTGGCTTTGTTGAAGATGTGGTGAGGGCATGGGTCTAATGGTGATCCGGAGTGGATGGTGTTCATGATCTTGCTGGTGTCCTCGTAGTTGATGCTGGGCCAGGAGAGCAGGCGGTTGGTGCAGGTGGAGGTCGTGGGGGTGGTGGTTGTCGGTGTGGTCGTGGCGCTGAAGCTGTCGTAGATGTCGGCGATCTTGCGATGGAAGAAGCTGGCCAGTGAGTCGCACAGGTCTAGCGAAGGCAAGATATCCCTGGTGTTGGAGCTGGGGTTGGAGAGTTCCTTCACAATGTTGAAGAGCTCTTTGCTGTTGTGTGCGTTATTATCTAGGCGGTCTTTGAAGAAGGCCCTCTTGGTGGCTCTGATGAGTTGATGGTGTCTGCAGGTGGCGTTTTTGTGGGCTGTGTAGCTGTCCGGTGATCGTTTGCGGAGCCAGTTCTTCTCCAATTTTCGACATGTTCGTTTGGAGGCCTGGAGGGCTTCGGTGAACCAGGTGGCTTTCTTGCTGGTGTGGCTGTTGGAGAGGGACTTGAGCGGGGCGATGAAGAACCGGGGTTTAACCCAGCGGCGTCAGGGGCACGCCTAAGATCTTCGAGTTCACCTGTCTTGGTATACAGAGATACGGAATACTTCTGGATGGCATCAGAGACCAAGTTTGTTAGCTGCAGCTAGTAACAGTGATCCTAGAAATACATCACGGTGTAAATTCTCAGGAGACTGCTCATTTTACTAAGGCAAGACGTCGCCTTTTATACCCAATATTCACATTATAAATGTACACCCACTGCACAAAATTCTAGCCAATAAAGTACATTTTCAAACAAAGTATCACATAGAAAAAACTCAATTTACAGTATCCCAACCCAAAAGGTAATTATTAGGAATGTCCCAAATTCAATCTCCACAAGCCGGACAAACCTATAATTGAAAGCATACCCTGTGTAATGAAGAAATATAAAAAAGAAACGGTAACAGATGCTGAACAAGATAAGGCATGTGCAAGGAAACTAAAAGTTGAAGATGTCCTGAACATTGATTGGCAATCTCAGACAAAGATCGATCAGGGAAATTGGCTTTGCAAGGTCAGTTTCAGGTGAAGAGGTCAGTTTCTTACAGTTCATTTCAGAGTCAAAAAGAAACCTAGTTAATGTATACATGAACTAAGAAGGCCAGGCCACTTTATTTGCCAGGCTACCTTCACAGGCCTACGTGAGGGCAACAGAAAATGGTGGCATAGAACAAAATGGAGTCAGACTCGAGAATTACAAAATCTCAGACCCTCCTTTTGCCATTAAGTAGGCAATAACCTAAGACTCATGTTAATCTGAATCTAGGTCTATGTCGATATTCATTAGGTCATCAAGGTGTTAATGTAACATTATCTTATTATTCTTTACTTCTCTCGGGATAGGTCTCTGAACACACATAGTAGCACAAAGACTACAAATGGCGGGACCACACTGGATGCAAAGACAACAAGAGAAAAGGATGGTTAAAACCATACCAAGGAATGTCAGAATCTTCCATCCCCATTTGGACAGCAGTCCCCAAAACCATCCCGTCAATGACCAGTCTCCTTCGTCTGCATGGATAGACTCGGAGATTAGATACAACCTCGAGATGGCTTGGTACACTGTAGGGGCATTATCTGGTATGTAAGCACAGCAACTGGATCCAATTAATTTACATTCTCCTCCTCGATCTGCAAGTATGATGTCTAATACCATACGGTTCTGCAAAGTCATAAGGCGGTCCGCTTGAAACTCCACTGTAACATTACTAAGAGCACCTGCTGTCTCATTAATAGTAGCTTCAACAACACGGACAAGCTGTCGAATATGCCTACTATTGATCATAGGACCCCAAAAGGGCAGGAAGCCCTTGAAGAAATCTCCTACTTCGTGTGCTGAAGTATTTTCCTGATTGAAGACACCTCTACCATATCTCGTTCTATGATAGTTTGAAGCACTAGTGTATGTAGGGGGAAGTAGAAACGCCACATAACACATTCCTGTAAAATCAGGTGGCAACCATGTGTAGGCTCTGTTATGACAAACAAAATATGTGCCTTTAGCTGGCACAAACTGTGGAGAAGTCTGAGATGAATAGACATAGGTTTGAGCACACACACTCTTACCTAGCTGAGCTTTCGGATTCCGACCATTACCTTGCAAACCAAAATGGCTTCGGTGGGGTACAATCCAAATAGGAGGAGACCTTTTTAGCCTCTCCTTCTCTGTCAAGCTGGTACTATATCCAGTCACGTTCCAACCAACATAAGCCTGCACCTCATCCTTAGGGATAGCATTATATGCATCAATATCTCGGATCATAGCTACTATTCCCCTTATTAAGGCACTATTGCTCGAGTTATCTTTAAGGGAACGTAAGCGGCGTACCTCATTTGCATAGATAAACATGGTCTGAAAAGCCCACAAAGACCCATTAAAAGAAAAAGGCAAAACCAAATATGGTATAACTTTATCTGTCGTATGAGGCATAAGACCACAAACCCAACAATTAGTGGTATTTACTACTAACTGATGCTGATGCACAGTTTGATCCTGAAAGAGTGTCTCTGGGTGCGTAGTATCAAGTCTCAAACACGGAGGCACAGCTTCTTGCAAGACTTCATCATCCGCACTTTCTGACTGAGTCCATTCCAGATGTGCATCGCTAAAAGGTACAAATCTCGGAACCGTTTCACTCTCGGAATCGGCAACGCCTTCCCGGACCCACTTATAGTACGGTAAGGGCAAAGGTATCTTCTTGCAATGGGTACCATGTACCCAGTTTTTCTTGCCGAACACCTTAATAGCAATCCGAGTTCATAACAGGACTTGGTATGGACCAGTCCATCTTGGTTCCAAGTTCTTTGACCTCTGGAAATTCCTGGTTAGAATCCAGTCGCCAGGCTGAATCGTGTGGCCTGCGTCTACAGAAACTGAAGGCAAAGTGTCATGGACCTGTTGGTGATGAACGCACAATTTAGCAGTCAAATCATGTAAGTAGTCAACCAACATAGGGTACTCGATATCACTGTACTTCTTAGGCCTCGGCACACCCCAGACATTCGCCGGGCGTCCAAAAACAATCTTGTATGGGCTAAGTCCCACGCGAGAATGTACTGTCGTTCTCGTGGACAAAAGTGCCAATGGTAAGGCATCGGGCCATGTAAGACCAGAGCTCGCTTGCACCTTGGCCAACTTCAGCTTCAGAGTGCCATTATAGCACTCGACCAGGCCTGCTGACTGGGGGTGATTCGCAGCATGAAATTTCTGTTTGATACCTAGACCTGCACATACTTTCTTCATAATCTGACCCACAAATTCACTTCCATTATCACTCCATACCATCCTCGGCAAGCCATATCTGGGAAAAAATCCTTTGAGCAAAACCTTGGCTGTAGACAAGGCAGTATTATCCTTTAGGGGGTAGGCATCTATCCATCTGGAAAAGGCACAAACAACCACAAGGACATACTTCAAGTATTGCATCTTTCCATATGAATATAGTCTATCTGTAGCACCTCGAATGGATACGTTGGAGGAGAAAAAGGACCCGCTGGAGTTGGGGTTCCCTTTCCAGGATTATGCATCAAGCAAATCATGCAGTGTTTAACCAAATTCTCAGCACACTTAGAAATTCCACCATTCTGCCATACCGGAGCCAACAACTTACATATCCCTTTTGAACTAATGTGAGCCAACCCATGAGCCATAGTAACCACCGGAGCACATATGCATCCGGCAACAACCATCGCTGGTGCTCTGACAACTCAACCCAACAGCCTGTTGAATCCAACATTCCCGTACTCTCTCTCCACATACTCAATTCTTTCTCAGTAGCTTCTGCCTGAATCATCTTCACACTTTCTGTTGTATCTTCACACATTCCTCCTTCCACAACCCATCTGGCAGGACCTGCAACATACATCCGACTCGTCACATCTTTCACCGTTTCTCTCGCTACTTCATCTGCAAACGCATTCCCTCGACCCACATCATCCGTAACCTTCTTATACCCACTACACTTCACTATCGCTATTTGGGTCGGCAAAGTAAGTGATTCAAGAAGTTCACTCACTAATTGTCCATGCTGAATTTTCGTACCATGGGAAGTAAGAAATCCTCTCTCTTTCCACAAGCGACCAAAACTGTGAGCCATGCCAAATGCGTATTGGCTATCAGTATAAACATTCACTCTCTTTTCTTTTGACAACACACACGCTCTAGTCAATGCTATCAACTCCGCTGCTTGCACTGAATTCTGTGCAATACGTGCTGTTTCAACAATCGTGAGCAAAGTTGTGACAGCATATGCTGCAGTCGTCTCTCGATTCGGAAGCTTAAAGCACGAACCATCTACCCATAGGGTACCATCAGGATTTGAAAGAGGAGTATCTTTCAGATCAACTCTACCCTTTGTTTCCTCCTCTGTCCGGAGAAAACAGTCATGCTGTTCCTGAGCATCTGTCCCTACAAAAAATCGCAACTATGTAGCTGGATTCAATATGTTGCACCGCTTGATGTGCATTATGGCTAGCCAAAAGCGTTAACTCATAACCTGACAAACGCGCACTGGTAAGATGTTGAGTCTTCGTTCTATTCAATAGGGTATTCACTGCATGTGGGACCATCACAATCAATGTATTATCCAATACCAAACCAGCAGACTGTTGGATAGAAACAGCCGCTGCCGCTGTAGCTCTTAGACAACTAGGCAACGCCCTAGCTACCGGATCTAAAGTAGCTGAAAAATACGCACATGGGCGCTGCTTGTCTCCAAATTGTTGCGTCAACACTGACAACGCACAACCTTCTCTCTCGTGTACATAAAGTGTAAAAGGTTTACTGTAGTCGGGGGTACCCAACACCGGATCAGAACACAATGCATCACGCAATTCAGAAAAACTCTTCTGACATTCGTCAGACCAAGGAAGAGGGTGTGGTGTGTCCTTAAGAGTAAGTGCCAACAATGGTTTTGCTAGCAAAGAAAAAATCGGAATCCATTGTCTACAATATGAGGTGATACCTAAAAAAAGGCACGCACCTCTCTCTGTGTGCATGGCACAGTTATTTGGGCAATCGCTTGAATACGCTCTGGGTCAATCGCCTTCCCTCCTTCGACAAGAGATGACCTAAGTAGGTCAGTTCTTGGCGGCAATACTGCAACTTCGAAGGTGACACTTTATGATGAAGGACAGACAAGTGTCGCAACAAAGAAAGAGTAACTTCTTTACAAGTCTCTTCATCATCAGCAGCAACCAACAGATCATCAACATACTGGATAAGAGTAGCACCAGAAGGCAATGCAAGAGTATCAAGCTGAGTTTTCAAAGCCTGACTATAAATGGAGGGACTCTCACAATAACCTTGAGGAGCGCGCTTAAACCGGAAACTGCGGCCTCCTAAAGAGAAGCCAAAAATATCCCTACTTTCCTCAGCAATCGGAATACTGAAGAAAGCGTTCTTCAGACCAATAACAGAAAACCAAGCAGCTGAGGCAGGGATCATAGTCAATAAAGCAGTAATGTCCCGGACAACAGGAAACTGTGGCACAACGATCTTATTGACCTCTCGAAGATCGATCACAAACCGATACACCGGAGGCTGAGAAGAGTCAACATGCTTAAGGACAGGCAGAACAGGACTGTTACACACATTACCTCTTGTTTCTTCAACCAGACCTTTCTCAACCAAATCATAGTTAGTCGCTAAAAGAGCTCTTTCGCCATCACTGGAAATTTTGTACTGAGAAATGCGAGGTAATTTAGCATTTGACTTAAGGGTAACAATGTAGGGTGGAATCTGCAAGAGACCAACATCATTGGGACCTGTAGCCCAAAGTGTATCAGGGAGCGAACGCAGTTCCAGTGGAAGGCAATCCTTAGACAGATACATCGGGGAAATCACTTTCTTACCCACCGTAAGATGTACTCCCGAAGGAGAACAATGTAATGTTGCATGCAATCTTTTCAACAAGTCCAAACCCAACAGATTCTCGCCACAGCCAGTCGTTAGAATAAGGGGAGCCTCCAATTCACAGGGACCAATAGAAAGGGGCAAAGGACAAGAAACCGGGTTACGAACTGGGGCGCCAGAAAATCCTACTGAAACATTGGTCAAGCCAGACAAAGGTGCACCGGGGAGTTTAGAGTGCATGATAGAACTCTTTGCTGCACTAGTATCCAAAAGAAAAGGTTCTGCCACACCTGATGTAATCACTTCAACATAAGGTCCACTCTGGTCTACTGGAACTGATACTACTCCCTCCCTTTGTCCATGGCTGTCCTAACTATCATTAAAACCAGCACTCTCACTTCCAACATAATAATCATCAGTGTAGTACTGAGCAGACTGGACGGTCGGAACATTCTGTTGGTCAAAATAATGCATAGAATTCTGAGGGGAAAAGGAACATTCATTCTGGGGAAAGGTACCACGTCCCCTACCCCTAGGTACTTGTTGGAAACCACCACGACCTATCAGACCAGACATACCATTTGCACGCTGTAGCAAAATCAGGCAACTATTCTTGAAGTGACCTTCTTCTTTACAATAAGCACACTGATTAGGGCCTAGCGGGAGTCATGAAGCAAAAGACTCAGGATTCTGCAACAGTTTCTGAAACTGTGGGGGTTGTTGAAACTGGGAAGGTTGCTGAAACTGACGCTGATTAGGGTGAGAAGGATAAGCCTGCTGCAGAAGAACTTTCGTTTTTAATTCTCTAGTCTTCTTCTCTACTTTATCCTTCTCATCTTTATCTCTATTCTAATAGTATTGTGCAGTAGCCAATATCTGGGCCGAAGAAGAAACAGCCCATGAACTCTCAGAGTCCTTTAACTTATTAGAAAGTTCAGGAAATAAATTAAAAACAAACTTATCTACAAACAACCTCAAACCACCTTCTGTACTCATGTCCTGACCACCATGATCAATGAATGTTTCCTCAAACCTAGTGAAGAAATCAGACACACTCTTGTCTTTCTTTTGTTTGCATGCTGCTAACTTGTCCCAATTCATCCGCAGAGGGTTCAGGTTTGGCACCTCCTACCTGCCGACCATCTGCAGCAGTAATAATAACCCACGTATCTCCAAACTCTGGCGCGTGATCCTCGTGACGGATCTTCGCCCACAAGGGTTGAGGAACTACATTACCCATCAACATATCTATGTCAGCTAAATTCATAACACAAGCATCAACTGTCTGAGACAACTCCTTGTAATAACCAGCAGGATTTTTACGGGGGTCAGGCAAGGTCTGCTTAAGAGCCAGGACCTCAGCTCTCTTCCAAGGGACATGCACCCACACTCGCTATAAATTAGCCGGTGCAACCACAATACCATGAGCAGCATCAGCCACAACTGCCTCTCTCCATACAGGGGGAACCTCTCTCATAGGATACTGCTTCACTTTTCTCCTAACAGAAGGGTCAGGTTCGAACAATGACTGAGGTGGAAGTCTAGACCTAAAAGTGAGTAGTGTCTCTACCGCTTCCTCAACATCGGAACCCACTATCGTCCCTTTAGCAAATTCAGACTAAACATTAAGCACTTCCAGTGGAATTGAACCCAACTCATTATCTTCCCACTCCTGACGAAGGAAGATACACATGACATCAAAAACATACCTTTGTTTTGGTGCCTCCCACTGTAGGAAAATATCCATAACCACTTGTGGACTGTACTTGGAGGTATTCGAAACCCATCTACGAGCAAGGAGATCTAACACTGCCCGCTCTTCGGGACCAGGGAGCTGACTACGTCTCTGCTTACGTTCAGAAACAGGGGTCATATTCAGTGACCCAGAGAAAGGAGACAAAAGACTAGTGACAGTCTCAGTCATTCGTTGCCCAGCAGAAGGAGAAGAAGTTGACATGAGGGCAGGAGACAAAGTGTTTTGAGGTGACAGAGACGTAGGGACAGAAATAAGAGAAGTCAAAGATAAAGGAGTGTAAGGCAAAGGAGTTTGAGGCAAGGCTGGTGGCAAGGCTGGCGGCCCTGAAGGGGGCTGCACCGGGGGAGGAAGAACCATCTGTGAAGCAACGGGTGGCTGAACAACAACAGGGGGTTAAACGACAACAAAGGATGCAACAACTGGAGGTAACGGAGGTTCACTAGCACCCTGCACATAAGGGGAGTGGTAATCTCAGTAAATGTGACATCAAAGGAACCTTTTCAGGGTCTTCAGTCACATTTGAAAGGGGAGGTGGCAAAGCCGGGTAACATTTGTCAATGGCCATGCCATGTTGTCTATCTGACACTTCAATTGAACGATCTTCTTCATCTTCCTTAAACTGCCTAGCAGCTTGCATTACCGATATATTCCTTTCCTTCCTATCTCTCTTAGCTTGCTTAATTTCTCGCTGTTTGGCTTCCTTACGCCAAAGGCGGAAAGAGTCAAACATCTTCGGCCGGGCTTTCTTCTTAAATAGCGCAACTTCTAGGTTATCTAAAACATCTGATTCAAAACTACCATGTTGGGGCCATCGTAAAACACCATCTTTCCTTGTATAACAGACCCATACTTCATTAAAGGTAATGGGACCTACACCATGCTTTGAATAGAGCTCATAAGTTGGAGTTCCAACCAGAGGTATCGGACACGAGTCCTCCAATCGGGAATCCCTATTACAACAACAACAAAACCATTTCCTAAATTTGCTAAAACCAGGCATCTTTTAGCTCACTAGTCTGCGTCAAACTTCAAGGGGTTATCAAAAATGATACACTCGCAAATATACAAACCCCTCGGCTTCGACTTTTGCAATGGCCGAATTAAAACCAAGAAACAAAACAAAGTCGTGGGAGCGACCCATTTATACTTAACCAAAATGTCTGTCACGCCACCAGAAGACCGTCTAACGTCTCGCCTTACAAATCATCACAAGAGGGTCCAAGACAGGGCGACAGTCAGGGCAGCAGTCCTTCGCAGCCGTCGGAAAGGGGAAGCCTCACAGAAAAAAACCTTCGGTCCACGTCGACATGCAGGGGTCGATGAAGGGGTCGATGAAGTGGCGGCCGTCCTCCAGAATTTCCTCAGGTGGCTCCTCACAATCTTCGGGCTTGGGCCAGTACCGCTGAAGTCGCCCCACAATGGGTGCCAGTTGAAGAACCGGGGTTTAACCCAGCAACATCAGGGGCATGCCTAAGATATTCGAGTTCACCTGCCTTGGTATACAGTGACACGGATTACTTCTGGATGGCATCAGAGACCAAGTTTATTAGCTGCGGCTAGTAACAGTGATCCTAGAAATACATCACGGTGTAAATTCTCAGGAGACTGCTCAGTCAGTCAGTCAAACAAAACTTTATTTGATTTGTTAAAACCTTAAAAGTACATTTCCCACAATCCATGATAAGAGAAAGAACAGCCGCAAAACATGACAATATTCAGCAAAAAGAAGCATGATAATATTCAGCAAAAAGAAAGAGCACCAGCATAACATGATAATATTAAAACCACAATTACACCTCAAGATACATGTAGTTTAACTTCTCTTATTCCTTTTAAAATTGAGTATTATAACATTTATTTGTTAAAATCGCTAAAATTTTGCCTATACATAACTTCTTCAGAATGCAGTTTTTACTACTGTTATACCTTGGTATCTCTACCTTTATTCAAAGGTAAGGGCTGCACTATACATGTTCTTCTGCGCATTTGAGGAACAACTTAACTTTATTCATATATTTCCCCAATGCACAGGCTATATCTAAATTCTCCATTTCCACCATTCTGTGCGTAATCTTATATTTTTTTAAAATCGGGCATATAAACTCCTTTCGAAAGTCTAAAAATCTCGTACGATCTAATAAAATATGTAAAATATCGCAGGTTGTTCCTAAAGTGCAAGTGCATTTCCCATTACATCCTATCATTAGGTTTCGGACCCCGGTATTCGCATAAGCTGGGTTTATGCCAATTCGCATTTTCAAGACTTCTCGCCTCAGACTATGGCTGGGTAGCCGATCCATGTAGGGGAAGTGTTGGCTGCTCTCCCAAGCCACTTTCATGTGTGCTACCGAGGTCTTTTGAGCGAGGTAGTCCCGATCATAACTACGGGACATATTGACCCCTTGAATCTTTAATTATTTTTTCCCAATTATTATGGGGTCTTGCGGCAAGCATACCTTCAAATCTAACACCCCATAAGCCTTGCTTATTGAGGCTCTCACCTCTTTTGCCCAGGGAAGCTCACTAATGGTAATTTCCTCCTTAGCCCATTGGGAGATTTTAGCGATTTCCCCTACTCCCAACCGCTGCCAGAAGCGTACAAGGCTCATACAAGCTGTTATAGCCCAGGAGGTTATTCCCAGCTCCAGTCGTGCTGCCTGCACCATAGAGGATTTTGGCAGTGCGAATAAGCTTTTTAATATATTTCCCTCCTCTCTATCCCAGGAGGTCTTGCCACTGAGATAAATATTAAGCATGGGCGAATTTTGCGAATCTGGCGTTCGCGAATTTGCGTATTTACAAACTCGCAATCCGCAAAATCCGCGAATTCTCGCGAATTTTCAATTTTTTTTTGTGTTCGCAAGGGTTTCTGCCAGTTCGCGAGGGTTTGGTACCAGTTCGCAATTGCGAACTTACTTGTCGGCTCGCAACGGTCGCGACTATGTTGTTTCTATGTCTGGTTCATCATCACAGGTTCCCAGCACCCTCTGTTTCACCACAGCCACCCTCTGTTTCACCCATGCCACCCTCTGTTACATCAATGCCACCCTCTGGTTCATCATCACTGTAGATTATGGGGGGGGAAAGCAAGCACACCTGCCCTGCTTCAACTGACATGAATTAATTTGGGGTTAGTTTATTAATGTTTCACTGTTTTAAAATTCCAGGTCTGGCACCTGCTTCCTTATCAGTAATTTGCTTTCTGTTGCAGTGCAATTTTTTTTCCAGGACCTTTGTGGCCTACTTGTAGCTATTCTATGAGCCTGCTGTGAGGGTCAGAGCAGAGTCATACAATTGTTGCAACTAGCAACTGAACTCTGGAGGGGCCCCAGTCAGGAAGCACTACAGGGAATGGTTACTAATGATGAGTTTGAACTCTTGCACCTGCTGAGTGCTTTCAGTTTTGAAAAACTCGTTTTTCTGCAATTTCGCGGGATTCGCGGGGCCCGAACTTGTGCGAGATCGGATTCGGAAGCCGTGAATTCGTGCGAATATGCGATTTGTTTTTTGCGGCGTGTTAGTTCGCAAGGTTTTGTGCGTTTTAGCTAGCTGCTTGTAGCGCAAGGCGCGAAGTTACCCTCGCGGTCGTTCAAGGGCACGGCCATCTTGTTTGCATGACGTATTTCCGTTTCCAGGCGCGAAGTGTAATCTCGCAAAGTGTGCGTCTCGCTAGTACAATTTTGCGGGTGTTCGCGAGGAAAATCGCGCGCGACTTTACCCGCGGGGTCGTGAACGGGCGCGGCCATCTTGTTTCTCATTCATTGCTATGGTTCTGGGCATGCTTTTGGTATCCTCTCTGTATCTCTGCCATCCTTTGCTTGTTTGAATTTTTTTTTGATCTATTTTACTTAATATCTATCTCTCTATTTTTCTTGCTCTATATTTTTGTGTTTTCTGCTACTTTTGGTTATTTTTAAACTACTTTTTTCAACTCTTTACTTTTCTTCTCTTCCCTATTCTATTTTCTTTATTATTTAGCTTCCTTTCTGCCCAGACCATGGTGAAGGGAGCTGGGAAGCATCCCGAGAAGGGGAAGGGTCCTGCACCCCGTGCCCGGCTCCCGTGTGGGCGTTTGAGGGGGGAGAAGGTCGTACCCCGGGAGATCTTCAGCCCGGAGGAGGTGGGCGCACTAATTTTTTATGTTCAGCGCCGCCTCCCCAGGGATCGGTAGCGGGTACAGGATCCGGGAGCGCCTGAAGCGGTGGGAGAAGGTGTGCCGGGCCATGTACCAACACTCTCGGGTACGGCGCACCTACAACCAGGCCACCCACGGCTGGACGGATGTCCTGGACCGTGAACGCGATCTGCGCGACCTGCTTGGCCTTGAGATCCCCGGGCTTGGTGAGTAGTAGTAGCTATTTCTTTACTACTCTGTTTTCTCCTGCTCTGTGTGTTATATTATATTGCAAATTTTTGTTTTTTACCAAGAGCAATAATGCTGCTCATTACATTGTAGGTAAATTATATTTCAAAATCTTCTGTGCATTTCAGGTGCACTGCTCTCCTTCTCAGTAGTGTTGCTACTATGCTTATTTGTTTTCGATTTTGTGTTCATTTCATTGGCCTGTGAAATTATGTATGAGTGTAGTTTAAAGAACTGCGTAATGCTAGACACTAAGGTTCAGATTTTTAATTACCGGCGCATCCCTGCAAAGTAGCAGGGATGCGCCAGTAATTGTGTGCCACGCCACCATCACCCATGGTGCACCGTATTTACAATGCGGCGCACCATGGGCCCAAAACGTCACCCAAGCGTTACGCATCTGTGCCGTAAAGGCGGCGCATTGCTGGAGTTGCGTCGCAACGATGGCACAGCTCCATCAATGCTCTGGGGTGCCCTATCTCCCCTATGCTGCGTGAAGCCGTACGTCTGCTTCAAGCAGGCGCAGGGTTTGAGTCACGCATCATTGTCGTTAAAATGAGTGATTGAAATCTTGTAGATTTCCCTCAGCCACTTTTAGGATGCGTTCCTGCGCAGGAACACCCTCCCTTGTGCCGGAACGCCCCCTGATGGCGCAGGGCTTTACGTGATGCATCTCCCATATGCGTCACGTTGTTAATATACGCCGCACCATTGCGCCTCTTTTGTTCTGCCGCTGCGTCGCAAAAGTCACGCAACAATGGAGCAAAAGTGCCGCAAGGGGCTTCTAAATCAGCCCCTACAGACTCAAGTCCAGTCCTTCCTTTGTACACATGGCGATAAGAAGAACTAGCGGTGGTGGATTAATAGTTTGAGTATTTTAATGACTGGTTATTGTAGTAGGAAACTTTAGTGTTGTCGCTGATCTGCAATCACGATGGACTTTGTCTGTCACTTCGCGTGCTGCGGACTGCTGCCTGCCAATCCTAGGCAAACCTTTTTATTACTTTGTTTAGTGAGGTACATAAGAAGTTTCCAATTCGACGGTCCGCAAATCAAGCAATACTAATAGCGTAGTAGACCACATGAGATCGGTCAATATATCCAGTGGAATAGTTGTGTATTTGCTATTTCGCCAAAATATTTTGTTATTGTTCTTTTAAAATGTTTGATTTGGTTGACAAATATCATCCATGTTTTCTGGTCTTTCTTTCTTTCATGTTGTACATCAGCTCCCCCCAGGGGCAAGAGGACACAGGAGGAGGAGGAGGAGGAGGGTGCTGTTCAGGATGCAGGCCAGGATCGGGCAGGCGAGGGATCCTTTGCTGGCCCCAGTAAGTTTTAATTTTAATATAGAGTACTTATTTTTTCCTAGCGTTCCTCATTAGATTTTTTCTAAATCGTCTTTGATCTTCTTGTAGACTGGATCTAAATTCTTATCCTGCCTCGACTATGACTCCCTGTGGTATTACTAGATTATTCTTATTAGTCTGTCTGTGTAGCTAACTAAGATTGCACATTTGGCAATTCCATTGGACTCCCATTCTAGTCAGCAATAGCTCTATGCACTGAGTGCAGTCCTCTGGGATTGTCCATAATGTCTTTTCAAGTCTTCTAAATGTTTATGCTTTGACAATTGCCAACAATAAAAAGGTGAATGACCACCAAGAAAGAATAAGATACTACTTTACTTTTGGTTTGGATAGTAGGAAAATCCATTCTACTACTGTTGCAGGGACAAATCTGCACAAACAGAACTATGGACACTAAATAATGCATTGCTTAGCTTATCAATTATAATAGGTGCTGTTAGACTTTCCACATACCTCAGTGATAACAGACTTTGTGGTTGAACCCCCAATCTCCTTACTGACTAGATAGTGTGGCAGAGTCATTTAGCTCCCAAAGTCACCGATGATTGATCCCCAATGATGTCAGAGGCACGGACTCATGCTTGCAAAAATTCCAAAACCTTTAGCTCATCCACTCTAGTCTGGAGGACCAAAAACCACAGAGTCTATTTAAGTTTAAAAGCTTTATTAAAAGTAAACACATTTATTAAAATCAAGTTTGTCATAAAAGTAAATGTTTAACTGAAAATGGAAAAGTGCTTAGTGCTGACGATTAATTGGACACATTTCTTGTGGTCGAGCCGAGCTCTCACGTGGTTTGAACTTGATCCTGCTCGTGTTCTTAGAAGTCAAGCTTCTGTCTGTTAGGAGAAAAAGTGGTGCGTGTTAAAAATAAAAAGCAAGCATTCATCAGTTGTGCCAAAAAGGTGCAGCAAGACAACAGCCTTCCCTGGATAAAGGGACATTTTTACTTTAGAGTAGACAGTCACAAATTATTACATTGTATTCTGTTTTTTTCACATTTCTTTCTTCCTCCAAGACCAAATATTATATAGTAGTGAGTGGTGTATTCTAACATTCTTAAATGTACTTTGTAGGTGGAACATCTGGAGGCGGGGCCAGCGCGGAGGTGCTGGTATTGGACGAGGAGAACAACTCTGGGGAGGAGGCGGTGCAAGTGCCGGACAATCCTGTGAGGGATAACACGGTGGTGGCGGGCAGAGGTAAGCTATATATTCCTTACTTATTGAGATTGAAGACTGCAGAGTGTGCTTTCTGCACGGGTGTATTATAAATCAACTAGGTAGTAGCCTCCTCTAAATGTACTTCGACTTAGCTGTGAAGTTTTTGGCGAGAAGAATCCCAATCAGATCTGAGATGAACTTGATGGATGGGATGAACGAAAAGCGAAAGAAGGGTGTAAGTAAGTGTGGAAGGATGAGAAATGTAATGATGACTGCCAAAGAAGAATGATATGTGTTTGCTTGGTCCCCGAGGTGGCTGGGAAGGAAAGAATATGGTATGGTGCATGGCTGCGTGAATGATGAAGCAAGGATGGGTGGAAGGAGAACAGCCTGGGTGGGTGAAACCGAAACTGTATGTGTGCATATACTTTGAATGGATGGATGCCTGGATCATGGTACTATCTGACTCTTAGATAGCATATGTGTATCTAGAGAGAGTAGATGGTCACTGGATGAACTAAGTGTTACTTTGAAGAGCATGTAACACCGCACCCGCACGTCAGTTCCAGTGTAGGAAAGCCAAGGAAAAGAAGTTGTAATTTTGTCCAAATACTACCATGAATAGTAGCAGTAGTTTGTATTGCAACTGCAAGCACAGCATATATCCGTTTATTACGGTGGACACTCCCTACCTCTCTTAATAACTTTAGTTTAGTAGTAGTACGTCATTCATGTGTGGGTGTATCACTGTTCACTCAATAATAAGCAAAGCACCTAAAGTCATCCCATATGTCATCAAATACATCCCATGTGAAGTGATAGATAATCAGATTATTTAGCTTCTTCATTTTCCTTTTCTAGTACTCATTTGCACTGTAGGGTGAAAGCTAAATTAATTAAGCAGTAGCCCTTTTAACAGAGTATTCTCAGTGCCACCCGTAATAGAAAAGTAAGAGCTTCACCACCTGCATGTACTGGACCGGTACAGTAACACAAGTCTGTCTCACTCATCATGGTGTGCGTCTGTTTTTCTCGGGTGCAAGTTCACTGCGCTGGCATTATGCTGGCTTGCATAAGATAACGTACCAATATTCCTAAACAAGAGAGAAGAAGAAGAAGAAGACTGGTGTACTGTCATAGTCGACTGTAATGGAAGTCCATAGTGCTCGTAGAATTTGTTCCTTAAACTCCCACTAATGTTAGAGCAAGGATGAAGAAGTCAGAGGTTGCATAGATACTGTCCTCAATAGTTATGTACTGTGCTTCCAATTTGCTACTTGTACTGTGACACAACTTTCTGCTCAATCATTTTGTGTTAATCTTAAGGAGCATTGGTTACAGACTATGGCTTTCTTTCTTCATATAGTTGCTCCTTCCAAATCCAACAGACCATCAAGGAGGAGGGAGCTGGCTCGAATGGCCCGTCAACGGAGGCTGGATGCCACTGTCGCCGAATATCGGCGGCTGGTGGCCCTGGAGGAGGAGGAGACGTAGTCTACCGGTACAACAACAACATCCACTGGGACAGCTGCATCCTCCTCCGTGCCCCCACGGGCTGCCAGCCAGCGCAGTGCTCCAGCGGTACAGAGCCGGGCTACCAAAGCCAACCGCCGAGCAGCAAAGACAGCAGCTGCCCCACACTTGATTTGCAAGGCACGCCAGCGCCGCTTATGCCTCAGAGTGTCCTACCTGGAGCAAGAGGTCCTAAGCTATAAGAACTTGGTGGAGGGCCTCCGCTTTGACCATGCCACCCTCCGCAAGGAGCATGATGCCCTGGCCGCTAAAGTCAACAGCACCCTGCTGTAGTGTCCCTTGCCCCTTTTTTAGAGACTTTTGGGGGGTGGGAATTGGGAGTTGGGTTGTTTTTGGGACTTTTGAGGGACAATCGTTGGGGTTAGGGAGGGTCTTGCGGGAGATTATTTTGTTAGGGCTACAAAAATATACTTTTTTAAACTTTATCTGACCATACCTGTTTTTTTACTGCTTTTGAGTCTGGTGGGTGCGGGTTTAACAGTAAGTTTGTTTTCCTGAATAGTCCTAGGACTTTAGTAGTACTACCGTCAATCTCTCGTCTCTCCTAATACTCCATTATACTACCTCCAACCAAACGCTTATCTTAGCTGTAATTTGTGTTTTAAAGTAGGGCTAGGCCCAGGGCTGGCTCCACGGGAAATGGCGATTAAGGTTGGCAATCCAGGGCGGATGAAATTTCCTCCTCATTGCGGTGGTACTAGTGGTGTGACACAGTGGCAGTTGCATGCCTATGGAAAAAAGAAAATTAAACCTGGTTTGCCCTTACTGTAGCATTACAACGGTACGATAGAGAATATAGCAGGTGACAGTACACTAGAACAGTGCCACAATGTAGCCTAACAAATGGTAAAGTATTCAAAGTATAACTCGTACTTGTGTTGGATTTCTTTGACATTGGCTACTACTACAAGAAATAGTACTGAAGCTGAGTAAGTCTAGAATATATCCTCGGATTCCTTCACCAGCCTGTTGCTATGACCTTATCCTCCCCAGCAAGTGTGTGGAATTATTGATGTCATTTAGTCACATATCAAGCAAAACCACACAGCCCGGGGGAAGAGGGTTAGGGTTTGTAAAATGAATGGGAATGGGGGTTTCTTTTTGGGTAGGTTTTGTTGAGAGAAAAAAAAAGCACAGCATGGACAAACAATAATTGAACATAAAGAAATTTTTGGGTACAAAGCTAACCATAAATCTTTTACGTGACATAAAGGAAGTGCATGCACTACTGAATGCATTGTTACTGAAAAGTAAGTAGTACTTTCGACAACCCGAATGACAGAATGCGACAGTACAGGGCTACATTAAATTAGGTTTAAAAAATAGCCGAAGTAAAACCTATAGAATGGCTGTAGGGATCAATTTAGAAGCAGAGAGAGATCCAAGAAATGCAGTCACACTCATAGAAGTAAACAATGGATACTGTATCTGTATGTTGTTGTAGTTGTCCTGTTGAATTTGGTAAGTAAGTTGCATGCAGCAAACAATTCCTCTTATTAGCGGCACTCCTCCATTCCAGCTGACGCTTCGTCCATCAATGTTGGTGACCAGAAGATACCCTGTCGACTGCCTGCCTGGCGGATGCTGAATTGCAGCTCGCTAATGTGAAGCCTGACTCCATCTTTTTTCCCCATTGCACAGACTGAAACCCGGCCTGTAATTACTGAACGAAAAACAGGAAGTGATATAATATTACAACACCACTGATAAATAAATATACGGTATGTACGCTGTGTAGTGCAAAAAGTCACACTTTGATTTTCCTAATAGACAGTACAATACTTTTGAAAGTGCGTACTCTGTCTGAGTCACCTTTTGAAGGATAAATAAGTATGGGCAAATTAATTTAGCGGATCTTTCCCCTCAAGCTAGGTGTACGTAAACTGTGTTTTAAAGCAAAATTACACCTTCCCAGCAGTGCTCCCACCCAGACCCTTACTAAAGCCAGCCGCAAAAATGTAGAAGCTCCCTAATCGGATCTCAAAAAACGAGGCCTAGCAGAAAACTGGTGACAAAACGTACTTTGAAAGTAAAAGTAGGCCCAAATACCCCCTTACCCACCGTGGATTGTATTCAAACCATTTGCAAGCAAGCAAAAGTATCCATAGCCAGCATCGCTCCAAGACTCGAAACCCCCCCCACCCAAACACATGCAATAGAAATACTGCTAACCCTAACGAGCCCTAAGTTGAGAATAGTCGCAAAGGCTTTCTTTAACTATGCCAAATCTCCCCTTTCCCACCATGGATTTTCTTCAAATGACTTGCAACCAAAATTACACATTCTCACGAGTGCTCTAAGACCCCAGAACTCAGCTGCAAAAATCTAGAACACCCCGAAACACATGCAATCCTGCTGCTAGGGCTAACCCTAACGAACCCTAAGTTACAAAAAGTGCCAAAAGGCTTTTCCTTATGGATTTTGTCCCAACCACTTCTATCCAGTATTAGACCTTCCCAGGAATGCCCCAAGACCCGCCAACCCACCCGCCAAAAATCACAACACCCCCAAACAGCCAAAAAGGAAAATCTCATACTTACAATATTTCTCGGCCTTCGGTCCAAACGCGCTGTGCAGCTAGGCCAAAACTCCCGTTTTCCACCACGGATTTCCTGAAAAGCAAATGCAATCAAGATTAGACTGTCCCAGCAGTGCTCCCAGACCCCAAAACTCACCCAGAAACACCCAGAACCCCCCCAAAGAGCACCTCAAAGGCAAGCAAGTCAGCAAAAACACAAAAAGAATTTCCACCTCCGATTTGGTCCAAACCACTTTTATCCGGTATTAGAGCTTCCCAGCAATGGCCCCAGAGCCGTCAACCCAGGAGAAAACTAGTAGAAGACCCCCAAACAGCCAAAACGCAAAAGTACAAAAATGTGGACTTAGTCATTTTCTTGCCAATTTCCCAAATCACTCTGCGCGCGCTCTGCAGCTAAGCCCTAACTCCCCTCTGCCACCATGGATTTGCTTCAAACCTCTTGCAAACTAAAGTATCCATAGCCAGCAGTGCTCCCAGGCCCTGAAACCCACCCACAAACACCAGGAAGCCCCCCAAACAGGCCCCCGAAAACGCTACATTGAGCAAAATGTCAGAAATAGCAAAATAAATTCAGCATGTAATTTTGTCCCAACCACTTCTATCCAGTATTAGACCTTCCCAGGAATGCCCCAAGACCCGCCAACCCACCCGCCAAAAAGCACAACACCCCAAACAGCCAAAAAGGAAAATCTCATACTTACAATATTTCTCGGCCTTCGGTCCAAACGCGCTTTGCAGCTAGGCCATAACTCCCGTTTTCCACCACGGATTTCCTGAAAAGCAAATGCAATCAAGATTAGACTGTCCCAGCAGTGCTCCCGGACCCCAAAACTCACCCACAAACACCCGGAACCCCCCCCAAAGAACACCTCAAAGGCAAGCAAGTCAGCAAAAACACAAAAAAAATTCTGCCTCCGATTTGGTCCAAATCACTTTTATCCGGTATTAGAGCTTCCCAGCAATGGCCCCAGAGCCGTCAACCCAGGAGAAAACTAGTAGAAGACCCCCAAACAGCCAAAAAGCAAAAGTAGAAAAATGTGGACTTAGTCATTTTCTTGCCAATTTCCCAAATCACTCCGCGCGCACTCTGCAGCTAGGCCCTAACTCCCCTCTGCCACCATGGATTTGCTTCAAACCTCTTGCAAACTAAAGTATCCATAGCCAGCAGTGCTCCCAGACCCCTAAACCCACCCACAAACACCTGGAAGCCCCCTAAACAGGCCCCCGAAAAAAGCTACATTGAGCAAAATGTCAGAAATAGCAAAAACAATTCTGCATGGATTTTGTTCCAACCACTTCTATCCGGTATTAGACCTTCCCAGGACTGCCCCAAGACCCGCCAAAAAGCACAACACCCCCAAACAGCCAAAAAGGAAAATCTCATACTTACAATATTTCTCGGCCTTCGGTCCAAACGCGCTGTGCAGCTAGGCCATAACTCCCGTTTTCCACCACGGATTTCCTGAAAAGCAAATGCAATGAAGATTAGACTGTCCCAGCAGTGCTCCCGGACCCCAAAACTCACCCACAAACACCGGAACCCCCCCAAAGAGCACCTCAAAGGCAAGCAAGTCAGCAAAAACACACAAAAAATTCCGCCTCCGAATTGGTCCAAACCACTTTTATCCGGTATTAGAGCTTCCCAGCAATGGCCCCAGAGCTGTCAACCCAGGAGAAAACTAGTAGAAGACCCCCAAACAGCCAAAAAGCAAAAGTACAAAAATGTGGACTTAGTCATTTTCTTGCCAATTTCCCAAATCACACCGCGCGCACTCTGCAGCTAGGCCCTAACTCCCCTCTGCCACCATGGATTTGCTTCAAACCTCTTGCAAACTAAAGTATCCATAGCCAGCAGTGCTCCCAGGCCCTGAAACCCACCCACAAACACCAGGAAGCCCCCCAAACAGGCCCCCGAAAACGCTACATTGAGCAAAATGTCAGAAATAGCAAAATAAATTCAGCATGTAATTTTGTCCCAACCACTTCTATCCAGTATTAGACCTTCCCAGGAATGCCCCAAGACCCGCCAACCCACCCGCCAAAAAGCACAACACCCCAAACAGCCAAAAAGGAAAATCTCATACTTACAATATTTCTCGGCCTTCGGTCCAAACGCGCTTTGCAGCTAGGCCATAACTCCCGTTTTCCACCACGGATTTCCTGAAAAGCAAATGCAATCAAGATTAGACTGTCCCAGCAGTGCTCCCGGACCCCAAAACTCACCCAGAAACACCCGGAACCCCCCCCAAAGAACACCTCAAAGGCAAGCAAGTCAGCAAAAACACAAAAAAAATTCTGCCTCCGATTTGGTCCAAATCACTTTTATCCGGTATTAGAGCTTCCCAGCAATGGCCCCAGAGCCGTCAACCCAGGAGAAAACTAGTAGAAGACCCCCAAACAGCCAAAAAGCAAAAGTAGAAAAATGTGGACTTAGTCATTTTCTTGCCAATTTCCCAAATCACTCCGCGCGCACTCTGCAGCTAGGCCCTAACTCCCCTCTGCCACCATGGATTTGCTTCAAACCTCTTGCAAACTAAAGTATCCATAGCCAGCAGTGCTCCCAGACCCCTAAACCCACCCACAAACACCTGGAAGCCCCCTAAACAGGCCCCCGAAAAAAGCTACATTGAGCAAAATGTCAGAAATAGCAAAAACAATTCTGCATGGATTTTGTTCCAACCACTTCTATCCGGTATTGGACCTTCCCAGGACTGCCCCAAGACCCGCCAAAAAGCACAACACCCCCAAACAGCCAAAAAGGAAAATCTCATACTTACAATATTTCTCGGCCTTCGGTCCAAACGCGCTGTGCAGCTAGGCCATAACTCCCGTTTTCCACCACGGATTTCCTGAAAAGCAAATGCAATGAAGATTAGACTGTCCCAGCAGTGCTCCCGGACCCCAAAACTCACCCACAAACACCGGAACCCCCCCAAAGAGCACCTCAAAGGCAAGCAAGTCAGCAAAAACACACAAAAAATTCCGCCTCCGATTTGGTCCAAACCACTTTTATCCGGTATTAGAGCTTCCCAGCAATGGCCCCAGAGCTGTCAACCCAGGAGAAAACTAGTAGAAGACCCCCAAACAGCCAAAAAGCAAAAGTACAAAAATGTGGACTTAGTCATTTTCTTGCCAATTTCCCAAATCACACCGCGCGCACTCTGCAGCTAGGCCCTAACTCCCCTCTGCCACCATGGATTTGCTTCAAACCTCTTGCAAACTAAAGTATCCATAGCCAGCAGTGCTCCCAGACCCCGAAACCCACCCACAAACACCAGGAAGCCCCCCAAACAGGCCCCCGAAAAAGCTACATTGAGCAAAATGTCAGAAATAGCAAAACAAATTCTGCATGGATTTTGTCCCAACCACTTCTATCCGGTATTAGACCTTCCCAGGAATGCCCCAAGACCCGCCAAAAAGCACAACACCCCCAAACAGCCAAAAAGGAAAACCTCATACTTACAATATTTCTCGGCCTTCGGTCCAAACGTGCTGTGCAGCTAGGCCATAACTCCCGTTTTCCACCACGGATTTCCTGAAAAGCAAATGCAATCAAGATTAGACTGTCCCAGCAGTGCTCCCAGACCCCAAAACTCACCCACAATTACCCGGAACCCCCCCCAAAGAGCACCTCAAAGGCAAGCAAGTCAGCAAAAACACCAAAAAAATTCCGCCTCCGAATTGGTCCAAACCACTTTTATCCGGTATTAGAGCTTCCCAGCAATGGCCCCAGAGCCGTCAACTCACCCGCAAAGAAGTAGAACACCCCCACAAGTGCTGAGTCTTTCTTCATTGGGAGTAATCCAGGCCTCTGCTTTGAGGGAAATAGGAGTCTGGAGGAGGAGGATAGAGGAGCATGTTCTTCTGAACTTGTGAACCTGAGGAATGCAGACTGCGGCACCTTCAAATCAATAAGCAAACAAGTGAAGACAGTTCTGCTGATGGGCTTGTTTTTGTGATTAGGTGATTAAAGTTTGAATTATATTAACTGTGCACAACAAAGAAAGACAGACACACAGGAATAAAAGTGAATAAGGACGAAAAAGAAAGTTATTGATTCATTGTCTCATTTTCAGGGCTCGGTGTCAGGGTCCAGGAATAAGAATAAGGCTTCGTCATCCGACTCTGCGAATTCAGGCAGGGTGAGCTCAGTGTCACCTAACAGAGAAGAAATTCCCTCATCTACGTTGCTGTCCACCTCGTCTTCATCCGGTGTGCTTTCTTGTACTTTGTAATCTGGTGGTATGAGGTGCTGATTCATCTTGATCATTGTTAACCTCTCCACATTTTTGGGCGAGAGGCGGCTCCGTTTGGGAGTTACAATGCCACCAGCAGCACTGAAAACACGTTCAGAAGACACGCTTGCGAGTGGGCAAGACAAGTAGTTTAAAGCCAGGTTGGAGAGCTGTGGCCACAATTCTTTTCCCATGCCAATACGCCAATGGGTCAGCATTAACATAGACCTCTGTTGAGTCATTCAGATAGTCCTGCACCATCGACTCAAGGTCCTCCAAGGTTCCTCCACTATGCTTAACTTTTGAGAACCAAACCCAAGCCGAGTTAGCCAATCCTCTTCAGCATCCAATGTTACTGTTTTGTCTGGTGCAGATGATCCGGTTGCCGGTGTCTTTAACGGCTGAGAGGTCACTTGTGCCACAGCTACAGGTGCAGAAGTGAATTGTTTTGACTGGGGATTGCCTGCTTATGCTGATGCTGATGTACTGCCTTTTCCTTCAATTTTCTGCCGTTCTCTTTCAAACCTCTTGGCTGACAAGGCTAGCCAATGTTTGTACTTTGTAACATCTTCATCAGCAAAAGGAAAGTATGCTCGGCCTGCCAGCGCCTTTTTGTAGCGTGGATCCAGAATAGTAGCACAAATGTAATGCTGTTCTGAGTGGATCATTTTAAGACGTTCATCACCTTGTAGGTGCTCTAATAATTTCTCCGTAAAAACAAAAGGGTCTTGATTTTTTTCATGTTTTTGAAACACAGAAGACACCTCCTTCAGTTGGTGCTCCAGCATGTACAACAATGGGATAGCTTTTCCCAAATTACAGTCCTCCTTGCTGACTGCATGCGTGAAGACCTCAAAAGGATGAAGCATGTCTGTCAGGCTTTTAACTATGTCCCATTGCGCCGCACCCATCCTCAGGTCCTTCTGAGCTGTACCCTGTTTTAAGAAATAGTGATCGAGTACCGTATACTGCTCATACAGACGCTCAAGCATGTAGAAGATTGAGTTCCAACGTGTTGCCACCTCGGGGACAGCCAATGAAGGACCTTTGTGTTAAACTCATCCAAAATGTTTTGTGCTGTGTGACGTTTCTCCAAGCCAAACATGGCTAGTGTTGCATGTTTCCGAGCAGCTTTAAAAACTTGGTCCGGGTCAACACCTGCGTTTAGCTTTGCTTTAACCCCTGAAAAAGAGACCCAGTGTGCTTTGATGCACATGTAATCAGCGCCTGCGCCACTGGTCCACATGTCTGTTGTCAGATGTATAGTGTGAACAGCACTCTTCTGCAAAGCTGCCCCAATCACCTCCAGCACATCTTCATGTAGTGCTGGAACCGCAACTCAGGCAAAATAGAACTGGCTAGGAACCTTCCATTTAGGGCAGAGCGCTGCCACTAATTCTAGAAAACCAACCCCTTCTACAAAAGAAAAAGGGACAAGGTCCAGAGTTAGCATTTTAGCCAGCTTAGTGTTATACAGACGCGTCAGTGGGTGGTTGCGTTCATATGGCGTTTTTGTAAACAACATTGTTCTAATGTTACCCTGGAGCAAGCATTTACGGGATGATGATGATGACTTCTTCGACCCAGTTACGCTCGCTGATGATCTTTTTCGAATTGGTGTCTCACTCTCTCCCACACTCTTAGTGTGGCTCACATGGGGTGTGCTGCTAACAGGGGTACTGGGTGTAAGTGAAGTTTTTGACACGTCTTCTTCCTCCTCGTCATCATCAGATGAAACATCAACGTTTTCTTTTTTTTTTTTGTATCCTCATTTGCGTGCATAGCTCCAATCTATCCAATCAGAAATATGCCACAGAGCTAAGAAAACCGGCTGTGCTTCTGTACCATCTCAGCATTAGCTGGGAGGGAGATCTTAGTTGGAGGGGGAGGAAGCCAAATCCCAACAGTACATTCACACAAGCCTGAAAATTCTTACTTAGGGCTTTTCATTGGAAGATAGTGCCCGTGACACCGTAGCCCCATTTGTTCCATGTTGAAAGCAATGGTTGGCTATGCTCGCATTAATCATAGGACCCTGGGGGGGAAAAAACAAAAAACAAAAACCCAGGCTCAATGCGACCGTGCCAACTGTGTCCAAAAAGCTCTCCTACTTGGATTTCCACCTCTAGCTAGATCAAGTTTGGAAATCTGAAGGACAGAGGTTCGCCATTCATGAATAGAAGGAGGCTGGGCGTCCTTCCAATGTCTACAGATCTCTCTACGAGCTGCCAAAATGGAGTAAAATACGAGGTTAGAAGCTGCATTACGTACTTTGTTCTTCAGGCCAAAAATGACAAGAGCGAGATCTATGGAAAGGTGAAAGCCCAATGCCAAAGATAAATCATTTTTTATTTAATTCAATCCCACTTTTTTTTGATCCCAAATTAATCTCTAAACTACAAAGCGAGATTTCGACTTTCATTTGGAATAGTAAAAATCCAAGAATTTCTTGGAAGAAAATAAGACGCCGCAGAGAGACGGGAGGGTTAGCGGGACCGGATCTTCAGATCTATGCGTGGGCTTTTCAGCTTTCGCACGCACGCATGTTGCTAAATATTCCAGCAGCAACAGGGGTAGGCCATATGTTCTCTATGTTACTGAACTGTGAGGGAGTCGGACAGGGTAGCTTTTTATTTAAATTCGGAGACCCAAAATTTAAAAAATAAATAAAACTAAAGACTTTAAAGGGGATAGCTTCCACATGGTACAGAATGAGGCAGGCAATTAAACTGGGATATTATCCAGAGAGAGCTCCAATATGGGACCTACCATCTCCCCCAGTTTGGGCAGAAGATACATTAACCCAACCATTAAGAGCGGCAGGTATCAATACCTGGGGCGACTTGTTTATGGACGGTACACTACTCCCTTGGGATTACTTAATAAATAAGGTTGGGCCAAGTTTGTCTTGATTTACATTTATACAAATTTCAAGCTGGTCCCATGTATACAACACACAGATATCCCGGAGTAGCAATTTACCTATAGGAGCCACTAGTGAATTAGTAACGTGTCTGCTAGATAGCCCCCCTGCAAAAACAGGAAATATCACTTTGGTATAAGAAGATCATGGAGGAAATAGATGGAAAATTCTGCCTCCCTGCAACATTATGGGCCGACGTATTGCCAGATATAGACTTGGAGGAGCTTTGGTCAGCTTCCTGTGTGGCACTGTGGGACCTGGTGAAGCCAGCTTGGCTGCGTCGGAACCACATCTTCACAATTCACAGGGCCTACTATTCCCCGCTGAGACTGTCAAAATTCTCTTCGACAGGTCCGGTCTCGTGCCCAAGATGCCGACTTGTTGCTGCATCTGATATCCACATGTTCTACGAATGTCCAGAATTAACAACATACTGGGAACATCAACGTTTTCTTGACGTGCAAATCGGGCTTCCTTGATCGCCTGTAGGTGCGCCAACCATTGGACAGTGTGCTGTCTCTTAAGATGACCTCTCTGGCCTCCGGTACCATAGTTGGTACCAGGCTTACCACGACTAACTGCAACCTTACAAATGCTACAAATGGCGAAGTTTTCCCTTTTTGGGCAAATACTAAAGAAGTCCCAAGCTGGGGAATTAAATTGTCTGTGGGGGCCGGAGGAGGCGGCGATACTGGCGGTGGGGGTCATGCTGCTAATGCCAGATGAAGTGGAGGATGTGGATTGCCGAACTTTAGTACGTTGTGCACTTTCACCACCACTAATTGAGGTCGAGGTGGATGGAGGTCCCTTCTGGCGAGGAAGAAATATGGAAGCGGTACGTGTTGGTGTACTAGTTAACTCCAATGAGTCCATTGCCTCCTCGTCAACATCATCATCACGCTCAGCAGCTTCTCGGGCTAGGGTCAAAATGTCTATTTGCTGCATGCCCGCTGGGGCTGCAGTGACCTTTATGATGACTGGATCGTCGTCGTGAGAGCCTTCATCAGCAGCACTATCCTCCACTTCTTGTTGAGCCTCATCACACTCCATAACTATGAGTTTTTCGACGACCTTCCTTTTACACTTAACTACCTTTGTCAGATCATGGTGTGCCTCACTCTCAGACGGCCGTGGTGGTTCCCAATTTTCATCTATATCATCAGAAGGAGGTGGGCTTGAAGAAGATGTAGACACCGCCCTTGATCTTTTCCTTGCTAGGGATGTGGAAGACAATGAATGATCATCGGGAGGAGTGGCTTCCTCAAATGATACCTCGGCTTGATTGTCGATTTCCTGATGTGCCCCTACTTCGGGAGGAACAACTATTGTGGGCACTTGTGACCCTCCATGCACCTCTGCTTGCGCATCTCCTTGCGCTGCCTCTCCTTCCACATGTACTTGGGCTTGTACTTGCACATGTGGTTGTTGTTGCGGATGTGGTTGTTCAACACTCGTCAGATGAGTTACAACAACCTGTGTTGATTGAGGGACATTGCTGCTACTTTCTTGCGATGAGCCAACATCACTGGTCGATGGTGATTGAAGAAGTACACTGGCTGCCTCTGCAGCACTCAAGGGCTTGGACTTAAGTTGGCGTGGTGGTGGTGGTGGCACTGAGCCCAATGGAGCTGGGGTGCTGCTCCCAGCTTGGTCCCCAGCAGATCCCGCTGCTGCTGCAAGCATACTTTTTTTTTTACTCCCAAAAAATGTGGCGGGTGGCACACCAGTCTCCTTGGTAACTTGCTTCTTCTGCTCCTTACTGGCAACTTTCTTGCTAGAAGAGCTACGGGGAACTTTTTTTGGGGCCATCTTCTTCAGAGCAGGTCAGAACAGCAGGCCGCAGTTGCACGAGTTGCAGAGTTGTCTGTGGCCAGACGTGACGTCGCGTGACGTTATGCTGCACACACACACCGCTGCAGGACTTCTTCCTGGCACTGGTGGTTTTCTTGAGTCTCGTGCACCTAAAAGCAATGGAAGACAGAGGAACATCAGTTCAGTTATACACCCCAAAAAAATCGAAAAACACAGAAAAATCAGCACAATCCCATGCCATCCATGATGTTTAAATTCAAGACACCCCACAGAAAGACTAGGCACATGCACCACTCACTACCCCTGGTGAAAGGGCCACAACAACAGCCCAAAAAAACAAAAATCACAGAAAAATCAGCACAATCCCAGGCCCTCCATGATGTTTAAATTCAAGACACCCCACAGAAAGACTGGGCCTATGCACCACTCACTACCCCTGGGCATAAAGGTTGAAAGCTAGGCAAAATGGTTGCAGACCTAAGAACACTGCCTGCATTCAAAATGGCCCCCTCCCTCCCAGCACATTGCCAAGGCCAGTAGCAGCACTCAAAATGGCCCCCACCCACATGGCCTGTCCCCATGAACACCCCAAAAAATCGAAAAACACAGAAAAATCAGCACAATCCCATGCCATCCATGATGTTTAAATTCAAGACACCCCACAGAAAGACTAGGCACATGCACCACTCACTAGCCCCTGGGCATAAATGTTGAAAGCTAGGCAAAATGGTTGCAGACCTAAGAACACTGCCTGCATTCAAAATGGCCCCCTGCTTCCCAGCACATGGCCAGGGCCTGTAGCAGCACTCAAAATGGCCCCCACCCACATGGCCTGTCCCCATGAACACACCAAAAAATTGAAAAACACAGAAAAATCAGCACAATCCCATGCCATCCATGATGTTTAAATTCAAGACACCCCACAGAAAGACTATGCACATGCACCACTCACTACCCCTGGTGAAAAGGCCACAACAACAGCCCAAAAAAACGAAAATCACAGAAAAATCAGCACAATCCCAAACCCTCCATGATGTTTAAATTCAAGACACCCCACAGAAAGACTAGGCCTATGCACCACTCACTACCCCTGGGCATAAAGGTTGAAAGCTAGGCAAAATGGTTGCAGAACTAAGAACACTGCCTGCATTCAAAATGGCCCCCTCCCTCCCAGCACATGTTCAGGGCCTGTAGCAGCACTCAAAATAGCCCCCACTAACATGGCCTGTCCCCATGAACACCCCAAACAATTTAAAAACACAGAAAAATCAGCACAATCCCATGCCATTAATGATCTTTAAATTCAAGACACCGCACAGAAAGACTAGGCACATGCACCACTCACTACCCCTGGTGAAAAGGCCACAACAACAGCCCAAAAAAACGGAAATCACAGAAAAATCAGCACAATCCCAAGCCCTCCATGATGTTTAAATTCAAGACAACCCACAGAAAGACTAGGCCTATGCACCACTCACTACCCCTGGGCATGAAGGTTGAAAGCTAGGCAAAATGGTTGCAGACCTAAGAACACTGCCTGCATTCAAAATGGCCCCCTCCCTCCCAGCACATGGCCAGGGCCTGTAGCAGCACTCAAAATGGCCCCCACCCACATGGCCTGTCCCCATGAACACCCCAAAAAATCGAAAAACACAGAAAAATCAGCACAAGCCCATGCCATCCATGATGTTTAAATTCAAGACACCTCACAGAAAGACTAGGCCTATGCACCACTCACTACCCCTGGGCATAAAGGTTGAAAGCTAGGCAAAATGGTTGCAGACCTAAAAACACTGCCTGCTTTCAAAATGGCCCCCTCCCTCCCAGCACATGGCCAGGACCTGCAGTAGCACTCAAAATGGTCCCGACCCACATGGCCTGTCCCCATGAACACCCCAAAAATTGAAAAACACAGAAAAAACAGCACAATCCCATGCCATCCATGATGTTTAAGATCAAGACACCCCACAGAAAGACTAGGCACATGCACCACTCACTAACCCCTGGACATAAATGTTGAAAGCTAGGCAAAATGGTTGCAGACCTAAGAACACTGCCTGCATTCAAAATGGCCCCCTGCCTCCCAGCACATGGCCAGGGCCTGTAGCAGCACTCAAAATGGCCCCCACCCACATGGCCTGTCCCCATGAACACACCAAAAAATTGAAAAAAACACAGAAAAATCAGCACAATCCCATGCCATCCATGATGTTTAAATTCAAGACACCCCACAGAAAGACTATGCACATGCACCACTCACTACCCCTGGTGAAAAGGCCACAACAACAGCCCAAAAAAACGAAAATCACAGAAAAATCGGCACAATCCCAAGCCCTCCATGATGTTTAAATTCAAGGCACCCCACAGAAAGACTAGGCCTATGCACCACTCACTACCCCTGGGCATAAAGGTTGAAAGCTAGGCAAAATGGTTGCAGACCTAAGAACACTGCCTGCATTCAAAATGGCACCCTCCCTCCCAGCACATGTTCAGGGCCTGTAGCAGCACTCAAAATAGCCCCCACTAACATGGCCTGTCCCCATGAACACCCCAAACAATTTAAAAACACAGAAAAATCAGCACAATCCCATGCCATTCATGATCTTTAAATTCAAGACACCGCACAGAAAGACTAGGCACATGCACCACTCACTACCCCTGGTGAAAAGGCCACAAGAACAGCCCAAAAAAATGGAAATCACAGAAAAATCAGCACAATCCCAAGCCCTCCATGATGTTTAAATTCAAGACACCCCACAGAAAGACTAGGCCTATGCACCACTCACTACCCCTGGGCATGAAGGTTGAAAGCTAGGCAAAATGGTTGCAGACCTAAGAACACTGCCTGCATTCAAAATGGCCCCCTCCCTCCCAGCACATGGCCAGGGCCTGTAGCAGCACTCAAAATGGCCCCCACCCACATGGCCTGTCCCCATGAACACCCCAAAAAATCGAAAAACACAGAAAAATCAGCACAAGCCCATGCCATCCATGATGTTTAAATACAAGACACCTCACAGAAAGACTAGGCCTATGCACCACTCACTACCCCTGGGCATAAAGGTTGAAAGCTAGGCAAAATGGTTGCAGACCTAAAAACACTGCCTGCATTCAAAATGGCCCCCTCCCTCCCAGCACATGGCCAGGGCCTGCAGTAGCACTCAAAATGGCCCCCACCCACATGGCCTGTCCCCATGAACACCCCAAAAAATCGAAAAACACAGACAAATCAGTACAATCCCATGCCATCCATGATGTTTAAATTCAAGACACCCCACAGAAAGACTAGGCCCATGCACCACTCACTACCCCTGGGCATAAAGGTTGAAAGCTAGGCAAAATGGTTGCAGACCTAAGAACACTGCATGCATTCAAAATGGCCCCCTCCCTCCAGCACATGGCCAAGGCCTTTAGCAGCACTCAAAATGGCCCCCACCCACATGGCCTGTCCCCATGAACACCCCAAAAAATCGAAAAACACAGAAAAATCAGCACAATCCCATGCCATCCATGATGTTTAAATTCAAGACACCCCACAGAAAGACTAGGCACATGCACCACTCACTACCCCTGGTGAAAAGGCCACAACAACAGCCCAAAAAAACGAAAATCACAGAAAAATCAGCACAATCCCAAGCCCTCCGTGATGTTTAAATTCAAGACACCCCACAGAAAGACTAGGCCTATGCACCACTCACTAACCCCTGGGCATAAAGGTTGAAAGCTAGGCAAAATGGTTGCAGACCTAAGAACACTGCCTGCATTCAAAATGGCCCCCTGCCTCCCAGCACATGGCCAGGGCCTGTAGCAGCACTCAAAATGGCCCCCACCCACATGGCCTGTCTCCATGAACACACCAAAAAATCGAAAAACACAGAAAAATCAGCACAATCCCATGCCATCCATGATGTTTAAATTCAAGACACCCCACAGAAAGACTAGGCACATGCACCACTCACTACCCTTGGTGAAAAGGCCACAACAACAGCCCAAAAAAACGAGAATCACAGAAAAATCAGCACAATCCCAAGCCCTCCATGATGTTTAAATTCAAGACACCCCACAGAAAGACTAGGCCTATGCACCACTCACTACCCCTGGGAATAAAGGTTGAAAGCTAGGCAAAATGGTTGCAGACCTAAGAACACTGCCTGCATTCAAAATGGCCCCCTCCCTCCCAGCACATGGCCAGAGCCTGTAGCAGCACTCAAAATAGCCCCCACCCACATGGCCTGTCCCCATGAACACCCCAAAAAATTGAAAAACACAGAAAAATCAGCACAATCCCATGCCATCCATGATGTTTAAATTCAAGACACCCCACAGAAAGACTAGGCACATGCACCACTCACTACCCCTGGTGAAAAGGCCACAACAACAGCCCAAAAAAACGAAAATCACAGAAAAATCAGCACAATCCCAAACCCTCCATGATGTTTAAATTCAAGACACCCCACAGAAAGACTAGGCCTATGCACCACTCACTACCCCTGGGCATAAAGGTTGAAAGCTAGGCAAAATGGTTGCAGAACTAAGAACACTGCCTGCATTCAAAATGGCCCCCTCCCTCCCAGCACATGTTCAGGGCCTGTAGCAGCACTCAAAATAGCCCCCACTAACATGGCCTGTCCCCATGAACACCCCAAACAATTTAAAAACACAGAAAAATCAGCACAATCCCATGCCATTAATGATCTTTAAATTCAAGACACCGCACAGAAAGACTAGGCACATGCACCACTCACTACCCCTGGTGAAAAGGCCACAACAACAGCCCAAAAAAACGGAAATCACAGAAAAATCAGCACAATCCCAAGCCCTCCATGATGTTTAAATTCAAGACAACCCACAGAAAGACTAGGCCTATGCACCACTCACTACCCCTGGGCATGAAGGTTGAAAGCTAGGCAAAATGGTTGCAGACCTAAGAACACTGCCTGCATTCAAAATGGCCCCCTCCCTCCCAGCACATGGCCAGGGCCTGTAGCAGCACTCAAAATGGCCCCCACCCACATGGCCTGTCCCCATGAACACCCCAAAAAATCAAAAAACACTGAAAAATCAGCACAAGCCCATGCCATCCATGATGTTTAAATTCAAGACACCTCACAGAAAGACTAGGCCTATGCACCACTCACTACCCCTGGGCATAAAGGTTGAAAGCTAGGCAAAATGGTTGCAGACCTAAAAACACTGCCTGCTTTCAAAATGGCCCCCTCCCTCCCAGCACATGGCCAGGACCTGCAGTAGCACTCAAAATGGTCCCGACCCACATGGCCTGTCCCCATGAACACCCCAAAAATTGAAAAACACAGAAAAAACAGCACAATCCCATGCCATCCATGATGTTTAAGATCAAGACACCCCACAGAAAGACTAGGCACATGCACCACTCACTAACCCCTGGACATAAATGTTGAAAGCTAGGCAAAATGGTTGCAGACCTAAGAACACTGCCTGCATTCAAAATGGCCCCCTGCCTCCCAGCACATGGCCAGGGCCTGTAGCAGCACTCAAAATGGCCCCCACCCACATGGCCTGTCCCCATGAACACACCAAAAAATTGAAAAAAACACAGAAAAATCAGCACAATCCCATGCCATCCATGATGTTTAAATTCAAGACACCCCACAGAAAGACTATGCACATGCACCACTCACTACCCCTGGTGAAAAGGCCACAACAACAGCCCAAAAAAACGAAAATCACAGAAAAATCGGCACAATCCCAAGCCCTCCATGATTTGTAAATTCAAGACACCCCACAGAAAGACTAGGCCTATGCACCACTCACTACCCCTGGGCATAAAGGTTGAAAGCTAGGCAAAATGGTTGCAGACCTAAGAACACTGCCTGCATTCAAAATGGCACCCTCCCTCCCAGCACATGTTCAGGGCCTGTAGCAGCACTCAAAATAGCCCCCACCAACATGGCCTGTCCCCATGAACACCCCAAACAATTTAAAAACACAGAAAAATCAGCACAATCCTATGCCATTCATGATCTTTAAATTCAAGACACCGCACAGAAAGACTAGGCACATGCACCACTCACTACCCCTGGTGAAAAGGCCACAAGAACAGCCCAAAAAAATGGAAATCACAGAAAAATCAGCACAATCCCAAGCCCTCCATGATGTTTAAATTCAAGACACCCCACAGAAAGACTAGGCCTATGCACCACTCACTACCCCTGGGCATGAAGGTTGAAAGCTAGGCAAAATGGTTGCAGACCTAAGAACACTGCCTGCATTCAAAATGGCCCCCTCCTTCCCAGCACATGGCCAGGGCCTGTAGCAGCACTCAAAATGGCCCCCACCCACATGGCCTGTCCCCATGAACACCCCAAAAAATCGAAAAACACAGAAAAATCAGCACAAGCCCATGCCATCCATGATGTTTAAATACAAGACACCTCACAGAAAGACTAGGCCTATGCACCACTCACTACCCCTGGGCATAAAGGTTGAAAGCTAGGCAAAATGGTTGCAGACCTAAAAACACTGCCTGCATTCAAAATGGCCCCCTCCCTCCCAGCACATGGCCAGGGCCTGCAGTAGCACTCAAAATGGCCCCCACCCACATGGCCTGTCCCCATGAACACCCCAAAAAATCGAAAAACACAGACAAATCAGTACAATCCCATGCCATCCATGATGTTTAAATTCAAGACACCCCACAGAAAGACTAGGCCCATGCACCACTCACTACCCCTGGGCATAAAGGTTGAAAGCTAGGCAAAATGGTTGCAGACCTAAGAACACTGCCTGCATTCAAAATGGCCCCCTCCCTCCAGCACATGGCCAAGGCCTTTAGCAGCACTCAAAATGGCCCCCACCCACATGGCCTGTCCCCATGAACACCCCAAAAAATCGAAAAACACAGAAAAATCAGCACAATCCCATGCCATCCATGATGTTTAAATTCAAGACACCCCACAGAAAGACTAGGCACATGCACCACTCACTACCCCTGGTGAAAAGGCCACAACAACAGCCCAAAAAAACGAAAATCACAGAAAAATCAGCACAATCCCAAGCCCTCCGTGATGTTTAAATTCAAGACACCCCACAGAAAGACTAGGCCTATGCACCACTCACTAACCCCTGGGCATAAAGGTTGAAAGCTAGGCAAAATGGTTGCAGACCTAAGAACACTGCCTGCATTCAAAATGGCCCCCTGCCTCCCAGCACATGGCCAGGGCCTGTAGCAGCACTCAAAATGGCCCCCACCCACATGGCCTGTCTCCATGAACACACCAAAAAATCGAAAAACACAGAAAAATCAGCACAATCCCATGCCATCCATGATGTTTAAATTCAAGACACCCCACAGAAAGACTAGGCACATGCACCACTCACTACCCTTGGTGAAAAGGCCACAACAACAGCCCAAAAAAACGAGAATCACAGAAAAATCAGCACAATCCCAAGCCCTCCATGATGTTTAAATTCAAGACACCCCACAGAAAGACTAGGCCCATGCACCACTCACTACCCCTGGGCATAAAGGTTGAAAGCTAGGCAAAATGGTTGCAGACCTAAGAACACTGCCTGCATTCAAAATGGCCCCCTCCCTCCCAGCACATGGCCAAGGCCTATAGCAGCACTCAAAATGGCCCCCACCCACATGGCCTGTCCCCATGAACACCCCAAAAAATCGAAAAACACAGAAAAATCAGCACAATCCCATGCCATCCATGATGTTTAAATTCAAGACACCCCACAGAAAGACTAGGCACATGCACCACTCACTACCCCTGGTGAAAAGGCCACAACAACAGCCCAAAAAAACGAAAATCACAGAAAAATCAGCACAATCCCAAGCCCTCCGTGATGTTTAAATTCAAGACACCCCAAAGAAAGACTAGGCCTATGCACCACTCACTAACCCCTGGGCATAAAGGTTGAAAGCTAGGCAAAATGGTTGCAGACCTAAGAACACTGCCTGCATTCAAAATGGCCCCCTGCCTCCCAGCACATGGCCAGGGCCTGTAGCAGCACTCAAAATGGCCCCCACCCACATGGCCTGTCTCCATGAACACACCAAAAAATCGAAAAACACAGAAAAATCAGCACAATCCCATGCCATCCATGATGTTTAAATTCAAGACACCCCACAGAAAGACTAGGCACATGCACCACTCACTACCCCTGGTGAAAAGGCCACAACAACAGCCCAAAAAAACGAAAATCACAGAAAGATCAGCACAATCCCAAGCCCTCCATGATGTTTAAATTCAAGACACCCCACAGAAAGACTAGGCCTATGCACCACTCACTACCCCTGGGAATAAAGGTTGAAAGCTAGGCAAAATGGTTGCAGACCTAAGAACACTGCCTGCATTCAAAATGGCCCCCTCCCTCCCAGCACATGGCCAGAGCCTGTAGCAGCACTCAAAATAGCCCCCACCCACATGGCCTGTCCCCATGAACACCCCAAAAAATTGAAAAACACAGAAAAATCAGCACAATCCCATGCCATCCATGATGTTTAAATTCAAGACACCCCACAGAAAGACTAGGCCTATGCACCACTCACTACCCCTGGGAATAAAGGTTGAAAGCTAGGCAAAATGGTTGCAGACCTAAGAACACTGCCTGCATTCAAAATGGCCCCCTGCCTCCCAGCACATGGCCAGGGCCTGTAGCAGCACTCAAAATGGCCCCCACCCACATGGCCTGTCTCCATGAACACACCAAAAAATCGAAAAACACAGAAAAATCTGCACAATCCCATGCCATCCATGATGTTTAAATTCAAGACACCCCACAGAAAGACTAGGCACATGCACCACTCACTACCCCTGGTGAAAAGGCCACAACAACAGCCCAAAAAAACGAAAATCACAGAAAGATCAGCACAATCCCAAGCCCTCCATGATGTTTAAATTCAAGACACCCCACAGAAAGACTAGGCCTATGCACCACTCACTACCCCTGGGAATAAAGGTTGAAAGCTAGGCAAAATGGTTGCAGACCTAAGAACACTGCCTGCATTCAAAATGGCCCCCTCCCTCCCAGCACATGGCCAGAGCCTGTAGCAGCACTCAAAATAGCCCCCACCCACATGGCCTGTCCCCATGAACACCCCAAAAAATTGAAAAACACAGAAAAATCAGCACAATCCCATGCCATCCATGATGTTTAAATTCAAGACACCCCACAGAAAGACTAGGCACATGCACCACTCACTACCCATGGTGAAAAGTCCACAACAACAGCCCAAAAAAACGAATATCACAGAAAAATCAGCACAATTGCAAGCCCTCCAGGCCCTCCATGATGTTTTTATTAAAGAGACCCCACAGAAAGACTCAGTCCACCCACCACTGAGTACCCCTGGGCAAAAGACCCCACAACAGCCCAAAAATCGAAAATTACAAAATTGTAGTTGCAGCAACTGTAATGACCCAAACAAACTTACTTGTGAAATTTCTAATCCAAAAGTGATCCAAAGAAAGTCAAAAAGGCCCCAAATCCAAATATCCAGCAGCATCCACAAAAAGTAATCCTTCCAGGTGAAGAATCCGAATGAAAGTGACCAGCAAATGAAGAAAGCACTGGGAGGAGCCTTCTGGACAGGAACAGGAAGTTGGAGACTGTGGGGCACTTCCTTCCTCCCCCCCCCCCAAAAAATGGACTCCTTGCAAAAAAAAGTGCAGGCAAATGTCAACTTGAGGAGTTATTCTGATAAAAATCATCATTTTCAGAAGGTTTATGCTGCTTGCTGGTGGATTTCTTGTGCAGAATTGCATTTTTTTTATTTCCGCGAGTGCGAGATTGTTGCTGCCCGGCGCATGTACGGATTCGCGATTGCGAACTCTCGCGATACGTGATCACGGCGTACTCGCGCGGACAAACTCTCGCTGTGCAAGGTGGCGAGCGCGATGACGTAATCACGGTCGCCAAACTCCCGCGGGATCTCGCAGCAAGATCCAAAATGGCGCAGCACTCGCAAAATATCAAGAAAAACAACTCGGCAAATGCTGAATGACGGCAAGTGAACGCCGCGCGCCGCAAAATTGTATCACCAAGGAAAAAAAATCAGCTGCGTGCGAATTTGCGGATTTTCGGTAAATTCGCGAGCATTCGCGGATTGCGAACTTACCGAAAATCCACAAAATCCGCGAGCGGAACGGATTTTCCGCCCATGCTTAATAAATAACCTCGGCTCCATACAAAAATTGTGGGGGGACCATTGCTTGATAGGCTTTTAAGACCGGCCTATCTGACCTCTCACCATAGGTATTATTACATCTTTTTAGGCCTTTGACCGATGCCAATGCCCTTATTTTTAATGCTTGCAGGTGTGTGTGCCATTTCAAGTTACCTGAGAATCACATTCCCAAATATCTGTAATTAGTCACCCTCTCAAGCAGAGTTGTGCCAAGATACCACGAGAACTTCGCTTTCCTTCTCCCAAAACATACAATTTTAGCCTTATCCATATTTACCACAAATTTTTTACTCGTACAATATTCTTTAAACCTATTTAGTTTTCTCTGGAGGCCTATCTCCGTTTGATCCATAATTACTAGGTCATCGGCATAAAGGAGGCACAATATGTGCTTTCCTCCCAATTTCGGGTTCGCCCCCCTGACATCTCTTAAAAGGTATACGTGGTGGCATTGCCATAATATTCAACTCCAACTATACTTGTAAATTTGAAGCCCTACCGCTAGTTGGCTGCGAAGCCGGACTTTTCAGGCTAGCGATCAATCCTAATTTCACCCTATCCGGTCTATTGATTTATCGACCTCCTGGCAATCCAAATACCTGGGTATCTTCCTTCGCAGATACCATTGCCCCTATATCCTTGAAGGCTGCAAATTTTACTATTCTTGGCGACCTAAACTTACATTTCGAGGATGTGCAATGTAAGGTTAGCAAACAGTGTTTATCGGAGTTATAATCCATCAACATTCACCTACATAATAGGGGGCCTACCCATGTCGCTGGTCACTTACTAGATCCAGTTCTCTCCAACCTTTCATATGACTGCCTTTCCCCTGCCCGTCCCTTGGAATGGTCCGACCATTTTGCTGTCCATTTCTCTCTTCCTAGGATGCTTTCCTCCATCTATCAAAATGGTAGTAAAAAAGAGTATATTCGCCGTTGGAGTAAGCTTAACATCTCAAGTTTTAATAAGCATTTGATAGACACCTTGCCTGTCATTAAGCCATCAGTTGACGAATCAAACACTGCAGTATCTACTTGGCTGACTTCTGCCATTGATGAGTCTCTTCCTTTGACACCCAAACTTACTTCTTCACATCGTTCTCCTGCTCCTTGGTTTACTGAGGAATTAAAACGCATGAGATCCAGCTGTAAGGCTTTGGAAAGGAGATGGAGGCGCTCCTATTCGCCTTCTTGTAAAAAGGCATACAAGGAAGATCTGAAGAAATATCACCATCATTGTAAAATGGCTAGAGCTGCTTTTATTGTTAATACGATCACGACTGCACAAAACTGTCCTCGCACCCTTTTTTCAGTGGTGAAAAATCTTACGGGCGCAAATCAGGCACCACCCCCACCCGCTCTTGATAAGGCCAAATGTGATGCAATGGCTGAGTTTTTCATTGCAAAAGTGGAACGTATTTATAGTTCACTTAACTCTGATGACTCTGACGATTTGCCACTGTTTGAATTGGTGCCCAAACCATTGACTCCTTCTACTATATCAAACAAACTTACTGCTTGGGTACTGTTTGATGATATCTCTTTTTCCTTCTGCCTTAACAGTGTTAAATCTGGTTCCCCGCGCGACCCCCTACCGGCCAAAATACTGAAACAACTTGAGGCTGAGCCACGCCGCGTGTTAATGCACCTCTTAAATCAGTCATTACTGAAATCTACTGTTCCACAGGAGTGGAAACATGCCATGGTTGTCCCTCTACTGAAGAAGTCCGGAGCTGATGTGGCCAATCTTTCCAACTTCTGGCCCATCTCACTGCTCCCCATCTTTTCTAAGATACTGGGGAGGCACATCAATGAGCAGCTTACTCACCTAGTAGAGAACTCGGGATTTCTCCATCCGTCCCAGTCAGGTTTCAGAGCTCACCATTCGACCGAGACCCCACTCCTGGGGGTCACTGAGAGTTTGCGACACAGTGTTGATCAGGGTCAGACTTGCGCCCTCATCTTATTAGATCTGAGTGCGGCATTCAACACTGTGTCTCACTCCATTCTGATTGAAAACCTCCGTTCCCTGGGAGTTGAGGGATCGGCTCTGGCTTGGCTGGCTTCCTTCCTTAGTGGTCGCACCTTTCAGGTGTTCTCTACTTCTGCCTCTTCTACAGTTTGTCCTTCAGCGCATGGAGTCCCTCAGGGATCCATACTTATTCCTCTCCTGTTCAATGTTTATGTGAAACCCCTTGCAACACTTATCGAAGAAGCTGGCCTTAGTTTGTATTCTTATGCTGATGACACTCAAATGATCTTTTCTTTATCAAATAAAACGAGTAATGACATTTCTGCACTTAATATAGGACTAACCCGAGTATCCGATTGGATGAAAAAAAACTCTTGAAGCTAAACGGTGACAAAACTGAGGTGGTGATACTGGGGAAGGGGAAGGACCTCTGGGGCCCTCACCATTGGCCCGTCAAGATGGGACCTACCCCGCTGCCCTTGGCGGTTGTCCGAAACCTTGGTTTCCTCATTGATGAAAATCTCACCATGAGACAGCAGGCCGTAAAGATGGCCTCAACATGTTTTGTCATCCTAAAATGGCTTCAAAAGACCCTCTGGATGTTACCTCCATCAACACAGAGAACCGTTGTACAGGCGCTTGTCATCTCGTGCCTGGACTACGGGAACGTTCTATACCTTGGAGCCGACCAGAAAACTATTAAGAAGCTCCAAGTTATTCAGAACGCTGCGGCACGTCTTCTCTGCAAAGTTCTCAGAAGGGTTTCTGCTTCACAAGCACTTCACGACCTCCACTGGCTGAAAGTTGTAAGCCGGATTAAATTTAAAGCTCTTTGTCATCTTTTTAAAACTAAACAAGGCTCAGCCCCTAAATACCTTCAGAGCCTTGTCCAGGCTTACAAACCCGGCCGTGAGTTACGCTCTTCTGGACATGGTGATTTCACCGTTCCCAGGTTTAGGTTGGTCAAAATGGGAGGTCGTTCTTTCTCCCATCTGGGCCCTAAGATGTGGAATGCTTTACCAATGACCTTGAAATTGGAGCGTAATCTTCTCCGTTTCCGCAAAGGTCTTAAAACTTGGCACTTCCAGCAGTAATGCCTCAATCATCAGTCTCTGGATGTGTTCTCTATACTGCTAGTTTTCATCTTGAGTCTATCCCTGGCGCCGGGAAACCCACTGCGGGTAGCTGAGCGCATTATAAGTGTAATAAAATAAAATAAATAAATAATACTTGGGGTAGGTCAGCTAAAAACAGGGCGAACAGCAGGGGGGCTAGGACGCACCCCTGCCTTAAGCCGTTCCCAATAGGAATTCTCCCGGTCAGTCCTCCATCCGTGTCCAATATTATCTGTGCCCAATTTTCTGTATGTAATGCTTGGATAAGGACCAGCAGGTCTTCCTGTAGTTCATACCCTACTAGTGTTGACCACAGCTGTTCCCTGTCCACAAGATCAAAGGCTGAATGGAAGTCAACGAAACAGCAGAATAAATTACCCCTCTGATCAATTGACTTCCGTGCGATGGACCACAGAGCAAAACAATGGTCAATCGTTGAGTGGCCTTCTTTGAACCCCCCCTGCTCTGGGAGTATTATCTGTTTATCTTCCACCCACTCCTTTAGTATCCCTAGGATTACCTTGGAAAAGACCTTTTCACCTATATCCAAAAGGTTTTTTAAGCCGTAATTTTTGGGGGAGTTTGCATCGCCTTTTTTATGGATTGGCCTAACAATAGCCCCTTTCCAATTTGCAGGGAATTCACCTGTATTTAGGATCCCTAAAAACATATTTGAAAGGAACCCAAAAGTTAATTATTAGGAATGTCCCAAATTCAATCTCCACAAGCCGGACAAACCTATAATTGAAAGCATAACCTGTGTAATGAAGAAACATAAAAAAGAAACGGTAACAGATGCTGAACAAGATAAGGCATGTGCAAGGAAACTAAAAGTTAACGATGTCCTGAACATTGATTGGCAATCTCAGACAAAGATCGATCAGGGAAATTGGCTTTGCGAGGTCAGTTTCAGGTGAAGAGGTCAGTTTCTTACAGTTCATTTCAGAGTCAAAAAGAAACCTAGTCAATGTATACATGAACTAAGAAGGCCATGCCACTTTATTCGGCAGGCTACCTTCACAGGCCTACGTGAGGGCAACACAAAATGGTGGCACAGAACAAAATGGAGTCAGACTAGAGAATTACAAAACCTCAGCGAGGGTGTTAGCGCAGTCGTGGATCCAATGTCTGAGGTTGCGGGCAGCGGTGTCAGGATCGGTGGAGTCAGTGGGAGGGTTCTGTGTGAGGGTGGTGGTTAGCTGGTTTTTGGTGACTTTGCTCCAGCAGTGTTGAGGCCTATGTTGAGGGCAGTGGTGCGTGGTGGGCTTCCTGAAGGTGAAGTGGATGCAGTGGTGGTCGGTGGTGTGGTTGAAGTAGAGGTGGGGGCTTGCGGTGAAATTGGGGTCGAGCGTGTGGCCGGCAGTGTAGGTGGGTGTTGTCACGAGCTATCTGAGTCCAAGGTTGTCGATCAGTGTGGTGGAGTTGGCGTTGTTTTTGTTCTCAAGGTGGAAGTTCAGGTCTCCTAGGAGGATGTAGTCTGTGGAGGTGAGGGCTTGCGTGCTGATGAAATCGGCGATGGAGTTGTAGAACTGTGGTCGGGGTCCGGGGAGTCTGTAGATGAGGGTTTGTCTGAGGGTGGTGTTGGGGTCAGTGTGGATCTGGAAGTGCATGTGTTCGGCGGTGCTGAGGGTGTCGTCCGTGTTGGTCGAGACTATGAGAGTGTTCCTGTGGACGATGGCGATTCCTCCTCCTACTAGTCAGAGAGAGAGTTGTGTATTGACGCCTGCTGTAGGATTGAATTGTTTGAAATGGTAAGGTGTGAAGCAGAGGCGTGCCAGGGGTTGTATCTGCACATTTTCCGGAAAAAGACTGCTTCTACCCAAAGGTTTTCCATGGACGTTATGGGACATATTATCTGCTTGCCACTGTTGCCATTTATGAGGCCAACATGTGGTGCAGCCTATCATAAACACGTTAGGGAACACTTAGTTGTATATTTGATTTCCATGGATGATATTGGGACAGATATTTATGTCAGGCATACTCCTGACTGTGCTGGAGTATCTTGGTGTCCACACTCTACTGTTACATGAATCATACATGATAGTTGACCAGCTTGCACAACACCATTTCATGATGAGATTTTGTAAATTGCTTGAGAGATGCAGCATTGTGTGACACTAACATTTCTTCTCAGGAGCATGCTTGTCTTTGTGTCACTTTGATGGGCGTCATCAGCCATGGCGAGAGTGTATATCCTTGATCACCTGAAACTAATTAAAGAGATACGTGTCCATTAGTATTTATGCCTGCTGTGTTTGCAGAGTGCATTTTTAGGTGTGTGTGCATTGTACAACTTTGTAGTTTCTGGTTTGTAATGTTGAGTTTCCAAACATTACCAACATCACTGAAACTAACTTGCCTATACTTCACAGTCTACACATCACCATGCTGTCATTGTCTGGGTCCCGTGTATTACCTCCATGTGGTGACTGTCAGGATGTATGGGTTACTTAAAAAGTAAATGATAGTTTCTTTACAGGCCCGTTGCACAAACAGAACGTCTCCTGTGCACATATTGTAGAGGGTGCACCATTGGCACATGTGCCTAATTCAGAATCCACCTTGACTTTTTGAGGATTACTATGTTGGAACATCATCTAGGTACCTCATTGGGAGTGATTGTGCTGACGGTAGCTGAGAATGAAAATCCTTGTCTGTTAAACGTTGAACTCATTGTGGGCTCTTTACATCCACCTTCCCCCAAGGTGGGTCAGTCAGTGTCTAAGTGACAGTGGCACTGCTACCTGGTGCACTTGGCTTTCTGGGACACGTAAAGACAACATATATATACATTGATGTCCTTGTGCATGATTTGACTTACACTCTGCATGTATGCATGATGGGGTAATACACATCAATTTTGCCCTGTGTGTGTCTGTTCCCAATCAACACACATTATAATTTCTGATATTCTGCATCAGATTGCTACACCTCACCAGGGGAGACATTTGGATGCACAACATGTGGTGAGAATGTGATTTGGATAGTTTGTATGCTCTTCCTATGCATGCTCCATTCTGCGACAACACAGACTGATGTTTAAACAATTTTGGTGATTATTTGTGTGCAGTTGGTGCTCCCTTCATGCAGCACTACTTGCAGACCCATGATGTAGGTACACCCGCTGCATGGTGCATGGCTGACTGTGTTTTTGCATGTCAGCTAATTGTGCACTATCACAAGTGAGAGCAGGATGATCTGTCATCTTGTTGTAAATATGATACATGTGTTGATTTCAAGATGTATGTAGCACAGCAGATGCATATGTTCTGTGTCATGTACTGCATTGATTGTTTACATTTTTGTCTGAGGAGTTCTGCAAAATCTTTATTCCAAAGGTGCCATAGTGGTTTGTGTGAGCTTTTCTTGGCTACTCCCTTGTTGGGCTGTCTTGCATATGTCTTGATTATTTTGCATTGTGTGCTTGTGTATATTGTTTGGACCTGTTCCAAGGTATGTGGTATAACATTGGTTACATGTGCATTCTCAAATATTTGAGCTACATGCTTGTGTGTGGTGTGTTCAGTTTGTACTTACCAACAAGCAGTCCATTTCCAAATATGCCATTCTCAAACCGCAGGGTGATGATCAATTGGCAAAAGGTGTAAGAGTCATTCACACTCCCAGGGAACTTAGCAACAACATTGATGAACAGGCCCAGGTAGTCCACAATTGCCTGAACATTCATTGAGTGTGTGTGCTTCCTGTTCCTGTATATTTGTACAGTGTCCGCACGAGGTACAAGTAGAACATGGGCGCAGTCAATTGCCCCCAACACATGCGGAAACCCAGCAATGTCACAGAAGACTTGCTTGCTGTCAAGTTGTTCCTGTGCAGTGTTGGGGAGGTGTAGGTGCTGTGGTGTCAGGCTGATAATGGCATTCAAGACATTTGGGAGGAACCTGGAGAAGGCAGACTGTAAGACTCCACCCACTCTGGCAGTGGTTGGTTGAAGGTACCATAGGCTAATATGTGCAGCCCTGCAAGTAGCTTTGTATGTGGAGGGATGTTTGTGCAGTGCTGTGATGGTGGTTGCATCCTTGGCGCTAACTTTGTGAGTATGAGTAAGATGGATGTCCTTTTCAGCCTGTAGTGGGCTATCACATCTTCTGGCTGGAGGTGTAGCAGTGTGATGCGTTGGCGGTAGACTCGCTTTCTTCTTTGGCACTGCCTCTGTGGTGGTACTGGTGGTGGTGGTAGTTGTGGTCTTCTTGGAGCTCCAAGTTGCAAGAGTAGTACCTCCATAGCATCATTAGGTAAACAAAAGGGTCTGGGTTAGTCTCCCTTATGTACTGCTGTGTTTGCACTGTTTTTTAGAACAGCTTTTTTCTGGTCTTAAAATCCAGCCGCTAACTGGCCTTAGTGGCAGTTTTTTTAAAATATCGCCGGACCGATAAATCACTGTAAATTTCGTGAAGTAGGGTTAGCAGCAAATTTTACCCAGGGAACGCCCACCTTGCATCTCATTTTCGTTAAGTTCTGCTAACGTAAGTGGCGATCCTAGAAATGCACTTTTACGCCGGAAAACTGCCACTAACTGCGGTTAACGGCAACGTGTACATGCGGCAATTTAAAAAAAGCCACTGTTAAATCAAAAAATTGACGATAAGGCGGCGTTAACTAGATTAGGTATTGCTAATGCTGATTGTCTTAATTTTATCATGCTGATAATTCTATAACAATGTATTGCTTGTGTTTTACATATAATGTTAGTAGGCTTTTCCATATATGGTATTGAGTTTATAGCAGGCTTAATATTTTCCCATATAAATATTCACATCTTGCATTCTTCACATACTATTTCAGAAATCACAGGGACACATCTTTCTGAGACAAAGGCGCACATGCTTGCATTCAGGGAGCTCTTCTCCCAAGGTGTTGCGTGTTTATCTAGGTTCCTGATCGATACTGTGACCTTATGCCCCTATTCGGCTATAAATCCATTTATTCCCTATATTGGCATAACCGTTCAAGTGCGATTTTCTGAAAAGTCATCTCTGGCCTCACACGAACAGAGCCACATTCCAGCATAGTTCCCTCTGCCACTTCCTTTGCGACCAATTAGTGCAATGACAGAGCAGTAGTCACTATCTGATATTCCTAGATAACACTCCGAGTTCTTCAACAAGATAAAAACTCAGCAAACCTGGAAATCCCCACTTGCTATGTTTTGATTAGTAATAGAACTCTAATGAGCAACTGATAACTATCACTTCCTAGTGACATCTTTAATTGACGTCTTATGTCCAGCAAACTTGCGTCAAACCCGGCACCTGTCAGGTATAAATATTACCAACGTTGCCTTAAGCAATGCCTGTTGTACGAGCTACTGAAGCCAGCTGCCTGCACGACCCCGTGTTGGTAAATCTAGCACTCTGTCGCTGCAGCCTGCTATCCTGTGGTGGTGAAGCTGCTGTTACCATTATCGCCGCTAAAGCGCGAACTATGGTGCAGTACGCTTAAGGAGCTGAACAGCCGTCCCTCTGCGAAGACATCCAGCAGATTCCAGCTGCCCGCGGACGCTGTCCCCCCTCCTTCCTCGACGCGCTGAAGAGACCCGCTGCCTTTCTCGTGCAGAGAAATCCAGCCACGGCGTTTCCGGTTTACCCTCGCGGGTGACTGGGATATCGAGAGAGACCCCTGAAGGAGATACCAATCCTCCATCATTCTATTCAGAGGTATGGTGTTGACTAAACCCTTAGACGAGAATTCTTGAAACAAACCTTGGCAAAACCAACTTAACTTAAAGCTACTTACTTACTCCCCTTTCACGTGTTAGGCTTAGGTCAGGCACACTGGGGTAGGCTTAGTTAGAAGCACCAGTTGAGTATGTTAGCCTAATGTATATATGACTGTATATATGTTTTATTACTTTTAAACCATTGTATGGCTAAGAAACCATATCAATGCTTTTACAGTTCTATTTCGCAATACTTATCTTACTGTACGTACTTTTTATAATAACAATTATTGCAATTGTGGCAATACATTTCTCTTGTACGAGAAGAAAGACTGTTCAATAAATGTTAACCCTTTATTGACAAACGCCCGTCTCTCTATTCTCAACATCTCGTGAAAGTAAACTGCACTATACTGACTGAGTGAAATACATGTCTATTGTTTCACACGACCCTAGAGATTGACTCTTGATCTGAGGAGCAAAGTTGTCATGTTGCACGGTTGTTGGAAAACTGAATCCCTTCTTGTCTGTGCCAAGGAAGCTGATCACTTCCTATGCAGAGAAGAAAGTTTCCAGTGACCTCTGAGCTAGTTGGTAACACAACCCAATTAAGTTTAGCATAGTCAGTGGAGGCCTGGAATATCCGCAGTTCCACGTCGATACTACTGTTTATGTTATTCCAATGCGCAGGGCCTAGTGGGAAACTAGGAACTACACTACATGGCGCCCAAAGGTTTGGTAAGGCGATAAACTAACGCAAGACTTGTAGAGTAACTCAGTCGTGCATATTTCACACAGACCCCTTTCTCCCGTAAATACTCCAATAGACGTCTGGAGTGGGTGAAAGGTTAAAATCCGCCCGACCTTAGTAGGAAGAGATTCCTATGTAAAGCTCTGGTTTATTCAACGTTGAAGGATACAGTGTTCCAAAATATTGTGCATCTAATCTTTGTCTCCTTGGAGACCTACTCTGCAAAACCTGCATTTATACAATGTCAGTAGAAAATAACGGAACCACTGGGGGCGCAGCAGATGCGACTCAGCAAGGTCCCGAATACACAGACCCGGATGCAATAATCATCCCGGCACATTTAAGAAAATCTATAACTTCAAAACTTATAGTAAACGGACTGACACCTCAGGGTGGTACAGTAATTTTCGTGATAGAGGCTCACGAGTATCGGCAGACAGAGGTATTCTATTCATGGATAAACTTTCCAGCGGTAAACGCTATAACAAAAGAGTTTCACTATTACAAAATAGAGAAACCTCCGGAAGAGTACGCTCCTTTCGAGGAGATTGAAATTCCGCTTAAATTTCAAGAGCACCTGCTCTGGTTTAATGGCGCCCTAAAACATACTGATCACATTACCAGGCTCGGTCCACTAGGTAGACCAGGAGCCACGTGGCCGGTTCTAGCCAGCTACACACCACATCCTGACATTGCAAAAATGTCTAAAGAAGAACTCTTAGTTAACATAGGAGAATTAACAAAAGCATATAGAGAGTTAGTAAAATTATTTAAAAATAATTCAAACACTCCTAAAAAGAGCTGGGATGGAAAAAAACAATCCACTCCCAAGGAAAAAGTTTTCCAGTCCAGAGGAAGGTCTCCTCGACGGAGGGAAAGAACTCCGACTCGAGAACGCCAGTCTCCCCAGAGGGAGCCCTCTGAGAAAAGATATAACCTTAGAAATAGGGATAATCTGAAAAAACCTGATAGATATCAAAGTATTGATACACGTCCCTCTCGATCTTTTCCATAGAATTCGGAAAGAAGAGGACGGTCAGACCCAGGAGAGCACACCAAGTTCAAAGACAAGGAACCTGCTCAAAATAAGAAATCTCAATTTCAGAAAAAGAAGGTAGCCAGTATTAGAGTAATCAACCATGCCGAGGATATTGAGGACACAGTTGAAAAACGGGGAGTGGGCATTGACAATGTTGGACAGTGCAGCAGAAATCAGTATAGCACGCAAGGTCTTGATGAGTCATCTGGAGACAGTGGACACGAATGAATTCATTCAGGTTGAAACTGCCGACGCCAGACTTAGCGAGCCCCATAAAATATACGAAATAACATTGCGTATAGAGGGTGATAAGACTAGGAAAATTAAGGGTCTATTTTGGGATAAGCTCTCAAAAGGCTATGATATTCTGTTAGCTGAAAAAGATTGGCCACCAGAGTTTGTCAGGGAGTGCCCTCGTGGCGAAGAAGTGATTATGCCTGCCTTCTCGAATCACATTCCGATTCACAAAAAATATACATATGCAAGGAAATGGGCAGTGGCCCAGGCACCTGCATTATATAAAAATCATGTAGGATGGGATGAGGACTCTCCGCCTCACAAAATCTAATTAAAAAGTGAACCAACTGCCCAACGGCAGTATCCCATTAAGCAAGAAGCTAAAAAACAAGTCAGGGAGATCTTAGATCAACTTGAATACCAGGGGGTGATTGAAACATGCACCTCTCAAATGAAAAATCCTTTGTTTCCTGTCTCCAAGCCAGACAATTCATATCGTCTAGTTTTTGACTACAGACACCTTAATACATGTTGCAAAACTTTTGCAGTACAAAACTCGCATAGTGCGGCCCTAATGAATAATATAGTTAGGAAAAAATATAAAACGACATTAGACATTTCTAATGGTTTCTTTTGTCAAAACATTGCACCGGAAAGCAGATATTTGACCGCTTTCTCCGCATTTGGGTCACAGAAAAATTCTGTCGACTCCCACAGGGGTTCAAGAACAGCCCAGGACTATTCTCAGCTAGGGTAACAGAGTTACTACAAATCTATGATGATGAAGCATTGTCTTACGTAGATGATATTTATCTCACAGACGACGACTTGGATACTCACTTGAAAAGAGTGAACACCATTATACTTGGGTTCGCAGCAGAGGGTTACAAATTCAACTTTAAAAAGTCCCGAATTGCCCATCTGACAGTACTATTCTTAGGGTAAGAATTATCAAGTGAAGGGAAAAGCCTAGCGGACAACTTCTTAGAGAAGTGCGCTGTACTCCAAGCTCCAAAAACGCTGAAGAATTTACAATCCATTCTAGGTTTTCTGAATTTCGGAAGAACTTACATCCTAAATTGCGAAGAGGGTTAAACTTCTCTACGAACTAATTAAACCTGATTTTAAACAAATCAATTGGACTCAAAAACACACAGAAATTTTGAGATCACTGCAAACAGACATGTTAGCAAAAACTAAATTAGATACACGTGACAACACGATCGATCTTGTAATCCGAGTCATCCCAGGAAGATGCGGATTCACGTACCTGACCTCTAATGAGGGAGAAAAGGTACCAATTTCAATTAAATCTCACTTGTATACACAAGCAGAAAAAGCATTCAGTCACACAGAAAGAACTGTGAAAGCAGTGCAAATCGCATTAGCAAATGAAAGAGAACTAGCACACGGCAAACGGATTAATATCCTTACAGCGGAATCCGCCTTCGAGGCGCTATTCAGCCCAGTAAACCTGCCTACAGTGTCACTCGATCCAAAATGGATACAGTGTATAGATTCTCTAGGAGCGGAAGACGTGAAATACTATTTCGCACCGCAATTTGAAGAACTGAATGATTTAGAATATGAAGAAGAATATCCTCTGCCAATCGAAATTCTGCCTCTCCCACGATACGCCTGTATAATCTATACAGATAGCTTTGTACAGCATTTCAACGTAGAGAGAAAATCCTACGATGCAGCATGTGCGATCATTAAAGGTCGTTGGCTGTGCGGTAAATTCAGACCGAAAGTAACAAAAACTGAATCTGTAAGAAACTGTTCGGTTCAAAGAACTGAAATCAGATCTTTAAAGATGGCGCTAGAAAATGCAGAACGTGAATTCCCGACACTTATCGTGTGCGATTCTCATTTTTGCGTCAACTCTTACAATAACAAACTGCAGAGTTGGATCGAAAACGACTACAAAGATGACACAGGTGCCACAATAAAGCATAAATTGCTCTGGAACGAGGTAGCTCTTTTAAGCAAAGAACTACAAAAGACTCACGTGATTCACGCACAGAGTCTTTAATGTGATGGCGTTCACGTTGCAGGGAATTAATTGCCTAATACAGCCAAAGCGGAAGCAACTAAACCGGCTTCCGTAGCCACAAAAAAGCGTACAGATAAATACATAGACGGGGAAACCATGCTGGCAGTAAAAACGACCGTAAAAGGCGACTGTGCAGCACTACCCGTAAACTATCCACTCAATTATGCATACATAATCAATGCAAACTCCGTTCCTTTTGCTCGAATCCCTGGAGTGGGGGACAGAGTAATTCCAAACAGGAGCAGGAGGGGCTTCCTCTTACTGGAAGCACACATGGGGTTGGGTCTGAGATACCAAACAATCAAAGCCTCTCTGAAAGAATTACAATCAGAGTACTGGTGGCCAGGAATGAGTATAGATATTCAATGTTTTGCTCAGAACTGTCCGGACTGCAACAGAGATCGCAGTGATGAACCGGCAAGTATAGTTTCAGAAATCCTGATAGACTGCATAACGCGGTCTATCTGCGCAATCAAAGAAGAGAAGCGCGTCCCACTGTACACCATTAAGACGAAAAGCACTTAAAAAATGAGGCCTCCAGCGCTCGGCTGACGCTAGAACGGTTATAAAAGATTTGCGAGTCAATATCGGCACATACGCAATTACCACGTTCCATTCTGACCAGGGTCCTGCTTTCAGCTCTCGAGCCTATAAGGAGGCCATGGCTAGCATGGGAATTGGGTTGCGGTATTCTTGTCCGTCGCACCCCGAAGGGAATAGTGTGGTAGAAAGAAAAAACCGTGACATAAAGCAATCTATAACAGCGAAGGTATTAGGTTCAGGCGCTGGGTGGGTCAAACATTTAATAATCAATCAGTGACACTTATAGAGCGCGCTACATACCCGTAGGGTCTCAAGGCGCTGGGGGGGGGGTGCTGCTACTGCTCGAACAGCCAGGTCTTCAGCTTCTTCCTGAAGGAGAGGTGGTCTTGGGTCAGGCGCAGGTCGGTCGGGAGGGAGTTCCAGGTCTTGGCGGCTTGGTAGGAGAAGGACCTTCCTCCTGTAGTCGCTCTTCGGATGCGGGGGACGGCGGCGAGGGCGTGGTTGGCTGATCGGAGGTGGCGTTTGGGAGCGTAGAAGTTGATCCGGCTGTTGAGGTAGCTCGGGCCTTGGTCGTGTAGGGCTTTGTGTGCGTGGGTGAGGAGGCGGAAGGTGATTCTTTTGTTGACGGGGAGCCAGTGAAGGTCTCTCAGATGTCTGGTGATGTGGCTGGTTCGTGGGATGTCGAGGATGAGTCTGGCTGAGGCGTTCTGGATCCGCTGGAGTCTCTTCTGGAGCTTGGCGGTGGTACCGGCGTAGAGGGCGTTGCCGTAGTCCAGTCGGCTGGTGACGAGGGCCTGGGTGACGGTCTTCCTGGTCTCGGTGGGGCTCCACCAGAAGATCTTCCGTAGCATGCGTAGGATGTTGAAGCACGCCGAGGAGACGTTGTTGACTTGCCTGGTCATGGAGAGGGAGGAGTCCAGGATGAAGCCCAGGTTGCGTGCATGGTCTGTCGGTTTGGGTGCGGTGCCCAGGGCAGGAGGCCACCAGGAGTCGTCCCAGGCGGAGGGTGAGGAGCCCAGGATGAGGACCTCGTCTTGTCCGAGTTCAGTTTCAGGCGGCTGGTCGTCATCCACTCGGCTACCTCTTTCATCCCTTCGTGCAGGTTGGCTCTGGCGGAGGCGGGGTCGTTGGTCAGGGAGAGGATCAGCTGGGTGTCGTCGGCGTAGGAGATTATGCTGAGGTTGTGTTTGCGTACGATGGCCGCGAGGGGGCTCATGTAGACGTTGAAGAGGGTGGGGCTCAGAGATGATCCTTGAGGGACGCCGCAGATGACTTTGGAGGCTTCTGATTTGTACGGTGGTAGGCGGACTCTCTGTGTTCTTCCGTCGAGGAAGGAGATGATCCATTCCAGCGCCTTGTCCTGGATTCCGATGTTGCTGAGGCGCTGTACTAGGGTGCGGTGGCAGACCGTGTCGAATGCCGCGGAGAGGTCTAGGAGTATGAGGGCCGCTGTTTCTCCATTGTCCATCAGTGCTCGGATGTCATCGGTGGCGGCGATGAGGGCGGTCTCGGTGCTGTGATTGGCTCGGAAGCCGGACTGTGCGGGGTCGTGGGATCCGTTCGTCTCGAGGAAGGCGGCCATCTGCTTGTTGACGGTCTTCTCGATGACTTTGGCTGGAAACGGGAGGAGCGAGATGGGGCGGTAGTTCTTGAGTTCGGTGGGGTCCGCTGTTGGTTTCTTGAGTAGAGCGCTGAGTTTGGCGTGTTTCCAGCTCTCAGGGAAGGTGGCGGTGTCGAAGGATGTGTTGATGATGTCTCACAGGTGGGGTGCGATGACAGCGTCGGCCTTGTTGAAGACGTGGTGAGGGCAGGGGTCGGTCGGTGATCCGGAGTGGATGGAGTTCATCGTGCGGATGGTGTCATCGGTGCTGATCGGGGTCCAGGCGTGGAGGGTGGTGGTGGGGGGTGGTTGTTTGGTCATGGTGTGCGTTGGTTGGTTGTTGAAACTGTTGTGTATGTCCGCGATCTTGTTGTGGAAGTATGAAGCGAGGGAGTTGCAGAGGTCTTGCGATGGGGTTATGTCGTTGTTTCCTGCGCTGGGGTTGGAGAGCTCTTTAACGATGTTGAAGAGTTCCTTGCAGTTGTGTGCGTTGTTGTCCAGCCGGTCCTTGAATGCTGTTTTCTTGGCGGCTCGATCAGCTGGTGGTGCTTCCGGGTGGCGAGCTTAAAGGAGGTCCTGTTGTCCGGTGTAGGTTCCCTTCTCCAGGCTTTCTCGAGGGCTCGGCAGTTCTTCTTGGAGCTCTTGAGTTCATCGGTGAACCACGGGGCTCTCTTGCTGCCGGGTCTGCTGGGCGGGGTCCTCAGCGGGGCGAGCTCGTCCGCGCAGATGCTGATCCACTTCGTGAGGTTGTCCAGACTAGTCTTAACAACATGCCAAGAAATTCTCTAAAAGGTTTCAGCCCATACGAACTATTGTTCGGAATTAGAATGCGAGTTCAGGACCTCGATAGTCAGATGTCAGTGGTACAAGAAGAAACAACGCACTTTGATGTAAAGGATCGTTTGGCTGTTTTACAGGAACTGAATGAAACAAGAAAATCATTAAGCAACATAAAGTTAAAGCAACAGCCAAGTACCACTGACGAGGCACCACCCGCAACAGCCCCAGCAAGGCCTGTCTGGATTCCGAAGATTGGGGAACTAGTCAGAGAAAAGATCGCGGTTAAGAAGGAATTTGGGCCTTCTTACAGAAAAGCAGTACCTGTCTTAGCAGTCACCGGAACAAGATCAGTTGTGCTACCTCCCCTTGCTGGTAAAAAGGAGAACAGAGTCGTGTCTATCGATCTGGTAAAACCACAAGCATGTGGCCTATAATCAACAGTAGGCCCAGTGGACTCCCAAGAAACAACAGAATACCCAAACTTGCAACAATCCAAGAGGTTCAAACTGAAAGATTAATCCCATTCGATCAGCCTGCAGTGCACAATGAAGGACTATGCAATAATGCCATGGAACTCGTGCCTCTTGAAACACAGATTGAAACAGTTCGTCAAGAAACAACACCAGTCTACAATGATGTGGCATCAGAAAGTGCTACCGAGAGACAGATTGAAAGAACAATCCCATCAATTGACAGAACTGCCTCTGGTTATTTCATCAACTTCGACAACTTCTCTGAAGATTTAAACGATCCCGAAGTGATGCCAGAAACAAAAAAGACTTTTAAAGAAAAAGCAACAGAACTCTTTCATCAACTGAAGGAAATCTACCTAATTTCCCCTTGGCTAGAGTTCTGGTTCGGTCTAGGTGTATTTTTCCTCCTGCTTTGGCTCATCATGGTACTGTGTTTGGGAAAATTCATTGAAGGAAAATATATTACAATGGACACAGCAAGTCAGAACATCAACCTAGTCCTGAAACCACACAGATCATCCCACATGAAGAAAAGAGAACTGTCAACAGTAAATGTCACAGCAATTCCAATACCTGGTGGGGTAGTATGGGAGAAAACAGACTATGAGATCTATGGTCCGGTCGAAATCCTGAAGTATCCTCATCAACTAAAGGTTTCCTTAAGTGACTTTGTGACACCTAGTACATTCTCTGATGATTGGGACTTTAACAGTATTAATGACATGATGTCTGATTTAGTAATGTCAGCTAGATTCACAGATCATGATTATTTACAAGGTTCATCTAGTTATGAGCAGTTATTCTGTTACATCCACTATGGGGATCATTACTTGCATAAATCTGCACAGCCTAGAAATGTTTTTATGTATAATCAATGGGAACATTGTTCTACACCACCTAAAAGCAGTTCTAAAGCATTTTTTGAGAAATTCAAATACTTCTCAGGGTTTAACACCAGTGATGCAGAAACGTTTTATTACAAACTGTTAGATAAAACAGGAATGAAAACAATGCTGACAAATTCTAAATTGATATATTCAGAAGCATTTTATGACAAAATGATGACATTTGGTTTTGATTATTGGAAAAGTAATATTGAAACGAAAACAATTTGGGGTACAAAAGATTGGCAGGTGCAAGGCATTGAAGCACTATTTAGAACCTGCATGATACCTTAACAAATGTTGTTTTTAAATGACACAATACACCAAACATCTTGTCTTGGCCTAGCTATGATCAAAGACCTTAAAACACCGTCTATACCGAAGCCAATACCTGAGAATACAACCACAGATATTGAGTTAGACGTGTCACAAATTTTACATTTCAACAGAACACATCCTGATTGGAAAAAGTGGTTAATCTGGCCTACAGACACAAATAGCTGTCAAGATAGGTTCCTGAATAAAACACAAGGGTTAAAAATGACCAGATTAGACCCTAGATACTCCCAGAGACAACATCCAGGGATTATAACAACATACAGTGTAGGGAAACTCTGCCTTGAATGGCTAACTTCGTCCACACTGGCTGAAATTAAGCAACACTTGTCTTTACTAAAAGAGGGTGCTGATTTGCGCGATTTCATTCTTGGACCACGCAAACAGCGTCAAAAGCGTTTCATAGCGACCAGTATCTATGCTGCTTACAACGAGGCTTGGAAAGTAAAGCAAATTGAAACTGCTGAAAAAATACGAGAAATTGATCGTATTAATTTGGAGAAATCACTTTCTGTGGTAGACAATGGGTTAACGACTCTGTCTTCCAGAATATATTCTTTGGACAATATTGTATCCTCTGCCTTTGATGTGATAGACAGAGATTTGCTAATGTTACAACATGGCCAGTCTCAATTACGCTCTATTATAGAATTAGGCTGGACGCTGCAAAATCTTCGTTCAGGCTATGTGCCTTGGCGTTTAATCAACACAACGTCATTATTTTCCAGTTTTAACCTTACTGATAAACAGATCAGTTTGGCACAGAAAGGAGCAGACTATACAATCCTGAGCATCGAAAAACTTGAGAGATTATCATTGACAATGTCAGAGAGTCCTGTCATTGAATGGATAATACACGGAATTATCACAATTCCGATAACAACTTTCCGATTTAAAAAGTGCCTTGAGTACATACCTGCTGGCCAATATGAACAATTGGGTAAGGGATATGTAAAATCCGAATGGAAATTACCATACACTCATTCTTGCTATAGTGACAGTGACAAAAATGTATTTCTTAGTGGTGAAAATTGTAAACATTCACTAAGCGGTATACTTTTGTGTCAGGGTATTAATTTACACGGAGCATGTGATGGAAATTCAAACAACCTTTCATGCCACCAGCTAGTCACACATGCAACTCAGATAGAGCCCTTCTTTATGCAACTTTCGAACGGGAGTTACATTCTTAGAACGGATCACAGATGTTGTGGCCTCACGCCAGGGAAAAGTTATCTAATAGAAGTAACGTCCATGGTCAAATGTTGTATGCAAGCATTGTTTCCGAGTGGGCCTCCAGACATAGTGACTCCCATCTGGCCTCGTCTGAATCTCTATTCTATACGAATTGATACATTAAGCAAAATGAAATCTGTACTTTTACAGACAACAGTGCCTATAACGTCATCTAAAGAGACGTATGATCTTCTAGTTGCAAGGACAGCTACTGAAATTCATGACCTTTTATCAACAAATTGCCCCGTGCATTTCGTAGAAATGTTCAGCCAACTCCTTAACATGTCTAGTGCAACAAGCATCCCAGGCATATTTAAGACAGTCTTTACGGGACTGCTAACACCCTTCCAGGCAATTTTGGGAATCTTTCCTAATTTTGTGCACTCCATTTTTGGCGGCATACCATTATTTTTGGGACTCGTCGCAGGGATTCTATTTTTGACCCTCCTGCTTCGTTATGGCAAGCCTCGGCTCAGACATAGCTCCCATGGGAATGGAAGAGACAATCCTAGCAATGCGCTACCGGGACAGGATAACTAACGTCCTTGGATTGGCCAGGCTGAGAGATCTAAACATGACCTGGTGCCTTTCATTCAGACCGATATGGCAAAATTGCATTTTACCTGTGCTACGGTGTATGCTTTGCGGCGATGAATGCGTGTTGGACATCTGTCTTTCACTTCCATCAGCAGTACCAATGGACGTCGATACTTTGCTCAGTCCAATAACGGCTCACGCATTGTGTTGTCCCCAGCGGCTACCAATCCTGATGACGGCATTCGTGGAGACTCCTGTACTACAGCCAAGTGGTAACAGTGGAGCGAGTGACAAAAGCAACATCATCCAGGTACAACGTTCTGTGAGCATTGCTGGTCCTGCCTTCGATGACAGCAATCATTCTCACACCTGCCAAGTTACAGCGCTATCTAATTTGGTTGAACTATCACCTGATTTTGTAGACCAATTCTTTGAGAGCCTGTCTAATACGATGTTCTCACCCATAGAGAAACAATAACTTTTTGAGAAGCTTTCCGACACACAGCGTTCCCATGAACTCTGAATTCGGCCTTCAGTTTTGATCAACAAAAACTGCCAAGTGCTTTGGAAATCTATTTTTCTTTGAATTGGACAATTTTTCTAATATTGACCTTTTTTGGCACGAACAATTCTTTGCTTAACGTAAAAACTATTCTTAGAGAACAGAAGCTTCACACTTCTATTTCTAAACACATCTAGAGACATAACAACATTACACCAGCCTCTAGCACACATGTTATTACAATGCATTTTTATGTGATGATTTATCTAGCTTTTCTTCTGTCAGAGATACTTCATGTGTAATTCCTTTTGCATAATCGTTCATTGATTTCACATGCAATAATTTTTTTGAATGATTACTATGCTTTAAAAAACGTACAGTACCTAAATTCATGTATTACAAGTACGCCTATTTCGAATGCATTTATGTATTTTGGGGTGGGCAATGTTACACATGCATCTAATTGCTCTAGTTTTAGTAATTTTGATGGACATTAACCCGTGGAGTGGGTGTTGCGTGTTTATCTAGGTTCCTGATCGATACTGTGACCTTATGCCCCTATTCGGCTATAAATCCATTTATTCCCTATATTGGCATAACCGTTCAAGTGCGATTTTCTGAAAAGTCATCTCTGGCCTCACACGAACAGAGCCACATTCCAGCATAGTTCCCTCTGCCACTTCCTTTGCGACCAATTAGTGCAATGACAGAGCAGTAGTCACTATCTGATATTCCTAGATAACACTCCGAGTTCTTCAACAAGATAAAAACTCAGCAAACCTGGAAATCCCCGCTTGCTATGTTTTGATTAGTAATAGAACTCTAATGAGCAACTGATAACTATCACTTCCTAGTGACATCTTTAATTGACGTCTTATGTCCAGCAAACTTGCGTCAAACCCGGCACCTGTCAGGTATAAATATTACCAACGTTGCCTTAAGCAATGCCTGTTGTACGAGCTACTGAAGCCAGCTGCCTGCACGACCCCGTGTTGGTAAATCTAGCACTCTGTCGCTGCAGCCTGCTATCCTGTGGTGGTGAAGCTGCTGATACCATTATCGCCGCTAAAGCGCGAACTATGGTGCAGTACGCTTAAGGAGCTGAACAGCCGTCCCTTTGCGAAGACATCCAGCAGATTCCAGCTGCCCGCGGACGCTGTCCCCCCTCCTTCCTCGACGCGCTGAAGAGACCCGCTGCCTTTCTCGTGCAGAGAAATCCAGCCACGGCGTTTCCGGTTTACCCTCGCGGGTGACTGGGATATCGAGAGAGACCCCTGAAGGAGATACCAATCCTCCATCATTCTATTCAGAGGTATGGTGTTGACTAAACCCTTAGACGAGAATTCTTGAAACAAACCTTGGCAAAACCAACTTAACTTAAAGCTACTTACTTACTCCCCTTTCACGTGTTAGGCTTAGGTCAGGCACACTGGGGTAGGCTTAGTTAGAAGCACCAGTTGAGTATGTTAGCCTAATGTATATATGACTGTATATATGTTTTATTACTTTTAAACCATTGTATGGCTAAGAAACCATATCAATGCTTTTACAGTTCTATTTCGCAATACTTATCTTACTGTACGTACTTTTTATAATAACAATTATTGCAATTGTGGCAATACATTTCTCTTGTACGAGAAGAAAGATTGTTCAATAAATGTTAACCCTTTATTGACAAACGCCCGTCTCTCTATTCTCTACATCTCGTGAAAGTAAACTGCACTAGACTGACTGAGTGAAATACATGTCTATTGTTTCACACGACCCTAGAGATTGACTCTTGATCTGAGGAGCAAAGTTGTCATGTTGCACGGTTGTTGGAAAACTGAATCCCTTCTTGTCTGTGCCAAGGAAGCTGATCACTTCCTATGCAGAGAAGAAAGTTTCCAGTGACCTCTGAGCTAGTTGGTAACACAACCCAATTAAGTTTAGCATAGTCAGTGGAGGCCTGGAATATCCGCAGTTCCACGTCGATACTACTGTTTATGCTATTCCAATGCGCAGGGCCTAGTGGGAAACTAGGAACTACACTACAAAGGAAATTGGCTAATAACCAGCTCAGCTTTCACAAACAGAGTAGAGTGAGTGATATTGTACTGCATCTTTCACAATGGTAGATTTTTAGGTGCTAACTCGAATTTGCTGAGACATAAGTAGTAATGGTAATGATCACAAATAATATTACCTCTTTTCATATTATTTACCTTCTTTTTTCAAATGCTCAGCCTCACTCTAAATCATCACTCAGCCACACTAGAAGAGAAGGAAGATATTACTTTGTGGTTGGTCAAAGTAAAAAAGAGAAGAACTGAAACACAAACATGATGTGTGTAGGTGCCGACCAGAACTGTAGGAAGTTAGACATACTCAATTTCACATAGACATACACACTCAGCCACCCCACCTCCATACATAAACAGGGGATTCGTCTTCAATTTGGAGAAATCTCTTCCTGCTAATAAAATCACGATTTCATCAGAAATCCGAGATGGAATAAAAAACAAACACCATGGCCCAGCATATATACTGCAAGGTAGAGCCATAATGAAAATCCAACCTGGGAGAAATGAAGAACTTCCTGATATCTTTAATTTAGACAGTCGGTGTTTGTGAGGTCTCAGGTGCTCATATAGCTATCTCATACAGTTGTATATAAACAGGGTTTTAGCCCGGGTGCTTTGAAATGATGGGAAGGTACACTCTACTCCCCTTAGTACAATCCTGGGATTGTACAACACTGGTTAGCCTCATGAATCACATGCAATTATTGTTAACCACTTCATTCAAGACAAATAGTATAATAAACACAAAAAGTTTCTTGTCTTGTCTTGTGTCTTTTTTATTTTCTTTGTTAGACTTTTTTTCTAGCCAACATGTGTTTCGTTGTCTCTGGGAAGTATCCCTACAACTTCATCAGGGCTATTAGGTCTAAAAAATTGCATGTGCTTCATGAGGCTAACCATTCCTGATATCTTTGACAACTTCAGCAAAGCCACCTGCCACCGTTCCTGCTAAACAAATCCCGACATTGTGAGCGGATCGACTTTCATAAGAGCAAAGAAAAAAGCTGAAAAAACAACATAGACATAAAAAAAGCAACAAATCTAAAACTAAAAGTTTGACCAAGAACAGCAGCAATCGCTCTTAACAAAAGACATAATGAAATTTGGATGTTAGGGGTTATTGCTGGCAATGGATTTCTTCTTTTTAGCTGTAGTGTTTGTGGTAGATTCCACCACTTTTCGATGTCCATGTAAGCCCTCCAGCATGAGCTAATAATTTGTTTTGCTTTATGCTTTCTCATCAACGCCGATGGTACTCAGATTTTCTTGCATGCAGACTAAGCCAATGACTTTATAGCAGTATCTTGAAGACATTGGTGACTAGATCAACACAACTTTTTAAAGTTAAGGGGTAGAAAAAGTTGAGGTCCAAATCTGAGGTGACAGATCGGTAGACCGTACATTCCTGTGTGCCGGCAGCCTGCCTTATTTGTGCATGCATCTGCTGTAAGAAATGTGAGCACTTTAATTGATCAGTTCTATGTTTTGCCCCACAAATATAGGTATTAGTTAAATCTTGCTGCAACCAAATTCTGACCTGAATATGTGAAGCATGGAGGCAAACTGCTTTGCGAAACTGGACTAGGCCTGTGGATTACTTGAACTTCAACCTAGTGGTGTTCTACAATGATAGTCATTTTTAAAGGTAGACTTAAAGAAAGTCTCCGTCACTAGACTAAAGGAGTCAACAACATTATCTATCTATCTATCTATCTATCTATCTATCTATCTATCTATCTATCTATCTATCTATCTATCTATCTATCTATCTATCTATCTATCTATCTATCTATCTATCTATCTATCTATCTATCTATCTATCTATCTATCTATCTATCTATCTATCTATCTATCTATCTATCTATCTACCTACCTACCTACCTACCTACCTACCTACCTACCTACCTACCTACCTACCTATCTATCTATCTATCTATCTATCTATCTATCTATCTATCTATCTATCTATCTATCTATCTATCTATCTATCTATCTATCTATCTATCTATCTATCTATCTATCTATCTATCTATCTATCCATCCATCCATCCATCCATCCATCCATCCATCCATCCATCCATCCATCCATCCATCCATCCATCCATCCATCAATATGTCTATATATCTGTCCAGATTACAAAAGCACTCTTTGTGGACCAAGATCTGCCAAATTTGGTGTAATTCTGTTCAGCGGTTCGGGCCGCTGTCATTTCAAAAATCCCTATGGGAAATTGCATGGGGAAAATGCGTTTTCGGGCCTTTCTTTTTCTCGATCCCCACTTGAAAAATCCCCCCAAAACTTTACAGAAAGCAGATGAAGTGAGTGGAAAACTAGTATGGAAAATTTTGTGAAGATTTGTCAAACGTTGCCGAAATTATTAGCAACTCAAATAAAACTTTTCCTATGGAAACTAGGTCCAAACTGTAACTGTCCACTGCAGACTGCCAGTAGGCAACATAGGTATATATTTATATCCACTTCGCACGTCCCACCAAGGCTGCCGCTCCTCGCACAATGGGATGAGGGTGAACTCACAAAGAATTAGCCACAAAGTATCCTGAGAGGAAAAGATTTGTCACTCACTCACTGGGGTCTTTTGAATCTACATTTATTTATACAAAGACAAACTCTTTTCGGCTTATCGCCTTTATCAATGCCATAGCAGTCACCACCATTGTTTGCTCATTTATACAAATGCTGGTCAAATCAAATCACTTTCAAATCGAGGCTGCAAACAACATAAAAAAGGACAATTCCTTAAGGTAAAGTTCTAATGACATTTTCATGACATCCATTTTAGCCTCTATCAGTGAGAATTGCATTTGTGGCAAATCATTTCATTAGTCAATTAGAAATCAACTGTAGCAATACATTTGAGCAGCAGTATAAATCAACATACGAAACATACAGCAACAAGTTGCTGGGTAGCTTTTTCATCATCAAAGCAAGCCATGGTGAGCATCTTAACCTCTAACAGTGCAAGTGACATAGATGCAACGCATTTCATTATTAGATTGGAATTTAATTTTGCAAATTATTTTGGGTAGCAAAATGCAATGTAGATATGCCAACAATTGGATCGAAGACATCACAAGCTACAGTTTCCTGTGAGATGACCATTATGTTCTACATTATTATGCCCTGTATGGGCGTATCCCACAGAGTAATTATATTTTGTTGTAAATTCATGTTATGGTACTATTGGATGTCACGTTATTGAGCCCTGGTTGGGCTTGTGGAATCTAAAATGTATTCAGTGCCGCCTTACTACTGAGTGGTTACTCTGGCCCCTGCTCTATGTGATGCAAGGCATAATAATGTAGAACATAATGTGGCAATGACAAAAAATAAATAAATGATTTTGTTCGTTTGGGACCTCCCCACAAGGCCAAGTGGATCCCAACCCTGCCCTCTATGTGTTTATTTTCTCCATGACAGGGGACTGAGCCACAGAGTCCTAAAATGGCGGTCAACCATCTTTGTTGATGTGAGGCACTCAATCAGATCTTATCTTTTGATCTACCAGTCCCATGGTACTACCACAGCTTGAAATATCTATAACATTTGGAACTCAATTGCTCAACCTACTGAACCGATTTACACCAAATCACAAAAAGCAAAGTTTCTGGACCAAGATCTAATTTTCTGCAGAATTTGGTGTAAATCAGTTCAGCCATTTGGGCTGTAGCTGTGTCTAAATATTTGAATATGATATGAATATTTGTTAACTAGTGGAGAGCCTGTTGGTATTTATAATTTATAGTTAGGATTGGTTTTTGCTTAGGAAAAGCATGTTTTATTTTCCTAATAACTTTGGTGCTGTTTGACAAATCTTCATGGAATCTTCCAAAGAAAATACTCTTCCACCTAAGCCCCTTTCTAGAAAGTATCGAGGTGATCCGTCAAGCAGGGGCTGAGTAAAAGGAGAACCCAAAATGCTTATTCCCCATTCATGCTTTCATTGTGAATTAACACACAGCTACAGCACAAACAACTGAACTGATTTACACTAAATTTGACAGAAAACAAGATATTGGTAAGCATGGTAATATCGCAATGCTTAAAGTGGTGGGGTTGCTAGGGGGCACCCGATCTGCGGTGGTACTCGTTGGACTAGCCCACCTGCGCATTTAGAAATCCACGAAAATACTCTTCCGAAATGAAAAAGGGCTCAGCACTCCATTAGCTGCTAGATAACTAATCCTTTATTATTGCTGAGGCAGGATGAATGCATTTCTGCATTGGATAAATTATTCTCCTGCAACTCAGCATATGTTGTTTTTTGTGAGATTACATTGATCAGATTTGGTTGGTTGTCTTGGGTTTTGTATATGTCTTTTTAGGAGTACAAGGACGAAGCTGGATGGAGTGATCGATTCATCCACTTGGGTATTGTGAGAAACTTGATAATTATGATTCAGACGGGAGACTAATAAAACATGCTTGATTACAGTAAGTCATTTGCTTTGACGAAATCTGAGAATTTTTTAACAGCTCAATGATTTTGAATATAATGTCAGAAGCATAATGGAGATGTTCAAATTCAAAATACTAAAAATTAATTTATGAAATATTTTTTTAACATATGGAATTCTAACCATGAAGAACTTGTAACATAGGATCATTTGAACATTCACTGTAGCCCAATCGATATAATGAATAGTAGAGTTGTAGAATGTTACAGAAATGTGCTGAAGTTTTTCTTCCTTTGTACTTTGTTTACTTCTACTTTTTTACTGGTGATATTACGGGAAGTTGTGTATAAATGGATTTTATAATATGGTGGCTGTTTTCGTGAATAAGGCATTTTTCCAAAGCCGAAACATGTTGATCGTGCATCAGCAATAATAAAGGATGAATTATCTAGCAGTTACTGGAGCGACAAACCCTGTTTTCATTTTGGAAGGGTATCTTCGTGAATAAATACATATCAATATATGTCATTTATGATGTTCTTAATGATGTGGTAAATGATGTATTAGAACGTGTCATGAGTGATGTAATGTGTGTGGTCATAAGCGGGGTGCAAGTTATAGTTAGCTCTACAAACTATAACTGCTCAATTTCTGTGTTTTTTTTTGTTCAAAATGATAATGTTGTCACTGACATACTCACCTAACTATAGCATTTTAACCTTTGTTTTTTTCAGGCAATATCCATATATACATGTAGGTACACCAGTAGGTAGTTATAGTTAGGACCAAACTTTCCTTAGGAATAGGGTTTATTATGTTATTTAGAAGATGGCGGCTGAGTGAGAACCACAATCACTCACCTCCACAACGCTCCGCGCTCTGCTACACCATCCTGAACAAGGAGCATCGCTGTTCGGGAGAAAGTCTCTGGAGGAGTGATGACTTGAACAGCAGCAAACGTATGGCAAATCCAGAGGCAACCCGATGAACGCTGGAGAAAATCAGGAGAGAGCACCGGGGTCCTCTGTGAGAAATGCGTGAATCGGCAATCCTTTCTCGGATCTGGCAGCTATACAGATTGAGCTGTGCCCGCGGATATCTTCACAAGACAGCCAGCCCCACGCGCTGGCTATCCATCACTCAGTTTCTTCTGGCAGCCGCCAGGAGAAGGATCTGCTTGGGCTGCAGGCTGGGGTTGCCTAGCAACGCCAAGAGAGAAGGGAATCCCAGAGCGCAACAAATGGAGGCTATGGCTATGGCTGCACGAGGAGGCTGCAGCCGAGCGTGCACAAACACACTCTCTGGATCTCAGAAAGAGAGTGACCCTAAGTGCGAGCAGGAGGCCAAAGTGGAAGCCAGGAAGATGGACAGTCGTAACAGCAAAGGAGCTAAAGGAGAGAAGGTGGGAGACAAACTGGACCCCTCCAAAAGCAACAAGAAAAATGAGCCAAAAGGTATGTTGCAGGGCAGATTGGGGGGGGCAAGGGGAGAAAAAAAAGGAGATGGCGATTACAAGTATGTTTTCCCCCTTGGAGGGCACCAAGGAACTCGGGACCCCAGAGGCCTCACGGATGGAAGACTTTGGGGCCAACCATGAGACCACTTGTACAGAGACTTCCCAAACCCCCACCCTGGATCTCTCCCTAGAACTTACAGTGGAAGGGAGGCCCTCTTGGGGGTCATGTGATGAGAAGACCATGCTTGAGAGCCCTGAGGTACCCCCCACCGATCCTCAAAGTGAGATATATGCTATTCCTGACAATAAAGTAAAAAAGAGGAACCCTGCAACCCTAGAAATACTTGGCAAAGAGCCGGATGTAATCGCACACCCAGGCAGAGAAGCTGAAGGTGCAATCCCAAAGAAAAAGACTCATGACACAGGGTATCTTTCCCCCGATTTTATGGAAAATTTCTACTCATTGAATGAGGAATCGGCCGAGTCAGCGTCTGGGTGCTCTAGCGAAAGCGAAGAGTTGGGGGGCGGAAACACCTCCATGAGGAAAAGAGAGCACAAAAAAGAACAAAGCGGGGATCAGACTTGAGGAAAAATAGAAACAAGAGAAATGTAGATGAGGCAGATGAGGAAGATGAACTGGGTTGGGATTACTCAGCCACACAGCTAGTTGGTCCCAGTGGTCCAGAGACGGAAGAAAGAACACTCAAAGGCCATCAAGCTGGTCAGGATGAACCAAATAAATCTCATGACAAGGTCCCTGAGTCATCTCTGTCAATGATATTTCAATCTTAAGAACCTTCCAGGACGAAATCAAAAGTGAGAACCGCCAGGCGAGATTAGACTCAATAAAACTTCAGGGCCCCATGCGCAAAATCGGGAAAACATGAACAGAGATCGCAGACAGATTGGGCATAGTGTAGAAAATACAGTGGGTACATTAAAAGAACAGGCATCCTCCCAAGACAGCATGCTAAAGGTTGTCATCTGGAAGCTGGAAGAGACCGAAAATCAGACAATGTAGGAACAACCTAAGACCGCTGGGAATTCCAGAAAATGTTGAAGGAAGCAATGTAAGAGGTTTTACTATGAACCGCCTGAAAAACTCTCTACCGGAGTTAGCACATTGGGACTGGGACAAAGAAGTGCAGCGGGTGCATAGATTTCCTCTTTCAATGCCAAAACGACAAACAAATGCACAAGGGTACCCATGGGTGATCTTAATGTATTTTGGGAACTTTTTACTCCGGCAGGTAGTCTATGATCTGGCTAGACCGAATATGAAAAGGAAAGGGGAAAATGATATGTACTTTGCTAAACCAGACTACGCACACACCACAGTAGAAAGAAAATGGACACTCAGACAACTCATAACCCCCTTCCAAAACACCTGGGCTTCGGCTTTCCTACAAAATCCAGCAAAACTAAAAATCTTCCACCAAGGGGGGAACTCTTATTTTTCCTCAGAAATACAAGCCCAGAAACTACTTGACGAGATCTTAGCTGGGGGGAAGAGACCTGTTTAGGCTAGTTGGACAATCCAGAGAACGGGAATCTTGGGCGGCAAGCTGGGTGGGGGGATAGGGTTAGGTTTGGGGTGACCGAAGTGACCAAATTATACTTAATGACTAGAAATGTATACAGGTAACAAACAGATGTGATTATTCTAGGTATCTAAGGATGCTAACTTTTGTGTTTATTTTTTGTTATCATAAGGGGTCTTCTTTTTCTTCTCTATGTTTTCGTGTCTGATTTTCACAGGGGGGAACTGAGCACAGGATGGGAGGATGGGAAGATGGGGCACGGAGAGGGGGAAGGGGAGGGAGAGTGGACAATCCAGACGCTATCACACAGGCTCAGGATTGAGCCTGACTGCCACAAGAGGGGGTGGATGGGGGGCAAGTACACAGGCATACAGTCGGGATAGAACCCATAGTCAGGGTTAAAGCTACGATGGCACAACAAGCGACACAGCTAATTAGGGGGATGACGATTGATATGGGGAAAATGACAAGTTTAAGGACGGAGGTAGCCATTCTGGCAACAGGAAAGGGGCTCCAATTCATCACATCAGCAGCCAACAAGTTGGGGCTGTGGGCAATCACTGAGTGCCAATACAGTAATGGGAAAAAACTAACTATCTGCTCCATATACGGGAGCATCACTGACGATCCAGACCTACTGGGATTTCTTTCAAACGAACTAGCACACTCCCTATGATTGTCTCCGGCGATTTCAACCTGAATATACCGTCTGATTGGTCATTGGGGGGCAATTTTACATATCAAGGAAGGAAACTGAGGGTATTCAGAGCACTCCAAGAACTATGCATCACACACGGTCTGTCGGATTGTAGGCTATCTAAACACCATAACAATCCAGGATTTACTTTCTTTTCAAACCCACATTCCTAACTTGCTAGGTTAGATTATGTGTTTACCTCCCATACTATGATGTCAAAGTTCCTAATAGATAGACTACCCCGGGTCCTATCAGACCATAATCCCCTAATCTTAAGTATCGATAGCGAAGGGATACAACAGGATTACAACAGGTGGACATTCGAAAGGGCTTTACTTCTAAATGAAAAATATTGTCAACTTATAAATTAATGGATACCAGAATTCCTAGAGGATAACCTGGGCAGTGCAACAATAGAAACAGTGTGGGACACTGTCAAGGCAGGAATAAGGGGAGAAACTCTCTGATTGTCGCTAAAATCTAATCAAGAGGCAAAACGGAAAATATAAATACTACAAGTAAAATTAGCAGAAGCAGTGGAAGGACTTATAAGGGCAGTACAGGGGGGACAGAATATCGAAGGGGCATTAGGAGAGGTGGCTCTTGCAACAAACAGAGTTGCAGACATTTTCACAGAAAAAGCAATATGCAAGGCCACAATGAACAGGGAGAAAACATATGAACTAAGTGTACAAGTAGGACATCATCTTGCAGTACGCACAAGTCAACATGATCAAAGAGATTAAAGATCCAAAAAAGGGCCTTGAGCAAGATCCCAAAGAGATAAGGGTAGCATTTCAAAATTATTATCAAGAACTATACAAAGAGACTAATAAAAAACAAGAAGAGATCGAGGAATATCTAGATCGGGCTATGGCACCTCAGCTCCCACAGGAAGATCAAGACAGCTTAGTAGAAATACGTCAGTGGGTAGAAATTCTATTATCAATAAACAATCTAGCTCCCTGAAAGGGTTGGATGGAATACCTATAGAGTTCTATGCCAAATTCCATAAACCACTGATAGGAATTTTAACTGATTTATTAACCCATGTCTTCCAAGGAGGGCAAGTACCAGGATCATGGGCTCGTGCTAAAATTGTAGTCTTTCCAAAGAAAAACAAAGATCCAACAGAACTGAGATCCTACTGCCCAATCACATCTATAAACTGTGACTCTGAAATCTACTCTAAACTATTAGCTAGCCGACTAGCACCAATCATATTCAAAATTATATCAACTTGACAACATGGATTTGTTCCGGGAAGATCCACCACTGATCATGTTCAGAGGGTGATTACACTCTTTGACATAGCGGAAGTAGCAGAAGACCCTATGGCACTTATATTATTAGACGCGGAGAAGGCCTTTGATAGGGTCTCCTGGCAATATCTATGGACGGCTTTGTCAAAGAGTGGAATCAGGGAGCAGTTTATAAATTTTATCCGTATGTTATATGTGAATCCGGAAGCTGTTGTCATGATAAACAGGGAAATGTCAGGGAAAATCAACGTAACTACAGAGACAAGACAGGGGTGCCCATGTTCCCCCTTATTATTTGCAATTTTTGTAGACCCTTTTATTCATAGGCTATAAACCAATATGGCTATATCACCAATTAAAACCCCAAACTGTGACACCAAGATGTTAGCTTAAGCAGACGACATCACAATAGTCACAAATGATCCAGGGGAAGCAGTAAAAGTAATGGAAGAAGAGGCTAATCAGTTTGGAGAGATTTCCGGTTATAAATTAAACCTGGATAAAACCCAGATAATCACCGACAATAAAAGCACCTATAGGGATGATCGGATAGTGGGAAATGCCATGTACTTGGGAGTTAACATAACCTCCAATCTAGACAAACTGGTAAAGATTAGCATGGATCCACTCATGAAGCAAACGGAAAAGAGCCTTAGTAGAATGTACAATCTACATCTAACCATAATAGGTAGATGCAATGTTATTAAAATGTTATTTTTTTCCCAAATTTTTATATTTTTTTCGTACCATATACCTAAACATCACCCCACAGGTATTTAAAGATATAGACAATATATTTTCCCGATTCATCTGGAGATATGGAAGATCACGCAGAGCACACAGATATTTCTCTTCCAAGAGATAGAGGCGGTCTTGCCGTGCCTAATCTCAAAGTCTAATGGTGGGCTATGATTTTGAAATACAGCAATGTATTACTAGGCCCAAATGAGAATTATAGACAAGAGAGGGTGGTTTCAAAACCGCAACAACTCATTCTTGGTAATGAAGCGAGCGAACATCTTTGGCTACTGACATAAAACTGCTACTTTAAAAAAGTTTGCTTCAAAACACCAGCAGGCATTTACACTGCGTGGAATCAAGTGCGTAAACTCCTGGCTATCGGGAGGTTCTCCTACTATACTGTTTTCTCCAGAAATAACAACCTTCCGGAGATCTTCAGCGATACATGTATGATGAAATGGCTAAGAGCTGGGATTACCCGATGCGGTAGCTTCTACACCTGAACAGGCTTTAAATCATTAGAAGAGTTAAAACGCGAATTTAGCCTAGAACATAGAGATTTTTTTAAGTACTTACAAGTTAGAGATTTTTTTATGAAAAAAGGGGGCAGACGATCTAAATTTCAGAGAATTCAGACAATCGAACTAGTCAACTAAAACACTACAGTTAAAATTGGGGAAATCTATATTAATCTAGTTTCCGCACTCCTGGATAAAATGGACAAATTTAGTTTGAAATGGCAGAATAAGCTAGAGACAATGGAGGGGTCAACTCAGAGAGCTTTCAAACTATCCCAATCATTACTAATGTCTACCAGATTGCAGCCCAGTATTATAAAACATACTTTCAGTTGTATTACACACCCAAGAAGATCGTCAAGGGGGGCACTGCAAAGGCACGGAATGCCCACGATGCGCATTGTATGAAGCCGAAATAATACATATGTTCGCTACCTGCGACACACTCAGTCTTATCTGTAGGGAAATCTCCACCTTTTTATCTGAAATTCTTAATGCAAGAATAGAAATTTCAATGGGAGAAATATTGCTAGGAGTGGATGGGGACATTTGACCAAAGGGGATGCAAGGGCTCGTATTTATTTCTATGGCTGTTTTTAGAATATGTGTGGCTCAGGCTTGGTTGGATCCAAATCCACCGGCCACCCAACAATGGTGGGCACGACTGCTGGCTACATACAACATAGACATAGCTATTTATAGTAGGAAGGGACAGAAAAAGAAAAAGAAGGGGCCAGAAATTTGGGACCCCCTGGTACAGTGGATGCAACGTTTCGGGTATTTATGGCTATTTGGGACAGTGTGATTAATGCGATTAAAACATTATGTAACATGTATGACACTATTGATATACTTGACTATGTATAAGTAACGATATTCCTGGAGGGGAGGGGGGAAGGGGGGTGGGGCTGGGTGAGGCAGTAGGAGGGGGATTGTTGTAAAATCAGGAAAATGCCTTAATAAAGATTTGTTTAAAAAAAAAAAGGAATAAGGTTTATTGTTTGCCAATAACTTTGGCGCCACTTGATGAATCTTCTCAACATTTTCAAAAACCTTTTCCTTTTTGCTTCAGCTGCTGTGTCGAAAGTTTCGGGGGTGACCCGTCAAGCGGGATCTGAGGAAAAAGGGGGTCCCAAAACACGTTTTCTCCATGTTATGTCTACGGGAATTTTTATTTTTTGAACATGACTACTTCCCGAACTATTGAACATAATTACACTAAATTAGGCAGAAAGCTAATTGTTGGTCCAGAAAGAGTGCTTCTTGTGATTTGGTGTATTCCGTTCTGTAGTTTCAAACATAGATATCTCGGAAAGCGAGTCCTTGACTTGGACTTACGGATCACACTAAAACTTGATTGGATGTCAACACTTCAACAAGGCAGTTTTGGTAGCCATCTTGGGACTTGGCTTAATGCTGTGTCCCACAAAAAAAGTAAAACAAAACAATAGAAAAGAGGGCAGGGTAAGAATACCCTGATCTCCCAGATATGGTAGGGAGGTCCCACAGGGACCCTGTTGGGGGTTAAAAGCTCTTTTTTTTTAAAATGTTGCTGCAAATTTGCCGGTTGTTCCACATATTCATAGAAAATAAAGAAAAGGTGCCTCCTGAGTCTTTTTTTCATTAAGCTCCCAGGTGGGCCAAATCCCGAGGGCATGAGGGAAATGAAGGAGGGGGACTCATGAGTTCCATCTCCTAGGCTTTAGAAAAGCCTGGCTATGCCACCCACCTGGGGCATTTAATTATACAAATGTGGGGGCCCACCAGCCCCCCGCAGCCCCAGGGTCCACCACCTGCCCAGGGCAGTAAATATAAGTTAGGGGCACCCCCACCCCGGGGCACATGCATTATTTTTAAAACAATGCGGGGGCCCTATGGCCACCCCTGCAGCCCCTGTGGCCCCCAACTCCCTTGGGCCAAATTCTTTACAGAGGGAGGCTGCGCGGCCCTCTTGTATAGCCATAGATTGCTCTGGGGACCACCACCCTCCAGGGCCAGCAGCTGCAATGTGCCGGGGTGCCCACCCCCGGGACATTGGAATTTCCTATGGCTTGGCGGGAGCGCCACTCCCACCAAACCATAGCAAACGCTGCCTCGCTTCAGGTAAGCAAGAGCATGTAAAATGCTCTCGCTTATTTGAAGTGGAACAGAATTGCTCTGGGACAGAGGGAGCTGCATGTTCAGCAATGCCAGCTCCCGCAGGACACAGGGAGCCAGCAGGGACTGCAGGGGATTTGGGGACTCCCCCCATACAGTCCCCAACAGATAAGAGTGGATGCCCTGGGTGAGACCAGCAAAAGACACACAGATGATGGACGGAATGCAGAGCAAATCACACATTCAGCCCCTAGTAAAGAGACCTGGGTTAAATACATTGTTCTTTTGGTCACCATGCCACCCCAGTTTAGACCCAGCCATATGCAAATCAGTCTTGACCCTGTACCTCATGGTAACAGTCCAGCCAGAACTGCCAAGCCAGGTCTTCCCTGGACCGGAAACAAGCATCTTAAGACCGGTTTCGGGGCATCAACCCTCATCACCCAGGCTAGCTTGAATCCAGGGTCACAGTGAGCCCGGGACCCACATCTGGGCATACCCAGGGCACTTAGGGAGAGAAAGCAAAATGCACACCGATGATGGATGAAATACAGAGCAAATCAAACATTTGGACCCAGTCAAGAGATCTCGGTTAAATCCATTGTTATTTTGCTCACAGTTTAGACCCAGCCATATGCAAATCAGCCTTGACCTTGTGCCTCATGGGAACAGTCCAGCCCTAGCTGCCAAGCCAGATCCTCCCTGAATCAGATATAAGCATCCTGGGAATGGTTTTGGGGCATCACTCCTAATCAGGATGGGATGAGGGTACCCACAAAAGAGGCCTGGCTCTAGGGGATGGGGTCCGCAGGGCCACATTCTGCCCGGGAGGGGAGCTGCATGGCTCCCCTCCCTTTAATGAAAAAAAAAGAAAGGCCCGGCCCTGGGGGATAGGGTCTCTGGGGCCAAAATTGGCCGAGGGAGGGGGCTGCGCTCCCCCTCCCTATTTTAAAAAGGACTAGCGCTGGGGGATGGACCCCAAGGCTGAAATTGGTCCAGGGAAGGGGGGCTATGCAGCTCCCTATTCCTAAAAAAAGAAAGACTTTTTTTAAAAAGTCCAGCAACTCGCCGAGGCCCCGCCTCCTTTCTCCACCACTCTGCAAACACACCTCCTGGGGCCCTGCTTGTTGAGCGATGAAGTCCCCTTGGCTCCTGAGGGTCCTTTGGGGGCAACAAGCCCTCCTGTTACCTCCAATATTTCCCACATAGCAGTATTGCTGAGAGGTCTTTGGAGGCAATGCTCCCGTTCTCCACCACTATGCAAACATGCCTCCTGGCACACTACTCGTTGGAGAATGAATTTCACTTTACTCCTGATAGCCTCACTCTTTTTTTTATCTTTTTTTGGAGTTTCATGAAAAACAACATAGAGCAAGGCACTGAGCTGATATAGCAGGGCATCTTGGTTACATACATACAAAACATCTTCATTAAACGTCATTTAAACATAGTAGTAGTCTTGCGATAGCACATCCAGCATTGTTAACACCGTAAAGGCCCAGCTTTGTTGTTATTGCTAAATCCCATCTGCACCCCTCAACTCTCCACCCAGGAATGGAGCAGGCCCGACAGCTCACATTGTGTGGTAAGTGTGGTACAGTTCTAGGCATACGCCATCAATAAAAAAAACACAGTCGCTTATACCACTCTAGTGGGTACCAGGCCTTGTTCCCTCTGCGAGGGGTGGTCTTGCTGCTGTGCCGCAAGGTACGCCCTGTAGGGGCCCCAAATGTCTCTTGGTCTGGAGGTTGGGGGTAGTGTTTGCATACTGATCGCTCCTATTAGAACAGGACGCCAAGCTTTGGAGCCAACTCAGCCTCGTGGGTGCCCTCCTACCTCCCCAGTGTATTGCTACTTGTCTTTTGGCCAATAGTAAGGCTATAGCAGCCAATCGTCTAACCTTAAGAGGGAGCTGAACAACATAACCCAACAGTGCAATCTCAGGGAGTGGGTTGTTCTGGAACTGAATAATCTTGCTTAATATGTGGTGAACCTCCACCCAATATGCCTGTATGCGTGGGCACGTCCAGGCCAGATGGGCAAAATCAGGGGATTGACATCTCCGACATTGGTGCGGTCTATTGGGGTCTATCGTGTGTGCTCTGTCTGGGGTGACATACATTCGTCGTAAAAACTTGAAGTGGATCAGCTTGTTTATGGAGACAGTTTTCGTCTCCGGGCAGCATGCCGCCCATTGTTCATCTGATATCTGGTTAACTAGGTCTGCCTCCCATGAATACCACATTCTGCTTTCTTCAGCAGGGATCTACTCTGCACATGTTTTATAAAGTTGCGATCTCAAGTGAACCCCCTGCTACTTCCTATAGTCATTGTAAGTGGTGGGAAAGAAGAAGGTTCCAGCGGGAAGTCGGGGAATCTGGCCCGTAGGGCCGACCGAAGCCTGGCAAGGACAAACCTATCCATTGACGTGGCATCTCGAAAAATGGACGTGTCTTCTGCATCAAATAGGGAAAAAATCTCCCAGTTTGGTAATGTTGAATTTCGCGCAGGTCTTCTGTATAAGCTTTTTCCCCGTTATCGACAGTAGCTTAGTGTTAGGGAGTTGCATGTCTGAGGAATACACCATCTGGGTGTTCGTGAGTCACCCCAACTGGGCCCACTCCCAGCTAGTTGTGGAGACCGGCTGGATATCTGTACAGTCTTGCGGGATACCGACAGGCAATACTGCAGCCAGCGTGTCTGGTAGGACAAAGTCAGATTCCAGCTTCAGAAAAGTAATCCTGGCGTCCAGATGATACCAGGCCTGCGCAAATCTGCACTGCGCCACTAGGTAGTATAGCCGTAGATCAGGAACGCCTTACCCACCCCTGGCGTAAGGAAGCGTCATGACTTGCCATCGAACTCTGGGTGTCCTAGCGCCCCAGACCAGTCTGATCAACTGGGTACGAAGTGCACTAAAAAATGTATTTGTAAGGGGAATCGGGATATTGAAAAATAAATCTAAGAACTTTGATAGGATTAGCATTTTAATGAGGGCTACTCGTCCCGCCATGGAAAGTGGGAGTTTCAGCCAACTGTCAATTTGTGTCTCGAGTTTGGAAATAGCCATGCCATAACTGCGACAAATGATTTAGTCTACCTCAAGGTGTATGTGCACCCCCAGATACTTCACTGAGTCCGAGCACCACTCCAGTGGAACTTCCATTGTCCATTGGGTCGTGCTCTTCGTGAGAGGAAAAATAACCGATTTATGCAAATGAATACCTAGCCCAGAGTGAGTACCAAAGCACAGAATTTCTCTTATAAGGGACTCTAAATTAGTCTGAGGATCATAGACATAAAGGATTGTGATGTCCGCATAAAGGGAGACCAGCAGCGGCCCCTTACGGAATCGCAGGGCACTGTGAAGATGTTTCTCCTGGAAGTGCCTCACTAGTGGGTCCATCGCCAGTATGAACAGGGGGGACAATGGGCACCCCTGCCTGGTACCAGGGCTCAGATAGGGTGCCATTAAGTCGGAGTCTGGCAGTGGGCTGACTATATAATAGGGCTGTGGTAGCTATAAAACCGTGCGGTATACCCATTCGCTTGCATTACAAACAGAGAAAGGGCCCTTCCAGAGAGTCGAAGGCCTTCTCCATGTCTAGCAGGATGGCAGTCGCGGGGTGTCTGGATCTACTCTATGTATGGTTTTAAACAGTGTACGGGGGTTGAATGCCATGGAGTGATAGGTTATAAAACCCGACTGAGCTGGAGAGACTATGGATTCCATCAGGATCGAGAGACAGCATTCTAATGCCTAGGCCAGAATTTTATAGTCTAAATTGAGGAGGAACAGGGAACGATAAGAGCCACACAGCAATGGGTCTTTCCCGGGTTTGGGAAGTAATATAATCACTGCCTCGCGGAGCGTAGGCGAGAGGACCTGCTTTTCCAAGTTTTCAGCATACATACAAATGAGGGATTAAGAGTTCCTTATATGCCTTGTAAAATTCCCCAATGAACCCATCAAGCCCGTGGGCAGTAGAAGTGTTTTAAGGAGGAGATGGCTTCATCTAGGCTCTCCGCAGTAATCGGGATCGCCAGGAAGTCTTGCATAAATTTCTCTAAGTACACAAGCGCTACTTCTGCTAAATAGGCCTCTTGAGCTGTACGGTCCAGCCCCAACCTGGTGGAGTATAGCATTTTAAAATAAGTGAGAAATTCTTTCTGTATGCCCACTGGGTCAGTGATTTGTTGTACCGCCTGTGACTGCAGCTCAGTGATGTAGGTTGTCCTATAAGCGGGTCTAACCATTTGTGCCAGAATCCTACCAGGGCGGTCCCCCTCTCCTTATACCCTAGCATTGTGGTATTTCCCCATGTATAGGATTTCCCTCTCCACTGTTTCCCTGTATTCCAAAAGTAAAGCTGCCCTCTTCTTGCGGTGGGTCGGGTCTGTGGCCATCATCTTTGCAGCTTCTAGGGCACCAATCTCGCACTCCACACGTGTCTGAGAACCACGGATATCACGTAGCACTCCAGAGCTTTTGGACATACACACGTTCCTAATGTAAGCCTTAAAGCCCTCCCATAATACTGCCTCTGTGTCCACTGACCCAGTATTAAGTGTAAAGTAGTCTTCAATCGCGTCCTGGACCTCTTTCCTAAAAACTCATCTTCTAGTGCTCGGTGGGGGAACCTCCACTGCCTCTCAAAGCCCCTGGGGCGGGGGTTTATCAGGGAGAGCAGCACTGGGGAGTGGTCCGAGTATGTTCTGGGTAGCGTTTGGATTCTATGGAACCATCTAGAAATGTCCGGAGTAGCCAACCAATAATCCAGTCTGCTCCAGGTGTCATTGGAACTGGAATAATGGGTGCAGGTGGTGTGGCTAGGGTCATGCGTCCAGCCGATGTCTAGGAGGAAGAAGTGGTCAATGATTGAGTGCAGAGTCTTACGCGCTTGGGGCTTGGGATCTGGGGCCTTAGAGGAACTGTCAGTGGGTGGGTGAAGGGTAATATTGAAGTCACCCCCTAAAAGAAGGGGTATGGGGCCGAGCTGCAGCAATTTGGATAGGAGCATATCATAAAAATCAGGGGAATCAGTATTCGGGCCATATATACATACCAATGCTATTCTGTGACTTAGCAACATTCCCACCACTATCACATACCTGCCGTCGGGGTCATGGATGACAGAGTAACATTTAAAAGAGAGTCTCCTGTGTATAAGGATGGCTGTGCCTCTAGTGTAGTTGCTATAGTTCGCAAAAAATCTCTTCGGGCCCCATCAGGCAGCGACCCTGGACTGATCACTGGTGGGAATGTGCGTCTCCTGTAAAAAGGCCACATCTACCCTGTGCATGAGCAAATAATGAACAATCTAACGTTTTTTCCGGGTTTCATTTAAGCCGCGGACATTCCATGTCGCTAATATAACACTCGATGGTCCTGAATTATAACCTAACTGTGCCATTCAATAAAAGAAAAACTTATGGACAAGAGTAACTAAGCACAATACCCAGATAGACTGGCACAAACAGAGGATTCACAGCATCAGTGCAATATAATACGAACAATACCCCTCCCCTCCCCCCACCCAGGCTTCCCGCCCATTCGGAGAGGCAGTACCAACATTCCAAGAACTTGTAATAGTACCGATGGCCTTGTAAAAATAACCAACAATAAAACCAAAGCGGTACAGTCAAACATCACAATTACGATTTTTTAGGTGTACACCAAAGTGGGGGGTGCATCGCTTTCCACGGTCTAGCAACCCAACAGATCATATAATCAATGCATGAAGTCGCGGCTTTCAACAGTAGCTTTCCAAATGCGAGGCATAGTATCAGTTATTGAGAGCCCAGCAGTCAGCCATAGCCAGAGTTTTAGAACTAATCCACACTAGTGGCAGAGCCACTATACGGCGGTGAAGCAGTGTCTGTGTCGTGTTTGTTGTTAAGTTTATACTTGCGGCAGAGATCCAGAACTTCTGTAGGTGTGTCAAAAATTCGAACACAGCCATTTACCTCCACTCTCAGCCTGGCGGGATAAAGCATGCCATACTTCAGTCCTAAATTTTTTAGTGCAGCTTTGACCCCTAAGTATTTCCTCCTTGCGTATTGGACCATGGTCTTGAGCCCTGCCAGGAGAGTTCGCCACGTTCATGAGCCAGTCGCAGTGTAGTGTCCCTGTCGTGAAAGTTCATTATTCGCGCAATAATGGGCCTGGGTGGGCACCCTGGGGATGGGGCGGGGGCCCAGAGATCTGTGGGCGCACTCCACCACAAAGCCATGAGTAAAAACGTATTTCTCAAACATGTCAGTGAGGATCGTCTCCACTAAATTATCCTTGCCCCCTGAAGCAGTGGACTCCGGCACACCCACCAGGCGGATATTATTGCGACGACTTCGTGCCTCCAAATCTTCGTTCTTCGTCACAACCTCTTTTAGTATCCGTTCCATGCGGTCTATTTTCTTCACTGCCTGTGCCATTCCATCTTCTAGGTCCGATGTACGGGACTCAACGACATCCAGTCGGCAATCATGCACCTGGAGTTTCGCGCAAAGATCCGCTATGTGTTTGTCTAAGGAGTCGAAACGGACATCCAGAGCCTTGAACCCCGCTCTCATTCTAAAAGCAGCGGGTGAAATTGGTTTGGGTCGTCCGTAGGAGCAGTAGGAGGGTGCCCACCGTCCACCATGTTGCCTAGTTGGTCTCTAGAAGATTCGCCTAGTTTCTCAAAGGGGAGGACGCGCTGTTTAGGGTCTCTGTTGCCCATACCACTGCCACTCGGGCTGGTGGACTTGTGGGGACAGGAGATAGTTTAGGGTGATAAGCAGACTGTGATATAATGCTAGGGAAGCCCTCTGCAGATGTTGCAGGGCCTAGAGTCTCTCCGCCGCTGCTTGCTGCTTCGCCTTACCGCAATATGTGGGGGTCGAGGAGGTAGTGTTCCATGCTGGTGGTGTCCCCTGCCACCCCAGGCCCCAAGCTGGCAGAGGGGCACCGCGGCTTGATCATGCCACCCACTCCAGCGGATCATGGAACGAGGCAGCGGGCGATCCCCCCAGTGAGCAGGGACCCCAGGAAGGAGGTGCTGGGTGTAAGCCATAGAGCTGGGGCTCCACGTTGTCCCCCACGGTCCCAGGAGCGTAGCAGGCAGGTTGAACCAGGACCCAGCTCGGAGTCCCGTATGCCGCGTGTTATGGGGCAGCCGCTGTGTGGGGGCAGCACTCACCATTCCAGGGGCAGTCGAAGGCGCGATGTAGCAGGCCGTCTGGCTCCCCGCTTCCTCCGCTCCCTACCTGTGCCGCTGAGAGGTGCCACCAAGTCCCTGTTGCGCCGCGGTGCATAGAGTCTTACTGCACCATCCCCTTACCGCCATCCGGCCTTGTCTTCACTCCTCCTCGGCCTCCTCCCCCAACAGGATCGTTGCGGTCCGTCGTTCATTCACCTCCGCCCGGGCCTCTGGGGCCCCGCCGAGGTCATCCGCGCTGTCTGTAGGGTTTCACCACACTTTCCCGGAGTTTGTAGCCTCATGGATGTCTGGGTTAATGGAGAGTGGGTGCTAGCGACGGGAGAGCTTAAGCACTGCGCGGCCATCCCGTACGTGGCGTAGCCACGCCACGAGGGCCTCACTCTTGACATTATTGATGACATCTCAAATGATGCTCCCCTCCTTTTTTTTAAAACAATATTCCCAGGAGCTGGCCAACTTGGGGGCTCTTTTTAAAACAAGCATTGGAGTCCTTGTTTGCTTTTTTTTCATGGGAGTCCTAGATCCGGACGCGATTCCCACCACAAAATCGACAACAACAAAAATTATGTCCCTGTAACCTTTGTTTTTTCATGTGAATTTTTAAGGTTTTTGTCATTATAATTCCTAAATATAACGTCCCTATAACTTTTGGTTTTTAATTGGATTTCTAAGGTTTGTTTAATTCTATTTCCTACCTGCAACATGGCCCCCCTCCATTTAAAATATTTAAGGCCCTTGGTGATGGGGTCCCCAGGGCGATAATAGGCTCATGGAGGGGGCTGCGTGGCCCCTACTCTTTAAAAGAGATGCAACCAAGGCTGAAGAAGGGAGGAGAATACATGGACCCCCTCTCCTCTGTGGCCAACCGCCTACCACACACTACCGAAGGCTCCTGCACACTGTTTGGTTGGCTTCCTTTAGGGGGTCTGGTCATAAGGTATGGCCGCAGACCAGGACTTGTGGCCAACCCTCCACTGTGCATGGCCAGAGGCTGTGCGCAGCGTGGGTTTGGCAGAATCTGGTGATTGCCGCAGGGCCTGCAGCATATCTCATGTGGAGCATAAGCCTCCATTAAAGTTATAGTTATCTCGGGGGCGCTAGGTGGCGTGCGATCGGAATGGCCGCATGCTAGTGAGGCTCCGACGGCTCGGTGAAATATCTGACATTATCCAGCCCTTAAAACATATAAATCGGCATCCAGTGACGTGGAAGCTCAGAAAGGATACTCTTCGTGATGACTGGGCTCGGCTGCAGAAAAATAATCGGCCAAGATGAGCTGCTGCGGCGTCGTTCAACAAAGTGGGGAGAGACCCAATCCTAGCCTGCCTGCGCTATCTTCTGTACAGGATGTCAGGAAAGACTGTGGCTTCCGGATTTCCCTAAGGCTCTGCAGAGACTGAGGCACTGCTCCAGAGGCCTCGGGGGATATTATGGAGCCAACTGAAAATAGACGGCGGTGGGGAGAGGCGCGCTGGTCTTTCCCGCCGATCGAGGCAACAAAGCATCCTCTACATGGAGAGCATGCCATACAAGTAAGCAAGTAAGGGAGTTGGAAGGCGGTGGCTACGGGGACTTTGTAGTACGAGTACGCTTTGTTCGCCCTAAGTTGGCAGGGTATGCTCAGACGTGAGTCCCTTGCCCACTTGGCAACTGGATTCAGGATAGCCTGGCTGATGAGGATTATGAATCCGAAACCGGTCAGAGGATGCTTGTTTCCGGTCCAGGGAAGACATGGCTTGGTAGTTCGGGCTGGACTGTTCCCATGAGGCACAGGGTCAGACGGATTTGCATATGGCCATGTCTGAACTGGGGTGGCTGAGTGAGCTAAAGAATGGTGATGGATTAAACCCAGATCAGTTGACTAGGGGTGAGTGTTTGATTTGCTCAAGCGCTCCGTCCATCATCCCCTTTTGTATCGCTCTGCAGAGACTGAGGCACTGCTCCAGAGGCCTCTGGGGATATTACGGAGCCAAATGAAAATAGACGGCGGTGGGGAGAGGTGCGCTGGTCTTTCCCGCCGATTGAGGCAACAAAGCACCCTCTACATGGAGAGCACGCCATACAAGTAAGGGAGTTGGAAGGCGGTGGCTACGGGGACTTTGTAGTACGACTGGCGGAGGTGCACGCTGCACACACCGCAGAGTATCTGATTATACGGAGTTGCAGCTCTGCCTAATATAGCTGCACATGATGAAGATGTTGCATTTTTCTGTGATTGAGGCTGGCACAGCGGCGTAGATACAAAATTGAGGCTGGCTGGGACTGAGCTCGCCCACCTGGACTCTGTGCAGAATCAAGCCCCCAGCAGTGTGGCAAGACACTTGAAAGATTGAGGGAGTGGGACACTTGCAGCGCACTAATCCTGTGCGTTGAGGGCCATACTGACTGCAGAGAAGTACAACAGAATGAGCCTATCGCTGGAAGCGATACACAGGGCTTTAACCCGCAGTGTCCCATTCAAGAAAATATGGCCTTGGAAACCTGAAATGCAGAATGTGCTGAACGACGAGTACAGTACAATAGACACCAAGCGATAAAAGCGTACATTACCCAAGACAATGGGAAAAACTGAAGGTAAGCATTCCAATGTGAAATTACACTTAAAAAACATTAAGGCAATCACAATGGTTTTTTGTGTTTTTTTATTAACTGTACAATTAATTAAAATCTTTACAGTAAAAGAGGAAGTACAAAGATCAATAATTCTAAAAAAAAACTTTCTTTCATGTTTAAAAAGAAAAAAAGAGTAGAGGAGTGTACCTATGCTGATTAGGATAATGGTATATAAGGAGAGAGCAATATGGGTAGAGAGGAATGCAACTCGCACAGTCTTAGTCCCATTGATTAGGAGTTCCCAGCATTTGTGTTGGGTCGAATAAGTCTTTGCATTATTGGTTACGACGGCGAGCAGGTGGCTTTTTCGGTGGAACAACTGGTCTGGTTCAGTTCAGCTCATGTCAGTTCATGTTGTGGTGAGTATCCTAGATGAAGAGATACTCTCGTTTTGAGTTTTCAGTTCTAAACTAATTTGGTGGACACATTTCGCTGATCTCGCTAGGAACATGGTGTTAGTGGTTGACAAGCACAGGGCTGATGCTTCTGAGCATGTTGTTATGCTCTGATTAAGGCAGATTGGGCGCAGCAGTCGCCGACGTTCGCTCTTGAAATGACGACAGCATGTATGTACAAAGCCTGCAGGATGTGGAGACCCCTTTTTGGGCCCAATCGGGGTTGAAATCAGCTATCCCGAGCGTGATCAGCCTCATGGATAGAATTTTACTTCGGGCATATGTTGTGATGGCCTCGCTTAGATATGGTTGTGCTTTGCCCATCGTATAGGAGTTGTTTAGGGGTTCTAGATTAGAGCTTCGACGAATGGATCTATGATCAAGTTCAAAGGAGATTTCATTCACTTGTTTGTTAATGGCTCTCTTCCAAAAATTCAGCGGGATGTCTTGCCGCGATAGATTTTCTTCTACTAACTTAAGGGCTTTAGTTGCTTTACCCAGCCTAATGTGCCATGTCGATGCTGGGTCTTCAAAGATGGGTCTCAGATGGTATTTTAGGGAATTACCCGGGGCCTTTAATGTCCTTAGGTACAGTTTGATGAGCTCCCCCTGGCCGATCACGTCTGGCCTTGCTAGGCCAAGCTCCAGTCTCAGCCTGGTTCTCCTTGCAGACCTTGGGATATGTAACACCGACTTATACGCCTTAATTTGGGCAGAGGTGAGAAGTGCGTCCAACTTCCCTGGAAATGCCAAGTGCCCGTAAGAGATTGCAGGCAGAAGTTTTGCTCTTAAAGCTATCAAAATTGGTCTAGCGGAGGGGCTGATCAGGTTCCGGTTTAGTTGTCTTAGCAGGTGTATTACCTTATTGGCTTTTGAGGCCAGATGATTGAGGTGGACATTTGCTTTGGCCCGTTCCGAAAACCAAACCCCCAGGTAATTGTAAGAGGCCACAGAGTGTATTTGAGCGTTCCCCAACTGCCACTGTGCGTGCCGTTTATGACGGAACGATCCGAAGATGATGACCTTGGTTTTCCCTTTGTTGACCGTCAGGCTGTTGGCAATGTTGAAACTCTTTAGGGCTGTTAGAGTTCTTTGTAAGCCTATCCTCGTATGATCATGATGGCTGTATCGTCGGCGTACTGTAGAAGTGGTAGCCTTATGCTTCCTAGTCTGGGTGCTACTAAACTGTCACCTTTTAGGGCCTCTCCCAAATCCGCAATCTATAGATTAAATAGGAGGGGGGCCAGCACGCACCCTTGCTTCAGCCCGTTTGCTGTAGATATTTTGCGAGTGACAGTGTGTGTACTTGTTTTAACCCGCACCCAGGTGGCATCATAAAGTGCCATTATAGCCTTCAAAAGTTTCGGTGTTACCCCCCATTTTTCTAACTTCCACCAAAGGCGTTTTCTGTCCGCTTTGTCAAATGCTGTACTGTAGTCCACAAAGCAGCAGAATAGTGGGGGGTGGTTCTTCTGGGTTGCCTTGGCTGAAAGATGTGCTAGCGCAAGGACATTGTCCATTGTAGAGGCCTTGGCCCTGAAACCAGTCTGCTATGTTTGTATTATTTTTTCCTCTTCGGCCCATTTTTCCAGATCGCTGAGTAATAGGTGTGCATATGCCTTGGCCTCCAAGTCGAGCAAGGCAATGAGCCTGTAATTCGAAGGCTCGGAGCGGTCGCCTTTTTTGAAGATCACAATGTTATCCTATGGGAGAGATATTCATTGCAATAGTGAAAAACTGAATTAGCAGTATTTCACTATTAGGACATGTAAAATGCACCAGATCATGTCCTAACTTTTAAATACAATGAACCCTTCCCATGGGGCTGCCTTGGGCCTACCTTAGGGGTGACTTACTTGTAGTAAAAGAGAAGGTGTGTGCCTTATAAGTGGGTGCTATTGCCAGTTCGAAATGGCAGTTAAAACTGCACTCACAGGCACTGCAGTGGCAGGTCTGAGAGGTCTTTACAGGGCTACTTATGTGGGTGGCACACTCAGTGCTGCAGGCATTTGATTTACAGGCCCTGGGCCCATCTGGTGCACTTTACTAGGGACTTATTCGTAAATCAAAGATGCCAATCATGGATAAATCAATCAACAATACAATTTAGACAGAGAGCATATGCACTTTAGCACTGGTTAGCAGTGGTAAAGTGCCCAGCCAGAGTCCTAACACCAGCAAAAACTAAGTCAGAAAAAATAGGAGGAAGAAGACAAAACATTTGTGGCTAACCCTGCAAAAAGGGCCAGGTTCAACAATCAGTAGAGGATGGCTACAGGGCCTTGCCGCCTAATCCATGCTGCGCCAAAGCAGTGCCAGTTGGTTGCACGGTGTAGTCATAGTCCAGGCACTGTATCCAACCCGCCGTAGGCACAAAACCCCCACTGAGCATGGCCTTCAGCTGCTTGCAGTGAGTGTTGGATACAGGGCCTGCACACTCATTTTAGCGATTGGGATTGCTTGTGCTTTTTTTATACCACGCCTGAACCTCATGAATCGTAAGCAACAAAATAGCCATCGAATCCAGCACCAAAATGGAAACTTATATACTCACAAGTCGACTAATGTGTCAGCGATATACAAAAGTGCTAACCTTTTAAATGCCACAGATTTACACCTAAGCAAGAAAAACACACTTTCTGAGTAAATTTCTTCTTTCATGCAAAGAATGGTATAAACCTATTCAGTGTGTTTTGCTATAACTTTCGAAAAGATTTCCTTAGAAGCAAAAATGGGAAATTACTGCTTTTTTACCATCTCTCCCCAATTAACATTTTTTTCTGTGAACAGAATCTTGCCAGACCAAAGCTAAGCTGACTGAGCGGATTGCCTAGTTATGTGCAAATATAGGGGATCAAAATGTATAAGGATATCAAGAAATGCCTTTTTAATGAAATAGACAGACAGACAGACGGATAGACTGACAGGCAGACAGACGGACCCTATGTTTTCATGATTTTTCTAATGTAAGTCTGATTTTTATTATATGTATGGTATAGTTATTTATGCGGAAACCTGGATGGTTATATTTGAAGAATGTACTTTAAGCTGGAATCTTATGGAATGTCTGCACTATACAAAAAAATGAAAGGATGGACCAGGGCACCCTTGCTATGCCACTTATTGCGATGCCATTTCAGAGCACTGCTGGAAAGCAGGAAGTGGAGTAACCTCCTGCCTCCTGACAGACAAATACTACCATGGCCTAGTTACACATGACTCATGCTCAGAGTAACAGCAACAATGCAGGGCAGGCAGGGCGCTTTCCTTGTTAGACTGCAGCTGAAAGGAAAGAAGGAGGAAGTCAGAAGTCCAGGGGGGCGGGTTTACTGAGATGGCCGAGAATGATTAATCTCAACATTTCCTTTGCCAGGTACAGAGTCCCAGCCAAGTTGCTGATGACGCGCATCGCTGGATTCTTCTACATAAAAATAAATGTGCTTTTTGGCGGCGAATTGCTGGGCCTCCAGTTAGTCCTGGAGAACTCACGTCCAAGATAGGGAAGCATTTGAGCAGATAAGATCGCCTAAGTGCGTTTATGTTCAGCTGGAAATAGTACTCATGGAGGAATTACACAGGCTTTTCTAGGACGTGCGCAACGAGGTAGAATGCGACGCGCGGCTCACAAAATGTGCCTGGCGGTGTTACGGGCAGGGAGAAGCGTGTGTGGTACATGGAACACGTGGACACGAGTACAATTGTAAGATTACCTGTGTGACGTGCACGGAATCCGGCGCATGACGTACAGGTTTTCCAGAAAAATCTATGATGCAGAAGGATAATGGGATGAGAAAAGATAACTTTAGTACTGGGAGCGAGCAGAGACCGAAGAAAGACCTTCAACGGACCTAGTGTTAGGTATAGCTCATGGGGGCGTAACACAGGCCACTACGGCCCCAATCCTTCAGGACGCATCTAACCTTCAAGGCGCCCCCATTCGGCCAAAGCCTATGAATATCAGAGAGAAATGCAAAACTAAGGGTTTTGTTTTGTTTTGAAGACACACCTTGCAGCAAAAGGCATAATTTTTTCCCTCACAATTAGAATTCTCACATTTATTCTTAAATACAATTATATTTGGTTTTGATTGCTGGCAGCATTACACAAATATTTAGTTCCATAAATCCACTGTTTGCAAAGTTTATTTTGGGAAAATCAATTAGTTTTTCTTGCAGTTCAAAAAGGGTGATAGAGGTAAGCTGGGTTGGTACTGGCATTACAAGAAGGCAAGGGAACGACCCTGAACTGGCATGTTCCCATTTGAGCGTGGATCAGAAACCTTGCACCCAAGATAAATAATATATCACAATCAAAGTCCTTTGGAAGAACACAAGACACATTGGCCTATGTGATAACATTCTGATAGCTGACATTGACATAAAAAAAAGTGTCAAACATACCTTATTCCCACTGTGAATCACCAGGCAGGTACCAGCCACTTCTTAATTCACATTCAAACGAGTTAAGCTGGCACTTAGAAAAAACCCACTCCCCCTTTTACAGAGCATCTCAGTAAGGACCCACTCACCTCATTTTTGTGGTTTAGAAACAAAATTCCCCAACCGTGTGGTGAAGTTCTGTTTGTGCATAAAGTGCCATGAAGGAATGTAGGGCCTAATTTACGGGGAATTGGTGTAGGGCAGCGCTGCAAGAAGACTTACACCCTATGCAAATGTGAAAGGGCAATAATGCCCAATATTTATGAACTATAGTGCATTCCTTTCCCCCAGCACTGGTGCAGAACGTGCTGCCTAGTGCTAACACAGGCACCCTTGCACCAGGGTGCAAGTTTATTTGTGTTGCATGTAGGATGTTTTTGAAGAATTGTTTTTGTGCAGGATGGGCCACCTTCCTGCACAAAAACAATCCAGTGAGGCATCTTCCTCTTTCTATGTGTGCTTCAGAATGCAGCATAAATGGAATGATAAAAAAGCATTTACAATGCAACGGTTTCGCCTTTGGAAAAGTTAGAGCTATTGGCATTGTAAATGACAAAATTTGTATTTATGTGTTGGTTTTCAAAACAGATAAATAAATGGCATTGCCATTTACATTGCTAATAGCTTAATCTCTCGCAAATGTGAGACCTATTGTACCCTACGGACGAGCTCAGCAGACAGCAATTACTGCCACACACACACCCAGAGCCAGCCACACACACCCAGAGCCAGCCACACCCAGAGCCACACACACCCAGAGCCCCCCCACACACACCCATGGCCCCACACACTGACACACACACAGTGCAGTCACACACACACACACTGAAGCAGTCACACACACACACACTGGAGCAGTCACACACACACACTCTGGAGCAGTCACATACACACACACACACATACTGGAGCAGTCATACACACACACACTGGAGCAGTCACAGACACACACACACTGGAGCAGTCACACACACACTCTGGAGCAGTCACATACACACACACACACATTGGGGCAGTCACACACACACACTCTGGAGCAGTCACATACACACAAACACACACTGGAGCAGTCACACACACTGGAGCAGTCACACACACACTCTGGAGCAGTCACATACACACATACACACTGGAGCAGTCACACACACACACTCTAGAACAGTCACATACACACACACTGGAGCAGTCATACACACACACACTGGAGCAGTCACATACACACACACACACACACTCTGGAGCAGTCACACACACACACACACACACTTGAGCAGTCACACACAAACACACACACACACTCTGGAGCAGTCACATACACACACACACACACACACACTGGAGCAGTCACACACACACGCACACTCTGGAGCAGTCACACTACTGGAAGTTTCTGGAAAGTGTTGCATGGTGAACCACTCCATCCTGCTTCACGGACGGCTGCATCACATAGTAGACATCTCAGAGACCGCCTGAAATTATGAGGACCCGTCCTTCATCTATTGGATCCATCAGAATCTCATCTGACTATTTATATTGAAGAATATCTCCAAGTGCTGCAGAGTCCCTCAGACATCATCATCGTCCATATTACTTCATTGACGGATGTTAGAAACGGGACCCTGGCTGGCCAAGACTCGCGTCGAGGTCAGTCAGGGATCGCCATTTCTAAAGTCAGGGCAAGGGAGTCACACACACCAAGGTAACCCCCGCTCACCCTCTAGGTAACGTGGCGCGAGCAGTCTAGGCTAAACTTGGAGGCGGTATGAGTTAAGTATTTGCGCACGCACCCCAGCAACAACACCTAAGGCCCACCACAAAGAAAAACTCCACACAAGGATATATATAAAAAATAGCCTTTGTATTTATAATAAACAAAACACATTAGATAACACACGCAAACTGTACAATGTGCCAGAGGCACGGGCAGAATTTACAAGGGGAATTATGTACAGGACAGGGCCACATGGACCACTGTCAGGGGTAGGCACTTGTTAGAAAATAGTACTAGTAGGTACACACTTAGGACATAAACATTGAATGATTAGCACCAAAATTGTAAATGTAACATACATCCAGTAATCACTGGAACAGAGTCAAGACCCCCTACGCAACCCTAAAACACTGTAGGAAATCACGCAGGTAACTAGGACCTTCTCAGCAGGACCTAAAAAAGGAATACCAACACCTAAGCAATTCACTTTTAGCAAAGGGAAGGAAACCTAAACATAAAATGGGACATCAACAATCCTCTATGCAGGTCACTCTTAGCAAAGTGGATAAACATAAAATGGGACATCAACAATCCTCTATGCAGGTCACTCTTAGCAAAGGGGATAAACATAAAATGGGACATCAACAATTGCACATGAGATATTAAACACAGAGGTGCAGATTAGAACATTTTGCGCAAGAATCACCTATAAAGAAATCACAATGCGCGGGGTGCACGTAGCACAACACTCAAAAGGTCCCTCAGGCCAACTGGCCTCGAAAGGGGCGGAATGCCCTGAGTCTCAGTGTCAGGGAAGCTGCGCAGGCAGCACAGCACACAAACCTAAACGTAGCAGTTGCCCACAAAGTGCCTGGCAACTGATGCAGGAAAAGTTAGGGCAACGTTGGAGCCAGGAGGGCTCAAGGACAAGGTGGGGAGACACAGCGTGGGAGCCTCGGGGCTACAACCAACTAGCTGCCAGTGTCCCCCTAGAGCCTCTCAGGGCTCGCAAAGCAAATAGGCAAATAGAGCTTCAGCGCTCTTAAAATAAGGAAAGTGCCCCCAGAGCCTCTCTCAGGGTTGTCAATCAAGGGGGGGCAGGAGCCTCGTGGCTCGGCAACAACTGTGGCTCTGGAGCCTCTCGGGGCTCGAAACGAACCAATGCGGGCGGGTGGAGCCTCTCGGGCTCAAAGAGCAGAATGGCCCCTCAGAGCCTCGTGGCTCTACAAATAAAGAAATGCTGCCCACGTTGGAGTGGCCCTCTGCCAACTGGGGCCGCTCAAGAAACAAAGGTATGCCGCTTTGAAGCCCTCGTGGCTTCACTCTATCAGGGGGCGCGGGATCGCACTACCGGGGGGAGAGGGGGCGGACACCGACAATGTGTCCCGGCGCCCCTCCCTCCTTGCAGGCACTCACCGGGTCTCTGGGTGGCAGTACGGCTCCTCGGCGGCTCGGCTGGGACCGCCCCTCCACTCGGGAGCCTCGAGGACGGAGCCGGCTGCTCCTCTCGCCTCCCACCTGGTCTCGTCTCGCTGCACGCCGCCTGACTTCTGCCGGGGCCGCCAATGGCAGAGCGGCCCTGGGGGTCAGGGGGCGGGACTCCGGGTCGCTCTAGGCAGCGGCCCGGCGACGATTCTCGATGCTCCTGGGCTGCGGCGGTGATCTCCTGGGCAATACCGGGTGGGCACCGGCTCTTCAATAGTCAAAATAACACGGGGCAATGCCGGGTGGGCATCGGCTCTCAAATTAAAAATAAAGTGAGGTGGGCACTCGCTCGTCAAGAAAATCGGCGATTCGGCTCCAATGCCGGGTGGGCACCGGCAATGTTGATAAAGCGCTCCCAAGCGCTCTGGGAGCAATGCACAGCGCTCTCAAGCGCCAAGGGAAGCTCGCTCGGCGCTTCAAGGAAAATAAAGCGCGCCTAGCGCTATAATTCAAAAGTCAGAGCGCCTACAGGCACAGCAAAGCTCCAGCAGGGTCTGGAGGCAGGCAGAGGGGCAAGGCAGGGCCAGAGCCAGCACACTGGGTCTCCAGGCAGGGAGACATCCAAGTGGCGGTCCTCTTGGCCCCAGCAGCAGCAGCAGCCCCCTCTGGCAAGGATCCTGGAAGAAAACCAAAGAACAAATTGTATGGGGACACAGCCCCTTCTTATACAGAAAAACCCCTTTGTCTCAGGGTGCTGGGTGGGGGAAAACCAGTCGCAGCTGGTTTTGAAGTACTCTGTTTACCTCAACCACCCTCTCTATTCACTGGCAGGGCTAGGGCCATCAGTCGCACTACAGGGGGTGGAGCCAGCATTGTCTGGGGAAAGTCCAGGCCCATCAGGGACCAGGTGCACTCCTCCCAAGCCATCAAGCATGCTAATCTCACACTCACCACCGGGCAGACCCATCCAGCCTTCCTGGAGCCAGGCTCACCAGCCAGCTCCAGCCAATCACACTGCAGACATATTTTACAGTAATATGCCAAGTACTAGAAATGGCATTTCTACACATGACACACACATACCACATACACCATTGCGAAGCATTCATTCCCACGAACACGCACATACCAAATTCGAGCATGCACTCCCCACACATCAGGAACTACTAGGTACACAGACATTCCCCATGCATCCCTATGGGAGAGCAGGCCAGCCTAACTACATGCACGCACTTTACTCTGGGACACAGAGAAAAAGTGCGCACAGACCAGAAAATCATCCACGCATATCACAGATCTAAAGCAAAAAGATTAGGGGTGAACCTGCCTTAAGGGCCAAGTCCAACACAACCCCCTTCCAGCCAAAACGCAGGGCAGACCAATCACCACCGTGATGGACTTCCCTGCTTGGGGCGATAAAACACGGACGCGGGCCCGCAACTGCAGGGACACCCTCCTGTTTTACGCCACTGTAACCCCTGGGGTTCTTTCTAAAACTATGGTAGGGACTAACTGGACTACCCCACTGGTACTCTCCAGCTGCCCTCGGCCAGGACCAGGCCCTAGGCCACCCAGGTGCCACTGGTTCCTGCCAACTCACAAAGTGGGGGGTAGTAACCCCTGGCACATAACAGCCATTTTCCACTCTTCCTGTCTGCAAGACAGGGCTAGACTGCCACTGGTTCTCCACCTAGGGTCTACAACCTTAGGTGGACCAGGAGTCTCAGGGAAGGCTCTCCTCCCCTTACCTCTTCTCCTAGGGTTCCTCCTCCTTCTGCAAGGGGTACCCTCTAAACACCACTCTCCCAGCCTAGGGTTTAACCCCTCGGGTGGTACCGGGGTCAGAGGTGGGCTTTCCCACCCTCCGCACCCCCTTCCAGAGTCCTGCTCCCTCCCAACCGGGGTGGTACCTCTGGAGAAAGAACTGGTTAGGACACTGCTTACAGTACTCCCACCCTTCAGGTCATACAAACCCTGAACCTGGACCTCCAACCTCCGGTCTAGAACCTTTGGTGGAATCACTGCCTGGCACTCCAGGAATTCTGGGGACTCACATGTCACTCCCCAATCACTCTTTTCACTGGACTTCTGTACTCTCCCTTCTGGAGCAGTAATGCTAGACTCCACAACTACAGAAGCTCCGCTCACAGATGCTCCAGGTCCCGCGCACACTAGGAGATCTCCCTCAAGTGGACTAACAGGTAAGCATAGGTCCCCACCCTGGTGTTCCCTAAAGAAACCATCCAGGCTCTGAGGCAGGGCTTCGGGCATCTGGGGACTCTCGGTCTCACACTCACTACGGCTCCACTGAGACAGACAGCAAGCCCCTACACCCTCCTCACTATACTGAGACCTAGCTGGGCTACTCTCTCCCTCCTCCACCACGCTGGGTTAGAGAAAACCTGACCCACTATTATTGGAATCGCTCACTAGCGGCGCTAAGGAACCTCTTGCACTCTCCCAGCGCTCTGCTTCATCTGCAAGTTCCCAAGGACGAAAACACTTCAACTTCAGCAGGTGCTGACGCAACTCTGGACAAACAACACTGAGCAACTGCTCTTTGAGGAACATATTCACCACACCGTCCACCTCATCGTCCGAGTTCGCCCTAAGCCACTCCCACATTGCATCTGAACAGTCATCCACAAAATACTATCATTTCTGGTGAAACGGTTTCTTAAGGTTCCTAAACCTCAACCTATTCTGCTCCTCTGGAGAAACAGGAACCATACTCTGGGAACTGGGAGTGGGACTGTCAACACCAACACTAAAAAAACTGCCACCACTGGACTCCACCCTCCCTGGGGAATCCAGACAATTACACATGCACTCAGGGGGTAACCTACTCTCTTGGGCTACCTTCTCCCTGAACAAGGCCCTCTCAGCCTCTAGCTTGGCATGCTCCAACCTGAGCCGTTCCATTGCTAGCTGATACTCCCTCTCTTCCTTCCTATCCAACCACTCCTCTGGGGCGCTGGTACTGACACTGGACCCAGCAAGGGACTCCCTATCTATGGGGTCCTCACTCTCTGCTGACATCCATCCACTGTCATCACCATCCAACTCACATTCATCAACAGAATCTTCAGGGCTCCCCACAGACTCACCACCCTCATGGCGTGCGGCCCGGGCCCTATCTCTCTCACTGTGCTCAAGATCCCACTGACCCTTTTGCCACAGGATCAGGCTGTCCCTAAGCTGGGACTGAGTAACCAACTCACTCACCTCTATGCCTCCCTTTTCGCAGAATCTGACCAGCTCTAATCTACTGTACCTAAACAGACTACAGAGATCAAAAACTGGCTCCATTTTGGCGGACGTTCTCAGGAAAAGTTTGACACAGGGAACCTGGGGGTCTGAGCCAAACAGGAGAATACAGTCACAAAATTCAGCAAGATTCCTATCAGAGAACTTGCACTCCACTGTCCAGCATAACACACACTCATTCACACACAACCCTCCCCTCGGACTGGTAATGCAGTTTCTACCACCCCTGATTTTCTCAACCTGACCACTAGCGACACAGGTACCAAACTCTGGGAGCAGGGCGGGGAACAAATGTACTGGACAAAATAAAAATGACACCTTTCAGGAGAAGCAATACTGAACTTCCCTAAAAAATAATAATCCCCAAAATGCGGTTATCTAAAAAATGCAGAGCTTTGAAGTGTGGCCTGTCGCCACTGTGGTACAGCGCAAACACAAATCCTTATCCTTACCGCTTGCCGCCAATGTTAGAAACGGGACCCTGGCTGGCCAAGACTCGCGCCGAGGTCAGTCAGGGATCGCCATTTCTAAAGGTCAGGGCAAGGGAGTCACACACCAAGGTAACCCCCGCTCACCCTCTAGGCAATGTGGCGCGAGCAGTCTAGGCTAAACTTGGAGGCGGTATGAGTTAAGTATTTGCTCACGCACCCCAGCAACAACACCCAAGGCCCACCACAAAGAAAAACTCCACACAAGGACATATATAAAAAATAGCCTTTGTATTTATAATAAACAAAACACATTAGATAACACACGCAAACTGTACAATGTGCCAGAGGCACGGGCAGAATTTACAAGGGGAATTATGTACAGGACAGGGCCACATGGACCACTGTCAGGGGTAGGCACTTGTTAGAAAATAGTACTGGTAGGTACACACTTAGGACATAAACATTGAATGATTAGCACCAAAATTGTAAATGTAACATACATCCAGTAATCACTGGAACAGAGTCAAGACCTCCTACGCAACCCTAAAACACTGTAGGAAATCACGCAGGTAACTAGGACCTTCTCAGCAGGACCTAAAAAAGGAATACCAACACCTAAGCAATTCACTTTTAGCAAAGGGAAGGAAACCTAAACATAAAATGGGACATCAACAATCCTCTATGCAGGTCACTCTTAGCAAAGTGGATAAACATAAAATGGGACATCAACAATCCTCTATGCAGGTCACTCTTAGCAAAGGGGATAAACATAAAATGGGACATCAACAATTGCACATGAGATATTAAACACAGAGGTGCAGATTAGAACATTTTGCGCAAGAATCACCTATAAAGAAATCACAATGCGCGGGGTGCACGTAGCACAACACTCAAAAGGTCCCTCAGGCCAACTGGCCTCGAAAGGGGCGGAATGCCCTGAGTCTCAGTGTCAGGGAAGCTGCGCAGGCAGCACAGCACACAAACCTAAACGTAGCAGTTGCCCACAAAGTGCTGGGCAACTGATGAAGGAAAAGTTAGGGCAACGTTGGAGCCAGGAGGGCTCAAGGACAAGGTGGGGAGACACAGCGTGGGAGCCTCGGGGCTACAACCAACTAGCTGCCTGTGTCCCCCTAGAGCCTCTCAGGGCTCGCAAAGCAAATAGGCAAATAGAGCTTCAGCGCTCTTAAAATAAGGAAAGTGCCCCCAGAGCCTCTCTCAGGGCTCTCAATCAAGGGGGGGCGGGAGCCTCGTGGCTCGGCAACAACTGTGGCTATGGAGCCTCTCGGGGCTCGAAACGAACCAATGCGGGCGGGTGGAGCCTCTCGGGCTCAAAGAACAGAATGGCCCCTCAGAGCCTCGTGGCTTTACAAATAAAGAAATGCTGCCCACGTTGGAGCGGCCCTCTGCCAACCGGGGCCGCTCAAGAAACAAAGGTATGCCGCTTTGAAGCCCTCGTGGCTTCACTCTCTCAGGGGGCGCGGGATCACACTACCGGGGGGAGAGGGGGCGGACACCGACAATGTGTCCCGGCGCCCCTCCCTCCTTGCAGGCACTCACCGGGTCTCTGGGTGGCAGTACGGCTCCTCGGCGGCTCGGCTGGGACCGCGGGAGGGCTCCTCTCCACTCGGGAGCCTCGAGGACGGAGCCGGCTGCTCCTCTCGCCTCCCGCCTGGTCTCGTCTCGCTGCACGCCGCCTGACTTCTGCCGGGGCCGCCAATGGCAGAGCGGCCCTGGGGGTCAGGGGGCGGGACTTCCGGGTCGCTCTAGGCAGCGGCCCGGCGACGATTCTCGATGCTCCTGGGCTGCGGCGGTGATCTCCTGGGCAATGCCGGGTGGGCACCGGCTCTTCAATAGTCAAAATAACACGGGGCAATGCCGGGTGGGCATCGGCTCTCAAATTAAAAATAAAGTGAGGTGGGCACTCGCTCGTCAAGAAAATCGGCGATTCGGCTCCAATGCCGGGTGGGCACCGGCAATGTCGATAAAGCGCTCCCAAGCGCTCTGGGAGCAATGCACAGCGCTCTCAAGCGCCAAGGGAAGCTCGCTCGGCGCTTCAAGGAAAATAAAGCGCGCCTAGCGCTATAATTCAAAAGTCAGAGCGCCTACAGGCACAGCAAAGCTCCAGCAGGGTCTGGAGGCAGGCAGAGGGGCAGGGCAGGGCCAGAGCCAGCACACTGGGTCTCCAGGCAGGGAGACATCCAAGTGGCGGTCCTCTTGGCCCCAGCAGCAGCAGCAGCCCCCTCTGGCAAGGATCCTGGAAGAAAACCAAAGAACAAATTGTATGGGGACACAGCCCCTTCTTATACAGAAAAAACCCCTTTGTCTCAGGGTGCTGGGTGGGGGAAAACCAGTCGCAGCTGGTTTTGAAGTACTCTGTTTACCTCAACCACCCTCTCTATTCACTGGCAGGGCTAGGGCCATCAGTCGCACTACAGGGGGTGGAGCCAGCATTGTCTGGGGAAAGTCCAGGCCCATCAGGGACCAGGTGCACTCCTCCCAAGCCATCAAGCATGCTAATCTCACACTCACCACCGGGCAGACCCATCCAGCCTTCCTGGAGCCAGGCTCACCAGTCAGCTCCAGCCAATCACACTGCAGACATATTTTACAGTAATATGCCAAGTACTAGAAATGGCATTTCTACACATGACACACACATACCACATACACCATTGCGAAGCATTCATTCCCACGAACACGCACATACCAAATTCGAGCATGCACTCCCCACACATCAGGAACTACTAGGGACACAGACATTCCCCATGCATCCCTATGGGAGAGCAGGCCAGCCTAACTACATGCACGCACTTTACTCAGGGACACAGAGAAAAAGTGCGCACAGACCAGAAAATCATCCACGCATATCACAGATCTAAAGCAAAAAGATTAGGGGTGAACCTGCCTTAAGGGCCAAGTCCAACAACGGACATAAAATAACAACTAGCCACCTGGACCTTCCGGATGCAAACGACACCAGATCCACTGACAGTCAAGAAAAGATCTGTGCGCCAAGCCAACCGGTCCACATCTTGGCGATGTGAACTGGTGGTTATGCTTCTGACCTTGAAGCAGGAGAGAATAATTCTAATCCCAGGTTCCCCTCTGGACCAAACTATGTGATTTTGAGCAAACAACTTCATCCGACTGTACACCTCTTCCGTAATCCTCCTAAAATGAACAGAACTTTGACACAAATGAATGCTGTTCAAAAGGCTGGGTAAAAATACAATTGGGCAGGAAGTCCAAACCCACAATGGGAAATGTGAATATCTGGCCCAGTTGCACGCATTGAGCATGTGTAGATCAACTCTTTTAGGACAGCTTGGTACACTGTGCCAGGTGGCTTTTTAGGGTGCCAGGACAGTAGCTCAGGGTGATTTAGGTTGCTTTTTATCCCCTAACATTAAACACTTTACATGATTAAACTGAGCCCTATCTCTTCAGTGGTGGCTGAAGCTGCGTTTGTTACACTATTGCTGGTAGCAATAGCGCTAAATCCTCCACCCTGGCCAGCATAGGTAAACTCATCTGCACGGAGACCAGGCTGCTCAGTCGGTGGTGGGGCTGTCGGGCTGTAGACAAGGCAGTTGTAGACAACCGTCTTACTCCTAGGCTGCTTGACAAAGGAGGCAATATCACGGTGCACACACTCTGCTGCTTTACCTCCCGCATGTTCTATCTTGTACAGGGGAAACGTACTTACTTAGTGCTTCCTTGTCAGTCTTATGACTTGTATGTCAGATGTTATGCAATAAAACGTAATTCTCACAGAGTCAATCGTGGCCCGAATTTCACACTTTGTCTCATAAATCTTTGGGCTTTTCCGGAAGCAGCTACTTCAACTTCATTGGGGACCCAGGAGGACCTTGATGCAAGCCTGTGTCCCCCTGGAGTTTTTCGCGTGGTGGAACAATCCACGCAACGCAATAGGTGTAGGTAGGTAAGGAGTGGGACATATAGGAAGGTTATTTATAGAGGGTTTTTGGCGGGGAGCTTCACCTCTGAGGGGAGCTGAAGGCGAATGTTTTTATTATTGGCAGCTGTGTTTCCTCAGCACGAAGCAGTTATTATGTTTGGTGTAATGGCTGAGAGCGCTGCTGTCAATGACGCGCTCCGCGTTCTGTGTGAGGCGGGCTGTGAGGACCTTTTGCGGCCATAAGTGTCTGCGGCTTTGGCGGCGGGTGTGAGACGCCCGAAGCGTGTTGCGGTGCTGGGAGTCACAGAAGCTGTGGCTGCATGCTTGCCCTCATGAGGCCGTACACAGTTAGCGGCTGTTAGCGCTGGCCAGTTACCATTTCCACAGCAGAGCCGCGGATGTCCTTCTCATCGAAGCTGTGGTGGCAGGCTTCCCTCTTCCCGCTGCTCTTCGATGTCTGAGGTGGAAGCAGGTCAGTTGGGGGCGGTCTCTTCCCCTCGGTTGGGCCACTCAAGGAGGCGTGTTACCAGTAAGGGCGGCGCAGCCTCCAGGAGCCTTTCTGCCTTGTTTACTCGGGGGAACATGAGGAGGGGGAGGGGCTCTGTCGAGTGGGCAGTTAATTCCTTTGCTTTGCCGGTCACTCCTTCTCCTGCTAAAAGGGCCCATTTAAGCGGCAAGGTGCTCAAGAAGAGTGCGCATTTTAACAAAGGAGTGGCATTAATTAATATTGCACCTCCTGCTTTTCTTGATGGACACTCTGCAGTGTTAGTGGATTATTCTAGTGACAGTGGGGAGGAAGATGCTGGGGTTCAAGCAGTGTCCCCGCTCTTAGGAATTATAATGCACCTACGAATGCACAGGTTGTTGGGTCGGCATTGGAGGTAAGCATGGGCGAATTTTGCGGATCTCGCGTTCGCGAATTTTGCGGATTTGCGGATTCGCAATCCGCAAAATCCGCGAATTCCCGTGAATTTGCGGATTTTTTTTTTTTTGTGTTCGCCCGTGTTTCTGCCAGTTCGCGAGGGTTTTTACAATTTCGCAATTTGCGAACTTACCTGTCGGGTCGCAAGTTTTGCGAACTTGTTGTTTCTACATGTCCAGCCTGTTTGGGACACTCTTCTTCATCACTGCCACTCTCTGTCACCACTGCCACTCTCTGACTACTCATGCCACCCTCTGGCCCACCCATGCCACCCTCTGTTTCATCACCACACCCTCTGGTTGTCCAGTGTACATTATTTTCGGCAAAGCAAAGCACACCTTCCCTGCCTCAAGTGACCTGAATTAATTTGGGGCTGATTAATGTGTCACAGAATATTTTTTTAGCTGGCACCTGCTTCCTTAGTGCGCCCTGATTAGTGATCTTTTGCACTTGCTAAGTGCTTTCATTGTTGCAAAATTAGTTACAACACCTGCCCTGCCCCAACTGACAATAATGAATTAGGGGCTAATTAATGTGTCACTGAAAGAATTTAAAGTTCCAGCCTGGCACCTGCTTGTCTGCTCCTTTAGCTGTAAATCAGGACCTTTGTGCATACAGTTAAGGTCAGAGCAGGGTCACACAATAGTTGCAAGCAGGCAACCGAATTCTGGAGGGCCCCCTCAGGAAGCACTACAAAGAATCGTTACAAATCATGAGGTTGACCTTTTGCACCTGCTCATTGCTTTTGCTTTTGCTGAAATCGTTTTTCTGTTTTTTTCGCGCTATTCGCGGGGCGCGGCGTCGTGCGAAACCGACCGCGGAAGCCGCCAATTCGTGCGAATGAGCATTTTATTTTTTTGCGGCTTGTTGTTTCGCGAGTTTTTTTGCAGTATTCGCGAGCCGCTTGCAGCGCAACACGCGAATTTACCCCAAGGTCGAGTACGGGCGCGGCCATTTTGTTTGCGTGACGTATTTCCGTTTCCGCCCGCTATGTATAATCTCGCGCAGTAAGCGCATTGCGAGTAGAGGTTCGCACGAGATCGCGCGGGAAATCTAGAGGTTCGCACGAGATCGCGAGGAAAATCTCGCGCGAACTTACTTTCGCGCTCGTGAACGGGCGCCGGCCATCTTGTTTTTCATTCATTTCCTGTGTCTGGGCATGGTGTTTAATCCTCTTGGTATCTTTGCCATCCTTTGCTTGTTTTCAGTTTTTTTTTTACGATTTTGCTTCTTATCTATCCCTCTCTTTTCCTAGCTGTATATTTTTGTCTTTTCTGCTATTTTTCTTTACTTTTAAACTACTTTTTTAAACTCTTTTCTTTTCTTCTTCCCTATCCTATTCTTTCTTAATTTTCTACTTCTTCCTACCTTACCTGCCCAGACCATGGTCAAGCCAGGCGCCGTGAAGCTGCCCAGGCACTTGAGGGCCGCAGCGGCGGCGGGGAGTAGTGCTGGACCCAGTGGCAGGACAGCATGCGGGAGATTGAGGGGGGAGCAGGTGACGCGACGGGAGATATTCAGCCCGGAGGAAGTGGGCGCGCTGGTCTACTTCGTCCAGCGCCGCCTGCCCAGGACCATCGCGGGAGGCGGCAGGATCGCGGCCGGCGGCTACAACATGCGGGAGCGCCGGAAGCGGTGGGAGAAGGTGTGCTGGGCCATATCCCACCTCTACGGGGTCCAGCGCACCTACAGCCAGGTCACCCATCGCTGGACGGACCTCCTGGACCGCGAGCGCGACCTGCTGGACCAGCTCGGCTTGGAGATCCCCGGGCTTGGTGAGTAGTAGTAGCCATTTAATCACTCACTACTATGATGTTTTCTCCTGCTCTGTGTTGTTGTATTGCAAATATTTGTTTTTTACATGGAGCAAGCCAATAATGCCGCTGATGACGATTACATTGTAGTTAAATTATATTTCAAAATCTTCTGTGCATTTCAGGTGCACTGCTCTCCTTCTCAGTGGCGTTGCTACTATGCTTATTTGTTTTCTATTTCGTGGTCTCATTGGCCTGAGTAACTATTATGTATGAGTGTACTTTACAGAACTGCGTAATGCTAGACACTAGGGGGCAGATTACATTTACAAGCCCCTTGCGCCACGTTTACGTTGCCTTGCGTGACGCAACAGCGGCGTAAACGTGCCTCATCCCTGCGAGTCATTTACAGCATGACGCATCTAGGGAGATGCGTCACGTTATAAAGCCATGGGCCTGCACCACAATGGGTGCGTTCCTAGTACGCAGGGTGGGCGGTCCAGCGGCTGTGCGCCTCGCAAAATTGCCTGCGTGAAATGTACAAGATTTAACGCAGGCACTTCTGCGACGCTGCTACGTCAATTCAATTCCTTATGTCTGCTCGAAGCAGGCGAAAGGACTGACACAGCATGTTAAGTATTGGGTGGCCCTGAGCATTACTGGAGTTGCATTGCGTTGGCGACGTGACTCCAGCGATGCGCCGCTCTTACGTGACGAGATGCGTCACGCAAGTGCCTACCCTTGCGCCAGGGCGCGCCGCATTGTAAATGAGGCACATCTGCCGTGTCGCAAGGGTAGTTTTGCGTGACGCATTTGATGATGATCTGGCGCATCTCTGGAGATGCGCCAGAACGCGTAAGTAAGTATGCCCCTAAGGGGCAGAATTGCAATTACCGTCGCATCCCTGCAAAGTAGCAGGGATGCGCCATTAATTGTGCGGCCCGCTACCACCACCAAACATGGTGCGCCGTATTTGCAATGCGGCGCACCATGGGCCCAAAACGTCACCGAAGCTTTACTGCTGGAGTTGCGTCGCAACGATGGCGCAGCTCCATCAATGCTCTGGGGTACCCTATCTCCCCAATGCTGGGTCAAGCCGTACGTCTGCTTCAAGCAGGTGCAGGGTTTGTGTGACGCATCATTGTCCTAAAGGTGACTGATTGATATTTTGTAGATTTCCCTCAGCCACTATTAGGATGTGTTCCAGCGCAGGAATGCCCTCCCTTGCGCCGGAACGCCACCTGATGGCGCAGGGCTTTATAACGGGATGCATCTCCCAAATGCGTCACGTTGTTATAATATTATACGCCGCACCATGGCGACCTTTTTTGTTTAGCTGCTGCGTCACAAAAGTCACGCAAGAACGGCGCAAAAGAGCCGCAAGGGCTTAAATCTGCCCCTTCCTTTGTAACCCTGACAATAAGAGAAATAGTGGCGGTGGATTGATAGTTTGACTATTTAAATGACTGGTAATGTAGCAGGCAACTGTTAGTGTTGTCACTGATCTGACTGAAATCACAATGGAGTTTGTCTGTCACTTTGCGTCTTGCCTGCGGACTGCGGACTGCCAGTCCTAGGTGAACGTTTCAGTACTTTGTTTAGTGAGTTACGTGACTTTCGAAGTCACAGGTCCGCAAATAAATGAAAAGTAACCATAATCAATATAATTTCGCGGAAATATTTTGTTATTGTTCTTTTGAAATGTTTGATTTGGTTGACATTGACAAGCAACAATCATCCATGTTTTCTGTTCTTTCTTTCATGTTGTACGTCAGCTCCCCCCAGGGGCGAAAGGAGGACACAGGAGCAGCAGGCGGCGGATGCTGTTCAACAGGGCCAGGATCGGGCAGGCGAGGGCTCCTCTGCTGGCCCCAGGAAGTTTTCATTTTAGACTAGTACCTATTTTTCCTAGCGTTCCTCATTTGACTTTTTTCAAAATTGTCTTTGCTCTTCTTGTAGACTGTATCTAAATTCTTATCCTGCCTCTACTATGACTCCCTGTGGTATTACTAGATTATTCTTATTAGTCTGTCTGTGTAGCTAACTAAGATTGCACGGTTGGCGAAACTCCCATGATTCTAGTCAGCAATAGCTCTATCAACTTAGTGCAGTCCTCTGGGATTGTCCATAATGTCTTTTGAAGTGTTCTATCTGGACTCATGCTTGCAAAAATTGCAAAACCTTTCGCTCAGTCACTCTAGTCTGGACCAAAAAACACAGATTGTATTTAAGTTTAAAAGCTTTATTAAAAGTAAACACATTTATTAAAATGAAGTCATAATAAAACTAAACGTTTAACTGATAATGGAAAAGTGGTTAGTGCTGATGATTAATTGAAGACATTTCTTGTGGTCGAGCCGAGCTCTCACCTGGTTTCAACTTGATCTTGTAGTTAGAAGTCCATCTTCTGTCTATGTGGAGAAAAATGGTGCGTGTTAAAAAAAACAGCCTTCATCAGTTGTGCCAAAAAGTGCAGCAAGACAACCTTCCCTGGAAAAAGGGACATTTTTTTTAACTTTAACGTAGACAGTCACAAATTACATTGTTTTCACATGTCTTCATTCCTAGACCAAATACTAGTGACTAGTGAGTGCTTTATTCTAACATTGTTACATGTACTTTGTAGGTGGAACATCTGGTGGCGGGGCCAGTGTGGAGGTGGTGGTGCTGGACACGGAGGCGGAGGCCGATTGTTCAGGGGAGGAGGCGGCGGCGGCGGCTGTGAGAGTTGAGACGGTGGTGGTGGCGGCCAGAGGTAAGCTCTTATATATTCCTTACTTATTGAGATTGAAGACTAGCTGGGAAGGCAAGAATATGAGATGCATGGCTGGGTGAATGATGAAGCAATGATGGGTGGAAGGACAACAGCCTGGGTGGGTGACACAGAAACTGTATGTGTCCATATACCTGGATCATGCTACTATCTGACTCTTAGATAGCATATGTGTATCTAGAGCAGGGGTACTCCTAGTACGGCCCGCGGGCCGGTGGTGGCCCGGCAAGCCTTCCTTGGCGGTGCGCAGACCTTGCAGACAATCACTGCTCCCCCGGCCCCCACAGAGCAGAGGCTTTTTTGTATTTCACCTGTTAGCGCCCCTGCATCTCCACTCTGACAATCACTGCTCCCCCGGCCCCCACAGAGCAGAGTGGAGATGCAAGGCCACAAAGAGGTGAAATAGAACAAAGCCTCTGCTCTGTGGGGCCGGGCAAGCAGTGATTGTCAGGGTGGAGAAGCAGGGGCGCTAAAACAAACAAAGCCTCAATAATATGTTAATGGTCTTTTAAAGACCTGTTAAGTACTTTGGTGTTGTTGTCTGTGTGTGCGCGTTGAGGAAGCGGTCTCAACCCGGGCTGAAGGCTGACACAGATAGACACACACACAGTGAGATGACAGAGGGGGAGGGAGAGGGAGGGCAGGAGGGAGAGAGAGATGGAGGGAGGGCAGGAGGGAGAGCAGGAGGGAGAGAGATGTATGTAAATGCTGGGTCTGGTGGCTCAGTGGATGAGGGCATCTGCTGCAGGGACCTGTGTGCAACCTCATGGTCACAAGTTATCGTTTTGCTTTAGCCCCGCCCCCTCTGACTCCGCCCCCACCAGTGCGGCCCTCGGCCCCAAACTACACTGTAAATGTAGCCCCTGAGAGAAAGTTTGTGAGTACCCATGATCTAGAGAGAGTAGACGGTCAGTGGATGAACTAAGTGTAACTTTGAAGAGCATGTAACACTGCACCCGCACGTCCGTTCCAGTGTAGGAAAGGCAAGGAAAAGAACTTTTAATTTTGTCCAAATACTACCATAAATAGTAGCAGTAGTTTGTATTGCAAGCACTGCATAGATCCGGTTATTATGGTGGCCACTCCCTACCTCTCTTAATAAGTTTAGTAGTACTCAGTCATTCATGTGTGGATGTATCACTGGTCACTCAATAAAAAGCAAAGCACCTAAAGTCATCCCATATATAAGCAAAAACATCCCATGTGAAGTGATAGATAATCAGATTATTTATCTTCTTCAATTTTCCATTTCTAGTACTCATTTCCACTGTAGGGTGAAAGTTAAATTAATTAAGCAGTAGCCCTTGAGTTGTAACAGAGTATTCTCAGTGCCACCCGTAATAGAAAAGTAAGAGCTTCACCACCTGCATGTACTGGACGGGTACAGTAACGCAACGGCAACGCAAGTCTAGGTCACTCCTCATGGCGTGCGTCTCTTTTTCTCGGGTGCAAGTTTACTGCGCTGGCATTATGCCGGCTTGCAGAAAATAACGTACCAATTTTCCAAAACAAGAGATAAGAAGAAGAATAAGACTGGTGTACTTTCATAGTCGACTCCAATGGAAGTCCACAGTCCTCGTAGAATTTGTTCCTTAAACTCCCACTAATGTTAGAGCAAGGATGAAGAAGTGTGAGGTTAGATAGATACTGGCCTCAATAGTTATGTAATGCGCTTGCAAGTTGCTAGTTGTACTGCAGCACAAATTTCTGCTGAATGATTGAGTTAATCTTAAAGAGCATTGGTTACAGACTATGTCTTTCTTTCTTCATATAGGTTCTCCTTCCAAACGAACAAGGAGGAAGGAGCTGGCTAGAGCGGCCCGGCAACGGAGGATCGAGGCCACTGTTGCGGAATATCGGCGGCTGGTGGCCCTGGAGGACGTGGAAAGTGTGCAGTCGACAACTACAACAACGTCGTCTGCATCGGCCTCCGTGGCCCCACAGGCTGCCACCCAGCACAGTGGTCCACCGAGACTGAGCCGGGCTGCCAAAGGCAAACGCCACCGCCGAGCAGCAAGGCCAACAGCTGCCTCTCACAGGCCTTGCACCTGCAAGGCAGTGAAGGCACGCCTGCGCCGCACTACCCTGATGGTGTCCCGCCTTCAGCAGGAGCTCGCCTTGCTCCGCGAGGAGCATGATGCCCTGGCCCAAAAAGTTAACAGCATCCACCCATAGTGTCCCTTGCCCCTTTTTTAGAGACTTTTGGGGGGTGGGAATTGGGAGTTGGGTTTTTGGGGACTTTTGAAGGACAATCGTTGGGGTTAGGGAGGGTCTTGCGGGAGATTATTTTGTTAGGGATATAAATATACTTTTTCAAACTTTATCTGAGCATACCTGTTTTTTACTGCTTGCCTGGTGGGTGGGGGTTTAACGTTGACTGTTTTCCTGAAAGTTTAGTTCCATTTTCTTCCTTTAAGTGTAAATGCCCAAATGTTTTCAACACTAAGTGCCTCTCACAGACTAAGTGAAGTGAATCCAAGAGTCCTAGGACTTTAGTAGTACTACCTTCAGTCTCTCGTCTCTCGTACTAATACTCCATTATACCCCCAAACCACCAAACGCTTATCTTACCTGTAATTTGTGTTTGAAAGTAGGGCTAGACCCAGGGCTGGCTCCACGGGAAACACCGAATAACGTTGGCAATCTTGGTCGGATAAAATTTCCTCATAGCGGTGGTACTAGTGGTGTGACACAGTGGCAGTTGCATGCCTATGAAAAAAAAGAAAATGAAATCTGGTTTGTCCTCCTGAGCAATTCAACGGTACAACTGAGAATATAGCAGGTGACAGAAGTACAGTAGAGCAGTGCCACATTGTAGCCTAACAAATGGTAAAGTATAACTACTAATTCGGTTGAAGTTCTTTCACATTAGCAATGGTTCTTTGTCAAGCAGAGTAAGAATATATCATCGACAACTGTGGAAAGAAAGAATGCGACAGTACAGGGCCTGTGTGGAATTATTGATAACGATATTCAACATAAGGTCTCTGTAGCCAGATACCCGAGAGCCTTGCTGGTCACTATAAATCCATTCACAACAACACTCAATGGGGTTGGTCTGGAAGGTGTCAGGTTTACTCCCCGTGATCCAGTCGATGCAAATATGGTTCCACCTCCAAATGTCACCAACACCCAGAAGTGTAAACACAGGGTGTTCGAGGCATTAGGCGGGGGAGAAAAATAACAAACTAAAATAAAAAATGTGGGATGGGTAAAGGTAGGGTCAGCAGGGAAAGGATACCTGTAACAGAAGACAAGACAGGCATCAGTGAAGTGCTGTCCTAACATACAAGGGTACTCTCATATAGTCTCACTAAATAGTCTGCAAGTCTCCCGCCTACTCATGGGAAATGTAGTTTCATAGTACGGTAGGCGCTTAGGGGCTGCGTAACCTGACAGAAGGTATAGTAGATAGAAAAGGAGAAATTGCTTTTTTTCTAGGTGTCCCCTCACTCACCAGGGTTGCCCCTTGGTGACATGCTTCATCATTGGGGCCATCCCAGTCCTCTACGGCCTGGGGCGTGCTGCGACTTGCGAATTACGTAGGAGCACTTACAAATGACTATGTGTGGTGCAGATAGTGGAGTGGACTAAGTGATGTGTTAAGGGATCAATGTAGAAGCCGAGAGAGAGCCAAGAAATGCAGTCACAGTCAGAGAAAAAGGCAAGGGATACTGTATCTATGTGGTTGTAGTGGTCCTGTTGGAAGTGGTAAGTAAGTTGCCCGCAGAAAAAAAATCCTCCTATTAGCGGCACTCCTCCATTGCAGCCGACGCTTCGTCCACCGATGTTGGTCACCAGAAGACACCCTGTCCACTGCCTGCCTGATGCTGAATTGTGGCTCGCTACTGTGAAGCCTGACTCCATCCTTTTTTCCCCATTGCAGAGACTGAAACCCGGCCTGTAATTATTCAACCAAAAACAGGAAGTGATATAATATTACAACACCACTGATAAATAAATATAAGGTATGTAGGCTGTGGAGTGCAAAAAGTCACAATTTGTTTTTCCTAGTAGACAGTACAATGTTTTTGAAAGTGCGTACTCTGAGTCACCTTTTGAAGGATAAATAAGTATGGGCAAATTAATGTAGCGGATCTTGCCCCTCAAGCTAGGTGTACTGTAAACTGTGTTTTAGAACAAAATTAGATCTTCCTAGCAGTGCTCCCACCCAGACCCTTACTAAAGCCAGTCGCAAAAATGTAGAAGACCCCCAATCAAATCTCAAAAAACGAGGCCTAGCAGAAAACTGGTGACAAAACTTACTTTGAAAGTAAAAGTAGGCCGAAGTACCCTAATTACCCATTACCCACCGTGGATTGCATTCAAACCACTTGCAAGCAACCAAGCAAAAGTAGCCATAGCCAGCATCGCTCCAAGACTCGAAATCCCCCCCACTCAAACACATGCAATAGAAATACTGCTAACCCTAACGAACCCTAAGTTAAGAATAGTGGCAAAGGCTTTCTTTAACTATGCCAAATCCCCCCTTTCCCACCATGGATTTTCTTCAAATGACTTGCAACCAAAATTACACATTCTCACGAGTGCTCTAAGACCCCAGAACTCATTCTGAAAAATCTAGAACACCCCGAAACACACGCAATCCTGCTGCTAGGGCTAACCCTAACGAACCCTAAGTTACAAAAAGTGCCAAAACTAAAGGCTTTTCCGCGCGGATTTTGTCCCAACCACTTCTACCCGGTATTAGACCTTCCCAGGAATGCCCCAAGACCCGTCAACCCACCCGCCAAGAAGCATAACACCCCCAAACAGGCCAAAAGCAAAATCTCATACTTGCAATATTTCTGGGCCTTCGGTCCAAACGCGCTGCGTAGCTAGGCCATAAGTCGGGGTTGGCACGACGGATTTCCTGAAAAGCAAATGCAATCAAGATTAGAGTGTCCCAGCAGTGCTCCCAGACCACGAAACTCACCCTCAAACACCAGGAAGCCCCCCAAACAGGCCCCCAAAAACGCTACATAGAGCAAAATGTCAGAAATAGCCCAAAAAAAAATCGGCCTGGATTTTGTCCCAACCACTTCTACCCGGTATTAGACCTTCCCAGGAATGCCCCAAGACCCGGCAACCCACCCGCCAAGAAGCATAACACCCCCAAACAGGCCAAAAGCAAAATCTCATACTTGCAATATTTCTGGGCCTTCGGTCCAAACGCGCTGCGTAGCTAGGCCATAAGTCGGGGTTGGCACGACGGATTTCCTGAAAAGCAAATGCAATCAAGATTAGAGTGTCCCAGCAGTGCTCCCAGACCACGAAACTCACCCGCAAACACCAGGAAGCCCCCCAAACAGGCCCCCGAAAACGCTACATAGAGCAAAATGTCAGAAATAGCCCAAAAAAAAATCGGCCTGGATTTTGTCCCAACCACTTCGACCCGGTATTAGACCTTCCCAGGAATGCCCCAAGACCAGGCAACCCACCCGCCAAGAAGCATAACACCCCAAACAGGCCAAAAGCAAAATCTCATACTTGCAATATTTCTGGGCCTTCGGTCCAAACGCGCTGCGTAGCTAGGCCATAAGTCGGGGTTGGCACGACGGATTTCCTGAAAAGCAAATGCAATCAAGATTAGAGTGTCCCAGCAGTGCTCCCAGACCACGAAACTCACCCGCAAACACCAGGAAGCCCCCCAAACAGGCCCCCGAAAACGCTACATAGAGCAAAATGTCAGAAATAGCCCAAAAAAAAATCGGCCTGGATTTTGTCCCAACCACTTCGACCCGGTATTAGACCTTCCCAGGAATGCCCCAAGACCCGGCAACCCACCCGCCAAGAAGCATAACACCCCCAAACAGGCCAAAAGCAAAATCTCATACTTGCAATATTTCTGGGCCTTCGGTCCAAACGCGCTGCGTAGCTAGGCCATAAGTCGGGGTTGGCACGACGGATTTCCTGAAAAGCAAATGCAATCAAGATTAGAGTGTCCCAGCAGTGCTCCCAGACCACGAAACTCACCCGCAAACACCAGGAAGCCCCCCAAACAGGCCCCCGAAAACGCTACATAGAGCAAAATGTCAGAAATAGCCCAAAAAAAAATCGGCCTGGATTTTGTCCCAACCACTTCTACCCGGTATTAGACCTTCCCAGGAATGCCCCAAGACCCGGCAACCCACCCGCCAAGAAGCATAACACCCCCAAACAGGCCAAAAGCAAAATCTCATACTTGCAATATTTCTGGGCCTTCGGTCCAAACGCGCTGCGTAGCTAGGCCATAAGTCGGGGTTGGCACGACGGATTTCCTGAAAAGCAAATGCAATCAAGATTAGAGTGTCCCAGCAGTGCTCCCAGACCACGAAACTCACCCGCAAACACCAGGAAGCCCCCCAAACAGGCCCCCGAAAACGCTACATAGAGCAAAATGTCAGAAATAGCCCAAAAAAAAATCGGCCTGGATTTTGTCCCAACCACTTCGACCCGGTATTAGACCTTCCCAGGAATGCCCCAAGACCCGGCAACCCACCCGCCAAGAAGCATAACACCCCCAAACAGGCCAAAAGCAAAATCTCATACTTGCAATATTTCTGGGCCTTCGGTCCAAACGCGCTGCGTAGCTAGGCCATAAGTCGGGGTTGGCACGACGGATTTCCTGAAAAGCAAATGCAATCAAGATTAGAGTGTCCCAGCAATGCTCTCAGACCACGAAACTCACCCACAAACAGACGGAACCCCCCCTAAGAGCACCTCAAAGGCAAGCAAGTCATCAAAAACACAAAAAATTTTCCGCCTCGGATTTGGTCCAAACCACTTTTAGTGCTTCCCAGCAATGGCCCCAGACCCGTCAACTCACCTGCAAAGAGGTAGAACAACACCCCCACAAGTGCTGAGTCTTTCTTCATTGGGCGTAAACCAGCCCTCTGCTTTGATGGAAATAGGAGTCTGGAGGAGGAGGATAGAGGAGCATGTTCTTCTGAACTTGTGAACCTGAGGAATGCAGACAGCGGCACCTTCAAATAAATTAGCAAACAAGTGAAGACAGTTCTGCTGATGGGCTTGTTTTTGTGATTATCTGATTAAAGTTTGAATTATATTAACTGTGCACAACAAAGAAAGACAGACACACAGGAATAAAAGTGAATAAGGATGAAAAAGAAAGTTATTGATTCGTTGTCTCATTTTCAGGGCTCGAAGTCGGTATCACGGTCCAGGAATAAGAATAAGGCTTCGTCATCATACTCTGCGAATTCAGCCAGGGTGAGGTCAGTGCCACCTGACAGAGTAGAAATTCCCTCATCTATTTTGCTGGCCACCTGCTCTTCATCCGGCACGCTCTCTCGTACTCTTATATCTGGTGGTATGAGGTGCTGATTCATCTTGATCATTGTTAACCTCTCCACATTTTTGGGCGAGAGGCGGCTCCGTTTGGGAGTTACAATCCCACCAGCCGCACTGAAAACCCGTTCAGAAGACACACTTGCGAGTGGGCAAGAAAAGTAGTTTAAAGCCAGGTTGGTGAGCTGTGGCCACAATTCTTTTTTCCCATGCCAATACGCCAATGGGTCAGAATTAACATAGACCTCTGTGGAGTCATTCAGATAGTCCTTCACCATCGACTCAAGGTCCTCCTCCAAGGTTCCTCCACTTTGCGTAGCTCTTGCTGTGCCTCTGACCTTTTGAGAACCAAACCCACGCAGAGCTAGCCGATCCTCTTCAGCCTCCAATGTTTCTGTTGTCTTTCGTGCAGATGATCCGGTTGCCGGTGTCTTTAACGGCTGAGAGGTCACTTGTGCCACAGCCACAGGTGCAGAAGTGGATTGTTTTGACTGGGGATGGCCTGCTGATGTACTGCCATTTCCTTCAATTTCCAGCCGTTCTGTTTCAAACTTCTTGGCTGACAAGGCTAGCCAACGTTTGTACTTTGTAACATCTTCATCACCAAAAGGAAAGAATGCTCTGCCTGCCAGCGCCTTTTTGTAGCGTGGATCCAGAATAGTAGCACAAATGTAATGCTGTTCTGAGTGGATCTTTTTAAGACGTTCATCACCTTGTAGGAGCTCTAATAATTGCTCAGCCAGAAGCAAAGAGTCTTTCTTTTTGTCATCTTTTCCAAACACAGAACACACCTCCTTCAGTTGGTCCTCCAGCATGTACAACAATGGGATAGCTTTTCCCAAATTAGAGTCCTCCTTGCTGACTGCACGCGTGAAGACCTCAAAAGGACGAAGCATGCGTGTTAGGCTTTCAACTATGTTCCATTGCGGCCCACCCATCCTCAGCTCCTCTATACCCTCTTTCAAGAAATATTGATCTAGTTGCGTATACTGCTCATACAGACGCTCAAGCATGTAGAAGGTTGAGTTCCAACGTGTTACCACCTCCTGGATGAGTGCTTTCACTGGCATTTGACATTGATATAGCATGCTCCTCAGCTGCTTCCGGGCCTTAAAAGAATGCCTGAAATGCTTGCAAATTTTTCGGCAGTTCTCCAATACACTGTACGCTGCACTGCGTTTATTACCCAAGAATTTTTGGACAACCAGGTTTATACAGTGCGCCAAACACGGCACTCTGAAATAGTAACCGTCCCTCATGGCCTTAACTATATTGGAGCCATTGTCCGTGGAAACATAACCAACCTTGCGTTTTAGTGGGGACAGACAGTTAAGGACCTTTGTGTTAAAGACATCCAAAATGTTTTCTGCTGTGTGACGTTTCTCCAAACCAAACATGGCTAGTGTTGCATGTTTCCGAGCACCTTTAAAAACAATGTTAGTGTCAACACCTGAGTTTAGCTTTGCTTTAGCCCCTGAAAAAGAGACCCAGTGTGCAGTGATGCACATGTAATCAGCGCCTGCGCCACTGGTCCACATGTCTGTTGTCAGATGTATAGTGTGAACAGCACTCTTCTGCAAAGCTGCCCCAATCACCTTCAGAACATCTTCATGTAGTGCTGGAACCGCAACTCGGGCAAAATAGAACCGGCTAGGAACCTTCCATTTAGGGCAGAGCGCTGTCACTAATTCTAGAAAACCAACCCCTTCTACAAAAGAAAAAGGGAGAAGGTCCAGAGCTAGCATTTTAGCCAGCTTAGTGTTATACAGACGGGTCATTGGGTGGTTGCGTTCATATTGCGCTTCTGTAAACAACATCTTTTTAATGTTGCCCTGGACCAATGATTTACGGGATGATGATGATCTCTTCGACCCAGTTACGCTCGCTGATGAACTTTCCCGCATTGATGTCTCACTCTCTCCCACACTCTTAGTGTGGCTCCCATGGGGTGTGCTGCTGACATGGGAACTGGGTGTAAGTGAAGTGTTTGAATCGTCTTCTTCTACCTCCTCGTCATCAGCAGATGACAAATCAACGTTTTCATTACGTGCAATTCCGGCTTTCTTGACCGCCTCTAGGTGCGGAAACCATTGGACAGCGTGCCTTCTCTCAAGATGACCTCTCTGGCCTCCGGTACCATAGTTAGAACCAAGCTTACCACGACTAAATCGAAGCTTACAAAGGCTACAAATGGCTACGTTTTCCTTTTTTGGGCAAACACTAAAGAAGTCCCAAACTGGAGACTTGAAATGTCTTCGGGGGCCGGAGGAGGCGGCGATACTGGTGGTGGTGGTCCTGCTGCTAATGACAGATGAAGTGGAGGATGTGGATTGCCGAACTTCAGTACGTTTTGCACTTTCACCACCACAAATTGAGGTCGAGGACGAGGTGGGTACCTTCTTGCGAAGAAATATGGAAGCGGTAGGTTTTGGTGTACTACTTAACTCCAAATCTAATGATTCCATTTCCATTGCCTCCTCGCCGACATCATCATCACGCTCAGCAGCTTCTCGGGATAGGGTCAAAATGTCTCTTTGCTGCATGCCCGGTGGGGCTGCAGTGACCTTTGTGATGACTGGCTCGTCGTCATCGTGAGAGGCTTCATCACCAGCAGTATCTGTCACTTCTTGTTGAGCCTCATCACACTCCATAGGTTTGAGTTTTTGGACGACCTTCCTTTTACGCTTAGGTAGCGGTGTCAGATCATGGTGTGCCTCACTGTCAGACCGCAGTTGTGGTTCCCAAGACGGATCACTTGCATCAGAACGAGGTGGGCTTGAAGAAGATGTAGACACCCCCCTTGATCTTTTCCTTGCTAGGGATGTGGAAGACAATGAATGATCATCAGGAGGAGTGGCTTCCAATGATACCTCAGCTTCATTGTCGATTTCCAAATGTGCCCCTACTTCGGGAGGAACAACTATTGTGGGCACTTGTGAACCTCCATGCACCTTTGCTTGCGCATCTCCTTTTGCTGCCTCTCCTTCCACATGTACTTGGGCGTGTACTTGCACATGGTGTTGTTGTTGCGGCTGTGGTTGTTCAACACTTGTCAGATGAGTTACAACAACCTGTGTTGATTCAGGGACATTGCTGCTACTTTCTTGCGATGAGCCAACATCACTGGTCGATGGTGATTGGAGAAGTACACTGACTGCCTCTGAAGCACTCAAGGGCTTTGACTTAAGTTGGCGTGGTGGTGGAGGCACTGAACCCAATGGAGCAGGGGTGCTGCTCTCAGCTTGGTCCCCAGCAGATCCTGCTGCTGCAGGCGTACTTTTTTTTTTGCTCCCAAAAAAAGTGGCGGGTGGCACACCAGCCTCCTTGGTAACTTGCTTCTTCTGCTCCTTACTAGCAACTTTCTTGCTAGAGGAGCTACGGAGAACTTTCTTTGGGGGCGGGGCCATCTTCTTCAGAGCAGGTCAGACAGCAGGCCGCAGTTGCACGAATTGTAGAGTTGTCTGAGGCCAGACGTGACGTCGCGTGACGTTATGCTGCACACACACACCGCTGCAGGACTTCTTCCTGGCACTGGTGGTTCTCTTGAGTCTTGTGCACCTAAAAAAAATGGAAGACAGAGGAACATCAGTTCAGTTATAGAGCACAAAAAAATCGAAAAACAATGCAAAATCTGCACAATCCCAATCCATCCATGCCCTCCATAATGTTTAAATTCAAGACAACCCACAGAAAGACTAGGCCCATGCAAGACTCACTACCCCTGGGCATAAATAAAGGTTGAAAAGTAGGCAAAATGGTTGGAGGCCTAACAACAAAGCCTGCATTTAAAATGGCCACTTCCTGCCAGCACATGGCCAGTGCCTGTAGCTGCACTCAAAATGGCCACCAGCCACATGGCATGTCCCTCCCCATGAACACCCCCAAAAATCGAAAAACACTGCAAAATCAGCACAATCCCATTCAATCCATGGCCTCCATGATGTTTAAATTCAAGACAACCCACAGAAATACTAGGCCCATGCAAGACTCACTACCCCTGGGCATAAATAAAGGTTGAAAAGTAGGCAAAATGGTTGGAGGCCTAACAACAAAGCCTGCATTCAAAATGGCCACTTGCCTGCCAGCACATGGCCAGTGCCTGTAGCTGCACTCAAAATGGCCACCAGCCACATGGCATGTCCCTCCCCATGAACACCCCCAAAAATCGAAAAACACTGCAAAATCAGCACAATCCCATTCCATCCATGGCCTCCATGATGTTTAAATTCAAGACAGCCCACAGAAAGACTAGGCCCATGCTAGACTCAAATACCCCTGGTGAAAAGGCCACAAGTACAGGCCCAAAAATCGAAAAACACTGCAAAATCAGCACAATCCCATTCCATCCATGGCCTCCATGATGTTTAAATTCAAGACAGCCCACAGAAAGACTAGGCCCATGCTAGACTCAAATACCCCTGGTGAAAAGGCCACAAGTACAGGCCCAAAAATCGAAAAACACTGCAAAATCAGCACAATCCCATTCAATCCATGGCCTCCATGATGTTTAAATTCAAGACAACCCACAGAAATACTAGGCCCATGCAAGACTCACTACCCCTGGGCATAAATAAAGGTTGAAAAGTAGGCAAAATGGTTGGAGGCCTAACAACAAAGCCTGCATTCAAAATGGCCACTTGCCTGCCAGCACATGGCCAGTGCCTGTAGCTGCACTCAAAATGGCCACCAGCCACATGGCATGTCCCTCCCCATGAACACCCTCAAAAATCGAAAAACACTGCAAAATCAGCACAATCCCATTCCATCCATGGCCTCCATGATGTTTAAATTCAAGACAGCCCACAGAAAGACTAGGCCCATGCTAGACTCAAATACCCCTGGTGAAAAGGCCACAAGTACAGGCCCAAAAATCGAAAAACACTGCAAAATCAGCACAATCCCATTCCATCCATGGCCTCCATGATGTTTAAATTCAAGACAGCCCACAGAAAGACTAGGCCCATGCTAGACTCAAATACCCCTGGTGAAAAGGCCACAAGTACAGGCCCAAAAATCGAAAAACACTGCAAAATCAGCACAATCCCATTCAATCCATGGCCTCCATGATGTTTAAATTCAAGACAACCCACAGAAATACTAGGCCCATGCAAGACTCACTACCCCTGGGCATAAATAAAGGTTGAAAAGTAGGCAAAATGGTTGGAGGCCTAACAACAAAGCCTGCATTCAAAATGACCACTTGCCTGCCAGCACATGGCCAGTGCCTGTAGCTGCACTCAAAATGGCCACCAGCCACATGGCATGTCCCTCCCCATGAACACCCCCAAAAATCGAAAAACACTGCAAAATCAGCACAATCCCATTCCATCCATGGCCTCCATGATGTTTAAATTCAAGACAGCCCACAGAAAGACTAGGCCCATGCTAGACTCAAATACCCCTGGTGAAAAGGCCACAAGTACAGGCCCAAAAATCGAAAAACACTGCAAAATCAGCACAATCCCATTCCATCCATGGCCTCCATGATGTTTAAATTCAAGACAGCCCACAGAAAGACTAGGCCCATGCTAGACTCAAATACCCCTGGTGAAAAGGCCACAAGTACAGGCCCAAAAATCGAAAAACACTGCAAAATCAGCACAATCCCATTCCATCCATGGCCTCCATGATGTTTAAATTCAAGACAGCCCACAGAAAGACTAGGCCCATGCACCACTCACTACCCCTGGTCAAGGCCCCAACAACAGGTCAAAAATCGAAAAACAAAAAATTTTACAAAAAAAAAAATCGAAAAACACAGAAAAATCAGCACAATCCCAATTCATCTATGGCCTCCATGATGTTTAAGTTCAAGACAACCCACAGAAAGAATCAGTCCACCCACCACTGAGTACCCCTGGGGAAAAGGCCCCAAAACAGCCCAAAAATCGAAAATCCCAAAATTTTAGTTGCAGCAACTGTAATGCCCCAAACAAACTTACTTGTAAAATTTCTAATCCAACAGTGATCCAAAGAAAGTCAAAAAGGCCTCAAATCCAAAGATCCAGCAGCATCCACAAAAAGTAATCCTTCCAGGTCCACATCCGAATGAAAAGTGACCAGGAGATGGACAAAGCACTGGGAGGAGCCTGCTGAACAGGAACAGGAAGTTGAAGACTATGGGGCACTTCCTTCCTCCCACCCCCCTGCCCCCCTCCCCAAAATGGACTCCTCGCTAAAAAAGTGCAGGCAAATGTCAAACTAAGGAGTTATTCACATAAAAATCATCATTTCTAGAAGGTTTATGCTGCTTGCTGGTGGATTTCTTGTGCAGAATTGCAAATTTATATTTTCGCTCGCCGCATCTCAAATCTCGCAATTGCGAAGTACCGCGAGACGTGATCTCGCCGTACTCGCGTTGACAAACTATCGCTGGCAAGCCGCGATGACGTAATCGCGCTCGCCAATTCCCGCGGGATCACACAGCAAGATCCAAAATGGCGCAGCACTCGCAAACTATCGAAAAAAACAACTCGGCAAACGATGATAAACGCCGCGCGCCGCAAAAATTGTATCACCAACGCCGCGCGCCGCCAAAAAAATCCGCTGCATGCGAATTTGCGGATTTTGCGGGAAATCCGCAAATCTCGCGGATTGCGGATTTCCCGAAAATCCGCAAAATCCGCGAGCGGAACGGATTTTCCGCCCACGCTTAATTGGAGGAGGACATTTTAGATATTGTGCTGTCTCCTGTGCCCAGGGGTCCCCATGTTGGAAAATCCGGTTTGTACATTCAAGAAACAGATACTACTGGTCACTTTGAACTATCAGAGTCAGCTCTGGGTGAAGATGTTCCTGAGGTTTTGAATGAAGTTGAATAACGGCCCCACAGTGAGCATGATGCTTCGCAGTTTGACCAGTTGGGGATTTTCTCAGGCATTGAGTCTATTTTTCCAGAATCCCAGCCCCGGTCACCCTCAGCTTACTTTTGACTCTTCATTGGGGCCACAATGTGGGCAGTGGGTGTGGGTTGAACATTCTGCTCCCTCACTGCCCACAGTTGGCGGCAGCTCGGTGCAGGCTGCTGGAGTTGGCAAGTTGGCAGCGGCTTCTGGCAAGAGCGGCTGGAAGTTTGCATCATCTACAGTCTCTCAGCCAGCATCTGGTGTTTCCAGGCTTGGGAATACGAAGCAGGTTGCGGCTTTTGGTAATGTATCAGGTAAACAAGGCGGATCAGGTGCGGATTTCTGTGTAACGGCTCGGTACTCCGAGCAGTGGCCTGTGACCAATTGGAAGTTTTATAACAGTGGGGTGGAGGCTGGGGAAATGGCAGGAAGTAGCAATGCTGAGTTTGAAATATCTGATGAGCATTTTGATCGAGGGTTAGTGACTGAAAATATAAATTAAGGGTTTCTTGTTGAAGGTTTTGATGTTAATGCACGTACATTGAGTCACGAGCATGTTTTGTCAAAGGGGGATTCAGGGGCAAACAATTCTTCTAGTATGTTGCAGAAGTCTAGAGCAGACAGTGAGATGGATCAAGAACGGCATCACGGTCATCGTCGGCCTGATGACCCACAGGAATTTCAAAAGCGTGCTGTCAGTTAATGACAGGTAAGCCTCAGTGGTGGGCTTCTTGGCACAACCTTTGGCATGCAAACATGATGCATGTTCTGTGGGTATGGTGATTCACCTGTGAATGAGGTTTTGGGGTTGAGGGTAGGGGAGGACGTGGTGAAAGTAACGGATCAGTCATCGTTAATTAGCAGTGTTGCAGGGACAAATAAAGCTACAAGTCAAGATAAACAGGTTTCAGGCGTAGATAAATCCAGTTTGGGGCAGGAATCGGCACATTGATAATAACATTCATAAGAAGCTCCCTATATATGGGTTTAGCTATGCCATTGGGGATGCATCTTGCAGATAAAACAAAGAAGAGAATTTGGCAACGTGAGTTTGTTGATGTTTTCAAACTCCTTCGTAGAGACATTCAAGCTAAAGAGTGGTCCAAAGAGGAAGAATGGGACCTTTCTAGATGTCCCAGAGTCCCTAAGCCTATTGAGAATTGGACGACTGCATTTTTAATATATGCGAGTGTATATTGTGAGAGACATCAAGATAGGGCTGTTGCCATGTTCAAATACATGGATATTATTCTCAAAGCACAATTGCACTTCGGTGGCTTTGCATGGCTCAGCTATATGAAGAATTCAGGGCTAGAGTCAGTATTTTTCATGATAAACCTTGGGGTGAGGTGGATCAGGAACTTTGGCTTCAGTGGATGACCTCTACTCAACCGCCTGCGACGGCCCATACTGCAAGTGGTCTTCCAATTACTTAGCGGCCCTTTCTGCCTCGCCCCACCCAAATTGGGGAGGGTGGGTTTGGTAGAAGACAACTGCCAATATCTGGCTCCTGTTGGAATTTTAACCGGTACATATGCACAAGGCAATTCTGGAGGGTCAAGCATGAATGGTCCCAATGTGGAGGAAAGCATGCCATTACACAATGTTTCGCACCAATTAAGCTACAGCTACTGATACCATGGCTGGATGAGTATCCAGACTCAGAAATTGCTTCTAAACTTTATTGGTATAAGAAAACAAGATGGTCCTGGACATATTTAGAAGAACACAAATCAATGTATGAATTGTTATGTACACTTAAAGGAACAAATCCTGCAGGAAAAAAAGAGGGGAGATGGAAAAACAATAAACAGCAGGATACATGTATTAATTGTTCATAGTACCCAACATCCTTATTAAAGAGTAAATCTTTTCATCGGTCACAATATTTCACTTTATTTACAACATATATAAAACATATGTACACAAATACAGTTTTAATAAAATGCGAGAAACTTCCAGATGCAGTAAAGTATGTGAAAAGAAGGTGCTCAAGTGATTAGAAGAAGGAAAATATTCAAAAGCGAAAATTCTGATAATTTAAGCTCAACTAAAATGTGATTCTTCTAGTCGAACTACAAAGAGGCCTGCCCGTACAATCTTCAAAATCCAATTAAACAGGGGCAGAATCTAGGAGGTGACAAGGACACGGGAACATGGGAACAAGGTGCAGACCTCAAAATGGCGGGGGAAAAACCGTCGACGTTTCGACCCTGGCGCATTACGGGGTAAATTGACACCTCTGCTGTTGGTCTTCTTCAGGACTGGACAGTGCGGAAGAGGGGCAGGGATAAACCAAGGTTGCAATATGAAACTAATACTAATGAAACTGAAATACTAATCCAATGTAGTATTAATATCAAACAAGTGGAAATTATCCTGTAGTTGATCCAAAACGTCAAACATTCATGGCCAGAAGGATTTGAAGATGGTCGGGCGGCAGTGGCAGAATTATAATACGATTGGCAACATCACCGGCACTTAATCTCCGATATGTCCCTGTCATCAAAAGACTAGGGTTCCATGCAGGAATAATCCCAATAATCGGGGAAAATGCCAATTTGGTTCCTACTCGGTACACGGGGGCATCAACAAGGCAATATTTTCTTATACTAATTGATTCCCAGGTCCTTTGACTTATAGGGTTAACCCCATTTATTGAATGGTCTAAACTTTATTGGGGATTTTACAGATGGCTTCAAGATAGGTTTCCAAGGGCCACCATATAATAGATGGACCGACGGCTTGAAATCTGCCAAAGAATTGCCGCATATTGTTCAGAAGAAACTGGATGTTGGTTAAAAGCTGGCAGGATAGCATGTCCTTTTAGTCAGTGTCCCTTGCAGAATTTGATATCCCCTTTGGGCGTAGTTCCCAAGAAATTGGCTGGAGAATTTAGATTAATTCATCATCTATTGTGGCCGGAAGGCCAATCTATTAATGATTACATTTCCCCTGCTGACTCTAATGTCTCATATGCTTCTGTTGATGATGTGTTACGATTGGTACGGATGGTTGGGACTGGTGCTGAACTAGCAAAATGCGATATTCAGTCAGCTTTTTGTATATTACCTTTACATCCATCAGATTTTGAGCTCCTGGGCATGTTTTTTAATGGAGCATTTTATGTAGCCAGAGTCCTCCCTATGAGTTGTTCATTGTCTTCTGCTCTGTTTGAAATGTTTAGCACTTTGTTACAATTATGTTTTTCGAAGAGAAGTGGTCAAAAACATGTTTGTCATTATTTAGATGACTTCATGTTCATTGGGGAGGCACATTTAGATCAGTGTCACAGAGTTTTATGCATTTTTCAGGACATGGCTGAGGAGTTCGGTGTTCCGCTGACTCTGGAAAAAACTGAAGGTCCTTGTACCAAACTCACTTTTTTGGGTATAGAGAACGACACTGAAGTTATGACGGCTCGTTTGCCGGTGGCAAAGGTGAGCAAAATCAGGTCATTTCGGTTGGAGGTTATTGACAAAGACAAAATTGAGCTCAGGCAGGCTCAGTATTTGTTGGGCTACCTAAACTTTGCTTGTCGGGTGGTCAGGGCTGGCAGAACTTTTTGCAGACAGTTGGGGATGGCAATGTCAGGAGCATACCTCCCTCATCACAGGATTAGAATTACTAAAGCCATCAGGGAAGACCTTTTAATTTGGCTAACATTTTGGGAAGATTTCAACGGACTCTTTCTCTTTTTTGTGGAGGATAACACTGTTTGGCAGTTTTAGTTATTTTCAGATGCTTCTGGGGCCCATGGTTTTGGTTTGTTGTGGGAGGGCCGCTGGTGTGCAGAGAAATGGCATGATCTTTAGGTCCAACAAGTATGTACTATTGCTTTTCTGGAATTGTTTCCTCTCATTGTGGCTTTGCTAGTCTGAGGAGAGGAATTTCAGGACAGGTGCATGCAGTTTCATATCGATAATATATCTGTGGTGGATCTCATTAATAACCAAAAAGCAAAAGATCTACGGCTGCTACGCCTTGTGCGGGTTTTCATGCTACAGAGCCTCAAATTGAACATTGTTTTCAGAGCTAGGCACATTCCGGGCATTAACAATTCAATTGCAGACGCGTTGTCTCGCTTTAATTGGCAGAAGTTCCGCAATTTGGCGTCGGGCGGACAACTTCAAAACTTCGATCCCTCAAGACATCTGGATGCTTGGGGAATGAGGATCATAGATTTGGTCGAAAAGTCTATAGCTCCTTCCACCAGACACAGTTATCAACAGGCCTGGGCTGAATTTTTAAGTTATGCTTAAATCTCACAGCTTTGACGGGACATCAGTTGGTAACAAATGTTTCATTTTGCAGTTTGTGTTGTATTTGATTAGCAGGGGTTTGTCTCACACAATCATTTCTGGCAAACTGGCTGAGATTTCTTTTTATGGCCAATTGTGGTAGAGTCAAGATTTGGTGGGGCATTTTCTGTTAAGTCATATGTTGAAGGGTTTTAATAGAGAACGCTCTTATTCTTTGCCGTTGCGTTAACCAGTTACTTTTGTTCTTTTGCAGCAGTTGTTAGTACAATTACCAGTTTGCTGTTATGACATGTGAGAGGTTTCTCATTTTAGGCTTTGCATGATATGGGTATTTTTTGGTGCTTTTAGGTTTCCAGAATTGTTGGGTTGAGGGATCAGATGGGTATTCAGACCAGTGAGGTTCATGTTCAAGGAGGAAAAATGAGGATTCTATTGAGGAGGTATAAAACGGATCAACTGGGAAAAGGCACATGGATTCATTTAAACAGTAGTGGTGTGCAGGAATGCTGACCTTTGGGGGAATGGGAGTAATTTGTGAGTTCTGCTGAGTTTCAGCCTGGGGTTATATTCTCTAATCGCAATGGGAATAAGATTACCAGTGCTCATTTATTGGCTGTGTTGCGTAAATCTTTGATTTTGCTTGGGAAAAAAACCCTTACTGTTTGGGACTCACTCTTTCTGTACAGGGGCAGCTACTGAAGCGGCCAGATTGGGTTGGGGTTGGGAGGACATTTAGAGGATTGGTAGGTGGAAATCTGCTTGCTGTACTCACTATGTCAGGAAATATTAGCAACTGTTTACGCCATGGCTGCAGGCTAATTTGGTTTTTTGCACCTAGGTTGTGTCAAAAGTTTGTTGTCAACGAAAATGCAAACATGGATTGTAGGCTACTCCTTCATTAAATGGTCAGCCATCTTTGCAGAGCAGCAGATATACGTCATAGCGCTTGGACTTCCCAGCAAAGGTCACAAAGTTTTCTGGAAAGGAAAAGGTGGGATGAGGTGGGAGGGTTTGTTTCCCATGTTATCAGAGCTGTTGTGATTTGTTAATTATTCGCTTAGGCGAAAACAATTTTTTACCCTTGTCTGGTCTATCCCTTTTAAAAAGAATGAAATTGGACTTAGCATTGCTAAAGAACAATTGGGTGGGTACGTCGTTGGTATGGTCAGAATTTATTTACAGGCACCACTGGAGGGGGGCTTGCAATCACGATGCAATGGAAAAGGCTCGCAGGAAGCTAAATCGTGCAATGAAATTCTTTTGCCATGCAATGGGTATTAAGGTTTTGACCCAGGATAATATCACAAGTGTTGACGATCATCTTTTTTGGGAAGATGGGGTCCATTTATCCCAAATGGGTCACGCAGTTACATAATGGTATTGAGGGATTTGTTGGCAGGTTTTTGGAACAAAAATCTTTGGTGCCCTAAAAATTCAATGTCATTTTCTGTTATCCCAAGCTCTGGGGGTGGGGCTGGGAAAACTCTTTGCTTTTCCTGGGTGGCACTTTTTTGGGGGGTTTGGATATTCTGGAGCGGGCTTATCCTTCCCTCTGGGGTGGGGGAGGGAGGCCGAAAAAGAATTATAGATAAAATAAAAGGAGGAGAAAGGAAATCATGGGATTGTGCGGTACATGGGGTATTTCTGACAGTCTTGTTAGGAATATTTTTGTTTCTATTTATGATAAATGGTTTAAAGCATAATGCCAATTTGGAATTTTTCATATAACAATGTTTGCTTTAAGGAAGAGTATTTCTGTTTACCTGTCTTAATAAAGTGACCTTTTCTGCTAAGTCAACAACGATGTGTGGATTGTTGTTATTGGGCGAATGATGTTTAGCAGATATAATGGAATCTTTTCTGATTAACACCATGTGAGCGTATTCTGCACGTGCATGACTAGGGGCAGTCCTAATTTGTGGCACAGCTGATCCTGAAAGAAACGCATTCCTTAATTGTACTCTAAATATGGGCATTTCGAAAATGCCCTGCAGATATTGCTAACGCTGGGTATTCCCCACATGTTTTTTAAAGACTCCCTCAATTGTAAGGTAGAGAGATTTCACAAAAGCATCAAAAAACAACTCGCCTCTCCTAAAACTAAAGATGGAAAGCAAATGTGGACTCTGGGTAACACAGCAGGCTATAACTGGCCTGTAGGGCTATCTTGCAGTGCCCACAGGCCTGGTCTGACAGGTCAATGTGTGGGATTGGTTTTGTGGAGGTTTTGGGTCTGTTTTATTGTCTCAGTCTCCGGTTCTTGCTGTTTATTTCCTCACAATTACCACAAACATTGCTTATACAAAGCAAAAACGCATACAATATCAGGTACAAGTTCAAAACTGCCCCAGTGTTCAAACATAACCCCCTTTTTTAACTTTCTGATTTACTAATAAAGGCCACTTTTATTTTGGTGCCCGCGCTTATTTTTTGTCGCAGTCCGATCCTGTAACACAGATATGCAGAAACGGCAAGTTGGGAGGGTGGGAGACTCCTACCATCAGGGAACAGTGGCAGACAGCAGAAATGTGGGAGACCAGTAATATAAATGTCTATTCTATTTTACCCTACACTTTACTTTTTTATCCAACATATAGCTTTGCAACAATTCCAAATATTTTCACAGGATTTCGAAGCATTCGGGCTACCACTCCTGATGGGCACACCTTTGCCGACATACCTGAGTGGCATGTCACTTTATTACAAATATGCATGCAAAAAGCATTACATTTAGGGGAAGCTTGCTTCTTAAGGAAAGTTCTAATAACACAACAGCCAAGGGGAGGATGTGGCCTAACGGCCAGAGCAGTTTTTGTGCCCTTATGTTCCGCAACTGGTGCTCTGCAAAGCAATCTGAATCCTTTCTGTCAAGTTTGCACTATGCGAAACCGCAAAGAAAAAAGAACGCTGCGATTTATACTGAAAGACTCATCAATATGTCACTACACTCCATGCGACGCCAGGAAGCTTTACCGCGGATGCCCTCAGACCAGTGTACGCTGCAGCCCCATCATCTGTGCTCATTGCACTCTTCACTGACCCATGTGGTTCTGATAAATGGCTCTGCTGTATGCACCCAACCGTTGATGTGTGCCCCAAGTTCTGGGCCCTGAACTGAATTCTAATACATATCACCCGACCCCAACAAGGAAGAAGTACGTCTGCCGCACTTAAAACTACCATTAGATTTTTTTTCCTGTTTCACTTAGTTTTCCTGCCTTTATTATAGGTACTCGTGAAGTATTGCCATGGTGACATTGTCTGGAAGGATGCGGTATAAAGCGAACTTTACACTCACATCTTCCTTTACAAGTAACCATTTGTTTTTCAGTGCATAGCAGTGAAGAATAATACGTACCATGTCAGACAGAAGTCAGTGCAATGATTTTTAGACCGCCATCGTCGATTTGAATTACTACCGGCTGATTATGAATCAGCTGGTCGAAATTGAAGCCGGACGGTCATTCTGGTTGGCTTCTGATGTGCTCAAGGAGCCTTTCGGGCAGTCAGAGTCCGGACCGTAATCCCAAAGGGTGGCCTATCTACCCCTGGGTTTACGATGCACGGGTTCCGGCTAAGCATGGGCGGAAAATCCGTTCCGCCCGCGGATTTTGCGGATTTTCGGTAAATTCGCAATCCGCGAACGCTCGCGAATTTACAGAAAATCCGCAAATTCGCACGCAGCGGATTTTTTTTCCTTGGTGATACAATTTTGTGGCGTGCGGTGTAAGTTCGCAATTGCGAACGTGTAGGTGCGGCGGGCAGCAACAATCTCGCGAAATTACAAAAATTGCAATTCTGCACAAGAAATCCACTAGCAAGCAGCATAGATCTTCTGAAAATGATGACTTTTATCAGAATAACTCCTCAGGTTGACATTTGCCTGCACTTTTTTGGATTTGAGGCCTTTTGACTTTCTTTGGATCACTTTTGGATTAGAAATCAACTTTCACAAGTAAGCTTGTTTGGGGCATTACAGTTGCTGTAATGCTGTTCTGCAGAAAAACGAGTTTTGCAAAAGTGAAAGCATTCAGCAGGTGCAAAAGTTCAAACTCATCATTAGTAACCATTCTCTGTAGTGCTTCCTGACTGGGGCCCCTCCAGAGTTCAGTTGCTAGTTGCAACAATTGTATGACCCTGCTCTGACCCTCACAGCAGGCTCATAGAATAGCTACAAGTAGGCCACAAAGGTCCTGGAAAAAAAAATTGCACTGCAACAGAAAGCAAATTACAGATAAGGGAGCAGGTGCCAGACTGGAATTTTAAAACAGTGACACATTAATAAATCAACCCCAAATTAATTTTTGTCAGTTGAAGCAGGACAGTTGTGCTTGCTTTTTCCCCCCATAATCTATAGTGATGATGAACCAGAGGGTGGCATTGATGTACCAGAGGGTGGCATGGGTGAAACAGAGGGTGGCAGGGGTGAAACAGAGGGTGCTGGGAACCTGTGATGATGAACCAGACGTAGAAACAACATAATCGCGACCGTTGCGAGCCGAAATGTAAGTTCGCAATTGCAAACTGGTACAAAACCCTCGCGAACTGGCAGAAATCCTTGCGAACACAAAAAAAATCCACAAATTCGCGAGAATTTGCGGATTTTGCGGATTGCGAGTTCGCAAATTCGCAAAATTCACGAACGCCAGATTCGCAAAATTCGCCCATGCTTAGTTTCGGCACGGTTTCCATGCCGGACTTGCCGACATGAAAAGCCTGTCGGAAAGCATGTTTTGCAGCCCCTAGCAGGGCCCCCTTGTATTGTATTGTATTGTAATTGCATTTATATAGCACTTACTACCCCTGACGAAGCGTCAAAGCGCTTTTCGGCAAGTAGCACGCTACTCCGGGACCCATAGAGGATTAGTGTTGAATTAATATAGCAAAACATGCAAGTACATTTTAAGTGGTGGATATGTTAGTCAGTTATTTGGATTTGGAATGATAGCAGAAGGATAGAGGAGCAAATAAGGTTTGTATTTATATAGTGCTTGTTACCCCTGATGGGGTGTTGAAGCACGCTACTCCGGAAGCCCTTAAAGAATTAGTGATGAATTAGTATGGTGAAATATGAAAGTAATTTCAGTGGTGGATATTAGTAAGTTATTTGGAGTGAGAAGGATAGTGGAAGGATAAAAGGGGAAGAAAGGGTTGCATTCATATAGCACTTGTTACCTCTGATGGGGTGTTGAAGCACGCACTCCGGAACCCATAAAGGATAAGTGGTGCATTAGTATAGTTGAATATGGATGGGGGCCGAAGGGGCACTTATGGTGCCCCCAGTTAATTCTTGCACCCCCTGACAGGCAAGGTGCAGGCCTGCCATGGGGTGCAGGTATTAACACCACCTCCCATATCTATATGGGAGAATGTACTACGGCCATTTTCTGGCCATAACACACGCTCCCATAGGAAAATGTCGTAATGTGACTGAACAGTGTCCCACCCAACATCGTAATCGGCCCATATGTGTTGAAAGCCTAGGCCATCTATGTTGGTATTGGAACTTGTGACATGCAGACCACCACATGTGGAGCATCGCATGTCACTTCGGCGATTGTGCAAACTAAGGCAACTCAGAACTCTTCTCAATTCAGTTTGAGGGGGAATAGATGCACGAGGACGGTTTACTTCATAACTTATTGTTTAGCTCTTCATCCCCCTCATCTGTTGATTCTAAGGGCCATATGTATCAACAAACCCTTTTGCGATTCCTAAATAGCGATTTTTAAGGAATCGCTATTTAGGAATCGCAAAATGGTATGTATGAAGAAAATCGCTATTTTTTAGCGATTCCTTAATCTTCCTTATTTGCGAATTCGCATTTTGCGAAATCGTAATTAAGGAATAATTCCCAATGCATTCCTATGGGCCAGGATGCCCATAGGAATGATTGCGAAATAATTCTCAAATTGCGAATTCGCAATTTGCTAATCGCAATTTGAGAATTATTACAAGGGTACAGGGGTGTCTCAAAGACACCCTGCTGCACCCCTTACATGTACATGTGTGTGTGCATATGGTGCACATACATGCCCTATGGGCATGTGTGTGCATCACATGCCACCTTCAAATATGCCAAATTGTGTATTTTTGAAGAATTCGCAAGTTACCATCAACTACAAGTTGGTGGTAATTTGTAAATTCTTAACCATAATTCGCAAAACAAAAATGCTACATACATAGCATTTAAGGAATCGCAAAATTGCGATTCCTTAAATGCTATGGCAAAATAAGGAATCGCAAAACTTTGCTATTCCTTATTTTGCGAATGTTTGATACATCCTAAAACATGCAAAAAGGCCGTTTGCGATTCGCAAAGGCGGAAATTCTGCGAATTTCGGCCTTTGCGATTCACAAAAGGCTTGATACATAAGGCCCTAAGTGCTATTAATTGGAGGTGTAATTACCCTCTTTTTTATAATATGAAAATTATGAACATGAGTAGCATGAGAGCTGAGTGAATAATGCCTGCATTAAACCCTTGTGCGTTAGACTACCCTATTCGCCAGCAGCTAGCTCTCAACTTCCAAAGCAAAGCACACATTTGCAAAAAAAAATGCAATCTTGTTTGCCTTGTACTCCGTCTCTCTCGCCCCTATTATCATCAATCCAGTTTTCTTTTAATTGTCCTTCTCATGGCTGCCGCCCCTTCACGCTGTGCCTCGAGGCACTCGCTCTTCCCATGCCCGCATAATTAAACCAATGTGGAGCTTTAGTTCATTTGTGTCAAGTGAGTGTTTTACAAACACAGATGCAGAGAGCCAGGCCTTGAAAATGTTTGACATGTAAATTAGGTAACAAGACCATGTAAACTATAGCAAACTCTCTTCAAAAGTCAAAGAAGTGTTTTTCTTTAACATGCAGAACCTTTTTGCTTAAATCACATCTACTTTCCATCGAATCCCTGATATTTGTCCCGTTCATTTAATCCCTCCCTCTGTTCTCCACTCACCACATAATTTAACACCAAACCACATATTTCATTTCAACAACACAATTAAACAACACTTACATACATCCAATCCACACCATAAAATTCCACATCATGCCACAAAATTCAACAGCACACCCATGCAGTTAAACTCCACTACATACCTGGGGGAGGAGTCTCATGCCGCTAGCCCAAAATACAGAGCCTGCAGGACTGTGGGTAACATTTGTGCTCAGGAACTCGTGGGGAATGGCGCTGAAGAAGGCTCAAATCGCCGAAATGCATCCGCCTTTAATATCTCTGTGCACCTGAGTAATAAAGAGAATCCTTTGGAACCCCCTCTGGCCTCCGCTGCAATTCTTTCGAGATGAGTGGGTTTTTTGGATATTTTTGCGCCAAGCCAGGAGCGCGTACGGACAGCCCTGTCATCAAAAGTGACCCGGATTCAGACTGGTAACCAGCTGCTTTGCAGTGAATATTGTGCCGAGGGATCGGCAAATCCGGAGTCCAACGTGTCATTGGGGAAACGAGTGTGGAGCGAGGTATTTACCTCCACCAGGATGTCATATGGCTACGTGGCTGTCCCTGCACATCACCTTCCCTATCTGTTAGGTCAGGACAGTCCGAGGGGACCGGAGGAACTCTTTACAACAACGGAGCCCCTCCAGGAAATCCGACTAACCCAACCTGCAGATATAAAAGACATTAGAGCCGGTACCTACTATCCAGAACCGCACCCCACATCACCGGCCCAGCAGCATGAATATGATGCTTGCTGGGAGTTGGAGTCTGCCTACAGTACAGCTGGACTCCGACAGGTGAGCTGAATAAGCTGGGGAGGAGTCTCATGTCGCTAGCCCAAATACAGAGCTTGCAGGACTGTGGGTAACATTTGTGCTCAGGAACTCGTGGGGAATGGCGCTGAAGAAGGCTCAAATCGCCAAAATGCATCCGCCTTTAATATCTCTGTGCACCTGAGTAATAAAGAGAATCCTTTGGAACCCCCTCTGGCCTCCGCATACTCACACATGCAAATAAACTATTGAACATCCATTTATTTGCATATAAAACTATACACACACTACCACGTTACTTCTAAAGAAACTTATACATACTTACTCTCTTAAACAATCACTTATAGAAACACATACATATTTAAACAGGAACTCTTTCTATCTCTTAGTCTCACATATACTGACTTATATATATCAATACTCACATATACTAAATTAAAACATATCTCGTTACTGATAAAGACACTAGTGAGGAAGGCATTCACTCACTAACACACACATATACACACTCAACCACCCATACAGTCCTGCACATATGCTGTCTTCTAAACACATACAAAGAGAGAGTTAGTCATTCATGCATCAATGTGATTAGTAATACCCCCACAAAACCATACAAACACTCATACTGATACTAAAAAAACATCTAAGAACCCAAATACCTACACATGTAGGTACTCATCAACCCATGCAGCCACTTATTCACAAAGTGAAACACTGATACATATATTTAAATATTTAAACATTACTCGCTAATATATGTATTCACTAAGATACACTTAATAAGCCAGTTATCCAATCATTTCTTTTTGAAAAAAACATTCATTAAGACAATAATTTAAACATTTATTCTTCCCTCGACCTTTACATATACATATATAAAACATATTTATTTTTTAGAAAGGCACACATTCACTGGATGGTGTCATAAGTGATGTCACTGACCATGTCATGAGTGATGTAATATGTAATGTCTTCAGCAGTGCATTACACGTGCAAGTTATAGTGAGTCCAACTAACTATAACGTGGAATTTCATTGGTTTTATGTCAGTAAAATTTCCAGCTAACTATAACTGGTGTCAAACTTATGGTTTTTTCAGTGAATTTCATAGGTTTTTTAAATGCTACTTCCTAACTATAACGTGTGTAAAACCTAGGGTTTTTTCAGTGAATTTCATAGGTTTTTCAAATGCTATTTCCTAACTATAACGTGTGTAAAACCTATGGTTTTTTCAGTGAATTTCATAGGTTTTTTGAATGCTAGTTCCTAAGTATGAAATCACGTTCGTAACTAGATAGTGTCACCGCCTACACGTCCTGAGAAGCGCATGTAAAGTCATGTGACTTGAAAACAAGACTTCCAATTGGTTCTTAGTAGTTTCTGTTCTGGAATTTACACGAAGCACTCCACCCACTTTCCTCACAATCTTTTCTACTCTCAAGAGACAACAACGTCGAGCATCTTCCAGAAAACATTGCTAAAATGGCTGCCCTTTCGCATTCATCTTCCGAATCTGAAGGAAATGAGCGACCACCGCAAAGAAGAAAAAAGGAATCTTTCATTTGGCAATTTTTCACTTATCCTGAAGATCAAAAGAAAGTGAATGCGCTAAAAGTAACCTGCACGATATGCAATTCGGAGCTCTCAAGGGGAAATCCAAATAGAAAATATTCCTTTTCTATACACACCATGCTGCTGCATGTTAAACAAAGGCACCCTGAGCATTATGCAAAAGCATCGACAAGAGCCCTGGCCACGCTATTACCATCAGAGGTGGCCAGCACATCTTCTGGTGGACGACCTGTATCTCCATCGAGTGCTGAGATGGACTTGAGACCATATCTTGCGAAGGTGCACATGAAATGCAACGAGTGTGGAGAAATTCTTTTGTATGGAGAGCAGAGCCTCGTTCCTATTAAACTCAAAATTGAAAGTCATAAATGCCCAAAGAAAAGATAAATTTTTCACTTCATTTTCATAGTATTACATACTGAAAAATGTAGTAGCAACTTTAAGAAATCGAAAGCATCATAACCCTTGTTTCCAAAAAAAAAAAAAAAAAAAAGTTCTTTTCAGAACTAACTCTTTCCACCAAAACATGCTCCAAGAGCATATTATAAAATGTGTTTTCGCCGCTTTATTTTAGTGCGAGACCGGGTGCGCGCACCCTCCTATCGCGTACAGGACCTGACACTTGCATGTGAAGTCATGTGACTTTAAAACAACACTTCTAATTGGTTCTTGGTAGTTTCTATTCTGGAATTTACACGCAGCACTCCACCCACTTCCATCACTTTCTTTTCTACTCTCAAGAGAGAACAACGTCGAACATCTTCCCGAAGACTTCGCTACAATGGCTACCGTTCCGCATTCATCTTCCGAATCTGAAGGAAATGAGCGACCACCTTTGACAAGAAAAACGGAGGCCACGCTATTACCATCAGAAGTAATCAGCACATCTTCCGGTGGACGACCTGTATCTCCATCGAGTGCTGAGATGGACTTGAGACCATATCTTGCGAAGGTGCACATGAAATGCAACGAGTGTGGAGAAATTCTTTTGTATGGAGAGCAGAGCCTCGTTCTTATTAAACTCAAAATTGAAAGTCATAAATGCCCCAAGAAAAGATACATTTCTTCACTTCATTTTCATAGTATTACATACTGAAAAATGTAGTAGCAACTTTAAGAAATCGAAAGCATCATAACACTTGTTTCCCAAAAAAAAAAAAAAAAAGGTATTTTCAGAACTAACTCTTTCCACCAAAACATGCTCCAAGAGCATATTATAAAATGTGTTTTCGCCGCTTTATTTTAGTGCGAGACCGGGTGCGCGCACCCTCCTATCGCGTACAGGACCTGACACTTGCATGTGAAGTCATGTGACTTCAAAACAACACTTCTAATTGGTTCTTGGTAGTTTCTATTCTGGAATTTACACGCAGCACTCCACCCACTTCCATCACTTTCTTTTCTACTCTCAAGAGACAACAACGTCGAACATCTTCCCGAAGACTTTGCTACAATGGCTACCGTTCCGCATTCATCTTCCGAATCTGAAGGAAATGAGCGACCACCTTTGACAAGAAAAACGGAGGCCACGCTATTACCATCAGAAGTAATCAGCACATCTTCCGGTGGACGACCTGTATCTCCATCGAGTGCTGAGATGGACTTGAGACCATATCTTGCGAAGGTGCACATGAAATGCAACGAGTGTGGAGAAATTCTTTTGTATGGAGAGCAGAGCCTCGTTCTTATTAAACTCAAAATTGAAAGTCATAAATGCCCCAAGAAAAGATACATTTCTTCACTTCATTTTCATAGTATTACATACTGAAAAATGTAGTAGCAACTTTAAGAAATCGAAAGCATCATAACACTTGTTTCCAAAAAAAAAAAAAAAAAAAAAGTTATTTTCAGAACTAACTCTTTCCACCAAAACATGCTCCAAGAGCATATTATAAAATGTGTTTTCGCCGCTTTATTTTAGTGCGAGACCGGGTGCGCGCACCCTCCTATCGCGTACAGGACCTGACACTTGCATGTGAAGTCATGTGACTTCAAAACAACACTTCTAATTGGTTCTTGGTAGTTTCTATTCTGGAATTTACACGCAGCACTCCACCCACTTCCATCACTTTCTTTTCTACTCTCAAGAGACAACAACGTCGAACATCTTCCCGAAGACTTTGCTACAATGGCTACCGTTCCGCATTCATCTTCCGAATCTGAAGGAAATGAGCGACCACCTTTGACAAGAAAAACGGAGGCCACGCTATTACCATCAGAAGTAATCAGCACATCTTCCGGTGGACGACCTGTATCTCCATCGAGTGCTGAAATGGACTTGAAACTATATCTGGCGAACGTGCACATGAAATGCAAGAACTGTGGAAAACTTCTTGTATACGGAGAGCAAAGCTTTATTCTAATTAAACACAAAATTGAGAGTCATAAATGCTCCAAGAAAAGTTAAATTTCTTCACTTTATTTGGATAGTATGACATACTGAAAAATGTAGTAGCAACTTTAAGAAATCAAAAGCATCATAACACTTGTTTCCCAAAAAAAAAAAAAAAAAAGTTCTTTTCAGAACTAACTCTTTGTACCAAAACAAGCTTCAAGAGCATATTACCTGATATTTTCTCGCCGCTTTCTTTCAGTGCGCGACCAGGTGCGCGCACCCACCTATCGCGTACAGGCGTCGAGACACGCTTATGCAGTCATGTGACTTTAAAACAACACTTCCAATTGGTTCTTACTAGTTTCTATTCTGCAATTTACACGGAACACTCCACCCACTTCCCTGGAAAACCAGTTTATCGAAAAACTTTTAAAGACTCCCCTTATGAAACATTCGACATCGTTCACATAGCAGTGTAGTAAATAGCACTAGATTTTTTTACACTGAGAACGGGCGATTTGTATCGCTTAGAGCCCTTACAATTATAAAGTTTTATTTCCTAAGTCTCTGATCTCCAACTGTGCAACGTGGCTCCCCTGTGTGTCGTAATAAGGTCCATAAACAAAAACTACAGGGCCAGCATTATAAACATGCACAGAACCACAAAACGACAAGAGCCACCATGTTGATATATATCCTTAATATAATAAACCTCTGAGAATAAATACATATTTCCGTGGCACCCCATAACAGAAATGTGGCGTCCTCTGACTCTGCTCCATTACCAAACACCCTAACCCCCCGCCCCCCTCACTCTTCACTAAACTCCGCACTCCACCCCACCCGGACCCCCTATTACAAACCCCCAACCTACCCTCCCTGCCCAAACCCACCATGAACCTCAAACCGCCCCTGGAAAACTTATAAGACACAGGATTACTAAAACTCAAAGAATAGGCAACAGGCAGATAATGTAAATAGTACATAAAGGCACATATTTTTTCCGTAATACTATTGAAAAACATGTTTTATTTTTTATAAATCTATCATGCATCTGACCCTCTAGAACTGCTTTCAAAACGTGAACTATAAACCTCTACTTTTCATTTTCAAACCATACACTTTCAATTACATTATTTTTTTTCACAATTCATGTAATGTTACACACCTTTTCTAAAATACACCAGTCCCTGTTATTTATAAGGATTTATTTTCAGTCTTCATCAGTGACACTTTCTTAACATATAATGGAAATCACTGTAACTTTTTAAACGACAATGCTAACGCGGTAAAAATAACCCTTAATTTGCTTTCCTTTAAGAATGCAGACTATCTACCCCACGCATGCGTTTCTTGATCTTTGTATTTGGCAGCGAATACCGACCTTGAATCGGAAGACATGAACAAGAGCGCCATTGTCACATTTAAAACTGAACGTTGCATCTGCTCACACACATATCTTTCACTTAGCTAACATTCACAGAAAACAGCATTGATGTAAAAAAAATTGACCTTGCTTTACAACTTCCTCAAATCACTCCCTTATTTTTTAACGCATCCTCCAGTTCAAGAAAAGCTACTTTTTTGATAACTACTAAGCAATATATAAGTGACTAGACTCCTAGAAAATTTATCAAGTCAGTCTGCTCCTCTCCACTGCATAGCCGGCGACCTAATTCTGTGGAGTTGCTATACAACCGGCAGTGCTGCGCCGTTTCCTTTACCATCTTGGGAAATTCAAAATGGATGTCCCTCCTGCCTTCGCAAACGAGCCAGACCACTTACAACTATTTCGACAGAGAATGCTTCTGTACTACGGCACCTTACCACTCTCAACTTTGAGTACTTCATATCGATTATCATTTCGATATTCGTATTTCACCTGTGTGCAGCCTGTATTTCATTGCCTGAGCTGTGATTTCACGTGGGCCCTTATACTTCCTTATAAGAGTGTACAATGTTTTTTTCCAACTATATTCATTTTTCTTCAACTATAGCGTTTGTATTCCATGTACTACTGACGATACCAATTACTGTGTTTTTTGCAATTTCTGTACTCATATTACATAATGATTTGCCTTTAAAACAGTACATTTCTAAATAAACATTTCGAATATTCACGGTTTCTTTTTTAATCCATAATCTAACTGAAATGATTTCATATTGAAAAACTATTCATGGGTTCCACATAACCTTAACTGTAGACACGGAGGACCTTATTTATGAAGACCTTCCGCCGCCGGTGCCTCATTTTTTAAAATGAGAAAAAGTGACGCACCGGTGGCGCAAGGCCTTCATAAATAAAGTCCTGAATGTTTTCTTTTCTCGACCTCACTTACTGATACTAGAACCTGCAAGCCAATTACGGCCGGTGAACTCTTTCTTAGTAGGTCGCGCACCGTACAGACAGTTATACCACTGTTAAAAATTTTTTTTTACTGTTACCAAGCACCGCCACAGTTCCGCTTCACTCAGACTTAATCACTGCTCCCACGCTTCTACAGGCCAAACGCTATGTCGTATTTTTCTCCTTATCACACTTTCATCTCCACAATAACAAACAGTTCTCCGCCTGCCACCACAGAACAGAGTGCAGATGCAGAGGCACCAAAGAGTGAACCCATCACCAACTGCCATCTCCGGCTGTTTCCATGGTTACACCTCATTCTGCACCTTGCTGAAGGCACAGGTCAAAAGTTCATGTCTCAACGTTCTAAAACAAACTAAGAAGACTATTTTCCCTCTAGAAACACCTGCCAATCCACAGCTCTGTTACATGTCTTGTTTTTTCACACCCAATAGTACTTTTCGTTTAACATAAACATTAACATGCAACGTACTGTTCAATCTCCACTTATTACAATCAACCAATCATTTTTATTTTTTTAACCACACCCAGCCTCTTCCTTTTTCTTTATTTAGAATTTCAACTTCTAACTCCCATTCCACTTCCAGAACCGATCGGAGGACGACTACAAATCCCTTGAAAATGAAGGTCTGGCTAATAGGACACAGTTATATTCACTGGAGTGAAAAATATGCAGTAAGCAGACGAATTTGCAACCTCGGCTTACCAAATGTACACATAACATGGATTGCCAAAAGAGGATTGAAATGTCACCAATTGATTCCATTGGTGAAAACTTTTATGCATCTCCCAGAACCAGACCTTATAATTGTGCACTGTGGTGGGAACGATCTAGGCACAATCACTGGGGTAGGTCTGGAAATGCTTCTAAAAGACACCTTTCGACAATTGATGACACTTTTTCCTCGATCTGCCTTGGTATATTCCAATATATGCCAAAGACAGAAATGGAATTGGTCCAATCAACATTGTGCACAATTTGAGAAAGCAAGGAGACATGTAAATAAATCTGTTTCTGCGTTCCTCAGAGATTATAGCATGGGTTCTATTTACCACAACAACTTGCGATACCACATGCAAGACGTCCTTACTGCACACCCCGAGAAAACCTACGCAGCAAGACAATCTCTACCTTCTCCCCTTTCCATGTTTCAACGCTTTGAAATGAACAATATATTTACTCGCAGTGACAAAATGGCGGACAAAACTTCCTGATTTCCTTCGAATCGAACGTTAACAGACGTCACGCAGCAAAAAAAAATTCTGCTCACGCGCAGCTGCTTGGGTGCGCGCACGCGTGCGCGCCTATAGATATATAATTGACTTTAACTTTAATTTTCTCAACAACTACTGAACAGATTTACACCATTCCGAAAAAAGCGTAATCTGCGAACCGGACTCTACAGTTTTGCCAAATGTCTTATAAATCCATTCAGCCGTTCGACCTGTAGCCGAGTCTAAAGGTCCTATGGAAAATAACATGTAGAAAACACGTTTTGGGACCCCCCTTATATCTCAGCCCCCACTTGACCAATCCCCCCCAAACTTTCAGGGAAGGAGCGCAGCGGACGGAGCCATCTTCTATGAGAAATTCGCTAAGATTCTTCAACCAGGGCCAAAGTTATTCTAAATAGAATGTTGAGGATTTCCTATGGAAAACAATCCTAACTATAACTACCTACTGGCGGCCGCCAGCAGGTAATATATATATATATATATATATATATATATATATATATATATATATATATATATATTCCGCTCCATGGGGTTTTCCAAGTAGCGGGTAGCATGAGACTCTCTATCCAAGGAGTCTCGTATGTGGAGCTGCGCGATGGATGAGGACAGGAGTGATGTTTGGGGCTCATGTTAGAGCCTTTGGAATGAGCAGTAGTTTGAAAGTGCATCCATCCAGGATATATGAACTACATCTCCCATAAGCACATGCGTGTTTTCATACAGGGAGATGGTAGACGTCGTGCACTTTACTGCTGGCCCCTGATGAGGAAAATAAATTTCCGAAACGCGGCGGGCCTATTTCAAACACGCAACTGCCCATACCAACTAACGCTTTGGGGAAGGCGCACGCAGGCTCGGGTGCTACCCGCTACTTGGACAACCCCATGGAGCGGAATATATATTACCTACTGGCGGTCGCCAGTAGGTATATATAGTTAGGATTTTTTCTCTATGGGATTTTTGAAAATTCTATGTCTAATAACTTTGGCGTTTGTGGACGGAATTGGCTGAAATTTTCAGGAAAATGGAACATTTTGTTTCTGGGCATCCCCTGACAATTTGGGGGGGTTTCATCAAAGGGGGCCGAGAAAAAAGGGGGGTCCCAAAACACGTTTTTCCCATGTTAATTTCCATAGGGCGGTTGGCCTCACTTTTTGCTCGAACGGCTGAATGGATTTGCACGAAACTTGGCAAAATTGTAGGGACTGTTAGCCCGATGTGCCTTTGCTAGGTCTCAATATATGTGCTCCAGTGGATTTTGAGTAATTTAGGTTCAAAAAAATATATATATCTGGGCGGAGCCTAACCACACATCTGATCTGATTGGCTGTCAGCACTTCATCCAAGAAGTGTTGGCAGCCATCTTGGGACCAATATACATGATAGCACCTCATTAAAAAGCATTGTAGTTAATAGAGGGTTTTAGGACTTTAGTTACATTATAAATCATTTGTTGATGGTACCATACTCGTTTTAGGGATTGTGGTGGGTTCTAAGGTGATTTTACCATGTGAAAAAGTCTTCTGCTGTGATATCATGAATATTCTTTGAAAGAAAACTAATATCTCATGATTTTCCCACAGTGGTTTGGAAGGGGATCTATAAGCTAAACTGAAAGCATATTTTCTGTAAATTCACATTATCTTTCTCAGTCATGTGAAAATGAAGTCTGACATTCTCAGTAAACCATGTACATCCAACAAGGACAGAGACTGTCAGTTGATTCCTTTGTGTTCTACTGCAGCCTCCTAAAGTGTTCTAAAGAACAACTAGAGCGCTAACAGTCCTACCTATTACAAAGGTATAGCACACCTGGAGCCATCGTGATGGGAATAAAGTGGTAACTCTTAAAACATTTAATTTAAAAAGGAACAAAATGAGGGGGTATATTATGCAATAGAAGGTATTATTAGTGCTGCAGAAAGAAAAATTAGGGCACATTTTGAGTGACTTCTCAAACCCTCTTCAATTTCATTAAAAAATTCTGACATACAGTCTCCCAAGATGGCCACCAGAGACAAAAGAGCCTAAATGTAGCCCTAATATCACCCAGATGTACCCCAAGTATAGCCCAATGACAGAATGTCCCAGAGTGTTCTAAAGAAGAACTAGAGCGCTAACAGTCTTACTTATGACAAAAGTATGGCACACCAGAAGCCATCTTGATTGGAATGAAGTGGTAAGTCCAAGAAAAATTAGGGATCATTTTGAGTGACTTCTCAAATCCTCTTCTATTTCATTAAAAAAATTCTGACATGCAGACTGAAACATGCACTTTGAATACCAGCAGCAGACGTCCCTGGTGAGCAGCAGCTTTACTACAGTGATCTAATGTGCAACTAGAGTGCTAACATTCAGAATTTATGGCAAATGTGTGACACATCTGAATGCCTTCTTGATGGAACCAAAGTAAACAAGCATTGAAAATGCAATAGATCTCGCCCTCGTTTAAGTTAAAGCCATTCTGTTTGTAATGAGGTGGCTTTTAGCTTTGCTTTTATTAGTGTTTTTTCAACTTTCATGTAAATAACATGCATCTGTATGCATATTCATTCACTTCAACAACCAACCAACGCACACCATGACCGAACAACCACCCCCCACCACCACCCTCCACGCCTGGACCCCGATCAGCACCGAAGACACCATTCGCACGATGAACTCCATCCACTCCGGATCACCGACCGACCCCTGCCCTCACCACATCTTCAACAAGGCCGACGCTGTCATCGCACCCCACCTGCGAGACATCATCAACACATCCTTCAACACCACCATCTTCCCTGAGAGCTGGAAAAACGCCGAACTCAGCGCTCTACTCAAGAAACCAACAGCGGACCCCACCGACCTCAAGAATTACCGCCCCATCTCGCTCCTCCCGTTTCCAGCCAAAGTCATCGAGAAGACCGTCAACAAGCAGATGGTCGCCTTCCTCGAGACGAACGGATCCCTCGACCCCTCACAGTCCGGCTTCCGAGCCAATCACAGCACCGAGACCGCCCTCATCGCCGCCACCGATGACATCCGAGCCCTGATGGACAATGGAGAAACAGCGGCCCTCATCCTCCTAGACCTCTCCGCGGCATTCGACACGGTCTGCCACCGCACCCTAGTACGGCGCCTCAGCAACATCGGAATCCAGGACAAGGCGCTGGAATGGATCATCTCCTTCCTCGACGGAAGAACACAGAGGGTCCGCCTACCACCGTACAAGTCAGAGGCCTCCGAAGTCATCTGCGGCGTCCCCCAAGGATCATCTCTGAGCCCCACCCTCTTCAACGTCTACATGAGCCCCCTCGCGGCCATCGTACGCAAACACAACCTCAGCATAATCTCCTACGCCGACGACACCCAGCTGATCCTCTCCCTGACCAACGACCCCGCCGCCGCCAGAGCCAACCTGCACGAAGGGATGAAAGAGGTAGCCGAGTGGATGACGACCAGCCGCCTGAAACTGAACTCGGACAAGACGGAGGTCCTCATCCTGGGCTCCTCACCCTCCGCCTGGGACGACTCCTGGTGGCCTCCCGCCCTGGGCACCGCACCCAAACCGACAGACCATGCACGCAACCTGGGCTTCATCCTGGACTCCTCCCTCTCCATGACCAGGCAAGTCAACAAGGTCTCCTCGGCGTGCTTCAACATCCTACGCATGCTGCGGAAGATCTTCTGGTGGATCCCCACGAGACCAGGAAGACCGTCACCCAGGCCCTCGTCACCAGCCGACTGGACTACGGCAACGCCCTCTACACCGGTACCACCGCCAAGCTCCAGAAGAGACTCCAGCGGATCCAGAACGCCTCAGCCAGACTCATCCTCGACATCCCACGAACCAGCCACATCTCCGGACATCTGAGAGACCTTCACTGGCTCCCCGTCAACAAGAGAATCACCTTCCGCCTCCTCACCCACGCACACAAAGCCCTACACGACCAAGGCCCGAGCTACCTCAACAGCCGAGTCAACTTCTACGCTCCCAAACGCCACCTCCGATCAGCCAACCACGCCCTCGCCGCCGTCCCCCGCATTCGAAGAGCGACTACAGGAGGAAGGTCCTTCTCCTACCTGGCCGCCAAGACCTGGAACTCCCTCCCGACCGACCTGCGCCTGACCCAAGACCACCTCTCCTTCAGGAAGAAGCTGAAGACCTGGCTGTTCGAGCAGTAGCGGCACCCCCCCCCCCCCCCCCCCAGCGCCTTGAGACCCTACGGGTATGTAGCGCGCTCTATAAGTGTCACTGATTGATTGATTGATATAAGTATATGTATGCATGCATTTATGTTTGTATTTATATAGATATACAGATGATATATGTTTATATAAGCATTTACAAAACCTTGAAAATTCACTGAAAAAAACATAGGTTATAGACCATATATAGTTAGGAATTAGCATTTACAAAACCTTGAAAATTCACTGAAAAAACCATAGGTTATAGACCATATATAGTTAGGAATTCGCATTTACAAAACCTTATTTTACTCACACAAAACCATTGAAATTCCATATATAGTTAGTTGCACTAACTATATATCGCGCACCCGCAATCCACTGCTGATGATGTCACATATTACATCATTCATGACATGGTCAGTGACATCACTGATGACATCACTGATGACATCTCAAATGACATCACTGATGACATCACTGATGACAACATCCAGTGACTGTATGTTTCTGTAAAGTTAAAATATGCCTTACATATTGAAGAATGAGTGGATGTATAAGTGTCTGGATGAAGGATTTAGTAGGTGCATGACTGACTGTATGAGTGAGTGATTAAATGTGTCTCACTGAGTGCATGGGTTAGTGACTAAACTGTCTTAATCTGTGCATCATTATGTCTGTTGTTCTGTAAACTGTTGCATGTGTTGATAAGTAGCTATATGAGTAACTATATGGGTTATTAATTGGTTGCCCAAGTATTTGTATGGGAGACTGAGTGTGTGTGTGGGTGGCTGGGAGGTGTATGACTCTGTGCATAGATGTGTGAGCAGTTGATTCACTAGATGTATGGTTTCAAAAGTGCATGTGGAAACAGCTGTATGGGCGGTTGACTGTGTGCATGAGTGTATTGGTGAGTGAAAGGATATCTCAGTGCTACATGTCAAGGTAAGTACATATGTAAAACACAGTACATGTGAGAGTTGACATATATAAATAACTGTGCATAAGAGCCAGTGAATGTGTGAGTGGCTTTATGGATCATTGTGAACTTGTATCAGGGATTGTATAAGAGAGTAAATATGTGTTAGTATATGTTTGAATAAGTAAAGTTTGTATAACTGTATAGTTGAGGAAATGGAGGTGTGATTGATTCTTTGCATGACTGACTAGGTGTGTGAGTAACTCCATGGATGAGTGACAGTCTGTGAGTGTCTGTTTACACTGATTGTATCTAAGGTTATATTAGAGTCTGAAGAGGTTCATCGTATTATCACATGAATGATATCATCAGTGATGTGATCAGTAATGTCAAATGAGATGTCATCAGTGATGTCATCAGTGATGTCATTTGAGATGTCATCAGTGATGTCATTTGAGATGTCATCAGTGATGTCATCAGTGATGTCACTGACCATGTCATGAATGATGTAATATGTGACATCATCAGCAGTGGATTGCGGGTGCGCGATATATAGTTAGTGCAACTAACTATATATGGAATTTCAATGGTTTTGTGTGAGTAAAATAAGGTTTTGTAAATGCGAATTCCTAACTATATATGGTCTATAACCTATGGTTTTTTCAGTGAATATATATATATATATATATATATATATATATATATATATATATATATATATATATATATATATATATATATATATATATGTATATATATATATATATATATATATGTATATATATGTATACATGTATATATATATATATATATATATATATACACACACGCACATATATATATACATACATACATACATACATTTGTTTCCTCCTGCATGTGAGCACTGCAATCTTTTGGTTTCCACGAGTGCGGTTCTTTGGATATTACATTTCCGAGGCTGAGCTGAATACTATTGCGGGTACCCATTACCGCAAACTGCACCCGCTCGCGAGTGCCCTGACTCTTCAGTGGGACAGGGAGCACCACATATATATATGTATATATGTATATGTATATATATATATATATATATATATATATATATATATATATATATATATTTTCTTTTTTTTTGGCACGCAGGTTCCACCAACCGCCGCTCCACTCGTCCACGGGTGCCTCTCTCGCACGGTGGTATGCGTTAAGTATTAAACAACGCCGAAATCCCCCAATCCTCGGGTTTTTTCCAAAATGAGAGCACTCAAAGCCAATATAGCGTAGGTTCGCCAGATCTTTAATTCACAAAACCTTTCAGCAAAATCAGTCTACAAACGCGTTTCGGCGTTGCCGCCTTCGTCAGTGTACACTGACGAAGGTGGCCAAAACAAAGGGGGAAATGACCATAAGGGGGCAGGGTAGCCCCCCCTTGACCCCCTAGGTTTGATGTGGGGGCTATAAAAGGGCCCCGCGGGGCATTTAAAATATATATTTTTTTTTTGTTTTGCGCGGGGGAAGCGCCCGGTACGCGCACCAGGTAGCGCACCGGGGAGCGTAAAATGAGGGAAAAAGATGACAGTTTATTAAAAAAAAAAGCCTTTATTTAGAAATTGGAGGTAGTTCTAAAAAGAACTTTTTTTTTTCTTCTTTTTGTTGTTTTATATTTTTTTTGTGTTTTTTGAACTTTTTGAACTTTTTTTGGCTTTTTAAAACAATTTTATAATTTTTTTGGATTTTTGTCAAGGGAAAAACAAAAAACAGGGATTCCAAAACGGCTCAACAGGAGCAAAAAAATTTGAAAATTTAGGGACTGTCAGGGCAGCGGTGTTGTTGTTACTTTTGGGCAATGAGTTCAACACTCTGCTCCCCATAGCAGAGCAGTTCGTCACACTCCGTGCACAGAAATTTGATGCCTGCAAACTCTGGCTGTATGTTAGGGACCATTCTTCTACGGGATGGTCCCGAAGGTGTTGCTCCACCAGTGGAGGTGCTGCCGCCATCTGTGGGTAATTTCCGTGCCAGGTCTCTGACACTCTCCCTCGCAAAGTTGTTTGGGTGTCTTCTTTTGACATGCCTGATTAAATTGGCATTTCCAAAACTATATTTTTTCAGAGGATTGCCTCTGGATAAAGTACTACCACATATTTTGCAGGTTACTTTTGGAGCGTTGACTTTTTTTTCTCCTTCAGGGATGTTATAAAATTTCCAGATGAAATGGATTTTTTTCTTCTGCCTAGGAGGGTCCTCATCTACAAATGCCTCTGAATCACTGCTGGATGACTCTCTTGCAGCCATTGCTGTAGATCAGGAAAGTAGGAGATGAAGATAGTACACAGAACAGCTCTTGCTCTCTCCAAGTACAAAGCAATAGTGAAGGAAATGGGTGGGGATTTCATTCTTTGTAAAAAAAACTGTTAGCAACCAATGAAAAGTGTTATTTTAGGGTCACAATACAGGAATTGTAAATATTCACAGTGACAGTTCAACATACCTGTAGATATATATGTTTTTGAGATAGTCTGTTTTCCATTGTGATGCGAGTCACGTGACTCACTGGGAAACAGAATGGTGGGCGGAGCACTTTAAGCACTTTATAAGCACTATCATTGCACTTTTGCCTTGCATGTGAACAAGGGCTGTTTAGCTCGAAACGCGTCTTGTCTGGTTACTCACAGAATAATCTGGAACAATAAATCTTTTTCCTGAAAGCTGTGGTCTGTCTCCTGCTTCGCCGTTCCTGCTGGTTCGGAGGTGGTTCTTCAGGAGTGACTGTCGATAATTACAGAAGTTTGGTTTTGCTTCTGATCACAGACCCCCTCTCCGAGTGAGGCATCCATTGTTCAAAGCCAGTGGTACGTTTTTCCGGGATCGGAACTTGGTACGGATGCTCCCTATCTGCAGTATGGTGTAAGGAAGTCGGTGTTCCAGTGCGATACAGTCCCGGGCTGGGTCGGCTGACTCTGCCTTCCGGATTGGTGCACGAAAACTGACTCTAACCACACGGCATTTGATAGGTGGAGAGGTGCTTCGGTAAACTCAGCTGCACTGTTCAAACGCGAACCAACAGCCGCGTCTGCAGTAATCTTGGCAAGCGGCGTGTTTTAGTGCGGACCGGATGATTACACTATTCTGTAAACAGTAACCAGGATGTCAGCGGAGGCTTTCCGTGCCAGAGAAGCAGAAGCGGCACAATTATTTGAAAACATATCCATCACGAGTGTCACCACTAGCAAGGTCCCGGCTGGGGCGGAAAATGGTGGCGAAGGTAACATTAAGACGCTGTACAGAAATTTGGAAAAAGAACGACGCTTGGAGATCACTAAGTGGTGGGAACATTACTCATTGACCAAATATGCGGATGCTGGTCGTGTTCCGAGGGGGCTCCGCATCATGCTGGCTCCGAGTTTCGATCGCCCTAACCCCATGATGCTCAAGGAGTGGGGGCAGAGTAATTTGGCAGCCTCAATGAACTTAGTGCATATTTTAATTAAATATGCTGCCATCGACAGGGACCAAATACTGTTGAACATAAACAAAATTACTGAGGAAATCAGCAAATGTAAGGAGTCCGAGGAAATTGTAAAAAGCCTGGAAACTTCCATGACTGACCGACTCAAAAAACATGAGGACAAGATCAAGGCTAGAAAAGTCAGCAAGTTTGCCCGCGACCAAGCAGACTATGCTAATGGTCAGATTTTTACTTTTGCCCGGAAATACAGCGCCGCTAAACGCCAGCAATATAGTGGCAACGTCAAACAACAACCGGTTCCCACTGCTGCCTGCAATTATCCTGAACATGAGGAGGGGCTGCCGAATGATGAAACCGGCAGTAACATCTCATCAAGTGTCTCCAGCGAAGATCTTAGTAGGGATCAACAACAAGCGCCTATTTTGGATGTGGGTGAAGAACTTGATTTTTTAGTGGCAGAGAGACTGAGAACATTGCGCCCTCGCTTGGACAGTCAAGGGCAAGTCATAAAACAAAGAACCAAAAAAGACGAGAACGAAGGAAACACGCAAGAAAACAAAGGACCGCAACAAAAAAAGAAAGCCAAGGGGCCATGGCTGCGAAAGAAGTGAGTGGCAGCAACGCAGTCATTAATCTCTCGAATGTAGTTCTGGATAAAGCAGAAGAACAACTTCTATCTCTAGGACTCAACTTCTGCCCGGCCCAGCCTTTTGACTATGCAGCGACGCGTATAGATGTGTATCGCTTTATACGCAAAATGAAATTGCGCAAATACTTTGCCACACAAACTTTGAAGTCTAATACCGTGATCTCGGTTCCAACTGATGTCAACATCCCGGACGGGGGGTTGGAGGTAAGAGCCGCTGATGTATCCACCTACTTAGATCTTAATGACCTTTGTCAAGCCACTGATTCTCAACCATTTATCTCTGAGTCAGAAAGTAACACTCAAACCAGACTGGCCACTATCAACATCCACCAGAAGGGTGCAGGCATCACGCCCTTTAAAAACAAATCTAAGTTTGTACCTTTAATGGCCAAAGATGGTATCGACACGTTCCATGAATGTATAACCAATGATATCAAGTCATTATACATAAAGTCTTGCAAAAGGAATAAAGGTAGATATTACCAACAACAGGCCAAGTACATAGCACTTATGAAAAAACTATCCAGTAACCCAAATATCGTTGTGAAAACAGCGGATAAAGGAGGCAATTTGGTAATCTGGGATAAAAAGGACTATGTAACTGAAGCGTTGCGGCAATTGAATACTATCACTTGCTATTGCAAAGCAACTAAGAAAGATTATCTCAACGCCAAAACTATGTTGGAAAAAATGCTCAACAGATTTCGGCGAGAGGGATTGATTTCAGGTGAGGAGTACAAATTTATGCACAAAGAGTTCCCCGTCCTCCCTGTTTTCTATCTAATCCCGAAAATACATAAAAACGTCTTGCCGACCCCTGGAAGACCTATCATCTCGGCGATCAGCAGTGCAGGGGAAAATGTTAGCCGCTATGTTGATCACTTTTTGCAGGACCTAGTCAAGAAATTACCCAGCTATGTGCGTGACACTGGCGATTTCTTGATGAAAATTCAAGACTTGGAATGGCAGGAGGACATGCTGCTTATCACTTTGGATGTGGAATCCCTCTACACGAGCATTGGCCATGTAGAGGGACTTAGAGCTGCTAAACATTTCTTAGACACTCGTTCTGCGGACTTCTATGAACATAATAAAGTCATTATGGAACTTATGCACTGGTGTCTCAATAACAACTTTTTCACCTTTGGGAAAGATATATGGAGGCAATTGCGAGGCGTGGCCATGGGTTCCTGTTTCTCCCCCAGCTACGCGTGCTTGCACGTGGGCTGGTGGGAGGAACAGGTCCTGGGCACTACACACGCAATTTGGGTGAGAGAGAAGATCATCAAATATTTGAGATACATAGATGATATCTTCATTCTTTGGCAAGGAAGTGAACAGGAAGCTTTGTTGTTTATTACTGAGATCAATGACAATGTGTTAAACCTCCACTTTACTTCACATATTAGTGCTTGCCAAATAGAATTCATTGATGTTCAGGTCTATGTGGAACAAAACAAACTCTTTTCCACATTGCATCGCAAACCGACATCAGGTAACACCTTGCTACACGCCTCAAGTCTCCATCCGAACAACACTATTTACAGTATCCCTCTTGGCGAAATCTTGAGAGTTAAAAGAATTTGCAGCTCTACACTAGAATTTGATAAGTGTATCACTGATCTCAGAGGCAGATTTTTGGAACGTGGTTACTCCAATCACATTTTCAACCAAGATTTGGCTAAAGCAAGGCTGAGAAGTAGAGAGAGTCTATTCTCAACATCCAATTCTGATAATGCTAATATTTCCGTGATAATTGAATGGTTGGTGGTATTGCACTCTAATGATCAAATTTTTTGGGTAATCACCTTTTTACGATATGTGTGCTGCACTAAATTGGTGCCTGCCTACACCTAAAAACACTGCATATAGCCTAGGATCGTAAGATCACAAGGACTCTAGTGCGCATCAACTGAAGAATGAAGTATTTCAAATTTTTCATTTGTCTTGTGTTTTAATTCAACCATACATTTTAACTTGTTTCATTTTAAATTCAAATGAACATAGTGTAATTCATTACAACATATACATGTAAACGACATACAGTTAATGCCATAGACAATACATTTTTTACTCAATAGTTTAAACACAACACAGTTTTAGTCCACAACCCAATGCATTTCGGGGTTTGAACCCCTTCGTCAGGGGCCTATAGAAGAAAAAGAAGGAAAAGGAAAAAGAAGCCTAATTAGTTTCGATGCTAAAGAAAGTGTTACTAGTTGTTCAACTGGTAGGGATTTTGTTCTTACCGAACTGACTGGTTGGTCTATGAATCATAGGTGGTTAAAAATTTCTTTGTCGATTCTGAAAGACATTTTTAATTCAACCATGAGATTTCTAGACTTAGCAACTTATAGGAAGCAATGTGAGGTAATATATGTCACCGTGTTACCTTTATATCTGGATAACGAGAGCTACAGCCTGCGGAAAATTATGTAAAAAATTAGGACACTGCCCATTTATAACTGTCAACAACAAACCAATAATGTTTGGCATGAGTTGAAATAACGCTCACCTGTTGGTCATGAGCGTTAAAGTTGTGACGCTGAAATAATCTAGCAAGAGAAAATAACACAAAGTTGAATGTCGAGGCCATATAAGTCCTCTATCTCTAAGCGTGTAATTAGGTGGTTGCAGTATACAAGTTAACGCAAGGATCAGAATTTACCTGCAAGCCTTGTGTTGTTTTCAACAGGATCTCGCTAAAAGTCCGCGTTTTTCAGCTCTGCATAAGACAAGTAAGGAAAACCAATATCCGTTTTAGTGCTCGATAATAGTGAAGCAACTATCCTCGTGAAGCAATCTCCTTAGTGGTTAAGCTTACCGGGAACCTGGAACGAAGTCGCATTGTACCGGCGTCTGCCTCTGCGTTGCTTGTGAACTAACTTTAGTGCGTTATTTATGTCGGTGTACTAACCCCGATACTGCCACAAAGGACGGACTGCCGAACATATGTAAAGCCAAGAGTCAAAATAGAAGTCGGACTATATCGCCTGTTAGCAAGCGCCTTATTGCAAGACTTGAAGGACGGACTTGGATTTGTATGTAGCACCCGATTACGGGAAAGAAAATATCGGCCGGATAGGGATTTATACTCATTGTCGCCATGTTGAAAAAAAGGCGTATTATACGTTTTTAAACTATTATATTTAGTGTGACTGCAAGCCATTGAGATAGAGTCGATGTTTTATATTTTCCCCATAACTAAATGGTAGGAAGAAAAAAGAGGAAATTGGGTACATGTAAGATATCTAAAGTGAGTAGTATACATTGCATATATTCTTGGCAAAATAATGAGAGTGTAAAATAAATACAATACTTTGCATAAATTCTTAACAACAAAATAGCAGAACATTTGTAATCAATTCATTATGCAGAAACATAACATTCCTGATTGGTTGTATTATGTGTATGTGAATGTGCGAATGTGTCACATAAAACTCTCCAGTGCCAGATGCCGCTATGTGAATGAACAACCCATGGGTAATCAAATACTGAGTATAGTCTGTGTTCAGAGAAAGCATATCATGTCAAGTTTGTCATTGAGCCCATCTGGGACTACTGTCTGTAATCTACGAATCCAGTATATTTCTCTTCTAAGTAGGATTTTGGCATTGTCCAACCCTAGGCGCTGTGGGATTTGTTCTATAATTTGAAAGCAGACTTGTGCTATAGTGTGGTTTTTCTCAATCCAATGCCTGGCTAGTGGTGAGGTTATGTTTTTGTTACGAATTCGTAACAAAAACATAACCTCACCACTAGCCAGGCATTGGATTGAGAAAAACCACACTATAGCACAAGTCCGCTTTCAAATTATAGAACAAATCCCACAGCGCCTAGGGTTGGACAATGCCAAAATCCTACTTAGAAGAGAAATATACTGGATTCGTAGATTACAGACAGTAGTCCCAGATGGGCTCAATGACAAACTTGACATGATATGCTTTCTCTGAACACAGACTATACTCAGTATTTGATTACCCATGGGTTGTTCATTCACATAGCGGCATCTGGCACTGGAGAGTTTTATGTGACACATTCGCACATTCACATACACATAATACAACCAATTAGGAATGTTATGTTTCTGCATAATGAATTGATTACAAATGTTCTGCTATTTTGTTGTTAAGAATTTATGCAAAGTATTGTATTTATTTTACACTCTCATTATTTTGCCAAGAATATATGCAATGTATACTACTCACTTTAGATATCTTACATGTACCCAATTTCCTCTTTTTTCTTCCTACCATTTAGTTATGGGGAAAATATAAAACATCGACTCTATCTCAATGGCTTGCAGTCACACTAAATATAATAGTTTAAAAACGTATAATACGCCTTTTTTTCAACATGGCGACAATGAGTATAAATCCCTATCCGGCCGATATTTTCTTTCCCGTAATCGGGTGCTACATACAAATCCAAGTCCGTCCTTCAAGTCTCGCAATAAGGCGCCTTGCTAACAGGCGATATAGTCCGACTTCTATTTTGACTCTTGGCTTTACATATGTTCGGCAGTCCGTCCTTTGTGGCAGTATCGGGGTTAGTACACCGACATAAATAACGCACTAAAGTTAGTTCACAAGCAACGCAGAGGCAGACGCCGGTACAATGCGACTTCGTTCCAGGTTCCCGGTAAGCTTAACCACTAAGGAGATTGCTTCACGAGGATAGTTGCTTCACTATTATCGAGCACTAAAACGGATATTGGTTTTCCTTACTTGTCTTATGCAGAGCTGAAAAACGCGGACTTTTAGCGAGATCCTGTTGAAAACAACACAAGGCTCGCAGGTAAATTCTGATCCTTGCGTTAACTTGTATACTGCAACCACCTAATTACACGCTTAGAGATAGAGGACTTATATGGCCTCGACATTCAACTTTGTATTATTTTCTCTTGCTAGATTATTTCAGCGTCACAACTTTAACGCTCATGACCAACAGGTGAGCGTTATTTCAACTCATGCCAAACATTATTGGTTTGTTGTTGACAGTTATAAATGGGCAGTGTCCTAATTGTTTACATAATTTTCCACAGGCTGTAGCTCTCGTTATCCAGATATAAAGGTAACACGGTGACATATATTACCTCACATTGCTTCCTATAAGTTGCTAAGTCTAGAAATCTCATGGTAGAATTAAAAATGTCTTTCAGAATCGACAAAGAAATTTTTAACCACCTATGATTCATAGACCAACCAGTCAGTTCGGTAAGAACAAAATCCCTACCAGTTGAACAACTAGTAACACTTTCTTTAGCATCGAAACTAATTAGTCTTCTTTTTCCTTTTCCTTCTTTTTCTTCTATAGGCCCCTGACGAAGGGGTTCAAACCCCGAAATGCATTGGGTTGTGGACTAAAACTGTGTTGTGTTTAAACTATTGAGTAAAAAATGTATTGTCTATGGCATTAACTGTATGTCGTTTACATGTATATGTTGTAATGAATTACACTATGTTCATTTGAATTTAAAATGAAACAAGTTAAAATGTATGGTTGAATTAAAACACAAGACAAATGAAAAATTTGAAATACTTCATTCTTCAGTTGATGCGCACTAGAGTCCTTGTGATCTTACGATCCTAGGCTATATGCAGTGTTTTTAGGTGTAGGCAGGCACCAATTTAGTGCAGCACACATATCGTAAAAAGGTGATTACCCAAAAAATTTGATCATTAGAGTGCAATACCACCAACCATTCAATTATTGCTTTTGTACTGCACACTTGTGGTATTAGCACCTCAGAAAAAATGTCGTTTGAATCAATAGCATCAATTACAGACAATCGAGCCAACACCAAAGTTTACACTTCGGAGGAAGCAACACAAATATATAAACTGATAAAGGAGGCCAAAACTTTCGATGCCCAAGGAAGTTCAATTACTCAACAACTAAGACAATTGGAATACCTGACTAGACGCGAATTGAATCAACGGTTACATGCAACCACTCTGGTCCAGTACCACCGTGTGAAGAGAATCCCCCGGGGTCTGAGGCTCGCAATTAGACCTATGTTATATCGTTCAAATAACAACCCTAAGTTCATGGAGAAATGGTTCGAAATTTTAAACAAGTGCTCTCTGGACCTAATACTGTTACTGATAGAGGAACTGGCAAAAACAATCACGGAATTGGAGGAAGAAATATACAATTTAAAATCAGAACTATCCAAAAGAATGGAGGAAGAACCATGGGGCAAATTCCTAGAGGATCTGGATATTAAATTAGAGCAATATGGAAAAGAACTAGAAGAGACTAAATTACGAAAGTTTAAAAGAGACACCATAGACTATAAATTAAATGAAGCCTACACTTGGGCAGAAGTGTATGCCAAAAGACGATTTACAGGCAAAAAACAACAAACAACCTCTTCCCAGGAAAGCGTGGTCTCTGATAGCGAAACTAGTACCACCAGACAACCACTTATCCCGGAACAATCACGCAAAAAGGATCTTGGCAAAACAGTAACTATCGATGCAGCCTCCACATCAACTACGGATCCTTTTTTAGGGAAAGATTTGAACCTGGCCAAGCCTCCGGATCAAACTCTATCATGACAAAAGACAAGAAGAGGAAAGGGCAAAGGAGAAAGACAAGGAGAAAGAGCAAGCGAAAAAACAGGGCCTACGGAGCCAGAGCAAAACCTCGTAGTTAACATCTCGAAATATTCTCCATCTAAATTCGAAATCCAGTTACTGAATAAAGGTCCAACTTTTGTCAGCACATACCGCACAAATGAATTGGAGACAGAGGTATCATTTTTTAAATTCATGAGGATCCTACGCCTTAGATACTTCTTCACTATCCTGAATCCAGTTGAAACACCCGAAAGTCCAGAACAACAATTTAAACCAAAAAGTAGTTTCATGGCTCCAGTATCCCATAAAAGCTTGGATCTATTTGAAACCCTGGTAAAAGCGGACATGACGAAAATCAAATATAAGAGTAAACTACAAAATTTGTCAAGAGCTGAATTAAGCGCTTTGCGCACTCTTCGAAATAATGAGGATATAATTGTACAGAAGGCGGACAAAGGTGGAGGTTTGGTTATTATGGACTCAGATTTCTACAAAAAGAAAGGCAATGAACATGTCTTCGACACTGAAGTTTACTCAAAACTACCAAGAGACCCTACAAATGAGATTGCAAAAGCTTTGGATAACATCCTAGATAAAGCAGAGGAACTAGGGTGGATCACCACTGCAACAAAAAGATATTTAAGACAACTATATCCAAGGAGACCAAAAATATACTTCCTGCCCAAAATACACAAATGCCTATACGATCCACCAATAAGACCAATTGTTTCAGGTTGTTCTTCAATCTTCGAAAACTTGGGTATATATATTGATGCGCATATGCAAGCTTTCATGCAGGAATGGCCAACATATTTAGAGGATAACTCACACTTTCTAAGGAGTGTTACTTCAATGGACATACAAACTGAGGAGCATCTGATACTGTGCACAATAGACGTTGTGTCTCTTTACACATCTATACCGCACCAAATGGGCCTCGAAGCCATGGAATGGGCACTTTTGCGAATGGACAAACCTCCAGAAACAAAATATCTAATTATGCAACTGCTGGAATTCTGTGTACACCACAGTTATTTTGTATGGCAAACTGACTTCTACACACAGTTAAGCGGAACCGCCATGGGTTTTCCTGGGGCGTGTGTCTACGCAAACATCTTTATGGCAAAGTTCGAACTTGAATATATTCTTGAAGACATCACATGGCAAACTGGCATTCTGTATTACAAAAGATATATTGATGATATCTTTCTCATTTGGAAGAAACCCATGAGAGACCTTGAACAAAACATACGAAGTCTAAATCTCATTAACCCAAGAATCAAATTCACGAGCCAGATCAGTACCACTTCGCTTCCTTTCCTGGATGTACAAGTAAGAATTGAAGAGAATGAAATAAAAACAGAACTCTATAAGAAACCTACTGATAAAAATACAGCACTTCAATATGGAAGTTTCCATCCAATCACTTTGAAGAATAATCTTCCAGTATCTCAGTTTATGAGAATAAAACGAATATCATCGGATGAGACGCAATGTGCCATGAGTCTAGAAAGACAGAAACAATGTTACCTGAAAAGAGGCTATCCAGAAAAATTAATTGACATGCAAATGGACAAGGTAAAATTAATTCCAAGGTCGGAATTGCTACAAAAAAAGACGAAAGCTTCAAAGCAGAGAATGGTATTTGTATCTAAATACTCAACATCAACAAGAGAAATCAAAAAGACGATCCTTAAAAGATGGGATATCCTACAAATGGAAAGTGATTTTAACCATCTTTACGAGCAGAAACCACTTTTCGCATATTCAAGATCAAGAAATATCAAGGAACTATTGAATAGGCCAGATGATATGATTCTAGAAACACCCAGTCCAAAAGGGACAACTAAATGTTATAACTGCAAGAACTGCAATAATGTAATTACTGGCAGTATAATATCCCACCCTAAAACAGGTGAACAAATAGGGCTTAGGCATTCAGCAAATTGCAATGCAGAGCATATAGTGTACTCCATAAAATGTCCTTGCGGACTATTATATGTCGGCAAAACTGACAGGAAAATGAAAACGCGCTTGGCCGAGCATAAAAGTAGAATTCGTAACAAAAACATAACCTCACCACTAGCCAGGCATTGGATTGAGAAAAACCACACTATAGCACAAGTCCGCTTTCAAATTATAGAACAAATCCCACAGCGCCTAGGGTTGGACAATGCCAAAATCCTACTTAGAAGAGAAATATACTGGATTCGTAGATTACAGACAGTAGTCCCAGATGGGCTCAATGACAAACTTGACATGATATGCTTTCTCTGAACACAGACTATACTCAGTATTTGATTACCCATGGGTTGTTCATTCACATAGCGGCATCTGGCACTGGAGAGTTTTATGTGACACATTCGCACATTCACATACACATAATACAACCAATCAGGAATGTTATGTTTCTGCATAATGAATTGATTACAAATGTTCTGCTATTTTGTTGTTAAGAATTTATGCAAAGTATTGTATTTATTTTACACTCTCATTATTTTGCCAAGAATATATGCAATGTATACTACTCACTTTAGATATCTTACATGTACCCAATTTCCTCTTTTTTCTTCCTACCATTTAGTTATGGGGAAAATATAAAACATCGACTCTATCTCAATGGCTTGCAGTCACACTAAATATAATAGTTTAAAAACGTATAATACACCTTTTTTTCAACATGGCGACAATGAGTATAAATCCCTATCCGGCCGATATTTTCTTTCCCGTAATCGGGTGCTACATACAAATCCAAGTCCGTCCTTCAAGTCTCGCAATAAGGCGCCTTGCTAACAGGCGATATAGTCCGACTTCTATTTTGACTCTTGGCTTTACATATGTTCGGCAGTCCGTCCTTTGTGGCAGTATCGGGGTTAGTACACCGACATAAATAACGCACTAAAGTTAGTTCACAAGCAACGCAGAGGCAGACGCCGGTACAATGCGACTTCGTTCCAGGTTCCCGGTAAGCTTAACCACTAAGGAGATTGCTTCACGAGGATAGTTGCTTCACTATTATCGAGCACTAAAACGGATATTGGTTTTCCTTACTTGTCTTATGCAGAGCTGAAAAACGCGGACTTTTAGCGAGATCCTGTTGAAAACAACACAAGTCTCGCAGGTAAATTCTGATCCTTGCGTTAACTGGTATACTGCAACCACCTAATTACACGCTTAGAGATAGAGGACTTATATGGCCTCGACATTCAACTTTGTATTATTTTCTCTTGCTAGATTATTTCAGCGTCACAACTTTAACGCTCATGACCAACAGGTGAGCGTTATTTCAACTCATGCCAAACATTATTGGTTTGTTGTTGACAGTTATAAATGGGCAGTGTCCTAATTTTTTACATAATTTTCCGCAGGCTGTAGCTCTCGTTATCCAGATATAAAGGTAACACGGTGACATATATTACCTCACATTGCTTCCTATAAGTTGCTAAGTCTAGAAATCTCATGGTAGAATTAAAAATGTCTTTCAGAATCGACAAAGAAATTTTTAACCACCTATGATTCATAGACCAACCAGTCAGTTCGGTAAGAACAAAATCCCTACCAGTTGAACAACTAGTAACACTTTCTTTAGCATCGAAACTAATTAGGCTTCTTTTTCCTTTTCCTTCTTTTTCTTCTATAGGCCCCTGACGAAGGGGTTCAAACCCCGAAATGCATTGGGTTGTGGACTAAAACTGTGTTGTGTTTAAACTATTGAGTAAAAAATGTATTGTCTATGGCATTAACTGTATGTCGTTTACATGTATATGTTGTAATGAATTACACTATGTTCATTTGAATTTAAAATGAAACAAGTTAAAATGTATGGTTGAATTAAAACACAAGACAAATGAAAAATTTGAAATACTTCATTCTTCAGTTGATGCGCACTAGAGTCCTTGTGATCTTACGATCCTAGGCTATATGCAATATTTCCGTGATGTCTGACTCCACTACCCACACTTGTCCCAGGTTTATCACCGCGTACAGTAGTGATCAACAGGCCATTAAAAAAATAATTCAAAAAAATTGGCCTGTTATTCTAACTGACCATATTCTAAGCCCTACTTTACCTGTTAGACCTGTGGTGACTTTCCGCAGAGCAAGGAACATGGGTAGTTGTCTTGACATCTCCAGTCCTGAATTAAAACAGAAGGAAATATGGTTGAAGGCCACACCAGGATTTCGGAAATGTTCACACTGTAGAGCATGTAAATTTGGGGAGAACAAAACTCACTATCGTATTCCATTTTGCTCTAATGACATCCCTATCAAAGGCAGGTATGACTGCAAAACAGATTTTGCAGTCTATGTTCTGACGTGCACCTGTGGACTACATTACATCGGTAGTACTACTGCCCAGGTGCACGTCAGGATTCTCCAGCATTTAAGGGCCATACTACATACAGATACAGCATATCCTGTAGCACGCCATTTCGCGGCTAAGCACAACAAAGATCTCAATTGTTTGAGATACTTTGTAATAGGATCTGTATTGCCCTTACGCAGGGGAGGGAACAGAGAGCTGTTATTACGACAGCTCGAAACTCGCTTTATACTCGAGTTCGATAGTAAGTGGCCTAATGGCCTTAATAACACTGAGGATTTTTACAACTTTCTCTAGAAGTATTACGAACTCCAGCTATATGTTTTGCTTCCCGTGCCCATCCTTGTGATACCTGTTGATTGGAAATGAGCTGTTCGGTTCTCTCCAGTACGGATTATTTGCCCTGTGTCCACGAGTAGTCAGGTTCCCTGTTGCTCAGTACAACTCAATATATAACACAGGACGGATGTTTAGAGTATGAGTCTCTCTTTGATCCTGGTTAATGTTGAAAGACAGTCAGGTTCCCTGTTGTCTTTCATGGTTTATATGACACTCATCTGTTCATAGCACTTTATATGTATAATAGGATTATTTATTTGCATATTTATGTGTTGTGTATTTTGAATTTTCTTATATTGTGCCATCCCCAATTTTATATCTGGGGTTGATATATCTTCTCTTCACGTTTTTTACACTTTTAACACTATTCAATGTTTGTATTATAGTCTGTTATGTTCTTTTTGGATGTGGTTTTTATGAATTTCATGGTTTTAAGATTGCACTTTTTAGACAGAAAAACATAATATAGTTCCTGATTTTATCATGGGTAATAATAATGTTTTTTCATATTTCAGTGCTTTATGTACATAATACCATGAACTTGATATGCTCAATCTAGTTGAACAGACAGTATGCACTTTATTTTTAGCCTCCTTTGCACACTAGGCATGGTTTGTCCTAGCATGTTTGTGGTTGTTAGTTATATGGCTCTGCCATGCCAATACTTCTCTGTCAAAGGTTGATTCCTTTGTAATGATTAGGTATATATTGGCCACCCTAAGATTTTTTACTATCTCTTTACGATCAATTTGACTGCTCTATTCTGCAGCTGTGAATACTTGCTATCTGGATTCATCCAGTTATAACTCCTTCCTTTGGACAAATGTCCTCAGAATATGTATTTTTTGTGTGTATAATAATTTTAAATGGATTCTAAATATTGTTTTTAGATCTTTGTTACACATTGCGCATTGATGCAGGAATTGTAAATATTCACAGTGACAGTTCAACATACCTGTAGATATATATGTTTTTGAGATAGTCTGTTTTCCATTGTGATGCGAGTCACGTGACTCACTGGGAAACAGAATGGTGGGCGGAGCACTTTAAGCACTTTATAAGCACTATCATTGCACTTTTGCCTTGCATGTGAACAAGGGCTGTTTAGCTCGAAACGCGTCATGTCTGGTTACTCACAGAATAATCTGGAACAATAAATCTTTTTCCTGAAAGCTGTGGTCTGTCTCCTGCTTCGCCGTTCCTGCTGGTTCGGAGGTGGTTCTTCAGGAGTGACTGTCAATATATATATATATATATATATTACCTACTGGCGGTCGCCAGTAGGTAGTTATAGTTAGGATTTTTTTCAATGTTAAATCTCAAAATTCTATTTGGAATAACTTTGGCACCGGTTGACGAATCTGCCTGAAACTTTCCTGAAAATGGCCTCGTCGAGCTCCGGTTCCTCCTTGAAAGTTTGGGGGGGATACGTCAAGCGGGGGCCGAGATAAAAGGGGGGTCCCAAAACGCGTTTTCCCCATGTTAATTTCCATAGGGCGGTCGATTTCACTTTTAGCTCGAACGGCTGAATGGATTTCCATCAAACTTGGCAAAATTGTAGGGACTGGTAGCCCGATGTGCCTTTGCTATGTCTCAAGATATGTGCTTCAGTGGATTTTGAGTAATTTAGGTTCAAAAAAATATATATATCTATAGGCGCTCTCCGGTGCGCGCACCGGAGTGCGCTCCTGGCGCGACACGCGACTTGCGCGCAGGAAGCTGATTGGCTCTTGGGTGTCTGTAAACATTCTAAACAGTCTGGAGCGGCCGCCATCTTGTGTCTCGGTAGGATCGAGACACGAGAGGTGGCCAAAACAAAGGGGGAAATGACCATAAGGGGGCAGGGTAGCCCCCCCTTGACCCCCTAGGTTTGATGTGGGGGCTATAAAAGGGCCCCGCGGGGCATTTAAAATATTTTTTTTTTTTTCGTTTTGCGCGGGGGAAGCGCCCGGTACGTGCACCAGGTAGCGCACCGGGGAGCGTAAAATGAGGGAAAAAGATGACAGTTTATAAAAAAAAAAGCCTTTATTTAGAAATTGGAGGTAGTTTTTCTTCTTTTTGTTGTTTTATATTTTTTTGTGTTTTTTGAACTTTTTGAACTTTTTTTGGCTTTTTAAAACAATTTTATAATTTTTTTGGATTTTTGTCAAGGGAAAAACAAAAAACAGGGATTCCAAAACGGCTCAACAGGAGAAAAAAAATGTGAAAATTTAGGGACTGTCAGGGCAGCGGTGTTGTTGTTTCTTTTGGGCAATGAGTTCAACACTCTGCTCCCCATAGCAGAGCAGTTCGTCACACTCCGTGCACAGAAATTTGATGCCTGCAAACTCTGGCTGTATGTTAGGGACCATTCTTCTACGGGATGGTCCCGAAGGTGTTGCTCCACCAGTGGAGGTGCTGCCGCCATCTGTGGGTAATTTCCGTGCCAGGTCTCTGACACTCTCCCTCGCAAAGTTGTTTGGGTGTCTTCTTTTGACATGCCTGATTAAATTGGCATTTCCAAAACTATATTTTTTCAGAGGATTGCCTCTGGATAAAGTACTACCACATATTTTGCAGGTTACTTTTGGAGCGTTGACTTTTTTTTCTCCTTCAGGGATGTTATAAAATTTCCAGATGAAATGGATTTTTTTCTTCTGCCTAGGAGGGTCCTCATCTACAAATGCCTCTGAATCACTGCTGGATGACTCTCTTGCAGCCATTGCTGTAGATCAGGAAAGTAGGAGATGAAGATAGTACACAGAACAGCTCTTGCTCTCTCCAAGTACAAAGCAATAGTGAAGGAAATGGGTGGGGATTTCATTCTTTGTAAAAAAAACTGTTAGCAACCAATGAAAAGTGTTATTTTAGGGTCACATGACCCGACACGCTTACGCAGCGCGCTCCGGAGCACTTCCGGGTGCGTTTACGCGGCGCGATCGTAGGCGCTTCCGGGGCGCAAACGTGGCGCGATCTTGGGCGCTTCCGGGTGCGTTTACGCGGCGCGATCGTAGGCGCTTCCGAGGGCACTTACGTTGCGCGCCAAAGTGACGTCATCAAACTTTTACAGAAATACATAATCATTTTCCTTATAAAAAAAAACGGATTTTATTTGTATGGAGCGAAATGTTTTGCATTATTATTAACTTTTCATTCATATTTTTTTTCACGAACGACAGTAGCGCTCTGGGTGCGCTTTCAGATGAGCTCACCGGAAAGCTTACCGGAGAGCTTAGCTGAAAGCTTCCCGGAGCGCGCACCCAGAGCGCAAAAGAAAAAAAATATATTAAAAAAATGAATACTTAAAAAAAAACAGCAAATTGTAAAAAAAAAAAAAGGTTAGAAACTCGATATAGAAAGGAATTAGCATTTAAAAAACCTATGAAATTCACTGAAAAAACCATAGGTTTCACACCAGTTATAGTTAGGAATTAGCATTTAAAAAACCTATTAAATTCACTGAAAAAACCATAGGTTTAACACCAGTTATAGTTAGCTGGAAATTTTACTGACATAAAACCATTGAAATTCCCACGTTATAGTTAGTTGGACTCACTATAACTTGCACGTGTAATGCACTGCTGATGACATCACATATTACATCACTCATGACATGGTCAGTGACATCACTCATGACATCACTGATGACAGAGAGACTGACCTACTTTCACTCGCTAATATATGTATTCACTAAGATACTCTTAATAAGGCAGATATCCAATTTTTTTTTTTTTAAAACATCCATTAAGACAATAATTTAAACAAATATTCTTCCATCGACCTTAACATACATATATAAAACATATTTATTTATCTGAAAGACACACATTCACTGGATGATGTCATCAGTGCATTACACGTGCAAGTTATAGTGAGTCCAACTAACTATAACGTGGGAATTTCAATGGTTTTATGTCAGTAAAATTTCCAGCTAACTATAACTGGTGTTAAACCTATGGTTTTTTCAGTGAATTTAATCGGTTTTTTAAATGCTAATTCCTAACTATAACTGGTGTGAAGCCTATGGTTTTTTCAGTGAATATATATATGTATATATTGATATATTGTAACGCTCCCCTGCCTGTATACCGCCGCCTGCCTCGAGAGTCACGTTGTCAATCCAGACCCCACAGGAGTCGGTCTGTAATATTTACTCCACGCTACCTCTGTTTTGGTAAAAGGATACCAACAACCAACGACCGCTGAGCCTGGTTCAGGTGAGGTCGCCCCCACACCACTGCTACTGCCCGCTGCCTGCCTGCCAGCACCTGCACCCTGCGGCTGCCTTCCTCTGCCCGCAGCCCGCCGTCCGCCTGCCGTCGCTGCTCTGTGTCCTTCTCCCCCCTGCTCCGCCGTTAGTGTGCCCCCCCCCCCAGCCGCCGGACGACCCAGCCACCGCTGAGCTGCCCTCGGCCCTTTTCCGCCACTGCCCCTTGCCGTCACCCCCCCACTGCCCATTGGCCCCGATCCCGCCACCCAGCTGACCTGTCCTCCCGGCTCCTCATTTATGACGCCCCCGGAGCGACCGCGCAGCGGACGCGCGCAGCGGGAGCACCGACTGAGCGCCGAAGGTGCGCCAAAGGTAAGCCCGTCTGCGCCCGTCCGCGCCTGGACCGCACCCAGCGCCAGGACCCCTGGCCCCCGCAGACCCCAGCCCACCCGCCGGACGTACGACGCCGCCACCCTCAACGCACTCAACACCGGCCGAATCCCGGGATGCTACTGTGCAACCCCGAGACACACCCACGGACCCTTCAGCTGCCATGCCTGCAAGTTCACCTGCATCCGGACCTGCACTACACCAGCACCCGCCAAGCCGAACACCAGCAGCAACCACCTCAAGTGCATCCTGCTCAACACCCGCTCCGTCCACAGGCACGCCGTTCAACTCTGGAACCTCCTCGACACCACAGCTCCTGACGTTGCCTTCCTCACGGAAACCTGGATGAACGACTCCTCAGCGCCCGACATCGCCATCCCAGAGGGCTACAAGATCACCCGAAGAGACCGAGACAAACAGACGGGAAGAGGCATCGCCATCATCCACAGAGACACCATCCGCATCACGACCAACACCTACGACACCCTGACAACCGCCGAACACCTGCACTTCCAGATACACACCAACCCCAAGACCACCCTCAGAGGCACCCTGATCTACCGACCCCCGGGACCACGCACTCAATTCAGCGAAGACATCGCCGACTTCATCAGCCCGCACGCCCTCCCCTCTGCCGACTACATCCTCCTCGGGGACTTCAACTTCCACCTGGAGAACAACAACGACCGCAACACCACCTCCCTGCTTGACAACCTCGCCAACCTTGGACTCAAGCAGCTGGTGACCACCCCCATCCACCTCACCGGACACACACTCGACGCCGTCTTCTCATCCAGCAAGGACATCGTCTTCAGCCACGCCACCGGACTCCACTGGACGGACCACAGCTGCGTCCACTTCAGCTTCAGAAGGACCACAATCCACCACCACCAGCAACAGGTTGCACAAAGAAGCTGGAACAAGATCATGGCCGACCAACTCGCCACATCCCTGAGCCAGCACCCTCCCGCCAGCTCAGCGAACCCCAGCCAGGCCGCCGACAACCTCACAAAGTGGATCAACAGTTGCGCAGACGACCTCGCCCCACTGAGGACCCCACCCAGCGGACCCGGCAGCAAGAAGGCCCCATGGTTCACCGACGAACTCAAGAGCTCCAAGAAGAACTGCGGAGCCCTCGAGAAAGCCTGGAGAAAAGACCCAACACCAGACAACATGACCACCCTCAAGCTCGCCACCCGAAAGCACCATCAACTGATCCACGCCACCAAGAAAACAGCATTCAAGGAACGACTGGACAACAATGCACACAACAGCAAGGAACTCTTCAACATCGTGAAAGAGCTCTCCAACCCCAACGCCGGAAACAACGACATCACCCCTTCGCAAGACCTCTGCAACTCCCTCGCCTCCTACTTCCACAACAAGATCGCGGACATACACAACAGCTTCAGCACTCAACCGACGAACACCACGACCGAACCACCTCCCCCCACCACCACCCTCCGCGCCTGGACTCCGATCAGCACCGAAGACACCGTCCTCACGATGAACTCCATCCACTCCGTATCGCCGACCGACCCCTGCCCTCACCACGTCTTCAACAAGGCCGACGCTATCATCGCACCCCACCTGCGGGACATCATCAACACCTCCTTCGACACCGCTACCTTCCTGGAGAGCTGGAAGCACGCCGAACTCAGCGCTCTACTAAAGAAGCCATCAGCCGACCCCACCGACCTCAAGAACTACCGCCCCATCTTGCTGCTCCCGTTTCCAGCAAAAGTCATCGAGAAGACCGTCAACAAGCAGCTGGCAGCCTTCCTCGAGACGAACGGATCCCTCGACCCCATGTCGGAGTCCAGGAGAAGGCACTGGAGTGGATCATCTCCTTCCTCGCCGGAAGGACACAGAGAGTCCGCCTCCCTCCGTTCAGATCTGAAGCCACCGAAGTCATCTGCGGCGTCCCTCAAGGCTCCTCGCTCAGTCCAACCCTCTTCAACATCTACATGAGCCCCCCCTTGCAGACATCGCACGCCAGCACAACCTCAACATCATCTCCTACGCCGACGACACCCAGCTGATCCTCTCCCTGACCAACGACCCCGCCACCGCCAGAGCCAACCTTCACGAATGGATGAAAGAGGTAGCCGAATGGATGAAGAACAGCCGTCTGAAACTGAACTCAGATAAGACGGAAGTCCTCATCCTGGGATCCTCACCCGCCGCTTGGAACGACTCCTGGTGGCCCCCCGCCCGAGGCAGCGCACCCAGACCAACAGACCACGCACGCAACCTGGGCCTCATCCTGGACTCCTCCCTCTCCATGACCAGACAAGTCAACGCCGTCTCCTCGTCGTGCTTCAACAACCTGCGCATGCTACGTAAGATCTTCCGGTGGATCCCCACCGAGACCAGGAAGACGGTCACCCAGGCCCTCGTCACCAGCCGACTGGACTACGGCACCACCCTCTACGCCAGAACCACCGCCAAACTCCAGAAGAGACTCCAGCGGATCCAGAACGCCTCAGCACGACTCATCCTGGACATCCCCCGTCGCAGCCACATCCCCGGACACCTGAGAGATCTGCATTGGCTTCCGGTCAACAAGAGAATCACCTTCCGTCTCCTCACCCACGCACACAAAGCCCTACACAGCCAAGGCCCAGGATACCTCAACAGCCACCTCAACTTCTACGCTCCCAAACGCCAACTTCGATCGACCAGCCACGCCCTCGCCGCCATCCCCCGCATCCGTAGAGCCACCACAGGGGGACGGTCCTTCTCCTACCTCGCCGCCAAGACATGGAACTCCCTCCCCACCCACCTCCTCAAGACCCAGGACCACCTCGCCTTCAGGAAGCAACTCAAGACCTGGTTGTTCGAGCAGTAGCAGATCCCCCTCCCCCAGCGCCTTGAGACCCTCTGAGTAAGTAGTGCGCTATATAAATGCGATGATTGATTGATTGATTGATTGAACAACGCCTTGTGTAGCTGGCTGAAAATTACTTTATTTCAACCTGACTCGAACACGTTTCAGCTGTCTTTGCAGCCTTGCTCACCGATAGTTTTCAAAAGTCAAGAGCAGCCATTTTAAACGCATCACAGTGTGTGTCACGTGAAAATTACAAACACATTAACAGACTCATATTTTTTGGGGGAATCACCTCACAGTGCAATAAATTCATTCATTAAAAATAAAGTTATATTGAAAACCTTGAAATCACTTTTTTGTAATCATAATTCCATTGAATAAATAGGCAGCATAAAACCTGTTTTTACACAGTTTCCTGCAACAGACGCAATTTTGTTGCGTCACTTTGCCTTTATCATGAAGCAGCGCCCCTTTGTCTTATTTACCAAGCCACGATAACACATTGCCTTCAAGCCCATGTGGGCATAATGCCTTACTTTAATGACCAGTCAGACAGCATCACTTCCAACGTAGCCCCTGTGGGCAAAGTGGCAGAGCAGCAATAATCAGTATTACGCAGTCACTGTCAATTTTTGTATCCTGCCCCAGTGGGTTTCCCAGCTGTTCGTATATATACTGCCTACAGAATCATTCCGTGTTTCATTGTTACACCTTCCAATAAACGTTTCACACCTCTGTGTTAGCTTATTATGCACATGTTGTACCCTACCTACTTAACTGTCTAGAACGAATTAAAAATATTTCATAAAAACATTACTTCATGGGTCAGTCAATTATCATATTATTTTACACTTTTTTCTCACTTCCTCTCACAAATGCGTGTACATATCCTCTCCAACATTGAGGCCTTCCAGTTGCTTCGAAATCATTTCTATAATGTACATCGATTACAATCTACACAGCTTTTTTTCACGATTCCCACCTCGAATCTCCTTCTCCACAGCATCTACCACATAGTACGTAATTCCTGCCACATCTTTGTTGTGAAATCTATCGACATGGCGAGCCACTGGATAAGTGCAGTCCCCATTCTTGATTGCCCTAAGATGTTGTAGCACTCGTTCATGCACCTCTAGGATAGTGCTGCATACGTACCACAGTCCACAAGGGCACTGCATGACGTAGACAGCAAACTCTGTTTTGCAGTTGTATTTGCCTTTGATTTTTTGCATTTCACTCGATATCCCTGATCTAGCGGCAAGCTTTGCACTTGGTGGATTTAAGGAAACCCTGGTTTTTATCCAACCAGGTCCCCTTCCCTGTCTTTTTCTTTAGTGTATTCCATACAAGTGATTGTCTGAAAGATTTCACTCGTCTGAATGTTATCTCTGGCCTACGTGGGACTACCTTACCTAGGCCTGGCCGTTTTTAATGACATGCCAATGGCGATTTAAAATACTTCTCACTTTATCTTGTTGCAAGCTGTATTTTGTAATCAACATGCATTGACTTCCTCTCTTTTTACTTTTCTCCTTATCTGCCCCAAAGAGTATATCCTCTCTTCTAATTTTGGCAGTTTTGGAAATGGCTGTCTTAATCCATTCATCTGGGTATCTTCTGTTTAAGAATCTTCGCGTAAGGTTCCCTAACTCTACTTCAGTTTCTATACCCTCACTGCAGTTCCGCTTGGTTCTCAAGCATTCCCCAAAGGGTATGCTTCTCTTGAGATTAATAGGATGAAAGCTTGATGCATGAAGCACCATATTAGCCGCAGTTGGTTTCCTGCAGAGCTTTGTTGATATCCTCCCTTCATGGATAATACACCTCTCTGTAATGCAGCTCTTTGGCTCTTACTGGAGGTAGCTGGTGGGCTAGTTGACACCCAGGAACTCAAAGGATTGAAGGGGACTTACTCCTGCAATTTACAATGTGCCAGGGGGTTCGTTTGCACACTTGGTATGTCAGGCCCCACCCCCTCTGTGCTCCACTGTGCAAATGCACCCCCTGGCACGTTGTAAAATGGGGGATTAATTCCCCTTGAGTCCTGAGGGCAGCATTTCATGAACATCTGATGAAATATAAGTAAATGTTAATGTTAATGTTACGGTGATTTATAAAGCACACATTAACCCGGAGATGTCTTGGCGCTGATAAAGGATTGATGCAAACACAGAATCTGGGAATGGGACTCTTTTTCCTTCATGCCGTGGGATCTGGGGGAAAGAATAAAATAATATATATATATATATATATATATATATATATATATATATATATATATATATATATATATATATATATATATATATGTATATATATATATATATATATATATGATTTATATATAGTTGATTTCCTAGTGCATTCTGATGTACTTTAGGGATATAGTAGGGTTAAATCCAGCAGTGCAGCCAGTGTTATGGGAATTGGTAGGCAATTTTAAACAGTAAACTTCCCGGTGAGGAAAGAATGATACTTGGCTGGTTTATAAGGAACAGATAATTAATATTGTTATGTTTACTGGCTGTATCCAACATTTTTTCTTGAATGACATTGGGTGTTGACCTCAAGCAACCCAGGTGTTAGAACATTTGTGAATGCTTATATTGTTGCTATTCTACAAGTAATCTAATCAACTGAAAACATTATATCCTACTTTGTGAATATATACATATATTTTTAAGGTACGTAGATGCCAAGTCAGGCATAATAAATGTATACTGTTTGTAGCACAAAACAAACTTTTTTGCTTGCTACAATCAAAATAGGCAATAACTGCTTTTCCTTATTTCTGCATGCATTGCCATTTGTATGCTCCTTCCTCACCTCCAAGTTTGTTCAATGTCTGTTCTTGTAGCTTCCCTGTGGGCGTATTAGTCCTATCGTATTTTCTTTAATGAGTCGGTAACCTATTACCGACTCGCAAAATAGAGTTTGCGAGTTGCTATTAGGAGAGGGCATGCCAAGGGTGTTCCTTCCTGATAGCGAGTTGCACTGGTTTGGAGGAATGTTTTACAACTGCAAATGCAATCATAAAACATTCACAGTTTACCAACAATTTCGAATAGGTGGTAAGCAATTTGCAAGGGACCCTTCTGTTTTGTGAGTGGGGGTGCCAACAATTTCTCAGAGCTGGAAGTGGTCACACTTTTCATATTTATTTTTGAAAAGCAACACATTTTTCTTTAAGAAAAATGGGCTGCATTTAAAAATAAAATACTGCCTTATTTAAAAAGCAGTCACAGACATGGTGGGCTACTGCCCTCAGCAGGCCACCATCCCTGTGCATGCCTTCTATTCCCTATGGGTCGCAAATTGAGACCTGCCTCGTGAATATTAATGAGGCAGGTCCATTGTGACCCATTTGGGAATCCCAAACAGTGTCTCAGACACTGTTGTACATCAGGTTTTGCAACACACAAATTGCAAGCCGCTAAAAATCGTGTTTTGCGAGTTGCAAACACTGATGGTCGTACCTCTGACCCTGAGCTCTTATAGCAAGTTACCAACCACAGGCAAATCAGTTTTGGACCTAGGCCATCTGTGAATGAGATTCAGTGAGGTGCAGGACAGACATGAGAAGATATTCATATCACTAAAATTGACTCAGGGAGTAAATTAAAACTTATGATAATTGAAATGCTTAAATTTACAATAGCCACCGGCACTGCTCTGCACAGAGGTCCATTCTATTGTTTTTGTTGTTCACTGTGGCGTTACACACAAGACTAATCCATATGCAAATGAATTTTGCCCACAACTCTAAGAAGAGCGGTTTAGTTGGAACCCAGATACTTTCTGTGTGACCTATTTTTACTCTTCTGGTATCTTCTCATTGCAAATTTTGCTGTTTACTATTAGAAAATACTATGACTCTGAAAATACCTCTAAACTTTTAGATTTAGTATTTATGAACAATTGAAACCCTTTACTCGTCACTCACAGAGAACGCTTATTCAGAGGCACCACCCTTCAGGCTCTTGTCGCACTGTTCCAGCACCCACAAGCTACACGTAATCTTACATTCTTCAAAAAATTTATGAAATCATACCTCTTCTCCAAGCAGTCAAATCCTATGACCACAGAGAGCTTTTCATTCTCAATGTGCCACTTCTCATTAAATTGTCCACGTGGCACAATTCCTCCAGGCTCTTAAGTCATTTCACACAGGTGCCAAACAAAATGGTTATCCAGTTAGCGCTTTCTTGGTCACCTGGAGATGGTATTCAAATGCAGTGACTTATGCTGAAGTAATTGTACAGCTATGCCAACTCCAAATATGAGTGTCTGAGTGCTGCTACCTGTTGTGTGGCTAAGTGGTGCAGCATGGTTTGCAGGGCAGTGGTATGGCATTGGTGCCATGAACTCTAACGATAGAAAGGGAAATGGCTGTGCACCCCCTGGTTTGGTACCAAAACAGAACTATAAAGGGTGTGTGTGCCCCCTTAGACTACTGAGCTCTGGTTCACTGCACCTAGTGCTATATTGATAACTATGCCCCTGGTGCTTGAATCTGAAATGGTTGTGGGTCTATATCCCATGGGCATTATGGGATTGTTGTGCAAGGAGCCAATTAGAGGGGACAGCATCAAGTGAAAAATCTCTGAAATTGGACTCTAGGAGTAAACTCTACTTTCAATTCACTTGCTTTCCAGCTTCTATTCATACTGATAGTTGTGACAGGAGCCTCTAGCCAATGTAGTGTGGAGATTCGATTCTCCTGGTAAGTTTAATCTGGAAATAATTGTCTCTACTTTCAGTAGTGAAACATAATGGACCCACCTTCTTCCAGTATATCTCTCAGTTGAAATGGGACTAGTAATTCATATCACCGACGGCACTGGAATTACCAGTCCACTGAGTACCAGGGTCTTGGTGGCTAACGTATGTATTGATGAAGTCGCCAAACAGGATTTCTGAAACAGTGATTGCACATGGAGTGATACCATTAATTTCATATAACTGTCCCAGCTTCATACTACATTGCCCAACATAAATCCAGGTGCAACTCTCGTACCACATTTAGATCAGACTTATAAGTGGGATTGAATAGGGTGAGGTATTAACTGCATCAAGTTTCCATTGAAAAATGAGGTATGACATGCTGAATGTGGTGCTTTCTGCACTAAAATTTGCATTTATCAGAATTTATTCTAAGTTATCTCATGGTAAATTTCGGCAAATGTGTCCTGTCGAAATTTGATGTCGGGCAAATTGTAGGATATGGTGGTATTTTTTTACTACAGTGCATCGATTTCCAAACACTGTACAACCCGGAGATTGTAAAGAGATGGGAATTTATCGGCCCACATGGAATCAGGGCCATTGTCTTCACGTTTTCATATTGATTTGGTTTATGTTTTTATAAAGTGCGACTATCACTCCTGAAGGAGCATCATGGAATGTGCGGAAATAAGCAGAGAGGTCGGACAGGCATAGCTAGTATCACAAATTACACCAGTGAGGAGCAAAGTGAGTCAGAAGCTGCAGAAATCCAGGTCTTCAAGACTTTCCTGAATTGAGTTTCTGATTCTAACAGTCTTAGCTGTGTAGGCAAGAGGTTCCACGCTCTGGTTCCCAGAGTTGTCACGGATTGTCCTCCTTAAGGGGCATATTATCAAGCAGAAGCGATAATTATCGCTGGCCGCTCTTAGCGAGAACTTATTTATCGCCGGCTATCGCTGGCAATTATCGCCGTGCTATCGCTGTATTAACATTATTATATACGGGGTAACCCAAAGAAAGTCCTAGGACCTGGGTATTGAGTGTTACAGATATGGCGGTCCTAGACGTAAACTTCCACACACAATATTTGATATTATTTCAAAAGAACTTTGTTCATCTTTTGTGCCCCTGCACACTCACCCCTCTGAAAATACGAAGCAACGAGCAAATTGATCGCCGCAAAGACAGCAAAAAAGATTGACATTTTTTTGCATAATAACCATTGAGGGCAGGCTCTTGTTGAACCACGCCAAGGATTATCTTAACCTTGGACTCAAAGACATTTTGTAATTCACCACCCCCTGACCATCTTGGTCCTTTTCTATCTTACACGAGTACTAATTCCTCACTCTATGCACTTTACCCTTTTGGTAACCCCCTGTTCTAAAAAACTGCATATTTGTGTACTGTACCATGAGGAGGAATTTTATTGAGAATAAACAGTAGAGTTTTCTCTCCTCTATTTTTAAAACGATTGAAAAATTCTGTTGTGTGTGTGCTGGACATCTGCTTGTTTTGGGCTATTGTGTTTTCTCTTTTATGTTTCCAAAATTCTTAATTGCAGGATTGATTTCGCATGTGGAATACGAATTGAACAAAGTTCTTTTAAAATAATATCAAATATTGTGTGTGGAAGTTTACGTCTAGGACCACCATATCTGTAACATCGCTGTATTAACAACGCATAGTGCAATGGCGATAATTTCCCAGCAATAGCAGTGTCTTCCATCGAACATTGCTGGTTTTCCAGCGATGTTTCATGAAAAACGGCGATAACCTTGCTGAAATGACCCTGTGGTTGTATCAGCATAATCCACCCCCATTGTTAGGTATAGGTCAGTCAGCATCATTTTAGCAGACGTTAGTGCGTGGGCCTCCTTGTAAATATCCCGATGTACATTTAGCGATATTTTACAAGGTAGTCCATCAGGGGTCCGCCCTGTGACGCCCACTTTGCATCTCATTAGAAATGCAAAGCGAGGCGTCGGGAACACAGGTGCTAACATCCTCTAATGCATGTTAGCACCACCTTGTAAATAGGGCAATAAAAATATTGCAAAAAGTGCCACTAAAGCTTCGATACTGCCCTTGTTAATATGCCCCTTAGTTTTGTATCTAAATGTATGGGGTTTAAACAAATTCGCTGAGGATGATCTAAGCGTCCTGGCAGTGACATAAGGTGTAAACCTGGCAGATCAGTATAATGGCCCTGATTTTCTGAAGGCTCCATAAGTAATTAACCCCTTCCATGCTTCTGTCGGCCAACGGCCGTCGCGCGCACTTCCTTCGTAGTGCTGCCCACGTCCGTTGGCCGACGCGACCCCGCCCACATAATGGAACGCCCCGCACTGTGGCTAAATTGCCGCCGCAGTTAAGGCGTTAAGAAGCTTAAGTATAATTCCTCTTTGGATAGGCAGCCAGTGAAGGATTTTAGGGGCGGCCGAGGCCGAATATGTATATGATCCCAGTATTTCGCTTTCGTAATAGTTGTAAGAGCTTGGGTTGAACTTGTACAATCAGCCCACGCTTAGTTCAGACCCCAAAATAACAAGAGTAATGTTTACATGTACAAGTCTGCTATATGCCCTCCAAAAGCAAAAATGTTAAATAAAGGTGACTCCAGGTGACAACAGTCACAGAGTATATAAGGACATCGCACCCCAAATGAGGAAGTAAACAGTGTTTATTTTCTTGTGCATACTGATCTACTTTCAGGAGAAAGTCAGTTAAACTCAGCCGTGTTACAGGAATTGGTCGGCAACTAAAATGAGTAAACTTCCTGGTGACAGAAAGATGATTCTTGGCTGGTTTACACAGAAAAGATAATTAGTGTTGTCTCTTTCAGAGTTGTATCCAACATTTTTCTAGGATGTCATCAAATGTTGAACTCGAAAAACATAGGTGGTGTTACCAAAGTCATTCGTATTTATTTCATTTTTGAATTTAGATTATGTTGTTACTTTTCTAGTAAACCCTTGAACTGAAAGTTTTCTTTAAAAATTAAAACGTGAATTTAGACAAAGGAAGAAAGCTGTATTTGTACAGGTTATGTTGTATTTTGAGTTGCGTGAAAATGGAAACATGCAAAATATTAGTTGATGTGAGCAAAGCATTATTACCCTCTACCTCCAGAGACAATGTATTTGGCCACTAGTAAAGCTGCATTGAAATTCTGGCTGCAGGAAAACAAAAATGTACCACCAATTCTGTTATCATATTCTACGGGGCATTACCCAACTTACTGTCATTCATAAAAGTACTCAACAATCTATTTAGCAAAAGCCTAATGAATTGTAACCAAATTGCTTCAACAATATTTCAGTGCTGTATGGTTATTTGACCCCTGTATATCAAAATATGCTGCTTGTCAGAATCTTTGGCAAATTCCAAATTTCTAAAATCACAATTATGGTTAGTCATGGTTGCAATAATGCTCTCAAATCCTTCATAATGTCCCACTCAATTTAGGGAAGTCACAGCCCCTTGTGATTGAGGTATATCATAGTATCTGCCCCATACCTTATGGAATTTGCATGGACATCACCTAATCTCGTATGTGACCTTCTTGGCCGCCATATACAAATATCCATCCCTCTTGTCCACTCTTACAATGTTGGGGTCTCCGGTGTTCCCATGTACCTCGCCCCTTCGCGCTTAGCCATCACTTGCCCCAGTTTGCAGAACAAAAGTTGAGCCGTAGGAACGTCAACATCTACCAGTATTCCCAACAGAGCATATCTTGGGTACAGAGGGATGGTCTCACCCACCACCAGTGCCCAGTATACCTGGATGACAGAGCATTTTCAGAGTGCAAGGAAGTAGGATCCCCCCTTCCTCTCTCCACATCAAACAATGTAATGTTCCCTATCATAATACACCCTATGGAGGATTTTCAATTGTATGAGGCGTAGGCAGGATCTTACTGCCACCTCCCTTGGGTCCATCAGAGCCGACTCCCAACCGGCATCCTCTAGATCCCCTATCTCTTAAATACGTGGCAGATATGGCTTTGAAGGCCAACTCTTCCTGCAGGAGTTGGCACTCGAGCGGGGTGTACGCAGATAGGTCCTGCAGCTGTATATGTTCCACCTTTCAAGCATGACGCAACTGGACATATTTTAAAAATTGGTTGAAGTTCATGGAGTACGTCCCTCAGAGAGACGCAAATGGTACCAGCTCACCCTCCTCCAGGAGGTCTCCCACTCTGGAGATCCCCAGAAGGTCCCAAGTCCCGAACCCTCTCAGCTTCCCAATCTCCTTCAACCACCCCTCCTCCCAGAGTGTAATCTTTCAAGTCAGCCTGCCCAACCTATACACCCGCTGCCCATCCGCCAGGCTTCTATCGCCACCTGAGCAATGCAATCAATTTTGAGCATTTGTACTTTACTGAACATTTTTGTATTTCATTTTTGACATTTTTTGTAAATGTATGATATACTCATTTTCTGTTTGGTGATCATGTTGGTGTTCTACTTGAGACTGTATACGCTGCAATGCACACAACATGCATGTCATTAGCAACCCATAGTGATGACAGGTGCATGTATTTCTATCCAGCTGTGCCACAGAAATTTAGGGGTTTCAAAAAGTACAGTCAGTAATGTGAATTTGCAGAATAAATTATAAAAAAAAATGTTTTTGTTAAAAGAATGAACCTCAGAAAGGCTTTTTACGCTCTGTGCATAAGAGAAACCATGTAAATTCTTTACCCTGTCCAAGCATTTTAACATGTTCAATTTACAAAATGACACTGTAAAACAATTACCAATAGGCAGCATGCCACAGTCTTATTTCCAGGGAAGTCTATCTTCATCACAAACTTCTTGAGATGTATTTGAACATGACAGAGCTTTGAATAGTGGAAGCCCACACCGACGTTAGGCATATGTCCCTCTGCTCCAAGCCAAAAGCAACTGAAACAAATATATTGGCTTTTGTAAAAGTCATAATTGACTAATAAGCCCATGGCATGCTGCTCTGAGTTGCTAGATAACTTGAAATTAAGAGTGTATTGACCTTTGGTCCAGCTGTCTTCAGAGGATTAATTCTCTGACTTGAATTCAAATGACGATTAACGTTGATAAGGGATCAGGTAAGAGTTTTAAAGTCATTCCTATCCTGGAAAAAGGTTTTGTGCACACATGCGTCCTCTCCTTCTAGACACTGCACCTATATGTACACATGTTCATTATGGCTGCTAGGAAGTGTAGTTCTGTTTTCAACTTTTCCTATCCTAGGCACCTGTCTGCAGAATGTACCTAACAAGTGTTCTAGGGCCAGATGTAGGAGCCTTAATACCGGTCGGAAACGGCCGATTTCGGCCGTTTCCGACCGGTATTTGGCTTTTGAGATGTAGGGGGCATTTTATTTACAGAATCGGTATATTTACCGATTCGGTAAATATACAGATTCGGTAAAATACCGAATCGGTAAATATACTGATTCTGTATATCAAGATGTAGGTGGCACTGTAATCAGTGCCACAAGCCCTTACCGAATCGTTATTTACCATGGAATACTATTCCATGGTAAATAACGAATTCCAGTGTACATGCACATCTGTGCATGTACACCTGTGCCATGTGGCACACAGACATGCCCTAAGGGCATGTCTGTGTGTCACATGGCACACAAGCCAGAAACAGCGGTGCAACAGGGTGTCAAAGTGACACCCTGTCACCCTTGCAAAATCGGTAATTTTACCGATTCTGTAATTACAGAATCGGTATTTGCCATTGATTCCTATGGGCTTCAAGGGCCCGATGTAGGTAAATCCCATTTACCGATTTTGAAATACCGAATCCTACCGATTCGGTATTTCAAAATCGGTAAATGGTATGTAGGTCCCAACATCTGGATTCGTTACCGAATCCTTAACAATTCTTTAATTACCGATTCTGTAAATACCGAATCGGTAATGCCCATTCATTCCTATGGGCTTTGAAGCCCATAGGAATGATTAGGCATTACCGATTCGGTATTTACCGAATCGGTAATTAAAGAATTCACAAGGGTGCAGGGGGTGTCACTTTGACACCCTCTGGCACCCCCAAAACAGGCACAGGTGCCATGTGGCAGGCATACCTGCCCTAAGGGCAGGTCTGCCTGTCACATGACATAGGTGTGCATGCACACATGTGCATGCACACCGGAATCGGTATTTTACCATGGATTTGTATTCCATGGTAAAATACCGATTCTGTAAGCCATGTGCAGAAGGGTCATTGCCTACCTACATTGCATTTTCGGTAATTTTACCGAATCGGTAAATATTACCGAATCGGTAATTATTTTACCGATTCGGTACATATTACCGAATCGGTAAATTTACCGATTCGGTAATGATACCGATTCGGTAAAATTACCGAAAATGTGCCCCTACATCTCAATAGCCCTTTACCGATCGGAAACGGCCGAAAATCGGTATTTTCGGCCGATTCCGATCGGTAAAGGGCTACCTACATCTGGCCCCAAGGCCCATAGGAATCAATGGCAAATACCGATTCTGTAATTACAGAATCGGTAATTACCGAATCTTACAGATTCGGTATTTTTACCGAATATTTTACCTACATAGCAATTACCAAATAGTGAATACCGAATCCGTAAAATTCGGTATTTACCATTCGGTAAATTGCTATTACCTACATCTAGGCCCTAATGGCTGAACATTTTCATCAACTTGGCTGACCATTGATTGCAAACAGTCCACAAGTTGCTTTTCAGGAGTAACAAGGAAGGTTCATTTGTCTGAGTGAAATCTCTTTTAGAATGGTTGTTGAATCCACACACATGAAATATGATGAAGACACTAGATTATTGTAGAGCGCAAGTTATATACAGTTTATCAGGTCAACCTCAGGCAGTTCTCTGTCAATATTCTAGAACCAGCGCAGCATGCAATTCCCTATCCCAGTGAGACTCTTGATATGCCAGAAAGTCACCTAAACCATAGAGCACATGAGTATATGTTAATGTTAATGTTATGGGGAATTTATAAAGCCCATGGCTACTCCAAGGAGTGTCCGGGCGCTAAGAGGTTCCTCTTGAAAGAGAGACAATATGCACTTTAATCCTAACAAGTCCCTATTACTGATGGAACAGCCAGGTCTTAAATTGGCACCTGAAACTGAGAAGCTCTTGTTCTTGTCTGAGGGAGAGAGGTAAAGTGTTCCACAGTCTTCTAACTACCACCAGGAAGAAGTGACCCCCCTTCCTAGTACGGATGAATTTAGGCACCAATAGCAAATGTTGGGTAGATGACCTCAAAGTCCTGGCTGGGGTATATGGTTTAATTCTCTTTCTGATGTACTGAGCCCCACTGTATGGAGAGCCTTAAAGGCCAGCACAAGGGACTTAAAATTAATCCTATTATTCACTGAAAGCCAGTGTAGAGTTTTTAAATGAATAGTCATTTGAGTCCTAGGCCCTACCAGAGAAATAGCTCTGGCGGCCGTGTTTTGAACAACCTGTAGCCGGCCCAATAAGTAATTTGGGATGCCCAGGTATAACGCATTTGCATAATCCAGCCATGACATAATCAAGGCTTGGACCGCAGTTTTCCAATGGGTCAAGGGGAGCAGTGGTAGAAATGTCTAATCATTTTTTGGAGTCTAAAACACATGCCAGCCACAGAATGAACCTGCGACTTCATGGAGAGATCAGAGTCCAGAATGACTCCAAGGTTTTTAATGGTGGTGACTGGACTAGAAGGTGGAGGCTGATTCTGGGGCCACCAATTATGCCATTCATCACCTGGGGTATGTCCGAAGAAGATTATTTCAGTTTTGGTGGCATTGCATGACAGTTGGGTTTGTCGGAACCAGTCAAATACTTTAGTCAGGCATAGATAAATTGAATTATCATTAAATGGCTCATCCTTCTCACATGTGAACAACAGTCGGGAGTCATCGGCATAAGTTATAACTTTTGCCCCATGTTGTTCCGCTAAGGATGCCAGTGGTGCCACATAAATATTAAATAGAGTTGGACTCAAAACTGAGCGTTGAGGCACTTCAACATTCAGTGGTGGAATATCCGCGGTGAAAGGGGGGAGACCAGACATATTGCTGACGGCCTTCCAGAAAAGAAGAGAAACACCTGAGAACCCTGTCCCCCTATGCCACATTCACTGAGTCTTTGTAAGAGTTGTCCGTGGGGCACGGTATCAAAAGCCGCCAAGAGGTCCAGCAGTATTAATACTGCCTTGCCTCCTCTATCAAGGGTGGCTTTGATAGTTTCAGTGACTTCCAATAAAGTTGTTTCAGTACTATAATTTGCTCTAAACCCCGATTGAATGGGATGGAGAGCATTAGTGGCCTCAATGAAGTCAGTGATAACCACATTCACATACTTCTCCAACGCCTTGGTGAAAAAAGGAAGCAGTGTTATAGGCCTATAGTTGCCTGCCACTGTAGGGTTAGCTGAAGGTTTCTTCAAAAGAGGAAGGATTTTACCCTGTTTTCTTCTGACAAGGACAGGTTCAGGACTTTAGTCACGGCTGGATTAAGACACCTCGGTGACAGATGCCACTATTTTCGCAGGACATGGATCTGAAGGCAACCCAGACTTAGGCACCTTCATGATTGTAAGTGAAGTGACCAAAGAGACAGGAGGGAAATTCAGTAAGTATTTCCTCCCTAGAAGTTCCTTTAGGGTCTGGCACAACGTCCCGACTCATACAGGTAGGCTTGTCAAATGAATCTTGAATGGTCTTAATTTTGTCAAAGAAAAATGTTGCAACCTGATTCGTCCATTCAAGGGTGGAAGTAAAAAGGCTCTGAGTGACGTTGGAGAATGCAAAATCTTTCACAATGTAAAATAATTCTCTACTACTGTTTGTATAATATTATTAATATTCAACAATGGTCCCTTCCATTTCCAAGGTGGGAGTCTGCATCAAGATTGACTTTCCCTTTTTGAAGCAGTAGGCTTCTTCTCTATCAGAATATGCCCTTCCTTTCATTAAGGATGGTCTTCATCAGAACATAAGGTCCCCTTGATGGAAAAATGAAAGGAGGTGTTCTCCAGTGCTATCTGGAGCTTGGGTTCCACTCTCTTACTATCTCTACACACATAGGAATCTAAAAAGAGATAGCAACTATTTAATGGGCAAGCCACGTTGTGTAGATTCCAAAAGGCTTTCCAGCCAGACATGCTATGAGCAGCCTCAAACATCTCGCCTCTTCTGGTATTGGTAGTTATCTCACTATCTGTATTAAGCAATTCACTTCAATTTCAAAATGCTTTATTCGGTATGTATGAATACAACCATATAGCAAACAACATAAAATAAAATAAAAACAGCATATATTTATATCAATTTTGGTTTGCCAAATGCCATGATTACTTCAATACCGTATACACTTAACATCACATATCCGACAGTCTTTAAAGTGCTTTTTAGTGCATTTGTATACTGATGTATGTGCAAATTTAGCAATATTACAATGCAAAATTAATTGAATCATCCTTACATATGTACAACTTACATTGGAGCATACTTCTACTAGTACATGTGCAAAGTAGCAAGATAAAGTGCAAAGTGGCAATATCGTTCTTTCTGAACACAGTATACAATAGCAGCGTATGTCTGGCATTTAAGGTGCCTATTTAGTGCATACCTCTGGAAGTAGATGTGCAAACTAGTATAATAAAGTGCAAAGTGACTGTACCATCCTTCCTAAAGTGCAGTATACATTTAGCAGCACAAAACCGGATGCTCTAGAAATGTTTCTCACTACATTCCAGTAACAAGGCATGTGCAAAATCGCAGTATAAAGTGCTATAAGTGATATAAGTATTGGAGATATACAATTTCTACATATAAAAAGGGGATGCTAAGCTGTCATAAAAATGCATCATTGGTTGAGTTCATACAATAATTGATTTCCGTGCAAAAATACATTTCAAAATATAAGTGGCCACATAGAAACATACATCTGGGGTCTCTAAATTAAACATCAATTGCATCGCTGTTTTTGTACTACGCATATTGTACTTTAAAAAGATGGGTTTTAAGTAAAATTTCCTAAGAGGAGTATAAAAGTTACAAAATAGCAAAAAGTGACAAATACTCTGTTTGGATTTGCCATCACAGGGACATAAACATGTACCGGGTTTCTTAATTGTAGGAAATGCCACAAGATGGTGCACAATTCCCAACCGCAAACGTGTTAATAGAAAACGGTGGGAACTGGTACTAACAATAGTTAGGTAAGTTTGAAAGCCTTCATTATTGTTATATTCCAGATATAGATTAAACGTACTTTGTTTTACATATCTTTCCGTTCTAATCCTATCTGTATGTTTAAGGAATGAAACTTTAAGCTCCCGCTTCGACAACACGGACCCCGTTGTTAAATCTTCAAAGATGTTGTAGCCATACAGTGTCTTATACCAGTGTTGTATGTGGCATAACCAGGGAATATTTGAGCGGCGATCGAGCTTTAAACAATCAGAAATTACATCCTGAGTAAATTTTGTCTCTTCCTTTGCCCAGATTGAGCGCCATAAGGACAGGGGACGTAAAGCAATTAGATCATTAACATAATTCATGCCAAGTTCCCTATGTACTATCTCAGTTGAGGCCGGTGCACAAATTAATTGTTTTAAAAACACGTTTTCCTCACGTTGAATCAAGTTAGCACTCTGGGCACTATAGCCCCATATCCCGGCCCCGTATATGGCTGATGTTATACATCTTGAGTTATATATTGACAACATTTCATGTATTCTACGACCCCCTAATTCCGCAGCAAATCTAAAAACGCAGCTTGTGTTCCTAGCCATTTTAAAAAGGACCCTTTCTTGTTCGCTAGTCCATTTCCCATCTTCTGAAAAAGTGATGCCTAAGTAACAGAAACTCCTAACGGATTCCAGTCTCTCCCCATCTAAAAAAAAGGACCTACATTTTCTTGGTTTCTTCCCACATGTCATTGTGACAGTCTTTCCATTATGTATTTTCAGCTTTCTACTTTCGGTAAAAATGTGGAACCTATTGATCAGATGTTGCAATCCGTTTTGGGTCCTTGAAAGAAGGACTGCATCATCCGCATATAAGAGGATTGGGATTGGGTTACCGTTAATGATAGGGGCATCTGCGTTAGTTTTTCTTAAAATTTGATTTACTTGATTTAAAAAAAGGGAGAACAAGAGTGGGGCAAGGACGCATCCTTGTCGGATTCCTCTCTTGATTTTAAAAAAGGGGGTTCACTCTCCATCTGTTCCAAATCTAACTTTGCTGGACAGGTTGTCATACAGCCTGGCAAGGAGATGGATAATTTCGACAGGGGCACCCATTGCCAACAAGATAGGCCAGAGCAGTGCGTGTTCCACCAGATCGAATGCTGAACTCAAGACAGCAAAGCACAAGAATAGATTACCATCTTTAGCTTTAGTGTACTTGCTGAGTATTAGTTCCAGGTTCATGCACTGCTCCATTGTTCCCATCCCCCTGCGGAATCCATACTGCACTGGGGATAAGATTTAATTTTCCTCGGCCCAGGCTTCCAATCTCACTAATAGGACACGACTAAGGATTTTAACTGTCGAGTCCAAGAGTGAAATGGGGCGATAGTTTTGTGCTTCAGACCTGGAGCCTTTTTTATAAAGCGGCACAATGATTGACTGCCTCCATGTTATAGGTAAACTATCTTCTACGGCTGCGTTAAAATAACGTGTTAATATTGGTGCCCATAGAGTAATGTTGTGTTTATAAAAGTCCATGGGTACCCCATCTGGCGCAGGTGCTTTGCCACCCTTACTATTTTTAATTGCCTCTGTAACTTCATTTACAGTTAAAAATACCTGCATTTTCTGCCATTTAGGGCATGATACTGTATCAACACTTAAAATGGACCCATCTGGATTAAAATCAGAATTAAAAATCCCAGTAAAGTGGGCAATCCATGCGTGGCAACTAACATGCGAACTAATTTCAGGGATATTATCGTTCTTTAAAAAAGGACCATTTACAGTTTCCCAGAATAGTTTGTGGTCTTTTGTTTCTGCAGCCATGTCCAATTTCAGCCATGCTTCATTTTGCAACTCTTTTTTTCTAGATGCTAAGGCAATTTTATAATTAAGTCGCTTTTCTCGGATTTTATCTTTATCTCTTGGCTTAACATCAAGCGCTGTTTTTAGCTTTTTTAGTGACTGGGCGCAAAGTTTATCAAACCATGCAGTTTTATTTCTCTTAGGATTTCTATTTCTTACTACCAGGGAATTCTCAATAGTATTACTAATTTGCAAAAAATTAGAAAGTAAAGTGGACGCGATCACATTAGGTGCTAAGCAATAGCTTACCTCTCTATTACATTTGCGGATAATATCCACCATTAATTTATTTGGGTCTATTTTGATCCACTTGATCCTCATGCCATTTGGTCTCTCAGCCACAATCCCTTGGACGGGTCTACCATACACATTTGTTTTCGGGCCCCAGCCCATTAATTCCATTGATATACTGTTGTGATCACTCACTGGCTGTTCTATTACCCAGACATTGGAATAGACAGAACCATTGGACACCAAGGTATGGTCAATGTTTGAGTGGGCATCTCTTCCTCTAAATGTTGGGCACTTCTCGTTATTTTTATTCTTAGTACAATCTAGTAGTTCCAGGTCTAATTTAGCTACCAGATTGTTCAGTGCACTACCATAGTTAGTGTGGGGGAAATGATTAAAGATAATACGATCACCACCAGGGTACTCCTCTCGGTGTCCACAGATCCCCTTCTGAGCGTGTCTGCATGCTTGGGTATTGAAATCTCCTGCCCAGAGTATTACAGGGCATTTGCTTGATAATGCAAGTGTTTCTTCTATTGCCCGCTCGACATCCGATACGATCATACCCCGGTTGGGCCCCACAATATTATTATAAAAATTCACAATAAGTAAGTCCCTACATTCGTTATGTGTCAGTCGTAAAACTGATGCATGCTGACCCACCTCCACATATCCACCAGTACTGAATTCCGTTAATTTAGTGGATACCAGAGTCAATAAACCACACTTTGCTCTCCCTGCCTTGGATGCTACTGCTGTCACACTGTAGGTGGTATATCCTTCGACTTGTATTTGATCTCTATGCCACGTTTCTTGCAGACATATTATGTCGTAACCCTGTATGATGAAGTTATCCCAGAACGGAGTAGTTAATTTAGCAGCAATTCCCGCTATATTCCAAGTGGTGACCTTTAAACAGTCTGCAGGGTTGCCTTGTGTAACATCAGGATAGTCAATCAGTGACAGTGTTTCTAGGCTCACGTTCGGGTTTATCTCTAAAGGGGTGGTTACGGTTGGCATAGTTGCATCGATATTTGTACATTGTTCGGTGCTAGTTGTGTTTAACACAGTTACATCTTCTAACCCTATTTGACCCCCTAACCCTTGTTCAATTGTAGCTATTTCACCAAATACAATAGATTCACAGAGTGGGATCATAGATGGTACATTCAGTCAGTCGTTCTCCTCTAGTGAGTTAAACACCTCAAATCTGTTGCAGATTAGAATTGTGAAATTATCATATACATTATACAATGGTGCTGGTACAGCGGGTACAATGGGGTAGTTGAGGTGTACAGCTCTGGGGTGCATAAAAGTCTGCGTTGTGGTTTGTCTTCCTAACTGGTTCCTATAGAAGTAGTCAAGTGGGAACAACGTGGTGTTATATTCATGATTAGATGGCATTGGTGCGTTTAAGATTGACAACCACCTATCGGTAACCCCATCCCCTTGCCCTGTGCTGACAAAGGAACTCCTGACGCAATCAGTAATTTTACAACAGGCTGTACCCAGGGGTATCCGCCCAATGATCCTCCAGGTCCATCAAATGAAATTACCATTATTCAGGGCAATGGGGGCAGGGCGTCACTTAAGTCCACTACAAACCCCTGCTCTCCTATGACACTTATTTCGAAGGAAGAATCAGGCTGTAAAATTATAAGCTGGAACATCGCCGGAATTAGTACAAAAAGGAGCGACAATGAGTGGGTCTCTTTCGTCGCAAGTCACGACGTCATTGCCCTACAAGAAACTTGGGACTTGTCTTCTAATCAATGGTTGGACGGTTTTGTAGGCTTTTCAGTCGCGGCCCGCCCCAGTGCTGCAGGCAGAGCGAGGGGAGGTCTTTCGATCTTTTTTTCTTTAGACCTCTCTGGCACGCTGAAAAAAATTGATTATGATTCCCCAAATTGTTTAATTGTGGAAAGGCAAATCTGCCCATTAAAAAGCATTCTGTTTATCAATTTCTACAACTCTGTCAATAAGGAATTTGGGGGCAATAACATCACCCAACTGGATGCATTTTTAACTGCTTTTATCCAAAATTCCCCCTCCAGTCATGAGCTGGTGCTAATGGGAGATTTTAATATTCACCCCTGCAATCTGGGTTGCACCATTTTAGGAGCCACGGAGGCTTGGGAACAGGAGGGCCCACACTTCGAACATACCAGGCGTGGTGAGGATCTGGAGGATTTTCTGGCCAAATTTAACCTCCTTGAATTTACACCAGGAGAGGGGGTACCTAGAGCATCAACGTTCAAGGGTTCCCCCATGGGTTCTATTATTGACTATATTTTTGTGACCTCTGCCATTTTTAATTGTATTATTTCCTACTGTACTGTGTTTTCGCCTTTTAGCGATCATAATCCTGTTTTCCTGTTCATTCGTTGGGGGGGTGCTTTGGGTCCCATGCCAGGGCATCTTAAACAGGGCTTCACCCTTCGCACAACAGACCAAGGCAGGCGCTTGAAATGGGGGAATGTGGTAGCAGATGAGTTTTACACTAATATCGGCCAAAAGATTGAAGAGCACATTAAAATCTGTCAAGATTCGACTGTGCCAGGTAATGACACCATGGCCGCCTTTCAATCAATATGTCATATAGTGGCTGAGAATCTTACGGTATCAAGGGGCAGGGGTGAACAAAAGCTGCATAAATGGTTTGGTCCTGCCTGCACCAGGGCCCTTAGAGACTTAAAAATGGCCCTTAAAGCACAACCGAGGGACAGGGCTTTGGTTTCAGCATTAAGAAAAGAGTATAGGGCCGCTACTAAGTCCAGAAGGGATAGCATTAAGCAGGAGGCATGGGACCAACTAAACGATATTAACATCTTGAGAGACAGCAGGCAATTCTGGGCTGTAGTAAATCACCCTTATTTTTCAGATTCTCCAAATCTAGATACCGATTGTGTAATACCCGATGAGAAGTGGCTGGCCCACTTCAGCTCTGTTTATGGTGAGTCTGGTGCCTGTCCGCCGCCACAAAAGGGTGCAGGTTCTGTGGCCACACCTATACAATTTAACAGCTGGGAAGTGGAAAACGCAATCTGTGCCACATCAAAGAATAAAGCTCCCGGCCCAGACGGGGTTCCAGCTGACTTTTATTTACACTCCCCCAAATTCTGGGCTGGTATTCTGGCTAAAGTGTTCACAGCCGCAAACACCACGCCCCCCCCAAATACATGGGCTACGTCCACCATACTGCCTATATTTAAAAAGGGCAGAAGGGATGATCCAGGGTGCTACCGGCCCATTTCTCTCCTAGACTCTGCTATTAAGATCCTGGGCAGAGTCCTTTTAGTGAGATTAAGAGATAGCCTGGAGGATTGCGGTGGTCTGGCTGACATACAGTATGGTTTTAGGGAAAAAAGGGGCACGATAGAGCAGTGCTCAAACCTGCACCTTCTGATTTCCAAGTATACGGTGGCCAAGGAGGGGACCTTGTACTTAGCATTTATGGACCTCTCCTCGGCCTTCGACTTGGTCAACAGATCGAAACTGTGGGAAATCCTAACTAATATGGGAATTGAAGCCGACTTGGTGGCTTTTATAGCTTCTTTGCATCAGGATTTATTCGCTGCTGTAAGAGTAACCAAAGAGGGAAGATGTACGTCAAGTTTTAGATCTCTACGGGGTGTTAGGCAGGGATGCATATTGGCCCCCCTGTTGTTCACTATCTATATAAATGATCTAGGCAACCATTTACGTGAGGCAGCATGTGACGTACCGCGTGTAGGAGAAGTTAAGATCCCTGCTCTCCTATACGCGGACGATGCTGTACTCATTGCACGTACAGGGGTATGTCTTCAAAAATTGCTGGATGCTTTTGGGACTTTTATGGACCGATTGGACCTGAAGGTTAATGCATCCAAATCGCATACCATGGTTGTAGGGACAAAAGGGAAAAGTGGCAAGAGAGGAACTAAAACCTTCTTTTGTAAAGGGGAGATTGTGTCAGGAGTCCCCGTGTTTCCATACTTGGGAGTGCTTTTCGATAGCAGGGGTACCTGGGGTCGACAGATACGTGCAAAAAGCCTAGCGGTTACAAGAACATCTAGGGCCATCTTAAGTTTTGCTAAAAGGCTGGGACATCAACCCATGAAGGCAATCATCCAGGTCTACAACAGTAAATCCCTTCCCGTGGCTCTGTATGGTGCGTCCCTATGGGGGTACGCACGTCTAGAAGAAATCCAGGTAGCCGAAAATAGTTTTTTACGTTCAGTCCTGTCCCTCCCCCAATCCTCCCCGGTTTTCTCCATTCACACAGAACTTGGTTTGGATTACATCCAGGACAAACTGAGATTGGCCCCATTAATATACTGGCTTAAGACCTGGTTAAACCCTGAACTCCTGTTAAATCACACGATCATGAGGGACGTGATGAGTTTAGAGTACAGTCACAAGATACCATGGATGGCGTATTTGCACAAATCTTTTAATGAACTAGGACGCCCAGATTTATTCGCCTCCCCCTCGTGTATCTCAAAGCAGGATGTGAGTCTTATAAAAAAACAGTTTTTGTCTAGGGCATATATGTTGCGAGAAGAAGTCGAATTATCAAAACCATCTGTTCGAATGCATTATTTGTCACTCCAGTCACCTGCAATTGAACCTTATTTATGTTTTGTCACTAATCCGTTCCATAGATTTTTGTTAACAAAATTTAGATTTAACATTATTCATTTTTATTTGGGCCATTTTAATACCTGGATGAAACCTGAGTTAGCTCCCCCATGCACTTGTGACAATTTTTCTGTTCAGGACAGTTTACATTTTGTTATGTTTTGCGATTTCTTCTCCGACCAAAGGAAAAAATACCTGCTACCAGTCTTAAGAGACGCGGGCTTCTCCCAGGTCAGACCAGCCATGTTATATTTAAAATCAATGGGTAACATCTGTATCACTTTCGCCATGGCCAATTTCCTTGTGGCAGCAACCAGAGCCAGAAGGGGCATGAATTTGGAAATTGGATGTACATAATGTGTGTTTTATTTATCTTAATGTACTGATTTTTCGTCTCATTAACTTGCTCATAAATGAAATTGTTTAATTCCTTTTTAAATTGTACATAATACTGTTTTTTATGTACTTTGTATGATTTTAACAAATCGAATAAAGTTAATTTGACTGACTGACTGACTGAGTCTCTTGCCCATTCAGTAGCCCTATAGTTTATGACTATACAGTCCCCATTTATCTCCTTTTTACTTGGTCCTACCCAACCTACTCATTGTGTGGAAATAATCTGATTTGCACTTCGTGTTGGGAATCCACAGTTTTTCACGAGCCAGTGCAAGGTTTTGTTTTTCAGTGTTTCCTGATTTTCGAATTGGGTAGGCTTCAGTTTAGGGACATTAGCAAGGATAGCGACATATGGTCTACATTCCGGTGGAAGGTTAATCGTAGCAGGGATGGTATTATTAATGTGGCGCCTAGGTGCTGGTAAGATTGTGTTGTTGTAACTGGGGCCACCTGTCTCCCTTTGTCCCGCAGCGATTTTCTGGCCCGTTGTAACATTTGGGGCGATGGTAGGTAACATTTTAACTCCACTTGTGGTTGCTACCGGGGTCGCTGCCATAGTGGGTATACTAGGGACTCTGGTTGCACTGCTTGGCGTGCTTTTGCTCGGTCTCCCTGTTGGTACATTAGTAGTAGGGGACTTGACTTGCGTGCCCAGATGTTCTAAATGTCTAAGTTGGCTATGCCTAGTTTTTCCAAGTTCTCCACTTTTTTACTAAGGGATTCTAAAATTTCGGTCACTGGTGCAATGTAGGATTTTATCATATTCTCTATATGTTGCGCCTGTCCCTCTATGTTAATTGTAGTTAGTTTCTCCTTTGAGCTATGTTGCAATGCCTCTCCCTCCCTTCCATGAGCTGTTGAAGTTTGGGTTCCTTTCTTTCTTTTGCATCTGTATCTCTTGCCCAGTTTATTAACTAACAGCATCTTCCTACTGTGAGTGGGTTTACATTTGGGCCGAGTAGACCCGCGGTCAGTAACACTGCTTAACAGACTAGTGTTAGTTGAATCAGCGATAGGGATAATGTCATTGATATCACAACCATCCATTTCCCCTGTATCATTAGGCACGTCATTCGATATTGGGGGTTGGGGTATGTCACTTGTTAACAAATTGGGTGTTAATGATAATCTACTCTCCCTAGCAGAAAACACAGTAGGTTCTAAAGGTTGCGGTGCAACAACCTGGTTTAAATCATTCCCTGGCAGACCTGCAAAAGATTGTAATAACATCGAGTCATGTGATAGTGTTGTGACATTCGTTGTATTTGCAGGGGAGTTCACAACTTGTGGCGATTGAGTAATTAAACACATACTGGGTGGCAAAGATAGTCTTCTTTCAGTGTTTTCAATCGCATTCACAACAACCCCAATTGTTTGCTGCAACATTCTATCAATTGCGGTTAGGGTAGGTAGAGGGGTTTGCGCCAGTGTTTGTTTCCTCGTTGCAGATCGTGTATGCATTGGTGTCTTTTTGGCCGCAGCCTTACGTTTGGCCTCCATCAGAGCTATCAATTACCTTAGTTGGTGTGTTCACAAGGCCAAGGGGGTTGGCCCAGTCCAGTCTCTTTCGGTCTCTGTGGGCCTCAGAGGGCCCGCCCTTTGCCCGGGCTTCGCCCGGCATGTCCCGCGGGACGAGGGACTGGCGTTGCCTTTATGCGCCTCCTGGCGCTGTTGTGGGTGTCACTGGTGGTAGGAGTGGCCCGGCGGAGCCAAGCCCGGCCGGGAAACAGGCAGAGCAAGGCCCGGCCCTTTGCGGCTGGTGCAGCGCTGCGGCGGAGCAATGCCCGGCCGTGAGGTGTGCAGGAAGAAGGACCCCCACTGGACTTAGCCCTGGCGCTGCCTTTATGCGCCTCCTGGCGCTGTTGTGGGCGTCACTGGTGGTGGGAGTGGCCCAGCGGAGCCAAGCCCGGCCGGGAAACAGGCGGAGCAAGGCCCGGCCCTTTGCGGCTGGTGCGGCGCTGCAGCGGAGCAATGCCCGGCCATGAGGTGTGCAGGAACAAGGACCCCCACTGGACTTAGCCCTGGCGCTGCTTTATGTGCCTCCTGGCGCTGTTGTGGGCGTCACTGGTGGTGGGAGTGGCCCGGCAGAGCCAAGCCCGGCCGGGAAACAGGCGGAGCAAGGCCCGGCCCTTTGCGGCTGGTGCGGCTGGTGCGGCGCTGCGGCGGAGCAATGCCCGGCCGTGAGGTGTGCAGGAACAAGAAGCAAGAAGCAAGAAAATCACAGAAAAAATGATTCCAGTGCTTGCCCAGCCCTCCAGTTATCAGTGTACTCTGTCTTCTGGGCAGCAAAGATGGGAGTCAGTGACGCAAGTACTGCCAATTCGTGCTCTGGGCCAGCTGCAAAAGAGATGTTTAAGGCAGGGGCAAATTGGGCAAAGGCCCAGTTCCGCAGCTTCCAAGGGCCCCCCTGGTAATGTGATTGCTCTTTCATTCAATCTCACCTATTAAAAAAATATATATCGCTTCCTTCACGCAGGCTTGAATTAGCAGACAACAGGCAGTAAATTCAAGGTTGTTCTGAATGGGGCCCCAAAATTTGTTTGGCCTAGGGACCCAAAAATTCTTAAGAAGACATTGCCAGTGCATGCCACAATTCTTGCACTGGAGAGAAAAACCACAGATAATGCTATAACAGCCAGTGTCTTCCTCAGGTGAAGGGGCTTACCAGGTGCTTTGAACACAACAGCTGCAAGTAGGCTTACGTGAAAGGAATCACAATCCGCTGCACAGTAGAACTCCTTTCGCGAGAAGATTTTTAGTATCTGTTTAAACTCATAAAACTGCTCTAGTGATCAAACTATCTGACGGGAATAAAGAGGAAACCTCCATATGTCATAACTACCAATTCTAACTCCCTACAGCTGCAATGTAGGTTGTTTAACAATAATACAATGACTGAGGGGCGGGGGGGGGGGGGCAAACCCATTGCTCCTTTCTGTGTGGATTGTTTATTTGTTTCATCAAGCTCTGGCTGGCAGCTAAAGCTGCCTCTAACCAGATCTGAGAATGATTGGATATCGCGCTACCCAGAAATAATTTGACTAGTGATGATACATTTAAGAAACTCCAACAATAACTTTTTTGGGTTGTTAAACAGGTTTAAATCTCAACAGGGCCACTTAAGCCTTGAGCCTGATAAGATAAGTTGCAAGGCTGACGGACACTGAAATTGACGATTACTGAGATAGATGACGGTAGTTGCCAATGCACAAATGAAGTCTATGGCATAGATTTACTAAGCAATTGCACTGATGTAAAGTGCCATAAAGCACCACATGCTATTTACTTTTCATACAAAAGATATTTTGTGTTGGAAAGATGCCCGTTCCTAAGTGCAAAAAACATTTAGCAGTGCATTTTGTCATTGTGGATCAAGTGGTCACTACTGGGGTGGATCAGTGCAAAAACCGATGGCGTTTGATGCAATGCCCAATCAACGAAGATAGCCACATCAGTTTTGTGCAAAAAATAACTAGCACTTACCTATAGCAGGGTATTGAAGGGGAAATGTGTTAATTTTGCATGGAATTGCTGAATTGTACGTGCATTAGTCTGTGCTGCACACATCAACTGCTTCGGATCCTTCGGAGTTTGTTTAGGCATAGGAATTTGTACTAAAAGGGTATTATTGCACTACAAATATAATGTGGTGGATAGTACACACTTACCTCTGAACCATAGTGTGAGGCTATGTGCCACACAAGGAGCCTTGTTGGAGCACTGGAGCAGAGAAATCCAGCAGAAGCAGGACAATCTTAGTAGGCTCAGCACTGTGTTTTCCCTTGTGCAACATAACAAAGTAAATTTGGTAGCCGCATTGGATGCATAAAGACATAGTAAATCTATGACCATGTGTGGTGCCCCGCACCAAGGATTTAGTTTATTGGCTCTGTAGAAGCAGCATTTAAATGCGTTTCCGCTTGATTAGATGTAGCCCCTTTTCCTTAGATAAACTGGTCAGAAAGAGGGAATGATCTAGAAGACATTTTAGGTGTTTTCTGATGACCAATATTCAAATAGATTCAATATGATGGAAACATGTGTGTGATGCAGCTTTGAAGTTGCCTGTTATAATAAGAGTGTGTAAGCCAAGTCTGAGAATTCATATCTCCGATGTGTGTCTCACCCATGTGGGTGCACCAGGCTACATTAGGCTGTTCAGAAAGTATGAAAAAATAAAAGCATTAGACACACTCCTAGACTTTGGTGCTTAACCCTTCCACAGAATGTTACGTACTGAAGTTAGGCAGCATAAAAAAATTCATGCAACAGAGTTTTGAGATGGTATTTATGAACTAAGCTAAAGATTGTTTGACTACAGAAAGATGAGTTGATACATTTTGTGATGAGTGGTGGGATAAAGAATCATAACACCTACAGAATAATTATACATTTTGCTAATTTGCAATCAAGGTGAAGGATGTCAAGTGTAGTCTGAAACTGTAGGGGGAGGGATGGGGTGTCATGTGCCTGGATGATCAATAGTGAGAATGTGGGTTTTATATCTCTTTAGACCTCATTAATGGGCGTGGGTCCAAACAGTTTCAAGAGTGGAAATTCAAAAGAGCACATGGAGCTTATGTAGTTAAGAAGTGAATGTCGACTAATATAGACAACAATCTGAGGTATGACTGATGATCACTTGAACACAATGCGGCCTCTGTCCTTGATAGCTCTTGAATATAAAGACGAGTAGATATACAATGCCTTCTAGTTGGCTCAAAGCCATCCTTCTTTGTGCTTGTAAAATGGATTTGGAGATAATCCTGACAAGCTGTTGAGACTGTACACAACAAAGTTGATGGTGTTGTCAAGGGCCAAGAATGCATTTCTCATTAGTTCCCACAATAAACTTGAAATGTAACCTGTTGCTGATTAAGGAAGTAGCTAGCTTTCTGAATGGCTGAGTTGTGGTGAATTATCCTTATACGGATTAGCTGGCACCTAGGTACTCTGGCAGGAGAGGTGTTCTGGGATTCCAGTTGTGTGATGAAATGGAATACTGCTCCTACATGTAAATGTAATTGGCGGCACGGAGGGATAGGGAATGAGAGAGTCATGTTGGTCAATAAGGTTAGAAAATAGATCATTCATGTCTTGGAGGAGTGGGGCATTAGGGCATTAGGGAGTGCAGGGTCACCTACTGTTGGATGAATATAGCACATAACTCTTAACCCCTTCGGTGCTGATGACGGCTCCCGGCCGTCATGAGTTACGGTGGTCGTGTGCTGATGACGGCCGGGAGCCTCATGACCACGCCCGCGATCGGAATGTGCCGCACAGGCACAGAATTCCGGCCCCGGCCAAGGTTGTTATGGAGACAAGTGTCACAATTTAAGCAGATAGGCAGCACACAGTTTTTCCATTACTTGCAGCTTTGCCACACTTTTCTCCCTGCTATTTGTTCAGGGGATGGTATCTCAGAATTCTCCTCCACTGGAGCCCAAACTCCTCCTCATGAATCTCAAGAACCACAAACTATCAGAAAAATAAAATGTTATCGCACAATGTACTTGATCCATTGGTGGGGGTGCTGGGGGCATGGGAGGGAGAGCTTGGCCATTTTGACATTGATGATTGGAGGGAGGTGGTAGAGGCACCCAGGGAGGGAGTTAAGGCTTTACAATTTAGAATGATTCAACTGACAGTGTAGTTCACTGGAGCCATGCTCCACCGCATGAGCCTGATCCCCGATGGGAATTGTCTGAGGTGTGAGGACCCATGAGGAGACTTACAACACACGGTTTGGCATTGTCCAGTATTGATCCCCTTCTGGAATGGTGACTTTAGAGGTTTCTGGGCTGGGGCATTCCCCAAACCCCAGACTCATCTTGCTTCATATCACTCACGAACTGGGGGCCACACACTATCAGAAGGCGCTTCTAAGTCTGTGTTTAATTGTATCTAAAAGGGATATTGATTGGGTTTGGGAGAAGCCAGTGACCCCCTATGTGAAAATGTGGGCCAAGAGCATGGATCATTCCATAGGATTAGAACATCTGATATGCTTGTCACGGGGCTGCCTCCAGAAACACTCTAAGATCTGGAAGGAGTGGGCGGGTAAACAGGGGTAGGGCTGGAGCCCTATGCAGCCAGGCCTTGGGTTTCTGGTGGGGGTGTAGGACTACATGGTATGAACATTCTCAATGCACGAACGAGGGTATTGGGCCCTGCGATGCCGTGATACTGCTTACTGGACGGGTGTTATGTATGCTGTGATTGTCCCACTGCCTTCTTAATGTACTCTAATGTGCTTTTGTATACAGGAATGAATGACTGGAGACTTTTGTAAAAATGGTTTTCAAGGAATAAAGTTGATGTAAGTGAAATTGTAGTTGATTAATTATGTTCAAAGAATTGTAATGGACAGATTAGTTGATCACTAGCAGCTGAAAGGTCTTGGAGAAAAGAAGAATGGATAGCAAAAAGATAAAGAGTAGAGGTCAGCATTCAGATTTTTATGGAAGGTAATGCAAAAACAGATTGAAAGCATTACTTAAAGTGAGGAAGGTGAGTTTGAATGGGACCAAAGAATGATGATCACCCTGCAAGACAGTGAGAAATATTTTATCAGTTGAGGTGTGTTGGCCGATGGGAGTAAAGGGATCAGTTTGGTTGGAGAGACTAGGGCATAGGACATGAGTGAGAAGAGTGGGTGATGAGGAATATGTGGTGTATGAACATGAACAGGGCAGTAAGAAGGGTAAGACTAATCTTTGAGAGTAAGGAGGAAACATTGGATTTCAAAGTTCCTTGCCGTGAGGTTAGGTAGGGTTGCAGTTGTTCATGGAGGGGCAAGGAGAGAGTTGATTGAGCATGATGGTTTTTGAGGATGAGATTTCAGTGGTTAGATTGGACCTACATAGGATTTCTCTCCCTTTATGTATTTAAATGTAATTATTACTTGGGTTATAATCTCACCATACATTTAGATTGAAACATACTAATAATAATTAAAATACAAATTGGTAAAATCAATTGGTCTGGCCTTGGCAAACCTGTGCAATGATTTTTTTTCTTTTGATAGTATATGCCATAGAAATAAAAAGACATGCTGCCAATAAAACATTAAATACTTGTAATGAAACTATTTAATAAAAAAAATACTGATTTGTCCATTTTACTAGTGATGTTTATTAAATTACAAGCCTTTTCATGATACCTTTTATTATTAATATTTAGGCAGAAATACTAGAATAACACACCTCCCAACCAAACACATGAAGTGCAAACAGCTAAAATGTTACAACTCACTTAACACTTTATAACAGGAACATTAAAAAGAAGATGGGAAATAGATCACAATCTAATTGAGTATAGGAAATGGAGGCAAAATAAATAGGTGCTTTAAAGTTTATTAAAATATTTTTGAGAAAACAATAATGTAGCAAGACAGCTGAAGCTGTCCTAAAGGCCAAACCTAAAAATATGAATAATTACTTTCTAAAACATAGCTAATTTATATATGTACGAATGTATGTGGTGATACCTATGTAGCGCATACCAAGGTGGGATCAATAGAGTCCTGAACAATAGATCGAGAGCCTAGGAGTACAACTGTAAATGTTTTAAAGTTGCACAATAGTCTATCCTCAATGTATCCCAGTAAATGTATGTGTTCACCAAATAGTCCATAGCTTGTTCTCTTAATCTGACTAAATACTTTATAATAATGTGTTGAAGAAAATTCCATCTCATGTTTCCATTGAGTCTCTAAAGTGATTTTGCAAAAACATAATAGTCTGTGATTTACAGAAGTTACCTACAAAGGGATTCCCCATACATTACCAATGTAGCAAGGTTCTCTAAGAGAAGGCAAGGCCCAAATTATTAACCAACACACTCTTTCTAGTATCAATCACATGACTGAATTTGCACCTATAATATGAAGCAGGTGCATTGCTATACTCATAAGAATCTTGAATGGCCATCATAAGGAACAAACAGGGTAAATAGTTTTGGCTGAGCAAGCAAGTTTGCAAATGTTCATGTCTCAGTGCAAAGAGTGTCAGGCTCAGAGATAAACACAATTGACAGGCTAACTTAGCATGAGCAATAAAACATTGCTGGTGCAGGTTGCAGTTACACTTGGACAGGGTAATGCATTTAAGTGTTTCACAATCTGTAATAGTTGAAGCTGAAGTTGGAAGTGTTTTGTATAGCGCTCTACTACCAAACGGTTTCTTGGCACTGTAGGCAGAAACCAAGACTGAGGGAGGAAAAGGAGGGAGGATTAAAGAATATAGGCAGAAGAGAAAAGGTAGGTTTTCAGAGCAGCCCGAAAGTCCGGGTAAGAAGGGATGGATCTAATTGTCAGAGGGAGTGAGTTCCTGAAAAGGGGGGCAAGTGTCGAAAATCTAGCCCCGCCCGACATCTTCTTACGAAATCGGGGAACTAGAAGAAGGAACTGGGTGGAGGGCCGCAGATGCCTAGTAGGAACGTATGCAGTGATCTTGGATCTGATGAAGGCTGGGGCGGTACCAGCTAACGACATGTAGGCCAAGCAACCCAGCTTAAAGAGTGTTCGCTCCTTTATAGGGAGCCAATGAAGGGTTTTGAGCAAAGGGGTGATGTGACTAGATTTGGGAAGCCTAAAAATGAGGCATGCTGCTTGGTTTTGAATGAGCTGCAGACGGCGGCATTCATAGGCTGGGATGCCAGCATATAGGGCGTTCCCATAATCTAGGGCCTCAACCGAAAAGTATTGTGAGACTTTCCGGATGATTCTAAGGGAGAGGAAACAGGAGGAGACTACTGCACTTATCTGGGGGCGTAGAGAAAGGTCCTGGCTGACCTTGATGCCAAGGGTTTTCACAGAGGCAGAGGGGGGCGGGGGGAACCGAGGATAGGGGGCCAAAAGACAGGGGACCAAGGGTTGGAAGGGCCACTGATAAGAACCAACTCCGTCTTATTGGGGTTTAATTTAAGATGATTTAGGTTCATCCAATTATAGATGAAAATAAGAGTGGAATGAACCCTGGAAACTGAGTCGGGGGAAGAGGAAAGATTGAAAATAAGCTGGAGGTCATCGGCGTAATTGAACGCTGTGACCTCCATGTCCTGTAAAGCAACAATGAGGGGGTGTATGTAAAGGTTAAACAAAAGAGGGGAAAGAGAGGGACCCTGAGGTACCCCACAGGAGACGGGGCGGGTGGGTGCAAGAAATCTCTCCAGACGGACCGCCTGAGTACGGCCTGTTAAAAAGGAGGTAAGCCAGGACAGGGCTGGCCCTAGTAGGCCGGCGCCTCTGACACGGTCGAGTAAGATGGAATGGTCGACCGTGTCAAAGGCCGCAGATAGGTCAAGTAAAACTAAGGCCTGGGGGAATTGATGTCTGCACTACGTCTAAGCTCATCGACCACTGAGAGGACCACAGTTTCCGTAGAATGTACTGGCCGAAAGCCGGCCTGATGGTCAGCCAGGAGGTGGTGCGCTTCAATGTAGGTAGAGAAGTGATATGGCTCTCTAGGATCTTGCTCAAGAGTGGAAAGAGCGAAATTGGTCGAAAGTTGGAGGAAACAGTAGGGTCGGCCCCAGGTTTCTTTATAATGGGAATTACCATAGCTGATTTGAAGGCATCTGGTACAATTCCTGAAGTAATAGAGGTGTTGAGCAAGGTAATAGGGGGAGCTGGACAGTGAGAGACGATCTCCCTCAGGACATGTGCTGGGCAAAAGTCAGCGGGAGAACCCGTCTTGAATTTGCCTAGGAGGGTATGAAAAGCTTCCTCTGAAATCAACGGAAATTGGTCAAAGAAAGAAGGGGGCGGGGGAAGTGGAGGGCAGATGAACAGAGAAGGTGCTGAAGGAATATTCTGTTTTATGGTAGTGATTTTCTCAATGAAATAGTCATTGAGAATATAACAAAGGGATTGATAAGGGATGGGTCTGGGCACCGCTCTGTTAGAGGCAGCAAGCTCGTGCACGATCGCTAAGATCTCTTTAGATTTGTTTTTGTCTGCCGCCTGATTAATTTTTTGAGAGAAATACTCTTGCTTGGCGGTGAGTATCGCTTTTTTGTAGGCACGAAGAAGGATCAAATAGGATGTCTTAAGGTCAGGGCAGTATCTGCGACGCCAGTGGCGCTCAGCCTGTCGAAGTGCCAACTTCTGATTTTTCAAGGCATTGGTAAACCACCTGTTGGCGTCATGTATACGGCACGTTCTAATTAATCTGAGTGGTGCAACTGTGATGTTGTGAAGGCAAACGAGTGATACTGTGGCGTTCAGTGATGCTGTGGTAGCGCATAGTGATGTTGTGGTGCCCCTGAGTGATGCTGTGGTGGTGCGGAGTGATGCTGTATGCTATATTTTGTTTTGCTATCCTATGTTTTGTTTTGTTATGCTATGCTATGTTTTGCTAGCCTATGCTTTGAATTGTTATGCTCTGCTATGCTGGGTTTTGTCATGCTATGCTATGTTTTGTTAAGGTATGCTATGCTATGTTTTGCTATGCTATGCTTTGTTATGCTATGCTATGTTCTGTTATGCTATGCTATGTTTTGTTATGCGATGCTATGTTTTGTTGTGTTTTATTATGCTATGCTTTGTTTTGCTATGCTATGTTTTGTTATGCTATGCGATGCTATGTTTTGTTGTGTTTGGTATGCTATGTTTTGCTATGCTATTATATGTTTTGTTTTGCTATGCTATGTTTTGTTGTTTTTTGTTAAGCTATGCTATGTTTTGTTGTGTTTTGCTATGTTTTGTTATGCTATGTGTTGTTGTGTTTTGTTATGCTGTTTTGATATGTTATGCTATGTTATGTTATGCTGTGCTATGTTTTGTTTTGCTATCCTATGCTTTGTTTTGTTATGCTATGCTATGTTTAGTTTTGCTATCCTATGCTTTGTTTTGTTATGCTATGCTATGTTTTGTTGTGTTTTGTTATGCTATGCTGTTTTGTTATGCCATGTTTTGTTATGCTATGCTAAGCTTTGTTTTGTCATGCTATGCTATGTTGTGTTTTGTTATGCTATGCTATGTTTTGTTGTGTTTTGTTATGCTATGCTATGTTTTGCTATGCTTTGCAATGCTATGTTTTGTTATGTATGCTATGTTTGTTGTGTTTTGTTATGCTATGCTATGTTTTGTTGTGTTTTGCTATGTTTTGATATGCTATGTTTTGTTATGCTATACTTTGTTTTATGTTGTGTTATGCTATGTTTTGTTATGTTATGCTATGGTTTGTTCTGCTATGTTTTGTTGTGTTTTGTTATGCTATGCTATGTTTTGTATACTATGCTATGTTTTGTTTTGCTATGCTTTGTTATGTTATGCTATGCTTTGTTTTTTTATGCTATGTTCTGTTATTCTAGGCTATGTTGTGTTGTGTTTTGTTATGCTATGCTATGCTTTGTTGTGTTTTGCTATGCTATGTTTTGTTTTGTTATGCTATGTTTTGTTTTGCTATCACATGCTTTTTTGTTATGCTATGCTATGCTGTGTTTTGTTATGCTATGCTATGTTTTGTTATGCTATGCTGGTGAGGGTGTGTGCGTGTGAGTGAAGGTGAGTGAGGGTAAGGGGTTGTGAGGGTGATGGGTGTGAGGTTGTGTGAGGGGGAGGGTGTGTGAGGGTGTGAGGGTGAAGGGGTGTGAGGGTGAGGGTGTGTGAGTGAGGGTGTGTGAGGGTGAGGGGGTGTAAGGATGAGGGTGTGATAGTGAGGGGGGTGAGGGGCTGTGAGGGTGTGTGAGGGTGAGGGTGTGAGGTTGAGTGAGGTTGTTTGAGGGGGAGAAGGGGTGTGAGGGTGTGTGAGGGTGAGTGGTGTGAGCGTGAGGGGTGTGAGGGTGAGTGAAGGTGTGTGAGGGTGAGAGGGTGAGGGGGTGTGAGGTTGAGTGAGGGTGTGTGAGGGTGAGGATGTGTGAGGGTGAGGGTGAGGGTGTGTGAGGGTGAGGGGGTGTGAGGGTGAGAGGGTGTGAGGGTGTGAGGGTGAGGGGGTGTGAGGGTGAGGGGGTGTGAGGGGGTGTGAGGGGGTGTGAGGGTGTGAGGGTGAGGGGGTGTGAGGGTGAGGGTGTGTCAGGGGGTGTGAGGGGTAGGGTGTGGGGTTGTGAGGGTGAGAGTGACTGCGTTGTTCAGTTTCAGAATCAAGAGGGGTGTGGTGTGAGAGTGAAGGGGTGTGAGGGTGAGTGAAGGTGTGTGAGGGTGAGAGGGTGAGGGGGTGTGATGGTGAGTGAGGGTGTGTGAGGGTGAGTGAGGGTGTGTGTGGGTGAGGATGTATGAGGTTGAGGGTGAGGGTGTGTGAGGGTGAGGGGGTGTGAGGGTGAGAGGTTGTGAGGGTGTGTGAGGGTGTGAGGGTGAGGGGATGTGAGGGGGTGTGAGGGTAAGGGTGTGTGAGGGTGAGGGGGTGTGAGGGTGAGGGTGTGTGAGTGTGAGGGGTGTGAGGGGGTGTGAGGGTGAGGGGGTGTGAGGATGAGGGGGTGTGAGGGTGATGGTGTGTCACTGCGTTGTTCAGTTTCAGAATCAAGAGGGGTGTGGTGTGAGAGTGAAGGGGTGTGAGGGTGAGTGAAGGTGTGTGAGGGTGAGGGGGTGTGATGGTGAGTGAGGGTGTGTGAGGGTGAGTGAGAGTGTGTGAGGGTGAGGATGTGTGAGTTGAGGGTGAGGGTGTGTGAGGGTGAGGGGGTGTGGGGGTGAGAGGTTGTGAGGGTGTGTGAGGGTATGAGGGGGAGAGGGTGAGGGAATGTGAGGGGATGTGAGGGTGAGGGTGTGTGAGGGTGAGGGGGTGAGAGGGTGAGGGTGTGTGAGTGTAAGGGGGTGTGAGGGTGTGTGAGGGTGTGAGGGTGAGGGGGTGTGAGGGTGATGGTGTGTCAGGGGGTGTGAGGGGGAGGGTGTGGGGTTGTGAGGGTGAGAGTGACTGCGTTGTTCAGTTTCAGAATCAAGAGGGGCAGAGTCAGCACAATCTGCGAGGGATCAACGTGTCTAGAGGCAAAGCATAGCGGATGTAGCATTGCAGCTAGCAAGTCGAGTGTTTTCAAGCTGAGTGTCCCTAGAGAGATGGCAACACAGCAACAGCATTTGAGGAGCAAGGCTACTGTAAACAAGTACGGTAAGCTTTCACTTGGGTCCAGAAAAAAAAAATGAGAAAGGTGCAGAGAACGCTGAACAAAACACGGCTTCCCCGCAAAATGGATGCAATAAAACCCCAAGCTCTCGGCATTGCTGTGGCGGGGGTGGGGCGGTGGAGCGGGAGCACATTCCGCTGAAGTCTGATCGGGGGGCCGGTCCTCGGAAGCTTGTTTCCGGTCCAGGGAAGGCATGGCTTGGCAGTTCGGGCTGGACTGTTCCCATGAGGCACAGGGTCAGACTGATATGCATGTAGCCATGTCTGAACTGGGGTGTCAGAGAGTGGGCTAAAGAACGGTGATGGATTAAACCCAGATCTTTTGACTGGGTGTGAGTGTTTGATTGGTTCAGATGCTCCGTCCATTACCACCCCTTTTGTACCGCTTTTGGCCGCCATAAGTGTGGCTGGGTATGCTCAGACGTGAGTCCCTTGCTCACTTTGCCACTGGATTCAAGCAAGCCGGGCTGAAGACGGCTGGAATGCCAGAAACCGGTCCTCGGAAGCTTGTTTCCGGTCCAGGGAAGGCATGGCTTGGCAGTTCGGGCTGGACTGTTCCCATGAGGCACAGGGTCAGACTGATTTGCATGTAGCCATGTCTGAACTGGGGTGGCAGAGTGGGCTAAAGATTGGTGATGGATTAAACTCAGATATTTTGACTGGGTGTGAGTGTTTGATTGGTTCAGATGCTCCGCCCATTACCACCCCCTTTTGTACCGTGGGGGGGCGGGGAAGCAGCTTGGGAGCGGATTCCTTTGAACTCCGATGGGGGGGCGGGGGAGCGGCTTGGGAGCAGATTCCTTTGAAGTCTGATTCCGAGGCTCAGCCAAATGTTGGTGTGCGAGCAGCTTCCTTTGAAGTCTAATGCCGAGGCCGATGGTGTTTGATGTGCACGCGCCTGCCTCACATGAACTGTACGCGATCCGCAGGCTAGGTAGACTTTTCGGTTTGCTTACTATAATCTAGCCTTTTCAATCCCTAACGGGATAGAATAGTCGAGACCTAAAAACACAGCGATGCTCTGCCTTAAAACGCTGAGCCACTGAAGCACAGAGACTGGAAACATCATTGGGCCAGAATTGTTGCTACGTCAGACACCCGCGCCAGTTTATAGCTGGCTCACATAGCTGGCAAGCTGGCACGCACAGAGGCGACCGGAAGGGTTTCTGCCCCCAGCAATGGTAACATGGTCGGTTAGCTTACCGACCTGCAGCCCTCCAAAGATATACCAAACTGAAATGTTCTTTGATTAAATGTGACTAAAGCACATGGCATGCAACAAATTAACGATTAGCAGAATCTCAAGAACACCCCAGTGCTGAACTTCAGGACCCTGTGTGGTGGACAGAGACCCATTTAATAAAAACTGACCGGTCTTCATAAAGTGAAATAAAAGTGAAGTAAGCAAGCTCCGGCAGCACACCAGGTCAAAAGACTGTAGGAACGTCTCTTAGGTTCACTCTAAAACCCGCAAATTAAATGCACCTCCAGCAAAAACAAGTGTCCCGGTGCAATAAAAGAAATAAATGCGGCAGCAGATCTTGGCCGCTGCTCTGTTTAGTGGGTGTTTGATGCACTCGCCACAAAAGAAGCCTCTTCCATCTTTTGACTCGGTGGGCCACCTCTGACCTTGCCTGTGTGTTTCCCTTTAAAGCAAGTCTTAAGTCTGGTCCGAGTGGTGACAGGAGACTTGGGCTTTTATAGGCCTTTCTAGAGCTCTTTACAGATCTGATATGTGCAATGACCTGGAGATAGCGGAGCTTGGTGGAGTCACTGAAGGTATTTAAATATTGCAGCGCGCCCTCATAGACAGGTTGTGGCATTCCTATCGCAATATTGACCACACTTCGCTCTCGCCGAGATACGGGGAGCAAGTGGAGTGTTAGTGGCGCTTTGTCTCTTCGAGAACGATTTTCTGAAGCAGTGTTTGTGCCCCATCTTTGTCAATATGGTCCTGTCCAGGTTCACGGCCCTGCTGTGTTTAACGGCACAGTCGATATTTTCAGCAAACAAGAGTCTTAAAAACAAGGTTGACAAATAAAAGCATAGTCAAAAATCGTCCTAGAGACTTGGGGCACTAGTGGTCTATCTCAATTGTGAAAAAAAACTCTTTTCCAAAATAGCATGCCTGGGATGTAGCGCTCAGGTATTTCAATACACATACCTAATTAACGTAACTCCAATGCCTTTACACAAAGAGACCCACCTGGATATTTTAAGACAGCCGCTTACGTCTGACGTGAAGTCCCGGGTCCCCGAACTGATGACAGTGCAGGAAACGCCAGGCTTGTCCAAGTAGACGGACACAAAGCTACAAGTTAAGAGAGAGCAGGCGGGAATTGCAGAGCACACCGCCATCTTATTCCAATTAATGCGACTGCAAGTCAGGTAAATGGAAACAAGCGCAGGCACGATAATTGGAAACTGATAGCGCCGCTGCTCACCCCCGCAAGGTGTATAACATACATGCATGACCGCTCATTGGAAACAGTGCAGTACATAAACGAGTTTTGCAAAAAGTATAGATCGATTCCAAGAGGTCACTCCTAAGCAGTGCTTGCGCGCTGATTAGGCTCGACCTAAAAAGGACATAGTAAAATACTACCACCAAGTTATTAGGGCCAAAGAAGGCATGATGGAAGTTGTCCTGCAGGTGATCTTTACTGTCAAAAGCAGTCCCTGGGCAAGATATTGTCACACAGCCTCCTCAGCATTAGACCTTATCACGGATAATTTTAAAGTCTAGGCACTGCAACACCTAAAGAGCATTTAAAAAAACAACAAGGATAGTATCTGTTGGTATCTGTTGAAGGAGCAAGACCTGAATTTAATAAGTCCATTCCGGGCACTTTGGACCTCCACAAAGCACATGAGGACGTCATCTGCTAGCCATACTTGAAAGCTGCAATGGTGAGACAAGCTCTAAGGAACAGTTTACACACCAGATTACCAATCTGCGAATGCAGAGCGCATTGGAAAACAAAAATGCCTGGGAAACAGCAGTACAGGTTGTGTGCTTATGCCTCAGAATCAATTAATCATTTATTCTGTTGTTATTCTGCACTGTTGTCCCAAAGGCACCTCCTATTAAGGCCAATATTTCTGCATCATGGCCTTCGAACTTTCAAGGAGGCAGTGACTTATGTTCACACATGTGTGGTTCCTATGGAGTTAGCAGGAATTTCCAGATTTTTTGTAATAGCAGAAGGGTTACTGAGTGACCACAGCTTGTAGCCTCTAAACATTAGAAGGCAAACTCTTCTCCCATGAGCTAATTACTAAACACGTGATGTTGGGGGAAGGCTTACTGGTCTCCCAAGGCTTACCATTCCAAATCATTGATTGAGCCTAGTAATGCATAAAAAAACTTGTAGCCTCAAATGTATTTAGAAATGAGGACATTCTGGGCCACATCCACCCCCCCAACCACCCACCCCCTACCCCCCGCCGGTGCTTTAAATGGTTCGGTACTATCCGGTACTGGGTACCGGCACTTTTTTATTTGGCGAGGAAGAGTACAGGCGCTTCTCAAGAGTGATGTAATACTTTTAAATGAGGAGTACCGGCACTTCTCGGAAACATGCAGGTACTCTGGCACAGAGTACTTGCAATTCTATTTTTCCATTTCAAGCCCTGCCCCCCTTTTTCTAACAGGATGTTTGCACGGCACGTTGCACTTTTTGAGAACATGTACAGTCCACAAATGCATGAAATGAATGCATAAAAAGATTAGAAACGTTTGTAAGGGGAGAACCCCAAATATTTGTTTGAAGGTTTCACAGACGAATGTAGCATCCCTTTGCGAACATTGTACTGAAGTGGGGTAAAATATCACCCTGGGAGCCTCAAACCATATGTCGCGCTTTCTGTAAAATCGCACTTGCACTTACGTTGGAATTGGCGTCAGGGCTTGAAATGAGTGTGATGCTGTTGTTATTTATTTTACTCCTTAAGTAATGGCTTCCCTTCATGCCACCTTTAATGTATGAGACGATCTGGGACTGTTTTTAGGGATTGCCTAGGCAGCACGCATGCGCTGTCTCTCCGAGACATAAAGTAATCAGTATAGTGAGAGTAATTTCGTCTGCTGCTTGCCAGCGGCTTGCAATAGGTTTTTTTATGCGTCACTCAGACTGGTTGCTGCTCGATTCATCCCTTCCGCTTTCTTCTTTTTTTTTCGGAAGCAGCACCGACCAACTACAGTTTTATTGAGCTTTACATGTTTATGTGTTTGTGCGGGGACTACTTTCCTTCATCATGTGTTTCCCTGCCTAAGCGCCACACATGCTTCACATCCTCTCCCATGTGCTTCCTTTCCCCAGAGATGTTTTCAGCGCATTTTGTCCTTCCAGCAAATTGCATACACATACACACTATAAGCAGCACTGCTGGCACCGCTGCTTTCCCCATAATCAAGAGTTTTTTGATGGGTTTTTTTGGCACCACACCATTTATTGCGAGCCTCCGGTCAGGGTTGGTCCGGGGCTCTGGCGTGGCATCCAGTTGCTGATACATGCATATTCTGTTTATTGTCTACCCTCCACCTCTGAGCTGCTCACACCAGGGAGAGGGTGAGGCTCCTCTGTATGGCGTGACACAGGCTCCCGTTCCAAGTTCCTTTCTGTGCTGGCGTCCAGTGGAAATAGGCATAAACAACTAAAGAGTGACAATACATGCAAGACACACAGTGTACAAGCAGAAATTCCAAATCAAAGCAAAGGTGAAACAACAGAAAAGAAGAGGAAGAAAGAGAAAAATATTTTTTCTTTTAAAAGAACCCTCACTCACCACCTAGTGGTGACATGCTTCATCATAGGGTTCCCACTGGCGAGACCGACGTCCCCCCTGTGTGCTACAACGCCTGTGTTACAGCGGAGCGGGTTTTCTTTGGAAAAAAGTGTAATGATAAGTGATGGTGTATGTGAATTTAAAAGAAACAGCACGTGCACACTACAAAATGTAATATAGGGCCAAACTGTTTCACTAAAAACTGATGGACAAAATAGAGTTTAAATTATCAAAAACTCGTTGTCCTGTGAATCATATGGTCAACATGTTTCTGCTTTCAATAGTGTATTTCACTTAGCATTCGTCAGGACCAAACAATTTGACTCCTCCGTTGGTATGCGTGCGCTAAGATGCACCATCCCGTAAGGAAATGTGTTAAAAAGGTTTAACTCACGGAAGTACCATGGGGGCTCCACCGGATATCACCAGGGCCCACAATCTGTAAGAAAAAAGAAAATAGTAGTAAAGAATGCCAATACAGATAACAAGACAATACATCACACAGTCATGGTTTTCTTCCCAGTGTGCCCATCATTGCCAGAACTGTATTGCACTCCACACCTCTTTCTCATTTCACCTTCATGTGACCGCATGTATCATAACTTAAATGCTGCGGTAATAAATGAGCGAAGAGAGCCCCCAGTTAATTAAGGGGTTTAGTATTTATAACGCTCTCTCCTCCTCTACTCCATATGTTGGGATGAATAAAAAGCGCAGCAGACGTAAAGCATTTGTGTGTGGTGCTGAGGCAGGGAAACAAATGAAGAAGGAAAGTGGTCTCTAAACCAAGACATAAACACATAAAACGTAATGATGTAGTACTTGGTCGGTGCTGCATTCAGAAAACCGGAAATGAGAAGGTGGGACAAAGACAGCGGATTGCCCATTGGAAAGCACATATTTTTAAAGGACACTAATAGAGACAAATGAAAATCAATCAGCAAGCATGGGTGGAGTTCAACTCCTAAAGCATACACAATAGGTCACTAAGCGACAGCGCATGCACTTGGCGCTCGACCTAAAAAGGGCTCCCTCCCCTCGACTATACTTTATACAAAAAGCCCTTACTGCGCACTACACATCATGTCAATACTTCATGGGCCCCACTATTCTATAACTACTCTAGTGGGGAAAGGTCTAATATCTACTTGTGAACCCTCCTATATCTGTGTGTGTGTAAAAACAGATGCAGGTCCAATGCTCAAAAAGGTGCATGTCAGATGTATTGGAAAGTAAATGAAAAAGTATGTGATTAGGAAGTGCCTCGCATAAGCAACCATCAACGTGAGGAACTTCCTAATCACAGATTTTTTCATTTACTTTCAAAGATATGCTGATAGGATTTAAGAAAAGGTTTTTTTCTGGTAGTGTGTCACCAAAATCCAAAGGAGCATTTGTCCATGCAAATGCAGGGGGGCACCATAGGTAGGTACCCAAGTGGCACCTAACCCCCAACATCCTGGGGGCCCGCAACAGGCTGAGGAATCTGAGGAACAACTGAGGAATCTACATGCCTTTCCGTGGCGGCAACGCTGCCATGGAAAGGCTGCTTTCCGCTGACGTGATTTGAATGGCGGTGTCTAGCAGACACCGCCACCATATTCAACCCTTTTCCGCCCAGTCGACTTGTCGACCGGCGGAAAAGTGTCAGTCTTCCCATCTGCCACAGTACCCCCGCCATCATAATATGGCCGGGGGAAATAGGAGGCGGGTGGGGGATGAGATCGGGCGGATCGCCACCACCATGCGGGCGTTGGGATCCGCTCGACATCAGAACAGACCCCAAAGTGTCCCCTTTCACAGAGGCAAATATATTTTAATAAAGTTACACCTATCATGGAGGATGGAATATAATGATACTGTGGCATGTTCTGGCGTTAATAGGGTGGTTGGTGTGAACTCCAGCATTGAAGAGGAAAGTTTATCTGAGGCAAATATTTACAGTTGGTAAAATAGTGGCAATTATTGGCATATTGTGTACATTCATTGTATAATGGCGCCAACTCCTGGAATAACATTGGCTCTGGTATAAATTGTATCAATTGTTAGCATAGTATGGGCATTTATGACTTGATGGTACCCACTTCTAGTTAATGCCCCGAAACCGGTCCAAGGATGCTTGTTTCCAGTCTAGGGAGGACCTGGCTTGGCAGGTCGGGCAGGACTGTTCCCATGAGGCAAAGGGTCAAGACTGATTTGCATATGGCCGGGTCTAAACTGGGGTGGCGAAGTGAGCTAAGGAATTATGGACATAACCCAGATCTCTTGACTGGGGTTGAATGTTTTGATTTGTTCTGCATTCTGTCCATCAATTTTGTGTCTTTGGCTGTATGATATTGTCCATAAGTCTCAGTATGCTGTGATCATCCTTGGCATCATAGTGACCACCCGTGAAGTTAACCTAGATCTGTCATACTGATATGATGGCACAGACTTCTGGTGTAATGCTGATCTTGGCTTTATTGTGGCAGTTCTTGTCACGTGGCAGACATCCATTCGCGTGTACTACCGTTTATTTATTTATTCAAAGTCCTGGTGGAAGTACTGATGCCCTTTGCAGTTTCCTTGTTGCTTCTCTTGCACCCTCACACCAAGTGTACTATGTGTGCTCAGACAACTTAATTTTTACAATGAACGACTTACATTGCAAATGCATATATGCAAATTAACAGAAAACCATTTTTTGTTGTCAGACGGCAGCTGTCATTAAGGAGAGCAATGCCTACTTGGATTTCCCACTTTCTATGCATTTATGCATTTATTTTTGCTGTAATTCGGAGTTAGCAGCGAGACATAAGAGTAAAATGGCTCACTGAGTTCAGCGCTTGCCGCTACTATCTGCAGGTCACAAGTTTGAACCCTGGCAAAAATACAGACCCTTGCAACCTTCTGAAGTTGTAAATTGAGTACCATTAAAATGGGTAATAGTTAACAGGTCTTAGAAATGTCAGTCATGTTGTACAACATGCAGTACACAAACACATTAATACCAGTCATCACCGTACACATCACCCCTTGGCATCATCGTCTCCTCCGTTTGCTTCGTATATCATCTATAGGCAGAGGAGACACATATTCCTTAATTTCTTACGATTGCCACTCCTCTACAGATCTCACCCTGCCTCACTATGATCTATCACTGGTTGGCCTTTCTCTCACTCCTGCTGAATACATCCATACCTGAAAAAAATCTATTCTTCTGCCACTTCAGCGTGCATCTGTCCACCTTTCCTATTCCCTCCCCTCCAGACACCCCGCCCACTTCATGCTATGCCAGCAACCTTGGTGTACACTTTGATTCCAAAATGAACATGAATAGGTTCATAACAAACTCAGCCTCAGCTGCAGGATTCTGTCGTGATTGATCTAGTGTAGTCACGAGCAATACTACTTAGTAGCGAGGAGACCAATCTATTAGAGTGTAGAAGCGGTCAGGACTTCATGACTGCAGAAGGTGTCTGGTCACACGTGCTCCAGAAACTAGATGCCACGAAGTCCCAGCACGATGCAAAAAAAAGGCTCGAATGGGCTGATCTGGAAGGGGTGATTGGATACATATAAAGAACCCTAGGAAGGTCCAGGAGAGATTGTCGAGATCTTCGTCACCTGTGGTAGTCAAACAGGTGTGCTGAAGGGTCAGCACTTTTGGGAGACAGGGGGTGGTGGAACAAGAGAAGTTTGATGTCCTTTACTGACTCACCAGCAGACATCATCAAGAGGCATCCCAACTTTGATACAGACCATTGTGAGTGGTTTAATGTTTACAGGAAGGAGGATTACCCTCGGTCACAGGTACTGTCACTATGCAGGGTGACTCGATCAGGGGGGAACACGCTTTAGCTTCTCATGATGGGGACAGGGGGGAGGCCGCCAAAGGAGGTTGTCTAGCACACTTAAAGACTACATGTTGGATTAACCTGGATTTTGCTTTTCAGGAGTTTTACTTGTTCCCGGCATGTACAATGTATTTGCTTGATATCAATGTGTTCCTGCAACCTGTTCTTACTCCTTATTGGTTATATTATTCAGGCTTGCTTTCACTTATGTTGTAATTGTTGTTGTTGCTCTATAGCTTATCCGCAAGCTTTTGTTAAATGCGCATCTTCATTTTCCCATCCTGTCTCTTTTTGAGGGAATGTTGTAGTGATTGGTCTCGTGTAGTAGCCACGGGACATACAAGTTAGTAGCGAGGCCTCTCCAGGCCGCGCACGCCTTGTGTCATACTGTCTTATGTTTTACATGATGTTTCAGGCTTGTGGAGTGTACGGCGTCTGCGAGGGTCTCACCAACGTTAGTCAGTTGCAGGAGAGGCTCGCAGGTGGACGCTCCCGTTCGTGGGTGTGTTGGTCTTGGAATAAAATAGCCATGAATACACCACAGTGTGCAGCCTTGTTATAACAGATTCCAATGGCTAAACATAAACGATGAGGTTAGGACTGGCTTATAGGGAAATCTGGCAGTGCAAGAAGGGTTGGTCTGAGAGATCAGTGTGTGGGCAGTTTTTTGGCAATTTTGGGCCTATTTTATGGTATGGTGGGTCGTATTTACTATTGATTTTCCGGATGCTGCAACAGTCACTGTGCAGAAAGCACATATGCATGGTCTCTCATATCTTGCACAGCACCTCACCCTGCCTCTCATCACAGGTTAAAAAATTCCCCGGATTGCAGAACCTTGGTCTCTTGTTTAGCTCTCAGGTTCACCAATAAGGGCCTCTTTTATTTTGGTGACAGACCTATTTTCTGTCCCAGTCCGAGCCTGTAAACTGCGGCAAACATCTATTCAAACATTTATTTCAACTCTGCCACCATCCACACTGCCATCACACACGTTTTTATCGTTAGTTCTCAGCAAAGTGAACTATTTTAAGAGCCTACTAGATGAATTCCCTATTTATTTTTTACAGCCTTTGACAAAGTTATTAACCTTGCCATAATCACCTTTTACAATCTTCACCCTCCCACATTACAGCTGAATTTCAACAATAAAACGCTATTAACAAATTTCTAATAATTGTCTTCAAAGCTATAAGCAGCACCACTCAAAATGCCTATCAATACTGGTAAAGAATTACACTTCTATGCACAGCTGTGATCTGGTGATCAAATCTCCTAGTACTTCAAAACCTCTGTGTGTGACACCTAGGGACCTATTATGTAGAGGACGCACTTTTCCTGCTTGCTCCCGGCGCACCTTAAAATATGTGTGCCGGGTGCAAAAAGGGAAAGTGCACCCTATGACATGTAATGCGCTGCCCCCAGGACAGCCGCAAACTCGGGGCAAAATGGAGCGGTTGCTTCAAAACCACTCTGTGTTTCACATTGCAGGCTGCAATCTGCTGCACTTTTAAAGATGTTTAGAGATCCCCTTGTGAGTGGGTGCAGTCAGTGACTGCACCTGCCTGCAAGAGTATGTCTACGGGGGTCCATGGAACCCCTTTTCCCCTATCCAGAGGGCTGCCCTCAGGAGACTCACTGAAAGTACACCACCTGCCAGCTTCTTTGCCTCCGTGCCCGTGTCTGTAATATGGCACCAGCACAGAGGCAAAGGGATTCCCTCATTTGCACAAGGCCATGCACCCATGAAAATGAGGTAACGCCCACTGAAGATAGCACTGGCGCTATATGTACGCCAGCACTATCAGTCTTACAGAAGGGGCTGCACAAGCGTCTGCTGCTCCTTCTGTAATACCAAAGTGCCCTGTGGGCGTGCAAAGCGGGTGCAAATGCACGCTGCGCCCATGGGGCACTTCCATAATGAGGCCCCAAGATTCTTCTCACAGGACTACTACACTAGAATGACGTTCCCAGTGAGTGGTATTCAATCTTAACGCCAAACTCATTCAAGAAACTTCTCATCTCACAAGAACATCTATAAGTATCTATTCCACACCACTCATGTTACTTGCACAACCGCTCTGTAAGTATGAATATTTTCATGTTTTGTATTGTTCCATAACCATTAACCTTTTATTCAGACCCTATACAATCTACCCTTGTACCCATCAAAAACTAACTATAACATACTTACCGGTACAGAGAAAGAATATCGTGGAAGAAATATCGAATTGCACAAATATTGTGGTAAAAATATTGAGGGTCAGGAATATCGACAGAAAAATCCTTGTGGTCAAGAAAATCGATTTTAGGTAAGTAATATCGATGTAAAAAATATCGAAGTGTTTAATATCGTTTGTAAAAATATGGTTGTTAACAATATCGATTTTTTAATTAAAGTTATGTATTTTAGTATATATTTTATATGTTTGTGATGTTTGTTTTTTGTATAAAAATTGTTTGTATTTTTATTATATGTGTTACAATTTTAGTAGTAGGTGTGTGTTGTGGTGTTTATAGGTGTAAATGGTGTGAAGGGTGGGAAGAATTTCATTTTTTATTGAAGCATTTTTAATTAGTTGTTAAATAATAATTAGTAATTAATTATGGTAATTGTCTAATTAATTTAAGGTGTGTGTTGTGGTGTTTATCGGTATAAATAGTGTGAAGGGTGGGAAGTTATTTATTTTTTATTGATGAATTATGAATTGTTTGTTAATTATTCATTTAAATTAATTGATTAGTAATTAATTATGGTAATTGTGTAATTAAATGTATGTGTGTGTTGTGGATATTATACTGTTAAAGAATGTGTACTTAATGAATGTTTATTATTTTTAATTAATACTATATTTTATATTCATTATTAATTATGTTAATTATGGATATACATATAAATACAAATGTTGATGTCTTTTTTATTGGTTTTTGTTACAGGGTAGGAAATAAAATCAATACATTTATGTTTTAAATAATTTGTTTGTGAATATTTGTTCCTTTTAAATAAATAAATATAGATTATAAATGTATTTATTAATTAAAATGTATTTTATATAATATTTGTACCTTTTTGTTATATGTAATTACCATTATAATACGTGTTCTTTTGATATATTTAATTGTATATTTTACAATATTGTTTATTTATTCTTATACTAGATTTTTTTTAATTAGCTTAAATGTTATTAGTAATTTTTGTTTCTCTGCTGTCCAATACTTTCCCTACTGTTGCACTCACTGGAGTGGGAATAATAATGTTTACCCTCCGCTATCCAAAATTTTCACTAGTGTTGCACTCATTGGAGCGGGAATAGTCATTATTACCCTTCCACTATCCAGTACTTTCCCTACTGTTGCACTCACTGATGTGGGATAGTAATTTTTACACTTCGGCAATTCAACACTTTCCCTACTGTTATACTCTTTGTAGTCGGAATAGTAATTTTTACCCCTTCGCTATTCAGCACTTTACCAAATGTTGCAATAATTGGACTGGGAATAGTCATTTTTACCCTTCTGTTATCTAACACTTTCCTTACTGTTGCACTCACTGGAGTGGGAATAGTAATTGTACCCCTTCGCCATCCAGCACTTTCCCTACTGTTGCACTCATTGGAGCCGGGAATAGTAATTTTACCCCTTTGCTTTCCAGCACTTTCACTACTTTTGCACTGATTGGAGTGGGAATAGTAATTTTTCCCCTCAGCTATCCAGCACTTTTCCTACTGTTGCACTCATTGGAGTGGAAATAGTCATTTTTACCCCTACTCTATCCAATACTTTCCTTACTGTTGCACTCACTGGAGTAGGAATAGTAATTTTTACCCCTTCCCTATCCAGCACTTTCCCCTCTGTTGCAATAACTGAAATGGGAATAATATTTTTTACTCCTCTACTATCTAACACTTTCCCTACAGTTGCACTCACTAGAGTGGGGATAGTAATCCCCTGCTATCCAACACTTTCCCTACTGTTGCACTCACTGGAGTTGGAATAGTAATTTTTACCCCTCCACTATCCAACATTTTCCCTACTATTACATTTACTGAAGTGGGAATAGTAATTTTTACCCCCCGCTATCCAATACTTTCCCTACTGTTGCACTCACTGGAGTGGGAATAGTAATTTTTACCCCTTCCCTGTCCAGGACTTTCCCTACTGTTGCAATCATTGGAGTGGAAATAGTAATTTGTACCCCTCTGCTATCTAACATTTTCCCAACTGTTGCACTCACTTGAGTAGGAATAGTAATGTTTCTCCTCCGCTATCCAACACTTTTCTTACTATTGCACTCACTGGAGTGGGTATAGTAATTTTTACCCCTCCGCTATCCAACATTTTCCCTACTGTTGTTCTCACTGGAGTTGGAATAGTAAATGTAATTATTCTACTATCCAACAATTACCCTACTTTTGCACTCAATGGAGTGGGAATAGCACATTTTACCCCGTCGCTATCCAAAACTTTCCCTACTGTTGCACTCATTGCAGTTGGAATAGTAAATCTAATTATTTCGCTATCCCACATTTTCCCTACTGTTGTATTTATTGTAGTGCAAAATGTATGTTTTATTTTGGTTTTAATAGTTTAATGTTTGATATATGTATATATTTTGTTTTTAAATAATTTAAAAGTTTAAAAATTGAATAAAGATATTAGGTAATAAATACATTTAAAGTAAATATATGTATATGTATACATTATTATGTTTGCATGTTTATATTTATTTATTTAGGTTAAAATGTATATTAAACTAAATTAATTTTGTTAAAGATAATATTACTATTTTATATATTTAATATATATTATTTTATTGTATTTATATTTTTAGATCTATATTTTTTACAACTATATTTTTAACTTCAATATTTTTGTACTTACCAGTCTAAGTATGGGGAGTCGATATTTTTACAATCTATATTTTTCTGTTGATATTTTTAACATTGTTGTTTTTAGCATTGATATTCTATCAGTGAACCATACTTACCATTTGACATTGGTTTTCTCTACACCATTTCTTGTCACAATGCTCTTGTTGCAAAGAATTAACTAATTAAATAAATAAATAAATGTTTGTTCTTCTGGACCATGCTCAAGTAATGCATTGGTACAAGAGCAGGTCAACCAGTAACTCCTGTGCTTCAGCTACTCAGGAGGGAGGAGGGCTATATACCATACACCAGGCTTCTCCAACTAGTAGCTCTCCTGCTCCCTGCTAGCAGCACTCATGTGTGCAGACAATCCGACTAAATTAGAAGCTTTTGCTTGTTCAACTTAACACATGAACTCTAACATTGAAAAGTTTCTGTGCAAGACCAAAAGGTGTGTATTTCCAGAACTCATAAGCTAGACTGGAAAACAATGGCTTAATTTCTAAAATATATTTGAAGCTGATAGTTGAGTGATAAGTGATGTGGTGGTGAGGACATGTATTGCTAAAATTATTTCCATGGTGGAAGTGAAATCGCAGCCCCCCATCACTGGAATCAGCTACCCCTATCTATTGGAGCATGCTCTGTCTTTACCACTTTTAAAAAGCTTTTGAAAACATGGTTCTTCACTCAGTAAGTTTTCTGCCTTCCGCATGACCCCCCTGCTGCAAAGGCACCTAGAGATCCCCTCGGGGAGGATTTGTGCACCCAACAAATGAATAAATAAATAAATCCTGATATCCAACAACACCTCTTGCCCATCCTGGTAAGGGTGTCCCACAGTCAGGTCAATGGACTGTCAATCCAGTGTACACGGTAGCACCTTCCTCCTCTGTCCAGTTATTCCAGTACCGGAACCTGTAGGTACCTGGCATTCAGCAAAGGGACTCTTTCTGGGCTCTGCTGATACCGATCTGATCATGAAGTCAAATGAATAGATCGCTAACCCTTGTAGGGGGTCTGGAGCAAACTTGGGAATGAGTAAAATGCTTTTGCTAAATTGGAGGACTGAAACTTTGCATATTTTCAAGTATGTACACAAATTTTGCAAAATTACAGCAAGTTACACTTTCAATCTGGAATATGGTTTGGAAGACTATTTTCCAAGACCTTGTAAGTGAGTGGGCACGTGCCATAAATAGAAGCCTTGCAAGATACTACCAGTGGGCTGGTTTGACCATAAAATGTGTCTCTTTGAAAGTCCTTTCTGTGTGAACCAGTCTCCCACTGGAAGATTGTAAGACTTTTTAACATGAGGTGATCACTCACTCAAAACAAGTTATGCAGAAGTGATATACACATTGCGGGAAGAGCTGTGGGTTTGGGGTGTCAGGTGGAGAGGGGGTCTGTGTAGAAAGGCACCGGATAGACCATATGTGAGGGACATATGGGCAACAGCAATGAGGATTCCATCAGGATATTCTGAAGGTTCGAGGCTTATTACATGCTTTACCTTGCCAAGGGAAGAGGTGTGGTGCAGCGGCCAGGGCGGCTGACTCCGGAACACAGGGGCTCACGGTTTGATCGCTGGCAACAGGTTAGCCCAGCACCATGTAACTCTAGGCAATAGCTCCCTTCATCTTCCTGACGGCCCCAGTGCCTTGACACCCTCAGGTAATTGTTTGAGCTTTACAAATACTGGACATTTACATTTACAAGCTGAAATGTTTAGCAAAACACAAAATCCAACATAATGCACCAGAACTGACCTTAAAACAGGAAGTTACATATGTAGCCACCTGTGTAGTATTCCAAAGAGTGCCAGTGGCTTGTCAGGGATTTGACAATGTCAAGCCCTGTACAGGAAGCAGATGGTGCACGGCCTTGCTCTGGCACGGAAACCGGAACCCGACTCTGTGTCTGTTTACAACTGCCTTGAATGACGCAGAAGAAGAAAGGGAAGCCTCGTGGACCTAAAGCACTGTGTGATAAAACGTGCACCGGTTTCTCAGCTTGCGTTTAAGATAAAGAGGCTCACTGTGAGCGCTGCTTTTTGTAGAATCGATTTTGATGGAAAATGATTATTATTCTAACCTCATACCACCTACTTCCGGTGTTTTTATGTTGATGTGACATGGCTCCTGGCAATATATTCGCTCTCCGGGGCTATCGCTAACGAAAACCCATTATAAAACCAAATAGAGCTAGGATTGCCAAGTGGTCCTGTTTTTTACTAGGCTGACCTGTATTTTTAAGCAAAAACTGATACAAATGTTGAAAAAGGGTTGTGAAACCTGGTGTATGGCCTCTTCCCAGTCTGTGCAGCTGTCTGGCACCAGGGCATATTGTCAGATTAGGAAATAATCACTTTTATTAATTTCCAGGGACCTGGACACACAGGAATGACCCCACAGACTTAAAGTTGGTAGAATGTAATGTTGCAAGGAGCAGCATGGACGTTCATTAGTTCGTCAAAATATGATGGGAGTGACATTTCTAATATCAATGGTGACATCTGAGCCTTGACCCTTTTGCAAAGCTTAGCCAGTGAATTGCCTCTGGTATGTTGGCTAAACTCCTAACATGTGATCTATACATAACGACAAAGACATGGTTCATCTTTGTCTGAGCTCCAGCTGTGTTCAGTTCTGGAGATCTCAGAAAAATCTTGTGAGGTCTCTATTGCTCTCCAACCAGCAACAGCCTTTTGAATTTCCAACAGCTTCCATCATGGCGCTGTATTAAACTGCAGCCCTTTCTATTGCCAGAGCCAGCAGATTGAGTGTTCATATAACATGGGGGGGGGGGGGGCGGCATATTTACAAGGGAATGGCCGAGTGTGGCGTTCAGCACAAAATGATGATGCCACTCTCTGCCATTCCCAAAATGCACAAAGATACGACACATGCTGCGTTTTCCATAGCGCTGGCACTAACACATAAAAGTTGCAAATCGTCATTTTTTAAATGATTATTTATGTGCAGGAAGGGACACCTTCCTGCACATAAACAATCATTCAAGGTGTTTTGCTGTTTCTACTTGTGTGTGGCACAAGCACATATAGAAACAGCAAAAACAAGGAGAAATAAAGCATGTCTCCTCATTTCACCATGTTAAGAGCATATTTTTCATGGTCTTAATTTTGGCGCTGCCTCCGATTTACGCCACCCTTGTAAATAGTGGCGTCGTCCAAATCAATATGTGTTGCGGTGGAATGCTCACCTCAACACCCATTGCCCAACGCTTTCATGCTCAGTATAGCAGGAAAGGGTGCCTTTTTGACAAGGCTGGGTTAAGTCACGTTAAGTGGCTTAATGCAGCCTTGTAAATAAGGCACAGCCCTATTGCCACAGGAACGTCCTTAACAGTGATGATCATGTGTGTAGGAAGGGAGAATCTAACTGCATGGTTACCCTCACTTTTTTCCTGGTGTTTTGCTGTTTTTTGGCTTAGTGTGACTGGGATCCTGCTAATCAGGACCCCAGTCTATCTGCTTTCTCCTTAAACTGATTGCATGTGCTTTAGGTGCACTCCAGATTGGATGTTGGGGTACCCTTATAAGTCCCTAGAATATGGTATACTATGTACCTAGGGCATAGATACCCCAGAGGCCTCCCAGGGGCTGCAGCATGTTTTATGCCACCCCTAAGAGGCCACTCAAATTGACACCACAGGTCTGCCACTGCAACCTGTGTAAGGTGATGCATACACCCCTTACTTAGATATAGGTTCACTATAACTACCATATCATTGCACATATAAACCTATCAATCACCCCTATGGCCGCACTTCTCAATTCTCAAGGCAGGTTGCTGGGTTTTATGTGAGAGGGTGCCCATGCATGAGCAGAGCCCCTCTGAAGCCTTCGGAATTTATACTCCAGGGTTGTTCTGTGATGCATCCATACCATATACTCTTAAGTGCATTATAACCTCATGGTAAATCTAACTTTAAAACGGCTGCACAGAAACCTGTCGTGTTTGGTGTCATACACCCTGGAATCATACCCCCACACCAGTAACTGTATGATTTCACCCTCCTAGAGGGAGAAATATGACAACACTGTTACATCGGTACCAGCTTTCTCGACTATGGCATCACAAGGTGGATGCTGCCAGCCACAGACACGAGTCTTCCCTCCTGCTGCAGGACAAAACTCCGGCAGGGTAAGACTGGACAATAGGTTTCCTGTCACAGGGAGGTGTAACCACCTCCTAGACAGGCTTTAGTGTATTGTGACTGGGTGGGTGCACTCTGAGAGTGCTTTGATGTCTGCACAGGGGGCATATTTGGTGTCCCTGTGCATAGTCCAGCTCAAACCGGTTGCAGGAGCCATTTGCTCCTGCTCTGGCGCGAAACTGGACAAAGGACATGGGTGTAGCCACCCCTCTGTCCTGACCCTTTCATAGGTGGATCCCCAGAGTTTGTCCCACCCCTTCCTTGGTTATAAAGTAGGTAACCCAGGCTACAGGACTTTAGATTTACCTGGACGAAACTCTGCTACAGAAACCAAGTACTTTGATGATCTACACTGTGCTAGATGGCAGAAGAATCTGCCTTGGAGTAAAGGAGTTACTCCCCTGCTAAGCAGGCACCAAAGACGCATCTTACCGGTTTGCACCTCCGAAGCACTTGAGGACTCCACAGACTTTTGCAATACAGGAGGTATCCCTCGTGGGGACCGTGCAACCGGAACCCCTGGGCTCCCTGTCCATTTGCAGAAGCATTTGTTTTCCGGTGACCCCTGAAGCTGTTCTTTGGGCTACTTGTAGTCGCAACCCCGAGCAGTGATTCCACTGAAGATTACCATCCTACACTCCATGACTGTTCCGTGGGCTAGTATTTAGTGAATCCTCTCAAGGTCCCTTCGCGATCCCTGGTCCGTTGGCCTGTGGGTCCCTGGGAAGGCAACTTTAACTTTTAGTGGGCTTACCTGGTTGCTCCAGATGTGCCCTGACTCTGCATTTCTTGGGGAGTCCACAGGACCTTGTTGGTCCTCGCCGAAGCATCTTTTCCTTGACCGCTTGGGTTGCAGTTGTCCAGGCTTTCTGGTGTTCAATCCAGACACTGACCCCCCAGCACTCGTCATCCTTTGTGGGACAGCTCGTCTGCGGACTTTGGTCATCCTCTATGTCTCCTGGTCTCCGTGGCTGCATAGTCAAGCTTCACCTTTTCTCACCTAAGCACCCGATATCGGTGGGCATTCGTCTACCGAGCCCGTGGTCACGGGCGAGTGACCCAGACTCTGTCCCCTCTGCTTTCAGGTTCTTCTCAGCTTTGATCCAGGCCTGGATCACACTGGACACTTTTCCGCTTCATGGCAGCAGCGCTTTGCAGCATCACGCCACTGAAAACGACGAAGATTCCCAAAACCATTTGACACCTATGCACCCAAATTCCCTGGGTTAGGTAACACGAGTACTCCGGTGCTCACATGGGTTCTGGCCTTAGAACCTTCTAAGGGGTAAAGGGTTTACTCAAATCCTCTCCTAAGTGTCCTTAAACTTTAAAATTCAAACTGTGACTTTCCCATTGAGTTGTGCAGAGCTCGCGGCTGTGTTCTCACACTGCACATGCCCCCCGTGGGTCCCCTGTTTCACTACCTTGGGTGGTTCCTTGGGGTTCCAGCATTTCTACGTGTTCTAGGCACTGTATCTAGTCAAGTCGTGGTTGTTATACCACTTTCTTAGTATATGGTTTGGTCTCTCCTGGAGCCCACTATGTATTGTGCTATTTACTATCGTTCTACTGATTTAATATTGTGTGCTTTGTTCTCTAATCTCATAAAGAGGTTAGTGGAGAGTGTTTAGTAATACATACATATATTTTATATATATACCTTGTGTGGTTCTCCTTTCATTTGGGCAATCAGGATGTTATAGACTGGTAAAACAAGCTGCTTTACATTCCTTTGAGACTTAGCCTGAAGGCTGCTCTCCACAGCTACCACTAGGATAGCTTTCTTTAAAGGCTGTCTTGAACCTAGTCATCAATAAGGGTTGTTTGAAATGGTACAAGGTGCCCACAAAATCTGTGTAAATTTGAGAGAAATTGCACAAAATTATGTGTATTCAAGCTAAATGCTAAACTTGCACGATATTTTAGGGCAAAATAGGTCCTTGCATCCTTTACGCATGCAAGGACCTATTTAGAGCTCAGAAATAGCGTAAAAAACACAAGCACAAAAAACAAAAAACATATAAAGCCATACATTGTGTGGAAAAAGTAATAAAGACTCCAGGAAAATAGATTAATGAAGATCCGGTAAGGAAACTCTTTATTAGCATCCTGCCGTCGCAGCGTACAGTCTGAAAGTGCCGTTTAACCGCACGGCTGACCCATTTAACTCCGGCATCCTGATTTGAGTAATAACACACACACGCGACATATACACGCGACTCAGACCACCATGCACGCATCCACATTCAAAGAACAACATACAGACACGCGGTACCAACTCACTAACACACCTCACGCGAACACTACACACAGCGATTCACATTCAAATGACAACACAGAATATTATTGTTGTGAATGACGCGCGTGCGTTCACACGCGTCATTCTTAACAATAACCAAATACTACACACCTCCCTCTTTTTTTTTTTAAGAAAGAACAAAGTCATTGAACCTTGAAGGAATCTTGCGACACCTCGAGCTTCTCAACAACTCCTGTGAATCACAATGAATGAGGGCAGAAGGTGATTCACTGTCAATGGAAATAGTAGGAGACACAGACAACTTTGAATCATTAGTATCAACGTCTAAAAATACATTGGATGAATCATCTTCACTCAAAGCAGCCTTTGATAAAGGAATTTCAGGAATTCCCTTGCCAATATTATATTTGGAAACTCTGCTAAAATGCCACACACTTCCATCAGTGATTCTTACAGCATTTTTAAACACTTCAATCACTTTAACAGGATCAGACCACTTTGCCAAACCCTTATGTACATAGCCACCTTTTTTCAACCTCACCAAATCCCCAACATGAACAGGCACGCAACTCCCTGTTCTATCTCTTAACAATTCTTTCTTCATCTTTTCTTTATAGATATCAACTTTCTTGCGAATTTCCTCAAAATCCACTTCTGCAAAGTCAACACGATTACTGTCTTTATTTTTCAACCACCAAGGCAGTAAATTAGTACTAGGTTTACGTCCTCTTAACATCTCAAAGGGAGATAGCAAGGTAATAGCATTGGGAGCAGTTCTATAAGATAATAACATGGACTGTAGTGCTTTGTTCCAACACAATCCACCTTTAACAGCTAGTTGTATAGCCTCCTTGATAACTCTATCGAATCTTTCTATTTGACCATTGGCCTCAGGGTGGAATACTGCAATTCTTCTGTGAGAAATACCACATCTGCTAAAATAACTTTCCATTTGCTTACTGACAAATTGCGGCCCATTATCTGTCACCACCTCTTGGGGAATCCCTTCCCTACAGAAAACTTCATCCATGAATTGTATAATAGCATCGCTAGTGACCTCCTTGACTGTCTTTATCTCAGGCCATTTTGAGAAATAATCTATGAGCACAATACCAAAAGAGTGTTGTTGTGGTAGAACACTGAAAGGTCCAATGATATCAATACCAATTTTATTCCATGGTGATGCTGGTAAACTAACAGGTTGTGGTACACTGGGCAGGGCCTTGGCTGTTTTGTCACTATTGGCACATAATTCACACAATTTCACTTGTTGCGCAACAAAATAATCAATACCTGGCCACCAGAAATTATTCTTTAAACGTCTTCTAGTGACTGATATTCCAAAATGCCCTACATGAGCTAAATCCAAAAACCTTTTCCTGAGACCGAAAGGCGGAATGAATTTATCATTCCTTAATAATATCCCGTTTTCTATGGCCAATTCATCCTTAATTTTGTGATAACTCATTAAACCACCAACGAAATTCTTTCCTTCAGGCCAACCTTGCAATACAAACTCCTTAACTTTCATGAGTTCTAAGTCTTTACTCATTTCTTCATTCCATGTTTCCTCATCTACTACAGAGTGTTCCCCAAACACTAAATTGACATCATTATAAACATGTGCTACTTCACATTCATCTTTGTCAACCACGTCTGAGTCTCTACAAGCCAATGGAAGTCTTGACATGCAATCTGCATGAACATTTGACTTCCCAGGAATATATTCCAAAGAATACTGAAAATTCTGTAATCTTGAAGATAATCTAGCCAATCTTGAAGAAAGAGTACGTCCTCCCCCTGGTGATAGTATATGTACCAAGGGTTTGTGATCAGTTTTGATGGTGAATTTCGTTCCCCATAAGAAAGGTCGGAAATGTTCAGCACCCCCAACACATGCCAGAAGTTCTCTTTCAATCACTGAGTAATGACGTTCAGACTCTCTCAATGTTCTTGAGGCATAAGATACAATCCATTCCTTACCCCATTCCTCTTGAATCAATACAGCACCCAAACCACAACTACTTGCATCTACTGTTACAATACATTTTTTCCCAATTACAAATGGTTTAAGACAGGGCGCCTTAGTAATCATTAACTTCACAGCATCAAAAGTTTTAGTCATAGTTTCTGTCCATACAAATTTTGCATTCTTCTTTAACAGCATCCTGAAGGGTTCAATTATACTTGCATAGTTTTGAATAAATTTTGCATAGAATTCCACAAGACCCAAAAAAGCAATTAACTGTTCTTTGTTTTGGGGAATGGGAGCTTTGCTGATGTTTTCCAAATGTGAGTTTTTAGGTCTGATGCCATTAGCACTAATGCAATGTCCAAGATATTCTACTTCTTCCTTCCTGAATTTGCACTTGGACGCACGTAGGGTTAAACCCTTCTCTGATAAGGCATTCAATGCTTGTCATGTTCCATTATGTCTTTTCCAAATACTAAAATATCGTCTTGGAATGCAATTGCTCCGGTTAAACCATCCAGTGTCTCTTTCATTAGCCTCTGAAACACGGCGGCTGCACTTGCTAATCCAAAAGGCATCCTGCAAAATCTATATAGCCCTTCAGGCGTAATAAAAGCAGTCAAATCTTTTGAATCCTCATGCAAAACAACTTGGTGATACGCACTCGCTAGATCTAAACATGAAAAAACTTTGGCATTGTTCAATGTGGAAACCATTTCATGTAGATTGGGCAAAGGATGTGAATCCACACAAATAGCATTGTTTAAACTGCGTAAATCTATGCATACACGAAGATCTCCTCCAGATTTGATCGAAATTACGATGGGAGAAACCCATGGAGATGATTCGATGGGTTCACTAATATTCTTTTTGCACATGTCATCAAGAATTTCCTTTAACTTTTCTCTATAGGAAAGAGGAACATTCCTCACTTTATGACGGACTGGTAAAGCATTTGCATGTACTTTTATTCGATGTTCAAATCCTTTATATTTGCCTAGAACATCACAAAATAATTTAGGAAAATCTTCTTTGATTTTTTAAATTAAATCTTCTCCAGTTTTACTTTGTGCAGATTTGTTAGATTCAGATTCAATACAATAAACAGGAGGATCAGCATTAGGGTCAAGTTTCATTCCTAATTGTTCTGCATGTGGCCAACCTAGTAGTGAATCCCCAGATTCTGTTATGTATACCTTCCCGTATGTGGAGTAGGTTTTAAATTTAAGTTCAGCAATGAAATAACCAACGAGTTGCAATTTATGCCCTGTATAACCACTTGGTGTAATATCTGGTTGTGTCAATTTAATATCTGGCCAGTTGGATTTAAACAAGACATCAGGTAAGATTGTGTACCATGAGCAGGAATCAACAAATACTTTGGTAGAGACTCCATTGATAGTAATGAAACATGAAGGAAACTTCCTTACTTTTGGTTCTCTATTTATGCACATTATAGTATTCACATCAAATTCACAATCACTTGAATTCCATTCTTCCTGATCTTGAATTAAACTGACTTTTCTTGGTGCAGATCTGCAAACTTTCGAAAAATGCCCTTTTTTCTCACATCTTGAACAAACTCTGTCCAAAGCTGGACATAATTTTGAATTTCCCAAATGGTAACTACTACCACATCTGAAACAGTACATATTATAAGTTCTAGGATCAGATTTTTGCCACATATTCACCCTTTGATCAGGTCTTTGCCATGTATTTATTCTCTGATCAGGTTTTTGCCATCTATTTCTGTTTTCATTCTTATACTGGTTGTCATTTCTTGTATTAGTAAATTTCCCATATTTCCCTGGATCTTTAAATCTCTCATTTTCTTTATTTATAGTTGAGATATCAGACTTACTGTTATTTTGTGAGCGTATTTCGTCTACAAATTTTTCTGAATGTTCTATAGATTTTGCAATTTCAATGGCTGCGTTTAAAGTCATATCAGAAGTTGTCCATAGTCTTGGTTGTATTTTCTTGTTATTTGTACACATAAGAATTTGATCCCTTAAAACCTGGTCATAGTTAATGTGCTCAAAATCACAAGTGACTGCTAATGCTCTCAATGAGGATACATAATTGTCAATAGATTCATCTGCTTGTTGCTTCCTTGAATAAAATTTAAATCTTTCCATAACCATGTTGATTTTTTTTCCATATCTAATAGATAATTGTCTAGTGGCAATTTGATATACATCCAAATTGGATGTGTCACTTAACGGAGGAAGACTCTTGAACTCTTTAAGTGCTATTCCACCAAGACAGTGCTTTAATAAAGCTAATTTCCTATCTGCTCCACATTCTTCCTCTTCTAAAACCTCAACATATGCTAAAAACATGGGTTCCCAAATATCCCACTCAATGGGAGGATCACCTTTACTAGTTAAAAATGAAGGTGGAGGTTGAATTCCAGTCATAGTTAATAGGAGTGAAAAGAAAACAAATATAATAATAATTCAAGAAAAAAAAAAATAAGTATGACTCACAACAGTGTGTGTGAATCACAGATGTCACTTACGGTTAATTTCTTCTTGGTAAATACCTTTCAAGGCAAGAAATGTCCTGTAGTTGGCAATCCAAATTCAAAGTGAACTGAAAAATAAAGTTTCCTTTTTTTTTTTCGTGAAGCCAAGGAAATATCCAATGAAAATAACTCTCTCACAGGTTCATTTGGTATAATCCAATGAGAAACGTTGAACAACATCCAATGGGAAGTACCCGTGTAAAACTTCTTTGTGTAGCAGCCAATCAGCACGATTTATCGAAGAAAATGGTTAAAACCTTTGAGAATGCACTCGTTGCACGTATGGGAACGTGTTTCCGATCGTCGCCAGTGTGGAAAAAGTAATAAAGACTCCAGGAAAATAGATTAATGAAGATCCGGTAAGGAAACTCTTTATTAGCATCCTGCCGTCGCAGCGTACAGTCTGAAAGTGCCGTTTAACCGCACGGCTGACCCATTTAACTCCGGCATCCTGATTTGAGTAATAACACACACACGCGACACATACACGCGACTCAGACCACCATGCATGCATCCACATTCAAAGAACAACATACAGACACGCGGTACCAACTCACTAACACACCTCAAGCGAACACTACACACAGCGATTCACATTCAAATGACAACACAGAATATTATTGTTGTGAATGACGCGCGTGCGTTCACGCGCGTCATTCTTAACAATAACCAAATACTACACATTGTACACACCAGTTTACAAAAGATTCACTTGATTACGCAGTTCATCAGGCGAGAGACAGTATGTTCTTCCCAGTTTCCCCTCTCTGCATCTAAGTGGCAGTAGACAGTTTTCTGCCCTCACACTACTGTTGGATGACCCTTCCCTGCATGTGAGACACTTTGCTTCATTCCTCTCTGTAATTGGATGACTTTCCATCTCTGTGGTGCCTTTTGTTGCGAGCGCCACCAGGAGGGCTCTTGCAGGAACAAGCTGGGCTTTCCTTCAAAAACTACTGGACATTGTGAGTAACAATGCGCTAGGTATGTCTCTTGCTTGCTTGCTCCTTTGAGCAACTCTTATGGGGAAATGGTCTTTGCCTGCACACTGAAGAGTCTATGCACTTCTTGAGCACTTGGGGAGTTTGCTAATGGGCAAGTTCTCACTCACCCAAAAACCCATTTCTTATCTTCTCAGTTACAATCATTCTGGGTACCCAGAAGTTGCATCTCCTGCCCCAGGTTGTCCTTTGCTAGTCCTGTCAATGCCCTTGTCTTGACAATCACGGAGACAGTGTAGGAACAAATTGTACAGTGATCCTCATTGGTGTATGCGAATTAAGGTTAAGAAGCAGCTGCTTTCCTGGGGGACCTGTTCATAATTCTCTGTGACTTCTTGAATTATGCAAGCGTCCCATGTTTCTGTAGATTATGGCCCCTAGACCTACGCTAGAATTAGTGCACTGCTTAGAATTCTCGGTAGCCTCTATGAGTCTGCTCAAAAGAAGAGCATCCCCTGCTTAGTCACTGAAGAAAACATTGGTCTGTCACGTAGAAAGGGCACTTACCTATGTCCCGGCACAATCTAGATGTGGGATGCAGAAAACAATTCTGTATATCTGAACAGTCAAAGTCAAACATAATATGAGAAGGTTGATGACCTTTTCCTTCAGAATACATTGCCTGAGCTCCATGTCCCAATCCAATTCGCCGCCCAACACTGCCATTTTCCTCATCGACTGCCTTTCCTCTATACACTGCTCTTGTCCCACGCCCTCTAGTCCACTTCACCCATCTTCCACATACATTCGGGCATCCATCCATGTGATCATTCATTCATCCATCCATCATGTTCCCACTCTTCTATCCATGCTCTCAGCCACTCATTCATTCACACACTCTGTCATCCAACCATTGACCCATATATATCTTCAACCGCTCACCTACACAGATGCACATTTGCTTGCCAATGAATGGAGAAGCATTGTTAAAGAAAAAATGCCCTTGTCTACTGGCTCTGCATTCATGATCCAGAGTCTAGGGCAATGCAAGGGGTTAGCCAGGAGTAGACATTTCTAACCCAGGTGACCCCTTTCCTAACTGGCAACATGGTTTGAAGGAGTCAGTATTGTTTCTGTTGTGTTTATCCACTATATTCTCTCTTAAGTGGTTTACTTTGATTTCCCCTTATATATTTCATCATATACTTCTCAAAATGAGTCGTTTGTTTCTCTTTGATTCAAATGTTTTTGGAAGTCGAAGAACCATTCTGTGGACATTTTTATTTACAAATATAAAAGGTGTATGTGTGGTTAGCAGTCTGAGGTATGTTGATAAATCTTTTTTGTCTTTGATGCATGACTAGGTTACTTTGTATGAGATGCACGGAGCAAATATTACTGAACCAACAGATTCAAAATCAAAACCGAGCTAAGGGTCATGCTCGCAAAACTAGGCAAGCCGGCAAAAGATTTGGCACGTAAATCATACTACGAATTTGATTCAAGAATATGAAAAAGTTTAACCTTTTTTTTACAAATATTTCTCTCTTAAAGATATACGTGTTTAATGTTGTAAATTTGATTATATTATTGAATTTAGCGGCATTTGTTTATTACATTTTATTCGTTTCTAAACATGAACTCGGAAATATTCAAGATGCACGACCCCAATTCCCTGTCCTTTGAGTGAGGCAAGAGGCGCGTCCTTCTGCCATGTGCACTTTATGAATAACTTTTTTGTTATCAAATATGAATAAGTTTGTACATTATTAAACAAAGGACGTGTTGTAGTCTGCAATCTGAACGGAATTACTTCAAGGAGTGGTAAAAATAGCCAGGCAAAAACCTTGTGTGCTTTAGCTTTAGGCACATGTTCTGTGTTAACCACACTGCAATTTCAGGAGTATTTTTGCAGCTCAATGGTAGCAGTTACAGAGATTACCATGTTCTGCATTTTCCTCCAATATGGGTGGAAAATGTAAATACAGAAAACAACTTTCAAATTGTATTGATACCCATATATAAAATAATTGGCAGATATCTCACATTTATCAGTTAGTGAAAGTACCTGTGATGCTGGGCCCTGCCCTACGATGATTTTGCCAGCCAGTCCGATGGGGCAAGGGTCAGGCAAGAGGCAGGCATTCAGCACTGTTCAGAACGCTGTGCCTGGTTTTCTGCTTCTCTCTCGTTCCTGTATTTTGTTATTGTTACACTCTTTACCCTTTCCAACGTGTTCCGCCTTCAACTGGACTCTATCTGGGCTCTACTTGAAAATTACTGCCTATTGCTCACTAGGAAGCCGACTGACTGTCTATGTGCAGCGCGTCCAATGTATGTGACTCACCCTGTGACCTTTCTGCATGCCTCACATGAACGTCTATTCACCAAAATGCCTGAGGTAGCCGAAGTGACATCACACAGCATTGTATCTTTACTTTCACTCACACACATTAACACATCCACACACTCACACACATAAACACCCTCTTACTCACCAGCATGCACCTAACATCCATTTAACATCATGTTTAACTGCCCTCAGCTGCTGGGAGGGGTCAAATGTCAGCTAATTTCACTTATTCTTTATTGTAATAATAGTGAATAAATGTTAGAAATGGGGGTCTCTAGTTGGCAATGGTTGGCAACTTTGTCCAAGTAGGGACCCTTCCTCCTGGTCAGGGTAAGGAGGATACACTTCTAAAATAATGCCTGCTCACCCCCTTTGTAGCTTTGCACGTGCAGACAGGCTTATCTTTGAGGCACGTGAGTAAATAATTGTGCACATATACAGTAATACAGTGAAAACACTTCAAATGGACAACACAACAGTAAATAAAAATAAGTAATCTTTATCTAAACCAAACAAGACCAAAACAACAACAATCCACAATGCAGTAATTAGAATGTAATCCTTAGAAGACAAAAACAGGCCTGTCCATAGCAAGCTATAGATGCAACACTTTCAACACAAAGTACCTTGGATGCCATAAATCATGAACAAAAACAGCCACAGGGAAGGTGATGTGTCAGTTCCTCATGCTCAGGGAAGGTGATTTCTTGGTTCCTTCCTCCAGGGGTGGTGATGTGTTGGTTCTTTACTGTGTAGAAACAATGTGGACATGCCCACTATGTGTATGTATATATTCTGATATTCTCAGTCACTTATAATAGTGGCCTTGGAGTTGAACCCAATGGGTGTTGTTAAAAGACCCCTCACACACCAACCTGGTTGGTGTCATGCTTCATCATCGGGGTCCCAAGCAGGCAGCCGAGTGCCGCCTGGTTGTGCTTCGACGCCTGACTACAGCGGAGCGGGTGTCGTGCAACAGTATGATGTGAGTGAAGGTGAGCTAAAAAATACCTCTGAGAATCCTTACCTAATGTTTTATTCTTGGCGGCCCAGGGTATTAGTTAAAACTTATTTGAGGTGCAATTAACAATAGAAAATTCTTCCTGGTTGACTTAAGTGTGGCGGTCTACATGTTTCAGTCCCTTCTGGATAATACACAGGACTTACTTCAGGACCAAAAAGGTGAAGTGAGTGGCAAAATGTGGTGCCACGTGTGGTGTTATCCCTACACACTCGCTAAGGTGTGTGGAAAAAGACGAAAGGTAAAAGGAAAATGTCCATGTACTCACGGACACTCGACTGTAGCGTAAAAAATAATCGCTACAACATTCAAATCCTTTTTACAGGGCGCGGGGGAGAGGCACAGCCGATGCCGATTTGGGTGAGCTGCGCCTCTGCGGGGATACCTGCTGCGGGTCCCTTGGCGTCCCGGTTCTTTACTGCCACACAGGGGAGGTGATGCGTTGGTTCCTTACTGAAGGGAAGGTGATGCGTTGGTTTCTTACTGTGTGGGGAGGTGATGTGTCAGTTTCTAACTGCAGCCCTGGTGTCCTTGTTGGTGCCCAGGTGCCATGTGTGGGGATCCGGAATGAATTGGTTCTCGATGCGGTGGCGGCTAAGGGCGCTGCATTGATCTCTCCGGCCATGGTCCCACGATGCTTTGGTTCTTGCAACTGCACAACAGGTCTGCGTCTGAATCAGTGTGGTGATGTCGGACTTCGGACATCGGTGCATGGGATTCAGCATGTGCCAATTGCTCCAGCCACTAGCTGGCACTGTGTCGGTTTCTTCAGCAGCAATGGGTCGGAAACGGGTGCAGATGTGTCATGCTTCTCGTAGCTGCATCTCTTTTCCAGCGCCCAATAGCAGGAACAGCCTTCAGAGGCCCACCGCAGCAATAGGCACCTCTTAGCAGGTCAGAACTCCTAGCAAGGAAGTTCATGGGAGCTGGTGGTGAAGTCTTTGTGTCCCTGAGACTTCAGAACAGGAGGCAAGCTCCACTTCAATCCTGTAGAGATTTTCATCAAGCAAAAGACACAGCACACAGCAAAGGCTTTATCTTCTCCTTGGCAGAAACAGCCACTGTAGGCCAACCCCACACAGCACACAGCAAAGGGGCAGCACTTCTCCTTCAGCTTTACCAGCTTTTCTTCTTGGCAGAGGTTCCTCTTGAGTCCAGAAGTATTCTAAAGTTCTGGGGTCTGGGACCCAATATTTATTGTACATTTCTCTCTGTTCTCTGGTGTCAGAGAGGTTCTGTGCTCAGTCAAAGCCAGTTCTGTCCTGACCTAAAACCAACAAAAACAGGGTTGAAAACAGGACGCCAAAAAGCAAAACTTCTGGGGATAAACCTGCTGAAAAAGCCAGGTCTAACAACAATGTACCATTATTCACTATTAGTGTAATAAACAATTGACTGAAAACAAGGAAAAAGGATCCCCAACAGATGGTTGTCTATAAGGAATACCTGCCTATGTATTCCTGGCACCAATTCTGCTACCTCTGAGGCCAGAGGTCGCACAGGCAGTGCCAGGACTTACAAGGGTCAAGCCAGGAGTGGCAGCTGTGACACCTAATTGACAACCATGATGCTTCACTCAACGTTCCCTACTCTCCCTTGCAGACATAACGCTGGTACACAGCTCTGTCTCTCTTCCATCAATTCTTTCTATGATCACAGCATCCTTTACAGTACACATTCATCATCTCATCTCTCTTTCATATCTGTCATATCTCACTCATATCATAAAATGATTCTATTTCAGCTTCAGAAGGATCAATCTCTGGCTTTCCACATTCATTTTTCTGTTGAAGCTTGTGGAACTGGCACATTCTGTTTGGCTGTGACGATGGCCTAGCCAGACAGAAGCTACCACTCCTCTCATAGGCGGGTGATTACACTCACTATAAAACCTGCACTCACCCTTGGGTAGCTCGGCACTGAGCAGTCAGGCTTATCACAGAGCCAATGTGTAAAGCATTGGCACAGCACTCCCACATAAAAATACACTGAGCATCACAAAAAGACTTCCCCCCGTAGTGTATGTAGATAAGGTTTATATTCAACACAGGCATTAATTAACAAAGCATGAACATCATGCATCTCTGGGCATAAGTCACACTGGGAAATATTACTAGCAGAGCTCGGCACAACCATGTTAAAATTGCATTACTGGTATGCACATTTGGGGAATATCCTCCTTTACCCTCACGCACCCTTATGCGGTGCAAAGCCTTTTAAAACTCATACCCACCCTGGAAATCCTTTAAATTCAGTACCACACAGCTAGAGGGTGTCCACAGATCACAACAATATCAAAATTATGTACATACAAAGAATAATAACACTTTTAGGCAGCACCGTGGGGAGAAGCTGCATTGATAAAACCAATGTCAAACGTAGTAAACTGTTGCCAAGAAACCAATGTTTAAAGCAACACCACTGGGCGGTGTAGTAAATCCCAGTGATCCACAGGCAGTCACTCCTACACATACACAGGAACTCACTCGCCACTGATACGCAGTGCACCAGATATCAGGCAGGTTCGTATGGAACGCAATTACACACAGATGCACACAGCACCGTAAATCAGTGCAAACGATATCTGGCTGGTCAATAGATAACACACTGCAGACCCTGTGGCCAAAGCCTCCTTCCAACTTATCCGACTACCCTAGCCCATAGGTCGAAGAACCAGCCCCCCACAGATATTAGGCTTCTCGCGGTTGAAGTCATACTGCGGAAGGGTTCCCCGGAAGGAAGTGGGGGGTAGGTAGCAGAGCTAATTAGGAGGCGGTCATCAAATGGGGGTTGGCCACGACTCAGGAAGTTTACCCATAGGATGCGGAGCAGAAGTGGGCTGAGGACGATAGTAAGTCACTTAAAAGCGTTCCACAATGTGCCTTCCGGCACCAGCCCAGTTCTGCAAAGCACAGGTGGAGATCACGCAATCTCTTGACCCGCTTCCGATTTCTCTCAGAAGTGTTCCTTCAGCCCACCAATAACTCTCACTACTCAAGCCATTCCGGGCAATACTACCTGGTAACATAATGTCATTGGGGGCTGGGTGAAGAGAGGGCAGTTGGTCCACCTCACTATGGGCCCCAAAGGAGCAATCAATGCAGGGGCAATGAAGCAGGCAGTCCCTTCGGAAGAAAGGAGCTCCCCGTCAGGCTCACGTTAATCAGTGTCACACATAGGCAATCCGGGTACAGCTATAATATCAGTTGCACCAGACAATTACGATCTCACACAATGCAGAGTTGCAAATGCCGTACCTCCCTGGAAATGAGGCACAACATCTGGTAGGCGATGATATGAGTCGCACCATACAATTTCGGTCGCAAACAACAAAAAGGTACAAAGGATGTACCTCCCTTGAAATGAGGCACAACCTCTGGTGCACGATGGTACAATTTACACCAGAAAATTCTGGTCACACACACAGGTGCACGTTTAGCAATGCCACATGAGGTAGAATGAGGCACTACTATCAGTATGCGCTCATCTTTGATGGTGGCACCCTGTGAATCAGACACTGCGCGCATTGAGCATGCAGTCAGCGGGTCACACGAGAGAGATGCAGCACGATCGATGAATCAGGGCATGGAGGATCCTGAAAATGGGGAATCCGCTCACCACCAACAAAATGCTTAGGTGTGTTGAGATCCCCATGATGCAGGGGCCCCACTCATTTGATGCAGGCACTGCTTTTGGGGCTCCGCTCAAGACAATCCATCTCCAGGCACAGTTCTTACTTTCAAGCTCATGCCGCACTACCAGTTGGGATACATCAGATGATGTGGGCACCTATGAGGCCACCGCTCTATAGGTGTCACAGGTAGATGGTGTCAATCCCTCATGTGACGTCTTTAATGTCCCTGAGACCTCCACAAGAGAACAGGGGGCAAGCTGACAAGCCTTTGGAGAGCACACTGTAGGGTGTCACACAGCCCAGGCCAGCCGCTATTCAAGAAGGGCACACCGTCTTTTCGATGGCAGTACTCCTTCTTGTGCACAACAGATTCCTTTGGCAGTGTGGATCACGCCGTTCCACGTGGTTCTCAGGTCCTATGTCCCCACAAGTGGATCTCAGCCCTGCTGAAGTATGGCATGAGTAGTTATAGCACGACTACCTGCATACCCTGCTTCGAGAGTCATACCCTGGAGCATTTTTCAATTGAAGAGCTCCATTACCTATAGCGCTTCTTTGAAGCAAATTGCCGTACACTGCATTTATGAAGACTGTAATCCCTTCCTTGATGGACTGATTATATTTCCTCATTAACCAACACTGAACTTTTATACATTTGCACGTCGGTGCAAATTTAACTGTAAGGTGGACTCTTTCTTGCACCCTGGGACATACCTCAAGTTGATTGATACAAATTATTGACTTCAGGACTCCAGTCCTGTTTTTTTAATCACAGCACCGTCTGATTAAAGTGTAATCCTGTCCTGATGATGCCCTTAATTTGAATTGGTCAAAACGGCGTTGACTACTCAGCACACATCATGGCGTCCTTTGGTTCATTACAATCTCGTAGCCTATGTTTTGTATCCAATTGTTGAAAATAAGTTTGCACCTTTCATGCTGGTTTTACACCTTGGTACGTGTTTCACATGCGCCGTTCACTTCTCACACAAGCACTCTGTGAGCTCTATTATATGGGTTACACTGGTAAACTATGTGTTAGTGCTGTTCTCACTAGTATGAATGTCTTTTTTTTTGTTTGAATCTGTTTTTATTGATTTTCATTTACCAACGTAGACACACACAGTGCAAATAACATTCTGATTTAGCTGGGTACTTAGTAGGCAATATATTTATTCGTACCTGATCGACCTGGACATATCTGCACCTCTAGTGGTGATGATCATTTGTGAGTACTGAATTTAAATATGCCTCACATGTTAACCTCTGGTGTTATTTTCAGTTACCCATTACCCAGATACACCCCATTTGTTTTCTCAGTAGGTGTTGACTGTGTGGTAGTCTGTTAACAGTGGAGGTGGGCAATAATGAAACGGGACAAAGTAAAAGCAAAACAGGTAGTTGGAGCACTTCTTAGTCCCCCATATCAATGCATTGTCTCTGCTCTGGTTTGTTAGATCATTTTGTTGTTCGCCCTGAAACCTTTGTCAGGCGATGGGTGAGTGTTAGACCTGGCACCTTTTGGTGTGTTTCCCCTGTCTTTTTGCTTTCTAACCTCCTAGTTTTGACTCTGTTTTTGCTGGTTTAGTCTCTTTGTTCCCTTTCTCACTGCTGTCCAGTGTTAAAGTAATGTGCTCATATTATAAATTGTATTATGAATTGGTGTTCCCATGATTTGCATATTTGATTTACTGGTAAGTCCCTAGTAAAGTGAACTGAGAGTGCCAGAGCCTTTAAATCAAATTCTGCTAAGGGGCCTGCATCTCTGATTGTGCCACTCACACGAGCAGACTTTCAAAAGGTTCTCAGACCTGCCACTGCAGTGTCTGCACACAGTTTTGACTACAATGTTGACCTGACAAGTGCACCCACTTTTTAAGCCCTAACCCTCTCTTTTAATACATGTGAGTCACCCCTAAGGGATGCCCAAGGTACACCTATGGGCAGGGTACAGTGTATATGAAAGGTAAGACATGTCCTGGTGTGTGTGACATGTCCTGATAGTGAACTACAGTGTAATTTGTTTTTCATCTTAAAAGGCTATTCCATCGGCAAGAATAGGGGATACTCTGTAACATTTTACAAGCATATCTTCCCATTGGGACCAGATAGAGAAATGAAGTATAGTGTGCCTGAACTCAAAATGTAGGAAAACGTCTTTTAGTAAAGATGATTTTTATGTTATGTGCTTGACAATACCACTTTTAGAAAGTAGGTATTTTCTTGCTTAGCTATCCTGTGTGCCTCTGTTGTGTTTTGGATTGACTGACTGGCTTTGGAGTGACAGCGGCTGGGGATGGGCATTCTCTTTAGATAGCCACTGAGGTGTTGAGCTGTGTCCTGCTTTCCTGGATGAGTCAGGGCTGAGCTGAATAGACCTGGGCTGCATTTAGAGTAGTGAGAGGAGATTTCCTTGCACCTGAATGAACCTGGTCTGCCTTGGACAATGCTGTCCCCACCTCCTGCCAGGAAGCTGGACCATAGAGGACGGAACTGGTTTGGGCTGGGCACAGACACTCTCTGCTTCAGAGAACAAAGAGAAATGCAGTATAAATATTGGGGCCAGACCCCAGAAATGTAGAACTTGCTTGAATCAAGGAGCCTGGCAAGAAGAAGAGCTGGAAAAACTGCCAGGAGGAGTACTGCCTCTTTGCTGTATTGTTCCTTTGCTGGGTTGGACTGCAGTTGCTACTTCTGCCTTGGGAAGTGAAAGGACTGTACTGAACTGTCTCTACTTGTTTCTGAGTATCTCCAAGGGATTGAACTAGAATTTGCCTCCTGTTCACAAATTCTCAGGGACAGAAAAAACTTCACTCTCCTCTTGATACCGCCTATAGAACTATAGTGTCAGTTGCCACAGAGAGGTCACTGACACCGCTGCGGGCTCAGTGTCCTGAAAGCACTGCAAAGGGCACTGTTGCACTTCTCTCGGCAACCTATATCTCACTGACAATGTGACTGCCACCACCATGGAGCCTCTGCTTGCACCACAATCTCTGGGCACTGCAATCTGCTCCCCCCACTTCACTCTGCTGCCCTGGTCTCATCGACAACGAAGCTGCTCGTGGACCCCGATACCCGTGACCAAATTGTGGTTTGGGAACACTGCTCGTAAGATATACAACGCAACCCCCATCCCATACCACTGTCTGGGCCGACTGACGCCAGCTCCCATCAACTGTCACTTGCACTGTTACCTGTCAGTACTGCAACGAGCACCAACTCACTCCGCACTGCAGCCCTGGTCTCACTGACGCCACTGAACGACCGTCACTGAGCCCCTGCCTGCACGGCGACTTGAAGGTACTGCACGTCACACCACTATGCTTCAAATCGCAACTGTGATGGTTGCCATGACCGGCCTGCACCGACGCGGTCGGCCAGAACAAAAGGTACCGTTTATGAGTCTGCCGACACTAAAGCTGGGCCGCACCGATGCGGTCGGCTGGAACTGTTGGATTCTGTTGTTTTCAGCACAGCAGTAGCTCCAGAGGGAGTTACCAGCTTCAAGGAACTCCATTTTGAAGAAATACTTGCAAAGTGCCTATTTTTGATTATTCTATGGTGGTCTTTTATCGTTTTGGGCCTTTTTTGCACAGATAAATAGAGGTTATTTTTCTAAAACTGCTGTGGTGTCCGTTTGTACTGTTTTCACTGTGTTATTGTTGTTATGTGCAAGTGCTTGACACACTGCCTCTGAGATAAGTCTGACTGCTCATGCCAAGCTACAAAGGGGGCGAGCAGGGGTTATTTCGCTTGTGTATCCCCCTTATCCTAACTAGAAGGAAGGGTCCCTATTTGGACAAAAGTGCAAACCATTGCCAACTAGAGACCCCCATTTCTAACAGTGAGCGTGCCCACCAGTAGTGGCTCCGCAATTACATCTGTGTCAGGGCCTATATTCCACACTTAGTACGTGCTCAGGGATGTTACTTTCATTTGGTGTCGGCGTGCCTACCGCTGTGTTATGGCCGCTATGCAGCTCACTCAGAAGCGCATTCCAGTCTGTAGCAATTTCGGTCCTATGAATTCACAGCATGTCCTCCCGATGCAGCGCAACACTTTCTGCTTTAGCTCATTACAGCAGGGAGCACTTCCAAGCCAGTATGTGAGGGGGCTCAGAGGCCTTCCATTTTCTTCTGATCAGCCGCTTAGCTACTGCTATTCTCAGATCTAGGAAGTGGGAGGTCACCTTGTGTTTTTTACTTCTAAGGTAAAGGTGTAGTATATAGGTCTCTCATTCAAAGGGAAGGGTGCGTTGCATGCAACAGGAGCGGGCGTCTGCCACTGCATTCCATTATCACTAAAGATGCGGACATCCTCATAGCACGTGCAGCATGTCCACATCAGTAAGTTAGTAACTAGGTCAGGCGGCATCTACGTGGATGGAAATATCAGTTGATTTTAGCGGGGGTAAGATATGCTGTCTGCATAATTTAGTATTGTATCTGGCAGAAGTGCACATTCCCTGGGATATATACAGGGCCCACCAGTACAGAGGCTAATTCGGGTTCCATGAGTGGGCGGTCCGGGTCCCTTTTCTAGTGATGTCTCAGTGGTGTCAGTGTGATTGTGGTGTGCTGTCTAAGGGAAGCAGCAAACCACTGCTTGAGATGTCCATCTTGCCCAATCACATGCAAGTACTGGATTGTGAGATGTTTTGGGAGTTTGTTGGTCATCTCTCCATATTTGGTGGCTAGGGCTGCCAAAAGCGAACGATGTAGCAGGAATTGGCCTGGGTGTAACACATCTTCCTCGACTAGCAATGCATACGGTATTAGGGCTCCCTCCAGATATAGGTCCACCATGTCCTGAATCCCAGCCTCTAGCCACCGCGCAGTTCAACTGACTTAGTGATCGGGTGCCCCTTAGACATGCATATAGGTTCACCCTCCGGGTAATATACAAGCACCGTCGATAACATCTGTGTGATGTATTGAGCAGCAGAGGTGCCAGCGGCTTCGACTTCGCCCAGTGGTGAAACAGGCTAACCAGGGCAGTTAGGGACCAGGGCGGCAGTGTGGTTGCTGTGTCATTTAGCTGGGGGTCGGCCAGCCACCTGGCCATCAATTGCAGCTGTGCCGTTAGATAATACAGTTCCAGGTTTGGCGCTGCTAGGCCTCCTTGATCTGTTGGCAGGTAAAGTTTCTTGATAGCTACCCAGTGGCAAGAGTTACCCCAGAAGAAGTCTCTAATTGCTTTCTGGATAGCGCGAAAGAAGAGCGGGGGAATATATAAGGGTAAGTTTGCAAATTAGGAAAGGAATCATGGTATGATCACCATTTTAGTAAGAGTCACCCAGCCCACCACTGATAACGGGAGCGTGCCCCAGAAGGACATTTAGGAGCAGACAGCTGTCAACGCTCTGCCAGGTTGCTGTCCTGTCGGTCTGCCCGCTTACGATATATCCTCATGCCCAGGTAGCGGAAGGCATCGGTCTTCCACTGTCTACGCACCCCATTACGTGTATACATCTCATCTAGGCATGCGCTGTTGTAAGGATACAAGCATGACCGCTGCGTTACATCTTAGTCCCAACAAAGCACTGAAATCTTCCAGAATGCATGCTAGTAGTAGGAGATTGATCAGATGTCTCTGACAGACACAAGGATGTTGCCTGCATACAGTGAGAGCATGTGTGTGCCGTCCCCGAGCCGGATGCCTCAGTCTGTTCCAGCACGAATAGCTCCCATCAAGGGTTCTATGGCTGAGGAGAAAAGGAGCAGGGACTACAGGCATCCTTGCAAAGTTCCCCTTCCCACCACAATTGGTGCAGATATATATGGTCCAGGCTTCACCCGAACCTGCACGTCGGTTCCCTATGTAGCAGCTTAATAATGCACTTTAATGTTTTGTCAAGGCCATAGCGGGCTAGTACGACAAATAGGAACTCCCTTTGCGTAGCAACAAGGGGAATCTCAACTTCACTAATGCTGCGGCGTAGAGGGCTTGTAGATGGCATAGATGGCTTGTAGACGCAGGGCCAGTGTCGCAGCATACGCCTTGTGATATTCAGCAGGCAGCTCCTCTGGCCTAGAGCTTTTATCATGACGCTAGAGCAGCAATAGATTCACAAGTTTTGTCAAGAGCAATTGGTGTGCCCAGTGTTGCGCACTTTTCAGGGGTGATCTTAGGCAGGCTTACTGAATCTAGAAAGGCATCCAACCGCTCTCTGTCACAAAGCACCAAAGATGGGTAGAACGCAGCATAGCGTCACGTCATTTATGCAGGTATTTTGTGTTGCATGTACAGCATGCGCCTGTGTCATCGCACAGAGTGTGTATAGGTTGGCGAGTTTGTTCTTGATGCAACAACCATGCCAGCATCCGACCTGCTCTATCTGATGTTGCATGCATGCATGCAGAATGTGAAGCCACTCCAATAATTCTATATGTTCACTGCGCAGTTCATCCAGTTGTCGCGTGTCTCCCATGTTTGCAGTGGGGTTAGTTTCATGCCACAAGAGTTTGCGTTCTATTCCGCTTATAGATTTGCTCACCTGTTTATGGATGTTCCAGGCGAACCCTAAAAGTCCCTAATAGTTACATTGAAAGCATCCTATTCCAAGAGCCTGTCACCTGTGGAGCCGCCATTTACCTCAAATTATTCCATAGTTGCGACATCCAAGGACGGTACACAGACAAAATATCGAGTTTTAAATATCGATATACAATAATATCGAAGTTTAAATATCGATGGGACAAAATATCGAAGGTAAGTAATATTGACAGTCTTAATATCGATATTAGTATGATATCAGTAATATCGAAGTTTTAAATATCGATGTCAATAATATCGAAATAAATAACTTTGATGTTACTAATATCAATTTTTAAATAAATGTAGTGTATATTATATTGTATTTATTATGTTTTATTATTTATTTTTAATGTAATTTAATTAAATATTGTCTTTTACTACTGTAGCGGGTTGTGAGTTTATAGGGGAATAGGGTGGGAAGTAATTTAATTATGTTAAATTAATTATTAATTAGTAGGAATTATTAATTAATTAATTGAGAATTAATTTTTAATTAATTTTAATTAATTGATTAATTGATAAATATGTTCTGTAGCGGGTTATGGGTTTATAGGGGAATAGGGTGGGAAGTAATTTAATAATAATTAATTAATTATTATAAGTTTGTACATATTTTAATTAATAATTAATTGGTAATGAATTTATATTAATTAGTTAATTAATTAATATAATTTTGTACATATTTTTATTTATTAATTAGTTGGTAATTAATTAATATTAATTAGTTAATTACATTAATTTTAGTAATTTTTTTAATATATAATTTTTAGTTATTCTTAATTAATTAATTGGGAAAAATAATATTAATTATTAAATTAAATTAATTACAGCTAATGTACTAATATATTTACTTTATTGTTATTGTTAATTAATAATTAATTGGTAATTAAATAATATTTATTAATTTTGGGTAAAGGAGTATTTTTAGGGTTCAGGGTCAGTTTTCAGTTTTTGGGTAAAGGGGTATTTTTAGGGTTAAGGGTCAGTTTTCAGTTCTTGGGTAAAGGGGTATTTTTAGGGTTCTGGGTCAGTTTTCAGTTTTTGAGTAAAGGGATATTTTTAGGGTTCAGGGTCAGTTTTCAGTTTTTGGGTAAAGGGGTATGTTTAGGGTTCAGGGTCAGTTTTCAGTTTTTGGTTAAAGGGGTATTTTTAGGGTTCAGGGTCAGTTTTCAGTTTTTGGGTAAAGGGGTATTTTTAGGGTTCAGGGTCAGTTTTCAGTTTTTGGGTAAAGGGGTATTTTTAGGGATAAGGGTCAGTTTTCAGTTTTTGGGTAAAGGGGTATTTTTAGCGTTCAGGGTCAGTTTTCAGTTTTTGGGTAAAGGGGTATTTTTAGGGTTCTGGGTCAGTTTTGTGTTTTTGGGGTACATGGATATTTTTAGGGTTCAGGGTCAGTTTTGGGTTTTTGGGGTACAGGCGTACAGGCGTACAGGGTAAAAACAAAAAAAAATTACATTAAATCAATTAAATAACATTAAAAAAAATTACATTAAATTATTAAGTGTTTTATTTATTTTAAATGTATATGTATTAGTTTTAATTTTGTTTTAATATTTTTATTTAATATTTGTAAAATTATATGTCTTTTAAAATTATTTTTACATTATTATTAATACATTTAAAAAAACGATATTTTTAATTCCGATATTTTTGTACTACAATATTATTTTTTCGATATATTTGTACTTACCTTTATGAAGATATGATTCTGATATTTTTGATGTCGATATTTTTGTGCCGATATTTTTGTAGTTCGATATTCTGTCTGTTGATATTATGTCAGACATTCCCAAGGACACAGGGAACACCTGGTCCTCCTGCGCCGCCAACTGGAGGTGCCAAGTGGGGACAGGTGGTCGACCCACATCCCACTTGAATTGCAAGAGCTGAGGGTTGTGATCGGAATGTGTGTGCTCCAACAAGGGGGAGCTAGGTAGGCGACCCCATTATGCAGTCCAGCCCTACATGCAGGTCATGCAAAGGGGAATATAATGAGTATACTCTCACACCTGGGCTGCGAGTACACCTTATGTTGACCAGGGACCAGTGGGCCAGCCACATAATCAGTGTCTGAGTATTTGACGAGGCTGTGGTGAGTGTTAGGGGCAGAATGATAGATCTAGCACCACATCAAGTACCTATTTGAAGTTGCCACCTATCAGTCAGGGAATTCCACTCCATCGGGCCAAGACCTCAGTCAGTTTGCATAGGAATGAGATTTGCTCTATATTGGGTACATAAACTTAACCAATGAGGATACTTTGAACATTTTGTCTGCCTTTCGTAATCATGTATCAGCCCCCCATGTTAGCCTGCACCTAATCCACCACGTAGGGAAGGCCTGCTCTCACCCATACCAAGGCCCCCCAGCTCGTGAGGAGTATTTAGTGCCATATACCCATCCTCCCCAGCGAAGGCGATCTGCCTCTATCTGTGTCAGCTGAATTTCTTTTGCGAGGGCTATACTGGTGGATCTACGCTGTAAGTATGAATATGTGGAGTATCGATGTGCAGGCGGATGTATACTTTTCATGTTCAATGTGATGATGTTCACATGTGTTACGTTCAGGATGTATCATAACTACTGCAGTAGAGAAGCATGTTTGTATAGTGGGGAACCCGGTACTTGGTTGGAGATCCGTAGAGTTTCAAAAGAAAAACTGGGGTTTGAATTGAAACTTGCACAACCTCATAAGGGTGAACTCGAGTCGCAACAGGAGTTTACCCAAACTGCACTGCCCAACTATGGCGACTATTGTGTGTATTGATGCCTATATATGAGGGTTGCGTGCTATGTGATGGCAATTCAGACTACCCACATAATGCTCTACCTTGAATTCCAAGCGTTTCCCATAGGTTTGAGTGCTAGTGTGTAAGCCATCATGCATGGGGAAGTGTTGTGCTCTGAAGATGCCTCTTCCCAGCCCACCCAGGAAGCAATCCACCACCTATGTGGCATCTACAACATAGCACGCCTAGCTTGGGAATACTTCATTGCTATGGTGTGGACTGTGAGGTACAGTTTAATCATCTGTCTTCTTGTGTCTGCTCAAATTATATTGTTCGAAGTTTGCGGTGTGACAACTGGCAAGTGTGGTCAGTCCAGGTCACCAGACCTTGTGGGAGTGGAGTCGTGTTTGCACTGTGATCTGGCAGACTCCGCCTCATGGCCCGAACCCTGTGCATTGGCTTGGACTGCCACTGCTACGTGGAGGGATTCTCATTTCTCTGGTATTATTTGCCTAGGTCAGAAGCCGTTGACTGGAGTACAGAACGACCCAGACCCCTGCCCCTGCATTGGCTTCTTCTTTCACATATTGGTGCCCTTGCCTCACCAGTTGGTTTGTGTCACCGCTAGCCTGGCTCCCTCTAGAATGTCCCAGGCATCTGATGGTGTGTCAAAGAAGTGAGTGGCCCTTCGCCATCATCTGCAGTCCGGGTACAGCGGGGAGTAGTGTATGTCCGATTCTCGGAGATAGGAGACGAGCTGCGAGTACCTCGGTCAGCGTTTTTTAATTCATGACAGTGTGATCTTGGCAAATACGGCCATTGTTTCAATTATCAGAGTGAAACTCTATTTGGATGTGAACGGTTGCTTCTGCTTCCATTCCTTCAATTTACTGGATATACTGTATGCCTATAAATAGAGCAAACTATACCATTTCTCAGAAGCTGATGTTCCTATATTTGATCATTGGGGAATAAAACTGCCCTGATGAAGCATTGTTCAGGATGAAACGTGCTGGCTGCATGAGTTTTATACCTCAACACAGAAAAAAAAGAAGCAACAAAGACACCGAAGACTCCTGATCTCATTCTGTGGAATTATAATTGTTCAAAATTAATCTTTTCCTTTGTGTTGCCTCTCCGTACTGCATTTACCAATTCTCGGAGTTGGTGTTTCACAGCACTGAAAGAGTTCTGCCATTTCTGCACCTCCGCTGTATAGCCAGGGAACAAATGCAAAAAGAACAATCGTGGACAGAATGCTGCACAATGTCAAACATTCACCCCAGTACAGAGATCTAGGCCTAAATCCATTGTATTGTTTGCTCCACATGCCATGCTATTCCAGTTCAGACTCAGACATATACAAATCAGTCTTGACCCTATTCCCCATGGGAACAGTCTAGCTTGAACTGCCAGGCTAGGTCGTCCCTGGACTGGAAACAAGCCTCCTGGGACCGGTTTCGGTACATCACCCCTCATCAGCCGGGCTAGATTTACTCCAGTGGCTTGGAGAGCACAGGACCCACATCTGGGCATTCCCGTCCCACTCGGGGAGACAAATGCAAAAAGAACAATCAATGGACAGAATGTTGCACAATGTCAAACATTCATCCCAGTACAGAGATTTGAGCCTAAATACATCATATTTTTGTTCCCATGTCATTCCAATTCAGCCCCAGCCATATGCAAATCAGTCTTGACCTTGTTCTCCATTGTTGTGTAGTTCCTATATAGGATCTGCACGTCTAGACAACATAAACTGTAGGATTGGTGTCCAGACTAATTCTAGACACCCCTACCGAGTGTGTTACCCTGTATACCAGCAAGCTCACAGTGCCAATAGAAACCCCTCTGAACAAGGAGAGAATAGTTTTTAGGGACTATCAAACATGACAACCCTGATCCCTCAGGATCGTGAAAACAGTGCAAAACTTTTCACTCAGTCACTCGTGCTCACTTTGTCTCAAAGAGATACACAGAATAAATGGTGAGAATGTTTTCCAATAAGCATTTATTGAACCAGCATCATTCTAGTGTTAAATAGGTGTGCTGAAACAGCCATTATACAGACACAGATATAAATGATTAGAAGCACTAACAGAGTAAAAGGATGGTCGTTTTCTACCATTGTGCTAGAACAATGAATACAGGCAAGTATATAACATACATGACAGTAATAAATGCGTACTCCTACAATACAACCCTAACTAGATGTACCTAAGTGTACATAGCATGTATATAGGGATAAAGCTAAGAATCCCTCTAGGATAAAGTCAACCTCATTTCCTGAAGTGAGAGTCTGTGCGACCCGTCTTGGTCTTGAGATGGACATCCCGCAAGGCATGTCACACCACTGTGAGCTTGAGTGTCTGTGTGCAGGAGCCTCAGCATCTTGCGTCAGTATGTCAGCATGGAAGTCCTTTTCTCCTCTGACTACCGCAGGAAGATATGGTGTTTATATATCCAAAATGGTATCCTCAGGGGTTCTACCTTGCTGTGTCATGTTGGACTTAGGATAGCAGAAGGAATGACCCTTATACATTGTTATTATGCAGGAGATGGTAGTCCTGATGAGTTTACAAGAATCCTCATGCATAATGGATGAGGCTAGTTTTCAAGGAAAAACCCACGTCCTGTTAGCAGTATCGTAACTGGGAAAAAGGTCAGCCCCAAGTACCGTTATGTAGTGTAATGGTAGGGGAGAATAGAGGTGAAAGGTTAGGTGACTACCTGAGTCTATTAAGCAGATCAAAAATCCTGCTACAAAATCATGATGTCTAAATATAAACAACTCATCGTTATGGAAAACAGCAAATTTTACAGTACCCAAATTAATCTTGCACATGACTCTGTGAAACAACTCTTTCAGGTAGGCACGCGTCTCTCTGGTCAAGCGACATCCACCCCCATCATAGCTACTCAAGAGCTCTGCGACTCCTTGGCGGACCATTTTCAAAGTAAAGTAACTGACATCTATACTCAATTTAAGGCACACACAGTCAGTACTGGACATTCATCCTCCACTCCTAAGGATCATACGGACTTGGCTTGGTCAGGTTCTATCCCACCTGACTCAACCCTCCGTCCTTCCTTTCAGAACTTTACTCAGGTCCCGTCAGAACTGGTATCACACCTACTTTGCACTACCAATTCTGGCTCACCGGAAGATCCATGTCCCCCTTCCATTCTTAAAAAGTTTCCTGACATCATAGGTCCCAAACTCACGGAAATATTTGATGCTATGTTTTCCTCTAACATCTTTCCCTCCATCTGGAAGAAAGCGACTATTAAACCTCTCATTAAGAAGAGTTCTTTAGATCCCTCTATAGTTGCCAACTATAGACCTAGAGCCTGCCTCCCTCTCCCCGCCAAAATTGTTGAAAAAATCATGAATATCCTAATTTCAGAGTACATAGATCACAATAATTGTTTGCATAACTCGCAATTTGGATTTCGGAAGGGACAATGGACTGAAACCGCGCTTATCAAAGCTATGGATGATATCAGGATGACACTCGATGGGGGAGGATCTGCAGTGCTTATCTTGTTGGACCTATCCGCGGCGTTTGACACGGTCGATCATTCCATCTTGATCGACCGTGTCTCAGCAGCGGGGATCACACATGGGGCTAGGGATCTTATTTCCTCCTTTCTTGCTGATCGAGTACAATCCGTCGCCTTTGGCAATTTCACTTTACCACCTTTTACTCTCCGTTGCGGTGTCCCCCAGGGATCCTCGCTAAGTCCGACACTATTTAACATCTATGTGCCAGACTTGGCGAGGGTTATCAAATCCCATCACCTCAGTCAGTCAGTCAAAGCATTTTATTTCGATTATTAAAAATCATAAAAAGACAATCATGAACATATATACATAAATACAAATATACAAATATATACACATAGTTAAATACAGTGTAAGTAGGATGTACATAGATCACAATACGTTCAGATGTCCGTTTACATAAAAACACACTTTCATTAAAAATCAAACTAAAAACATTATTTACACTACAGATAAATCCTATGCTGATGACACCCAGATCGTCTTGGCTATTAATAAAAACGGAGACAAAGTGGCTTCTAATTTTAATTCAGGAATGCTAGCAATAATTGACTGGATGTCCACAAATTGCCTGAAGCTTAACTCCGATAAAATGGAGGTGATGGTGTTTGGTAATCTCTCCCCAGTTTGGTCACCACTTGGTGTCCTGCTGTTCTTGGACCACCCCTATCTCCAGTGGCCAAGGCAAGAAATCTGGGGGTCATACTGGACACTAAACTTACACTTACACACCATGTTAATGCTGTGGTGTCATCCTCATTCTATACTATGAGAATGATCAAAAAACTCCTCCCTTACCTTCCCATGAGTATGGCCAGGACTTTGGTCAGTGCATTAGTGATATCTCGCATTGATTACTGTAACAGGCTCTTAATCAATGCTCAGGAAGGAGTCATAAAAAAACTACAGTTGGTGCAGAATGCTGCGGCCAGATTGATCACTGGTACCCCCAGGTTTACCCCTATTTCCAGCACTATTGAACAGCTTCACTGGTTGCCAGTAAAGAAAATAACTAAATTTAAGGCACTCTGCATTGCCTATAAAGCAATTCACTCCTTGGAACCTACTTTCTTAAAAGATGCTTTTTGCCCTTATACCCCTGTCAGATCCCTCCGTTCATCTACTGCCGGTCTTGTACAGGTCCCAAGGACTAAGAAAGTCTCCTGGGGTGACAGGTTCTTTATAGTGACCGCCACCAAACTTTGGAACAGTCTTCCTAGCCAAATCAAAACCTGCACTTCTCTTCTTTCCTTTCGCAAACAGATAAAAACGTGGCTTTTTAAACAGTAATCATTTCATGGACAGCAAAGTGGACACTCAGCGCCGAGACCTCCTCGGGTATTTGTGCGATTAACAAATTTTCTAAAATAAAAAAAATATATATATTTTGGCGTGCCTCTATGAAACATAACACCATGGGAACAGTCCATGCCCGAACTGCCAGGCGAGGTCCTCCCTGGGACCAGTTTCTGGGCATCACCCCTCATCAGTCAGGCTAGCTTGACTGCAGTGGCATGGAGAACATGGGACCCACCTCTCGGCATACCCGTCCCACTCTGGGTGACAAATGCAAAAAGAACAATCCATGGGCAGAATTCTGCACAATGTCAAACATTCACCCCAGTATAGAGATCTGGGTCTAAATTCATTGTTGTATTTACTACCCATGCCATTCCAGTTCAGACCCAGTCATATGCAAATCAGTCAACCTGGGGAACAGTCCAGCCCGCACTGCCAAGCTGGGTCCTCCCTGGACTGGAAACAAGCATCCTGGGACCAGATTCAGGGCAACACCCCTCATCAGCCTGGCTAGCATGACTCCACTGGCATGGAGAGCACGGGACCCACATCTGGGTCAAGACTGATTTGCATATGGCTGGGTCTGAACAGGGATGGCCTGGTGAGCAAATGAACAATGGATTTAACCCAGATCTATTGACGGGGGATGAATGTTTGATTTGCTCTGCATTCCGTCCATCATCTGAGTGTCTTTTGCTTTCTAACTCTAAGTGCGCCAGGTATGCCCAAACTAGGGGTTAGGGCTCACTATGTCACTGGATTCAAGCTAGCCTGGCTGATGAGGGTGCCGCCCCGAAACTGGTTCCAGGAGCATTGTTTCCAGTCTAGGAAGGACCTGGCATGGCAGTTTGGGCTGGACTGGTCCCAGAGGCACAGGGTCAAGACTGATTTGCATATGGCTGGGTCTGAACTGGGGTGTCATGTTGAACAAAAGAACAATGGATTTAACCCAGATTTATAGACTGGGGTGAATGCTTGATTTGCTCTGCATTCCATCCATCATCTGTGTGTCTTTTGCTTTCTCGCCCTAAGTGCAGGGGTGTGCCCAGATAGGGGTCCTGGGCTCATTGTGTCACTGGATTCAAGCTAGCCTGGCTGATGAGTGTGCCGCCCCAAAACCGGTGCCCGGATGCTTGTATCTGGTCCAGGGAGGACCTGGCTTGGCAGTTTGGGCTGGACTGGTCCCATGAGGCACGGTGTCCAGACTGATTTGCATATGGCTGGGTTCTGAACTGGGGTGGCATGGTGAGCAAAAGAACAATGGATTTACCCCAGATCTGTTGACTGCGGGTGGATGTTTGATTTGCTCTGCATTCCATCCATCATCTGTGTGTTCTTTTATGTACAGCCAGTGAACGGCATAATCTGTGCGTTTTGATTCCTGATGTCATTCAAATTGTGTGTTTTCCACAAGACCTTGTCCCTGTCTCTGTAGTTCAGCATTCTAAATAAGAGTGGTCACTGATTGACCCCCGCCAGCAGTCTGTGGGCCAGCACCCTGTACACCCGTTCAACCACAAATTGTGGCAACAAGGCACCCTCTGGTAGCAGTTCCCTTAACCAATGCTCGACATAGGTGACCGGGCCATGTCCTTCCTCCGCTTCCAGAAGGTCCGCCGGCCTCACATTATTGTGGCGTGAGCGACCTTCCGCATCTTCCAGTTTATCTTCCAAGGTGTTCACTCAGTCCAATGGGTCTTTCAAAGCTGCCACATGAATGTGGTCTGTTGTTTGCAGGTTTGTTAGCACAAGCTCATTATCATGAACATTTTCAGCTAGTTTGCAGTGGTCATCCCTCAAGAGTTTTAGGTTGGATGTGACTTTGGACTCCAAGGATGTGCACATGTGGTCCAGAGGTGTTCCTATTTTCTCAACTGCTGCTAGAACTAGTTTAATTTAGTGGCCAGCACCGCATGTGGGGGTTCTTGGGTTCTGTCACCTTCTGCATGTGATGGCTCACCCACATCTGAATGCACTCCAGACTGCGAAGCGTTCGGTCATAAGCGACCCATGGCAGTTTTTGCTCGTAAGGCATATAGAGGCTCTGATGAGCATGTGGCTAGCTAGAGCTGTCTATACTGTTCTTGACTGCTTTCCGTGTCGGCTTGTGTCCAGTCACTAACTGTGGTTCCTCTAGTCATTGGCCTAGGTTAATGATTGCCCACCCACGCTTCTTCAGCATATTATTATTATTTGAATTTATTAGGCGCAAAACGAATCACTCCCACAGTGATCACTCGGCGCCACAATATTGGAGGGGTGAAGACAAGGCCTTTGATTAATGACTGAAGAGCCAAGTTTTGAGACATTTTTAGAACAGTCCCACGTTAGGACTATCACGGATGTCATCAGGGAGCTTATTCCAGTGGAATGGCACAAGATAAGAAAAGGAGCTGCCACCCATTCTGATCTTGTTGATCCTCATTGGGTGTAACAACCGCTAATTGCTCGACCTCAGTTGCTGACCCAGAATATAGGGGATTTGCTTTTTCCTGAGGTAGACCGGGCCAGACCTCTGAAGAGTCTTAAATATTAGACATAAGAGGTCCCAAGGGCAAGCGAGATGGACGATTAAGGGCAAGACGTGCAGCCGTATTCTGAACGACCAGGAGTCAGGGGAGATCTTCCCTTATCCCTACCAGAAGGGAATTGCCGTAATCCAACCTACTTACTGGTAGTGCCTGGATAAGAAATTTCTTTGCAGAGAGGGATAACCAAGGAAAGACCTTTCTGACCATAAGCATCAAGCCAAAGCAGGTGCCCGAGATGCATTTCACGTAGTGCTCCATGGAGAGTTTATCATCCACTATAATACCTAGATTTTTCACCCACTTTTTGGGGGTCAGAAGGTCGCCTAGCTCAGTAGGCCACAAGTCTGCAGACCAGAGCTCCTCTGCTATTCCAAACAACAGAATCTCCGTTTTGGCTGTGTTCAAGTGTAGGAAATTAGCAGTCATCCAAGCCGCCGTCATTAGCATGCATCTTTTAAATATTTCTCTGATCTTTGCATAGTCTTCATTGATGGTAATGATTAATGGAGTATCATCCTTATACAAAACGGGGTGAAGGACTCAAGGTGGACTTGCTGTGATCTATGGGCAAGGAAGCTTTCAAATGCTTGGCAATGTGTAATCTCTATCTTAGCACCAGTTCCCTGCAGTGTGGTGCCCGCCGCGTTGGCACCTACAGTGGTTCAACAGCAAGGCCTGACTAGCATGGGAGTGGTTTGTTGTGCGTTCTAGGTGCAGCTGGGTTTTCCTCCTGGTTTATCATGCGCAGTATCTACTCCATGTGGAGCCACGCCACTTCTCCCCTGTTTTGACTGCCTCAGAACTCACAGGAGCTATGGGTGTATGTGGCAGCTTGCATGCTTAGGCCTCTCCACACCACTGCAACAGGGGAAGGGCCTCAGATGCTGTCAGTGCTTCTCCAGTGTGGGTGCACCACCACTGGGGGGCCTAGGCCCAATTTGACCTCAAGACCCCACCCAGCTCTGTTGGGCCTCAGCAGCCAACTGTGCAGCTCAGGGCTCGCATCTACACCCTGGGCCACTGCTCACTGTACAGCCTGTGACCGTCTGCACTCATCTGGGTGCCAGTCTATGTATTTGGGCCCCTCTCCAATCCAGTAGCAGGGGAGAAGAGCCGTATACAGTCTCAGTGTCTCTGTGTTGTCAGCACACCATCACGCTAGGCCTAGTCTTGAACTGCCCTTCGAACCTTCGCCAGCAATCAGCCATGCAGCCTGGGACTCACTTTTGCTTTATTGACTTTCCTCCGTTCTTCAGTTCACTGCCACTCTCTCCTTGGCTGGCCTTGGCTGTCAACAGGCTGCAGACACCACTTCTCTCACTTTGGCGTGGGGGCGTATAAGGGTCCAAGCCTCCACCATCACCTTAGTTCTCCACATTGCCTGCACATGTTAGGCCATTTCCTCCCTCCACCAATGCCATTGCTCTAGTCTCCATCAGATGCTCTGTTGGTTGTGGAGCTAGGGCAGTAAGCCCACCCTGCTCACCTACACCCAATCAGCCTCCAGGCCTTGTTCTGCTCTCCTCTCCCGAGACACAACTCTCTACCTGGGCTGTGGGTATCTGTACCGATCGCACTGCTGCGGCGGGTCGGCTGGGACCTTCACCTCCTCTCTACGGTCTGTACTCAATGCACCGCCTGACTCAACAAGGCTATTCCACATTTGCCTCAGGCCCTGGCTGCCTGGTGCAGGTTGCGACTACTCTTCCAGCCTCACTGCGGGCAGCCGGCCCACAGCCGCTCCGATCTCCAATTTGCAGGGTGCTTTGGCACTAGGAGGTATCAAGCACCTTCTGGCTGCCAGATTGCTTATTTTTGCATGGGATTGATCAGGATAAAATGGGGATAGAAGCGGAGCCATATTAGAGTGCACCTGCCATATTGCTTTGTAGCCATGCCCCAACTAATACGAATGTCTTTATCGATAATTCTAAATACAGACCACATTGTCAAACAAATCATTGTTTTCTCCCTGTTTCTGTTTTTTTGTAATATATTTTACGCTTTCCCAATTTGTCTTAAAACAAAACCTGTTGAGACGTTGTTTGTTACTAAGATTTAAAGCTGTCACTTAGGAATTCGCCGACGTGCTCCCCCAGCCTCCATTGTGGATTGGAGTTAAACTAAGAGGCACGCAAGGAGTTTTAGAGCAGATAAATACCCACTGTCTAGTAGTGGCATTTCAAAGCTTTTAATGAAAAAGCAATTTTACCACTGGAGATGGTTTGTCATTGTGAGTCCAATGATAGGAAAAATGACACAACTGCTCCACTGAGCAAACCTCATAGGTAGTGAAAACACACATGGGTATTCTTCACTATCTGGGTAGGAAACACACAGGTGTACCTGCCCTGCTTTTCATCTACCACCTGCTTCATTCCTTAAGACTTAACATAGGGTTTCTCTAGGGTTAGTGAAAGGTACCCTCAGGATGGGCCAGTGGTTGAGAAAGGCCAACCTGAGCATGCATGCAATTGTGCACAAACATACCTGCAATGGCAGGCTTGACACATGTTTGAACACACCATGGGCGCGAGCGTGCACACACTGGCCTGCAATGGCAGGCTTGTGACATGTTTAGAAACAACAGGTAAGCACCACTTGCTAATGTGTGTAGGAAGGGCGTCTGCACTTTCACACTGCCTTTATAGTAGGACAGTGCCCAAATCTCTAAGACCACTAAAAGAGAATCAACAAAACCCAGGAGCAAAAAGAAAAAAGGTTTAGGTAAACACGAGCTGAAGAGGACCAGGTGTGACAACGCTCTGTCTCATCACAGGTTTTGTGAGGGCTGGAGAGTGGGGTTTAGTATCTGGGTCTTGCTAGAGCGCTGGTTACTGCCAGTCAAGCCTTCATGTGAATGAATGAATGAATGAATGAATGAATGAATGAATGAATGAATGAATGAATGAATGAATGAATGAATGAACGAATGAATGAATGAATGATTAAATGAATAATTGTTATGTGTAAAGCACACAGCTGCTTACCAAGAAGCATCTAATGTTAAGAAAAAAAACATTGAACAATAAGGAGTAGATCTTTAGCATTCCTTAAAAAGGTATGTTTTCAACGCTGCCTTAAAAGGCTTCTCTATATTCAGATCTCTCAGTACTTTAGGTAGTAAATTTCAGTTTTTTCTGGCAGATAGAAAAAGGACTGTCCTCCTAGCTGTCCTTGTAAATCATGTGAATACTCTCTAGCCCATGGATGGAAGAACATAGCGCCCTACTAGGATCGTATTTCTTAAATCTCCTTTGTAAGTAGAGAGGTACTGATTGATGAAGAGCTCTATGGGTAATTATAAGTGCCTTAAAAATTACCTTCTGTTTAATCAGGAGCCAATGAAGAGTCTTTAGATTTCTTGTGAGGGATTGTCTCCTTGGACAAGTCAGAATTGAGTGCAGAGCTGCATTTTGGACCTTGTGTATCTTGTTAAGAAGTCCACTCGGACAGACAGTGCCCCTCACTGGGATGTTGAAAGTACAGACAGTTATCCTCCATGACTTCGGACAATGTCCAGCCATCATGAACCAGCAGTCCAGGTGGCTGGCAACGGTCTTGGCGACCACTAAGATCTGCATCCTGAACTCTGGAGGTCACCGATCTGTCCACTGCCTTAGTATTGGATGAAAGAATTACTTAAAGCGGGTGCTTTTGAGCGGGTCATTGCTAGACTCACTGACCATTATGACATATTCCTGGACACATGGGGAGCCTTTCTTCAAGACCCCAGATTTCAATCTCCTTCTTAACTGGCCCCCTCCCATTGACTGTCCTCCATGTCCCTGAGTCCATTGGTCATATCTGTCCTGGTGCCATTCCCTCTTGCCCATCTCATCTCCTTTACAAGCAGGATGCCATGATGTGTGATACTTCGCCCACCACCCTTTCTGCTCATTGTCCCCCCCTTTTAACTGCTGCCCAGACGGACTGCCATTTGGATGTCCCGTCCCTCCTCCTCACATTGCCCCCATGCTCCATTCTACCCTCCCCTTGGCCTGCTCCTGGAAGATTCTCCCTTTCCCACTGCTGACTAGTCCCCACTCAGGCCGCCATGGTGTAGACGGATCCTAGGTCATCTTCAGGGGCCATGGCAGCATGCCCTGACGTCTTTACTGGCCCATCCTGCTGGATCCACTCCAGCCTCAGATCCCTTGGTCGCTCAGGTGGTTTATAATGTACCCCGGTTTACCTTGTGCTTGTGGCCATGCTCTCTGTTTTTATGCATGTAGTTCTTCTATGCTCTTGGTTTGTCTCCATCCAAACTTTCAATAAATTTTTTTTAAATCCAAACAAAAAAAAGAAGTCCCGCCAATAAACCCAAATAAAGAGTGTTAGCATAGTCCAGTCTCACAGTGAACTTAGCATGCACAACTATTTTGCGTGTGTGGTCAGGTAGAAAAATGAAAATCTTCTGTGATTTCAGTAAAGCAAAACGTAATGCAGTGATTGCCCTTACATGTGGTTTGAACCAGAGGTTATTATAAAAATTATACCCAAATTCCTCACTTCTTGTTTGGGTACTGAGGAGACCCCATATCTTCTGGTTATAGCAGTCTGGCATCCAGACAGCCAGTGTCTCCACAGAACAAGATTTCTGATTTGCCTGAATCCAGCTTCAGACAGCTAAGTTTCATTCACTTTACTATTGAGATCAAACAACTGTGTGCAGTTCCACCACCGAGTTATACATTTGCAGAAAGGACAGCATCAGGTGAGTATCATCAGCATACAAAACCAGATTATAGCCCCAGAGTTCCACTATCTTACCCAGATATGCCAAGTAATGGTAACTAATATGAGGGCTCGGTGCTGAACCCTGCAGCACCTCACAACTCATCTCTTGAAGCATGAGTGAACAGTTTAAGGTGCACTGCTTGCTCTCTGGCTGATAGTTAGATTTGCTTCAATTGTTTGCCGTGCTTTTTATGCCTATGGCCCTCAGCCCAGCAGAGACTCAGCAGAATTCATTGCTTGGCTTACTATCAGGGTTGTTTACGCTGTGGTTTCTAGTTGCTCGCTTATGTGCCTCACACATGCCTACAAAGCTCTCCACGACGAAGGACGAGCATACCTGAACCACCGCCTTGAATTCAACATACCCACCACCAGGTTCTGCCTAACTCGCCCTAACCTCCATCCCCTGGATCCAAAAGACCAGAACCGGGGAAAGCTCATTCTCATACTTCGCCGCCAAGACCTGGAACACCCTGCCCCTCCACCTCAGGCAATCTGCATCGCTGTCCCAATCCAAGAAGGACCTCAAGACCTGGCTCTTCAAATGACCCTACACCCGAGAGACCAGCAGCCCTCCAAGCCCTCACCCAGCACCTTGAGTCCCTCACGAATGAGTAGCCACGCTTTACAAGCCTTTGATTGATTGATGTGCAGGCGCTCACGTTCTCCCGTTGCTTCAAGATGGTTTCTCGTTGAGCCTGGCTGTGTAGTCTTTGTGATTGGAATGGATCATCTGGCACTGCATTTAGGGGCCTCGTTGTGGCAGTGTGAGTCTCCGGGCCTTGGTTCTGCACCTTTTCTATGCTGCTGCTCAATCTTTTCTCAGATGCAGGGGGTTATGTATATACCGAAAAGCAAAGTGGGACAACTGGGTATCTGTCACCCCTCAACCTACAAATAGCTCTAATAAGGAAAGCAGTGACGCAGAGCAATGGCATTGAGAGACTTGTAATTTGAACACAGCTCCAATGTCTAACATTCTGCTTTCAGGATTCCCCGTATTTTTCTATAGCTTGCATGCTGCATCACTGCATCAATACCCGAGCAGCAGCAAATAAAAAAATGTTCTGATTTCTGTGAATTTAGCGTGGTGACGACACTTGTCCGTCTGTCTAAATACCAGGGCAGACATTTTAGTCGTGATCGCATTCCCCACCCACGGTGTAAGTAAATGTTTAGTCATAAGTTCTCCGCTTTTCAAACACCAGAATCCAAGTACACGAGCTGCGTTTGCAGCAGCAACTATATCGTGGTTTCCATAGGAACGGTGCTCTCGAGGGATTCGGCAAGAGTCCCCGAGCGCGTGTTCGCCGTTGCTTACACACGGCTCGAGGCCTGAAGGTCACCGTGTATCAGTACCCACATTGTGAAGCTTTAATTGGAAAACGTTGCAATGCACAGAATCACACTCCCGAAGACATCTTGTGTTGTTCATACACGTGGGCAAACTGGGAATTGAAAACGAATCGGGTCTCCGGGGACATGCTGTTCCTGCTGCTTTTCTTTGCTTTTTCACTTCAAACTCTAGGCTTTGCTCATAAACAAGACCCGTGCCCTTTAAAATCAAATACCTTGAGAAATGAGCAAGTAATTCCAGGGCCTGGTGACCCAGAGAACTATATCCCAGGGCGCTAATGGAATATGCGTAGTTTAAAAATATCCTCGCTCATCTAGACAGATGCTGATGGCTACACGCCTATTAATTGCATTTTACCTTTTCTAGCGCCACATGCTATAGACAAGCAACTTCAGAGCACTAATGACTAGGCACTATCAATCAAGGTGAAGAAAGGGCGCATGTGGACCCCAAAACTGCCCCCTGGCCATCTATGTGTGCTATCCCTATGCATCTATATGTTTGTCCTCGATTGGGTTGAGGTAATTACGACACCCAGAAAATACCATTACTGCCCGGCGCACGTGTGGGAATAGAACAGGGCACTCGTAATAAGGGTCCACGTTTTACTCGTTCTGCAGTTTAGGCAGGTTGCTACTGAACTAGTAAAACCAATCTCTTCCCTTTGGTCCGGCAGTAGTCAGGGTCCCTGGAATTATTCAGTAGGGAGGAGTCGAGGACCAAATGGTGAGGTAGTGTTGACTAAATTATGCGGCAAGAAGAGGCAAAATAGTGCAACACATTTTGACGCAGTATTATTGGACTATTTTGCCATTTTTATGCACAAATACTGTTTGGACAAAGGCTTCACCTAATTGCTAGCAATTTGACACCTATGTACAGCAATCAGCAACTGAAAGGTGATCTGCTTGTACCTGACAAAAGGCCTGCCACTGCACAGCAGCATGTGACAGCGTTTTCCGTAACTTTTGATCAGTTTGAGCTAAAAACATTTTTACAATTAACATTTGAAAACCATGCAGAAGGTGATGGATTATGTGGCAAGTGGAGCAAATCCATATTTATGAGGAAAACACACCAGAATTGCATAATTCTAGTGGCTCTGACAGTTGTGAATAGCTTTACCTACCAATTATCAGCACAGTGTACCTCTTCTGTTCACCAGGGGCCATATTATGGTATAGGCACATTTTCATTGTTTGCGCCTGGCGCACCTTTAAAATGGTGTGCCCAACTCAGACATTGAAAATGCACCCTATCGCCATGAATGCGCTACCCTGGGGGCAGCGCATTAATGTGAAAACATGGAGTGGCTGCTTGCACTCTCTCAGTGTTTTCACAGTGCAGGCGGCAATCCACCTGCACTTTTGAAGGGGATTAGAAATCCCCTTGCATGCGGGTGCAGTCAGTGACTGCACCCGCCTGCAAGGTGATGTCTGGGGGGTCCATTTGACCCCCTTCCCCCCTCCAGAGAGCTGCTCTCAGGGGGCGCACTCACTGTGTGCCACCTAGAAGGTGGCACACTTTGAGTGTGTCCCCTGAGAGTTTCTTTGCCCCTGCACCAGCATCTGTAATATGGTGCGTGCGCAGAGGTAAAGAAGATACCTGAACTAATTGATTGCATTTGCAGCAGTGCAACAAAACTGCACCATTGTGCACACTCTCGCACCATCTTCATGCAGACCTTTATGGTTGTTCCCTTACATTACAGCTTTGTTGGACTACTGATCATTGAGCTCAGTGTGCCAGTGTCTTACCCCTCCCTCCTTGAAACATCCCCTCACCTCTTTACTCCCCACAGCTCTCCATTGAAGAATCAGGTGATCAGTTGAACTATTGCAGTTTATATTGATTTCTAGGATCTTTCTGAATGGTTGTATTTCCAGTACAGTGCTTACCTCTCTTAAAGGCCTCCACCACCTTTGAGTGTGCCCACACTATCCATGCCTAAAGAAAGTGCCCATCTATGACATTTAGAGCCCCTCTTTCACATGTTGGTTCAAAGGCAAGAAAGTGTTGATTAGCTTGCTCAGCCGGAAAAAATGAGATTTTAGTTACAACTAAAAGGCATCTTCCTTTTGAATCATTCCAGACTGAGACACCTGTGTACTCCCTTTGTTTTATGAAGTCACGTGATCTTTGGTGGAAGACTGTGTTTAGAACTTCATAGATGTGTTCCTTGGCTTTTCTTCAACAGCTTGCTCAATTACGGTTTCCTGGGGGACCCCCTGATTGATCAAATTTGCGATTCATTGAAAATGAGTTTGCCTTTTCTTAATAAACACTTTCTGATATCAGTTAGGATGTCCACAGATTTGTTTAACACTGCATTGTCTGGCAAAAATCCTACCCCTCTCTTTTTGCCCCTGCTTCCACACTCATCCCTGAACAGAAGGTGCAATAGAAAGATCATACCTCGTGATCTGCTATTTTTGTGAACACTTAACCTTTCTTGACTCTTACCCCCTCTATCCTTCCTTGGCTCACCGGAAACCTAATTTTACTACTATGATCTCTCAATCAACCCTTTCTAAATTCTTCCCCCATGTATCTTTCCTTTGAATCATCCCAAACCTCATTTTACTACCATGATTTACCTAATTTCTTTCTGGATATTCTTCCTTTCGCCATCTCTCCTTTTACTCATCCTAAGCCTCATCTTACTACTATCTTCTCCCAAATAAATTTTTTTAGACTCTTCCCTCTTCTATCCCTCCATTATCATATTCAATCAAACTAACAGACTTGCATGTCCACCGCTCAAATTATCACATATTTCTCTTTACTAATCCACCACTAATCCTTTTTGAGGTTTGGAGTGCATATGCTTGCCTTGCATAACATCTTTTATTGCCACTCATGCAGCACCTTCAAAGACATCACAATATTAAAAAAGACTAGAACACACAAGTCCATAAGTATTCCTTCCACCCAACATTCTTCCTTTTTTAATTGCTGCTCCTCAAACAGATAAGTCACAGTGTTTGTGTTTCTTGTGTGAAGTGTGTAGAAAGGAAAATTTGATTATGTTGAGTTAATGAAATGTATATGTGAGCTAACTTCTAATGTTTAAAGAACAATTGATGGACAGGATGCAGAACAATGTCATACATTCACCCCAGTGCAGAAATCTGGGCCTAAATCCATCGTTTTTTTGCTCACCATTCCATTCCAGTTTGGACACAGCCATATGCAAATCAGTCTTGATCCTGAACCCAATGGGAACAGTCCAGCCCAAACTGCCTGGCCAGGTCCTACTTAGACTGGAAACAAGCATCCTAGGACCGGTTTCGAGCTTTCAGCCCTCATCAGCCAGGATAGATTGACTCCAGTGGCATGGAGAACACAGGACCCACGTCTGGGCATACCCGTTCCACTCGGCTGACAAAGGCAAAAAGAACAATTGATGGACAGAATGCAGAACACTGTTATACATTCACTCAGGTACAGAGATCTGGGCCTAAATCCATCGTTTTTTTTATCACCATGCCATTCCAGTTTGAACCCAGCCATATGCAAATCAGTCTTGACCCTGCACACAATGGGAACAGTCCAGTCCGAACTGCCCGGCCAGGTCCTCCCTGGACTGGAAACAAGCATCATAGGACTGGTTTCAAACTTTCAGCCCTCATCAGCCAGGATAGCTTGACTCCAGTGACATGGAGAGCACAGGACCCACGTTTGGGCATACCCGTCCACTCGGGGTGACAAATGCAATAGAACAGTTGATGGACAGAATGCAGAACAATGTGATACATTCACCCCAGTACAGAGATCTGGACATAAATCCATAGTTTTTTGCTCACCATGCCATTCCAATTTGGGCCCAGCCATATACAAATCCGTCTTGACCCTGCACCCAATGGGAACAGTCCAGCATGAAATGCATGGCCAGGTCCTCTCTTGGCTGGAAACAAGCATCCTAGGACCATTTACGGGCTTTCAGCCCTCATCAGCCAGGATAGCTTGACTCCAGTGGCATGGAGAGCACAGGACCCACGTCTAGGCATACCAGTCCGACTCGGGGTGACAAATGCAAAAGAACAATTGATGGACAGAATGCAAAGCAATGTCATACATTCACCCCAGTACAGTGATCTGGGCCTAAATCCATCGTTTTTTGCTCACAATGCCATTCCAGTTTTGACCCAGTCATATGCAAATCAGTCTTGACCCTGCACCCAATGGGAACAGTCCAGCTCGTACTGCCCTACCAGGTCCTCCCTGGACTGGAAACAAGCATCCTAGGACCGGTTTTGGGCTGTGAGCCCTCATCAGCCAAGATAGCTCGACTCCAGTTGCATGGAGAGCACGGGACCCACGTCTGGGCATAGCCGTCCCACTCAGGGTGACAAATGCAAAAAGAACAATTGATGTACAGAATGCAGAACAATGTCATACATTCACCCCAGTACAGAGATCTGGGCCTAAATTCATTGTTTTTTTGCTCACCATGCCATACCAGTTTGGACCCAAACATGGATCCCTTGCTCACTGTGCCACTGGATTCAAGTTAGCCTGGCTGATGAAGGGTAATACCTTGAAACCGGTCCCAGGTTGCTTGTTCCGGTCCAGGAAGGACCTGGCCTGGCAGTTTGATCTGGACTCTTTCCATGAGGCACAGGGTCAAGACTGATTTGCATATGGCTGGGTCTAAACTGGGGTGGCATGGTGAGCTAAAGAACAATGGATTTAACCCAGATCTCTTGACTGGGGGTGAATGTATGATTAATTCAGCATTCCGTTCATCATTTTTTTGCATAACACTTTTCACCCTAAGTGGGATGGGTATGCCCAGACTTGGGACCCTTGCTCATTGTGCCACTTAATTCAAGCTAGCCTGGCTGATGAAGAGTACTCCCCAGAAACTGGTCCCAGGATGCTTGTTTCCGGTCCAGGGAGGACCTGCCTTGGCAGTACGGTCTGGACTGTTCCCATGAGGTACAGGGTCAAAACTGATTTGCATATGGCTGGGTCTAAGCTGGGATGGTAGGGTGAGCAAAAGAACAATTATTTTAACCCAGATCTCTTGACTGGGGGTGAATGTATGATTGATTCAGCATTCCGTCCATCATTTGTTTGTGTAGCACTTTTCACCCTAAGTGGAATGGGCATGCCCAGACATGGGTCCCTTGCTCACTGTGCCACTGGATTCAAGTTAGCCAGGCTGTTGAAGGGTAATACCCAGAAACTGGTCACAGGATGCTTGTTTCCGGTCCAGGGAGGACCTGACTTGGTAGTTCGGTCTGAACTGTTCCATGATGCACAGGGTCAAGACTGATTTGCATATGGCTGGGTCTAAACTGGGGTGGCATGGTGAGCAAAAGAACGATGGATTTAACCCAGATCTCCTTACTGGGGGTGAATGTATGATTAATTCTGCATTCCGTACATCATTTGTTTGTGTAGCACTTCTAATGAAGCATGCTCTATTGTATGTTGTTTTTTGTTGTATTGGGCTAAATTATTTTGGTCTGTTTTTAACTGATAAAAAGAAGGGAAAAAAAGATAAGAGAAGGGGAAATTCGTTGTCATTTAATTTGTTAGACCTTTGTAATGTTAATTTAGGTCGTAATAGGTAGAGTTTTTTCATGATTCGAAGTTGTTAGGCTTATATTTAAAAAAATATCTTTACCATTTATTTTACAGGTAGCTGACGCGCAAGAATCTCTCGAGTTGGAGATGAGAGGTTGCGTTGTCAGTGAAGAGGCTCAGACAAGCCATTCATTTCTGACGCATCTTTAAGAACGAGCAAGATTCGAATGGAAAGACAGAGGCTCGAGTGAGACAGGCAGAGGCATGTAGCTTTGTGTGTGTTCTCGGGAGATAGGAGCCATCTTAGATTGGTCTCTTAACCATTTTTTTAACAAATGAGACGCGAACAAGAGGAACGGTTTAACGATTTATTTACTCTCCAGTGGATAGAAATCAGTTATTTTGTGCTTATTTTGCGATCAGAGTGAAAATTAAAAATAATTGAGGTTATAGGTACTTATTTGAAAGCAACATTTGTAAAATTAGTTCATTACAAGAACATGGAATATTAGTATAAGAATGGACAGAGTTCAGGACAGTGATGTGGAGATTACAGGAGGTAGTATAAATGAGGCAATTGTTAAGAGGTTAATTGAATTTGAATTAAAGGAACTCGTGAAGGAATATATGGAAGATTTTATGAAAAATAGGAAAATGAGGGGTAATGATTCTGGGGAAGAATTTCATTCCATGTCAGAAGGTGAGGGAATGTGCACAGAGGTTGAAAAAGAGATCCAAGAAAACAAGACACATTGAGGAGGTGGAAATGGCACACAAAGAAAAGGTTGGTGATATTCCAACAGCAAAGAACGGTGTCCCTGGTGGCACAAAAAGGAGAGGCGTTCCATAGTGGCACACAGGAGTAGGGGAATTTTGAAGAGGGAATGCTAAGGGTATTGTCTGGAAAAGAATCTAAAAATTTGGATGAATATTTCTTGGATTTACAGGAAAATGAAGATTTTGAGGATTTTGAGGAGATGGAGGTAGAGGCTTCTTGTGAAAGTATTAAAGAACCTTTTGGTGGGAATATGTTTAGTTCTATTAATATTAAGCATCCGAGAAGTGGAAAATGGTCGTCTATGGACCACGTTGCAAAGTTTATTAAAAATTGGATACATAAGTCCTTGGATAGGGAAATGAGAAGGCTCATGAGGGCGGAATGTTCAAGACCTAGAATAGAGGAGAAGGTTTGTGCTACTCAAAATTTGGATCCAGATCTAATTAGTTATCTTTTCAGACTTGGGAGAGACCCAAGATAGGGTCTGGAAAGATCCCTGAAAATGTAAGTTGTTGGATATTCTTGGTCCTTTACGTAGGATTCTCAATATGGCTGAAGAGGCATATGCAAATGAAGAACATGTAGATTTAGAACTTTTGAGAGGATGGAGCCAAAGGGCAATAGTCTTTTTGGGTAATGCAAATGCTGGACTACTGCAAGAAAGGAGAAAAGTGATCTTGGTGAAGATCAACCTAAAATTGGGAGATTTGGCTCAAAAAGGGGGAAATGAAGACTCAAAAGGCTTATTTGGAGATGGTTTAAATAAAGTAATAGGGAAATATGTAGGTACATTTACTGCCTTGACTAAGGCGCAGGGTAACATGCATAAGATGTTTGGAATTTTTGGAAGGGCCAGTAGAAGGGGACCCCTTGCTGGCCGTGGAATGCAGAGGTCCCAATATGGATCGCAATACAGCTTGCAATATGGTTGGCAAAACAGAGGCAGAGGTTATCAACAGAATGCAAGTTTTTACCCAACCAGAGGAAGATCAGGACGAATCAGGAGATATTCGAGAGGTCGCGGATTGCCTAATAGGGGTGAGTATGGGGATTACTTTTGGTTCTTTCTAGAAAGGAGTAGGAGGTCATCTAAAATTTTTCAAGGATTAACGGGAAAACATTACAAAAGATCCTTGGGTCTTACAAACAATTCAAGGGTTTGTGATAGAGTTTGCAAGTACTCCTTTCCAAGATATGGAACCAAGAGAAACAAAGATGTCTTTAGAACAGGAGGTTATAGTGAATCAAGAGAAGAGTTCGCAAATTCAGAAAAATGCGATAAAGGAAATGGAAGAATGGGAAATGTGTTTCATAAGCAATTTGTTTTTGGTAGAAAAAAGAGAAAAGGATGGCATCCAGTGATAAATCTAAGAGGACTGAACAGGTTCTTAGTGTATCGTCATTTCAAGATGGAAGGGATACATTGCCTGAGGGATTTAGTAAAGGAAAACAATTGAATGGAAAAGTTTGATCTCAAGAATGCATAGTTTACAATATCGATGGTAGAGGAGACTCAGAAATGTTTGCAATTCAAATGGAAAGGGAGACTTTCTCAATTTCAATGTCTGCCTTTCGGTCTATCCTCAGAACCTTGGTGTTTCACGAAGGTGATGAGGGTAGTAGTGGCTTATTTTCGACAGAGAGGAATAAGAATGATTATTTATTTGGACAATAGTTTTATTTTATCACAATGACAGATAGAGTTGAAGAAGATTATTCTGTAAGTGGTGAGAATGTTAGAGGATTTAGGATTTATTTTGAACAAGGAAAAGTCTTCTATGGTTCTTTCACAGGTGGTAGAATTTTTAGGTTTTATGGTAGACACAAGGTTATGTCAATTAAATGTTCCAGGGAAAAAGATGAAAATTATCAGGAAAGAGATTCAACAGAGTTTAAAGAAGGATTTACTTTACTTAAGGGAATTTGCAAGAATAATAGGTCTTTTGTCATCTTCAGTCCAAGCTATTTTTCCAGGCCCACTTCATTATTGTGCACTGCAGAAATTGAAAGGAGATGCACTAAAAAATGGTTTGTGGTATGGAGACAAGGTAGCTTGGGATATAGAAACAAGGAAGGAGCTTTGTTGGTGGCGGGAGAACATGGAGGCATGGAATGGGAGAGCGATTTTTTGTTTAACACCGCCATAGTCCACCAATTTATGAATTCGGGTTAGGGGATGAGGCCAGTGAATGCTTGTTCAAAACAATAGAACCCAGCTATTTTAAGAAAACTAAATTTAAAATACTTAAGGCTGCATATTCTGTCTGGAAACAGGTTAAGCGGTAACTTGGGGTTCCCAATCTGAATGCATATACCCCATTTTCAACTCCTGGGCTACTCTCTGCCAATAATCTTTCATGATCAAATATCTAATATATGGCGCTTAAAAGGAATTCACTGTTCAGGGGATCTGTGTGATGATGGACAGTTGGCAACATTTGCTGAACTGCAAGCAAAATTTGGTTTGGCTAAACATGAATTTTTTGAATATCTGCAAATTCGTAGTTATCTTAACACATTAGGTTCCGGTTTTGAACGTCAATTGGAAAAGATCCCCCTCATCGAAAGAATGATGAAAAAAACACCCATTGACCAATTCTATGCACAATTAATTGAGATACTTCCAGATGATGTAGAAATGCGTCAAGGAAAATGGGTAATGAAGCTGGGTCAAGAGGGTGTTAATCATGGAATCCTTAAGGCTTGCCAACCAAGTTTTGTTGACTGGGAGGATGCGTACTCACTACTCAGCATTATATAGCTATATATGATATGTATTATACCCCAAGTTAGTTCTCAAAATGGGGGACATCTGCTGGGACCAAATGTGATAGATGTGGTTTATTTGCTGGATGCGTACTCACTACTCAGCATAATATAGCTATATATGATATGTATTATACCCCAAGTTAGATCTCAAAATGGGGGACATCTGCTGGGACCAAATGTGATAGATGTGGTTTATTTGCTGCAGATGCAGCCCATATGTTTTTGAGTGTGCCAAATTAGGGGAATTATTCAGTTCAATTGAGCGATTTTTAGGAACAATAATGGGATCACCTGTGTGTATAAACGGGGAATTGGTTCTGATTGGGGTCAGCACGGACACCTATGCACATACATTGTTCATTTGTATGGCAGTGGTACGGGCCTGTGTTACCAAGGAGTGGATCAGCCCCGACCCGCCGACATTTTCGTGCTGGCGATCAAGATTACTAGTCATGTATAATTTTGAATCAGCAATATACAGGACTAAGGGGAGGAGGAAGAGTGCAATGGGTGCCAACATTTGGGCCGATATCACTGACTGGATTTAAGTGTTAATAGGGGCTAGTTTCTGGTAGAAATAATTTGTTGAATTGTTATTTACTATTTCGTCTCAGGATACTCTGATTCATATTGTTTGTTCTCTTTCCTTTTTGATGCTTGTATTTAGCTCCTGTATTTTCCTTGCTGCTTAGTATGTTTGCTGATTTTCTTTTTGTAAACTGAACTGTACATTCCTTGCATAAAATGGGGAAAAACCAATAAAGAAATTCACAAAAAAAAAACCACCGGATTTTGTGATAGAGTCATTGGCTGGGGAGCTTGACTGGGGGAGATGGAAACAGGTGGTGCATGGTCAAAAGAGGAGAGATTGTTACATATAAATTGTCTGGAATTAATGGGTGGGTAATATGCCTTGCAGAGCTTCAAGGAGAATATAATAGGGCGTACGGTTCTTAGGAAGATGGACAATGTTTTTGCAGTTTCTTACATAAACAGATTGGGGGGTACGAGGTCCCGGAAATTAGTAGATTTACTAAAGTACATTTGGAATGTTTGTCTGGAGCACAAGGTAGGAGTGAAAGTTGTATCAGGGGAGCTGAATGTGAAGGCAGATTGGAACTCAAAGAATGTGAAGGATTATAGTGATTGGAAGTTGGACAAGAGTTGTTTTGTCAGGAAAAACTGTTTATACGGTCCATTAGAGGTAGATCTCTTTGCAAATCATTTAACGACACAGTTGAAGGTGTATTACAGTTAGAGAGCAGATCTGAAGGTGACTGCGATAGATGCTTTCCAGCAGAAGTGGAAAGGGAAGAAGGCCTATGCTTTCCCACCTTTTGCGATGATTCAGAGAGTTGTGTTGGACAGGAGAAGAGTCAATTGGTTCTAGTGACTCTTTTTTGGGTGTCTCAAGTGTGGTCCCCATCAGGAATGGAGCTAGCTTGTGAAGAACCCTTGTTGATGCCGGCTAGGGTAGGTCTGCTCAGAGGTGCAGAGGGGAGGGAACATTCTTTAGTTTTCAGCGGGGTTTTGAACCTTCTTGCTTGGAAAGTGTCAGGAGATCCATCAGAGTTGAAGGACTTTCAAAAAGGCTGCAGAATTACTGGAGGATTCATGGGCGCCAGGAACTAGAACAAGATACAAAGGAATTTGGAGAGTTTGGGCTAGTTGGTGCTTGGCAAGGGGTCTGGATCCAGTGGAAGCTCCTGTAGTAGAGATGGTTAATTTTTTAACAGAGAGGTTTCATGAAGGCTTGGAGTATAGGATGATTAATTGTTATAGGTTTGTGATTTCTGCTTGGCATTCACAATTAAATGGGAAGTCTATAGGGAGAGATGTGATGGTGTGTAGGATTTTGAAGAGTATGAGGATTAAGTGACCACCTAAGGCTCGATATACGGTCTTATGGGATTTGAATATTATGTTGCCTTTGGTTTTGCAATGGCCAAGTAATAGATAATTGGATATTATAAGACTAAGGGCCCCATTAGGATGTCAGGCGAATCGCCACCGCCATGTGGGCGGTGGCGATCCGCCCGACATCCTTCCTCACCTGCCACCCATTTCCCCCCGCCATATTACTCTGGCGGGGGACCGTGGCGGACAGAAAGACTATCACCGCTTTTCTGCCCGGTCAACTCATTGACCGGGCGGAAAAGGGTTTCATGTGATGGCGGTGTCTGTCAGACACCGCCATCCATATTAGGATGTGGGCGGGAACATGGTTTTCCGTGGCGGCATGCGGGAATGTCTTGTGGGGGCCGGTTGCGGGCCCCAGGGACTCCGGGGGGTAGAGGGTGCACATGGGGGGTACCTATGGTACCCCCTGCACTTCACTGTACAACGTGGCTGGCACTGCACGATGCCTGTTACGATGTGCATTGAAGTGCACAATGGTAAAAATGCGGGATGCGCCCGCCAGTGTGGTTGGCATATCCTAATGGCCCCCACGGGACCACCGCCCTTATGGCGGGCGGTCCCATTTTATGTCGAACTTTGTTTTTAGAGGATTTGAACATGCATTGTGGTAGCCTCCGGTCTTGTAATGAAATGGCGATTCTCCAAGCTTAGTGTTATGAGAATCAAAATTTCATTAAAGACGCGGAGGCTAACATTATCCCTCCCTCCACAACCCTTTGGTTAGAGCGGGGGGATGAGGTTGCAGGTTGTAATGGTGTTTTTTGTGGAAAAGCATAAAGTTTAGTTCTTTATGTTAATATTTTGTTTTATTTTATGCAGAATAAAGGCTGTCGCATTCCGTGAGGATGTGGTTGACAAGAAGAAGTTTACTAAAGTTTCAGTTTCATGCATTAAAAGAGGAACAATGTTGGGTGGAAGAAATACTTATGGACTTGTGTGTTCTACTTCTAGTGTTTTTTTACATATTGTGATGTCTTTGAAGGTGCTGAAGGAGTGGCAATTAAAGATGTTATGCATAATGTTAGCCTCTGTGTCTTTAATGAAACGGTGCGTACACCCCAATATCGCAGGGGTACGCACCAAACCCTTGCGATCATAGGGTGTACGCACAGTACGGTGTGTAAGTGATTGTGTGCTTTTCCGTACGAATCGTCCTTACCTGACGTGGACCGATTCGGATGGATTGACGGAATACGAATTGTACTACGCGACTCAGACGGACAGCTACAAATAGTGCGGCGATGGCTCCGCATTAAAATCATACGGACGTTTTTTTTCCAGGATCGGAATCGGCCCCATAATGTAACAAATAATAGATATGCATATAAAATATAATATATATACTTACTTAATAATATTTACAGTTAATTATTGTAATAACTTATAAATTGTTAAGAAACATTTTATAAATTATAAATACATACATACACATTCAACAATAATATAAATAAAATTATAAAAAATATATATAACAAAAAAAAATGTTTTACAATAAATTATACATTACATTATTTAAAACAGTAAATATTGGATAGCGTAGGGGTAAAAATTACTAGGGGAAGTGTTGGATAGCATAGGGGTAAATATTACTATTCCAACTCCAGAGAGTGCAACAGTAGGGAAAGTGTTGGATAGCGTAGAGGTTAAAATTACTATACCAACTCCACAGAGTGCAACGGTAGGGAAAGAGTTGGATAACGTAGGGGTAAAAATTATTTTTCCCACTCCCAAGAGTGCAACGGTTGGAAAAGTGTTGGATAGCGTAGGGGTAAAAATTACTATTCCAACTCCAGAGAGTGCAACAGTAGGGAGAGTGTTGGATAGCGTAGGGGTGAATATTAATATTCCAACTCCACAGAGTGCAACAGTAGGAAAAGTGTTGGATAGCGTAGAGGTTAAAATTACTATTCCAACTCCAGAGAGTGCAAAAGTAGGGAAAATATTGGATAGCATAGGGGTAAAAATTAATATTCCCACTCCAGAGAGTGCAACAGTAGGGAAAGTGTTGGATAGCGTAGGGGTAAAAATTACTATTCCAACTCAAGAGAGTGCAACAGTAGGGAACGTGTTGGATAGCGTAGTGGTAAAAATAACTCACTAATAATGAAAATATTATTTTTTAAATAAATAATTATTTAATTGTTAAATAACAATACATTAATCAACAATACCTATAAATAATTACTTAAAAATGATTACCCATTAATAATCAATTAACAATTAAATTGATGATTAATACAATTAAGTAATAATTATTAAACATTAATTACAAAATAATAATTAAATAACAAACTAAATAAATAATTTTCAATACCAACAAACAATAATTATTAAAACAAATATCTAGCAATTAATAATTAAGTAACAATACAATATTGATAAATAACAATAAATGATAATTATTCAATATTAATTACCAATGATTAATTCATGAACAATAAATTAATTTCCCCCCAAAATAATTTTAGTAATTAAAAAAGGAATTACCATTTAATAATTAATTAACGATACATTAATTAATTATCAATACTCACCAATTAAAATAAATATTTACTTAATTACAATTAAATTACTTCCCACCCTATTGCCCTATAAACTCACAACACACTTCAATAATAAATGAATGCATTTAATATAATTTCCAATTAATAAATTAATACAAATTAATTACCAATTAGTAAAAATGAATGCCCAATTAAGAATAATTTAACATAAAATTAATTATGAATACCAATAAATAGAAATAAATAATTACTTAATTACAATTAAATTGCTTCCCACCCTATTCCCCTATAAACCCACAACAAGCTACAAAACTAAAACGCTAAATTTACTTAAAAATAATGACTAATTCCTAATTTACTATAATTAATTTACTTCCCACCCTATTCCCATATAAACTCACAACCCGCTATGGTACTAAAATGCATAATTTTCTTTAAAAAAAGATTACTAACTTCTAAACATTTTATACATATAGTCATAAACTAGTACAATAATTAACAAAAAATATAAACACAAACATATAAAAAACATAATAAAATGCAGAACACTAATATAAATATCGATATTAGTAACATCAATATTTTTGCTATCGATATTACTAACTTCGATATTAACAAAAATGTTATTTCTTACCTTCAGGTCGATATTCTGGTCATCGATATTCTTGATTTCGATATTGTGTCCCTACGATATTTCCAGCTCGATATTATTGTAGGTTGAAATAAAAACTTGATATTTAGACTGTTCACCCTTTCATCCTACTGGCTATTTTGCTGGTAGGCTGGAGCCCATGAAGGATGTTCCTGGTGCCTCTGTCACAATCCCCAGCTCCCCAAGGTTAATTGCAGCAGGGATGGGGAGACTCCAAGAGAGAGAGAAAAGGAGTGAGGGAAGGTTAAGGTAGGGATAAATTGATCAGAGAGGGAGGAGAGAGAGTAGAGAAAAGGAGATAGAGAGAAAGGATGAATGGAAAGATAGAAACAGTGTGAGAAGACAAACAGACCGGGTTGGTTTGAGCATTTTTGCCAGGGCTGCTTTTGGCTCCCAAGTCTGGCCCAGCCCACTCCCTCTGGTCTCATCCACATTTACGACTAAGTGGCCGATTACGATGTTGTGTGGAAGGGCTCCGAATGGGATTCGGTATAGCAGAATCTGATTCAATACTCATGTTATCAAACAAATCGTGAACATTTCCCGACTACTTATTAGAATGCCCGGAAACCGTTCGGGCAGTCCGAACTGGTTCATAAAGGCATTCGGACAGCCCGAGTATTTCGGAGCCCGAATCGTAACGCTCTATGGACACAGTTTCCGGAAGAGCGATTATGATGACCTATTCACACAGCCATTCCGATTCAGTCTGCCAACACAAAACGACTGTTGGAATCTGTCTTTGGGGGCCCGTTGCAGGCCCCCCTTCACCCGGAGGCATCAGATTGTGGCCCATGGGGTACCCAAGGGACCTCCTCTTCCCAACCATGCACAATGTGGCAGGCACCATGGGGTGACTGCCACAGGGTGCAAGGTTTTCCCAAACTACCTATTTTTTCAATGGGAGCCTTTGTTACCGTTCAGAATACAGGCTTCCATTGAAGTCAATGTGAGTCCGACCGTACGGTGTTGGGAAGCATCGCTATTGGTCGTTCGGACTCGCAGGACCCAATTCGTTCAGAAATGATTCTGAGACTGATTCGTTTAGAACACTTTCCGAACTAGATCATAATCTGCCCCTAAGTAGTAAACTTACATGTGTAGGGGTCCCTCTCTTAGACAAGACAGGAGAGATGTAGGTGGATATTTCCACCCTTGGGTTTGTAAATTGCATTTTTGAAGTAAGAAGTATTAATGTTTTACTACTTTATGTACTACAAAATACAATTTGTGAATCGGGTACTAAATGTTCAACTTCCAAAGGTTTGGTACCCACTTCTCTGTGATATATATCTGATATTTGCCTTCTCAGGCATTCTAAATGGGAGAATTGTTGCAGGAATTACAGGTCTTAAAATTCAGTATTTGTTGAAGCTATTTGCTGAATGATTGGAGATGTTCCATAACTTGAAATATAATTTCACCCAATATGACCTTCTTGCACACCAGCTACTTGTTCAGATTATGTTTTCTGGGCTTTCCTCAATCTTCTCAACTTGGCATAAGATTCCAGAGATATAGTATTGTTGGAATCAATTCCTACCACTTTATTTAGTTAGCAAAAAAGACATAAAAGTACACCACAAACAACAATTTTCATACTAAGGGGTCGATTAGGATCGCGGACGGAAACGTGTTCCGTTCCCCAAGGAAGGTGGCAAGATACTCCGGACCGGTCCGCGGATAAACCGCCATAGCGATTAGGATAATATTTGGACGAAACTCCGATCGTGGCGGACGGAGCACACCAAACTCCGATCGCAGCGGACGGAGCACACCAAACTCCGTCCGCGGCGGTCGGAGTACACCTGAGACCGCCGCAAGACGACGCAACCGATGAAACACCGGCCTCCGTGTACGCACATGACCGCGTGAACAGCCACATCTCCCACTATACCTGCGGAGGCTCCGTGTCCGCGATTAGGATAACTCCGCAAGTACCCCGGTACGCACCACAATCCACGTCCGCTGCGGTAACAATGCAATGAGAAACTGTGCATCACAGCGGAAGGCCAACACGAACAACATCCCTACCGTCAAACCAATGACAAAAAGTGCGACGGAAGTAAATAGCAAACACAGGAAACAGAACTACCACCCCCATGAAACTTTAAAACCAATCACAAGACACAATGACCCACCCCAAGTACCAAATAATGCACACTAGTCAACACACCCACCTAGCACCTGACTGCCAATAACCATTGAGACAGGACCAAGACACAGACTATAAAATTACTCCCACCCACTACCACAATCCTTTGCATCACAGCATAGCTGCTAGCAAGAGGCCCAAGTCTACCTACAGCACACACCTATAGAAGAAACACAACCACCACCCAAACACACCCACAACACAAACACCCACCACACCATTCTTACACACCACACACCTGCACCTCCCAACACACTCAAACCCACACCCTGAGCACCACACACCATGGCACCCAAAAAGAACCCTAAATTCACGGACACAGAGTTAAAGGTAATGGTGGATGAAATCATTCGTGTTGAACCCCACTTATTCGGGGCCCTAGTCCAGCAGACCACCGTGGCTAGAAAAAAATCACATGTGGGACAGGATAGTTACTAGGGTGAATGCGTCAGGGACCGTGCCGAGGACAAAGCAGGAGATACAGAGGCGGTGGCATGACCTTAAAACCAGGGTGAAAGGAATTTGTGCCAAAAACCATCTCCGGGCACATCACACTGGCGGCGGAACCCTCCCGGAGCCCTTACCCTACACCGACTGGGAGGAAAAGGTGCTGGGCATACTGCACCCAGAGACCCTTGAAGGAATTGAGGAAGGAGAAGAGGCTGGTAAGTACAAACCAAGCAACACGAGCACAACGACATGGTGTGCCTCACACAACTCAGAAGACACATCTCCCAGGCCCCACACCATGCATGCAGTCCACATACTCACCAACTTGTAAACCACTCCAACAGGCCCCCATGTCCACAGGGAGGCCGGTGGTGGTGGGTGGGGTGTGTGAGAGGATGGCACTACACCTACCAACAGGCCCCCATGTCCACAGGGAGGGCGGTGGTGGTGGGTGGGGTGTGTGAGAGGTCACTAGTACAACTCCCAACAGGCCCCCATGTCCACAGGGAGGGCGGTGGTGGTGGGTGGGGTGTGTGAGAGGATGGCACTACAACTCCCAACAGGCCCCCATGTCCACAGGGAAGGCGGTGGTGGTGGGTGGGGTGTGTGAGAGGATAGCACTACAACTCCCAACAGGCCCCCATGTCCACAGGGAGAGCGGTGGTGGTGGGTGGGGTGTGTGAGAGGTCACTAGTACAACTCCCAACAGGCCTCCATGTCCACATGGAGGCCGGTGGTGGTGGGTGGGGTGTGTGAGAGGTCACTAGTACAACTCCCAACAGGCCCCCATGTCCACAGGGAGGGCGGTGGTGGTGGGTGGGGTGTGTGAGAGGATGGCACTACAACTCCCAACAGGCCCACATGTCCACAGGGAGGGCGGTGGTGGTGGGTGGGGTGTGTGAAAGGATAGCACTACAACTCCCAACAGGCCCCCATGTCCACAGGGAGGGCGGTGGTGGTGGGTGGGGTGTGTGAGAGGTCACTAGTACAACTCCCAGCAGGCCCCCATGTCCACATGGAGGCCGGTGGTGGTGGGTGGGGTGTGTGAGAGGTCACTAGTACAACTCCCAACAGGCCCCCATGTCCACAGGGAGGGCGGGGGTGGTGGGTGGGGTGTGTGCGACTGGACACTGAAATGTCATCAATTTAAAATGAACACATAATGTCCACAGTACTGATCTGCACAATCTTTTCCCCCAGGTGATCGTAATCTCACTCGTGGAACCACCATCCGGCCTCAAGACTCGCCTCACACAGGACTCTCTGGGGACGATGCCACAGCCAGCTCCGGTGCGGAGGATGGTGCGGGCCCATGCGGGCTGCCAGGGCCATCTGGCTCCCAGGAAATTCCAGCCCCGACTACTGCCGCCTGTGCAACTCCTGCTACACCGGCCACAGTGACCTGCACAGCCACCACCACCAGTACCACCACTCCTGCCTCTGCCACCCTGCCTAACCCACCGCACGACGCAGGGCCTACGACATCCGAGCCACGCAGGGAGAGTGGGCATCAAACGAGAGAGCCGAGGCCACATCAGCCAGGCAGGAGTTCTACACAACGTCGTGCAGAGGAAGGACACCCACCCCATGCTGTGGCGCAGTCATTGGCAGCCCTAGCCAGGGTCCAGGCTACCTACGAGCGTGGCCAGGCACAGGCAGATCGTGCCCACCAGGACTCAGTGGACAACACCAACATGTTGCGGGCCATTGACAGCCGCCTTGGGCAAATAGTGGACATCATGTCCCAGCAGACAACAATGTGGAGGGGATGGATAGCCCGCAACACCCCCACCCCCACCCCCCCTCAACCAACGCCACAGGCAGCAACACCACCGCCACCTGCGCCCCTGGTGACAGATGTGGCACCTGAGCAACCTTCCCCCCAGCTGACTCTGTCCCACCTCCAAGACGGAGGGGCCGTCCGAGGCTGGAAGTGGGGGAGAGCAGTGGGGATGCTCCATCCACACGCCCCAAGAGGGGCGTCAATGACTGAGACACTGCCTGAGCCAGCCATTCACCCAGCAAACTATACAGTCCCACATGGCCAATCATTGGCACAGGTCTGCTGGACTAGCCAGACACCACCCAATGTGGTGTCAGCACGGACATTTCATCTGCCATTACCTTCAACTCCCACTCCCCCACCCCACACTTATTTGTAACTATGCACCAGCACCAATGCACAACCTGTAAATAAATATCACTTACTCACTCAATGATGTGTTGCCTCCATGTTTATTCACATGATTGTATCAGAAACAGACGTTACCAGGTGCAGGGATCCAAGTCGTACATAATCATGCCGCAGCGGGAGTGACCTAGGGAAAAATAGAGACAGCAAAGACACGTCAGGAAACAGAATCACACCCATCACAACACACTGCAGTGCAACATTCCACAAACCACACTCATCACAAAATCATTGGATGAGAGGACACACATCATGGAGACTTGCATGTCCAAATAAATAAACACACACACATGCAAACATCACATAGCAGAACACACAGATGATGCACACCACAACCACACAATACCAGCAAACATACATAAGGCATAGTCAACCAGCACAAGAGGTGGTCACTCACATTCAAGGGAAGTAGCGATCAATGAGCTGGCGCTCTTGGTCCACACCTTCCTCCTCACCACTATCCTCATCAGTCGACATGGGTGGGTTGGGAGGTTGAGGAACTTGTTGTTCTTCAAGGTCCAAGAGCAGTTCTATGTTATTGCACACAGCCAGGTTGTGGAGCATACAGCAGGCAATCACGATCCTGCATACTTTGCCTGGTGAGTAGGGCAGGGCCCCTCCGGTCTTATCCAGGCACCAAAACCTAGACTTCAGCAGTCCAAAAGTACGTTCAACCACTCTACGTGTCATTCCATGGGCATCATTGTATCGCATTTCACCCGCTGTAGTTGGATTACGTATGGGACTCAGCAGCCAAGGCTTGTTCGGGTAAGCCGAGTCGCCTATGTTGGGGGAAGAGAGAGACAGAAATATCACTATCAGAATTGGTGGGCACCCCATGCCACACAGATATCACTCCTGTCCCCACAGCATACTCACCAACAAGCCACGCATGTGCCGGACGCAGATTTGCCATCAGTTGGGGGACAATGCTGCTCCGCATGATGTGGGAGTCATGTGCAGACCCTGTAAATCTTGCACACACATGGGATATGATGTTGTCGGCCTGGCACACCACCTGCACGTTGAGGGAATGGAAGTGCTTCCGATTCCTATACACCTGCAAACGTGCCCGTGGTGGAATGAGAGCGATATGTGTGCCATCAATGGAACCCGCTACGTGTGGTATATGACCCAGTGCATAAAAGTCTGCTTTGACCGCTGCCAACTCTGCCGGCTATGGGAAATGGATGTAGTCATCCTTGTACAGCATCAATGCTTTCAGAATATCCTGAAGTACCATGCTGAACATGGACTGTGACATCCCCCCGGCATGTCCAACTGTGTACTGAAAGGTGCCAGTTGCAAAGAAGTGTAGTGCCGCCATCACCTTTGCTGTGGGTGTAATGGAACCTGGATAGGTTCTTCGTGGCTGCAGGTGAGGAGACAACTGTTCTACAAGCTCCATCAATCTACGTCGATCAAGCCGTAATTTCCTGATCACCTCCTCGTCAACCATATCCTCCAGCACAGTGTATGGCCGATGGACATTTGGAGCCCTCCTGTGTGGGAGTAGATGGAATGGAAGTCAATTCACATACAACGCATGTCTGTGCAACTCACTCACATGTCAACGAACTCTACCAACAAGTAAAATGTTGTGGACAATTGTCATATGTGTGACATCTCTGATTGTCACTATAACATGGAGTGCTGTAGCAACAATGTGCAGCCACTAGCAACATGATGTGTCTCAACATGTGCAATGCAACTTAGTCTCAGGTCAACATGACTGCCAACAAGATATGTGTCATCATGACCCAAATGTGTAGATGCCACATCACAGACACACATGCAAGTGCATGCACACAAACGATAAAGTTACACACACAGCCCTCTCATCATGCACCAATGGCAACACCAATAATGGTGGGCATAAGGACATTACATGCATGGTGACACAACAGGCAACACACATACACTGAATACATGTGTACCCCCACCATAGTTTTTACCTCACATAAACCACACACTGACTACAGATTCAGAATGTGGCGATACAGCCGGGATGTACTGTGTAGATGTGAAGAACTAGAAATGTGTGTAGGGAAATACCCGACGTCGACATGCACATGTGTTGCACATTGTGTGCATACCGATGGGCATAGTATGGAAACACATGGAATAGAGCATGACATATGAAGTCACGCAATCACGCACACAACCGTCAGAACGCAACTGCAGACAATACACCATGGTGCATCGTCTGCAAATATACAATCATTGGCGCCCCCATGGCGGTGCACTGCTTCCGCTATTTACGAATGGGCATACGCGGGCCGCGTTCCCTCTTCCCATTGTCTGCATGTGCACGGGCCGTCACGGTCACACATCGGCAACCGCATGTGCAAGCCTCCGGGACAGATGCCTCTATTGCAACAATGTACAATCACTGGCGCTACCATGGCAGGGCACGTATTCGGCGGGGGAGGTGCAGGCCAACACATCCTTTAGCTGATGTCAATGGACATGGCAGTTCATGACCCCCCTTACAGTCACATTGCATCATCCACCGTACACCAGCCGGCCCAGCCCGGCCCAGGACCGGCGTGCCCGCCATGTCAACCACCGCCGTGCCAGGCCCCATCCACTACCGCAGTGCCAGGCCCGGCCCAGGACAGGCGTGCCCGCAATGTCAACCACCGCCGTTTCAGGCCCCGTCCACTACCGCAGTGCCAGGCCCGGCCCAGGACCGGCGTGCCGGCCATGACAACTACCGCCGTTTCAGGCCCCGTCCACTACGGCAGTGCCAGGCCCTGCCCAGGACCGGCGTGCCCGCCATGTCAACCACCGCCGTTTCAGGTCCCGTCCACTACCGCAGTGCCAGGCCCGGCCCAGGACCGGCGTGCCCGCCATGTCAGCCACCGCTGTTTCAGGCCCCGTCCACTACCGCAGTGCCAGGCCCGGCCCAGGACCGGCGTGCCCGCCATGTCAACCACCGCCATGCCAGGCCCCGTCCACTACCGCCGTGCAGGCCATGTCAACGTTGGTGGTTGACATGGCGGGCACGCCGGTCCCGGGCCGGGCCTGGCACGGCGGTAGTGGACGGGGCCTGAAACGGCAGTGGTCGACATGGCGGGCACGCCGGTCCTGGGCCGGACCTGGCACTGCGGTAGTGGACGGGGCCTGGCACAGCGGTGGTTGACATGGCCAGCATGCCGGTCCTGGGCCGGGCTGGGCCGGCCGGTGTACGGTGGATGATGCAATGTGACTGTAAGGAGGGTCATGAACTGCCATGTCCATTGACATCAGCTAAAGGATGTGTTGACCTGCACCTCCCCAGCCGAATACGTGCCCCGCCATGGTGGCGCCAGTGATTGAACATTGTTGCAATTGAAGCATCCGTCCCGGTAGCTTGCACATGCGGGTGCCGATGTGTGACGCGACGGTCCGTGCACATTCAGCCAATGGGAAGTGGGAACAAGGCCCGTGTATGCCCAATCGAAAGTAGCGGAAGCAGTGCACCAAAACACCACGGCCAGTCATTGGCCCTTTTACAAACATGCATCCAGGGCTGACCAATGGCTGGCATTGTATGCCACTGACATGGCCTCAGGGCCCTATATATGTGTGATTTCCAAAAGCACACATTCAACGCTGGGAACCAGTGCTGCCTGTGACCATCACCTCGACCTGCTGCTGCTGAGCTGACCACCGACTGCTGCCTGTGACCATCACCTCGACCTGCTGCTGCTGAGCTGACCACTGACTGCTGCCTGTGACCATCACCTCGACCTGCTGCTGCTGAGCTGACCACCGACTGCTGCCTGTGACCATCACCTCGACCTGCTGCTGCTGAGCTGACCACCGACTGCTGCTCTAGTGCCATGCTCCGTGAACTTTCCATGTCGAGAGTCAAAGAGATCCGGTCTCGTCCCTTCACCGCCGCAGAGCTGGATGTCCTCGTGGACGGTGTGCTCCGCAACTTCGGACGGCTGTACGGCGCCCCTGGACAGGTGGTAAGTGCAGTGGGGGACATGTTGGTGTGCATGTTGTGGTCAATGACTCCTGGCCTCTGCAATCTTGGCTGTGTGCTGTGGGCCCAACACATTTGTCGGAATGTGCATTGCTGCTGACAGATACGTGTTGCCCCTATCTGTGTGACTGGCCAACTGTCCACTGACTTGCACTCTTTTGTCTCCCATCATGGTAGGTCAAGCTGCACCTTCGCAAGAACGTCTGGAGGAGCATTGCACGTACGGGCAGTGGGGGTGTCCAATAGACGACATACACACTGCCACAAACGCTGGGACGACATTTCCCGGCTGAACAAGAATGTAGCGGAAGTAACACTGGGGATGATTCCAAGAACGCCACGTCTGGCCCGACGCTTCCTGACCCCTCTCATGTACCGTATCATTGCTGTGCCACATCCTGACCTGTCCGAACGGCTGCATGTGTATCAACAGCAAAGTAGCGGTAAGCAGACTGTCTGTGTATGTTACTTGGGAGTGCAATGCATGTATTGTTGCTCAGACACATTAGTGACTTCCGTGTTGCGTATGTATCGTTGCAATGGCATGTTGCTGCCATTGGCGGAGTCTAATGTGACTTCCAGGTCCGGCATGTTGACACGCCACTTGCTTAGCAGTTGAGTGTTAAAGCACATGCCGTAGTTGTCCGTCGCCCCATGGCAAGACATGTGTGCAGATGTACGTGCTCCTGGCCTGTCCGCATGCTGTACATGTTTCACGGCCAACACCGCTTCTTTCATGTGAGGATGACTGGTAGGGGTGGGCCGTGTGCAGGTTGGGGGCTAGATGTACTTTGTCAGCAATGGCATTAGGGATTCCTTGTCCTACTGTACGTGAGTGTGCCCATGACTTACACCTCTTTTCTGTGCATTACAGCTTTGGCAGAGGGCACTCAGCCACAGACGGCAGAGATGAGTGGAGGCAATGCATCCGGATCAGACTTCGCACACACGCAGACTGACACAGAAGAGGGCAGCGCCGGAGAGGGGGAACGGTCCGTCCCTGAGGACTCGCATGTGGAGACACCATCGTCCTCATCTTCTGACAGTGTTGGTGAGTCAGCACTGTCGTCACAGACTGGGAGTGGACAATCAACACCTTCGGTCGGGACACAGCACACAGGGCCCACACTGCCGCCAACTGCACCATGTACTGTTCGTGCACGCAGGAGTAGGGAGAGCAGAGTGGCGTTCGGTACAGGCACCGCTGCCCCAGCCTCGGTGACCCAAAATGCACTTTGTGCTGAGGCTGTGGATCTGCTGCGACAGCTGTGTGTGGGGCAGACCAATATGATAAATGCTTTCCAAGACCACAATAGGAAGTTGGGGCAGGTGGTGGCATTCATGGAAGGGATGCATAGCGATCTTGCTGGTCTACACAGGACAGTTCAGTCATTGGCAAGCAGTGTGTCGTCTGCCCTTGTACAGTCGCATGGACTGGGTGCTACTTCTGTTTCCCCATCTACACCACTGGATGTCTCAGGGGGGAGTGAATATTCTGACCAGGAGTCAAATACAGGTTATTGCACTAGAAGCAGCGTCAGACAGCACGTCAGGACAAGGAGGGCACAGACACCATCCCCTAGGTCAGCAAAATCTGTTCACAAAGACAACGTCAGATGCACTGGAGTTCACACACAGGATCCACAAGTGGTGTTGGCGGAAATGCTTTCACATGCTACACAGGCATCCCACACTAAAGGTACTCCCAAGGCAAGGGATACTCCCAGGTCCATGGACACTCCCTTGGACAAGGACAGTCAGAAGTCAAAGGCACCTCAAAAGAGCAGGGACACTCACAAGGACAGGGACACTTCTAAGGAAGGAGCCACTCCCAAGGGCAGGGACAAGGACAGTCAAAAGACAAAGGCACCTCAAAAGAGCAGGAAAACTCACAAGGACAGGGACACTACTAAGGAAGGAGCCACTCCCAAGGGCAGGGACAAGGACAGTCAAAAGACAAAGGCACCTCAAAAGAGCAGGGACACTCACAAGGACAGGGACACTACTAAGGAGGGAGCCACTCCCAAGGGCAGGGACACTACTAAGGAAGGAGCCACTCCCAAGGACAGGGACACTACTAAGGAAGGAGCCACTCCCAAGGGCAGGGACACTACTAAGGAAGGAGCCACTCCCAAGGGCAGGGACAAGGACAGTCAAAAGACAAAGGAACCTCAAAAGAGCAGGGACACTCCCAAGGGCAGTCACACACACAGGGAGAAGGTGTGTTCTGGAGACAGGTACACCACAGACGACAAGTCTGCTGCCAGGAACAGGGCACCATCCAGGGAACAGGAAAAGTCCAGAGACACTGGCGCTATCAAGGACAGGCATACATCACCCCTGGCTGCACTGAGGCTGATGTTGTTGAGGGAACGGAATATAGATGTCTCCGCGGTGGAGTCACCCCTTACGTCCACTCCCATCAAGGCCCGTCAGGAGCAGAGGAAGGTGGACCCTGTTGTAGCATCCCCCATGACACATGTTGCAGAGGCCAGAAGGCAGCCACACAGCAAACAACAAGCAGGCTCCAGCACGTCCCCAGAGACCAGACCCCCGGCAGCAGATGCTCCACCTATGGTGGGTGATATTTCATTTCAGTCCGAACCACTTGCCAGTCATGTCCTGTCCAGGGTGCACTCACATATCCCTAAGAGACGTAGACACACACCATTGACACATGCCCACCCCGATGTCGCTCAAGTGCAACTATCCCAAGCTCCCAGAGCCACCCTGCCTCCTGGCCCATACAGCCCTGTGGCTCATCATTTCAGTGGTCCCAGTGGCGCAGGTGCAGTTGACTCGCATGTGTCAGATAGTGGCACTGTGTCTGTTGTTTGCTGTCATGCATCATGTAGTAGCACTGTCTCAGTTGTGCCCTCTCCTGTTTCTGGTGCTGGCAGTGTGTCTGGGTCTATGGCCCATGTGTCAGTCATTCGAGCTGTGGCTGTGTCTCACACTCCTGTATCAGGTGCTGGCAGTGTGTCTGGGTCTGTGGCGCATGTGTCATTCACTCGAGCTGTGGCTGTGTCTCACAGTCCTGTATCAGGTGCCGGCAGTGCGTCTGGGTCTGTGGCTCACGTGTCAGTCACTACATCTGTGGCTGTGTCTCACACTCCTGTTTCTGGTGCTGTCAGTGTGTCTGGGTCTGTGGCGCATGTGTCAGTCACTCGAGCTGTGGCTGTGTCTCACAGTTCTGTATCAGGTGCCAGCAGTGCGTCTGGGTCTGTGGCTCACGTGCCAGTCACTACATCTGTGGCTGTGTCTCACACTCCTGTTTCTGGTGCTGGCAGTGTGTCTGGGTCTGTGGCCCATGTGTCAGTCACTCGAGCTGTGGCTGTGTCTCACACTCCTGTTTCTGGTGCTGGCAGTGTGTCTGGGTCTGTGACTCATTTGTCAGTCACTCGAGCTGTGGCTGTGTCTCACACTCCAGTTTCTGGTGCTGGCAGTCTGTCCGAGGCAGGTAGTTCACGCAATCCACCTGATAGTGTGATGTGAGGTGCTGTTCACTTCACTCACATGTCATTGCACATGGTGTGTACATTGTCCATCGTAAACATACTTGCACTGTTGTGGTCCTTGGGACGGGTTGCTTGGAACACGTACTTGTGCTGCCTCTGATGTACATGCTCTGGTGTCGACTATGCCCTGTTGCTGTTGTGATACTGCAGTCTGCCCTCTCATGTACTGCATCTGATGTACCTGTTCAGTGCTATGGACTGTTGATGCACTTAGCCCCTCTCATGTACTGCCTCTGATGTACCTGTTCAATGCTATGGACTGTTGATGCACTTAGCCCCTCTCATGTGCTGCCTCTGATGTGCCTGCTCTGATGCCCACAATGCCCTGTTGCTGTTGTGATACTGCAGTCTGCCCTCTGAAGTACTGCCTCTGATGTACCTGTTCAGTGCTATGGACTATTGATGCCCTTATCCCCTCTCATGTACTGCCTCTGATGTACCTGTTCAGTTCTATGGACTGTTGATGCACTTAGCCCCTCTCATGTGCTGCCTCTGATGTGCCTACTCTGATGCCCACAATGTCCTGTTGCTGTTGTGATACTGCAGTCTGCCCTCTCATGTACTGCCTCTGATGTACCTGTTCAGTGCTATGGACTGTTGATGCACTTAGCCCCTCTCATGTACTGCCTCTGATGTACCTGTTCAGTGCTATGGACTGTTGATGCACTTAGCCCCCTCATGTGCTGCCTCTGATGTACCTGCTCTGGTGTCGACTATGCCCTGTTGCTGTTGTGATACTGCAGTCTGCCCTCTCATGTACTGCCTCTGATGTACCTGTTAAGTGCTATGGACTGTTGATGCACTTAGCCCATCTGATGTACTGCCTCTGATGTACCTGTTCAGTGCTATGGACTGTTGATGCACTTAGCCCCTCTCATGTACTGCCTCTGATGTACCTGTTCAGTGCTATGGACTGTTGATGTACTTAGCCACTCTCATGTGCTGCCTCCGATGTGCCTGCTCTGATGCCCACAATGCCCTGTTGCTGTTGTGATACTGCAGTCTGCCCTCTCATGTACTGCCTCTGATGTACCTGTTCAGTGCTATGGACTGTTGAGGCACTTAGCCCCCTCATGTGCTGCCTCTGATGTACCTGCTATGGTGTCGACTATGCCCTGTTGCTGTTGTGATACTGCAGTCTGCCCTCTCATGTACTGGCTCTGATGTACCTGTTAAGTGCTATGGACTGTTGATGCACTTAGCCCCTCTGATGTACTGCCTCTGATGTACCTGTTCAGTGCTATGGACTGTTCATGCCCTTAGCCCCTCTCATGTACTGCCTCTGATGTACCTGTTCAGTGCTATGGACTGTTGATGTACTTAGCCACTCTCATGTGCTGCCTCCGATGTGCCTGCTCTGATGCCCACAATGCCCTGTTGCTGTTGTGATACTGCAGTCTGCCCTCTCATGTACTGCCTCTGATGTACCTGTTCAGTGCTATGGACTGTTGAGGCACTTAGCCCCTCTCATGTGCTGCCTCTGATGTACCTGCTATGGTGTCGACTATGCCCTGTTGCTGTTGTGATACTGCAGTCTGCCCTCTCATGTGCTGCCTCTGATGTACCTGTTCAGTGCTATGGACTGTTGATGCACTTAGCCCCTCTCATGTACTGCCTCCTATGTACCTGTTCAGTGCTATCGACTGTTGATGCCCTTAGCCCCTCTCATGTGCTGCCTCTGATGTGCCTGCTCTGATGCCCCAAATGCCCTGTTGCTGTTGTGATACTGCAGTCTGCCCTCTCATGTACTGCCTCTGATGTACCTGTTCAGTGCTATGGACTGTTGATGCACTTAGACCCTCTCATGTGCTGCCTCTGATGTGCCTGCTCTGATGCCCACAATGCCCTGTTACTGTTGTGATACTGCAGTCTGCCCTCTCATGTACTGCCTCTGATGTACCTGTTCAGTGCTATGGACTGTTGAGGCACTTAGCCCCTCTCATGTGCTGCTTCTGATGTACCTGCTCTGGTGTCGACTATGCCCTGTTGCTGTTGTGATACTGCAGTCTGCCCTCTCATGTGCTGCCTCTGATGTACCTGTTCAGTGCTATGGACGGTTGATGCACTTAGCCCCTCTCATGTACTGCCTCCTATGTACCTGTTCAGTGCTATCGACTGTTGATGCACTTAGCCCCTCTCATGTGCTGCCTCTGATGTGCCTGCTCTGATGCCCACAATGCCCTGTTGCTGTTGTGATACTGCAGTCTGCCCTCTCATGTACTGCCTCTGATGTACCTGTTCAGTGCTATGGACTGTTGATGCACTTAGCCCCTCTCATGTACTGCCTCTGATGTACCTGTTCAGTGCTATGGACTGTTGATGCACTTAGACCCTCTCATGTGCTGCCTCTGATGTGCCTGCTCTGATGCCCACAATGCCCTGTTACTGTTGTGATACTGCAGTCTGCCCTCTCATGTGCTGCCACTGATGTACCTGCTCTGGTGTCGACTATGCCCTGTTGCTGTTGTGATACTGCAGTCTGCCCTCTCATGTACTGCCTCTGATGTACCTGTTCCGTGCTATGGACTGTTGATGCACTTAGCCCCTTTCATGTGCTGCCTCTGATGTACCTGTTCAGTGCTATGGACTGTTGATGCACTTAGCCCCTCTCATGTGCTGCCTCTGATGTGCCTGCTCTGATGCCCACAATGCCCTGTTGCTGTTGTGATACTCTAGTCTGCCCTCTCATGTACTGCCTCTGATGTACCTGTTCAGTGCTATGGACTGTTGATGCACTTAGCCCCTCTCATTTACTGCCTCTGATGTACCTGTTCAGTGCTATGGACTGTTGATGCACTTAGCCCCTCTCATTTACTGCCTCTGATGTACCTGTTCAGTGCTATGGGCTGTTGATGCACTTAGCCTCTCTCATGTGCTGCCTCTGATGTACCTGCTCTGATGCCCACAATGCCCTGTTGCTGTTGTGATACTGCAGTCTGCCCTCTCATGTACTGCCTCTGATGTACTTGTTCAGTGCTATGGACTGTTGATGCACTTAGCCCCTCTCATGTGCTGCCTCTGATGTACCCGCTCTGGTGTCGACTATGCCCTGTTGCTGTTGTCATACTGCAGTCTGCCCTCTCATGTGCTGCCTCTGATGTACCTGTTCAGTGCTATGGACTGTTGATGCACTTAGCCCCTCTCATGTACTGCCTCTGATGTACCTGTTCAGTGCTATGGACTGTTGATGCACTTAGCCCCTCTCATGTGCTGCCTCTGACGTGCCTGCTCTGATGCCCATAATGCCCTGTTGCTATTCTGATACTGCAGTCTGCCCTCTCATGTACTGCCTCTGATGTACCTGTTCAGTGCTATGGACTGTTGATGCATTTAGCCCCTCTCAAGTGCTGCCTCTGATGTACCTGCTCTGATGCCCACAATGCCCTGTTGCTGTTGTGATACTGCAGTCTGCCCTCTCATGTGCTGCCTCTGATGTACCGGTTCAGTGCTATGGACTGTTGATGCACCTAGCCCCTCTCATGTGCTGCCTCTGATGTACCTGCTCTGTTGGCCACAATGCCCTGTTGCTGTTGTGATACTGCTGTCTGACCTCATGTGCTGCCTCTGATGTACCAGCTGTGGTGGCCACAATGCCCATGCTCAAGCATACACTGTTATTATTCCCCGATTATGTGTAATAAAGCAAGTCAATCATGTGTTGTGGTTTGTCGTAATCATTCCTGCGTGTGTGATACAGGTGTGTATTTGGATTTGCTTCAAATCAGTGGGTTCAGATACATGACACTCCCCCTCCCAACGTCACGACCCTTGCAGGTACTCCCCTCCAGACAGCGAATGGTTTGTAGCGTACCTGCGTCGTCCTCGATAGTGGGTCAAGACTAGGACGTGGTGGATCGCGAAGAGTATCGGGTAAGCGTGTAGTGCTGGGTCCATGTTGGCGAGCAGCTCGTGGTGGGTATCTCAGCTATGTATGGTATCTTCGCAGTGGGGCATCCGCAGTGTTCAGGCAGGTTGTTTTTCCGCAGCGCTTTTATGTGTATTTTCCGCCATCTTGATTTGGAGGACGGTCGTAGACGTCAGTCCGTACGGCGGAGTCTCTGGATTGGTTACGTCCGCCGCGTGGTCGGGTGTAGTTGGGCGGCAGTGCGTGCTCTTCCATCGCGGACGGAATTTTGACACTCTTTCCTATCCTGATATGGCGGACGGAGTGTCCGCGGCAGGCGGACACAGAAAAGGCTTGTTCCGCATACTCGAGGGCTGCGGACGCACTTCCGTCCACCATCCTAATGAGCCCCTATGTGTACAATTCTATTTCCGTCTTTATTCGATCATAATCAATCATAAAAGACAAATATACACAAATACAAGCTAGTATAAAAGACATAAAATCTTGTACAGAAATGTTTTTAAAAGAGCATGTCATTTTAAAATCCTAAGACTGTTTAAAACAATGATTATGTTTAAAAGGGAGAATTCAAGATGAAAGGTTATTAAGGCATAATTACACAGGGCTTGACTTTAGTCACCATTATTTAGAATAAATAACTTAGGGGAAATTTAAAAACATCAAAATATAAACCACAAGTTACATACTGCCTTGTGAATTATTCCTTCTAAGGGCCCAAGTCCAGCTCAGAAACTTAGCCATGGCAATGACTATGACTTTAGTAGTTCCGGTTTTTAAAACACGGAGGGTCGATTGAAAAGATCTTGTACCAAACTTTTTACAGACCGACTTGAGCCATTTCTGTAGAGGGCCCTTATAGGCAGGGCACACAAACAGGACATGCGAAAAGGTCTCATCCTCAGTTAAACAAGTATCACATTTTACATCCCAGTCATCCCCCCACATTTTAGTGAAAGATTTAAGGGGGAGGGTTCCCACTCTAAATTGATGGAAGAGTTTTCTATCACCAGGACGAGTGATGGTGTCCCAGTAAGCCTCCAGCTTATACTCATACTTAAAATCTAAAAAGAGGCTTGTAAGGCAACCACTAGTCACTTAGGACAGAGACTTTGCATAAACCTTGTCCCTATATAAGGCTTTAAAATCTTTTTTGGATGGAAAAAAAATGCCTTCTGGGTCCTCTCACAGGTGAGTAAGGCCCATTTCTAATAGCGATGCCATATTCTTTAGTAACCAAGGGATTTTATTTGACTTGTCCGCTTCTCTAATAAACTTAACAGCTTTTTCATAGGGTGCTAAATCCGGGGTAGTCCAAAGTCTACGCCAGTAGGCAAGTGGTCTGAAACCCGCAGCCTCCTCAAAAGGAATACATCCTATATCTAAAATTAGATGCCTAAGGGGAGAAGATTGAGGAAGGCCAGTCAGTGCCCTCAATAACTTGTTCTGGGCTAACTAATGGTACTAAATTTTCGAACCCACATACTTCCGCCCCGTAAATTATTGAAGCTCTTACCTTCCCTTCGTATATGGGTAGGGCCTGTCCAACTGGTTTGATTTGAGACAACCAAAATTATTTTAAGAGGGCCCCTGCTAATTGATTATGCCAATAAATCTAACTGTGGCTTCCCATTCAAACGTTTGCCCAAAGTGATGCCCAAATATACAAAGGAGTCAGTTTATTCCAGGGGCACATTATTCAATTCCACTCTAGCTTTCACTACTTTATGTCTGTGCAAGACCATGAACTTTGTTTTATCGACGTTAACTACTAAATTATGGTCATTGCAAAAGAAGGTGAATCGATCAAGGGCACGTTGCAGACCAGATTGCGTCTTGGACAAAATTAAGGTGTTGTCTGCAAGCATTAAAAGCGGAACCCTGGATCCAGCAAGAATAGGTGCATCCGTGGGAAATTCAGTGTAGTATGAGATAACATTATTTATGAACAATGAGAAAAGGGTAGGGGCAAAACACACCGCTGCCTTACTCCCTTGCTCACAGGAAAGCGGTCTGTTAACTCACCCTGCTGACCCCATAGTACTTGGGCATATGTTGATTCATGTAGTTTTACAATGAAGGTTAAGATGTCAGCAGGCATCCTTGCTTCCCTAAGGGTATCCCACATCTTAAGGGTGGGGGACTAAATCAAAAGCAGATTTAAGATCTACGAATGCTGCATAGAGTGTCCCCCCTGCTAAGACCACTGTATTCCAGTATATCAACATGAATCTAAAAACTTGGTCAATAGTGCTAACATGGGAACGAAAACCTGCTTGATAGGTGGATATTATTTCATTCTCTTCTATCCACCTGTTTACCCTGCTTAGCACTAATCTCACCACAATTTTTTGAAGAATGTCTATAAGGCTTATGGGCCTGTAATTAGATGGGTAGGCACGATCCCCCTTTTCATAAATGGGGATTATTTCAGCCCCGCGCCAGGATTCCGGAATGGGGGCACCTCTAGCCAAACCATTAACAAGAATATGGATATATTTTAACGAGTTCGCCCTATCTGATTTATGTATGTCCGCCGGAATACAATCTGGTCCAGGTGCCCTACCTGATGCCACACCATCAATAGCTCTCTCAATTTCCACTAATGTGAAAGATAGGACTGAGTCCGTCACAACACAGGGCTGGGGCCTAATACTTTCTTCGGGTGATGAAAATTGGGCCTGATAATATGCGACCCATGCTTCAGGGGGAACGTTGTTAACTGGAGCCGGGCCAGCACTACCATTGCCCCATTTAATTAAGTGCCAGAACCGACACCAGTTTATCCCATTGGATGCATCTAGGAGGTCCCTCCATCTGTTTTCATTATAGGCCTTCTTTGCCCTGTGTTGGGTGGCCTTATAAGCTGCCCTGAGTTCCCTTATATCCTGCGTGGATCCCATCCTTAAGGCTTGGGACAATTGTCTAAAAGCTACCCTACATGCCCCATCATACCAACTTGCTGCTTTATGGATGGAAAGCACATTAGATCTTTTTATATTTTTTGTAAAATAGCTTTTCAACTTAGTAAACAGGGACTCATGGGCCTCTGTAAGAGTTATAAGGCTAGCCTCGCTGGAATCAAGATGGGATAGGGCTACAAGGGACTCTTCAAGAGTAAGCCTTATCTGTGCCACAGTACCCTCATCCTCAGATACCCGTGCCCATTTTAATCTTTTGCAATCGAGGGATATAACCACATCTGACGTAGCAATCTCTCTGCCGCACCTCAGCAGTGGGAGACCATTTACCTCTAGTGTCAATGAGAATGGGTTATGATCGCTCTCTGGTCTGTTTAAAACCTCCATATCCTTTAGTCTTGACCACAATTCTAAATTATTAAAAATTTGGTCAATCCTGCTACTTCTTCTCCCATTATTAAATGTGGGATTACCCTCACCATCAGATTTAGTTCTCCCATTGACAGCCCTGAGCCCACCCTCCAGTGTCAAACTATTTATTTGAAGGACTGCCTCCGTCCATTTATTGTTTGGGGGAGCGTTAGTGACGGGACACCCCAACTTGGATCCTCATCGCTAGTAAGACTAGCATCTTCTAGTCCAAGAGGCTCAAACATGCAGTTAAAGTCCCCTACAATAACCCAGTTATTTGTCCCTTCCCTTGACGTAATAAAGTGATCTAGACTAGAAATGGTTGGTGAGGCTTTCCCTCCAGCCAGACCTCTAGCGTAGACATTAATCAGTAAGAAACCCGGATCATTTTCCAAATTTCTTTTAAGAACCTGGATATCTGGGTTATCAATCCCAAGTTCTTCTACCTGGAGACCCACCTGCTGTCTTACCCAAACCGATAATCCTCCCGAGGGAAGCCCCTTGGAATTTGCGATAGCCGGTTTACCAAGTGTCAAGTAACCTGGAAGAAAAAAAGAGCAGGTCTCCTGAAAGGCAATAATATCATGAAACTCAATGAAAATAGACCAATCAAAAGAAGGAGTCTTCAGTAAAACCAGCAATGTTCCATGATAGCATACTTAATGTACTCATAGCTATACCTTCTCCCTGATCTAGGAGTATCAGGTCCTCCGTATGCTCAGAACCCCCGGTTGAGACCAGCTGAGGGCTTAAGACAATTGCTGCAGAAGGGGAAGGGAGGTTAGATTGGGCCTCTGACACAGATAAAGCTACTGGAGAGAGTCAATTGCATGCGTCTAGACTAGACAAGGGAGCTAATCTTTTAACAAGGTTAAGAACGAGGGGGCCACCTGTAAGTCGTTGTGGTGCAAAGCTGCTCCTGCACCCTTGTGGAGAAAGGTGATTGGGTCTATAGAAAAAAACCCAAAGGCAAAAGAGAAATTTTCCCGGAAGGACGCCATTGGTTTCTACTCCCTAAGTGACCCAATCGAAATCTGACGACATGGGTATTGTTAAAGTTGGCAACTACACAATCACCCCTTATCTTCCTTTATGGAATGTCCAACCCATGGTGCACGTCTAGCCATAAACATTTGGTTGCAGATATCCCATCCCGGTACCCCATCTTCCTTCAATTGAGCACTAAGCCAGTGCATTGTTTTAGCCATTACCGGCTCAGTGGATTCCGCCTGCCCCTCTTGTAGAGGCGGTACATTCTTTAGGACCACCACCAAGAGTACATAAAATCATTTTAAAACATTTTGGGTTCAATAAAATATACCACATACAAACAATAAAAAAATACCGGCAAAAAGAGATGACTTATAATTCATTGATCAGGGAATATGTAAATGTAAATGTATAGGCATTTATATAGCACACTACTTACCCGTAGGGTCCCAAGGCGCTTCGACCGCTGCGAAACCCTTCCTGGCTTCCCTGAGAGATGGTCCCTTAATGGGTATCTCCAGGGTGAGACCAGGCATCCCCGGCGGTCTGGTGGGGCCGTTAGTGAAGATGAGGCAAGCTAATGCCCAGAGTTGCCGAGTGTGATCGCTGATCAGAGTGGGCACCGAGGCGAGAGAATTATCGAGTCCGCTGACCCTGGTCCAGAAACCTGCCGCGCCGGGATTCGAACCCTGGTCCCGGGCTGTCCTCTGCTCTCGGGTCTGCCGCCTCTAACCAGTGAGCCACACTACTTCACTATAATAGAAAACCGTTATATCAATATATAAAAGCAATTAACAATTTAAAATTTCTAGCACCCTTTCTTCCTATGTTTAACTGTCGCCACCAAAAGATTTGCACATTAAAAATCTCCCAAGGGTTATTTAACAGCTGTTGGAATCAATAATTTACCTTATGCCTCTTTTGTTCTCCAAAAGGAAGTTCATTTGATCATAGGGAAGAATTGAATATTACCCTGTTGATAATCATGCTGATGTGTATCATCCACTAGAGAACACTAGAAGACATGTAATGTGTGTGCCTTGCTGACTGTATTCTAACAGGGTAGAGACTCAGAGACAATAATGGTCTTCAGTAGATTAACATCTATATTGTGCTCAGTGTTGTATATTATAGTGGACTGCAGTAGGTGGGTTCTTTGTCTACCTCTTTTACCCACAAGTAAATTTCTGCAACGTTTCACTACAGGTGATATTATCAGAAGAATGGTGCTGTGTGCCCAGTCTCCTACCCTATCACAAATCATTTTGTGATTTAGGATAATGCAATTCACTATTATGTTAGAATGTGGGAGGAAGGACATCATCAATTTCTCTACCACTGCTCATTAGCTATCACCAGGGTTGTGCTGTTCCTCCCAGGGGGAAGTATAGTATGATGGTTTCAACTACTTGCAGCCGGAAAAAGTATCAGTAAATCTGTGTAGAAGTATGATTTTTCACCCATATTGGTGGGTTTAGGCTCTTGGTGAGAAAATGAAGGAGGACCTTGCATTTATCAGGAAAGCAAACTAGCAACAGAGGGTTGCACTCAACTCTATTAGTGGTTCAGCAAGGCAGTCAGAGGTCCCAAAGTAAACCATAAGCACCAGCTCCCCAGTAGATCATAAGTCCTTTCCCTGAATTGGACTCTGAGAGTACAACAAGCCCAATCTATTCCCCATCCACAAGGAAGACAAAGGTGGTCTCCTTAGAGGAAAGTTTTTAAAAAGTGGTCAAAATTGAACCTTTCACAAAACAACTTTGCTGAGAGACCAGATAACAGACTATATGTTTTATCATAGGCCGTATAAACTAAGAATTTGCCAGAAAGTGGGTGTCTTTGAAAGGTTGTAAGTTCTGGGAAAGTTATAATGAAGGCTCTGATTGAAGGTCCTCTCTTTCAGAGGAACTAATAACCCTTTCAGAAACCTTGTACATCAGGTGATAGCCCCCTCAGGTAAGAACTTGCCATTCAGGTTTTCAGGTTTTAATGTCTTTATTTCGATAATAAAATCATAAAAGACAAATTAAAAATTAAAAACATTACAAAACAAAACAACCACTATACATTAAGTTATAAAGAAAACCAATAAACATATTATTAACTTTGCACTGAAATCACGGTTAAAACTAATTATTAAACTTTTCTTAGTTTTACAAGACATGTATAGACCTGGGGCTAAAAAGAGCAGAATTAGCACATTATGTAAGTGAGATCTTACATGATACAATTAAGATAAGTTCCTTCTGGCCCTAATTGCCCATGCCCAGCCTAAAAATGTGGCCAAGCATATCACAAAAGTTTCCGAGGTATTAGTTTTCAACACCCAGATCGCCTCGGAAGACCTTCTACAAGAAAGGCGTTTAAACAGGGGTTTTAGCCATGTGGAACGAGGTTCTGAATACTGCGGACAAGCAAACAATAGATGACCTTCTGTTTCTTTTTGATCTGGGCACCAGCTACAGGAACTAGAGGAAGTTTTACCCCAGGATGAAGTAAATGAATTCAAAGGTAAGGCACCCACTCGAAACTGATGATAAAGTTTCTTGTCCAGTGGTCTGGTGATGGTGTCCCAGTAAATCTCACGGGAGGGATCTAGCTTAAAGCTTAAGAATCTTCCCGTGAGGCTGCCAGAACTGGAGGCGGTTACCAAAGAGTGGCGGGTTGAGGCCCAAAATAGTTCTTTGAATTCTTTTTTAGATGGAAAAGTGTTGGTGCCTGGGGAATCCCACAGATGTTTTAAACCCATATCATGCAGGCTCTTTTTCACCGAACGAAGCCATGGGATTCGTTCAGAGCCCCCCATGGACCTCACTTCTGCTAACTCCTTAGCAAAGAGTGTGAGATCCAGGGAGGTCCACAAGCGCCTCCAAGTGGCCACTACTCTGAATCTAGCCATGTCTGTAATTGGTGGGCAACCCAAATCATGACAGAGGGGTATCGATGGGGAGGATTGTGGCAACCCTACCAGGTTCCGAAGGAATTTTCACTGGATTCTATAGAGACTAGAGAGGTCCATAAATCCCCATAACTCAGCCCCATAAAGTATGGCGGCATTTATTTTAGTGTCATAAATTCTCATGGCAGGGATGACCCGTTTGGTAATAGATCTCTTCTGCTCACGCAGAAGACATCCGGTCAATTGGGCGAATTTTAACTGCTGGGTCGCTATTTGATCTTTCCACGACAGACGGCGGTCCAAGGTGACCCCCAGATAAGTCATGGTTTCAACTTGTTCCAAGTGGACCCCGCTCATTTGAACGTTACTGCGTACGATGTTATTCCTGGTTAAAACCATGAACTTAGTTTTGCCCACATTTACCTGGAGATCATTTTTCAGACAAAACTCCTCGAAACGGTTCAAGGCCCGCTGTAGGCCTGCCCGGGTCTTGGATAGGAGTAGGGTGTCATCGGCAAAGATAAGCATAGGGAATTTGGTCCCTGCCAAGGATGGGGCATCAGTATGGGTGGCCAAGAAGAATTTTGCTACTTGGTCTATAAAGAGTAGGAAGAGAGTGGGCGCGAGAACGCACCCCTGTCGGACTCCTCGGGTTACAGGAAAGGAATCCGTGTGTTGTCCTTGTTCTCCCCACCTTACCCTAGCGTAGTTCTCTTCGTGTAATCTAATGATCAACTCTAGTAATTCTCCAGGCATACCCAGGTCCCTCAGTACCTGCCACAATTTACCCCTAGGTACAAGATCGAAGGCTGACTTCAGGTCTATAAATGCGGCAAAGATGGTACCACCGCCTAGCGTAACAACCTTCCAGAAGATCATACAAAATCGGAGCACCTGATCAATGGTACTCGTACCAGATCTAAAGCCCGCCTGCATGGGAGACAGTATGTTTTCAGAGTCCATCCATCCTTGCACTCTGGCCAAGATCATACGGGCAATGACCTTTTGGAGGCAGTCAATTAAATTAATCGGGTGATAATTGCCCGGATTAGACCTGTCTTCTTTTTTATATATAGGAAGAATCTCAGCCCCCTTCCATGACTTGGGGATGCATGCACCCTTTGCTATGGCATTAGCTATATTTGTTAGATATGGCACCCAAAGAGCAGTATTTGTTTTAAACAAATCGGCTGGTATTTGGACCAACCCAGGAGCTTTCCCCCGCTGAGTCAAACCAAGGGCTAACTCTGTCTCAATATTGGTGAAGGTCAGGGTCGTTTCACAAGTGGGCATTACATGCAACTGATTCAAAATAGGGGGAGGGTCAATGCCTTCTGAGCTAAATTGGGATGAATAGTGGGTTATCCAGGCTTCTGGGGACACATGGTTGGTTGGAATACGGGAGTCACCATCCTTCCCCCATTTTACTGTGTCCCAAAATTTAGTCTGGTTGTTTGTCTTGGTGGCATCCAAGAGGTCGGCCCAATAATCATCCTCCCACTCCCTCTTTGCTTCCCAGTGTACTCTTTTGTACCGTTTCCTAGCCTCCTTTACAGCACACATATTTCTAGATTTAACTTTTTCAACTAGATTACTGTGAGCCTCCCTACAATCTTTGTTATACCATTTTGCCCGAATGGCAAGCGGTCGCCCAACACCCTTCTTACATGGTTTAGAAAGAAGTAGCTTAAGCTCAGCAAAACATTGTTCATGCAAGTCCATAATTTTGTTTGGTTCAATGGTACCCCTCCCGATGTCCTCTGACATCATTTTGTTTCATGCGAGCTTCACCACTTTCTCTATGTTAGTCTGTATGGTTTCATCTCCTGATATGTTAGACCATTTCAATCTCCTCCGATCGTTTGATAAGATTACAACCCCTTGCCCCTTAGGAACTGGATCTTCCAATCTTACCACACGGTGCAACTTTAGTTTCAGAGACAGAGGGTTATGATCGCTTTCTGGGCGAGGGACAATTTCCATATCGACCATCAGACTCCAGAATTCCATTTTTAAGAAGATATAGTCTATACGGCTTTTTCTCAGGCCATTGCCAAAAGTAAAATTGGCGCCAAGGTCGGATGGAGTGCGTCCGTTTGCAGCCCTTAACCCCCAGGTGAGACAAAAGGCAGTCCAGTTCAAGGCAGCCTCCGTTGCTTTAACAGGTTTGCTGGTCAATAGATCCGGTATATTCCAAGTTGCATCCTCTACGGACCCCCAGCTATCCCCTGCTAAGTAAAGCGGCTCAATGGTGCAATTTAGGTCGCCAGCTAACAGGATCAATGTTCCTTTATTCCACCCTGCCAAAAGATTGTCCAAGGCACCCACCAACGGGGGACATCGACCACCAGGGAGGCCACGAGAGTAGATATTAATAATAAGCATGTCCTGACCACCTTCCTTGCTCAACCTAATAGCCAAGATATCGGGATTGTCCTCATAAAGTTCTGTAGATGTATATCCCCAAGCCTGTTTGACCCACGTTGTCAAACCCCCCGAAGCACGCCCTTTATTGCTCTTTGTTGCAGGTTTGAAAAAGTTTATGAAGCCAGCTTTGTGAATAGGTACAGTTGCCCAAGTTTCTTGTAGTAACACTATTTCAAATTTGTCGATAAACTCCAGCCAATCCTCAGAGTCCATACGAGCCTTCGCTCCAGCAACATTCCAGGACACAATATTAAATGTTGCTGTATTGAGTTCTGTAAGGTTATTACCTAGATGGGGAGGGGGTATTGGTTGGGGTGGTGCTTGTGGGCATATTTCTGACCCCCTTTTCTTCAGTGTTGATTTTTTGCACACTTTCCCCCTCTGCCGGGACCATCATTTTTGCCTTTTTATATGGCATAAACTGATTACCCAGTGTAGGTGTCATAGGGGGTTTAAGTGGAGTTTGTACTTCTTCCCCGCTATCATCGGTAGGGTTATACATCGTTCTGGGTAAACACAGTCAATCTACCAACTCCAAGTCAGACAGCGCTCCAAAATGATTGAATAGTAGGGGGTACTGTTGTGGGTGGGGTGTTCTAGGCCCTTGAAGCCTCCCATCTCTCACTCTCCACTGGTCTAGGCCTATGGGATAGTTGGTATGTGAATGAGGGTAAAAGTAAGCAAGGTCCAAAGTTTGGACGTCGCCCTGACGGGCAAATCTAGCGTTCCGTCGAATTAGCTCGACCACCCAGGGGTCTTTGAATGATATCAAGATACAGTCCCCTTCCAAATCTTTGGTGCCCTTACCCACCCAGTCTACTCTCCTTACATAAAGGATTTCTGTAGGGGATGATGGCGGAAGTGGGCGATTTTTGTTTAACCAGTAAATTACTTTCTTCCGCAATTCCCCTTGGGTCTCCTTAATACCGTCCCTTAGGGGAGCTACTCCAGTTAAAACTATGGTATATTGGAACGCTTCTGGGGGTAGATTGACTCGGGGTGAGGGGCGCATCTTTTGATTAACCACCAGCTGAGTCCTAGAAGGTTGAGGGTTGGATTTACCCCTACTAAGTGGTTGGACTGGGGTACTATTAGGTTGTTTTACCAAGCCTTTTGACATAGACTGATTCGCTATAGCTGAGTTAGATGTGGATGGGTGTTTTTCCCTTGATAAGTTCTTTGGGGGACCTCTACTAGCAGTGTTTGTTGTAACAGCAGACTTTGCCCCTACTATGGGTTTATTAATGTTAGTAGTTTCTGCCCCTGGCGGTGCGGGCTTGGTTACCTGGGTCACTGAGGGATTACAAGCTGTTTGTTTTTTACCCTGAGTCGGATTATGAACCCCCACCCTGGGACTAGACATTGATAATTTTTGCAGTAGACCCAAATTGGTGTTTACTACTGTTTCCAGTGCATCAATTTTAGCGGTCATCAGCCTTGTTCTCTCCAAGACCGGGAGCAGAATGGTTTTTAGCATAGCCTCAATTTTGACCAACAAGGTGTCGTCACTATTGAGGCATGTTGGACAGGGATTAGATGACCCCAGGGGAGCTAATGATGGACAATACACAATGGGGAAACCATGGGGAGGTTGAGGGGGTGGTATACTCACACTGCAAGTGTCATTCAATTTGGGCTGTTTTTGATCTTTTTCCCCCTGTGGGCTCGAAACATATTTTCTCTTCTAGGATATCGGTTTTGGCCTCGTTTGTGTCAACTCAATCAAATTAGGTGGAGTAGAATCAATAGATTGGGGTGAATTGACCAAACTATATTCGTCATCCCCGGTATCCTGGCTTTCGTCCCCATCCCTTGTCTGATTAACATCGGAGTTCTTGGCCCTGTTGTCTAGGGAAGGGGGTATGGTAACCCCATCTCCATCCACGTGAACTATTGCCTCTGTCTCAATGGTAGAAATGCAGTTAAATGCTGCATGAGAGACAGGGCTTTTGGCTAAAGCTAAAGCACCCATTGAGGAGCGCTTTCAGGTGACTAGGTCGAGGGACAGCCTTTGTTCCACCATTTCTATTTCTTTTTCCAAAATCCCAGTGGCTCTGGTGATAAAGGCATCTAGGGGACCAGAGACTACGCCCTTAGAAGTTTGTATGTGGACTAAACGTTCTTTCCCTGATCTCAATGGCATGGTGAGATTCTAAGTGGGTAAGTATATGAGTAAATAAATAGTTCCACTGTGCTTTGGGTGCAATATGTTCCCCTCCCTTGTAAAGGCTGATAATGACAAGATACCTTTTGGAGCCGTGCAAGAGGAATAACGTAGATCTGATGGTAATTTTGACAGGGGTCCGGGCCCAACCCAACCTTGTCCGGCCACAGACGGCCACAGACGGTCCCGCCCTTGTCTCGGGCTTCTCCCGGCGCAATCCCCCGCCCTCCCGCGCAGCGGGACACGGCTGTTACTGATGTACAATCCTAAGAAATGGGGAGGAGCCTGCAGGGAGAGCGTCCCAGGTGGTGGCGGTTGGGGGTTGCTGGCGCTCCTGGGACTTGTAGTCCTGCGCCGCAACATGCTCGCAGCCCTGCAGAGTCAACCTCCCACAAAGAGCCCCACGCGAAGCGGGACCCGCGCAGCGGGTTCCGCGAGCAGTTAGGGTAAAGGCAAAGGTCCAAAACAGCAATCCAGGGTCCCAGCTCGAGGCAAAGGCAGTTTTCCAAAATGATCCAACTTGCAGCAAGCGGAGACGGCTTTTAGCAATGATGTTTGCAGGGAGGAGCTGCAGGGAGGAGCTGCAGGTAGAGCGTCCCAGGTGGTGGCGGTTGGGGGTTGCTGGTGCTCCTGGGACTTGTAGTCCTGCGCCGCAACACGCTCGCAGCCCTGCAGAGTCAACCTCCCACAAAGAGCCCCACATGAAGCGGGACCCGCGCAGCGGGTTCCGCGAGCAGTTAGGGTAAAGGCAAAGGTCCAAAACAGCAGTCCAGGGTCCCAGCTCGAGGCAAAGGCAGTTTTCCAAAATGATCCCATTCACTTCAAATTGTGTCTGAATAATAATGTTTTATGTTGCCTAATGAAACTTTCTTCTTAATTAACTTTCCACATGATGCTCATGAACATCTTTTCATATTAACTATATATCTGAGTCTTAACTACTGATGTTCATGGTTCCCCACTTCTATCCAGCAAAATGCTTCCACTAATCTGGATTACTTGTACCTTACAGCTGGGTCATTTTATTATATTCACAATTACATTTTCACATAATTAATATAGCCACTTCTCTTGCAGATTTCCACTCAATAGCTATAATATACATTATCTGGAAGGAGACTAGCTCTGAATTAAACATCAATTTTTAATAGTTATTAAAAATCCAATGTGATGTTGAAAACAGATTCTCCAAACATTTTAAGAAAATAATGGTGGGTAAAGTGGCTGCTCCAAACTGAACTGTAATATTAGATATGGGAGGATACTAGAGCTAATAGTTCACTCCCACATAAACCCTGGCCGTAGGAGCCCAAGTTCATTATGTAAGAAGACTTTCACCATCTTCAAAATACCTACAGTGGGCAGGGTTGACCCAGGTTGTCTCAGGAACCTTTACTCCATTGGTTGGGGCATACTCAGGAGCCCTTCGCACCCACTAGAGTGTGCAGTACTAAATGTGGCATCTCCAGGTGCCCAATGCAGAATACCTCTGGACCTCAAGAAGATCAGAAGAGGAGAGAACTTGGTCTCTGTGATCTGAGAGGAGCCTAGAAGACTGGACCTACTTTCCATCTTATATTTAGAAGTGGACTCCAATGTTCATAAGGCTGTCCTCCTGTTAAAGCTACCGGGACACAACAAGATAGAAGAGTCCTTTCCCTGCAACTGCCCAGCTGATCAGTGGCAACTGGACTTGGACTCCACCATGTTGTTAGCCTCTGTGTGCCACCATGTGACTCTCTAAATGTCTAACTGAGGTCCAGGGGGCTTTTAGAAGTGCACTCCTGTGGTATATTGGGACTTAAAGGACTAAAGTCAGGAGGAGAAATTTTTGACCAGGGTGAACCTGGTTGGTTTATCCGACCAGCATGTCATCGTAGTGAACATCAATTGCACATAGGATCCTGGTCTACCTCAACCATTGACTATCACTGGCACTTTATGCTTCTTGGCTCTATTCCTACTAAAAACTGCAGAAATCCATATCTCCGGTTTCCCTGATTGAATTTTTGCCAATTTGGTGTCATTTTGTTTATTAAATTTTACCTTTAAAAACTATTATTTATCTAAATTAGTTTGGGAATTTTTATCATTTTGCATTCTGCCTTTTTACTGTTTTGGTCCTCCATAAACACTTCACACATTGCCCTAAGTTAAGCTTGTCTGCTATGTGATATAGCTACCACGGGGTAGAGTTCAGGTTAATTGAGTGACTTTCCATATGAATTGAAGGTTTTGCATAGAAAATAAAGAAGAAAGAAGAGGCAAAGAATAGTAATTATGAGTTTGTTATAACTATCAAACATTAGCTCAGTTACTGTCTTCAAATGCGTTGTTTGGCATCCAGCCAACATACTTTAAACAAAAATCTATTTTGGACCAATCATTTATTAAAAATTGTGTTGTTTGAGTGGTGACTTAGTTTTCAATATATAACTGTAACTTGAATATTGCCAGGTATTTAGAAAAATGAAGTCACTGAAAAGTGATCTGGGATAAAAATCAGGACCAGGGAAAATTTTCCTTTGATTCGTGTAATCTCACTAAATGTTTGATAGTTTTGCATTATGACAGTTATGCAAAATTTTTAAAAGTATGCTATTATGCCACTTCATATAATTATTTGGCATTCGTGACAAAGGAACAATGCAAATTACAAAAACGAGTGACTGCTGTTTGTGACACTTTTATTTTTAACCAGCCGTTTATATTGCAAGGAAACATCCTCCAATGCTATCCTGCATGCGGGGAGTTCACGCCTGAAACATCAAATTGTGAAAATTCCATAAAGGGGATTTGTGCAGGCAAGGGGGAATTGTAGTGAGGACAGTGAGTTTCGCAACTGCATCAGTGACATGAAAAAACGATTTTCCAAAAGGGGATACAAACCCCATGTAATTTGCAAGACTGCCACGAGAATTGAAAAGACCAAGAGAGAGTCAACACTCTTAAACAAAGAGCGCCAAATTAGACCCAACCAACCGGTGAGGCTCATTATGGACTACAATGACATGAGCCTAGTAATTAAGAAGAGCCTCTACAAACATTGGAGAGTTCTACTCGCAGACAAATCCTTAAGGGAGGTGATCACGTCAAGACCTCAGATTACTTACAGACGGGGCAGGAATTTGAAGAACAGACTAAGCCCCACAGTGCTGCATGTCACAAGAACCACCACATGGCTCACAAACATACCAGAGACTTTTTCAAGTGTGGATGTTGTGGAGTTTGTAAATTGGTTAAACATGGAACCAAGAACTTCTCAGGATTCAACAGCCATAACTTTGTAATTAATCGCAACATAAACTGTAACACTAAATACGTTGTCTACAACCTAGAGTGTACCTATAAAACTCAATATGTGGGGAGCACTATCAGGCCCCTCAAGGAACATGTTAGAGCAATCCATCAGCAAGATGCACGCTATCCTATGGCATTGCATGTAGCAGCATGTCCGTCACAAGGGCCTCACAAGAGACTTCAATTTTATGGAATTGACGTCACTGAGGCAATCGTGAATTTAGACTCAGGCGTCAAGAAGCTACCTGGATCATGCGCTTGCACACTGTGAAGCATGGACAAAATTCCGATCATGAGTTCCAGTACTTCTTAGGTTCATGAACACTCTAATGTCCAGATACTTAGTTTTCTGTTTCCTTAATTCTTGATGTTTTTCTATCCTCCTGTTTCCGTCTGACGGAAACTACTCTAATTAAGGCAAGGTAATATTGAGTTGAAAGCAATTGTTTGGGCCCAAATACTCTTCGTAAGTATCATGGGTTGTGGACTAAAGTCATAAAGGAATAGGTTACAACTATGTGAATACAGCATTAAGTGAAACAGAAGCCAGGAAACAGAAGGATAGAAAAACATCGAGAATTAAGGAAACAGAAAACTAAGTATCTGGACATTAGAGTGGTAATGAACCCAGACTTATATTGGGCATGTTTCCCTCTTTTTTTCCCTCTATAAAAGTGTACCTATAAAAGTCAATAAGGTTGGCCCAAACGATTCTCTCTTACATTTTCAGGAAACTTGATGTAGTGTTTAAAAACAAATGAGTTTTCTACTTTAAGTTGCGTTGCTCGATTTTCAATTTTGGCCAATTGATTGATTTTCTTTAATATATCAGTTTTTATGTTTTGTTTTTTGTGCCTGCACTCATTCGAGTTGCAGCTTGTGCCTGCACTCACTCACCTACCACTCACGTTTCACCGCTCATATTGATTCGTGGCATCACACACAATGTATTCTGTTCCAGTTTTTTATACTGTTATCAATGTTTGGAAATGTTTACCTCTTTTTTCCTCGTCCCACTCCTTTGTTTTCTCCTGCCCTTTTTTCCAGTTTTCTTTAATACAGAGAAAATAATAATTTTTCCCCACGTCACTACAGGTCCTATTCTTTCAGTTGTGTGAAGTCACATGTTTTTGCTCTTTTCACATTACTTATAGGTTTCCCACTCACATGAAGGTGTTTTTTCTTGCCACATTTTCTCGCAACCTTTTATTGTAAAAAAAAACATTTCGTTTGGACAAAGTACTTTACCATATTTTGTTTTGTTATCCCCAGCCCTGAAGAGTCATGGATGACTACCCGATTGATGAAAGACGTGTCAACTGGTTTCTTCTTGGTATTTCCTCTTGAAGGAGACCCATAATATATAAAACAGAGAAAATTCTCTTTGCTTGTCGACCCTGTCTTCAGTTTTTTAGCTTAACACAAAATAATTGTTGATGTACGTTGTTTTGAATTAATTTACCTAACGTATGCACAGGAGCTTTCTTTGCATTGTATAGGGTGGGCCCTCGCCCACTCTTTTTCAGGGGTTTTCGGTTCCCCCTGACCTAGTAGCACCGTTTGCATTTTGTACCGATTTCCTACTTCACCGCTACCTGTTAAGTGCGCCATTCATCCTGTACACTGAAAACCCTATGCAGAAACCTCAATATTTTCTTATTTTCTATCACGCTCTGTTCACACATCATGGAAATGCATAATGAGACTGCAACACTATGCGTTTTCTGATCAGGCAATGTTGTTAAATATTTACTTTAAACAGACAATACACAGAAAGTTATTGTAAAATTGTGTTTCAAAAACAGCCACTAATGATTTATATGGTTGAAATACTTTACTACAAATGTTCCACACATTGCTAAAGAGACAAATATGAAATATGTAATCCCTACCTGCAATGTACTCTATGTCGTTTGTGCAGTCATAGAGCCATGTGCTAGACAATTCATCTTTTTAACTGTCTCTCCGGCTTTGTTTGCTGATTAAAAAGTCTGTGAATTGGTGTTAGAAATTGGGTTTCTGGTTGGCAGAGGTATGCACCCTATCCAAGCGCGAACCACAATCCTAGTCAGGGCGAGCCAGATACACACTAAAAGATAACTTGTGACCACCCTCTGGTAGCTTGGTATAGATCTGTCAGGCTTATCTAAGGAGGCGATGTATAAACTATTTGTGCAATACAACACACAGTAACACAATGAAAACTACACAAAAAGACGCCTCACTGATTTAGAAAAATAGCCAATAATTTTATAAATAAATCAAGACCAAATAACAAAAATCCAATAAGTAGAAGTTGAGTTATTAATTTTTTAGGAATAAAAGGGTTTCTTGCGACTAGAAGCAAAAAGCGCCTATGGGCGTTATCTGGTTGCTCTTGACCGGAACTAAGTCAACAGTTCAAGCTGACCGCGACGGACCGCAGGTCAGGGACAAAAGCCACGCAGGCCCAGCTAACAGACTATCTTGATTGCAACAGTGAGATGCAGACGAGCCATGTGTCAATGTCAAGCCCATTTTCGAGGTAATGCGTCGATTTTCTCCACGCAGCAATGAAGATGCGTCACTTCCGAAAATGAAGCACCGAGCAGAGGTACTTCATTTAATTATTTAAAGCACTTATAAAGTGCACTATCACCTAGCAGGTATCCTGGTGCTGACGGTTTATGTATAAACAAAGTGCATACTGTTTTCATGGGGGGGGGGGGTAAGTGTAATCCTAGAATTACGCAGGGAATAGCCAGGTTTTTAGTCCTTTTCCTAAGTGTAATAGCTCAGTTGAAGACCTTAGAGCGGCAGGGGGCTTGAACCAGAGCTCAGCTGCTCTGACCAGAAAGGTTTGACTTCCATGTCTTTTCATGCAGAATTTTGCAATGCAAATAAGATTTGCTATTGCAGAACAGAGGCACCTTCCTAAAGCATACCTTTTAGTCCTTTTTGTAGGGATAATGAACCCTTTCCCTGGAGTATTTTCAAAACTATGCTCAGGGATTTGAATGATATTCTCTCTCTGCTTTATTGGAAGCTATTGCAAATCTTTCATGACACATGAAGCAGATTATCTCCTTTGCTAATTCAAAGCCAACTTTGCGGCTGAGGCTTGCACTTACTGCAATCTCTAGTAGACTTTCTGGTACTCTGAGTAGCAGTGTGTTACAATAGTCAAGCCTGCTAAGAATAATGCTTCTCGCAATCAGAGTCTTAGCATCCAGGGTCAACATTGGTAGAAGATTCCTAAAACCTTGGAGAAGGGCAAAACCATACCTGGGGGGGACTACTCCACTTGCCAGTCAGTACGCCTGTAACTCCGCTCACCGCGCTTGCATTCTACCGCTCTCCCCCACCGCCGCAGTTGCCATCGCGGTTGCAGAGAGGGGGGAGCGAAGGGGGCAAACTACAATTCCCAGCATCCCTTGCTGGGAGGACAGACGGGACGCCCACACCAGCGCCACTTTCCCGCGCCCGGAGGCGCATATAGGTGCGGTGCTCCTGCTGAGGAGCGGGGGACTATTCCACTTGCCAGTCAGTACGCCTGTAACTCCGCTCACCGCACCTGCATTCTACCGCTCTCCCCCACCGCCTGCAGTTGCCATCGCGGTTGCAGAGAGGGGGGAGCGAAGGGGGCAAACTACAATTCCCAGCATCCCTTGCTGGGAGGACAGACGGGACGCCCACACCAGCGCCACTTTCCCGCACCCGGAGGCGCATATAGACGCGGTGCTCCTGCTGAGGAGTGGGGGACTATTCCACTTGCCAGTCAGTACTCCTTTGACTCCGCTCACCGCGCCTGCATTCTACCGCTCTCCCCCACCGCCGCAGTTGCCATCGCGGTTGCAGAGAGGGGGGAGCGAAGGGGGCAAACTACAATTCCCAGCATCCCTTGCTGGGAGGACAGACGGGACGCCCACACCCGCGCCACTTTCCCGCGCCCGGAGGCGCATATAGATGCGGTGCTCCTGCTGAGGAGCGGGGGACTATTCCACTTGCCAGTCAGTACGCCTGTAACTCCGCTCACCGCTCCTGCATTCTACCGCTCTCCCCCACCGCCGCAGTTGCCATCGCGGTTGCAGAGAGGGGGGAGCGAAGGGGGCAAACTACAATTCCCAGCATCCCTTGCTGGGAGGACAGACGGGACGCCCACACCAGCGCCACTTTCCCGCGCCCGGAGGCGCATATAGACGCGGTGCTCCTCCCGCGTTGTGGGACACGCGCGGGCGGCGCCGGGCTGAGCCCGGGCAGAGGGCGGGCCGTCTGTGGCCGTCCGGGGCCAGAGGAGGCCGGGACGGGCCACCCCCCTTGGCCTTCAAAGAGGAGGTAAAGCCACTGATTAAACCATTCCACTGACTATCACATCTGGCTAGATACTGTTACCCATACCTATAAGGGAGTAGTTACATAATATATCCCCCTGGTTGAACTTATGCCCTAAGATTCAAGACGGGCATGCTATCGTCAATATGGTACGAATGAACGTATAGTACAGTTGTTTGTGTTTTTTCTTTTTTATATAGCTCAGCTTAAACATACCCCTACTAGCATGGAACCCCCTTCTAAAACTTCTAGTACAGCGCCTAATCTCCCTTGGCTAGACGATTTAAACAGTATGTGTAATATCAGGTATACCCTTGTTACATCACCCAATCTGGTAACTAACGCCAGCCCGCTAGCCCGCAGCGCTAGTACACAGGGGCTTCTACCGACACCCATAAAAGTAAATGCTATAAGTACAACTCCCGTTAAGGTCACATCTGGTAAAAGGAAACATGACGGGGTTGGAGAAAGTGGGTCCCAAACCAAAACATCAAAACTGCAGAGTGTGTCATCAGATATAAACCCGCCTGTTATCACGGCTCTGTCAACCCCAGAGATGGGCAAAAAACTAGATGATCCAGCATCCTCTCCCCAATTGGTTTTACTGACCATGATTGAACAATTGATCAAAACTATTATCCTTCCCCTGATCGAAAAAATTAACACCTTGGGGGACAGACTGATGGGGATCCAGGAAATTGTTAAACTCAATCTGGCACAATCTTCCCACACTGTAACACCTAAGTGTTCACCCCATGCTGGTCTTCTTAATTCGCCCAAACAAACTATGCAAAACACAGTTCCCCCAACACAAGTAACAGTCTCCACTACTGTGTGCCCACTTGTCCCTAAAGCACCACCCATACCTGCCACAGATCGCAATGTTGAGCCTAGATTAAAAAGTACTAAGATTCCTCGTATTAATCGTCCCCCAGAGGCCGCTCCATTCGTGTCCATACTATCGGGGGTTCCTCCTCTGAAACATGGAAAATCTGAGAGAACCACCGATCTGCTAAATAAAGTCAAGTTTTGGCTATCGAAAAATAGACCCTTACCCCATAACCTTGATGGCAGGATAGTCAGCGTGAGTAGAGTGGGATGGTTGGGTCCCCTTCGAAAAGGTATCTGTGGCGACCTGGTTCTGATTAGATTTAGGAGCAGACAAGTTGTCCCCTATCTCCAGTCTTGGCAACCCCAAGAAGGTGATGGTCCTATAACAACTTGGGACCTACATGACTTTTACCCAATTGAATCATATACCCCCTTCCGGAAACAAACCGCCGATCACAAAACTAAGCTGGGTTATAGATCCTGCCCATCAAATGAGCGCAGTTTCCGCTCTTTTAATCGATTCTTTTTTCTGCAAAGCAGTTTTAAGTATAGCAACCTACCTCAATTTAACCCTTTCACGCCATATAATAACTGTCAATATTAGGCTGGTGCATACCGTGTAAATTACTCAGACAATAATAACTACTGGGTTAGCTAATTCTATTTAACCTATTGAGATTATGTTGCTTTTAAAATGTAGGTTGTTTGTTAAATTATGATTGTATTTTTTTAAACTGTATTGCATTTTATGGTTTGAAACAAAATCGAATAAAGCTTAATGATGACATACCTGACATTTTATTTACGTTGCTCTCTAAGGTTAGTTTGTTGTCAAAGGTAACTCCTAAATAGTGCAAACATTTTTGATTGCTTTACTTCGGTTTCTTTGATCAGTGGCCAGAAATTCAAAGGGATTTTAAAGAGCAGGAGAGAGGCATCAAGACCGCTTGACAACGATCAGACAAATAAGAACTCATCCAGTTAAGTACTGTCCCGCCGACCCAAATCCTGGCCAGTCTTGCCAGTAGAGTCTTGTTGCTCACCATATCAAAAGCGGCTGATAGGTTGACCAACATCAGGACCACTGTCTGGCCACTGTCCATCCTCATCTGGAGCTCGTCCATGGCCAGGAGTAGAGCAGGTCCCATACTGTGACCTGGTCTGAACCCAAACTGCTCCTCCTCCAGGAGATTTTGTTCTTCCAGGTGGCAGCAAAGTTTTTAGCTCATACAGTGTTCCAATAATTTTACTAGAAAAGGCAGAGGTGATACAGTAGCCACTAAGAACCAGGGGGTCTACATGAGAGCTTTTTTAGCTATGGGGGTCATAATAGCCTTTTTGCAGGCTTGGGGAACCATACCACCTTCCAGAGATTGATTATGTATTTTCAATATTGGAGAAAATAATTTCTCGGCCATATCCTTCCAGAGTCTATGTGGTAATGGGTCAAGGGGTGACCCAGATGTAGCAGACAGTGCTAAAACTCTGAAACTCTCCTTAATCAAGAACTTCCACCATACTAATGTGACTAGCATGGATATCTACAGGATCTTATAGGGGTATAGGGCCAGTCCTTATAGCTTCAATAATCTTTTTGATCTTGCTATAAAAAAACTGCAAGATTGTCACATAGCGCCTGTATTAGTTCTGAATCGCGATGCGCCTGGTTTCTCTACGCATTTGAGGGAATGTGTCAATCTCTTTACAATGTAGCGGGGGTAATGCATAGTTCTGATGCATTGGGCTCTCAAGGCTTTGTAGTGGTTTTGAGAGTGATGTGCTGAGTCTGCTCCTCTATCAGAGTTGATGAACCGGCTTTGCTATGCACATACTGGAGATGCACTGATTTCTCTGGTGTAAGTAGCTGAGTCCACTGCCAGTGAACCAGATACAGGAGCAGGTTACAGACTTTGATAGCACTGAGTCTCAAGCAACAGGAAGCCCTTGGAGATCACTCTGGTTGCAAAGCAAAGTCCACTTCTCCCTCAGCAGGGTAAGAGAGCAGCAGGCAGCAGCGAAGCATAGCAGAAAAGTACGTCTTCCAGATCAGCGTACGGCAGAGTGTCCGTCCTTGATGGAGCACAGCAGTTCTTCTGACAGAGTTCAGTTACAAGTTCAGAAGTGTCTGATTTGGTGTTTTCAGAGACCGAGTACTTGTACCCAGTTGTGCCTTTGAAGTGAGGGTGACCTCAAAGAAGGGTCTCTGAAGTGCACAGATTTTCTTTCTTCCTAACCCTGACTCTTGACTATCAGAAGAGGGTAATTAGCCCTTTGTGTGGAACAGGGCACTGCCTATTCCGGTGTAAGTGTCATCCCCTTACTCCCTTCCTGTCCAGGAAGAGCCATAACAATACAGATGAGTACTTAGACTCAACAACTTTCCTGTGTTCTTGGCTGTGTAGATGAATGCACAAAGTGAAGCTGTCAATCACCCCAGACATGAATTGGAGATGGACTGCAGACACACATTGCTGTAAGAACAAAGAAATGTCCACTTTGTAAAATTGGCATTGCTAAATCAGTAATGTTAACCCCAACTTTATCAGTAGAGAAGATTTATCTTTACCATTCAGAAGATATAAAATATGACACAGCACTCCTTTCTAATCAGGAATTGCAGCTTAAAAGTGTATTAAGGAATTCCCAATGTTAACCTATGAGAGAGAGGAGTAGGTCTCATTGTAGTAAAAACTAATTCAGTGGTTTTTCACTACCAGGACATGCAAAACTTACAAAGCACCCTTCCCTATGGACTACCTAGGACCTACCTTAGAGGTGACTTGTGTGTAAGAAAAGGGGAGTTTAAAGTTTGACAAAGGGTTTCAAATGCCAAGTCGAAATGGTAGTAAAACTGCACACTCAGGCTCTGCAGTGGCATGCCTGAAACAGGTTTAAAGGGCTACTTGTGGGGGAGGCAATATCAGTGCTGCAGGCTCACTAGTAGCATTTAATCTACAGGCCCTGGGTGCATGGTATACCACTTTACAAGGGATGTACACAAAATTAAATATGCCAATTGTATATACACCAGTGGTATCATGTTTAAGGATGAAGAACATGCACTTTAGCACTGTCCAGCAGTGTCATAATGCCATCAAAAAGACTTAGCAAAGCACATGCACTTTAGGACTAGTCAGCAGAGTCCTAAGGCCAACAAAAAGATTCAGCAAAAAGAGGCAGTAAGGAGGCAAAAGGTTTGAGGAAAAACCACCCTAAGGATGCCAAGTCTAACACTTGGCAGCTTTAATTTACTCAGTAGGTCCAGTGTACTCATGACAACAATAAGAGACAGGGGTTGTGCACACGCTGCAGCAATGAAAGCGATGCTTTTGATATAAAGTGCAAAATGCGTGGCTGAAGAAATTGGTGAACTATAAAGCATAACAGAAACAGTCACATATTAAATCAAGCATTGGTAAAGCCAAAAGCTTGCAAATGTTTGTTGACAGTGACATGGGAACACATAGGCCAAGAGGTATGCATGTACATAACCACCAATCTTGAAACTGTCTCGTCATAAAAGAAAGCCTGTTTCAGGACAGGGCAAGCATCGATGTGCATGCATGCACCAAAGAATAAAAGTGATGGGTAGTGATGCATGAATTAATCTCAACCACTCGTAATTACTTGGAGCCACATTTCAGGCCATCAATATTCTGCACACAGTGCCATCTTAGTTTGGCCCAAACGAAATCCAAATCAATCTTGACCTTGCACCAACAGGAGCAGTCCAGCCTGAACTGTCTGATCAGTACCTCCCAGAACCGGAACACAAGCAACCCGACACTGAATGGACCTCATTGGAGCACTTCAGTCAGGTATAGCTTGGTTCCGATGGCACAGTGAGCCTGGGTCCCATGCCTGGGCATATGCTTCACATTTAGGGAATCGCATTGAAGTATGCAAAAAATGATGAGTGAAATAATTTGATTAATCTCAGACACTGGTTATTACTTAGAACCATATTTCAGTCCATCACTATTTTGCATATCAAGTCACCTCAGTTTGGACCCTGCCATATGCAAATCAGTCTTAGCCCAGCTCCGATAGGAGCAGTGTGTTCATGCTTGCGTCATGATTCAGGTGCCTTCATGTATCGTGACGCATTTGTGTGCAGGTGGCAATATGTATGGCAGCCATTTTTAACTTACCATTCAAATATGGTGGACTGTTATGTTAGAATGATAAACTAAAATGTAAAAAATAAAAGTGTGCACAAAGAGCAAAAAAAGCAAACAGCCTTACAGCACTTTGCAGCTGCCAGGCCTTAAAAAAAGTAAACTACTTTTTAAAAATGAAAAAATAAAAAAATTAAAGTTAAGAAAATTTCTAAAAACATTTTTTTAAATTGGACACTTTGTCAGATTGCAATAGGGGGTATCATGGAGTGGGGCGAGCAAAACGTTAGCACAGGCGAATGACAGTCAATAAAGATGCAAAAGGTGGGAAAGCAAGAAAACTCATGTCCTCCAATGAAGTGCTTAATAGCGAAAACGAAAGAGGTCCCTTAAGTATGCCATGGAAGGATACAACTCATCCTGTCAGAACACTGTGAGACCGAAATGATCCTAAGAGGAGCAAACAGAAGAATAGGTAGGAAAGCAGCAATTAATAGTGTATGTATTAGAAACCAGAAGTGAATATAGATTTAACCACGTGATGCAGGGCATTACACTATAAGTTGCTTTAATAGTTAAGTACAGATAAAACAGTTGAAAGCTAAAGCTAACCTTTCCAGTTAAAGCCATTTATTTTCGAAGGAATGCAGCTTAACTCATGAAAGTCATGCATAACAATGGTCCACTCCAATTAAGATGTGATATTGAGTGAGCAGGGCCTTCCCAAACAATGTGGAGAAGGTGCAGTGCATCTTTAACATGAGCCAGCATGCTCATGAATCAAATGGTGGTGGATGGTATTAATTAGATAAAATAGGCAAGCAAAACAATACAAAAGCAAAGAAGGTTGGATGAACCCATGCAAAGCATTAAACTTGACAGAATTAAAGGTGGATTCAAAAGGACAAGGCCTTGCCCTGTCGATTTGGTTAGAATCCTGGTCACTACCTCACTTTTATGTTTAACATTCAGCATTACACTCTGGTTGCCTCCCCACATGTGCATGAGAGACCATCATTGTTGACATGGATTGATCTCACAAGCAAAAGCAAATACACTTACCCCCTTGCTCCAGGCTTTTATCATGGCCTGCTTACCAAGTAGTTCCCTGTCAGCTTACCCCTTTGTTATTGCTGGAACTGCAAAGACCAGTGGAGAAATACTTGTCCTCACATATGTTCTCTCAACACTATAGGGGTACTGCTACTACACTCTTGCCCTTCCTTGTCACCTCCCAAATTCAGTCCTCTGTCCATCTCTCTTACCTGTCAAGTTTCTTTCTCTACCTGTTATTATCTCCAATCCCCTTGTACATTAAGTTTCCTGAACAATGCTTTACCTCACCCAATTGTCAGTCGAAGCACTTTCTTTGCCTAGACCAAAAAATGCATTTCCATCAACCAGTTAGCAGGGGCCAACAATAAGGCAGCAAGGTGGTGCCACTCCACATCTACACATGTAGCAGGCCTTTTAGGTGATATAAAGTACCAGTCTTATGAATATAGGTGATGAATGTGCAAATATGTGGTGTTGCTTTTAAGGTAGGAATACCCAGTCAACATATCTAAGACCCCATCATTGAAGTAAGTGAAAAACAGAGAGATAAAAAAACACCCCAGCTGACCCAAAGATTAGCTGAGTCCTGTGCTTTGGAGATGAATGCCAACACTGTTAGGATGCTTTTGAATAGGGCTTGAGATCCCAACACTACAGAATCAGCACTGTTGATTGCGCGGAAGAGATTCGCAATCAGGTAAATCAGAGAGGCAGGGCTTCACTAATTTTACTCGATCTCTCAGCCGCTTTTGATACGGTAAATCATACAGTACTTGTCAGTAGTCTGGAGAGAATCGGGATAAGGTGTGCAGTCAGAACAAATGGTCTCTTTTGCTGACTTTTCTTCTGATCCGTTCTCGCTTCCATACGGGATGCCACAAGGCTCATCCATTTTGCCCACCTTGTTTAACATCTCTGCCACCCTTTTGATAAAACTAATTTGTTCTTTTGGATTTTCAGCTGGGTCCTATGCCAGTGGCACGCAAATGGTGGAAGCTGTGTCATCAGACATTGAGGAAACTGCAAGCAAGTTCAAAAACTGTCTAAAAAATATCATCATCTGGATGCAGGAAAATAGTTTGAAAATGAATTCAGATAAGACAGAGGTGATCATCTTTGGTGCTGATACCTCTATTTGGAACAGGTCCTGGTGGCCTACCAACCTCGGTTGTGTTCTTGCCCTGTGCAGAAGGTGAAAAACCTTGGGGTTCTATTTGATAAACAACTGTTGTTTACATGCCATCATCTTGGACACCCTTCTCTGGGATTTTTGCTAAGTATTTTATGTTATTTCATGATAAAGTCTATTACAACTGAAGGCTTGAGATGGGATATTGATGAGAAGAGTGGACAGAACTACCTACATTCAGAAACAAGCATTGGAAAGCCGACTAGTATTGCTTTTTATTTGCCTTTATTTACTTTGCCAATGCTTTTAAAATTGTGCCAACGTTGCAAAAGCCCACATCTGCTGCAGCAATCTTTGAAATGTATTTTTATACTTCCAAAAGGGTAGTTACCTTGTGTGTAAATCAGCCGCGGTTGGTAGTGGGAGTACCTGCCGGGCGGTGATGTGGGGAGGGGGAGGGGCAGGGTGGGGGGTGGTAAACTATGGATTACAGAGGTTTACAGGTAAGTAAACATATAAATGAATAAAACGAATTTCGTTGACTGCACTGCATCCCCAAAGGCGATGCAGTGCATGCAACAAAATTCGTTTTATTTATTTATATGTTTACTTACCTGTAAACCTCCGTAATCCATAGTTTACTACTCATCAGCCTGCCTCTCCCCCTCCCCATGTCACCGTCTGGCAGGTACTCTCACTACCGACCGCAGCTGGTGTAAATTCAACTTGGCGACCTCTCCTAAAAGCATAGAAAATACCCTTCGACCTTCTTGGAAGTATAATATTAACATACAAAGAAAGCCAGATATTATTTTCTATGATTTGAGTTGCCTACCATGTTGCATTATGATCGCCATTTTAGACTTACAAAAAATACCATTTTAAAATGGCGGCTGCTAGCAGTAGCTTTGCCACTGCTGGCTCAATTTCTGCAGCATTGGAATTACTAGTTGCGGAGAGCAGAGAGCGGTGGCCAAGAGGTGGGAGAACAGAGAGCGGGGAGACAGAGACAGACACTGAGCCCCAACTGGCTTGGTGTCAGAGTGAGAAAGAGCAGGGAATCCCAATGCAGTGTAGGAGGGCCGTGGATGATGATTCAGTGGGAGTGATGAGCTTCCAACCCTTGGCGTTGAGTTCTGTTTTCACTGCTAACTCAGTTTTAAGAAACATTGGCAAAGCCAATTGTGTATATCAGAGAAGTCCAGCAGAGAGGTGGGAAAAAAGACAGCGAGGGGAAGAGATGCTGAGTTTCACCAGTGCTCGGTGTCAGAGTGAGAAGGAATAGAGGCAGCACTACCGGCAGAGGATGGCTAGGGGTAGAAATGCTCAGCCTACAATCCATGGAGTTGAGGTCTGAGATCACTGCTCAGATTCTATGCCTTGGTGATGGGGAAACTGTGGGGCATATTTACAAGCCCCTATCGCCACCACAATGTTACTTTTCTCGACATTGTGCTGATGATAGGGGCTTTGTTTTATCCACAAGGTGCTGTGAAGCCTCTTAATGTGACTTGATACCGCCTTCTGAATAAGGCACCCTTTCACGCTATACTTAGCGTAAAAGGGGTGGGTAATTGGTGTTGCGTGGGTGTTCCATCACAACACCCATTGAGTTCAACGCTGCCCCATATTTACAAGGGAGGCATAAATATAGGGCAGCGCCAAAATAAAGACCAGGGAAAACCTGGTTAACCTGGTACAATGAAGAGAAATGTTTAATATCTCCTTATTTTAGCTGTTTCTATGTGTGCTGTGTTATGCAGCACACATAGAAACAGCAAATTGCCATAAATTATTGTTTATGTGCAGAAAGGTGTCTTTTCCTGCACATAAACAATAATAAAAAAATGACGTTTTACAACTTCTGTTCTTGTACAAAGGAAATTCCATATGTTTGCTAACCTTGAAGAAGCACAGGAAGCTTCTTCATAAAATCACTGTGGGAAAATGGAGAGTTAAGTCTGGCTGTTATCATTATTGTTTCTGTTATGAGGAGGAGGGAAGAAGGAAGGAGGAAAGAAGGTGGAAAGGAGAAAGTATGTTTTATTTTTCTCGTGAAGATTAAGGGAGGGGCAGGGTCACTAGGGGTGCAATAACAGGCACCCAGTTTGGGGGCAAGTCGTTGGGAGAGGGCATGGGGTGTGGTGGGCTATTTCCCATTTACTGGGGTTTACGGGGAGGGTGGCAAGGTAGTGGGCGATGGGGTGTTGGAAGGGGTAAGTGTGGGGACTTCTTCATGGTAAAATGTAAGGCTTGTTGCTAGGATGGAATGTTGTTCTTTGAAGTGAGGGAGCTGAGACTGTGGAGCTGGAGGAGTAAGCTGGAGGTACTGATACCTATGTACTACCAATAAAGATAACCAACTTTACTTCTGTGTTGGAGAGATCTTTACATTGGCGACAAGGGAACCAGTCTGCACAGGGGACAGACATCTTGTACCTCCACCCCTGGAAGAGACCTATTCCTGGTATACACTTCAAATTCTACAAGGCCCCATCAATTCACTAGATAATTCAAGATACAGAGTAGCTGGTATGTACTTAGTATCTAACGAGTATCCATTATTTCTATGTTTCCTTACTACTCTTACCAGCACTTCTGACTAAATTTCCTAGCTAGAGCACAGCACTACCTTGCACCTGCTCCTACTCAAAGCTTCAACGAGCTATTGTCAGCTGTTAAGACTGTGTGCTTTCTACATTGGGATTGCTTTCTACATTGGGATGATGTTTATTACGTGTTCTACAATTCGCTGCACTCTCAAGACTTGACCTGCGGCTGTCAACATTGTGACTACACTACTGCTCTTTCTATTGCGCTATTTCTGTTGTGAGGGACTGCCTGCTGTTACTGCCACCTTTATTACATTTTTGTACATTTCTGCAATCTGCCGATATTCAAAGTTATGCCATAGTGGTTTAATACCGTAATACCATTTGAAGACAGCACACAAGTCCTCACGCAAAAACCTGCATTTTCTGAAAGTGCCTCAGCAGTTTTCAAACTGCACTGCGCATGCATACGCGTATCATAGCAACGTGGCAGCCATTTTAGGAAGTTGGGACAACTTCCTGATGAGTGTGCCCAACTTCCTCTAGAAACCTACGTTCAACACACACGGCTGCCATTTTAGCAAAGTAAGGAAGCTTCAAAACGCCTTGACGCCCGTTGGGCAAAGTTGCGCGTTATAAGTTGTTTTTCATTCATTCATTCATTTTTCATTCATTCAAAACAAGTAATTCAAATTTCTCCACAAGCTTTATTGTTTTTCAAATCAGAAGCCGACCATTTTAAGGAATACATTAATTTTCAGCAATTCTCCACCAACATGAACCCTTTGCAGAACATTGACAGTAATTTATTCTTTTAAATTGTTATTTTTATTAACATGGTTTTTTTTCCGGTGACCTTTAACTTGCCAACTTTATCTGCTCCATACAAAATATTTTGGTATTCTTCACTTTCATATATTTTCTGATGGCTGATCAAGGGCTAGCAGCTCCTCCCTCTTTTCTTTCTACCCCTGGTGAACCTTCCATTCCCTGGAAAGAGTGGAAAAAGATTTTCTTAACCTATATTTTAGCAACCGGTGCAGATAAATACGGTCCTGTTTGCAAACAAGCTATTCTGCTCCACCATTTAAGTGTTGAGGGAAGTCATCTGTATGAGAATCTACCGGAAAACTCTCTAGGTATTGGTGATGGACATCCAAGTAATGTTTATGACATGAGCATGCAAATGTTGGAAAAGAGGTTTGTCGCTAAGGTTAATACAGTGCTAGAAAGACATACATTTTTTTGTCATGCACAAAAGGTAGACAAAGACATCGCAACTTATGTTGCTGCATTAAGGGGACTTTCTTTGACTTGTCAATTTGAAGGTTTGGGAGATTCACTTATACATGATCAGATTGTCAGATACACTAAAAATAAAAGGGTGCATTAAAAATTACTTATTTAGGACTCTACGTTGGAAGAAGCAATACAAATATCTAAAGGTCTTGAACATACTGACTTATGGATAAAAGACATGGATAAATGCACCAATTCAATAGTGTTGAAGGATGTGCTGTCAATAGATTTAGAATCAAAAGATTTGAATTCTAAAGGATCACAAATCCATGCATTTGTCGATGAAACTAAAGTTGTAAAATATATGGGGAAGTTACAACCTAAATCCTTCAATAAGCCCACTGAATTTTTCCGATCTGATAATATAGTTCCACAGACCACTACATGTGCTTTCAAGTGTTACCGGTGTGGTGCTCCTGGGCATATTGCTTCTAGTACTAAGTGTATGGCTAGAAATGCAATCTGTAGAGTGTGTGGCAAGAGGGGAGACATTGCTAAAGCCAAAACTCAGTATGTACATGAAATTGATGATACCTGTGAAAATGTTCATGAACTCATGTTGTGTATTGAGGGTTCCTCTATTCCTGATGGAGTGTGTTTTGGAACTGTGTGTGATGTCGATATCACTACTGAAAGCACGGATAAACTAGAAAAACCACACTGGATCATAAGTTTTGATATGAAGTATGTTAGAATGTTTAATGACTCAGGAAGTTTATATACATTGTTATCTAAGGATATGTATCTTAAGACATGGGGTAATGCGAGGGGTCTGGTCTCTTGGGATATGCCCGACATTAAAGCTGTAGGGTATGGGGGTAAAACCATAGACGTTTTAGGGCTAAAGTGGATGATAATAAGTTTTGCAGGGAAAAAAAGTCTATGGGCGAATGTATCTAATAAAACAGGGTTCCAACTTATTAGGTTGGTGCCATCAAAAAAAATTAGGAATTATGCTTAACCCCAATGCAGCTAACCAGTTAAATCCTCACCTGTCCATAATGTCTATAATTATGAAACAGGTGTTATGGAAACGAAATTCCAACGTTTTCTCTGATAAGTTGGGAAAGCTTGTACATTTTTCTCATAATATTATTTTTAAAACAAATGCAGTGCCAGTTGTCCATAGGGTGAAGAATATGTTTCATTTGATGAGAGGTCCTCTTAAAGATGAGCTCAACATGCTATTACAGCATGACATTATTGAACCAATTGAGGCCTCAGAGTGGCAAGCACCCATTGTAGTTGCGCCCAAGGATGGAGGGAACAAGATTCGTTTGTGTGTTAACTTGTGTGATCTGACCAGAAACATTTGGGTCGACAGGCAACCACTACCTAATATTTCTGAAATGCTAACTGCCATGGGTGGAGGAGTGATTTTCTGTGTGATTGATATGTCTGCGGCTTATCACCAGATTGATCTTGACGAAGAATCAAGACACCTTACCTTGTTTGTAACACCGCTGGGTGCATTTCGCTATTGTAGGATGCCATTTGGTTTGGCATCTGCCTCAGCGGTGTTTCATAGAATTATGCAACATATTTTTGGTGATATTAAAAATGTTTTATGCTTTCAGGATGATGTGCTAATAGTAGACAAATATAGTGAACATCATGACAAGGTATTGAATGAGGTCTTAAAACGTATGGAAAGTCATGGATTGACTATAAAAAGAGAAAAAGGTCAATTGGAGAGAAATTGTGTGACCTATTTGGGACACGAGATATCCAAGACAGGGATAAAGCCAAAAAAAGTATTGTTTCAGCTATTAATGATGCTCCTACTACTCTCAACAAAGACCAGTTGAAATCTTTCCTGTGATTAGCTGAATACTGTTCTAAATTCATAAATGGTTTCACAGAGATAGTAGAACCATTGAGATTGTTAATGAAGAATGGCGTTGCATTTGAGTGGAATGGCATTTGTGATAAAGCGTTCAAAGGTGTGAAAAGTGGTATTCTCCATGCACCCACATTTTAATGGTAATGCTAGAACTTTCATCACTACTGACACCAGTCCTGTAGGAATTGAAGCGGTTTCATCTCAAGTGCATGATGGAGTGGAAAGAATGATCAGATTTGCATCTAAAAGACTTCAGGGAGCGGAAGTCTCATATTCTGTAATTGAAAAGGAGGCTCTAGCATGCTGTTGGGGCATTAAACATTTGCAATATTTTATCTGGGGTTTACCTTTTAAGGTCCGTACTGACCACAAGCCTCTAGTGCATTTGTTTAAAGGAGGTAGAGGGCAGGAAGGTAATGTGACTCCCAGGATTTCCAGGTGGATATTATCTGTGATTGAGTACAATTTTGAAATGGAGTACATGAAGGGTTTGAAGAATGTGGTAGATGATTAGTTATCTAGAATTCCAGTGGATGTTGTTGAAGAGGATTTGGATGATGGAGTGGATGTGATCAGATGTAGTGAAGAACAAGCCTTTGATAAGGAAGAGTGGAACAGTGCTATGTTGAATGATGAGATATTGCAACAGGTTATGAATTGTGTGTCGGGAGGATGGAGTGAAGGTTATTGCGTAGATGTTCATTTCAGGAGTTATTGCCATGTTGAGACTGAATTGAGCGTAAGTGAATTGAGCGTAAGTGAAGGAAAGTTTTGGAGAAGGAATAAATTGGTGCCACCGGCTAAACTTAGAAGTAAGATAATGAACATAGCTCATGAAGGGCACTTGGGCAGGAACATGACAAAGAGGCGTGTCCGGGAGCCGGTCTGGTGGCTAGGGATAGACAGTGACATAGAGGAGGTTGTGAAGGAGTGTTATGCATGTGCAAGGAGCGACAAAACAAAAGTTTTGAGACAACCTCCCCTTGCTTGTCTGGAATTTCACAAGCATCCATGGGAGAGGGTAGCAATTGATTTTCTTGGTTCCATTTCCAAGCTTGGATCTCGTAGTAAGTTTTTAATGGTCCTTGTGGAATACCATTTTAAATGGTTTGTTGTTGAATCTACTGTCTGTATTGAAACTGAAAAAGTAATCGGATTCATGGAGAGAGTATTCATGTATGAAGGAATACCTAAAACATTAGTATCGGACATGGAGTCCAGCTGGTCTCTAAAGGACTGAAAGAGTTTCTATGTAAATTGGGAGTTGATCATGAGATGGTTGCCATGTTCAGGCCCCAGGCAAATGGTTTGGTTGAGGGAATTAACTGCTTGTTAATGGATAATATTCAGCTCTCAATAGCAAATAGATTATCATGGGCCGAGGAACTTAAGAAATTGGAGTGGTCGTATAGAGTGACGCCAAATTCTATATCAGGAGATTCCCCATTCGTCTCTCTCAATGGACATGAGCCATGAGTGAAAGAAGTTCCTGGATGGCTTAAAAACAAAGAATGTGTGTGGGTGAATAGTGCCGCAGTGGAAGATGGTGTGGTGAAACAACAAAAAGTTGCTACAAATTATTATAACATAAAAATAGGAGTCAAAGATTCCGATATAAAAGAGGGTGATTGGGTTGTGATAAGGAGAGGAGGAATAGGCATCAAAGGAGAGAGTAAATTTACGCAACCTATGCAAGTGAAAGCAGTGAAGAAAACTGTTCTTATTTTAGCAGATGGATCTGCTTGGAGTAGTGGCAATGGTCTAAATGCCACGCTCCTTAAGTAGTTTACATGATTAATGTTCTTCTGCACATTCCTTGAGTAGGAATGTTTTCCATTATGCTATTTTTTATTTTTTTATTATTTCATGTAAAGGGGAGATATATGGGGACTTCTTCATGGTAGAATGTAAGGCTTGTTGCTAGGATGCAATGTTGTTCTTTGAAGTGAGGGAGTTGGGACTGTGGAGCGGGAGGAGCAAGCTGGAGGTACTGATACCTATGTACTACCAATAAAGATTACCAACTTTACTTCTGTGTTGGAGACATCTTTACAGTAAGTAAAGGAAAATATGAACAGGAAAATAGTGCAGATCACAAGATATGTCCACAGGGGAGCAGGAAATTGCAGGGACCGGTTTTGAGGGGTGTCGATGGGAAATATTGGCTTAAAATAGTGGAAAAAATGTGGGAGGCCAACCAAGATGGAAACAAAGATGCAGAACATAAAAATGGTTACGTGTAATGTTAATGGATTACTGAGCCTGTGGAAATATAACATTCTTACAAGAAACACATCTCAGGTCCGACATCCCTAAGATATCACTTCCCAAGAAATATGCGCAGGTGTATTTTTCAACTGCTAATTTAGTGGTTAGTGGAGTAGGGATTTTAATATCTTACACACTGGATTGGCAGGAAACAGTAGATGGCTTTGGGTAAAAGTAAAGCTTGAGGAAGCAATGCTGAATCTGGTTAATTATTACGGCCCTATAGAGGACGATACTGCAGCACTCGAGCAAATTTATCAATCAGCAGCACGAATGGAAGGCATACTAATTCTGGGTGGTGATTTTAACTTTATTCAAAATCTGGCACTAGACACATCAAATAAGGCAAAACGACAGTTAAAGCATAAAACTGCAAAACTAATAAGTAGTGTGTCAAAAGATTTCTCCTTAATAGATCCTTGGAGACTAGGGCATCCTGGCTTCTTGCAATTTACCCGCTACTTTGCAAGATTTATATCATCATCCTGATGGGATTTATTTTAGTGGATAAGTTGTTTGCCAACGGTCCAGCGGAAATACTGGCCAACTCATTTTCGGATTACTCTCTAGTTTCATTTAAATTAAGGTTAGGAGCCACTTCAAAAAAGAGGCCTAGATGGCAGTTTGACAAATCTCTATTACAAGATACTACCTGGGTGACAGAAACTAGGATGTTTATCAACAAATTTTTCCAGCTCAATGTTAATACTGCCCCAATGTTTATGGTTTGGGAGGCATTCAAAGCTACTGTTAGAGGCCAGGCGAGATAAATAATTTACATAAACAAAAGATTCTGGAACGACAGACTGCCGTGGAGAAGGCTAAACAAAATGCAACCCTAACAAATGCAGCAGAGCCCATCATGAGAGCACAACAGCAAAAATTAGCTAAAGGTAAGGAGCAATAGAAGGATTTTATTTTGGTAGAGGAAATTACAGGAAGTAAGGCCTACCAATAAAAGCTTTATAAGGAAAGCCAGCAGATTGGCAGATTCCTGGCTTGATCCACTAAAATTCAGAAAGTGGCTCAATTAACCAGGCAAGTAAGAAACCCATCTACTGGCATGTTAGAAGATGACAAACAGGTAATCTCTGAGGTGTTTCTTGAACATTTTAATCAAATATATGCAGAAACACAGGCGCTAGATGAGGCAGAATTGACAGGTTATTTTGAATTACTGGAGCTACCACAGGTATCACAGCAGCTCTCGGAAACATTAAATGGCCCAATAGGAATCTCAGAAACTCTCTCAGTATTAAAAAGCATGCCCAATGCTAAGGCTAGTGGAGTAGACGGGATCCCAGCAGACGTTTATAAGGTATTTCAAGAAGAACTACTTCCCTTTCAAGCAAAACTGTTCAATCAAATTAAGGATGGTGTAGACATGCTCAAAAGTTTTAAAGAATCAGTGCTAGTAGTCTTCCTTAAAAAGGATAAAGATCCCTGAGACCTCAACTCCTACTGCCCTATTAGTTTGTTAAATACGGACTACAAATTGCTCATGAGAATCTGGGCAAGAAGGATAGGCCCATGTGCACAACAGGTGGTTCATATTGAACAAAATGGTTTATTCCAGGACGGTAATGGCATCTAACATGTATTTTTTAATACAAGGCATTGATTATTTCTCCACCAACAAGATTAATGCAGTGATTATGATGATGGGCGCCGAGAAGGCTTTTGATTTAGTAGATTGGAGTGCTTTATTTTTTATTCTGGATAAGTTTGGTTTTCCGTTACAATTTCTACAGATGCTAAAATATTGATATAGTAACGCGGAAGCCAGAATTATCATCAACGGATCAGAAGCCCGTAAGGTAAATATCAAGCGTGGCACTCGGCAAGGATGTCCGTTGTCCCCCCTTCTGTTTTCTTTGTTTATTGAACCCCTAGCTGTTAAAATTCAGAACAGTTTAATGAATTTTGCCCCCATGGAGGGGATGGCAAAAATCAAGCTATATGTGGATGATATTATTTTATATCTCAAGGCGGGGGTGGGTCTAATGTACTGAATGCACCCGACGAAATTCAGAAATGTACACAGGTTAGGGGATATAAAGTGAATCAAGCAAAAACTAAAATTCTTACATTTAGCTCGATCCCTTTGGATATTCTGGCTTCCATTCACCTAAGGCCACCTGATCCAGGTACATATTTGGGATACATGTTACAAACAATTTTGGGCAACTCTTCTCCTTGAAATTATAATAGCATGCTCACAAAAGTGAAGAATTATTAGATAAATGGTCTCTGCTTCACTTATCATTAATAGGGCAGATTTCTATGGTTAACATTTCCCAAAAAGACCAGATACTAGGTGATACTGACATTAGCTGAAAGAACTCCGCTTTTTTTTTAAATCACAAGATATTCCAGAATTTCATGCTGATATCCCTAATTATGACTGTGCAAAAGGAGGTCTTATATAGCCTAGAGGGCTTTACCAAGCATGGCAAGAACTAGGTTTTGGTCAGCTCAGGGATTTTTATAACCACAAGACATTAATCACTTGGGAAACGGTTCAATTGTAAGCTTGCAGATTAACTACCTCCCTCCCCTTGAGTTTTCTTTAGTTAGTTAATTTTCTCAAAAATAATTATTCAATGATGGGGAGGCGGCACCTCAAATCGCCAGGCAGATGGCAAATAAACATGTAGGGGTAGGATGCTGGTATTGGCTATTACATCAAAAGGCCCATATCAAAGATATTTTGACAAAAGAGCTCCAGAAAATTCAAGTAGAGACGGGGTGCAACTTTAATGTGAAAGAATGGCAACAGCTCAGTGAGCTAGCAAATAAAGCTTTCAGAGGTGCTAATTTTAAGATAATTTTTTTTATCTAGATGGTTAGCATATTACACACCCCAGAGATTTCATAAAATGTATCAAAAGACACGAACCAATACTTTGGATGTAACAAACAGGGCGATGGAGGACGGGTGCACATATTTTACGAATGTAATAACAACAATTCTGGTAAAAGGTTTTTGCCAAGATTTCTCTATTTATTCAGAGCTATCTGGAAGAATTTCTCTACCTATGGTGTTGCAGAGGAAAGGAGATTATAAGAGTTGGGTGCCCTATAGGAGCCAATTTCTGTATTTTTACATAGCTGATGTTAGCCATGTTAGCACTCTCAATAATTCTCGATATTTGTTTTGCGAAATGTGATGAAGGTATCGTTCAGATATTAGTTAAACTCAGTACTTTATTTAAGAATAATCGCTGCTACCAGCAAAATGCACTTTAGATAGTTTGTGACCTTCTTTGTTTACTAGGACACCGCCACACAGCACTTCCTTTAGGGTTTGAAGTATATTTGCAGCTGATCTTATATGCACTTTAAATAGATTGTACGTCAGTTTGATGCAGCTATTCTAGAGCATAGTTGTTAGTAACAATTAGGCACGGACATGTGGATTTGTGGGAAATCATTGGGAGTAAGCTTGAGCATCGACCATAGTTTAATACAGATTATTGAGAACTATGTAATATATTCTCTATATTATATTTTCTATTGAGTATTTTTATAGTTGTTATTAATTCAGATTTGCCAATGCATCTAAATGGAATACAGTGTTGTTATAAATTGGATAACTGTTACTTGTGCCTCTTGTTATTTTTTCTGTGTTGCCATGTAGTATGTCTGCTTGCTCTCGTTTGTTTGTTTTTCTGTTCTAAATAAAAAATGAAAAAAAAAAAAAGTTTTACAACTCTATGTGTACTGCACTAAGCAGCACACCTAGAAGTTTCAAAACACCATTTCAGATTATGTGCAGGAAGGGAGACCTGTACATAAAGAATCTTCCACTCAATCAATCAATCAAATTATCTTTATTCGGTTTTCATAATATGTAGAAAAACCATAAAAGTACATATAAAAGTCAGTATCTTACAATAAATACAATCAACACAAAACATAAAATACATTTGCGAATTCATCAATTATTTAGGCATTAGGTGGATAAAAACATATCCGATCAAGTTAAAATATCTATATGCCAAAGATTAACCAAGATTGGGAGGATGATTAACAAAAAACTTCAAAAAACAGGCTATAGATTTAGCATATAGTTCATTTTCCAAGAATTGGAGCACTAGAAAAGCTGGATGACAGCCTCGTAAACCTATAGATCTCAATAAGGGGACAATCCATCGTCTGCATGGTGTTATGTAAAATTTGCAGAAAAACAGTATGTGGATTGAGGATTGTGAAGAAATAGTGTCACACGGACAAGCAGATAAATTCATAGACCAATCATTCCGTTGAGGGAAGGAAATTAGATGATGGAAAATATTAAATCTAAAACGAGTCAGCAGAAATTTTTCATACGGGTTCAGATTGTATGTTAAATACGGTTGTACAGTAAAGGAAGTCTGAATAGATAACAAGTGCTGGACTGAACTTTTTCCTATCTCATTGACAAGACGTAACTGCCCTAAGTGCATTAAGCATAGCTTTTTTAGTACTTTTCTCGGCATCTCATATATAGTTAATGGGTTAGTGAAATATCTCTCAAGGCCTAGGTCGGCAAAGAATGTTTTCACGAAGGCTAGCCATCTGATCTTATCCATGTTATCAAGTGTCAGACAGTCCTGAACAAGGCCTCGTATTAACTCACACTAGTCCGTGGACCAGATCCGATGCCATAACATAATCGGTTGAATTCTCACAATATCCTATATTTAGTCCAGCCCTAGATCTAAGTGACACCCATATGTCGAAGTGCTCTTGGGAACTGCGACCAGCGACCTTGCCGAGAGAATCTAAAAGTGAAATGAGTCGATAGCATGTTGGACTGTGTCGGTCGCCCTTTTTAAAGATCGGTACTAAAATTTATGTAGACCAAGATTCAACTAATCTGACATTTTTAGCGGCTTTAAGCACTCTTGTGAGAATGGGGGACCATAAGTCTAGATTATATTTAAAAAGATCCACTGGGACCCTATTGGGCCCTGGCGCTTTCCCTGGTCTTGAAGCTTTTAGGGCATTTTTTACCTCTGTGCGAGTAAAATTTAACTGTATTGGGTATTCTACTTGACTAGGGGGTATTTCCCTCCCAGCATCCTCAAGGTACTCTAGGTTTATGTCCGGTGCCTGACTAAATATTTTAGAAAAATGGTTAACCCATGTTTTAGCATTTATAGCAACATCTATCTTTGGAGTATCGCTTGTTTCAAAAAGGAAGGGAGATTTAACTACTCTCCAAAAAGTAGAACTATTGTTCGAGAGGCAACTCTTATGTAATTGGTTCCATAAACCGTTTCTGTTCTCTGTTTAGCGGTTTTTTAAGGCCGCAGCATATGCCTTTCTAAGTCTGATGATCTCTTCCTTATCCCGATTGATTTTACATAAGGCGATATTTAGTGTTGAATAGAATTTTGTACATTCTGAGTTAAACCACCCCTTTTTATTATTCCCATTTTTGATTGTTTAAGGGATAGCTCTTCTTCTATAGTTTTAGTGATAACTTTGTAACTTTTTTCAAATGTAGAAATAGGATTGAGACAAATTTCAATGGAAGCCAAGGCACGCCTAACTACTTCCATTCAATGCAGGCACCCTTGCACTATGGTGCAAGAGTGTCTGTCTGCTTTTGCGGTAGGCAGCTAAATTAGGGCCAGTGCAGGGGGAATCAAAGCTGCACCGTATTCTTGTAAATACAGTGCAGCCCTGTGTTTCTGAAGTGGTGGAGTCAGCGTTGAGCCAAGGAGGCTAAAGCTGCTGTCTGCCACTTCCTTGTAAAGAGCCCCCTCAATGTTAACTGCCATGCGTTGGTTTTGTGGAGGGACTGAAAGCTCAGCTCCCAAACCTCGTAATGGGACAGGGAAATGTAACTTCAACTATTAAGATAAAGGTTGGGGGGGGTCACTGATTTGTTGCCAGATCTTGGAATGTTGGGGAGGGTGAGCTCCTCAATGCTGAGCCTTCATGCCTTGGAATTGAATGGGATACTCCGTGCTCAGTAGTGAACACTGAATTTTGTAGAAGTGGACTCTCCAACCTCTCCTGCCATGTAAATGTGGGAGGTGAATCAATGTTCAGCTGACAAGCCTTGACATTGGGGAAGTCAATGCGAAAGGGTCAGTTCTTGGAGGAGGTAAGGTGGGGTGAGAGTCCTTCAAGGCCTATTTTCCTTCCTAGTTTGTTTTAAATCCATTTCAACGATTTGTATCCAGTGCCATGACAGCTTGGGATTATTAATCAATGTATCTCAGGGCCCAAATGCCACGAATTGACACGAGTGTACTTTAAAATCCACCATAGCACTGCATGACATATATAACATGTAACATACTACACATAATATAGCCTGTTGAGTAAATAGACTAGTCATGCTGATAAAGTGGGAACAGAAGCCCGAGGGCTGAGTGTATGTTTGTCCTCTGGTCCTTCCATAATATGATCTAGTTCGATCAACCATTCGTACATTAATGTTTTCGATGCAGATGCGATTTTATTAAGTGTTTTTTTTCTATACGTTAAAATGCATTCCCAATAATTACAGCTATTGTGGATTTCTTCAGTTTGCTGCAGGTACAATGCACACTTATCCTTAACATGTCATTTCATCACGCTGACCACTTCCTCCCCTCTGTGCACTTCACAGTCTACAGGATAAAAGAACCTTTTTTGAACAAAAAAATCAAGTATGCATTAGAAAATCCCGCCTTTTGCACTGTTGAAAAGGAGCCGTGTTGATTCTGTGGGAGTCTTTGAAAAGTGGCATGTTCTTTTTTTCTCTGCCAGCACAGAATTGCTAATATCTCAGCAGCATCCTGTGTACCGCAGCAGTGTCTGAGACAATTGAGCTATGGATTAAATAGTAATAATAATAATTTCCTTCTATACGGGAATTTGCCCTTTCTTACTGCTTTAAATGAGAGATGTTCCTATTAGCCTTTTAAATGGTGTTCACTTTATCGTCCTTGGGAAGGTGGAAGACTGAACAACTGGTTCTGAATATAACCAGTGCCCCGGGGTGATGCATTAAATGCCACCTATGCCAAACTGCCCACCTCAGGAAAAGGCAGATCAGGTGAAAGCCAGTTTTTCCTTTTTAAGGAGCATTTTTGCCCATTTAGTGTTGTGCATTTTTGCACGGCAAAACCTCTCAGGTCCAGTTAAAACCACTGAATTTGGGCTTCAGAACCCTGAGCAAACTCCTCTTTACGCAAGGATCAGAATTTAGCCCTGATCTCTGAACCTCTGCTAGGAACATACATGTGACCAGCAGATACCACGTACAACTGAGTTCTTAGTCCTGCTAACATTTTTATCTTCACATCTAAAATTGGCCAGTAAATGGACAATTTCCCAATATCTGGTGGAAGTGCTAAATTCGAAGGAGACACCATTGGTAAAATGTCCTTCACTGTAGGTGCAAAATGGATGGAATGGAATGGTGAGGGGAGTTTCCAAGAAGACAACGCCGTGCCATAGGGCATAACTTACAAAGTGTGAGTGAACTCCATGGTACATTTAGAACAATAGACCCACAATAACTGTGTACATATTTGGTGCTTTTCCATGTGGGTGGACTCTGTATTCTTCACCTTGGTTACCTGCCAACAGTGTATGGCTGTGAGTTGCTCCTCCATAAAGAACTTTACTTGGTGGGGTCTAATAAGTGTGTGACTATCATTTACTGCATGTTGCTCATTGCCTGTAACCAGTACATGATTGTCGGATGCTCAGCTGCCCCTCCTGTTTGGACTTTATGAAGCATTCAACCTGTATTTCTATGTCCAGTATATGACTGTTTATTGCTCCCTAGCCCCTTATGGGGTCACTAATTAGATTTTGGGCATGACTACCTATGTCCAAAGTGTGCAGCGGGTAACCCATCTGTCATGTCAGAGTGGATGCTGCACATAACCTCTTGAGGCACAAAAATGTAATTAGTGCATAATGCATGTGCTTTAGCTCTATTTCTACTCGTTCACCCTCTACACAGTTTGGTGCGGCAGCCTAAGTTGGAATAAGAGCCCCACCCTGGTTACCACACAAATCACCTAAACACTTCCCAACAGGTCACACTGACCTTTTACACTCCTCCACCATGTTTTTGCCAGCGTTCAAGGCTGCGGCCTATCTGTTAATGCATTATGAAGCAATTCACAAACTCTTGTCTTCTCCTGGGGTTACTAAACAAAGGAGCATTTGCTCATAGTACATAGTTATTTTGCTTATTGTTGATGTTGCGGAATATTGCCAGTATTTTTCCAGCTCTCTCTTTTTAGGTCGAGCCTATAGCAGCAGCTTTGTGAGGCATACAGTATTCAGTATGGCGCGGAAGCTCCGTGGAAGATCCACCCACTCTCCACCCATCGTTTTAATTGGATTAAGTCCTAAATGCTGCCTTCCAATTGGTTTTATGCTTGTTAGTCCCGCCTCATGACGGCTATGTCGTCATTTGTATCCTTCCATGGCTTCTGGCCCTTTTACTTCGAACACTATTTTCTTCCCCTTCCTCCCACCACCCCCTCCCGCAGTCCGTGACTTCTCGGACCCCCACACCCACACCCACCCCGCACTCCCATTCGTGCCTTCTCGCCCGCACTCTCGTTCCCAATGCAATAAGTCGACATAAATGCGAGTCCTATTGCATTGCAAATGCTTGTTTTTAAGATGTCCTGTTGGATGCAAGCAATACCAGAACGTCCAAGTCGAGGTATGGCGCATGTATCTATCTCATAAACATCCAGGATCAGGGCGGGGAACCATACAAAAGTCCCTCAGGAGGCAATTTTGACCAATCAAACGTTTCTAGTACCTAATTCAGGACACTGCACGAGTCTGTCACATATGGACACCGTTTCCAGTTAGTCCAGAGTAGGTGCTGATACACCTGCTGTCTCCTTCACTGCTGCTCGTGTCAGGGGTCATGCAGCTAGTGCAAAAATGACAGCGGCATCTCAGCATCCTGTTTATTCTCTGCTATTCCTACACCTTGCCTTGGAAACTAACGAGGGCCTCCAGGTAAGATAATGCACACCCAGGTGAGGCCACTGAGGGTGAATGACTGTCACTCCCCTGCTTTCGCACCAGCATCCATAACACCACTGCAGAGGTCCGCCTTCTATCAAGACCTTTAGAAGTGCAGAAGTCTGCTGCTGGGTAACATATGGAGAAACAGTGGAAGCCACATCTACACCACATTGCAAATTAGATCTCACAGCTAGTACAACAATATACAGAATACTAAGCAGGCGGGAGTAATTTTTGCTATCTAACTAGATAGGCAGTGGGCACCAATAGAGGGTGTGCCGTAATGGCCAGAGCTGCGACTTTGAAGCTGGGGAACCAGGTACGAGTCTCGGCGTTGGCTCAACATCCTGTGATTCTGGACAAATCGCTGAATCTCCGGTGCCTGCCAAAAATGAATGTGCCCTTGTGTAACGTAACTGGTGCTCATGTGCAGCGCTGGAGACTGCTTTTCATGCTTTGACCTATGAACGAGGCACAAACACACATTGGCATTAGTAAGGACAAATAACAAGAACTATAATTCTTTTAGCCAAATCAAATCCTGCAGCGTCAGGAAGAGACATGTTTGCGTCTAAATTGCGTCATACCAATCTGCTGTCTGGGATTTATAAATGTAGCCATTTCATTCGGGTGGCTGTTTATCCACAGTAATGGCAATTAGTCTGTCAGACTAGTTTTCAAGGACAATTAGGCAATCTTTTGATACGTATTGTTGTTGCCCACTGGAGCTAGACTGCAAGTTCAGTCACTTGCCGAGAACCTTCTTTTTAAATTTGGCTAGACACTGAGACAAAATTAAGGATAAAAATAAATCAATTGAAATATGTACAATGAAGAGCCCTTTCGCGCCATTGAAAGGTTGAAGTGAGTCACATTTTCGCATATCCCGCAGGAGAGAAATTGGACGGAAAAAATGTATCAGTCAGTGACTTGTGGTTTTGCCTATTTATGGCAGCTAAGATGGGCCAGCAGCTGTATAGTTTCTATCTGCTGTCCCGAGGGTGACTACTTGCCCCTTTAGACCATCACTTATAGCATCAGCCCAAAGGAGAGCCTACAAATAAACAAAGAGACGAAGTACATATAACATTTGGATCACACTCTGCAGGCTGTGGTGGGGTTGGGTGGGCGTCAATCAGACGAACGGCAAGCAATGAACAGAAAAAAATAAATCTCTGATCTTTGGAGTGGGCGAGCAGGTGAATTGTATTGGACTAGGAGAGGAAACCTCTCATTTAAGATGGCCGCCTCGCGGCTGGGTCACCTCTATTTTTTCTTATCTCCCTCAAGCAATCATTTCCGTTAAATATTGCTCAGAGGGCACTTTGAATGGTGATTTAATTATGCCATTTGCTCAGTGCCTAATTTGTGAAAAAATAAGTGCAGGAGCACTTGCCAGGAGGCCACTGGAGCTTGCATCACCCATTGCCCCTGTCAGCACTGCCAATTACTGTACCACCACAACTACTAACTATTGCACTCCTTCAAATGAGACAATTCAGACTATTCCAGCCCCTAAAGTTATAAGAATGGCTTGGGAGCAGGTATTAGCCATTGTAAGGTATATTAAATTGACAAACTGTTGCTGTGCTCTGCTCAAATTTAAATAAACAGCGCCACTATGTGGTGCATGCTCCGTAAGATCTTCCGGTGGATCCCTACTGGAACTAGAAAGACGGTCACCCAGGCCCTCGTCACCAGCCGACTAGACTAGGGAATGCCCTATATGCAGGAACCACAGTCAAACTTCAGAAAAGACTCCAACGCATACAGAACGCATCCGCACGACTCATCCTCTACATCCCCCGCCACAGCCACATATCAGCCCACCTGAGAGACCTGCACTGGCTCCCCGTAAACAAAAGGATCACGTTCAGGCTCCTCACCCACACACACAAAGCGCTCCACGACATAGGTCTTGAATACCTTAACAACCGCCTCACGTTCTATACTCCAACACGCAAACTCTGCTCCGCCAGCCTCGCCCTAGCCACCGTCCCACGGATCTGCAGAACCACCGGCAGAGGGAGGTCATTCTCCTACCTGGCAGCCAAGAAGTAGAACTCCCTCCCCACCCACCTACGACTGACCCAGGACCACCTCACATTCAGGAAACACCTCAAGATCTGGCTCTTCGAGAAGTAGCGGCTCCCCCCACCCCAGCGCCTTGAGACCCTCACGGGTGAGTAGAGCGCTCCACAAGTGTATTGATTGATTGATTGATTGATCATTAGACTTAACGGTGTTAACAATTAAGTGCCGGTGCGGAGTGCCGGAAACCACTGGCTCAAATAAAGCACTGTACTTGCAGACCCTTGATGTATTCCGAATTCTTACAGTTCCTGTTGCAGAAGATGCACATTTTCAAGCCATAGCAGCAGTTACAAAAAATGGGGCAACATACTAGTGTATATACTTGGGTGTTTGTACAGGTATGAGTAGCAACTAAGAGGAGTCGTTTGACTGTAAGGATGGCTTTGAGCAGCATTGCATTTATTTTCAAGGAAGGTCTGGTGAGAGTCGGCAGATTGTTGAAAGTTACAAAATAACTGCATAGATGCATGTGTACTAGGCATCCTCGTTGAGATCTGGAGTGCACCCCACAGTGGGGCACTGTTAGACGGGACCTGGAGGGTCGGCCGAGGACAAGGGGAGAGGTCTCCGGGGAGAGCCGTCTCCAGCGATCGTACAGACAAGTAACTTCCCCCCCACAGATGGACACCACACCAAGATAAGGTTTAATGTTCTTTATAAGCAATCTTGAAGTACGGTAGAATGGTACAAGGAGGTCAGGACTCAGGGGTCCCCTCGATTCTAGTCTCTTGGATGGGAAAAAGGGGGTAGCGGGACAGTCTTGTTACCAATCTGGTAGTTGCGATGAAATGATGGTTAGCTCACAATCCTCGAGCTCGGTTTTCTAGGAGGACGGGCCGCGGCAGCGCCAGCAGGTCCCGAGGAGATCGTAGATAGGAACGGGCCGCGGCAGCGCCAGCAGGTCCCGGCGAGGACGAAGGGTGCAAGAAGGCCGCGGCAGCGCCAGCAGGTCCAACGAGGATGAAGGTTGCAGAAGGCTGCGGCAGCGCCAGCAGGCAGGACGACAGTTCACAAGGCAGGGCTGCGGCAGCGCCAGCAGTCCGTCAAGGATGAGTTCTTCACGGTGTCTCTCGACTCCAGGATACAACTGTCTTCCTGCTCTGGAGCTGCCTCAGTTATAGGTCTGGCCCCCTTTGATGTCCGGACCCTCGCACTTGGAGGTCGGGAGGTCCGGGATGAGGGAGTCCAGACACCCAGCAGGGGGGTGGAGCCAGCGCCCGGGGAGGCTGGGGGCGATCGGCACCTGGCGGGGGAGAGCCATCGACACTTCTTCCTCCCATTGACCTGCCAAGTGGTCCGTTCACCTCCTGGGTAGATGGTGGTGCCGGGATGTCGGGGCCTGGCCAGGCCCAGGGTTGGGGTCGAGCTGAGGCCATGCGGCCTCGTGGTGCAGTGTCTAAGATGGCGGCTGGGCCGGGCAATGGTGCTGACGGTGGCCCAGGCCCTGTCATGCGGGGAGGGAGCGAGCCCTTCATGTGGCCTGTCCAACAGGCACCATCACATTGCAAGCATACACATCACAGACACAGAAAAGTGGCTGTCATTAGTTTGCTCTTTCAGTGTTCAGATTAGCCTGTGGTGGTTCTACTTTAACTCTCAGACTGAGAGATGCTGTGTTGGAGGTGGAGAAGACAAAAGTGGCTCTTTCCCCCCCCCCCCGGATTTATATAACGTGAACTCGACCCGAAGGTATTCGAGAGCTTTACATGAGCACCAGTTACGTTACACAAGGACACATTAATTGTTTGGTAGGCGCAGGAGGAATAAGTGATTTGCCCAGAATCACAAGATGTTGAGCTGGCACCAAAGCTCTAACTCGGTGCCCCAGTTCCAAAGTCGGCAGCTCTAGCCGTAAGGCTACATTCACTCCTCCACACTCTTTGGAGTGTGGCATATGTCTTTAGCATACAATAAGCATTGAGCGAGTTGACCATATGGAGTGCGGCAGCAGGGAGCTTGAGCACAGTTTAGGGGCAGAGCTTCAGTGGGCGTTTGGTGTAGGACACCCCACTCCCAAATAAATACATCCTTTACTTGGTAATTCGGTCTGTGGACCCTGGGTCTGGTCTGCTCTGTCTGTGTCAGGATTTTCTGCTGTGTGCGAAGATAAAAACAGTGACCTTTATGTAAAAGCGTTGAGAGAGAGCAACAGAGATATACACCTGTTAGGTGAATTTCAAAATATGAAACCAGATAACTTGGAATCAATATCGGCTTCTCTCCATGTCCAAATTATATGATCCTAGGCAAACATTGTATTTCACAAAGACTCCTTTTTCTTAATCAGCACATGTAAGAACACTTTTAAATACTTGTGTACAGGATGAGCACTGTGTAAGCACCTCTTATGTTTGATTTAATAGACTAAAATGTGGCTCCATTTAACATAACAATCAAGGCCACATTTAGGGTTCACTTGCCAACTGATTTGCCACTTAGTTCACTAATGGCATTATCATTGGGTGGTGAGTAATCAATGTTTCAACCAATGTTTCTAAGTTGACTTTTAATAAATGCAGTGATATGATCTGATGTATTAAGATGAAACACTACCACATGTTACAGAAATACACTTTTTTTACTTTTAAGAGACTGCATCATGCTTTTACAGTATGTTTGTTACACGATATACATGTCAAAGGTTTCTATGTTCTAGCACATGAGCAGACTCTTAGGGGCCGATTCCAATTCCGGTAGGAAGGTCTCCGAAATATGTTCGGAGCCCTTACGACCAAATCGGTCAGTGCTGGCCGGATTCCATTCTGACCGAGCCATTCCGATGGGCTCGGTCAGAATGGAATCCGACTCGGATTTCCAGATGACCCACAATAGGCTCGGAGAGCCCTTCTGCATCCGGAAATCTTTCAGTACTCCCCCGGTCGCCTCTTTACGACAGAGGGAGTGCAATGGGAGTTTTTTACTGTCTTTTGGCAGTCGGAAACTGTCTTTGGGGGCCCCCAGAAGGGCCCCCATGGGTGCAAGGGTGCTGAATGGCAGCCTGGGGATCCCTGCACCCGGTGGCAGGCACCTTGGGGTGCCGGCCACAGGGTGCAGGGATGAACTGCACCTCTACTTTTCTCAATGCAGGCATGCATTCCGCTCGGAATACAAGCCTGCATTGTGAAGTATACGAGTGCGACCAAACCCTGTTCGGTCGCATCGTATTAGCAGGGCTGTAAGCAACGACAGCAGGTCGGTCAGTTATGGCTCCTGACCGATGTCGGACGGACCTGAGTCCGTCCGACATCGGAATAGGCCACTTGGAGTCAAGCCAGACCTTTGGCTCTAGCTCCACTTGCCCTATTAATTTGCTGACACGCCCACCTATACTTGTGACTCAGGCTTAGTACATGGGGCTGTCAATCACTTGATAAAATGATTTGTGAATGGAGCAGACTGGAAACTAGTAACCCTTCCTACATGCACCAGTTTAACAACTCTACCATCAACGAAGATGAAGAAGTGTGAGTGCAGCGAAAAAAAACATTCAAAATAAGGGATCACAGGACAGATTCTCCAGTTCATTGTGGTGTATGTGAACATATTCATGAGTTCCCAGGGAGAACTACCAGACCCAGGTAGGATGTGCAGGGTTGTAGTTTCAGGGAGGTGTTTGGGATATGACACCTCCCGAAATGCATTCTTGGCTTTGTTGCTAGAACAAGGGGGCCTGAGACGGGTCTGCTATGTCTGACTCAGTTCTTCTCTTTATTTTCATTGAATTATAACCTTTTAACTTGATCAGTAGTAGCAGCAAATCTACACTCATAGTAGTATTCCTTGAATGGGTGCAAATGTAATACTTTTTGGAAGACATTGACATTAGTAGGCCTAGAAAACTCCCAGGCTTCCTGGCATACTACTGGCAATCAAACACTCAAAAGGCGATGGGTCGAGAGCTTGCAAATAGTCTAATGAGTGGCAGTGAATAAGGTTAGCATTCCAATCCATAATTTTTCTCCCACTGCGCCACTCTAGACAAAGGCACACCTAATTCAAATCAGTACCTACCCTGGTTCTCATGGAGACTGTACATCCCACACCTTGGTGATCTCACCCCTCCACTCTGCAGCCCACTGTTTTTTAAGTTGGGAATTTGAGGTTCACGCCCCAGAATCTCACTGACTAAGCTATGCCCCTGACACTCTCTGGGAGAGGTGGCTGCCCGACAGAAGTTTGGTATTGGACTCGAAGGGGTGCTCAAAGTGCCCCTTGGGGTCCAGAATCAGCAGTCAAAGTGTGCCATGCTATCTATGACTGTGAGCTGGGTGGATCTACATGGGGAGGACATGTGGTGCCCCACTCCCCACTGGTGAGCAAAAGTTTGCTGATGCATTAGTTGGCAAGTGCTTGCTCTACCGTTTCAAGCTTTATCATCTGTTATTACAGTGCCTGGGAAGAAATAATAGGAGTATTTTCCCACTTGCAATAGCTGTCTGTCTTCTTTTGTCACGTAGTCCTTATTTTTTCTTATTTTGCTTATCCTTTGGTAAGGTTGTATATTCTGGAAAGTTCAAGCCTACAATACACCCAAACGTTACCTCCAGTAACCCACATTAAACCTATTGATACAGGTGACTGGACATAATGGTTAGGCTTCTTAAAAGAAAAGGGACCCGTAAAAAGACTCATAAACATTTCCTAGAGAACCTCACTTAGTACATAAAGTATATTATCCATTTGTTCCCTCTTTTATACCACTGGCCTATTTGTTATGTATGTGTTGGCAGGGAGGATGAGCCTGTGATAGCCCTCTCTCTCCCCTGTGGTGTTTAGGCATCTTTTAAACATATCATATAGTTCTCAGGCCTGGAAACTTGCATTTGCAGGCTGAGTTCTTTGTTGTGCCACATTACATTTTATGTTTCTAATCTTTAGTGTTTACTCCTCTCATGCACCTTGTTTACCTTTATCTCTCTTGTTAGAGTAACTCTTTTGGCAGCCAGGAAAGCCAAGATTGATAACTTGGAGTATCTCGAGGTTTCACATGAAGACTGAAGCCTCCAAGCAAGTGTTCACCCTGAATATCTACACCAGACTATCAATGGAACACGCAATCAAGGACAAATATTGAAAAATAAATATTAACTGGTATGAAAATTTAGATTTACTATACCTAATTCCACATACATGTACCTACACAGTGCATATGTCTTTAAGGTATGTAGAAGTGAACTTAGCAATAGTAAATCTATACTTCCCTAAATGAATGTACCTTTTGATATGTTTTTGTTTGATATTCTGTCCTCGTTGTTCTTGTATACCCCAAATTCTTGTATTTGTTATATTCTTGTATACATTATATTCTATTGATCAGTATTTAGTAGTACAATCATCCAAGCATGATATGATTAGATCATAACCAATATTTAGGAGTTGCTGTAGTGCCTGACAACTGTTTAGCTTTTTTTCTTCCTCGTTCTTTTCCAGAAGAGATGTACGCCAATCAGTAGCATATGGGACATGGTGGCAGTCTAACACACCATGTACCCTCCACAAGCTCCTTCTCTACATTGGGCCTTCAACAACTCACTTATTCAATCTTGCACTCACTCATGTATTGATTGTTTTAACCATTGACTCATTTTTGCTTTAACCAGCTTACCCACCTACGCCACCACACACACAACCCCACCAGCGAATGAAGAAGTACTTACATTTATGGAAAAAGCCTGTCCTATTGCAGATGCATGTTAGACTTTGACTTTGAGGGAGGTAGCAACACCACCCAGTTAAGTGTATGTTTTCTGTTTGTTTCTTTGTTTGTTGAATTAAAAAAAAAATGTTTTACAATCATCTAATCATAAGCAACACAGTGACCAATTTAGGCACATATCAAGAGGAGCTCATTAGGAATTCAACTTCGGTACAAGTTAAATTATTGATTGAAACCATTTGCCTGTAGGACATTTATGATGCCTGGAGGGAATTTGAGGGTGGCATTGTCCTGCAAGTCCAAATAAGTGCTCATTTGAAATACTCTCATAGAAATAGCACAATGAGGTCAGATGATTCTTCACGGAAGCACTTCTCTTGCAGCTATGGTATCCAAGTTACAAGAACACCTACTCACCTTCCCCCAGATAGTTATTTTGGGGGGCCGGAAGGACTTCTACACCAACCAGATCTCTCTCCCAGTCAACAGGGGTGAAAGGTGGCCTTTCGGGTTCATGGAGACTGCCAAGCAAATCCACTGATAAAATGGATCCTTCCATAAGCAGGGCAGGGATTTACAGGCCAGGCAAAAGCTCTACAGCTCCTGTTGGGGTGAAATTTCTTAACTGGTCCCAATAGGAGCTCAAGTCTGACCCAGGGTGTGGTCCCCTAGGCCTGGTCTCCATTCACGGGTCCATGATTTCATAGAGTTCCTATTAGTGGGTTTCACAGGCCTGGGGAAGGCTTCCTTGCTCTGAAAGAGTGTTCATACTTCTGGTGGTCCCCCAAGTCCTGGCTCTATTTGTCTGAGGTATTCAAAGTGCTCAGGTTAGGGTTTGGCACGTCTAGCACTGGTTTCCCTGCTCTGCCATGTTAGAAAGCTCTAGCCGTGTCCCCAGTCAGAGCCCTGGGAGCTCCAGGCACAGACCAATGGTATCCCAATCTGCTCTGGCAGGTAGGAAAGACTTAACCATATCCTTGGTTACATATCACTCAGGCCTGGGACGCAAGAGCCCAGATGTGGCACACATCCATCAACCCATGTTGTTTCAAAGTGCCCAGGAAGGTGTTCTGCAGGCCCTGTGAGGGTCTCCCACCTCTGGGGGGGGGGGGTGAAGAGATTCTAGCAGGCCATTAGTCAAAGCTTTGATGGGTCTGTAGTGCAGGTCACTTGACCAAGGCTCCATTTGCCATTCTGCTGTGTCAGAAAGTGGCCAGGACAGGATTCTGCGGGCTAGAAAGGCCTCCCATGCTTTATCATGGTCCCAGCTCTGTAAGACCTGGGGTGAGGGAATTCCCACTATTTCTCAAAGTGTCCATGACCTGGTTCCACAGGCCCAGGGAGGGTTCCCCTGCTGCACCACAGAGGACGATCCAAATAAGGTGGAGTCAGATCTTTGTGAGGCCTTTCCTCCTGACCCTCGCAAAGGTCCTGTTCTTGGGCTCCATCTGCCGGCCCAGGGAAGTCTTTGCACCCAATGCAGCCTTACAGAAACCTGTAAGGTGCTCGCAGGCGTCTCCAGGGGAAAAAAACTCTCATCACACCCTAGACAGAGCACCTGCTGGCCCAAAGGGTCCAGATGCCACTCATCAGTCTTGGGTGTCCCTCCGTGTCCAGCCTATCGCCTCCATGCAAGTTAAGATTCCATCCACCTCCCAATAGAATACATCATATGCCCAGTTGTCCAGACTTTACGATTTACTTTTTGGTCATTGATCACTAGAAATTAATGGTATATAATCAGATGTCCTAGTTGCTGTGTAAGTACCAAATAGGGCTCATTTGAAGCTTCTGTGAAAGCCTGTGCCCAGGAGTTTGGGTATGTTCAATCATATGTCTCCTACTGTCACACAGGATACAGAGATTACATAAAAGCAGAGTTATCTTCTTCCTTGTTAGTAGACAGAGAGTGCCCACAACCAGTTTTGCATCTGGCTGTTTTCCTATTACAGTCTGAGGGATCCCACCGGCCTGTCCCAGACCTATGAAGGTCCACACCTTCAGCCAGCTTCCAGCACTGCCCAGGGCAATAGGCTAGTGGCCTAGCTTCCCAAAATTCAGCAAGGCACATGAAACAGGCACAGTAGATTGCTGGGGGATGATCTAACTGGCACTATCCTCTAATTGATTGGTGTATTTGTTTCATTTGGGATGGGCTGCTTGGCGAGCCTCAGCTATTATTTTAAGCAAAGACCTTCCAGCCATCTGGACTGTCTGAGGGTTTGCCATGAGAAGGCCCCTGAGGTCTCCCAACCCAGCAGAGTGACGGTTGTGCAGCCTGGAAGCAGCATCCCCAGTGGTTCACGCAGAGTAGGTGGGTAATTTGGAGCTAGCACTGGATGTGGTTTGGTGGTTCTGGTCTTTATGTCATGCCATTGACCTGTTTCACCTAGTGCTTTTTAGCAGAAGGTGCAATGACTGTCCCAAGAGGTGTCCCAACCATCTAAAGTGGTGAGGTCAGAACTCCTATTTCTCTTGCATGCTTTATCTCGGCCCTCTGCTCCCATTCATCACTGAGGAGCTAGCTGGGCTGCCAGTGCAAAAATAACAGTTGATGGACAGAATGCAGAACAATGTCATACATTCAACCCAGTACAGAGATCTGGGCCTAAATCAATCATTTTTTGCACTCCACACCACCCAGTTTAGACATGGCCATATGCAAATCAGCCTTGACCCTGTGCCTCATGGGAACAGTCCAGCCCGAACTGCCAAGCCATGTCTTTCCTGGACCGGAATCAAGCATCCCAGCCCTTGTGATTGCCCTGCCCACCCAGACTGTGAAGGCATGAGGGGCCACTGGCACTCATATTGTGAAGGTCAGTATGATATAGACCCAGGACTTACTTCTCCTCCAGTGGGTGCATCTACCTGGTTGATCCTGTCAATACATATGTTTGTCTCAAAGATTAAGCCATGCACATAACTGTGAATTGAAACTGCAAATGTCTCATTAAATCATTTATGGTTCCTTTGATCACTCCATCTGTTGTTCCATCTGTTGCTAGTATAACCGCGGTAATCTAGAGTCAATACAAGCCGATGAGAAATTACCTTCCGGAATGCTTCATTCATTAGACCAAAATCAATTCAGGCTCACTCAGCTCCTTCGGTTACTCAAACTATCCTCAACCAATAGCATATCCCTGTGATGATGATGATACTTTCAGATGTCTGTCCCATCAACTTGCATTGATGCTTTGTGAACTTCATGTAATTATGTGAAATTTCAGCTAAATGTTGCTAATTATGGGAAATGCAAATCCATAATTTATCACTATATTTAATGCATCTGTTCATCCGTTTTTTAAGCGAGAATGCATTTTGAGCAAAAGAAAAGTGCAAAAAGCAAAAGCAACGTGAACAACAGTTACTTACAGTCTCTTCTTCCCATGCTTTTTTGGTAAATTGTGATTGCAAATGGTATGTTTGTTGTATATTTCTACCTTCATTAGCATTTAATAATGCATAGTGGTGCAATGGCATCATTTTTGGAATTTTGTCTAACAAGTGCAGCATGAAATTCACAGCATTATGTGAAAAACACTGCATGGCAGACAATAATAACAAGGCTTTAGGGATTGATTCCAGAGAGAGAACCTGAGAAGCAGCATCCATATCCAGGAAATTCGGCAGACGAAGAAATTACCTACTCTCGACTAAGGGAGGTAGTGACGAAAAATAATAGTACAGGACTCTTAGAAGGTCCTTGAACTGGAATGGCTACACATCTGGTGCCAGTACCTGAAGTATTTATAGCTCCAATAGCGTATGTCAAAGTTACAGCAGTTAAAAAGTTTGTAGCTGGCTATTTAGCAAGAGTTAGCTGTCCTGCATTAGGCAAGCTACCACCAGTCCCATGCCCGATTTTTAGTGTGCGCACGCTCAACGCTCGTGACTGAGAGTCCTGGGGTCCAAAGCATTTACTTTCTAAAATTACTAAAATTAGAGTGCTCAAAGCAGACTGGTCATGTTAATAGTTCAGCTAGGAATAATGGAATATGACTGGGCCTAGGATTAAGAGGGATTGTTGGGGCATTTATTTTGTGCTGCTACAAGTGAAATTCTTTACCCAACACAAGATAAATCAAAACTAATGTTTCCGTTATTCAAGAATGAAAGCTGGGGTATTAAAGATGTTCAGATGCTGTTATAATTCCATCCATAAACAATGCTATCTAGTGATCTGGCAGTGTTCTTCCAATGACACACCAAGCAGTTTTGGAGAAAACAAATTCTTTGGGTTCTGTTGGGGAGCATGGTTGCAAAACTAAAAAGAATTGACAGAAGGGCACCACCATAAGTGGATCCTATGGCTTAATTTGACTCAACAGTTGAAACGTTGCCCAGCCTGGACAAGAACTACTTGATTTTGTGGGTGGTGGTGCATGGTGGTTCTTAGGTGGTAGAGCAATTTGTCTAGTTAATTCTGATAGCATATTAGATTCTCCCATTCTAAAAAAGTTATGCAACTCAGAGATCAAGCAATGACAGGTCAGTGATTCACTTGATGGCCGGGTCGCCAGGGAATTATAGTTAATGAATCAGAGTCTATATACCCATCATCAACCGATACTGGTAACACATTGAAGCATGTTCATGATAGGGATTGGAGATTGCACTAATTTCTCATGAATTAGGTATTCCCAGTAATTGTGAGTCATAAGCTCACATCGATCAACTCCATGTCCTCCCAACACATCTAACACCATGACTACTGATTGAATGGTTTGGTGAGATCCTCAGATCGGCTCCGCCAACATCTGCAACAACCATAGTGGAGTGCAGAAAGAATGATCATACTGGAATATTTAGAGGAAATAAAAGTTGTAACAAGGTTTGTAATGAAACAACTGTGCATGCATGACCTTGTCTGCTTCCAGCATGGAGCACAGGGCCTGGCCCTCACCTCTTTCACTGGCTGGCAGAGTGTCTCATAGCCACTGAGTGTTTAGATGTGGACTGATTGTGGGTTGGGCTCCTCTCCAGAAGATCCAATACCCGAATATCAGGGTGCGTATGGCCCAGATCTGTCATTGGGGGCACCCCATGGGCAAGTTTGGAGCAGGAGAAGTTTATTGGCAAGGGCAGATATGAGGACCACGACTGCTGGGCCAGTGCAACAGAAGGCCATCCCAAGACAGAACTCACCCTCATCCAGCCCAGTCACTGGGGATCCAAATTGCAGTGTATTCATGGGCAGGTCCCAAGAAGCCTACCACTTAGTCTCACACACCTAAATCAAGCCCATCTATTTTTTTAATGATCAAAAATTGGCCTTTTCCAGAGCAGCAGGGCAGCTTGGGTCACTTGAACCTCAGTCTCTATGTGGCCCTTTTATGGTATGGCTGGAGCTGTTGCAGGGGTCTTCTATCCCATAGTCCTCCCAAGGTTAGATTTGATCACCCTTCATAAGACTCCTGGACTTGCACTAACTACCCTGCCAGCATGTCTAGCCTCCCTCCTAGAAGATCAGGGGCCTGATCTTTGCTGGGGTCAAATCCTAGGGTGTCTCACTGCATGTCATGTGTGGCTGTCTGTGTTGTCTCACAGATGCCCATTGCCTCTTCTGTGATTAGGAGACAATCTTACCCCATAGGGTGCAAGTTGTGACTCTTATCCCTCAGGATTCTTCCTCAAATCCAGGATTCAACACACTACTGCATTTCTTGGGCAAAAGAGACCAACCTTTGGTGGACCCAGTGCCCAGGGCTTTTTCTGGTTCCCTATGCTTCAGCATCCAACTACAAACTGAGATCAGATGTTTTTACCTGCTAAATGTAAACTTGTTACTGACTTTTTGGGTTTGAAGAAGAAGGTGTCAGAAAAGTTACAACAGCGATAACTGACTTGTGGAAGCCAAAATTTATAGCGATAACGCTTTTTGATCCTTTGATGTTGGCTTTTCCAATTATTGTGAAACAGAATTCACCAATCATTGGATTTTTCACCTACAAGTAGAAAGTGTGGGTTTGGTTTACACCATTGTGGGAAAATTATGTAATAACCTACTGATGTATTGTAGCATTAGTCATCATACACAGTAATATAGAAACTGTATGTGCTTGACTGAGTAGCCCATGGGGCAAAGCTGCCACCTGTGTGAGTATGGCAGACAACCTCTAAGTCAGATGCCTCCCAAACCTTAATGATGCCCCAGAACGGTGGAGCCGTCCTTGGTCTGGGATAGCCCTCTAAAGGTGAGTGCAGAGAGCTACATGTTTGGGAACTAGCGTTCAAGTGAAAGGTGACTTCCTCCTTTGACCTTCATTGACACAGGTGCACTGCATATTTGGGATAGCAGGCCAGCAATCTCACTTTTGATCTATTGAAAGTCATCCTTTAAGCCAAATAGAGTGTCCTTTTTGAGAACAAAATGTCACTAGTTAAGCAGGGGGAATATGTACTGCACACTCTTACTGAAAATACCAAAAGTCATTTTTTCACGCACCTTTCACATAACTTCAGATATGAATCTCAAATCGTACAGGACAGTCCTTCTATTCTGAGATGCAGTAGCTGAGTTTTTCCCTAGTAGAGAGACAAGATATTTCCAATAACCAAACATCAGACAAGACAGTTGAGGAACAACTCAAAGAGTTGAGCAGTGAGGACGTTCTTACCATACTAGTTTTACAAGCCATTTCTTCAGGAACCGGTTTTAGGCTTTGTTAGTCGCAATTGTTCAGTTTGATATCTTATTCACTTTACGCCCTGGCGGGAGCAGACAGGATCCTTGCAGGACACTGACTACCCAAGCCTCCACTTAAGTTAGTTGGCTGTCCTAGTTGTTGTTGCATATTCATAAAAAAAACTCAGCAGGGGAAGACACCCAGGTCAAAGCGCTAGACTAAGACACTCTAAAAGGCTCCACACTGCTGGAAGGAAGGAGAAAGAAGCACAAACTCGAGTTGGGTTTGAACTGGGCTGGTGGTGAGCGCTCACAGGTTCAGCAGTATTTACAGAAGTGAGTGGCCCTGGAGCACTTTTTTCAGGGGTTGCATGAACGGAAAAGCAAGAATAAGGCAAGAGCCAATGAAGCTCAAAAGAAGCCGCAGTGCAGCAGTCGCCGCTGAGCTGCTTGAGCCCTCACAGTTCTTGACCAGTGCTGTTTGGAGGAGCAAGGATTGAGCAGCAACAGCAGCTCACAGGCCTCACTCCTTCAGTGCTGCCCAAAGGGGCAATGCTGCAGCAGTGGTCCCCAAGCCACAAGGGTTCTCACTTCTCTATGATCTTCAGGTGGGATGGGCACCTCCGCTTGCAGCAAGTCTCAGTAGTTGCGATCTCCACAAATGTCGTCAACGAAGTGAAAAGGTATTCAAGACTCTGGTCTGATGATGGCGGGTTCTCCACACACTAGGATAAAATGTGTAAAGTACTAACTAGGAGCGGCAAAGTTCTCTTTGTAGCCTACAGATGGGGTTTCTGATTGTCGAAGCTGGCTCTGGTAGCAGCACCAAGCATTAAGTCCCAATCTCTGAAACACTTGGGGTCTTATTTACAAGCCACTTGCGCCACTTTTGCGTCATTTTTAACATGGGAAAAATGACGCAAAATGGCGCAAGGGGCTTTTAAATATGCCCCTTGATACGGAAACATAATTACTCTGTACCATGCTCCACCGCTCCCCAGCCCCGTTCCACACTTCTCGATAATGTTTGCTTCAACTGAGCCACCTTCCAGGTTGCAGAGAGTGATGCACAGTCCTGGCTCAGGCATGAGTGGGTTTATCAGCCTTGCCTTTTTGTATGTTCTGGTACGTGCAGTCCTGTACTTATACTTGGATATAAAATCTGCCAGCATCCAAATACAAAGAAAAAGGAAGGTTTGGTACATTTCATGCCTTCCAATGGACATTCAGAGAGTTGCTGTTTAATGGCTGCACCTTGGTACATAATAGTTTAACGAAACACACGGTTCAGACCGCAATGCTTCAGCAACTGTGTTCTCTTCAGAAGGTGAACCCAGCCCGGATTCTTTTTCATGACGAGTGCAGAACGAAGTGGTCTCTTCACTTCAAGAGAGGGTGCTTTATTTAATGTTGCTGTTTAGTGGTTAGGGCTGAGGGCCACAAAGCCCATATTACTACTGGTGTAGGTAGCGGAGACTTCATCTGAGAAATGCTATAAAACAGTGCTTTTTGCTCATGGCCTGGGGCACACCTTGGCATATCCCGGGTGAAGACCGGTTCAAGAGCGGGCCACTCTTCTCTACTTAGCACCCAAACGAGTCACGCCCACGAACATCTGTTTGCCAGGTGGCATGTAGCCGTGAATGGTGAAAAGCAAGGTGCCAGATAACATCGGCCCCACCACCACCCAGACTACCATTGATCATTTTCTTAATTGGGTAGTGGGAGTCATTAAAAAAGAAATTGAGTGTGAAAGGGGGATTTTAAGTGATGGGACTGATTGAGAAGGGTGGACCATGAGCGAATGCACCGCTAGCCATACACAACTCTCATCACTTTCACCTTCAACCAAGCCTCCCCCCTAACGTAATTAATGGACAATGAGAATGCCAGTGTCCAACAACAAGGGGACCAACATCTATGAGGTTGTGACACCCTCTTCACCCTCAGACCTCTTTACTACTGTCACGAAGGGCTTCAGTAACATCATAACTGTTCTATTAAGGGTGCATTTGAGGCCCATTTTCTCGGGATCCTATAGAGTCGAAGCTGAATGAATCATGTGGCCTTGGGGCTACTGAGCCCCCTGGTAACAGTCCTGCTGTCGGTGTAGCTCTCTCTGCTACGGTGACGACCCTCAGGCGGTGGTGGGTGATGTCGTCGGTGCTGCACCCCCAGGCAGTCTGGTAGTAATCCATCTTCAGCCTGTGATTCAGCAATGGGCACTGTGGGAGATTCCGGGGATGGGCATGCTCACACCAAAGCAAGGTATCCAGGTCACTGCCCACTATTAACTCCCCTCCACAGGCACACCTTTTGTGTCTTCATTTGGGCAAACGTTCCACCCTTAGATGAAGTGTTCATGTAGTGAATTAAAGATGGTCCAGTCCAGGTAGTTTCTGCATGTAGGTTTATTTAGGATATTATGTTAAACAGAGCCCCACCAGGAGCAGGCTTCCTGCTGCTCAGCCCATCCTCCAACTGAACTGACATCCTCACTCATCTAACATTCCACTGCCACCTCGAACACCAACATGCTATCAACCCAATCACACTGGGTGAGCAGCAGGTACAACATAACAAGTCTTCATTTGGGCAAACGTTCCACCCTTAGATGAAGGGTTAATGTAGTGAATTAAAGATGGTCCAGTCCAGGTAGTTTCTGCATGCAGGTTTATTTAGGATAAGATGTTAAACAGAGCCCCACCAGGAGCAGGCTTCCTGCTGCTCAGCCCATCCTCCAACTGACATCCACACTCATCCAACATTCCACTGCCACCTCTCACACCAACATTCTATCAACCCAATCACACCGGCTGAGCAGCAGGTACAACATAACAAGTCTTCATTTGGGGAATCGTTCCACCCTTAGATGAAGGGATAACTGAAGACGCTCTGCACCTCAAAAATAAAACCATACATTGGCTTTCCAGACATGCTGGTTTTAACCTGCTTATGTACTGATGCATTCGGCCTTAAAAGGGGAGTACGTCAGGATTGTATCCAAGTCCCCATACTTAGTATTCTTTATAATAATAACCTGAGCACCTATCTGACCAGATGTGGGCAGGATGTCCCCATCAATGACCATGTTCTGATTCCTTGTCTATTAGGTGCAGGTGATGATGTATTGATGGCGCGCACCCCTCAGTGTATGAAAAATCTGTTTTGGGGTTTCGCTAACGTTATGACAGGCCTAGATATTGGCATTAATTATGATGTCACACATAATGGCCTGTGGCCAAGTTTCTGAATATGAGCTCTCTAAATATTCATTCTGATATGCTGACGTTGTTTTACAAATATAGGCAGACCATCTTTTTTTTAAAATACCTTCTTAGATTCCAGGCGCCTCGAAAAGTGTGCAAAGGAGCTTGTAATCCCTACTCACAGACATTATCACAAACTAAAAACTACCCAATGAATTGAACCATATTTATTTTATACAACTGGCTTTTGGGCGAGGACCCTTCCATGTAGATTTAGGACCGGCACCACAGGGATATTCATTTGTTTTGCACCCGGGCAAGTTGATGGGGATTGTTAAACTACCTGCCCCTGCGATGGTGTCTCACCCCAAATACCGATGCACTTTACTCTTGTTTTGGAAATGTTATACTTTGTATGCAAACAAAAATATCGCATATTTAAGTCAATAATTTTAAGAATCATAGGTTGTTTTTTTATACTTACAAACGCTTGGAGAATTTGAACCAACATTGACTGTTGACTCCTTTTTAAAGTGTAAAGTCCGTTGTCGCAAATTAAAGAGGATTTTAAGTGACTTTTTTGATTCTGTATTTTTTTTATGATTATGGATCATAATCAAATCAAGTGTACTAGCTGACTGGCTGACTTTAAGATGGAAGGAAAAAAATGAGTCAACGCTGGAGTTCATCCTCCAGACCCAGAAGATGTACGATTCAGATGCTTTCGTAGAATGCAGGCGAGAGGAAGTCAGACAAACAGTGGATTTGATCCTATCATTCCACCCAGCAGCGCAATCTAGTTCATTAATATCATACATAATGTGTGTAGGAGAAAAGAATGGCTTTGCACTATTCTTTGCTTATCCCATTTATCATGGACGTCTACTACCCTGTGGCATGATAGAAGCTTCGAGGTGTAACGAGATGCCTAGATTTGTAACAGAGGGTGCTTTTTGACGAATGAGGCCTCACGATGTCTGAGTACTGCTTCCAATGGTAACAGACAATGATGTTTTTCAAGACTTCTCTTCACTTCATGGGTCTAGAATCCAAAACATTCCTGACTTCACTATTCTGAATTTTCATTAAAATACATTTCCTTTTTGTGTAACTAAGGTCTGTTGCCTGTCTGGTGATGGAGGCAGGTGAACAGCAGCTGGACTCGTCCAGTCCTTGTTGTGTCAAGGTTGGTGTCTGGTCCTGGATGACTGCCCATGTTGTGCCTTGGCAGTGCCATGTGATTGGTTACTAGCATGCCTCAGGCCTCTGTTCTGTCACTTCTGCATCCCTGGTGACTCTCACTCCAGACACATGTATCACATCTGCAACAGTTGCCTTTGGAGTGTGCGGACAGTGCCAAAGCTACTGAGGTTTACTGAGAATACTGCACTGCACCCATCCTGTTATGTTAATGGAAACAGAGCCCCGAGCACTCTTAAAATGTAACTGCCCCCTTCCTGATTCAGAAGCATTGTTAAGTAGTGGTGTCTCTAGAAGTATTTTAGGGGGGGAGCACAAAGGGCTACAGAGGAAATTATCCATCTATCTATCTATCTATCTATCTATCTATCTATCTATCTATCTATCTATCTATCTATCTATCTATCTATCTATCTATCTATCTATCTATCTATCTATCTATCTATCTATCATAAATACTATAATAAATACATATTCATAATATACACTTATATACACACAAAGTCATTTAAACCCGTTAATCAGACTGTGATTTAAACATTACTATAGTCTGTGGAAGCCAAAGGGGTCTTAGAAGTCCCTCAGTGACCTCTGTTCTCCTCTTCACACGGCTTTCCTCTGCAATCTCCCAGTAAGCCATTTATATCCTTTTTGTCCTGATAGCTTTCTGAAATCCTTGCTCTGCAGATCTCAGACCAAATCTCTTTCCTGTTCAGCACCCTCTTTTCAGTCTGTCCTGCATGTACTTCCTTGCATCTCCTTCAATTTGCCCCTCCCCCATAGATACACAATGCACCCACTGACCTTCACTCCAGAGAGGCCAAGGATTAGATGAGTATGTATTCTGCACCCCTTTATGACCCAATGAGTGGCGTTGTCAGCAATGGACGCCCAAAGTCTTAGTTATGTCCCGTTATAAACAACTTCAACCTAAACTTACACAAATACATCGAAGCAGCTATTTTCATAGTATGCACTATATGTAAGTAATATCATATGTTGCATGAAACAAACTAAAGAAACACAACATCCTGGAAAAATCAAATACTCTAAGAAAATGCTACCCTAAGTATAAAATGGCTGTCCCTAGACTGAGAGGGTATTGTCTGTTTTTCCCAGTTGTGACTGTGCTCGATGGTGGGGCAGAGGGGGAGGGGCAGCAGGAAAGTTACTGATGGGTCCCTGCTCCACCTGCCCCCCCCCCCCACCTCCAGTGACACCGCTACTATAAAGGAGGGTGGGAAGAGAAAAGATCATGCACTTCCTGGCCTGCGGAGTCCACTCCATTTGATGTTACAGCCAATAGAGGACGGCTCATGTGGGTGTGCATGAGTCAGCTCTGTGGTTCAGTGATGATGGTGGTCTCTCTTAGGAGTCAATAGTGCACGGGCTGTGATACCGTGCACGGTGAGTGATAGGACAACCTCAAGCAGACTTTCAGTACCTGAAGAAAAATGATGAAATTCATGATTAATGATTGCTTCCATGTCTCACCCCACCTGCAGAAAGAGACCTGGCCCTCTAATCAGAGTCAAGTACTGAGCATTGCAAACACTGGCACAAATTAAGCCCTGGTTATAAGTCCTTATCTTCCTTCCAGGTGCAGAAACAAGATATCTTGTCCTCAGGTCTGGGATACATCCCCAGCTTTCCAAGGGGTGAAGCAAACAATTCTGCCTCTGCGCATCTGTATAGAGGTCTTCCTCTACACAGTCGTGCTAAACTTTTTCAAATAAAAGCAAACACATCATAGGCAAAAGGAATGAGATAATTGCCAGTACAGTGGCAGTTGTGCCTCTAACAAACTGGCCGTTCAAAATCAAAGCCCGCTTCCACATTTTGAATGAAGCAAATGACAAAGAAGTACATTTCCTTCCAACTGGTCAACATGTCTGCAGAAGCCAGCCAACATGTAGAATGGTACTCTGCTTTTTTTTAATTGTGTCCCATATGACCTCTGGCCAAACCGGTGCTGTTGTTGGGCACTTGATTCTCCTGCAGAACAGAATTCCGCTGGGGTGGAGTGTGAGTGGTTTTACACAATTTCTTTGTATAAGCTGTGCGGTGTTGGCCATACAATTGACCATGACCTTGGTTTGCCTCACGGTAAACTGCTGCACTGGCTTGGTCTAGGTCCAGTGCGCACTCAGGATCTTTTCTGCTTGTGATCTTTTCATCTGCAATTAGTGATTTCAAACCCAGTCACTTGTGCTTGGTTTTACAATGGCTTCTACATGGACAGGGCAGCGCAGGGTGTCATCATGGAGAAGGAGAGACAGCCGCACTGACTACTACTAAATCAAGTGAAACTCACAAGAACCTTAGAACTTCATAGACACAGGAGACACTCCCAACCATCAGTGTACATATATTCAAGGGTTCTCCTGCACCCCACACAAACATAAGAGGGAATTAGGATCCCCATCTCAATTAAACCAGTGAAAAAAAATGTTACACTTCCAAAACAGTCACAACTTTTGAACTACATAAATTTTGCAAAATGTCTCAACTTTTACATGCGCATAGGTTTTGCATAATATTTGCCTACAGGATACAGGTGTGAACAATGCACACCAGCAGAACATCAAAAGGCACTATCCAAAAACTGCAGAATAGGCTGCAAGAAAGAGGGAGGAACTGCTCCGTGATTTGATGCTGTTACAAAGGGTTCACTAAGAAACGGCGGGGAAAAGAGGGCCACGCATCTAAATGATTTAGCACCCTTTAATGTCCCATTGTGATTCAAAGGGAGTACCATCGGCTGTGATCTCATAGAGCAGAAGAAAAGTTAAGAGGACAGGCTCCACATGGCCTTAGATCATCTTGAGCTCTACAGCTCCATTTGGGGGTTGATTATATTTCTGAAATAATAGCCCCCTATCAGAAGCAGCCAGGCGACAGCTGTAAAGAAATTATGAGAAAATGGTTAGGAGCTGCTCCCTTGAGGGTCCGTAGCAGAATAAAAGGGAATGCCATTGGTTCTCCTTTCTCCGAGCAGGAGAAAAATCTAGAGGATCTTATTTGTTACCCATAACAGATGTAATGTCTTTATGCCAAACAAGGACTTCAGATTGCACATTTAACGAAGTTGAGCTTCAGCTAGGCCACAGTCCTAAAGTCCACAAGGACATTGTCTCAAATTCAATGTAAAACAAAAGATTCTATTGGACGGATAAAGAAGAAACAGGAAGGGTGCCAAAGGTGAGAACAACAACATGTGTAGGAAGTGGATAGCAGGAAGCAACGGGTATGGCCATGAAGAGAGGAGGCGGGTGGCTTCTGCGAGCAGCGCCAAGGACTGAACAATGGCGGACAGGAGTGCAACGGAAGGACCCAGCAGCAGGCCAGAGGAATGAGGTCATGCGGAAAAAGCCAGAGAACTACCTTATATATTCAGCTGTGAATGACAAAGGCAAAGGCAAAGGGAGAAAAAATAAAGCAGTGAAAAACATGGTGCTGTGCATGTGGACAAGAGAGATTCTGACTAGTAGTACATATATATATATATATATATATATATATATATATATATATATATATATATATATATATATATATATATATATTCACTGAAAAAACCATTGGTTATAGACCATATATAGTTAGGGATTAGCCTTTTCAAAACCTTATTTTACTCACACAAAACCATTGAAATTTCATATATAGTTAGATGCACTAACTATATATCGCGCACCCGCAATCCACTGCTGATGATGTCACATATTACATCATTCATGACATGGTTAGTGACATCACTGATGACATCACTGATGACATCCCAAATGACATCACTGATGACATCTCAAATGACATCACTGATGACATCACTGATGACAACATCCAGTGACTGTATGTTTCTGTAAAGTTAAAATATGTCTTACATATTGAAGAATGAGTGGATGTACAAGTGTCTGGAAGAAGGATTTAGTAGGTGCATGACTGACTGTATGAGAGAATGATTAAATGTGTCTTACTGAGTGCATGGGTTAGTGACTAAACTGTCTTAATTTGTGCATCATTATATCTGTTGTTCTACAAACTGCTGCATGTGTTGATCAGTAGCTATATGAGTAACTGTATGGGTTATTCATTGGTTGTCCAAGTATTTGTATGGGAAACTGAGTGTGTGTGTATGGGTGGCTGGGAGGTGTGTGACTCTGTACATAGATGTGTGAGTAGTTGATTCACTATATGTATGGGTTCAAAAGTGCATGTGGAAACAGCTGTATGGGCGGTTGACTGTGCATGAGTGTATTGGTGAGTGAATGGATATCTCAGTGCTACATGTCAAAGTAAGTACATATGTAAAACACAGTACATGTGAGAGTTGACATATATAAATAACTGTGCATAAGAGCCAGTGAATGTGTGATTGGCTGTATGGATCATTGTGAACATGTATCAGGGATGGTATAAGAGAGTAAATATGTGTTAGTATATGTTTGAATAAGTAAGGTGTGTATAACTGTATAGTTGAGAAAATGGAGGTGTGATTGATTTTTTTGCATAACTGACTAGGTGTGTGAGTAACTCCATGGATGAGTGACAGTCTGTGACTGTCTGTTTACACTGATTGTATCTAAGGTTATATTAGAGTCTGAAGAGGTTCATGGTATTATCACATGAATGATATCATCAGTGATGTGATCAGTCATGTCAAATGAGATGTTATCAGTGATTTTATCAGTGATGTCATTTGAGATGTCATCAGTGATGTCATCAGTGATGTCATTTGAGATGTCATCAGTGATGTCATTTGAGATGTCATCAGTGATGTCATCAGTGATGTCACTAACCATGTCATGAATGATGTAATATGTGACATCATCAGCAGTGGATTGCTGGTGCGCGATATATAGTTAGTGCAACTAACTATATATGAAATTTCAATGGTTTTGTGTGAGTAAAATAAGGTTTTGAAAAGGCTAATCCCTAACTATATATGGTCTATAACCAATGGTTTTTTCAGTGAATTTTCAAGGTTTTGTAAATGCAAATTCCTAACTATATATGGCCTAAAACCTATGGTTTTTTCTGTGAATTTCAATGGTTTTTTAATAGCAAATATCAAAAGCTGTCAAATGTCAAGTACGTGATAGGTAAAAACTTTTTCGTGTTTATGCACGCTGATGTGCTTTGAACGCTGCCCCCCCCTCCCCTCTTTTCTCTTAGTAGTACTCTCTCTTTGCAGATAGTGAAGGGTAGTTAACGCAGGCCTTTACCCCCATTGTAATCCGTCGTGCCTGCTTGTCTCTCCATTTGATTGATTGTTATCCAAGCATTTACTGTTTTACAATTGATTCTCTTTGGTTCATTCTCTATTTACAAACAAGCACAAAGTCGCAATACTCTGTTTAGTCTTTGCAGATAGTGAAAAATCGTGAAAAATCGTGTAAAAAAATAAAAGTAATCGAGCAAAATCAGTAGGCCACTAATTGGATCTCTTTTTGACCTCGCTAAAATAGAAATATTAGGAACAACCCTTCATGAGAAATACGAAAATAGTGAGATGAACTGAGCTCCACACCATGAGGGCTGCAAGACAGCTCGGCTCCGTCACCCACCCCGCCCAAAATAACGACAAACCCTATGCAAATATTAAAAATATATACAACACACCAGCAAAGTAACAGGGTAAAACATTTTATTAAATAACTATTTACATAACTATTTTATACTTTTTGTTGCCCGATCCGGCTAGCTCAATCGATCGAGCATGAAACTCATGCACTCTGATAGCAAGCGTTGCAACTGATGCTATGCAGACCAAAACTGGTTTTCAGTTTGTACATTTTTCTAGATTTTTCCATCCGAGGTTGGTTGAGTTTGTAGAACGATGGCTTCAGATTTTCCACATACGGTGTGGTGGCGCGGACTGGGAGGGGGCGCTTCGCTCCTGCCCCCTCCCCAAGTAAGATTTTCATACGTGAAAGTACGTTAATGATTTTGGTCCCTGAGTTGCTTCGATGTCACTGCCATTCTCAAATGGCATAAGTTCTGGATGTTGGGTGCCATAGTTCAGAGTTCTGAGCAGCGCTTGTAACACTGTCTGAAGCTTATTTCCACCTACTGCAGCTTCACTATTCTCAAAGTAAGTGAGGGTCGTTTGTGGACCTGACTGCATTTGAAAACAATGTGATATGGTACCTCCCTAAACCGCTTGATGGAGGCCCCCGAGGGGCGGTGTGATGGCACGGACTCGAAGAAGACGCTTGGCTCCGACCCCCTCCCCAAGTCTTATAGCACTGGTGTAGCCTGAGATCGCCCCCGACATAGGCGGCCGGCTCCCGGGGTCCGGCGGAACTTTTTGCCTTTTGATGACTCTTCTATTCTGGACCTTGTCCCACAATCCGTTTGACCTGAAGACACGCTGTAGTGGGGCGCCCCTTTACCGTTTTAGTTGCCATTCCGCCCGCTTTTGCTACACTGTGCCTCTTCCGCCATTCAGCTGTTTACCGCCCGCTCTTGCGACTACAGCGTCTCGCTCACCATGTAGTTGAGTTGCTCCCGCTCTTGCGATGCAACGATAAGCGACTGCCACAGGACTCTCAAAATGGCGGCCGGCTCTTCAGATTTGGGCGTGGTCCACTAAAATGGCCCTGGGACACCTTGGAACTCGGACGCTTCCCTGATAGGGCTTGGGTCCCATTCTCGAAAGCGTCCCCTCAGCCGTGAAGATTCTACAAAAGTCTTGGGGGCCCCCGACTCCCGCAGGCTTCTGGTGGGGAGCGGCTGCCATGTTTGCTCGTGGAATGGCCACGACGGAGCTACGAGATGGTGGTGCTCTCATGCTGGCGCCAGCTTTAGTCTGAAACATCCAGAAACACTGTAGACTACCAATTCGATCAGTTCTGGTAGCGCCCCAACATGACCCGGTAGAGACGAACTTGCCCTCCCCTCTTTGACTGATGGTTCTTGTTGCCTGTCCCCTCTGTTGTCATTTAACAGAACTTTTTGGACTGCTGAAAGGGGTTGTGTTCCGAACGCTGGTTGGTGGAGACATTTTGACTATATTCTTGACCTACGTTGTCGCGTAATGCGTTATATGACACGCCGCGTTAGCGCACCCGGAAGTGATCCGGGGCGCGGCGCGCAGCGCGTAACGTAAGCATAACAGGTCATGTGACTTGTTAATAAAACTTTTTATTGGTTCATTTTACTTTTGTTATTTTAATAATGAAAAGCTTGGTCATATGACCTAAAAATACGCTTTTTATTGATTTCGAACATTTTTTTTTAAAAAACATATATGTTATAATGTTCCAGGCTAATGTACTTTCCCGGAAAATTTACAACTGTCCTGCAAGTAAAATATATTCCTTTTTCGAGAAAAAGGGCGTTTCTTCGTCCCATGACGGGGCCGTTGAGTAAAAGAGGCTCGGCCTGCTGTCTTACTCGCCGATACGCCTGATTATCAGATTCTTATTGATCACTTTATGTTGCAGGAGTGGAAAACACAACTGCCCTTGACCATTTATCTTTACTGCGTTCCTACGTATTATACCTTTTATCCGTCATGTAATTGGACTGCTTTATTTCACTTGCCTTTTACTGATTCGAAAACAGTGACTAAAAGTAAAAACTTTACCAATGTAAATACTACTACCATGTTTTGTTTTAAAAACCTTTATTGTGAAAATGTCAGTATACAAATACGGGCCTATAACCACGTGGGCCGGCCACGGAGCAAACTGGAAACGTATATGATGAGGAGACATTTACACTGTAGAGGAACGTAACGAGCGGGCCATTAGGTTGCAAGAACTAAGGTGTCTAACAGTTGCGGAATTGGTGGACGTACATTTTGTAATTAAAATACGACAAAGCCACTTACAAAAAAATCATCTAGATATACATTTGCGGGCAAGTACCATGGGTGACATTAATTCGAACTTTCAATAGTACAGTAATCAATAACACATCATAACTTAATATCAATAGGGATGTCGAAATATTCAATCAATTCTCGTCCCCGCCCGCCATGAGCATCAAAACTGCATTCATATCTCATGATATCAAGGTTGTTCAACCAGTACACAACAAGGAGTTACGAGTCCCATTTATACCGGCGCCATTTTGGGCGAGGCCGGGCAGGTCCAAGATATAGTCAAAATGTCTCCACCAATCATCGGCCAGACCAGAACCCCTTTCGGCCCTTTATGCTACAAGATGGTGTCTTCCATTCAGAAAATATTGTTGGCAGCATTTTGAAAGGAAAGATAAACAGCCGTTCTCCTAGTGAGTCTCACATTGTTACATTTAGGAAGAATGTTGAAGAGTAGTATGTTGAAAATCTGAAGCCATTTTTCTACAAACTCTCAATCAGCCTTGGATGGAAAAAAAAATCCTGAAGAATGTACAAACTGAAAGCCAATTTTTGTCTGTATAGCATCAACAGCAACGCTTGAGTCAGCTTTGTGGGAAGCCGCCATTTTGATTCAATCAATAACGTCCCCCTGCACACATTCAGGGACCTGGTCGTGTCTTCAGGTCAAACGGATTGTGGGACAAGATGCAGAAAGGAAAAGGAAAAAAGTTCCGCCGGACCTCGGGAGCCGGCCGCCTATGTCATGGGCGATCTTTGGCCACACCAGGGCAATAGTGAAGCTGCAGCAGGTGCAAATAAGCTTCAGACAGTCTTACAAGCACTGCTCAGAACTCTCAACTATGGCACTCAACAACCAGGACTTGCCATCCGGATCTTGGCGCCTTGTGCTGGTTCCGACCTATTCACACATCGGTCTACTACTGACATCACCTCATAAGCCAATGGGGCACCCCACGCCGACTTTCGGCGCAGCATTGTAGGATGGCCACACCAGTGCGGCAACTTGCTGGACACCACCTCGGTGCCATCCGGATCTCGGCGCGTTCGAGTCACTGTACCGCAAGAGTGACCGGAACTCAGCTGGACACGCCGTCTTTCGGCGCAGCATTGTAGGATGGCCACACCAGTGCGGTAATTTGCTGGACACCACCTCGGTGCCATTCGGATCTCGGCGCGTTCGAGTCACTGTACCGCAAGAGTGACCGGAACTCAGCTGGACACGCCGTCTTTCGGCGCAGCATTGTAGGATGGCCACACCAGTGCGGCAACTTGCTGGACACCACCTCGGTGCCATCCGGATCTCGGCGCGCTGTCCTGCCTTCGGCCTACTGTAGCCGCAAGTGCGGACGCAACTCAGTTGGATGGCGAGTGAAAAGATAAGGGGCGCCGCACTGCAGCAGAGGAGCCTCCATCTTGGGGGAGACGCACAGCCCCCACTGACTGACGCGACCTTACAGGCCAACGGGGCGCCCCACGCCGACTTTCGGCGCAGCATTGTAGGATAGCCACACCAGTGCAGCAACTTGCTGGACAACAACTCGGTGCCATCCGGATCTCGGCGCATTGTGCTGCCTTCGGCCTATTCGCACATCGGTCCGCTACTGACGCCGCCTCACGTGCCAACGGATTTTCTACGCTTTTTGTAGCCCTATGCCGCATAACAGGTCATGTGACTTGTTTATAAAACTTTTCATTGGTTCATTTTACTTTTGGTTTCCTAATGATGGAAGGCTTGGTCATATGACCTAAAAATAACACTTTTCATTGGTTTAGAACATTTTTTTTTCCAAAACGATGAAAGCCCCACCTTGTTTCTGGATGTTTCAGACTGAAGCTGGCGTCAGCATGAGAGCACCACCATCTCGTGGCTCCGTCGTGGTCATTCCGCGAGCAATCATGGCAGCCGCTCCCCACCGGAAGCCTGCAGGAGTCGAGGGCCCCCAAGACTTTTGTAGAATCTTCACAGCTGAGGGGACGCTATCGAGAATGGAGCCCAAGCCCTAGCAGGCAAGCGTCCGAGTTCCAAGGTGTCCCAGGGCCATTTTAGTGGACCAGGCCCAAATCCGAAGAGCCGTCCGCCATTTTAAGAATCCAATGGCAGCCGCCTATCGCTGCACCGCAAGAGTGGGCGCAACTCATCTACATGGTGAGCGAGACGCTGTAGCCGCAAGAGCGGGCGATAAACAGCTGAATGGAGGATGAGGCACAGTGTAGCAAAAGCGGGCGGAATGGCAACTGAAACGGTAAAGGGGCGCCCCAGTACAGCAGACGAGCCTCCACCTGGGGAGGCCCGTTCACGCCGCCTCCCCCACGCCCCCCCTGGGGCGCCCCACGCCAATTTTCGGAGCAGCATTGTAGGATACCAAAACCAGTGCGGCAAGTTACTGGACATCACCTGGGTGCCATCCACATCTCAGCGCCTTCTGCTGCCTTGGGACTATTCGCACAACAGACCGCTACTGACGAGGCCTCCCCCCGCACCACCCGGGACGCCCCACGCTGTTTTTCTGAGCTGCATTGTAGGAAACCAAAAACCAGTGCGGCACCCAGGTAACATCACCTGGGTGCCGTCCAGAACTCAGCGCGTTGTGCTGCCTTGGGACTATTCGCACAAAAGACAGCTACTGACCATTGTTGCTTTTTTTTGCCAAAAAATGTTTAAATGTATTTACAGTTTTTGTTGCGTTTGATATATTTATAAAGTTAATAAAGTTTTATAATCCTACTTTGTTGGAGTACTATATATTTTTAAAAAATCGGGTGAATGGGGCCTTGAATCGGGTTATTGTCATGTGTGGGCTTTGGAAGTGTGCTGCTACAGGATCGGACATTTCAAACTCAAATGCACGTTCTTTTTCTTACCTTTCCGAAGCATGGAGCGCAATAGCAGGCAGAGAAAGGGTGATGCAAGTGTTGAACACTGCCTGGCCTGGCAAGTTGTTGGCAGTGCCCCCCCCCCGCCTGCTCCTGAAAGAGGGCACACACACACCGCCGCCCCGAGTACTTCACATATCTTTAAAAGACCATGCGCTTGTTAATGAGGCTTAAATGGTTTATCACCCCTTCTGTGGCCCCTGCATCGGCCCTCTGACGTTTCCTGGAAGAATTAGCACGTAACACAATGCCAAGCCCTGTCAGCTGAAACCCCCGAGGAATCGGGTTTTTGCTTGCAGGAATCGGGAGGCGGGAGACTAGCACTGAAATCGGTAGTCTCACGCCTGAATCGGGAGGGTTGGCATGTCTGGATTCTCTGCAGCTGGGGCCATAAACTACATCCGCAGGGCTAGGTGATAGCCTGGGACCGGCCTGGACAATCGGACACAGAGGAAGAGGAGTGTCAGAGGGTGCGGTAGTGAATAGGGTGAAAGGGAGGTGTCGGGCGGGCACAGGGTGTGATTCTCAGGGAAGAGCAGCGCAGATGGGGGGAAGTTTATTGCCCATGCATGAGAGAGAGAGCGGGGGTGACCAGTGCGTGGGGGAGATGCTTGCGAGGGTGGGGAGCCGTGCTGGGAATCGACGGCGTGCAGAGAGTGGGTCTGGTCAAGGCATCTAAAATGGCTGCCGTGCACGACAAAATTGTGCCATTGGAAAAAAGGCAAGATGGCGCATACAATGTTTATCAATAAGGATTCATTTATAACAAAATATTTTATCGCAGTGACAAATTGGCGGTCAACACTTCCTGATTTCCATCGAATCGAACGTTAACAGACGTTGTATCAACATATATGAGCCTCCTCAGCCACCCTCAGAAAACATAAGGGATCAGGATACGTCTCCCGCACCCCTTTATACCTAGTAATTTAATTAAAACGAAACACAAAATGGCGAATTCCCGTTTCGCTACCAGTTTGCGGCCCAGTTCGCGGCCCGAGAAGCGCTTCTACCGTGAAAAATCAATTTTTTTTTATTTTCCCCACGGGACCCTTTAATAACCCCAACATCATTCCTAGGGGTCAAGAGGGGTCTACCTTGCCCCCTTTCATTAAATTCCCCCTTCGTTTTTCACCTCTTCTTCTCTCTCGATCCTACCGAGAGATAAGATGGCGCACGCACAGCCGCTGGAAGACATATATCAACATATATGAGCCTCCTCAGCCACCCTCAGAAAACATAAGGGATCAGGATACGTCTCCCGCACCCCCTTATACCTAGTAATTTAATTAAAACGAAACACAAAATGGCGAATTCCCGTTTCGCTACCAGTTTGCGGCCCAGTTCGCGGCCCGAGAAGCGCTTCTACCGTGAAAAATCAATTTTTTTTTATTTTCCCCACGGGACCCTTTAATAACCCCAACATCATTCCTAGGGGGTCAAGAAGGGTCTACCTTGCCCCCTTTCATTAAATTCCCCCTTCGTTTTTCACCTCTTCTTCTCTCTCGATCCTACCGAGAGATAAGATGGCGGCCGCTCCGGACTGTTTAGAATGTTGACAGACACCGGAAAGTCAATCAGCTTCGCATCGCAAACTTCCGTTTCGCGAAAAGTAAGCGGACCGGAGCGCAGCCCGGAGCGCTGTTACAGATATATATCTTGTTTTGAACTTTAATTTCTCAAAATCCACTGGAGCACATATATTGAGACCTAGTAAAGGCACATCGGGCTAACAGTCCCTACAATTTTGCCAAGTTTCGTGCAAATCCATTCAGCCGTTCGAGCTAAAAGTGAGGCCAACCGCCCTATGGAAAACTCAATGTTAAAAACGCGTTTTGGGACCCCCCTTTTTTCTCGGCCCCCCCTTGACGAAAACCCCCCAAATTTTCAAGGGACGCTCAGAAACAAAATGTGCCATTTTCCTGACAATTTCAGCCGATTCCGTCCACAAACGCCAAAGTTATTAGACATAGAATTTTCAAAAATCCCATAGGGAAAAAATCCTAACTATATATACCTACTGGCGATAGCCAGTAGGTAGTATATATATATATATATATATATATATATATATATATATATATATATATATATATATATATATATATATATATATATATATATATATATATATATATATATATATATATATATATATATATTTATATATATATATATATACCGTAGTCATTTCTTTGGCAATTGTTTCATAGGCAGATTTACATTAACTTTACTACCTTTAAAGCTGATTTCATTACAATTATAATTGCTGGGATAGTACCTGGATGCATCTTATGGTTACTTTGTGTGAAGGTCTGTATTATATATGATATGAAGCACATTTTTAAACACAAAAACTGAGTTACATCTAAAACGTGGTCAGTAAAGCCATTAGTACGTTTCGGTGTAGAATAAAAATAGTCTGACATGAATCATAGCACTCAGGTACGATGTTTCGCAGAAGTGGCGGCAATTCTCATCATGAGGTATCATATAACGAACCTTCCGGTAAACCCTATGTTCCTTGACTTGTCGGCTGTACACCATCCACCTGAGCTGCACGCTCATCAATACTCCTCTTTAGAAAGTAATTACAGGCACTCAGAAAAGACCTTGTTTCACTTCTCAAAGCATAATCATTGTTTCTTACAAAATGTGACTCCTGGCGGTGCGTTCCCTTGACTAATGTTCCTCATATGCCCTTCCCACAGCACTGTGTTAAGTGCATGCTGGTAAACAGGGACAAAAACTATGTTGCTAACCATTTCCCGCCTAGTTGAGGGTTTTACCAGGATAGTGTGACCCATGCATCCCCTGCCACAAGGAAATGGCTGTAGAACCAGTGACAGCTCCTCCGTTACAGCAGAGGAGCTTCTCCAGCCCACGCAAGAACTCTCAAAAACCTGAAAAATAAAATGATAAATAAACGGGGTGTAAACCGGTTTTATTATCATTTTATTTTTCTTCTAAGTGTACTGAGGCTTGTGGTGGGGCCAGGGGGATGACAGGCACTGAGGGGAAGTGGTATGCACTGCCTTCAGTGCACATCTAGGTTTGGCCTGCCGTCTCAGGATGGCCAAACTGTCATGCGCACTGAAGCTCTTTCCAACACGAGCTCCATTGCCAGGTAGAAGAGAGCAGGCACAGGCTCCCAGTCTAACAGGGAGTGCAAATCCAGGGCGCTTAGGCCAATCCTGACACTGCTCTCATGCTGCATGAAAGCAGTAGCAGGATTGGCCACAGGGGATTCTGGGAGCCTTTCTCCAGAGGAGCGTGATGCAGCTGGATGAAGGTAATTTCTTATTTTTATTTTTTTATTTTTTTCCTCATAGTCTGTCGTCATCCCCACAGGCTCACCACTCTGCCCTGACACCAGCCACCACTGTGTAGAGCCCTAAAGCCCTAGATCTTGAATTAAATGAATGAGTGAAATGACATTTTTAAGTGTATGCTTCCTTACAAAGCAACCTCATTTTAAAAAACACCACCACCTATTAATGGCACCGTGAGGCCAGGATAATTAGAAGGACAGATATGCTTTAGAGCTTTCCTGAAACTTGCATGTCCAGTAGTAGATGCAATCCTTAAAAGAAGATTTATCAACAATTTGGGACAGAATGAGAACAGAAATATTCTGCCTCGTCTAGTTAAAAAGAGTAACATGGCGTTAAATGCAGAGCCCTTGCTGCCTTTGAGAGCTTGATATGATGACTCAGAAGGGATTTCTCCAAACCATCAAATACCTGGCACATTACGCATAAGGTCTTGACTATCCTCCGCTGTTTTACTAGCAACCAAAGCAATCAATCAATCAATCAAAGACATTTGTAGAGCGCACTGCTCGAACAGCCAGGTCTTGAGCTTCTTCCTGAAGGAGAGGTGGTCTTGGGTCAGGCGCAGGTCGGTCGGGAGGGAGTTCCAGGTCTTGGCGGCCAGGTAGGAGAAGGACCTTCCTCCTGTTGTCGTTCTTCGGATGCGGGGGACGGCGGCGAGGGCGTGACTGGCTGATCGGAGATGGCGTTTGGGAGCGTAGAAGTTGATGCGGTTGTTGAGGTAGCTCGGGCCTTGATGGTGTAGGGCTTTGTGTGCGTGGGTGAGGAGACGGAAGGTGATTCTTTTGTTGACGGGGAGCCAATGCAGGTCTCTCAGATGTCCGGAGATGTGGCTGTGTCGTGGGATGCCAAAGATGAGTCTGGCTGAGGTGTTCTGGATCCGCTGGAGTCTCTTCTGGAGCTTGGCGGTGGTTCCGGCGTAGAGGGCGTTGCCGTAGTCCAGTCGGCTGGTGACGAGGGCCTGGGTGACCGTCTTCCTAGTCTCGGTGGGGATCCACCGGAAGATCTTCCGTAGCATGCGCAGGATGTTGAAGCACGACGAGGAGACGGCGTTGACTTGTCTGGTCATGGAGAGGGAGGAGTCCAGGATGACGCCCAGGTTCCGTGCGTGGTCTGTCGGTTTGGGTGCGGTGCCCAGGGCGGGGGGCCACCAGGAGTCGTCCCAGGTGGAGGGCGAGGAGCCCAGGATGAGGACTTCCGTCTTGTCTGAGTTCAGTTTCAGGCGGCTGGTCGCCATCCACTCGGCTACGTCTTTCATCCCTTCGTGAAGGTCGGCTCTGGCGGTGGCGGGGTCGTTGCTCAGGGAGAGGATCAGCTGGGTGTCGTCAGCGTAGGAGATGATGTTGAGGTTGTGCTGGCGTGCGATGGCCGCGAGGGGGCTCATGTAGACGTTGAAGAGGGTGGGGCTCAGCGAGGATCCTTGAGGGATGCCGCAGATGACTTCGGTGGCCTCTGACTTGTATGGTGGTAGTCGGACTCTCTGTGTTCTTCCGTCGAGGAAGGAGATGATCCACTCCAGTGCCCTCTCCTGGATTCCGACTTTGCTGAGGCGCTGCACTAGGGTGCGGTGGCAGACAGTGTTGAATGACACGGAGAGGTCTAGGAGGATGAGGGCCGCTGTTTCTCCGTTGTCCATCAGGGCTCGGATGTCATCGGTGGCAGCGATGAGGGCGGTCTCGGTGCTGTGGTTGGCTCGGAAGCCAGACTGTGAGGGGTCGAGGGATCCATTCGTCTCGAGGAAGGCGGCCAGCTGCTTGTTGACGGTCTTCTCGATGACTTTGGCTGGAAACGGGAGGAGCGAGATGGGGCGGTAATTCTTGAGTTCGGTGGGGTCCGCTGTAGGTTTCTTGAGTAGGGCGCTGAGTTCGGCATGCTTCCAGCTCTCCAGGAAGGTGGCGGTGTCGAAGGAGGTGTTGATGATGTCCCGCAGGTGGGGTGCTATGACAGCGTCGGCCTTGTTGAAGACGTGGTGAGGGCAGGGGTAGGTTGGAGATCCGGAGTGGATGGAGTTCATCATGCGGACGGTGTCTTCGGTGCTGATCGGAGTCCAGGCGCGGAGGGTGGTGGTGGGGGGCGGTGGTTCGGTCATGGCGTGCGTCGGTTGAGTGCTGAAGCTGTTGTGTATGTCCGCGATCTTGTTGTGGAAGTAGGAGGCGAGGGAGTTGCAGAGGTCTTGCGATGGGGTGATGTCGTTGTTGCCGGCGTTGGGGTTGGAAAACTCTTTCACGATGTTGAAGAGTTCCTTGCAGTTGTGTGCGTTGTTGTCCAGCCGGTCCTTGAATGCAGTTTTCTTGGTGGCGCGGATCAGTTGGTGGTGCTTCCGGGTGGCAAGCTTGAGGGTGGTCATGTTGTCTGGAGTTGGTTCCCTTCTCCAGGCTTTCTCGAGGGCTCAGCAGTTCTTCTTGGAGCTCTTGAGTTCGTCGGTGAACCATGGGGCCTTCTTGCTGCCGGGTCTGCTGGGCGGGGTCCTCAGTGGGGCGAGTTCGTCCGCGCAGTTGCTGATCCACTTCGTGAGGTTGTCGGCGGCCTGGCTGGGCTTCGCTGAGCTGGCGGGAGGGTGCTGGCTCAGGGAAGCGGCGAGCTGGTCGGCTGTGATCTTGTTCCAGCTTCTTCGAGCAACCTGTTGCTGGTGGTGGTGGATCGTCGTTCTTTTGAAGGTGAAGTGGACGCAGCTGTGGTCCGTCCAGTGGAGTCCGGTGGCGTGGCTGAAGGCGATGTCTTTGCAGGATGAGAAGACGGCGTCGAGTGTGTGTCCGGCGAGGTGGGTGGGGGTGGACACCAGCTGCTTGAGACCGAGGTTGGCGAGGTTGTCGAGCAGGGTGATGGTGTTGCGGTCGTTGTTGTTCTCCAGGTGGAAGTTGATGTCCCCCAGGAGGATGTAGTCAGCGGAGGGGAGGGCATGCGGGCTGATGAAGTCGGCGATGTCCTCGCTGAATTGTGTGCGTGGTCCCGGGGGTCGGTAGATCAGGGTGCCTCTGAGGGTGGTTTTGGGGTCTGTGTGGATCTGGAAGTGCAGGTGTTCGGCAGTTGTCAGGGTGTCGTCGGTGTTGGTCTTGATGCGGATGGTGTCCCTGTAGATGATGGCGATGCCTCCTCCAGTCTGGTTGTCGCGGTCTCTTCGGGTGATCTTGTAGCCCTCTGGGATGGCGATGGCGATGTCGGGCGCTGAGGAGTCGTTCATCCAGGTTTCCGTGAGTAAGGCGACGTCAGGAGCTGTGGTGTCGAGGAGGTTCCAGAGTTCGATGGCGTGTCTGTGGACGGAGCGGGTGTTGAGGAGGATGCACTTCAGGTGGTTGCTGCTGGTGTTCGGCTTGGCGGGTGTTGGTGCGGGACAGGTCCGGATGCAGGTGAACTTGCAGGCGTGGCAGCAGAAGGGTCCGTGGGTTCGTCTCGGGGTGGCTCGGTAGCATCCCGGGATTCGGCCGGTGTTGAGTGCGTTGAGGGAGGCGGCGTCGTACGTCCGGCGGGTGGTCTGGGGACTGCGGGGGCCAGGGGTCCTGGCGCTGGGCGCGGTCCAGGCGCGGACGGGCGCAGACGGGCTTACCTTTGGCGCACCTTCGGCGCTCAATCGGTGCTCCCGCTGCGCGCGTCCGCTGCGCGGTCGCTCCGGGGGCGTCATAAGAAGGGAGCCGGGAGGGAGGGTCGGCTGGGAGGCGGGAAGCGCGGGGACCAATTGGCAGGCGGGGGGGCGGGTTCGGGTCAGCGCCGGCGGGAAAAGCTGGGGGCCGGCTGGCGGCCCTGCGGCGGCTGGGGCGCTGGGGCGGCTGGGGCGTAGGCTCGGCGTCTGGCTCCTGGTAGCAGGTAAGGAGGAGCAGGCAGGGGGCGTGGGGGCGACCAGGCCGTGGTGGGCGCAGTGGTCGCTCCTGGACTCTGGTGTGGGTCCCCTTAAGAAGGGAGCCGGGAGGGAGGGTCCACTGGGAGGCGGGAAGTGCGGGGACCAATCGGCAGGCGGGGGGCGGGTTCGGGTCAGCGCCGGCGGGAAAAGCTGGGGGCTCGGCTGGCGGCCCTGCGGCGGCTGGGGCGCTGGGGCGGCCCTGCGGCAGCTGGGGCGTAGACTCGGCGTCTGGCTCCTGGTAGCAGGTAAGGAGGAGCAGGCAGGGGGCGTGGGGGCGACCAGGCCTTGGTGGGCGCAGTGGTCGCTGCAAGCTGCAAAGCAAGGCCTTTCCGGCTTGAGATATGCTTTCTTGTCCATTTAGGCTGCACACTAGCTGCATCCCCTGGCGTTCAATCCTTGCAATACTATAGGTGTGGATTCAGGCAGGCCGAGGTACAATAAATATTCGAATCTGAATTATATGAAACTTCCCAGACTGGACATGCAATTGTTGCAGGGTGAAAATTAGTATATTTTTTAATAAGAAGGAGGTTGAAGTTACTAAATAGTTCTGCGGTTCTAACTAGGTTGCGTGAAACTCGCAAAATTTGATGTAGTGCAATTATGTGAAATTACTGCACAATTAATAAAAAAGTACTCGAAATTTTGCGAAATGAGTCTTGCACTGAAAACATTACTCGAACGGTCCGTTAACTAGCATGACTTGTTGCAGAATGGACTTACACATATTGTTATATCTCACCAGCACTACAGGAGCTGAGTTTTTGTCAGAAGGAGGATTAAATGCTTTTATTCGGATCACAGTATAATTTCATACATAAAAGGTATTCTCTGAACTGGATCAAATTGAATTTCTTTCTGCTGTAAAAAAATGGTTCTAAATATCCTTGTGTGTACTGAAAGGTGTACTAAAATGATTTTGAGTCATACTCTACCATTTAATTCATTTCTTTAAAATCAATCCATGTTCGCGATCTTCTTTCACCTCCTCCAAATCCCTCTTCTCTTTCTATCAACAAATCTCGTGACAGGATCCCTCTTATTCTTCCTCTTTCACGCTCTTGATGTACCCAAATGGTTTTACCCTCATTATCTGCTAGTCGATTCATCTTTATTCGATCATAAACATTCATAAAAGACACAAATAAACAATACAATGTGATTAACAAGCAGTGTAACTATTTTTTTTAAAGGTATTAAAAGAAACATCCCATGATAAAATTCCATTAAAATTCTAGGCACATATCAGACTATAAAATAATTATAAATCCTTTTCTCTATGACCAGATAAAAATTCATGGTAAAAGAAATTATATCCATAATTACACAAGTTTTGTTTAGACACTTCATTCTTATAAGCAGATTAGATTAGAAGAGACTTAAAAAGACACAGTAACACTCAAAAAAATCATGTTACATAGTACCATGCGAACTGTTCCTTCTAAGTGCCCACGTCCAACTCCAGAATTTGGCCATAGCAATAACTATGACTTCACTAGTTTCAGTTTTTAAGATACGCAAAGCCGTTTGTCATGATCTTGTTCCTATTTTAACACAAACCGGCTTGAGCCATTTACCACGTGGGCCCTTGTATGCAGGGCACACAAACAGAACATGCAGTAAGATCTCTTCCTCACATGGGCAAGTATGAAATTTTGTATCTTGGGCAATCCCCCACTTTTTCGTGAAAGAATTTAGGGGGAGAGTACCCACTCTAAATTGGAGATAGAGATTCCTGTCACCCGGGCTCATAATGGTATCCCAATAGGCCTCCAGCCTATATTCAATTTTGTGATCCAAAAAGAGACCTGTTAGGGAAACACTATTCACCAGAGAAAGAGACTTCTGACAGACCATGTCCCTATATAAGGCTTTGAAATCTGTTTTTGAGGGCAAAGAATTCCCTTCTGGGTCCTCCCACAAATGGTTGAGGCCCATATCCGATAAAGTAGCCTTAATCTTTAGTAACTATGTGATTTTATTGGATTTGTCATCTTCTCTAATATACTTAACAGCTTGCGCGTAGGGGGCTAACTCCGGGGTAGTCCAAAGTTTGCACCAGTAGGCAAGAGGTCTAAAACCCGCAACCTCCTCAAAAGAAATACAACCCAGATCTGAGAGTAGATGTCTAAGTGGTGTCGATTGAGGAAGGCCGGTCAAAGCCCTCAAAAACTTGTTCTGAGCTTGGACTAAAGATTTTTGAAGTCCCAAAGTTCTGATCCATAAATTATTGAAGCTCTAACTTTCCCTTGGTATATAGTTAGAACCGGAGCAACAGGTTTAGTTTGTGATAGCCGGTGTTCTTTCAGAAGGGCCCCTACAAGTTGATTATGCCTTTAGACTAACAGATCCATCTGTGGCTTCCAATTCATCCTTTTGCCCATAGTATCGCCCAGATATGTAAAGGAGTCAGTTTCTTCCAGGGACGCATTATTAATTTCTACTCTGGCTTTCACTATTTTATATTTATATAAGACCATGACCTTCGTCTTGTCAACAGTGACTACAAGATCATGGTCATTACAAAAAAGACAAAATCTATCAAGGGCTCTTTGCAGTCCAGCTTGTGTTTTAGACAAGATTAAAGTGTTGTCTGCAAACATTAAAGGAGGAACCATCAATCCAGCAAGAGTAGGGGCGTCCGTTGGGTATTCGGTGTAATATGAGATAACATTATTTATGAACAACGAGAAAAGGGTAGGGGCAAGAACACACCCCTGCCGAACTCCCCTGTTCACAGGAAAACATTCTGTTACCTCACCCTGTTGACCCCATCGGACTTGGGCACAAGTAGACTCATGTAGTTTTATGATGAATGATAAGATCTCAGCGGGCATCCCTACTTCCTTAAGACTGTCCCACAGCTTATTGCAGGGCACTAGATCAAATGCAGATGTAAGATCTAAAAATGCTTGATAAAGGGTCCCCTCTGCTAAGATCACTGTATTCCAGCATGTCAACGTGAATCTGAAAACTTGGTCGATAGTGCTAACATGGGAACGAAATCCTGCTTGATAGGTGGATAAGATTTCATTATCATCAATCCAACTATTTACCCTACTTAGCACTAATCTGACTACCAGCTTTTGCATGGTGTCTATGAGGCTTATAGGCCGATAATTAGTTGGGCTGGCGCGATCCCCCTTTTGTTTATTGGCATGGGCTAAGCTTGAAGAGCTGCAGGATTTAGAGGGGGGCCCGGCCCGGACTCCTCCGGAATCTAACAAGCTCAAACGGGCCCGACCTTGGCCCAGGCTTCGCCCAGCGCGCGCGGGCCCGCGTCCCGTGAAGCGGGTGCCGCGAGTGGCCAAGTAGTGTCCAGCACAGGCAAGCACAGGTGCGGGCAGTTGTTGCGAAGGTCCTTGGGACTTGCAGTCCCAACAAGAATGCAGGCGTTCTGCTCCTAGGCTCTCAAAGCAGCTCCCCTCATTGCCAGTCCCTGCCTTTCCTGCTCCGCGGTAGCTGTAAGAGCAGTGGGGGTGGGCGGGCTGGTGCGATATTCACACGATTGCCGCCCGCAGAAAACGCATGGAAGAGCAGGGGGTGGGGGGATTCCGCCGCCCTCAAAATTCGTGCCACCCAGGGCGGACCACCCCCACCCCGCTTGCTATGCTAAGGGCCCTCCTCTGTTCCTCACTCTCTTCTTCCTTTACCCTACTTATTTGAAGCAGAACCATATCCCAATCCCCTTAGTCTTTCCTATCTCTCCTTTTATCAAACAATATAATTCTCACAATCTATGGGTCCCACTCTCCCCTCTGATGCTCTCTTTAGTTCTTCTACCTCTTTTTCTAAAATATTATCTGTCTTGCTTACTCATACTTTCACTTTATCATTCCACTGTCCTTCTTCATCTTGCCCTCTTTTTCTTCCTTTTGTTCCGCCCTTCTTACACCTGTTTTCTTCCTATTCTCCTGTTTTACTCCTCTCTCATTGCTTTCCTTTATATTTCTCACTCTCTTTTCAGCCCTTTCTTTCTCCTCAGAACATAAAATAGCACACAATTTTATAAATCCAAAGTGTGCATTGAAAATAAAATGCACAAGGACTCTAAAGCCCTGATTACAGTTTTGGCATTGTTAAATTCTCTTTAGTTTGATCATTTGTAGGCCGCTGTTCCGGTGTCCAAGAAGTAGGGTGATCATTTAATGACACCCGCCTCCCCGAAGCAATGCCCTCTGCCCTCTCCTTTAATTCCTCACTCTCTCACCACACTTTCTCTTCAACACCCCTTTCTCTCACCAGCACCCTGGCTCACATGTACCAGACAGATTTTGGAACCCGCCCACGAGGATGGCCACACCCTGGACCTAATGTTCTCCAACCTAATGACCAGCAACATTCACGAGGTCAAACCTCTTCATTGGATAGATAATTTACTAATCCCTTTTCCTAGTCCTACCAAACAAATCATCCAAGGCAGAAACAACATATCAAATTGGGAAAAGGGCATAGAACCTAATCACCCAGGAAGCCTTTTCTACTCACTTCACTCCCCGTGACTCTCCTGCGCCCCTCTCTAGCTCTGCCTCTACATCAGCTGTCCAACTACAACAAGAGATCAAGAAGTCGCTAGAAAAATGCGCTCCCAAACTCAATAGCAAAGCGGCTTGTAATTCCGGATCAGAAAGATGGTACACACCTGAACTAAAAACAAATAAACAAAAATGCCGAACTTTGGAGAACAAATGGAGACTGTCAAAAGACAGCATTGGGAGACTAAATTATTTAGCTGAATTGAAAAACTACCACTGCACGTTAAAACAAGCCAAACAAACTATTATATAAGAAGGGTTGAAGACAACTGCAGCTCTTCCAATGAACTATACAAAGTTATTCGCAAACTTTGCAAACCCTCCAGTTTATCACAAACTATGGCTCCTATGACAGAGAACTGTGAGCGAATTAACAATTTTTTCACTGACAACGTTATAAATATTTACGCATCCTTTGATAATCTCCACGAAGAGGCTAATATTGATTGGGAAATCTGGCCCCTCACCCCGCAGCAAAAATCCATCTTGATACTCTGACTCCTTTTTCAGAGGAACAGGTGGCCAAAGCTATGGCTGAAGTTAAGGCAGGATCTCCACTTGACCCTTGACCACATTTTATTTTCTCCAGACTAGTGCCGTTCCTATGTCCTCTTATCACCAAAATATTCAATCAATCTTTGGAGCAACCCTCTTTCCCAGACATATGGAAGAAAACAGTGGTCCTTGCCCTCCTAAAGAAAGCAGGACTTGGAATTTATGACCCAGCCAACTAACGCCCAATTTCCCAACTACCATATCTATCCAAAGTTTTGGAGCGGCTAGTCAATCAACAAATCACCAGTTTTTTTATACTAACAACTTATTCGATCCCTCACAGACAGGATTTAGGGCAAATAACAGTACCGAGGCCACCCTACTAGCTGTATCTGACAATATTAGATTGCAAGTTGATCAAGTTAAAGCTGTAACATTTATCCTATTGGATCTTATTGCTGCTTTCAACACCGTATCAAACTCTAAACTACTTCAAAGACTACATAAAAAAGGGATCTGCTCTACAGCCCTATCATAGTTCGCCTCTTTTCTTAATAACTGATCCCAAACAATCCAAATGGTATCCTGCACTTCCTCCTCAAAGAGTATAAAATATCGAATCCCGCAAGGAGCTACTTTAAGGCCTACTCTTTTTGATGCATATGTCTCATCTTTGGCTGACATTAGCAGGAAATGGGGATTTGACATCTGCTCCTACGCCAACGATACTCAATTGGTGATTCCCCTGATAAATAAACTGACCAATACCGAGACCAAGGACAACCTAATAAACTGCACTTGCAAGCTGGATGTCTCTGCACTGTCTAAAACAAAATGCCGGGAAGTCCACAATCCTGCTTTTCGGGAATGCCCAGATGATTGGGATAATAGTTGGTAGCCCCAGGCACTAGGCACCACCCGAAAACCTAAGCGAGCGGCAAAAAGTGTGGGCATTGTCTTTGATGACACCCTTTCCATGCAGGACCAAGTACGCACTCTATGTGGAAAAGCTTTCACCACATAGAAACTGCTCAGACAACTCTTTCCCTGGATCCCCTCTAACTGCAGACAAATGGTAACTCAGGCTCTGCTCCTGAGCAGACTGGACTACGGCAATGCCCTTTATGTTGGCATGGCTGACTATCTCTTTTCTAGACTCCAGGTAGTCTGGAACGCTGCCGCTAAACTAATCTGTAACAAAAAAATACAGCTCAGCATCTCACTGCCTGAAGGAACTACACTGGCTACCTGTACACCAAAGAGCTAGTTTCAAGCTCCTATGCTTTGCGCACAAAACCCTGCATTAAAAAGGACAACACATTGTGTGAGATAAGCTACAATGTCATGTCCCTTCATGAAATTTGAGATCATGTCACCTAGCTCTTGTGTCAGTCAAACGCACATCTAAGGTCAGGATGGGTGATCAATCCTTCTTTAAAGCAGCTGCGGTCCTCTGGAACAATCTACCCCTTGATCTTCGCCTGACAGACGATCATCTGCTGTTCAGGAAAAAATTGAAAACCACCTTGTTTCCCAGATACTGACCCTATTGAGATCAAACTGAATTGCACTAAGTTCCGTCCTAGCGCTATGATGTCCTTCAGGATGATTGATGCGCTCTATAAATATGTTAAAATACAAAACAAAATACAAAATAAGCGGAATGCTATTTGGGTGTCACCTGAAATTGAGTGGTGGGTAGTAGGAGTGGAAGAATTGGCAATTGCTGTATGTGGTTTAATTTTTAATGCAAATGGTATTTCTATCTATAGACCTGCTTATGATGTCATTGGGACCGCCACCGAAAGGCCGTCGGTGGTGGTCCCACCAACATCCAGTATATCAGTCCACTCGCCTCATTATGATGCAGATGGTCAGACCACAGTGGGCAGAGTGACCGACCATTGTCTTCAACAGGGTCAAGGAGCCCGTCAGAGTATCGGTCTGACCGGAATCCCAACAATGGGGATGATGCCTGCAGAGGCAATGCGATAGGGATTACAATAGCCATTTCTGACCGCCTTTTCATGGTTGTGTGACTGTCATGAAATGGAAGCTGGAATAGGCTTTTGAGGGACCCCAGCTGGGCCCCGATCGTCCTTTGCTAACGGTCCAGGGGTGCAACGTGTGGTGCCCCCCCAAACATCCATGCACCGTGTGCCTGGTGCTACATGTGCCTAGCACACAGTGCATGGATGCTTTAAAATTACTTTTACCATTGCAGCTTGTGCTGCAGCCCTTATCCGGGCTACAGCAGAAGCCCCAATGATAAAAGGGATTTTTATGACCATCTACACAGCAGTTGCACTGCAATTAGGTGGGTGGAACTGCCGACCACATGTCGAGCGGTTTCATTCCCTTGGCGATGGCGGTTGGACGCTAGTCTGACTGCCATCATAATCAGGCCCTAAACGTTGGAAACATTGAAAACAAACTTTTGGAAACGAAATAAACACTTGCTGCCACATTGTGCTCCTTTGAGGTGTTACAACATATTTCAGCAGCTCTACTCAGCACCCAAACGAGTCACCCCCATGAACATCTGTTTGCCGGGTCGCATGCAGCCGCGAATGGTGAAAAGCAAGGTGCCAGATAACATCGGCCCCACCACCACCCAGACTACCATTGATAATTTTCTTGCCTGGGTAGTGGGAGTCATTAAAAAAGAAATTGAGTGTGAAAGGGGGATTTTAAGTGATGGGACTGATTTAGAAGTGTGGACCATGAGTGAATGCACCACTAGCCATACACAACTCTCATCCCTTTCACAATCAACTGATCCTTCACCCTAATGTAATTAATGGACAATGAGAATGCCAGTGTCCAACAACAAGGGGACCAACATCTGTGAAGTTGCGACACCCTCTTCACCCCCAGACCTATTTTCTACTGTCACGAAGGGCTTCAGTAACATAATGACTGTTCTATTAAGGGTTAAGAGTTGTGTAGATACGTCGAGTGATCCCTAGTGTCCAACGTCCCCGGGTCTACCTTTCCTATCGTGCCGGAACGCCATAATTTACGAGTTACTGTGAGTCTTTTTGATTTATGCACCATGATAGACTAAATCTTTCCTTTTATTATGGATTTACACATTGTTCGTATTTTCCGTAGGAAACATCGTTCTAGTTGCGGATTTCCCTGACTTTGATTATGGAATATAAGGCACCGATTTTATAGGTATGCTCCCAATATGGTGTGTTCACTCTCATTTTGAATTATGCAATTGTGGCACTTTGTAAATACATAAGTAATATGCATCTACTACTTACTATCAATAGGTTGCTAGCCCCCCCTCGTCCTGATGAAGACCCCGTCGCAAGGACTCCACTGACTCCTGCTTACTCTGGGGTCGAAACGTCGACAAGTCCCTGTTTAATGACAGCCCCCCTACCCATCATCCCTACATACTATGTATCATGGGGCATGTGTGCTATGAAATAATGCGCTGATCTTTGACCGTTTTATGTATATTGAAAATTGAATTGTTGATATTTCAGATATACATCTGTTTTTATTGTCACTATTCCCTACCTGCACTACCCTCACCATTTCACTTCCTCCTTACTTCCAGGGGCACTATTTCAACCTCCTCAAAATTGATAAATGTTGGATACTATATCCGTTGGTTTGTTCTACAATGTGAATAAAACATTGTAGACGCATTCATTGTTTTTTGTATTTAATCCTATGTGTATATAATCACTTTCCCTCAACTGGGACCCCTTTTCTCTTAGCCCTAATACAACCCAGGTCCCAGTGACTTGTTTTGGGTATACCCCCTTCTCATACTCTACTTCGTGCAGACACTGGTCTGCGAGGTCCTTCTATCTAAATTAAATGTAATACCCCTTGGTATTAGCACACCATGGTTGAACGTGAACTACTCTGAAGAATACATAGAGAAACTCCTAGATAATCCAGATAATATCTTCCTATCTACTGACCTACCTACCATAGACTTCACTCTGAAGGATAAAATTCAACGTTTAGAACGGCTTGAGAAGAAATTGATCCGCACCCGTTGGCACGGGCATTTACTCACTAGATACCTCAAAGAAAATATTATCCCTATTGGTTTGCAGATAAAGATTGAACCAGCTATCTTTGTAGAAGTACCCAAATTCAAGGAAGGATTCAGCCACGTAGCAAACAACTGCTCTCGCCATTGGATGGTGCTCGGCATAGAGACAGCTGCCGAACAGATCCAACTACTGACTAGTGAAATTAAGACACTCAGAGCTGAAATTGCAGCAGATGCCAACCTCGCTGGCGCAAAAGAAACCCTTAATAATCTGGAAGCTTCATTGAAAGACTTTGATCTTACCACCCAGAACCGCAAACTAGAAAAACTTGCTAGAGACATCAGGCTATACGATAAAAAGAAAACGTATCCGTACCTCCAAGACGACTATTATAAACAAGATAATCAAGGTCGCTTCACCAACAGAGGACAAGGCAGTTTTCTTGGCAGAAGAAACTACACCACTTTCTCCGACTCATCCTACAGCTCGGAGGGAGAACAAGAGTTGGCAGGCCCGAGTCGTCCTTACAACTATCAAGAATACGGATATCAGTCACCTCAATTCATCCCTTTTTTTGAACAGCGCCCTGGACCATGGCGACCCCCGAGAGGGAGAGGGAATTATACCAGCGGAGGCCTAGCACGCGGGCAAACCCAGAATACCAACAATTGGGAATCAGGACGTGGCCAAGCCCAGAAACAGGTCCAATTTCAACAAGAGCAACATGGCGAAAGAGTCACGCGCAACAAGACGTACCGATGGTAACTGATTCATCTACTACTAATCCGATAGTGAACATCTCTCAATACTGTCTAAATGAACATGAACAACGCGCACTGAGTAAAGGGTTATCATATGTCCCCACCAACAGACCGGATCCATTCACAGTACGCACGGAACTTTTCAAATTCTTCAGAAAAATGAGGTTAAAATATTTCTTCAGAAACGCCGGACCATATATCAACCCATCCTACACTGGCCTCAGGATTCCTTCCACTTTTGTTCCGCCCTCATGCACCATGTCTAACAAAATTCTTGCATATGAAGCGGTGGTACGGAGAGATGTCAACAGCATATTACTTGATAAAACTTTCACCAAATACAACACCAGCAAGGTTGAGAAAGCTGCTCTTCAAGCACTGGCCAATAACACGCAGGTTGTTATTAAACCAGCCGATAAGGGGTGGGCGATTGTCATTCAAGACGTTTCGAAATATGAATCTGAAATCAAACGACAACTGACGGACGGCATCAGCTATCAAAAAATCAGATCTGATCCATCCCAGGCAATAGCTCGGGAAATTTTAGAAATAACCCAACATGGTCTTGATCAAGGTTTCCTGTCTAAGAGTGAATTCAAATATCTTAACCAACAACATCCCCATCTAGCTACCATCTATACACTCCCAAAGATCCATAAGAATATGGTTGACCCACCTGGACATCCGATCGTTTCAGGGTGCGGATCCATACTTGAACCTCTTGGCAGATATATCGACTTCTTTCTCAAACCTCTAGCTGAAGCAACGTAGACATATCTGAGAGATACCTTGCAGACAATCAACATTGTTGAAAATTTACCATTTGACCCACTGACTCAGATGCTTGCTACATGTGATGTAGTATCCCTCTACACCTGTATCCCTCAAGAGGAAGCCTTAGTGGTCATTACCAGATGTCTTCAAAAAAGACCAGCACCTATGCAAGTTCCCACCGAATTCATCACAGCTTTGCTCCGGATAGCCATGACATAAAACTTTTTCATGTTCCAGAATGAATTCTTCCTACAGACCCAAGGAGTGGCGATGGGTGCCCCTTTTGCCCCTGATGTAGCCATCCTCTATATGGCAGCATTTGAGGACAGCACTGTACTCAATACCCAGAATCCTTTCAGAGATCATTTACATCTCTGGGTTCGTTACATCGACGATATCCTGCTAATCTGGAATGGTGAATCAACGATATTGTCAACGTTCCATACGTGGCTTAACCATCAGCTACCCCACCTACAATTCACTCTTAAGTCTGACAACAAAACAATTGATTTTCTTGACATCACTATATATGAAAATCAAGGACATCTCCTAACCACGCTCTACAGGATATCTACAGAGAGGAATTCCTTACTCCAATATAACAGTCACCACCCTCGAGCACTACGGGACAATCTCCCCTTTGGACAGTTCCTGCGTGTCCACAGGAACTGTTCCAATAAAGAACATTATTTACAGCAATCTGAGGATTTGTCCAACCGCTTATAACTACGTGGATACCCTAGGAGACTGGTCACTAAAGCTCGCAAAAGAGCCTGGTTCTACCCCCGTGAGGAACTTCTGAAACAAAAAGACTCTACCACCAATCAACCAGACCGTATAGTCTGTGTCACCACCTTCTCTACCAAGAGCAATAAAATCAAACAAACCGTCAATCACCACTGGAAACTCATTTCTGACGACTTGAATCATCCAGGTAATCCCCTTCACGCTTTCAAAAAAGCGAAGAGTGTTAAGGACTATGTTGTACGCTCTCTTCTTCCCATCAAGCAGGAACCAACTATAAGATCGCTATGGAATCTCCAGCCTGTTACTGGTCACTATAAATGTGGCCATTGCAAGGCATGTGATAACACTATCCAGATGAAAGAATTCCAGCACAACAAAGCCAAAATACAACTTAAGACATTGACGAATTGTAACACCTCAGACGTGATCTATGCCATAATTTGCCCATGTAATCTTATTTACATTGGTCAGACACAACAGAAAGCCATGCTACGCATTCTGCAACATATGAGCAGAATCAGGTGCAAAGTAACAGGTGCACCCTTGGTAGAACATTTCAGATCAGCTGCCCATTCCTCTGAGAGTCTTAATTGGGTTATAATTGAAAAAGCCAATCTGGGACCCCGGGGTCGGAATATCACCACTATTCTGAATACTCGTGAGCTCAAATGGATGTTTTTCTTTAATTCCATACAATCAGGCCTCAATGAACATGACAGTTCATTTTCCCAATTAACAACCTTACCCTGATACTCTGTATAGACTTTGATCACAATGGTCCATAATATGTTAATGATAGCCAATTATCTGTATCGGGTCTTTACCGTCATGTGACAGGTACACCTGTGATCCTGCTCTCCTCAGCATGTACAATATTAAACAATGACAACTAAGCGTTGTATTGAACTTTTAAACACTCTTGATCTTGTAGTATGGCCTTTACCATCATGTGATAGGTACGCCGTGCTACCCTGCGTTTGATATCTTATGTAATATTATATAACTAATCTGAGTGATATTGTTACACCATACAGGCTGAGACCACAATTGTCCTAATATCATGCCTTTGCCCTACCAGCATCATAATATCCTACTTTAATGTATCTCTGATTGCACCTTCGCTCTTTATTTTGGCTAACTCTGGACAATACCTCGAATTAACCTCCCTGTCCCTCTTGTAATATCAGCAACGCATGATGATCACTGTTTGCCAACTCTCCCCAACTCCCTCTCCATTGTAATCCGATCCATGATAGATCTGGCCGCATCTCTTATTCTAAATTTTTATTAATAATTTTATTCAGTTCATTTTTTGATGTCCAGCCACATTTTTATCTAATCTGATTTACTTCTCAACTTCCCCAAGTTTCTAGATTTACTTCACGCAGTCTGTTTTCCAGCTCCATTGCAATCACATGCTTTGGCTGCTATGGTTACGGAGATATCAGGAAATACGGCATTCACCCGCGAGGTTCCCGCATAGACGCCGGCCAGATCACATATCGGTAAGCCCATTCACCACATTGTGGTTTATTCCCATTCCACGCTGCAATCCCCTAAGTGTATCAGAGCGCAACACTAACTGCGTTGCCTTGCTCCCTTGTCCCCTTTAGCCCACGATACCCGACTAACGCGGAGGTTCGTGCCTGCTACGTGGACGCTCTCAATTTCTTGAAGGATACTGGGTAAGCCAACTTTCTGCCTTCCCTTGTCTCGTGTCAAGCAAGCTTTCAGAGCGCATTAAGTGAGTCCACTAACTGCGTTGCCTTGCTCCCTTGTCCCCTTTAGCCCACGATACCCGACTAACGCGGAGGTTCGTGCCTGCTACGGGGACGCTCTCAATTTCTTGAAGGATACTTGGTAAGCCAACTTTCTGCCTGCCCATGTCTCATGTTAAGCAAGCTTTCTGAGCGCACTAAGTGAGTCCACTTTCTTGTTGTGTAGATACGTCGAGTGATCCCTAGTGTCCAAAGTCCCTGGGTCTACCTTTCCTATCTTGCCGGAACGCCATAATTTACGAGTTACTGTGAGTCTTTTTGATTTATGCACCATGATAGACTAAATCTTTCCTTTTATTATGGATTTACACATTGTTCGTATTTTCCGTAGGAAACATCGTTCTAATTGCGGATTTCCCTGACGTTGATTATCGAATATAAGGCACCGATTTTATAGGTATGCTCCCAATATGGTGTGTTCACTCTCATTTTGAATTATGCAATTGTGGCACTTTGTAAATAGATAAGTAATATGCATCTACTACTTACTATCAATAGGTTGCTAGCCCCCCCTCATCCTGATGAAGACCCCGTCGCAAGGACTCCACTGACTTCTGCTTACTCTGGGGTCGAAACGTCGACAAGTCCCTGTTTAATCACAGCCCCTCCTACCCATCATCCCTACATACTATGTATCATGGGGCATGTGTGCTATGAAATAATGCGCTGATCTTTGACCGTTTTATGTATATTGAAAATTGAATTGTTGATATTTCAGATATACATCTGTTTTTATTGTCACTATTCCCTACCTGCACTACCCTCACCATTTCACTTCCTCCTTACCTCCAGGGGCACTATTTCAACCTCCTCAAAATTGATAAATGTTGGATACTATATCCGTTGGTTTGTTCTACAATGTGAATAAAACATTGTAGACGCATTCATTGTTTTTTGTATTTAATCCTATGTGTCTATAAACACTTTCCCTCAACTGGGACCCCTTTTCTCTTAGCACTAATACAACCCAGGTCCCAGTGACTTGTTTTGGGTATACCCCCTTCTCATACTCTCCTGTTCTATTAAGGGTGCATTTGAGACCCATTTTGTTTGGATCCTATTGAGTCGAAGTTGAATGAACCACGGGGCCTTGGGGCTACTGAGCCCCCTGGTAACAGTCCTGCTGTCGGTGTAGCCCTCTCTGCTACGGTGACGACCATCAGGCGGTGGGGGGTGATGTCATCCATGCTGCACCCCCAGGCAGTCTGGTAGTGTCCATCTTCAGCCTGGGATTCAGCAAAGGGCACTGTGGGAGGTTCCGGGGATGGGCATGCTCACACCAAAGCAAGGTATCCTGTCACTGCCCACTCTTACCTCCCCTCCACAGGCACGCTTTTTGTGTCTTCATTTGGGCAAACGTGCCACCCTTGAAGTGTTCATGTAGTGAATTAAAGATGGTCCAGTCCAGGTAGTTTCTGCATGTAGGTTTATTTAGGATAAGATGTTAAACAGAGCCCCACCGGGAGCAGCCTTCCTGCTGCTCAGCCCATCCTCCAACTGAACTAACATCCTCACTAATCCAACATTCCACTGCCACCTCTCACACCAACATGCTATCAACCCAATCACACTGGCTGAGCAGCAGGTACAACATAACAAGTCTTCCTTTGGGGAATCGTTCCACCCTTAGATGAAGGGGTAACTGAAGACGCTCTGCAACTCAAAAATAAAACCATACATTGGCTTTCCAGACATACTGGTTTTAACCTTCTAATTCTAACTGAATTCTTGGTCCCTTCTATTGCGTTTGATCGCGTTAACAGATTCAGGTTGTGGTCTATGTCACTGGAGTTGTGGCTTGACGCATCCTGATGATTTTTATCTCCGACTTTCACATTAATTTGTCTGCCAGAGCAAGGTATGGCCCAACAGCGAATGTACTGATGCATTCGGCCTTAAAAGGGGAGTACGTCAGGATTGTATCCAAGTCCCCATACTTAGTATTCTTTATAATAATAACCTGAGCACCTATCTGACCAGATGTGGGCAGGATGTCCCCATCAATGACCATGTTCTGATTCCTTGTCTATTAGGTGCAGGCGATGATGTATTGATGGCGCGCACCCCTCAATGTATGAAAAATCTGTTTTGGGGTTTCGCTAACGTTATGACAGGCCTAGATATTGGCATTAATTATGATGTCACACATAATGGCCTGTGGCCAAGTTTCTGAATATGAGCTCTCTAAATATTCATTCTGATATGCTGACGTTGTTTTACAAATATAGGCAGACCATCTTTTTTTTAAAATACCTTCTTAGATTCCAGGCGCCTCGAAAAGTGTGCAAAGGAGCTTGTAATCCCTACTCACAGACATTATCACAAACTAAAAACTACCCAATGAATTGAACCATATTTATTTTATACAACTGGCTTTTGGGCGAGGACCCTTCCATGTAGATTTAGGACCGGCACCACAGGGATATTCATTTGTTTTGCACCCGGGCAAGTTGATGGGGATTGTTAAACTACCTGCCCCTGCGATGGTGTCTCACCCCAAATATCGATGCACTTTACTCTTGTTTTGGAAATGTTATACTTTGTATGCAAACAAAAATATCGCATATTTAAGTCAATAATTTTAAGAATCATAGGTTGTTTTTTTATACTTACAAACGCTTGGAGAATTTGAACCAACATTGACTGTTGACTCCTTTTTAAAGTGTAAAGTCCGTTGTCGCAAATTAAAGAGGATTTTAAGTGACTTTTTTGATTCTGTATTTTTTTTATGATTATGGATCATAATCAAATCAAGTGTACTAGCTGACTGGCTGACTTTAAGATGGAAGGAAAAAAATGAGTCAACGCTGGAGTTCATCCTCCAGACCCAGAAGATGTACGATTCAGATGCTTTCGTAGAATGCAGGCGAGAGGAAGTCAGAAAAACAGGGGATTTGATCCTATATTCCATCCAGCAGCACAATCTAGTTCATTAATATCATACATAATGTGTGTAGGAGAAAGGAATGGCTTTGCACTATTCTTTGCTTATCCCATTTATCATGGACGTCTACTACTCTGTGGCATGAAAGAAGCTTCGAGGTGTAACGAGATGCCTAGATTTGTAACAGAGGGTGCTTTTTGACGAATGAGGCCTCACGATGTCTGAGTACTGCTTCCAATGGTAACAGACAATGATGTTTTTCAAGACTTCTCTTCACTTCATGGGTCTAGAATCCAAAACATTCCTGACTTCACTATTCTGAATTTTCATTAAAATACATTTCCTTTTTGTGTAACTAAGGTCTGTTGCCTGTCTGGTGATGGAGGCAGGTGAACAGCAGCTGGACTCGTCCAGTCCTTGTTGTGTCAAGGTTGGTGTCTGGTCCTGGATGACTGGCCATGTTGTGCCTTTGTAGTGCCATGTGATTGGTTACTATCATGCCTCAGGCCTCTGTTCTGTCACTTCTGCATCCCTGGTGACTCTCACTCCAGACACATGGATCACAGCTGCAACAGTTGCCTTTGGAGTGTGCGGACACTGCCAAAGCTACTGAGGTTTACTGAGAATACTGCACTGCACCCATCCTGTTATGTTAATGGAAACAGAGCCCCGAGCACTCTTAAAATGTAACTGCCCCCTTCCTGATTCAGAAGCATTGTTAAGTAGTGGTGTCTCTAGAAGCATTTTAGGGGGGGAGCACAAAGGGCTACAGAGGAAATTATCCATCTATCTATCTATCTATCTATCTATCTATCTATCTATCTATCTATCTATCTATCTATCTATCTATCTATCATAAATACTATAATAAATACATATTCATAATATACACTTATATACACACAAAGTCATTTAAACCCGTTAATCAGACTGTGATTTAAACATTACTATAGTCTGTGGAAGCCAAAGGGGTCTTAGAAGTCCCTCAGTGACCTCTGTTCTCCTCTTCACACGGCTTTCCTCTGCAATCTCCCAGTAAGCCATTTATATCCTTTTTGTCCTGATAGCTTTCTGAAATCCTTGCTCTGCAGATCTCAGACCAAATCTCTTTCCTGTTCAGCACCCTCTTTTCAGTCTGTCCTGCATGTACTTCCTTGCATCTCCTTCAATTTGCCCCTCCCTCATAGATACACAATGCACCCACTGACCTTCACTCCAGAGAGGCCAAGGATTAGATGAGTATGTATTCTGCACCCCTTTATGACCCAATGAGTGGCGTTGTCAGCAATGGACGCCCAAAGTCTTAGTTATGTCCCGTTATAAACAACTTCAACCTAAACTTACACAAATACATCGAAGCAGCTATTTTCATAGTATGCACTATATGTAAGTAATATCATATGTTGCATGAAACAAACTAAAGAAACACAACATCCTGGAAAAATCAAATACTCTAAGAAAATGCTACCCTAAGTATAAAATGGCTGTCCCTAGACTGAGAGGGTATTGTCTGTTTTTCCCAGTTGTGACTATGCTCGATGGTGGGGCAGAGGGGGAGGGGCAGCAGGAAAGTTACTGATGGGTCCCTGCTCCACCTGCCCCCCCCCCCCACCTCCAGTGACACCGCTACTATAAAGGAGGGTGGGAAGAGAAAAGATCATGCACTTCCTGGCCTGCGGAGTCCACTCCATTTGATGTTACAGCCAATAGAGGACGGCTCATGTGGGTGTGCATGAGTCAGCTCTGTGGTTCAGTGATGATGGTGGTCTCTCTTAGGAGTCAATAGTGCACGGGCTGTGATACCGTGCACAGTGAGTGATAGGACAACCTCAAGCAGACTTTCAGTACCTGAAGAAAAATGATGAAATTCATGATTAATGATTGCTTCCATGTCTCACCCCACCTGCAGAAAGAGACCTGGCCCTCTAATCAGAGTCAAGTACTGAGCATGGCAAACACTGGCACAAATTAAGCCCTGGTTATAAGTCCGTATCTTCCTTCCAGGTGCAGAAACAAGATATCTTGTCCTCAGGTCTGGGATACATCCCCAGCTTTCCAAGGGGTGAAGCAAACAATTCTGCCTCTGCGCATCTGTATAGAGGTCTTCCTCTACACAGTCGTGCTAAACTTTTTCAAATAAAAGCAAACACATCATAGGCAAAAGGAATGAGATAATTGCCAGTACAGTGGCAGTTGTGCCTCTAACAAACTGGCCGTTCAAACTCAAAGCCCGCTTCCACATTTTGAATGAAGCAAATGACAAAGAAGTACATTTCCTTCCAACTGGTCAACATGTCTGCAGAAGCCAGCCAACATGTAGAATGGTACTCTGCTTTTTTTTAATTGTGTCCCATATGACCTCTGGCCAAACCGGTGCTGTTGTTGGGCACTTGATTCTCCTGCAGAACAGAATTCCGCTGGGGTGGAGTGTGAGTGGTTTTACACAATTTCTTTGTATAAGCTGTGCGGTGTTGGCCATACAATTGACCATGACCTTGGTTTGCCTCACGGTAAACTGCTGCACTGGCTTGGTCTAGGTCCAGTGCGCACTCAGGATCTTTTCTGCTTGTGATCTTTTCATCTGCAATTAGTGATTTCAAACCCAGTCACTTGTGCTTGGTTTTACAATGGCTTCTACATGGACAGGGCAGTGCAGGGTGTCATCATGGAGAAGGAGAGACAGCTGCACTGACTACTACTAAATCAAGTGAAACTCACAAGAACCTAAGAACTTCATAGACACAGGAGACACTCCCAACCATCAGTATACATATAATCAAGGGGTCTCCTGCACCCCACACAAACATCAGAGGGAATTAGGATCCCCATCTCAATTAAACCAGTGAAAAAAAATGTTACACTTCCAAAACAGTCACAACTTTTGAGCTACATAAATTTTGCAAAATGTCTCAAATTTTACATGCGCATAGGTTTTGCATAATATTTGCCTACAGGATACAGGTGTGAACAATGCACACCAGCAGAACATCAAAAGGCACTATCCAAAAACTGCAGAATAGGCTGCAAGAAAGAGGGAGGAACTGCTCCGTGATTTGATGCTGTTACAAAGGGTTCACTAAGAAACGGCGGGGAAAAGAGGGCAAAGCATCTAGATGATTTAGCACCCTTTAATGTTCCATTGTGATTCAAAGGGAGTACCATCGGCTGCGATCTCATAGAGCAGAAGAAAAGTAAAGAGGACAGGCTCCACATGGCCTTAGATCATCTTGAGCTCTACAGCTCCTTCTCGGGGGTTGATTATATTTCTGAAATAATAGCCCCCTGTCAGAAGCAGCCAGGCGACAGCTGTAAAGAAATGATGAGAAAATGGGGAGGAGCTGTTCCCTTGAGGGTCCATAGCAGAATAAAAGGGAATGCCATTGGTTCTCCTTTCTCATAGCAGGAGAAAAATCTAGAGGATCTTATTTGTTACCCATAACAGATGTAATGTCTTTATGCCAAACAAGGACTTAAGATTGTTAGCACATTTAAAGAAGTTGAGCTTCAGCTATATATATTCACTGAAAAAACCATAGGTTATAGACCATATATAGTTAGGAATTCACATTTACAAAACCTTATTTTACTCACACAAAACCATTGAAATTCCATATATAGTTAGTTGCACTAACTATATATCGCGCACCCGCAATCCACTGCTGATGATGTCACATATTACATCATTCATGACATGGTCAGTGACATCACTGATGACATCACTGATGACATCTCAAATGACTGGCTTTTGGGAGAGGACCCTTCCATGTAGATTTAGGACCGGCACCACAGGTATATTCATTTGTTTTGCACCCGGGCAAGTTGATGGGAATTATTAAACTACCTGCCCCTGCGATGGTTCTCACCCCAAATACCGATGCACTTTACTCTTTACTCTTGTTTTGGAAATGTTATACTTTTTATGCAAACAAAAATATCACATATTTAAGTCAATAATTTTAAGAATCATACGTTGTTTAGTTATACTTACAAACGCTTGGAGAATATGAACCAACATTGACTGTTGACTCCTTTTTAAAGTGTAAAGTCCGTTGTCGCGAATGTCTGACATATTATCGACAGACAGAACATCTACATACCAAAATATCGACACAAAAATATTGACAGCAAAAATATTGGAGTTATATCTTCATAAAGTTAAGTACAAAAATATTGGAAAATAAATATCGTAGTACCAAAATATCGAAATTAAATATATCGTTTTTTTAACTGTATTAATAATAATGTAAAAATAATTTAAAAATACATATAATTTTACTATTAATACATTAAAACATTAAAACATATTTAAAATTTAATAACTAATACATATACATTTAAAATAAATTAAAAAGTGTACATCTAAATTAATATATATACTTACTACACATATTGCAACAGTAGTAAAAGCGTTGGATAGCGGAGGGGTTTACATTACTATTCCCACTCCAGAGGGTGCAACAGTAGGGAAAGCGTTGGATAGCGTAGTGGTAAAAATTAGTATTCCCACTCCAGAAGGTGCAACTGTAGGGTAAGCGTTGGATAGCGTAGGGGTAAAAATTACTATTCCCACACCAGAGGGTGCAACAGTAGGGAAAGCGTTGGATAGCGTAGGGGTAAAAAATACTATTCCTACTCCAAAGGGTGCAACAGTAGGGAAAGGTTGGATAGTGTAAGGGTAAAAATTACTATTCCCACACCAGAGGGTGCAACAGTAGGGAAAGCGTTGGATAGCGTAGGAGTAAAAATTACTATTCCCACACCAGAGGGTGCAACAGTAGGGAAAGCGTTGGATAGCGTAGGAGTATAAATTACTATTCCTACTCCAGAGGGTGCAACAGTAGGGAAAAGGTTGGATAGCGTAGGGGTAAAAATGACTATTCCCACTCCAGAGGGTGCAACAGTAGGGAAAGCGTTGGATAGCGTAGGGGTTTAAATTACTATTCCCATTCCAGAGAGTGCAACAGTAGGGAAAGCGTTGGATAGCGTAGGGGTAAAAATTTACTATTCCCACACCAGAAGGTGCAACAGTAGGGAAAGCGTTGGATAGTGTAGGGGTAAAAATTACTATTCCCACTCTAGAAGGTGCAACAGTAGGGAAAGCGTTGGATAGCGTAGGAGTAAAAATTACTATTCCCACTCCAGAGGGTTCAAAAGTAGGGAAAGCGTTGGATAGCATAGGGGTTTAAATTACTATTCCTACTCCAAAGGGTGCAACAGTAGGGAAAGCGTTGGATAGCGTAGGGGTTTAAATTACTATTCCCACTCCAGAGGGTGCAACAGTACGGAAAGCGTTGGATAGCGTAGGGGTTTAAATTACTATTCCCACTCCAGAGAGTGCAACAGTAGGGAAAGCGTTGAATAGCCTAGGGGTTTAAATGACTATTCCCACTCCAGAGGGTGCAACAGTAGGAAAAGAGTTGGATAGCGTAGGGGTTTAAATTACTATTCCCACTCCAGAGGGTGCAACAGTAGGGAAAGCGTTGGATAGCGTAGGGGTAAAAATTACTATTCCCACTCCAGAGGGTGCAACAGTAGGGAAAGTGTTGGATAGCGTAGGGGTTTAAATTACTATTCCCACTCCAGAGAGTGCAACAGTAGAGAAAGCGTTGGATAGCGTAGGGGTTTAAATTACTATTCCCACTCCAGAGGGTGCAACAGTAGGGAAAGCGTTGGATAGCGTAGGGGTTTAAATTACTATTCCCACTCCAGAGGGTGCAACAGTAGGGAAAGCGTTGGATAGCGTAGGGGTAAAAATTACTATTCCCACTCCGGAGGGTGCAACAGTAGGGAAAGCGTTGGATAGCGTAGGGGTAAAAATTACTATTCCTACTCCAGAGGGTGCAACAGTAGTTAAAGCGTTGGATAGCGTAGGGGTAAAAATTACTATTCCTACTCCAGAGGGTGCAACAGTCGGGAAAGCGTTGGATAGCTTAGGGGTTAAAATTACTATTCCCACTCCAGAGGGTGCAACAGTAGGGAAAGTGTTGGATAGCGTAGGGGTTTAAATTATATTCCCACTCCAGAGGGTGCAACAGTAGGGAAAGCGTTGGATAGCGTAGGAATAAAAATTACTAATTATTTTATTTACATAATTAATATTATTTAATTACTAATTAATTATTATTTAACAATTAAAAAAATACATATATTAGCACATTAACTCTAATTATTGTACTTAACTAATTAATAATAATGAATTACCAATTAATTATTAATTACCAATAACAATTAATTCTATTTATTTGCACATTCACTCTAATTAATGTAATTAACTAATTAATATAAATTAATTACCAATTAATTATTAATTAACAATAACAAAAATAAATTATATTAGCACATTAACTCTAATTATTTTAATTAAATAATTATTATTAATTAATTACCAATTAATTATTATTTTAAAATATTATAAAATATTTATTAATTAATTAATTATTATTAAATTACTTCCCACCCTATTCCCCTATAAACCCACAACCCGCTCTGATACTAAAACGCAAAATGTAAACAAAATTACTAATTTTCAAACATACATTTGATAACATATTTAACAAACATATAAACAACATAATAAAATAAGAACCACTAAACATAATTTCGATATTATTAAATTTCGATATTAGTAACATACATACCATAAAAACGATATTCTGTCTGTTGATATTCTGGACATCGATATTCTATTCCATCGAAATTAAAACATCGATATTTTTGTATATTGATATTTAAATTTCGATATTTTGTCTCCCTACCACCAGAAGATGTACAATTCAGATGCTTTCGTAGAGGAAGTCAGACAAACAGGGGATTTGATCCTATCATTCCACCCAGCAGCACAATCTAGTTCATTAATATCATAATGTGTGTAGGAGAAAGGAATGGCTTTGCACTATTCTTTGCTTATCCCATTTATCATGGACGTCTACTACTCTGTGGCATGAAAGAAGCTTCGAGGTGTAACGAGATGCCTAGATTTGTAACAGAGGGTGCTTTTTGACGAATGAGGCCTCACGATGTCTGAGTGCTGCTTCCGATGGTAACAGACAATGAAGTTTTTCAAGACATCTCTTCATTTCATGGGTCTAGAATCCAAAACATTCCTGACTTCACTATTCTGAATTTTAATTAAAATACATTTTCTTTTTGTGTAACTAAGGTCTGTTGACTGTCTGGTGATGGAGGCAGGTGAACAGCAGCTGGACTCGTCTAGTCCTTGTTGTGTCAAGGTTGGTGTCTGGTCCTGGATGACTGCCCATGTTGTGCCTTTGCAGTGCCATGTGATTGGTTGCTAGCATGCCTCAGGCCTCTGTTCTGTCACTTCTGCATCCCTGTGACTCTCACTCCAGACAAATGGATCACAGCTGCAACAGTTGCCTTTGGAGTGTGCGGACAGTACCAAAGCTACTGAGGTTTACTAAGAATACTGCACTGCTCCCATCCTGTTATGTTAATGAGAAAAGAGCCCCGAGCACTCTTAAAAATTAACTGCCCCCTTCCTGCTTCAGAAGCATTGTTGAGTAGTGGTGTCTCTAGAAGTATTTTAGGGGGGGGCACAAAGGGCTACAGAGGAAATCATCTATCTATCTATCTATCTACCTTTCTATCTATCTATCTATCTATCTATCTATCTATCTATCTATCTATCTATCTATCTATCTATCTATCTATCTATCATAAATACTATAATAAATACATATTCATAATATACACTTATATACACACAAAGTCATTTAAACCCTTTAATCAGACTGTGATTTAAACATTACTATAGTCTGTGGAAGCCAAAGGGGTCTTAGAAGTCCCTCAGTGACCTCTGTTCTCCTCTTCACAAGGCTTTCCTCTGCAATCTCCCAGTAAGCCATTTATATCCTTTTTGTCCTGATAGCTTTCTGAAATCCTTGATCTGCAGATCTCAGACCAAATCTCTTTCCTGTTCAACACCCTCTTTTCAGTCTTTCCTGCATGTACTTCCTTGCATCTCCTCCACTTTGCCCCTTCCCCATGGATACACAATGCACCCACTGACCTTCACTCCAGAGAGGCCAAGGATTGGATGAGTATGTATTCTGCACCCCTTTATGACCCAATGAGTGGCGTTGTCAGCAATGGACGACGAACGTCTCAGTTATGTCCCGTTATAAACAACTTCAACCTAAACTTACACAAATACATCGAAGCAGCTATTTTCATAGTATGCACTATATGTAAGTAATATCATATGTTGCATGAAACAAACTAAAGCAACAGGAAAGTTACAGATGGGGCCCCTGCATAACCTGCCCCCCCCCCCCCCTAGCTCCAGTGACACCGCTACTATAAAGGAGGGTTGGAAAAGAAAAGATCATGCACTTCCTGGCCTGCGGAGTCCACTCCATTTGATGTTACAGCCAATAGAGGACGGCTTATGTGGGTGTGACTGAGGCTGCACAGTGGTTCAGAAATGATGGTGGTCTCTCTTGGGAGTCAATAGTGCACTGGCTGTGATACCATGCACAGTGAGTGATAGGACAACCTCAAGCAGACTTTCAGTACCTGAAAAAAAATTATGAAATTCATGATTAATGATTGCTTCCATGTCTCACCCCAACTGCAGAAAGAGACCTGGCCCTCTAATCAGAGTGCTAGTACTGAGCATGGCAAACACTGGCACAAATTAAGCCCTGGTTATAAGTCCTTATCTTCCTTCCAGGTGCAGAAGCAAGATATCTTGTCCTCAGGTCTGAGGTATATCCCCAGCTCTCCAAGGGGTGAAGCAAACATTTCTGCCTCTGCGCATCTGTATATAGGTCTTCCTCTACACAGACGTGCTAAGCTTTTTTAAATAAAAGCAAACACTTGATAAGCAAAAGGAGTCATCAATTGCCAGTACAGTGGCAGTTGTGCCTCTAACAAACTGGCCGTTCAAACTCAAAGCCCGCTTCCACATTTTGAATGAAGCAAATGACAAAGAAGTACATTTCCTTCAAACTGGTCAACATGTCTGCAGAAGCCAGCCTACATGTAGAATGGTACTCTGCTTTTTTTTAATTGTGTCCCATAGGACCTCTGGCCAAACCGGTGCTGTTGTTGGGCACTTGATTCTCCTGCAGAACAGAATTCCGCTGGGGTGGAGTGTGAGTGGTTTTACACAATTTCTTTGTATAAGCTGTGCGGTGTTGGCCATACAATTGACCATGTCCTTGGTTTGCCTCACGGTAAACTGCTGCACTGGCTTGGTCTAGGTCCAGTGCGCACTCAGGATCTTTTCTGCTTGTGATCTTTTCAGCTGCAATTAGTGATTTCAAACCCAGTCACTTGTGCTTGGTTTTACAATGGCTTCTACATGGACAGGGCAGTGCAGGGTGTCATCATGGAGAAGGAGAGACAGCCGCACTGACTACTACTAAATCAAGTGAAACTCACAAGAACCTTAGAACTTCATAGACACAGGAGACACTCCCAACCATCAGTATACATATAATCAAGGGGTCTCCTGCACCCCACACAAACATCAGAGGGAATTAGGATCCCCATCTCAATTAAACCAGTGAAAAAAAATGTTACACTTCCAAAACAGTCCCAACTTTTGAGCTACATAAATTTTGCAAAATGTCTCAAATTTTACATGCGCATAGGTTTTGCATAATATTTGCCTACAGGATACAGGTGTGAACAATGCACACCAGCAGAACATCAAAAGGCACTATCCAAAAACTGCAGAATAGGCTGCAAGAAAGAGGGAGGAACTGCTCCGTGATTTGATGCTGTTACAAAGGGTTCACTAAGAAACGGCGGGGAAAAGAGGGCCAAGCATCTAAATGATTTAGCAACCTTTAATGTTCCATTGTGATTCAAAGGGAGTACCATCGGCTGTGATCTCATAGAGCAGAAGAAAAGTTAAGAGGACAGGCTCCACATGGCCTTAGATCATCTTCAGCTCTACAGCTCCTTCTCGGGGGTTGATTATATTTCTGAAATAATAGCCCCCTGTCAGAAGCAGCCAGGCGACAGCTGTAAAGAAATGATGAGAAAATGGGGAGGAGCTGTTCCCTTGAGGGTCCATAGCAGAATAAAAGGGAATGCCATTGGTTCTCCTTTCTCATAGCAGGAGAAAAATCTAGAGGATCTTATTTGTTACCCATAACAGATGTAATGTCTTTATGCCAAACAAGGACTTAAGATTGTTTGCACATTTAAAGAAGTTGAGCTTCAGCTAGGCCTCAGTCCTAAAGTCCACAAGGACATTGTCTCAAATTCAATGTAAAACAAAAGATTCTATTGGACGGATAAAGAAGAAACAGGAAGGGTGCCAAAGGTGAGAACAACAACATGTGTAGGAAGTGGATAGCAGGAAGCAACGGGTATGGCCATGAAGAGAGGAGGCGGGTGGCTTCTGTGAGCAGCGCCAAGGACTGAACAATGGCGGACAGGAGGGCAACGGAAGGACGCGGCAGCAGGCCAGAGGAATGAAGTCATGCGGAAAAAGCCAGAGAACTACAGCATATACAGCATATATTCAGCTGTGAATGACAAAGGCAGGCTGTGCATGTGGACAAAAGAGATTCTGACTAGTAATATAGTAGTACATATATATATATATATATATTCACTGAAAAAACCATAGGTTATAGACCATATATAGTTAGGAATTCGCATTTACAAAACCTTATTTTACTCACACAAAACCATTGAAATTCCATATATAGTTAGTTGCACTAACTATATATCGCGCACCCGCAATCCACTGCTGATGATGTCACATATTACATCATTCATGACATGGTCAGTGACATCACTGATGACATCACTGATGACATCTCAAATGACATCACTGATGACATCACTGATGACATCGCATTTGACATTACTGATCACATCACTGATGATATCATTCATGTGATAATACGATGAACCTCTTCAGACTCTAATATAACCTTAGATACAATCAGTGTAAACAGACACTCACAGACTGTCACTCATCCATGGAGTTACTCACACACCTAGTCAGTCATGCAAAGAATCAATCACACCTCCATTTCCTCAACTATACAGTTATACAAACTTTACTTATTCAAACATATACTAACACATATTTACTCTCTTATACAATCCCTGATACAAGTTCACAATGATCCATACAGCCACTCACACATTCACTGGCTCTTATGCACAGTTATTTATATATGTCAACTCTCACATGTACTGTGTTTTACATATGTACTTACTTTGACATGTAGCACTGAGATATCCATTCACTCACCAATACACTCATGCACACAGTCAACCGCCCATACAGCTGCTTCCACATGCACTTTTGAAACCATACATCTAGTGAATCAACTGCTCACACATCTATGCACAGAGTCATACACCTCCCAGCCACCCACACACACACTCAGTCTCCCATACAAATACTTGGGCAACCAATCAATAACCCATATAGTTACTCATATAGCTACTTATCAACACATGCAACAGTTTACAGAACAACAGACATAATGATGCACAAATTAAGACAGTTTAGTCACTAACCCATGCACTCAGTGAGACACATTTAATCACTCACTCATACAGTCAGTCATGCACCTACTAAATCCTTCATCCAGACACTTATACATCCACTCATTCTTCAATATGTAAGACATATTTTAACTTTACAGAAGCATACAGTCACTGGATGTTGTCATCAGTGATGTCATCAGTGATGTCATTTGATATGTCATCAGTGATGTCATCAGTGATGTCACTGACCATGTCATGAATGATGTAATATGTGACATCATCAGCAGTGGATTGCGGGTGCGCGATATATAGTTAGTGCAACTAACTATATATGGAATTTCAATGGTTTTGTGTGAGTAAAATAAGGTTTTGTAAATGCGAATTCCTAACTATATATGGTCTATAACCTATGGTTTTTTCAGTGAATTTTCAAGGTTTTGTAAATGCTAATTTCTAACTATATATGGTCTATAACCTATGGTTTTTTCAGTGAATTTTCAAGGTTTTGTAAATGCTAATTCCTAACTATATATGGTCTATAGCCTATGGTTTTTTCAGTGAATATATATATATACATACATATATAAACATATATCATCTGTATATCTATATAAATAGAAACATAAATGCATGCATACATATACTTATATGCATACAGATGCATGTTATTTACATGAAAGTTGAAAAAACACTAATGAAAGCAAAGCTAAAAAGCCACCTCATTACAAACAGAATGGCTTTAACTTAAACGAGGGCGAGATCTATTGCATTTTCAATGCTTGTTTACTTTGGTTCCATCAAGAAGGCATTCAGATGTGTCACACATTTGCCATAAATTCTGAATGTTAGCACTCTAGTTGCACATTAGATCACTGTAGTAAAGCTACTGCTCACCAGGGACGTCTGCTGCTGGTATTCAAAGTGCATGTTTCAGTCTGCATGTCAGAATTTTTTTAATGAAATAGAAGAGGATTTGAGAAGTCACTCAAAATGATCCCTAATTTTTCTTTCTGAAGCACTAATCATACTTTCTATGGCAAAATTAACCCCCTCATGTTGTTCCTTTTTAAATTGAGTGTTTTCAGACTTACCACTTCATTCCAATCAAGATGGCTTCTGGTGTGCCATACTTTTGTCATAAGTAAGACTGTTAGCGCTCTAGTTGTTCTTTAGAACACTCTGGGACATTCTGTCATTGGGCTATACTTGGGGTACATCTGGGTGATATTTGGGCTACATTTAGGCTCTTTTGTCTCTGGTGGCCATCTTGGGAGACTGTATGTCAGAATTTTTTTCATGAAATCGAAGAGGGTTTGAGAAGTCACTCAAAATGTGCCCTAATTTTTCTTTCTGCAGCACTAATCATAATTCATATGGCAAAATATACCCCCTCATTTTGTTCCTTTTTAAATTAAATGTTTTAAGAGTTACAACTTTATTCCAATCAAGATGGCTTCAGGTGTGCCATACCTTTGTAATAAGTAGGACTGTTAGCGCTCTAGTTGTTCTTTAGAACACTCTGGGACATTCTGTCATTGGGCTATACTTGGGCTACATCTGGGTGATATTTGGGCTACATTTGGGCTCTTTTGTCTCTGGTGGCCATTTTGGGAGACTGCATGTCAGAATTTTTTAATGAAATAGAAGAGGATTTGAAAAGTCACTCAAAATGTGCCCTAATTTTTCTTTCTGCAGCACTAATAATACCTTCTATTGCATAATATACCCCCTCATTTTGTTCCTTTTTAAATTAAATGTTTTAAGAGTTACCACTTTATTCCCATCACGATGGCTCCAGGTGTGCTATATCTTTGTAATAAGTAGGACTGTTAGCGCTCTAGTTGTTCTTTAGAACACTCTGGGACATTCTGTCATTGGGCTATACTTGGGCTACATCTGGGTGATATTTGGGCTACATTTGGTCTCTTTTGTCTCTGGTGGCCATTTTGGGAGACTGCATGTCAGAATGTTTTAATGAAATAGAAAAGGATTTGAGAAGTCACTCAAAATGTGCCCTAATTTTTCATTCTGCAGCACTAATCATACTTTCTATGGCAAAATATACCCCCTCATGTTGTTTCTTTTTAAATTAAATGTTTTAAGAGTTACCACTTTATTCCAATCAAGATGGCTTCAGGTGTGCCATACCTTTGTAATAAGTAGGACTGTTAGCGCTCTAGTTGTTCTTTAGAACACTCTAGGAGGCTGCAGTAGAACACAAAGGAATCAACTGACAGTCTCTGTCCTTGTTGGATGTACATGTTTTACTGAGAATGTCAGACTTCATTTTCACATGACTGAGAAAGATAATGTGAATTTACAGAAAATATGCTTTCAGTTTAGCTTATAGATCCCGTTCCAAACCACTGTGGGAAAATCATGAGATATTAGTTTTCTTTCAAACAATATTCATGATATCACAGCAGAAGGTTTTTTCACATGGTAAAATCACCTTAGAACCCACCACAATTCCTAAAACGAGTATGGTACCATCAACAAATGATTTATAATGTAACTAAAGTCCTAAAACCCTCTATTAACTACAATGCTTTTTAATGCGGTGCTATCATGTATATTGGTCCCAAGATGGCTGCCAACACTTCTTGGATGAAGTGTTGACAGCCAATCAGATCAGATGTGTGGTTAGGCTCCGCCCAGATATATATCATCTTTTTTTTAACCTAAATTACTCAAAATCCACTGGAGCACATATATTGAGACCTAGCAAAGGCACATCGGGCTAACAGTCCCTACAATTTTGCCAAGTTTCGTGCAAATCCATTCAGCCGTTCGAGCTAAAAGTGAGGCCAACCGCCCTATGGAAATTAACATGGGAAAAACGCGTTTTGGGACCCCCCTTTTTTCTCGGCCCTCCCTTGATGAAACCGCCCCCAAATTGTCAGGGGCTGCTCAGAAACAAAATGTTCCATTTTACTGAAAATTTCAGCCAATTCCGTCCACAAACGCCAAAGTTATTAGACATAGAATTTTCAAAAATCCCATAGAGAAAAAATCCTAACTATATATACCTACTGGCGACCGCCAGTAGGTAATATATATATATATATATATATATTTGTGTGTATAAATATATATATATTCACTGAAAAAAACATAGGTTATAGACCATATATAGTTAGGGATTAGCATTTAAAAAACCTTATTTTATTTGCACAAAACCATTGAAATTCCATATATAGTTAGTTGCACTAACTATATATCGCGGACCCGCAATCCACTGCTAATGATGTCACATATTACATCATTCATGACATGGTCAGTGACATCACTGATGACATCACTGATGACATCTCAAATGACATCACTGATGGCATCACTGATGACATCACTGATGACAACACCCAGTGACTGTATGTTTCTGTAAAGTTAAAATATGTCTTACATATTGAAGAATGAGTGGATGTATAAGTGCCTGGATGAAGGATTTAGTAGGTGCATGACTGACTGTATGAGAGAATGATTAAATGTGTCTCACTGAGTGTATGGGTTAGTGATTAAAGTGTCTTAATTTGGCAATCATTATTTATGTTGTTCTGTAAACTGCTGCATGTTTAAATCAGTAGCTATATCAGTAACTATATGGGTTATTGAATGGTTGCCCAAGTATTTGTATGGGAGACTGAGTATGTGTGTGGGTGGCTGGGAGGTGTATAACTCTGTGCATCGATGTGTGAGCAGTTGATTCCCTAGGTGTATGGGTTCAAAAGTGCATGTAGAAACAGCTGTATGGACAGTTGACTGTGTGCATGAGTATATTGGTGAGTGAATGGATATCTCAGTGCTACATGTCAAAGTAAGTACATATGTAAAACACACTCCATGTGAGAGTTGACATATATATATATAACTGAACATAAGAGCCAGTGAATGTGTGAGTGGCTGTATGAATCATTGTGAACTTGTATCAAGGATTGTATAAGAGAGTAAATATGTGTTACTATATGTTTGAATAAGTAAGGTGTGTATAACTGTATAGTTGAGGAAATGGAGATGTGATTGATTCTTTGCATGACTGACTAGGTGTGTGAGTAACTCCATGGATGTGTGACAGTCTGTGAGTGCCTGTTTACACTGAGTGTATCTAAGGTTATATTAGAGTCTGAAGATGTATTATCACATAAATGATATCATCAGTGGTGTAATCAGTAATGTCAAATGAGATGTCAGTGATGTCATCAGTGATGTCATTTGAGATGTCATCAGTGATGTCATCAGTGATGTCATTCGAGATGTCATCAGTGATGTCATCAGTGATGTCACTGACCATGTCATGAATGATGTAATATGTGACATCATTAGCAGTGGATTGCGGGTCCGCGATATATAGTTAGTGCAACTAACTATATATGGAATTTCAATGGTTTTGTGCAAATAAAATAAGGTTTTTTAAATGCTAATCCCTAACTATATATGGTCTATAACATATGGTTTTTTCAGTGAATTTTCAAGGTTTTGTAAATGCAAATTCCTAACTATATATGGTCTATAACCTATGGTTTTTTCTGTGAATTTCATTGGTTTTTTAAAAGCTAATATCTATAGCTGTAAAATATATTCTTTATTAAGTGACGTATCACGTAGCCCGTGAGATGCCTCATGATGCATCGCATAACCGTGACGTATCGTCTCTGCAGCGCAAACCAAACCCAAAACGTAAGCGCGCCAGAACACGCTTAAAGATATATATATTTTTTTAACCTTAATTAGACAAAATCCACACGTGCACATATCACAAACGTTCAAAAAACACAATATGTCGGACTCCCGTTACGCTGCCGGTTAGCTGCCCGGTTAACGTACCAGGAAGCACCTTTACCGCGAAAAATCGCAATTTCTTTTTTCTTTTGCCCCGCAGGGAACTTTAATAGCCCCCTCATCAATCCTAGGGGTTCAGGAGGAGTCTGCCTTAGCCCTTTCATTCATTTACACCTTTTATTTTTTCCACCTCTTGTCTCTCGATCCTACCGAGAGACAAGATGGCGGCCGCTCCGGACTGTTTACAATGTTGACAGCCAATCAGCTACTCCTCAGACTCCGGTTACACTGCCGGTTAGCTTCCCGGTTAGCTGTCCGGTTAGCTGCCCGGTTCGCGTACCAAGACGCATCTCTACGACGAAAAAATCGGATTTTTTTTTTTTTTTTTTTGGCCCCGCGTGGCTTTATAATATCCCCCTCATCAATCCTATGGGGTCAGAAGGGGTCTACCTTGCCCTCTTTCCTTCATTTCCCCCTTTGTTTTGGTCTCCTCTTGTCTCTCGATCCTACCGAGAGACAAGATGGCGGCCGCTCCGGACTGTTTACAATGTTGACAGCCAATCAGCTACTCCTCAGACTCCCGTTACACTGCCGGTTAGCTTCCCGGTTAGCTGCCCGGTTAGCTGCCCGGTTCGCTTACCAAGACGCGTCTCTACGGCGAAAAAATCGGATTTTTTTTTTTTGGGGCCCAGCGTGGCTCTATAATATCCCCCTCATCAATCCTAGGGGGTCAGAAGGGGTCTACCTTGCCCCCTTTCCTTCATTTCCCCCTTTGTTTTGGCCTCCTCTTGTCTCTCGATCCTACCGAGAGACAAGATGGCGGCCGCTCCGGACTGTTTAGAATGTTGACAGACACCGGAGGGCCAATCAGCTTCGCATCGCAAAGTTCCGATACGCGAAAAGTTCGCTAACCGGATCGCTGCCCGGAGCGCTGTTACAGATATATATCTTGATTTAAACGTTAATTTCTCAAAATCCACTGAAGCACATATATTGAGACCTAGCAAAGGCACATCGGGCTAACAGTCCCTACAATTTTGCCAAGTTTCGTGGAAATCCATTCAGCGTTTTGGGCTAAAAGTGAGTCCAACCGCCCTATGGAAATTAACATGGGAAAAACGCGTTTTGGGACCCCCCTTTTTTCTCGGCCCCCCCTTGACGAACCCCCCCCAAATTTCCGGGAGCTGCTCAGAAACAAAATGTGCCATTTTCCTGAAAATTTCAGCCGATTCCGTCCACAAACGCCAAAGTTATTAGACATAGAATTTTCGGAAATCCCATAGGGAAAAAATCCTAACTATATATACCTACTGGCGACCGCCAGTAGGTAATATATATATATATGTATGTATATATTATTTTACAGATTATTTACACAGTACCGTAGTCATTTCTTTGGCAATTGTTTCATAGGCAGATTTACATTAACTTTACTACCTTTAAAGCTGATTTCATTACAATTATAATTGCTGGGATAGTGCCTGGATGCATCTTATGGTTACTTTGGTGTGAAGGTCTGTATTATATATGATATGAAGCACATTTTTAAACACAAAAACTGAGTTACATCTAAAACGTGGTCAGTAAAGCCATTAGTACGTTCCGGTGTAGAATGAAAATGGTCTGCCATGAATCATAGCACTCAGGGACGATGTTTCGCAGAAGTGGCGGCAATTCTCATCATGAGGTATCATATAACGAACCTTCCGGTAAACCCAATGTTCCTTGACTTGTCAGCTGTACACCATCTACCTGAGCTGCACGCTCATCAATACTCCTCTTTAGAAAGTAATTACAGGCACTCAGAAAAGACCTTGTTTCACTTCTCAAAGCATAATCATTGTTTCTTACAAAATGTGACTCCTGGCGGTGCGTACCCTTGACTAATGTTCCTCATATGCTCTTCCCACAGCACTGTGTTAAGTGCATGCTGGTAAACAGGGAAAAAAAACTATGTTGCTAACCATTTCCCGCCTAGTTGAGGGTTTTACCAGGACAGTGTGACCCATGCATCCCCTGCCACAAGGAAATGGCTGTAGAACCAGTGACAACTCCTCCATTACAGCAGAAGAGCGTCTCCAGCCCACGCAAGAACTCTCAAAAACCTGAAAAATACAATGATAAATAAACGGGGTTTAAACAGGTTTTATTATCATTTTATTTTTCTTCTAAGTGTACTGAGGCTTGTGGTGGGGCCAGGGGGATGATAGGCACTGAGGGGAAGTGGTATGCACTGCCTTCAGTGCACATCTAGGTTTGGCCTGCCGTCTCAGGATGGCCAAACTGTCATGCGCACTGAAGCTCTTTCCAACACGAGCTCCATTCCGGGGTAGAAGAGAGCAGGCACAGGCTCCCAGTCTAACTGGGAGTGCAAATCCAGGGCGCTTAGGCCAATCCTGACACTGTTCTCATGCTGCATGAAAGCAGTAGCAGGATTGGCCACAGGGGGTTCTGGGAGCCTTTCTGCAGAGGAGCGTGATGCAGCTGGATGAAGGTAAGTTCTTATTTTTATTTTTTTATTTTTTTCCTCATAGTCTGTCTGTCATCCCCACAGGCTCACCACTCTGCCCTGACACCAGCCGCCACTGTGTAGAGCCCTGAAGCTCTACATATTGAATTAAATGAATGAGTGAAATTACACTTTTTAAGCGCATACTTTCTTTCAAAGCAACCTCATTTTAAAAACACCACCACCTATTAATGACACCGTGAGGCCAGGATAATTAGAAGGACAGATATGTTTTAGAGCTTTCCTGAAACTTGCATGTCCAGTAGTAGATGCAATCCTTAAAAGAAGATTTATCAACATTTTGGGACAGAATGAGAACAGAAATCTTCTGCCTCGTCTAGTTAAAAAGAGTAACATGGCGTTAAATGCAGAGCCCTTGCTGCCGTTGAGAGCTTGATATGATGACTCAGAAGGGATTTCTCCAAACCATCAACTACCTAGCACATTACGCATAAGGTCTTGACTATCCTCTGCTGTTTTACTAGCAACAAAGCAAGGCCTTTCCGGCTTGAGATATGCTTTCTTGTCCCTTTAGGCTGCACACTAGCTGCCTCCCCTGGCGTTCAATCCTTGCAATACTATAGGTGTGGATTCAAGCAGGCCGAGGTACAATAAATATTCGAATCTGAATTATATGAAACTTCCCAGACTGGACATGCAATTGTTGCAGGTTGAAAATTAGTATATTTTTTAATAAGAAGCAGGCTGAAGTTACTAAATAGTTCTGCGGTTCTAACTAGGGTGTGTGAAACTCGCATAATTTGATGTAATGCAATTATGTGAAATTACTGCACAATTAAGTGAAAGTACTCGAAATTTTGCGAAATGAATCTTGCACTGAAAACATTACCCGAAAACATTAACTAGCATTAACTAGCATGAGTTGCTCCAGAATGGACTTACACATATTGTAATATCTCACGAGCACTGCAGGAGCTGAGTTTTTGTCAGAAGGAGGATTAAATGCTTTTATTCGGATCACAGTATAACTTCATAAATAAAATGTATTCTCTGCACTGGATCAAATTGAATTTGTTTCTTCTGTAAAAACATTTTTTTTAATATCCTTGTGTGTACTGAAAGGTGTACTAAAATGATTTTGAGTCACATTCTAACATTTAATTCATTTCTTTAAAATCAATCCGTGTTCGCGATCTTCTTTCACCTCCTCCAAATCTCTCTTCTCTTTCTATCAACAAATCTTGTGACAGTATCCCTCTTATTCTTCCTCTTTCACGCTCATATGGTTATACCCTCATTTTCCGCTAGTCGATTCATCTTTATTCGATCATAAACATTCCTAAAAGACACAAATAAACAATACAATGTGATTAGAAAGCAGAGTTATGTTTTTTTAAAGGTATTAAAAGAAACATCCCATGATAAAATTCTATTAAAATTCTAGACACATATCAGACTATAAAATAATTATACATTCTTTTCTCTATGACCAGATAAAAATTCATGGTAAAAGAAATTATATCCATAATTACACAAGTTTTGGTTAGACACTTCATTCTTATAAACAGATTAGATTAGAAGAGACTAAAAAAGACACACACAGTAACACTCAATAAAATCATGTTACATAGTACCATGCAAACTATTTCTTCTAAGAGCCCACGTCCAACTCCAGAATTTGACCATAGCAATAACTATGACTTCAGTAGTATCAGTTTTTAAGATACGCAGAGCCGTTTGACATGATCTTGTTCCTATTTTAATACAAACTGGCATTTACGACGAGGGCCCTTGTATGCAAGGCACACAAACAGAACGTGCGGTAAGGTCTCTTCCTCACATGGGCAAGTATGACATTTTGTATCTTGGTCAATCCCCCACTTTTTCGTGAAAGATTTTAGGAGGAGAGTACCCACTCTAAATTGGTGATAGAGTTTCCTGTCACCCGGGCTCGTAATGGTATCCCAATAGGCCTCCAGCTTATATTCAATTTTGTGATCCAAAAAGAGACCTGTCAGGGGAACACTATTCACCAGAGAAAGAGACTTCTGGCAGACCATGTCCCTATATGAGGCTTTAAAATCTGTTTTTGAGGGGAAAGAATTCCCTTCTGGGTCCTCCCACAAATGGTTGAGGCCCATATCCGATAAAGTAGCCTTAATCTTTAGTAACTTTGGGCCAGATGTAGGAGCCCAAATACCGGTCCGTAATGGCCGAATTCGGCAGTTACCGACCGGTATTTGGGTTTTCAGATGTAGGGGCATATCTTTTACAGAATCGGTAAATTTACCGAATCGGTAAATTTACTGATTCTATAAAATACCGAATCGGTATTTTTACCGTTTCGGTATATCCAAATGTAGGTGGCACTCCTGAGAGTGCCACAGGCCTTACAGATTCGGTATTTTACCACCCAATCCAATTGGGTGGTAAAATACCGAATCCAGGTGTGCATGCACATGTTTGCATGTACACCTAGCCATGTGACAGACAGACATGCCCTTAGGGCATGTCTGTTTGCCACATGGCTCACATGCCCGTCTTTGGGGTGCTAGAGGGTGTCAAAGTGACACCCCCTGCACCCTTGCAGGAATCGGTATTTCCCGAATCGGTAAATACCGATTCGGTAATGCCCATTGATTCCTATGGGCTTCAATGCCCATAGGAATCAATGGTATTACCGAATCAGTATTTACCGATTCGGTAAATACCGATTTTTACAGATTCGGTAATTCAATTACCGAATTTTCCTACATCTCACACCTTCATATTTACTGATTCATAAATACAGAATCTGTAAAATTCGGTATTTATGAATCGGTAAATACGATTTTCCTACATCTGGCCCTATGTGATTTTCTTGGATTTGTCAGCTTCTCTAATATACTTAACAGCTTGCGCAGAGGGGGCTAACTCCAGGGTAGTCCAAAGTCTGTGCCAGTAGCCAAGAGGTCTAAAACCCGCAGCCTCCTCAAAAGAAATACAACCCAGATTTGAGAGAGAGGTCTAAGTGGTGTCGATTGAGGAAGGCCGGTCAATGCCCTCAAAAACGTGTTCTGAGCTTGGACTAATGGAACTAGATTTTTGAAGCCCCAAAGCTCTGCTCCATAAATTATTGAAGCTTTAACCTTCCCTTGGTATATAGTTAGAACCGGAGCAACAGGTTTAGTTTGTGATAGCCGGTGTTCTGTCAGAAGGGCCCCTGCAAGTTGATTATGCCTTAAGACTAACAGATCCATCTGTGGCTTCCAATTCATCCTTTTGCCCATAGTAACGCCCAGATATGTAAAGGAGTCAGTTTGTTCCAGGGACGCATTATTCATTTCTACTCTGGCTTTCACTATTTTATATTTATGTAAGACCATGAACTTCGTCTTCTCAACAGTGACTACAAGATCATGGTCATTACAAAAAAGACTAAATCTATCAAGGGCTCTTTGCAGACCAGCTTGTGTTTTAGACAAGATTAAAGTGTTGTCTGCAAACATTAAAAGAGGAACCATCAATCCAGCAAGAGTAGGGGCGTCAGTAGGGCGTTCGGTGTAATATGAGATAACTTTATTTATGAACAACGAGAAAAGGGTAGGGGCAAGAACACACCCCTGCTGAACTCCCCTGTTCACAGGAAAATGTTCTATTACCTCACCCTGTTGACCCCATGAGACTTGGGGATAAGTAGACTCATGTAGTTTTATGATGAATGATAAGATCTCAGCGGGCATCCCTACTTCCTTAAGACTGTCCCACAGCTTATTGCGGGGCACTAGATCAAATGCAGATTTAAGATCTATAAATGCTGCATAAAGGGTACCCCTGCTAAGATCACTGTATTCCAGTATATCAACATTAATCTGAAAAATTGGTCGATAGTGCTAACATGGGAACGAAATCATGCTTGATAGGTGGATAAGATTTCATTATCATCAATCCAACTATTTACCCTACTTAGTTAGCACTAATCTGGCCACCAGCTTTTGCATGGTGCTATGAGGCTTATAGGCTGATAATTAGTTGGGCTGGTGCGATCCCCCTTTTTGCTTATCGGGATGATTTCAGCCCCACTCCAGGATACCGGGATGGAGGCACTTCTGGCCAAACCATTCGCAAAAATAAAAATATATTTAAGCCAATTCTCCCGGTCAGATTTAAATATATCCGCCGGGAAGCAATCCGGGCCCGGGGCCCTACCTGCAGCCACCCCATCAAGAGCACGCTCAATTTCCACTAGGGTAAATGTTAGGACTGACTCCGGGACTACACATTGGTACTGTCCAGTACTATTAGCAAGCGTTGAAAATTGGGTCTGATAATGTGCAACCCAGGCTTCTGGAGGGACATTGTTGACTGGTGCCGGACCGGCATTATCGCTGCCCCACTTAATTAGTTGCCAGAATCGACACCAGTTTTTCCCATTACTCGCGTCTAACTTTTCGCTCCATCTATTTTCGTCAAAGTCCTTCTTTGCCCGTTGTTGGGTTGCCTTATATTCCAACCTTAATTTCCTTACCTCCTGCAATAAACCTGCCTTCATTGCTTTAGACAAATCCCTGTAGGCTATACTACATGCCCTATTGTACCATTTTGCTGATTTACGGATAGGGTACGTATTGTTTTTTTTTAGGTTATGTAAAAAAGGATCTCAACTTAGCAAACTGGGCCTCGTGAGCTGTTGTAAGGGCTGGGAGAGTGGCCTCATTAAGTTCAAGTTGCGAGAGGGCTGTAAGTGAATCTGCCAGTGTTGACTTAATCTGGGTCATAGCGCCCTCATCCTCGAAGACCTGTGCCCATTTTATCCTATGGCCGTCGTGAGACATAATTACGTCTGATGTTACAATATCCGTACTACCCCTAGGAAGTATACAACGCTTTACCTCTAATATCAGTGTCAGGGGATCATGATCGCTCTCTGATCTTTTCAAAACCTCCATGTCCCTCACCCTTTGCCAAAATTATAAAATAATAAGGAAGTAATCGATCCTACTGCTTCTTAGCCCCTTAGTATAAGTGGGATTGCCTTTACTGTCTGATGTAGATCTTCCGTTAGCAGCCCAAAGCCCCCTATTCAATGTTAGAAGTTTTAGCTGTAGGACAGCTTCTGTCCATTTCTTAATTGGGGCGAGCATTAAAGACGGAACATCCCAAATAGCATCCTCATCACTAGTGAGGCTCCCGTCCTCTAAGCCAAGTGGCTCGAACGTGCAATTAAAATCCCCCGCAATAATCCGATTACATGACCCTTTTAATGATTTAATATATGTGTCCAGGATGGAGATTGTCGGTTAAGCCTTTCCACCCACCAGCCCTCTAGCATAGATATTTATCAATAATTCAATATAAGCTCAGGTTCATACTCAGGGTTTATTTTAATGACCTGAATATCCGGATGATCAATCCCTAGTTCTTCTACCTGATAACCCACCTGTTGTCTGACCCAAGTGATTAATCCACCTGAGGGTTGTCCTTTAATGCTTTTAATTGCTGGCTTACCAAATGCCAAGCATCCTGGCCAAAGACCGTACTCAGAGACCAAGTCTCCTGAAAGACAATAACATCATAGGACTCTATGAAGTTAGACCAATCAGAAGAGCTAGTCTTTGATAGCAAGCCAGCAATGTTCCAAGATAAAATACTTAGGCCCCCATTAGGATGGTGGGTGGACTTTGCCCGCCCTTCATCCTTGCGGTACTCGGGACCGCCCGCCATAAGGGCGGGGGTCCCGTTCGCAGCATTAGGATGCGCTCGCCACAGTGGCGGGCGCATCCCGCATTCCTACCATTGTGGTGGGCGGTGAAATCAGCACCGCCCGCCACAATGGCAGGAAAGCATGCTGTGCACTTCCATGCACAGCATGGCAGGCACTCACGCGGTGCCTGCCATGCTGTGCATCAAACTGCTGGGAGGTAACATAGGTACCCCCCATGTGCACCCCCCACCTCCTGGAGTCCCTGAGGGCCTGCAACGGGCCCCTGAAGGGATTCTCCGCATGCCTTTCCGTGGTGGCATTGCCGCCACGGAAAGGCATTTAAAATTGCCCATCATAATATGGCTGGAGGTGTCTGATAGACACCGCCACCATATTATACCTTTTCCGCCCCGGTCGCAAGGCGACCGGGCGGAAAAGCGGCAGACAGTCTTATCGTCCGCCGCAGTCCCCCCCACCATACTAATATGGCTGGGGTCTTTAGAGCACGGATGGCGGGCGGATCGTCCCCGCCAGGCTGGCTGTGGCTACCGCCAGCCTGGCGGGGGCGATCCGCCCGCCATCCTAATGGGCCCCATAGTGTGCTGGGATTTGATCCTTCACCTTGATCTATCTGTACCAATTCCTCAGCACACTGTGACCCACTAGTTATTACTAACTGAAGGCTTGAATCTATCACATGGGGAGTAACAAATTGATTAAGGGTGTCATCTGTCCCTGATGGGTCTACAGGTAACAGTCAATCACAGGCATTGAAGCCAGACAAAGGAGCAAATCTATTGACATGTTTAAGGTCAAAGGGTCGGCCTGAGGCTCTATGGTGGGCCCTGCGAACCCCCCTCCTAGCGGGGAATAATAACGAGGTCTGTAGAAAAACCCTAGGCGCAGGAGAGATATTTTTCCGGGACAGTGCCCTTCATTTCTACTCCCTACGCATTCCAATAGGAGTCCAACTACATGCTCATTGTTGAAATTGGCAACCACACAGTCACCCCTCCATTCTTAGCGGAATATCCAACCCAAGATGAACGTCTGGCCATTGTCAGTTGATTACAAATATCCCAACCCCATACACCTGCTTCCTTAAGATGTACACTAAGCCAATGCATTGTTGTTGCCATTAACTGGTCAGTGGATTCAGTCTGTCCAGCTTGTCGGTACATTCCTCAGAACGACCACTACTGGAGCAGCAGCAGGTGGAAGATGTAATACCTTATGATCGCTTCCGGACAAGCTATTGGCCAATCCATAATGCGCTGCTAAGGAATCGTGACCAGAACGCCCAGGGACAGTAGTTGATTGGTTATCTAGACCACAAATAGGGTTGTTTGGTAGGATAGTACTTACTGTCCTAACACAAGGTCTGCCTCCCTCCACCCTAGGAGTACTCGGGATAAGCTGAGCAAATTCAGTAGATGTATTCCCTATCTCTCCCGCACAGCCTCCTGAGCCACCACACCAATATCAGAAGAAATACCCGCCCACCATTCCCACTAGATAATAAAAAAATTGAATTAGATATTAAAGGGATGGCTGAAGGGCGATTGGAATTTACGGGGTTCCACAACACATTTGGTATTGTTTCAGTGGGCCCATTATTTTCCCCAGATGAGGCCTTAATAGAACTAAGATTAGACACAAAAAAAACAGTTCAAGATTAGTTAATTTCTCCTCAATTAGTGTCAATCTCTCAAGAATTAGGGATAAAGACACCGAGGATAGGGCCCCCATTCTGGCCCTTAAACCCTTATCAGCTTCAAGCGAGGGAACACCAACTGAGTCCAGATTTGAAGCGCCTAACATGGGAGTGGTAGACTGAGGCTCGATAATCGTTGACGGTGTTAGAGTCGCAGACCTACCATTCCTGTTGTTTTTAGCATCTTAGCATTTTTTGCCTTTGGGGGCCCTCTCCCTGCTTCCTCTTTGTGGCCGGCTTGGAAGGGGTTCCATGACTTGGGATTTAGATTTGGGCACAGACCTTGTAGTAATACGTGGAAATGTGCTGCATGCTGTACCCTCTTGCACCAACTAAACAGGCGTAGGGTTTGTTTGAGACTCCATTATTGCGGAAATGTTTGACGGTGCAGATGGAGACTGGCTAATACCTCCTGCCGAGTTGAGAAGATCTGTGCCTACGTCCACACAATGTTCGAGTGAGCGTGCAGACATCAAACGGCCAAGTGACGATCATTTTAATTGCAAGGGATCTAGAGTTAAGCGACGCTCATTTAGGGCAATTTCGTGAGCTAAGACGGAACTGTCCCTAATTATAAATTGGTCCAGGGTCCCAGCCACACTTCCGCCCATTTGAGCGATCCTCCCCCTTCCCTCGCAGGTATTCATCATAGACTATGCACAATATCAGCAAATGGGCCGAAATTCAATACCCACAGAGGGGCAATACAGAACAAGTATGGACTAAGCTTGGAGAGCTGCAGGATTTAGAGGGGGGGTCGGCCCGGACTCTAATGGGCTCAAACGGGCCCACCCTTGGCCCAGGCTTCACCCGGCGGGCGCTCGTGCCGTGAAGCGAGTGCTGCGAGTGGCTAAGAAGCGTCCAGCACAGGCAAGCACAGGTGTGGGCAGTTGCTGCGAAGGTCCCTGGGACTTGCAGTCCCAACAAGAATGCAGGCGTTCTCCTCCTTGGCTCTCGAAGCGGCTCCCGCAAAGCGGGTGCCGCGAGTGGCTAAGTAGCATCCAGCACAGGCAAGCACAGGTGCAGGCAGTTGCTGCGAAGGTCCCTGGGACTTGCAGTCCCAACAAGAATATAGGCATTCTCTTCATTGGCTCTCAAAGCGGCTCCCGTGAAGCGGGTTCCGCGAGTGACTAAGAAGCGTCCAGCACAGGTAAGCACAGGTGCGGTCAGTTGCTGCGAAGATCCCTGGGACTTGCAGTCCCAACAAGAATGCAGGCGTTCTCCTCCTAGGCTCTCAAAGCAGCTCCCCTCATTTTCACTTGGCCCTCCTTGGTGGCGTACCTAGCCACCCTGCCGCCCGTGCCGGTCCCTGCCTTTCCTGCCCCGTGGTAGCCGTAAGACCAGTGGGGGTGGGGGAGCTGGTGCAATATTCACACGATTGCCGCCCGCAGAAATCGCATTGAACAGCAGGGGGTGGGGGGATTCCGCCGCCCTCAAAACTCGTGCCACCCAGGGCGAACCACCCCCACCCCCTCTTGCTATGCTAAGAGCCCTCCTCTGTTCCTCACTCTACTTCCTTTACCCTCCTTATTTGAAGCAGAACCATATCCTAATCCCCTTAGTCCTATCTCTCCTTTATCAAAAAATATAATTCTCACAATCTTTTTTTAAATTTTTTTTTATTAAAGCCAAGGTTTGTCAACATAAACATTTACATAAAGCAGCATTATATCATTACAGAAAGTCGAGCAACAAAACACAATCATGTTATACATTTCATCGAGAAGAGTTGATCAGGTATAAAATACAAAACATCCCGTAGAAAAAAGCCCCCTGTAGACATTCACACAATAAATAGATAAATACACAATTAACGAGGTCTAAAATCTCATTCCCGCCCTCCACCAAACAGACTGGCCACTGCAACCTCTCCCTCTGTTGTAGTCAAAACTCGAACCCCATGTTTTATCAAATTTATTCAGTCCCTCATTTCTGCCTGCAAAGGTATATTCACTTTTCTTGACCCTTTTCATCTTATGCCCCCATTCCAAGGCTGACGAATTTAGTCGGAACCCCAATTTTGAAGGACCAGTGATCTTGCAATTGCCATAGCTATGTACAGAAATCTAGTTACTGAGTCTTCAAAATGGAGATCCGGATCAAAGCCGAATAGAATTAACCTGTCATTTACTTCCAACTGTAATTTACATTCTTTTTCGAGATACACAAATACCTCGTCCGAGTACACAATAATCTTTGGACAGCGGAGCATAATATGTGACCAATTAGCAGCAGGAAAATTCAAACATCGGAAACATTGGGAAGACTGATTGGGGTACATTTTAGCCAGAGCAGCTGGGGTTTGGTACAGCCGCCATTTACTAAAGAATAACATCCTGCGCCAGTTTGCCCCTCTGAAGGAGCTGAAATTCAACCTGTTAATAGTGGTCCAGATATAGGGGGAGATTTCCCAGTTTCCTGCTCTGACCATTTCCTTAAAACTTTAGCTTCAACATCGACCCCACTTACCGAGGTCAAATATTTCTTCCAGGCACCAGGCTTCCTGTCTGATACTTTTACTAAAAGATCCTCCACCATAGATTGTGAGAATTATTATAGGATAATTCTCACAATCTATGGGTCCCACTCTCTCTTCTGATGCTCTCTTTAGTTCTTCTGCCTCTTTTTCTAAAATATTATCTGTCTTGCTTACTCATACTTTACCTTTATCATTCCACTGCCCATCTTCATCTTGCCCTCTTTTTCTTCCTTTTGATCCACTCCTCTTACACCTGTTTTCTTCCTACTTCTCCTGTTTTACTCCTCTCTCAATGCTTTCCTTCATGTTTCTCACTCTCTTTTCAGCCCTTTCTTTCTCATCAGAACATAAAATAGTACACAATTTTATTTATGCAAAGTGTGCATTGAAAAGAAAATGCACAAGTACTCTAGAGACCCGATTACAGTTTTGGCATTGGTAAATTCTCTTCAGATTGATCATTTGTAGGCCGCTGTTCCGGTGTCCAAGAAGTAGGGTGATCATTTAATGACACCCCCCTCCCCGAAGCAATGCCCTCTGCCCTCTCCTTTAATTCCTCACTCTCTCACCACACTTTCTCTTCAACACCCCTTTCTCTCACCAGCACCCTGGCTTACATGTACCAGACATGGGAGAAATGTGACTTTTAATTCCCATGGAAAAGAGAATACAGAGCAGAATTCTGCTTGGTAAAAACCGGGCCATGCTACTTTTCCCCATCCATGTGGATTAACTTTTAAATGCCAAGTACTAGTGGTGGTTTACCACACTGTACCATTGTTATGGGTACCGAATACCCACCCCGCCTGTACCGTGCAACTCGTAATCACGTTCATGATTTGCTCAGGAGTACACTTGCTAACACCTTGGAATTCAAACCCAGGTCATTTAGTTTTGAGGTTTGCAACTTAACCATTACATTATATTTCCCTTAAAAAGTGACTAATATATAGTTACCCATTTCCTACGCCGTTTAATGCACAAGATGTGAACCCTTCAGGTATTCACACAAGATAGCTCAAACAGAAATCTGCCATTTTTTAAGTGACAAGCGATTCTGCTTTTGATAATTCAGTTCTGTAAAACACGAGAATTGAACAGTGACAGATTGCAATATTTCACCAAAAAAGTTTCCAATTTTTTGTAATATCTGTTTTTAATTGAACGCTTTCAAAAAAACATAATTCAATCCTTGATCCTCTTGGACCAAACAGCATTCATGTTGGAAATGTACACCAAGGAAAAAGCAAAAAAAATATTTACACCTCATAGACAAGGGAGCATCAGAAGTGACAAACAACTTTCCAGTCACTTGACGCCAACAAGGCCTTCGACCATGTGGACTGAGACTTTTTGCAGGACACCTTGATGGGACCAGGCTTCAGAGACTGTGTTCGCGGCTGGACCCTAGCATGGTATCAGGCCCCCATTTCTAGCATTAGAAAGAGCTACAACTGTTCGGCCTGGTGGCATATTGGTAGAGGAGTAAGAGAACGGTGCCAACTTTCGCTACTCCAGCTTGCCCTTTCTCTTGAACCCTTGGATACCAGAATAAGGTCTGACATTCACATTAGGACATTAAGTTAGAAGTCATCACTTTTAAACAGGACAATGCTTGTAGATGGTATCCTTCTAATGATCAATGATCCGGAGTCGTCCTTGCCAGGTCATCATGTCTGAGCTGCGAGGCTATCAGAGGGACTCTCATTAAGGTCAACCTGAACAAATCTTTGGGCACTGATCAGTGGCATAGGAAGGGGGGTGCGGTGGGTGTGGGCCACCCTGAGTGTCATCACTGAGAGGGGTGAAAAAATGGCAAAAATATGTGTTTTAAACACATATTTCTGCCATTTTGTCAAGTTGGGGGTTACACGAAAGTTTCCACACCGGGTACCACCTGACCTTGCTACACCACTGGCACTGATATCACACTGAGTACTGCGGCATTTCCCTACCAGAAACCTCTCTGTTTTGATGGTTTAGATACCCAATTACACACAGGGAGGTTATTCTAAAGGTCACACTGACAGGTAAAAGAGAAGCAACCATGAAGCTCCTTCAAACTATAGTCAATGTTGAGTTGTCAGACTAGAACTATCGCCAAATGTCATGATAGGTCTCATTGCAGCAATTAAAATACTCATTGTCCCCAAAATATGATACACCTTTCAGGTGATACCCATGGGCTTTCACAGTGACTTCCTCTCTCACCTATAAAGATATTGCAAAGGCTTTATTTGACAGTGGGAAGAAAGTGAGAATAAGTCAGGGTGAATGTAACTGCCACCTGCAAAGCTGCAGCAGAAGGATGCTACATTATGTGTGGAGAATGTATCACAATAATTGACTTTTTTAATAAAAATGTAGAAATAATTTTATTTTTCTAAATTAGTTAATGAAAAACAACCATCACATATGTTTAGCATACAATCCTGTAAAACTATTTGCATTGTACAAAATCAAAAAATATGTTCTTTACAACTTTGTTCAACAAAGTATCCAAAACAATTACGAAGATTGTCAAGGGATATCCAACACGTATTTTCACCATTAAGACTCCACCACTTTCAGGATTAATTATAATCCCAAGACTTGATTCATTTGGGATAGAGGAGTAGTTGCTAGTTTCATTGCCATGGGATGGGTACTGTAGGCTGCGCCCAGCTCTTACCGCACACCTCCCTGGTCCACCGCGGATTGTTCTGTTTGCGTGGAGGGAATTTGGACGCGGACCGGAAGTATCCCCCTCCCGGCAGGAAGTGCTGCGATGGTTGACAGTCTAGCTGCCTAACCGGCAACATATAAAGTGGATGCCTGCCTCGACGTGCAGCGGACGCGCTAGAGGCAATTAGGAGCCGTATCAGATTGGTTTGTTCCACTGCACTGAGCGGAGCACCTGGTAAAGGGCTCCCCGTGATTTTGAAACTGCTTGAAGTTGTTTTCCTGCACCTCTTTTTAAAATTGTTTTTAAATATATATAATCAATTTTATTCACTTTCCTGATTCAATTGATACAAACGCATATTGGCACACTGTGTCCAGCTCTTACCACGTACCTCCCTGGTCCACCACTGATTCTTCCATTTGCGTGGAGGTAATTTGGACATTAACTGGAAGTATCCCACTCCCAGCAGTAGAGCTGCCCAACCGGCAACATTAAAGCAGATGCCTGCCTCGATGCGCAGCGGCCGCGCGCAGTGGTCGTGCCTAAGGCAAGCTCATCTGTGCCCGTCTGCGCCAGACTGGGCCCAGGGGCCAGAAAAACTGCCCTTTTCACCCCAGAAGGACCTCCTCCACCTACATACTCATGAGATATGCTTTAAAATTGGCAGGTAAGCAAAAGACACATATGTGCCGTGCAAAATCTTCTCCGGAGGAGTTTGGAGGCCCTTTCCCCTGCCTCGGCTGCAAATGGGGATGTCAAGACACTTATACCCTGCCCACAGGGATAGTTACAAATAATCAGCATTGCACCTCAACCCTAAATTGCATCTACCTTAAAGCTTAATCCCTCCCTAAACATAGCACTGTGATTTGGGATACACTAGATGACTTAAGCCTAATAATACCCCCTGACATTGTCTCTGCCCTACCACCCGGTTACAAAACAAAAAAACAGGATAGAAAGGGCAAGAGAGGCGGTGCTATAGCCATTCTCTTCAAAGAGCATCTCTCCTGCATTCCTACCACAACTATACATGTGGGGTTCCATGAGATCCTAGCTTTCTGAGTTTCAAAGTGTAATTACATACTATTTGGTGGGGCAGTTATTTTAAACCCTACAGGCCACCATTCCAGACTAAGCACTGTCTTACTTACACAACTTTTTCCAACTTTGCCTGAAACAGAGCCAGTTTCTAGTCATAGGTGATTTTAATCTTCACTATGAAAATGCAGCCAATCCAGGCATTAACCATCTGGAAAACGACATGGCCATAATGCAACTAACGCAGAGGATTTTGGAACCAACCCACGAGGCTGGCCACACCCATGACCCAATGTTCTCCAACCTAATGACCATCAACATTCACGAGATCAAACCACTTTATGAATAGATAATTTACTAATCCCTTTTCCTAGTCCTACCAAACAAATCATCCAAGGCAGAAACAGCATATCAAATCGGCAAAAGAGCATAGAACCTAATCACCCAGGAAGCCTTTTCTACTCACTTCACTCACCGTGACTCTCCTGCACCCCTCTCTAGCTCTGCCTCTACATCAGCTGCTAAACTACAACAAGAGATCGAGAAGTCGCTAGAAAAATGCGCTCCCAAACTCAATAGCAAACCAGCTTCTAATTCCGGATCAGAAAGACGGTACACACCTGAACTAAAGACAAATAAACAAAAATGCAGAACTTTGGAGCACAAATGGAGACTGTCAAAAGACAGCATTGAGAGGCTAAATTATTTAGCTGAATTGAAAAACTACCACGGCACGTTAAAACAAGCCAAACAAACTATTATATCAGAAGGGTTGAAGAAAACTGCAGCTCTTCCAAGGAAATATACAAAGTTATTCGCAAACTTTGTAAACCCTCCAGTCTATCACAAATATGGCTCCTACGACAGAGAACTGTGAGCTAATTAACAATTTTTTCACTGACAACGTGATAAATATTTATGCATCCTTTGATAATCTCCATGAAAAGGCTAATATTGATTGGGAAATCTGGCCCCTCACCCCGCAGCAAAAATCCATCTTGATACTCTGACTCCTTTTTCAGAGGAACATGTGGCCAAAGCTATGGCTGAAGTTAAGGCAGGATCACCACTTGACCCTTGCCCACATTTTATTTTCTCCAAACTAGTGCCGATCCTGTGTCCCCTTATCACCAAAATATTCAATCAATCTTTGGAGCAACCCTCTTTCCCAGACATATGGAAGAAAACAGTGGTCTTTACCCTCCTAAAGAAAGCAGGACTTGGAATTTATGACCCAGCCAACTAACGCCCAATTTCCCAACTACCATATCTATCCAAAGTTTTGGAGCGGCTAGTCAATCAACAACTCACCAGTTTTTTTTTAGACTAACAACTTATTTGATCCCTCACAGACAGGATTTAGGGCAAATAACAGTACCGAGGCCACCCTACCAGGTGTATCTGACAATATTAGATTGCAAGTTGATCAAGTTAGAGCTGTAACATTTATCCTATTGGATCTTACTGCTGCTTTCAACACTGTATCAAATTCTAAACTACTTCAAAGACTACATAAAAAAGGGATCTGCTCTAAAGCCCTATCATGGTTCGCCTCTTTTCTTAATAACCTAACACAAACAATCCAAATGATATCCTGCACTTCCTCCTCAAAGAGTATAAAATATTGAGTCCCGCCAGGAGCTACCTTAAGGCCTACTCTTTTTATTAATGCATATGTCTCATCTTTGGCTGACATTAGCAGGAAATGGGGATTTGACATCTGCTCCTACGCCGACGATACTCAATTGGTGATTCCCCTGATAAATAAACTGACCATAACCGAGACCAAGGACAACCTAATGAACTGCCTCACTGAACTTGCAAGCTGGATGTCTCTGCACTGTCTAAAAGTAAATGCCGGGAAGTCCAAAATCCTGCTTTTCAGGGGTGCCCAGATGATTTGGGATAATAGTTGGTGGCCCCAGGCATTAGACACCGCCCCAAAACCTAAGCGAGCGGAAAAAAATGTGGGCATTGTCTTTGATGACACCCTTTCCATGCAGGACCAAGTACGCACTCTATGTGGAAAAGCTTTCACCACATTGAAACTGCTCAGGCGACTCTTTCCCTGGATCTCCTCTAACTGCAGACAAATGGTAACTCAGGCTCTTCTCCTGAGTAGACTGGACTACGGCAATGCCCTTTATGTTGGCATGGCCGACTATCTCTTTTCTAGACTCCAGGTAGTCTGGAACGCTGCCGCTAAACTAATCTGTAACAAAAAATACATCTCAGCATCTCACTGCCTGAAGGAACTACACTGGCTACCTGTACACCAAAGAGCTAGTTTCAAGCTCCCATACTTTGCTCACTAAACCCTGCATTAAAAAGGACAACACATTTTGTGAGATAAGCTACAATTTCATGTCCCTTCATGAAATTTGAGATCATGTCACCTAGCTCTTGTGTCAGTCAAATGCACATCTAAGGTCAGGATGGGTGATCAATCCTTCTTTAAAGCAGCTGCGATCCTCTGGAACAATCTACCCCTTGATCTTTGCCTGACAGACGATCATCTGCTGTTCAGGCAAAAAATTGAAAACCACCTTGTTTCCCAGATACTGACCCTATTAAGATCAAACTGAATTGCACTAAGTTCCGTCCTAGCGCTGCGATGTCCTTCGGGATGATTTATGCGCTCTATAAATATGTTAAAATACAAAACAAAATACAAAATAAGCGGAATGCTATTTGGGTGTCTCCTGAAATTGAGTGGTGGGTAGTAGGAGTGGAAGAATTGGCAATTGCTGTATGTGGTTTAACTTTTGGTGCAAATGGTATTTCCATCTATAGACCTGATTATGATGTCATTGGGACCGCCACCGACAGGCCGTCGGTGGTGGTCCCACCAACATCCAGTATATCAGTCCACCCGCCTCATTATGATGCGGATGGTCAGACCACAGTGGGCAGAGTGACCGACCATTGTCTTCGACAGGGTCAAAGAGCCCGTCAGAGTATCGGTCATACCGCAATCCCGACAATGGGGATGTTGCGTGCAGAGGCAATGCCATAGGGATTACGATAGCCATTTCTGACTGCCTTTTCATGGTTGTGTGACTGTCATGAAATGGAAACTGGAATAGGCCTTTGATGGCCCCTAGCAGGGCCCCCATGGACCTTTGCTAAGGGCCCAGGGGTGCAACATGTGGTACCCCCCCAAACATCCATGCACCGTGTGCCAGGTGCTACATGTGCCTAGCACACAGTGCATGGATGCTTTGAAATTACTTTTACCATTGCAGCTTGTGCTGCAGCCCTTATCCGTGCTACAGCAGAAGCCCCAATGATAAAAGGGATTTTTATGACCATCTACACAGCAGTCGCACTGCAATTAGGTGGGTGGAACTGCCGACCACATGTCGAGCGGTTCCATTCCCGTGGCGATGGCGGTTGGACGCTAGTCTGACTGCCATCATAATCAGGCCCTAAACGTTAGAAACATTGAAAACAAAGTTTTGGAAACTAAATAAACACTTGCTGCCACATTGTGCTTCTTTGAGGTGTTACAACATATTTCAGCAGCAAATGGTCACTTAACAGCATTGCTTTTTACATAAGAAACGGTTTCATTTTAGGTGAACATTTAAAGAATGTAATAAGTTCAGGTGCCTTATTTGTTAAAAACTAGCTTATGAGTTTCTTTGCTCTATGGATATTACTTCCAATCTAAAACCTGTGCTCTCTCGAACCCTATTAGCAGATGGCTTATTGATAAGCAAGGTATCTAAATTTATTCGGAAGAGAAGAGTTCCGAAAAAGATCTGGAAATCCCTTAAGTATACTGTTGCATGACGCATTGGATTTGAATGCAGATTGACCTGTTGTTACATTGTAGTATATTAATGATGCACTATATGTTCATGCTTGAGTCAGGGTCATTTATCTCTGAATAAACAACCAGACCCATCCTTACTGCAATTTCCTTCTACAGACCTGCCAACTCACAGGGCTCTACCGTGTGTCACATGATATTGTCTCCTTTCACGTGGTCACTCAGTTAGGAGCCCACTCACTTGGTTGCCAGACAATGTGAGCTGAGAACCCCTGTAAAGAGCGCTTCCAACCCCTATTATGTGCAGGGCTAAGCTCAGCTGATGTCCATCAGGGCTTTAATACCTTCCGAGAATATCAACTGCACCCCCTGAAGCCTCTGTTTGTTTTTCAGGTGACGTTACAGTGGCTCACGGGAAATGACCAGCCCAAAACCCAGCCCCCTACCTAAATGGCTACACCTCCCAAGAAGCACTTTCATGACTAGCGAGGTAATGGGTTCACAGCCCGCCCCTCCCCAGGCACGCCCTCTCCAGGTTGTCTCCTCTCACACAATGAGGTTGGCAAGTCTGCTTCTATGCTTGGTGTTATAGTCAGGTCTTACCACAATGAATAAAGGGGAATTCTAGTGTCTTTTTTAATCCATGCCTGTTTCAGATTTCCCCAGACTTGAAATATTGTTGCACCCAAACCCCGGAACCCACTAGAAGTTGGTGATCAAGTATGGGGTTGATTTATCTTAAGTATTCTTGTAGCCATTGTGTTCCACATTTGAGAGGCATGGACAGCAGAATGAAATGCCAGCCAACACATAGAAGAAAGACAAAAAATGTAGACGTTAAGGAGTTTTAATTAAGAAAATGTACAGTATATTTCATCTGAGTGAAATTTGATGTGAACTATGCATTTTATAAACATATGAAATCCTCCAAAGCGTTTTTCATGTAAAGTTTTTTGTTATTTATTTTCTAAACACTATGCTCCTCAAAGAATAATTGTTTAGTGGTGCTACAGTAAGAAGAGGCAACTTAGACACAATTATTTGTTGAGGCCATGCTTGGTTACATAGATAATGTTGGCAGCATATTATTGCTGTACCAGGGAGTGAGAAAGGTATGAGTAAACAAGCAGTGAGTTGGACAATAATTTGAAGTAAATGCTTCCAGAGTTGGATTACATAGCACTGTTTGAGGGGAGATGTTTTTATTAGATTTAGTTGTGACCAGTGCAGAAGGGATTGACATTACCACGCAAGTCGTTACAACGACTTGCAATAGGGAACGTGTTGTTGGATTTTAAATCCCACACCTTCCCTACTGTTGCAAAGACTGGAGCTGGAATAGTAATATATACTATTCCAAAGTCCAGCCCTTCCCTAATGCAAGTTGTTGTAATGACTTGCGCTGTAATGGAACGTGTGGTTACAGCACGTTAGTTGCATTTCCCGGGTTTCAATTGCATGCGTGATTGTGTCATACATCCTACAGAAAAGGCATCTCTCGAACTACAGAGATCATACACTTTAGTCACAGAGCTGACCGTACAGTTACGGAGATGATGTAGATTTAGGCTGGCTTAGACAGGCCTATCCCAGTTACCCAGACCTCACAAGCCCTCACTTTAGACAGTAGAAGTGTCAATCTGAGCAAATATAGCCCTCAAGTTACTGAAATCTTACACTTTATGGTCTCAGGTAGAATATATACTATAAGATTACCCAGATTTCCGGTCCCGCGTTAAAGACAGATTTTTGTTAGGTAATAAATGTCTTGAAGGTTCAGACCTATGATAACAGAGCTATCAATCACGTTCTAATACCATACATGCTTATGCATCAATGGCTGCCTGTACGCAAACAAATAAAGTTTACGGTTGCTGCATTGCCCACAAAGCAGTGTGGGGTAAAGGACTTACTTACCTAGCGGGGAAACTTAACTGTTACATTCCACGAAGGGATCTGCGCTCTGGTTCGAAATCCCTCCTCAAGATACCTAAGGTCAAGAAGTTAAGGACAGGGGTAAAAGCCTTTTCATATCTTGCTCCACTCTACTGGAACCAGCTTCCCATCTCGTTGAGGCAGTGCCCGGACAATCTGCAGTTTAGAAAGGCTTTGAAAACTGTTCTGTTTTAGACTTGCTCCTGTGTGACAGCTTTCCTAGGTGGGTCCGTGAACGCTGAGATACCCCTTTGGGGGTGATTCAAGCGCTATATAAATCCATAAAATAAATAAATAAATGAAAACCCTATCTCTTGGGTTCAACATATCTTACAGGTCTCAGAAGAACTGCTGTTAAGGTTACAGATATTGTATGTGCTCCTGTACTTGGGCAAGTGGATCAACAAGCCATACTCACAGAAAAACTCTGGTTCAATAATTGATCCTGGATCACGACCATAGCTGACTGGCAGGCTGTCATTTTACCCATCAGAAAACACCCAAAAGGACCAACAGAGACTATCCAATTTAAATCATGTAGCAAAGCCCACCCAGCACAGTCATGCCTCTTCACTAAGATCCCCCCAAAAATATGGGTGGCAGCTTTTACAATAGTGAATAAAACCTCAGCACCCTGTCTAAAGGCACAGCGTTAAAGTAGAAGACAACCACTAAATCCAACAAAAAATGCCCTTCACAGCAAAAAGGCATTCAACCCACAAAGAAACAGCCACTAAAACCAGTCTCATAAATGCTTTACATGCACCTAAAAAACGTCCTCCAAACAGGGGCGTAACAAACGCCCCCGCAGGCCCAGCGGTGCGGGGGCCCCACTCTCTTCATTAAATGAAGGGGGCCGCCCCCCCTCAGCTCTTCAGTGAGAGCTGTGAGAGGCTTGCGCTTAAGCAAGCCTCTCTCCCTCTAAAGCAGGTGCAGGCTGTCTGCAGCTTGCTCTGAGCCCCTCGCACCTCCCTCTGACTGAAGAGAAACAAAGTATCAACATACTTTGTTTCTCTTCAGTCAGAGGTGCCAGGCGGAAATAGGAAGGAGTGGGGGCCCCAGAGAGCAGGAGCAGCAGCACAGAGCACTGCTCAGGACCCTGACAAGGACAGGGCAAGGGGCCCCAGGGAGAGAGGAGGCAGCACAGTGCACTGCTTGGGACCCTGAAAAGGACGAGGGCTGGGGGCCCCAGAGAGAGAGGAGGCAGCACAGTGCACTGCTCAGGACCCTGACAAGGACGGGGCTGGGGGCCCCAGAGAGAGAGGAGGCAGCACAGAGCACTGCTCGGGACCCTGACAAGGACGGGGGCTGGGGGCCCCAGAGATAGAGCAGGAGGCAGCACCGAGCACTGCTCGGGACCCTGACAAGGACAGGGGATGGGGGCCCCAGAGAAAGAGGAGGCAGCACAGAGCACTGCTCGGGACCCTGACAAGGACGGAGGCTGGGGGACCCAGAGAGCAGGAGGCAGCACAGAGCACTGCTCGGGACCCTGACAAGGACGGGGGCTGGGGGCCCCAGAGAGAGAACAAGCAGCACAGAGCACTGCTCGGGACCCTGACAAGGACAGGGCTGGGGGCCCGTGAGAGAGAGGAGGCAGCACAGAGCACCGCTCGGGACCCTGACAAAGACGGGGGCTGGGGGCCCCAGAGAGAGAGCAAGCAGCACAGAGCACTGCTCGGGACCCTGACAAGGACGGGGGCCCCAGAGAGAGAGAAGGCAGCGCACAGCACTGCTCGGGACCCTGACAAGGACGGGGGCTGGGGGCCCCAGAGAGAGAGGAGGCAGCACAGAGCACTGCTCGGGACCCTAACAAGGATGAGGGCTGGGGGCCCAAGAGAGAGAGGAGGCAGCACAGAGCACTGCTCGGGACCCTAACAAGGATGAGGGCTGGGGGCCCAAAAGAGAGAGGAGGCAGCACAGAGCACTGCTCGGGACCCTGACAAGGACGGGGGCTGGGGCTGGGGCCCCAGAGAGAGAGGAGGCAGCACAGAGCACTGCTCGGGACCCTGACAAGGACAGGGGCTGGGGCTGGGGCCCCAGAGAGAGAGGAGGCAGTACAGAGCACTGCTTGGGACCCTGACAAGGACGGGGTCTGGGTGCCCCAGAGAGAAAGGAGGCAGCACAGAGCACTGCTCGGGACCCTGACAAGGACGGGGGCTGGGGGCCCCAGAGAGAGATTAGGAGGCAGCACTGAGCACTGCTCGGGACCCTGACAAAGACAGGGGCTGGGGGACCCAGAGAGAGAGGGGGAGGCAGCACAGAGCACTGCTCAGGACCCTGACCAGGGTGGGAGTGGGGGCCCCCAGGGAGAGCATTGTCCAGGGCAAAACTCACATGAGAATGGATAAGGCAGCAAAATGGTGCCCTCAGGTAAGCACTCTTGTTAGAAGCAACATGTGGGCATCCGCAGGGGGGGCAAGGGGGGGCCGGAAAGGGTGCAAGACATAGGGGAGAAGGGTGCAAGGTAGAGAGGAGAAGGGTGCAAGGCAGAGAGGAGATGGTGCAAGGTGGAGAGGAGATGCGTGCAAGGCGGAGGGGAGAAGGGTGCAAGGCAGAGAGCAGAAGGGTGCAAGGCGGAGGGGGAGAAGGGTGCAAGGCAGAGGGGAGAAGGGTGCAAGGCAGAGGGGAGAAGGGTGCAAGGCAGAGGGGAGAAGGGTGCAAGGCATAGAGGGAATGGTGCAAGGTAGAAAAGGGTGCAAGGCGGAGGGGGAGAAGGGTGCGAGGGGGAGGGGGAGAAGGGTACACAGGAGAGGGCGAGAAGGGTGCAAGGCAGAGGGGAGAAGGGAACAAGGCAGAGGGGAGAAAGGTGCAAGGCAGAGGGGAGAAGGGTGCAAGGCAGAGGGGAGAAGGGTGCAAGGCAGAGGGGAGAAGGGTGCAAGGCAGAGGGGAGAATGGTGCAAGGTAAAAAAGGGTGCAAGGAGGAGGGGAGAAGGGTGCAAAGGGGAGGGGGAGGGGGAGAAGGGTGCAAGGGAAAGGGCGAGAAGGGTGCAAGGTAGAGGGTAGAAGAGTGCAAGGGGGATGGTGATGAAGTAAAAAATGTGCCCCCCCGCAAACATTTCTGCAGACACCCATGGCAACGCACACTACTTTGAGAGAGAGAGTGGAATGAGAGAGAGTGAGAGAGAGAGAGTGAGAGAGAGTGGAGCAAGAGAGAGAGTGGAGCAAGAGAGTGAGTGAAGCAAGAGAGTGAGTGGAGCAAGAGAGAGAGTGGAGCAAGAGAGAGAGTGGAGGAAGCGAGAGAGTGGAGCAAGAGAGAGAGTGGAGACAGAGAGAGTGGAGAGAGAGAGAGTGGAGAGAGATAGAGTGGAGGGAGAGAGAGTGGAGAGGTAGAGTGGAGAGAGAGAGAGTGGAGAGAGAGAGTGGAGTGGAGAGAGAGTGGCGAGAGAGAGAGTGGCGAGAGAGAGTGGAGAGAGAGTGGAGGTAGAGAGAGAGTAGAGAGAGACAGTCTGGAGAGAGAGTGGAGAGAGAGTGGAGAAAGAGTGGAGAGTGGAGATTAGAGAGTAGAGATTGGAGAGTGGAGAGTGGAGAGTGGAGAGTGGAGAGTGGAGAGAGAGAGAGAGAGTGGAGAGTAGAAAGAGAGTGGAGAGTAGAGAGAGGGAGAGTGGAGAGAGAGAGAGAGAGAGTGGAGAGAGAGTGAAGAGAGAGTGGAGAGAGAGTGGAGAGAGTGGATAGAGAGAGAGAGTGGAGAGAGAGATAGTGGAGAGAGAGTGTGGAGAGAGAGTGGGGAGAGAGAGTGGAGAGACCATGCACGCAACCTGGACTTCATCCTGGACTCCTCCCTCTCCATGACCAGGCAAGTCAACAACGTTTCCTCGGCGTGCTTCAACATCATACGCATGCTACGGAAGATCTTCTGGTGGATCCCCACCGAGACCAGGAAGACCGTCACCCAGGCCCTCGTCACTAGCCGACTGGACTACGGCAACGCCCTCTACGCCGGCACCACCGCCAAGCTCCAGAAGAGACTCCAGCGGATCCAGAACGCCTCAGCCAGACTCATCCTCGACATCCCACGAACCAGCCACATCTCCGGACATCTGAGAGACCTTCACTGGCTCCCCGTCAACAAAAGAATCACCTTCCGCCTCCTCACCCACGCACACAAAGCCCTACACGACCAAGGCCCGAGCTACCTCAACAGCCGAATCAACTTCTATGCTCCCAAACGCCACCTCCGATCAGCCAACCACGCCCTCGCCTCCGTCCCCCGCATCCGAAGAGCGACTACAGGAGGAAGGTCCTTCTCCTACCTGGCCGCCAAGACCTGGAACTCCCTTCCGACCGACCTGCGCCTGACCCAAGACCACCTCTCCTTCAGGAAGAAGCTGAAGACCTGGCTGTTCGAGCAGTAGCGGCACCCCCCCCCCCCCCCCCCACCCCCAGCGCCTTGAGACCCTACGGGTATGTAGTGCGCTTTATAAATGTCATTGATTGATTGATTGATTGAGAGAGACAGAGAGAGATTGGAGAGAGAGTGGTGAGGGAGAGAGAGAGGGGAGAGGGAGGGAGAGAGAGAGTAGAGAGAGAGAGATAGTGGAGAGAGAGTAGAGACTGACTGACTCAGATTCAGAATACTGACTGACGGAGAGACTGACAGGCTGAGAAACTGACAGAGAGAGACCGAATGACAGACTGACTGACAGAGAGAGAGAGAGAGAGAGAGAGAGAGAGAGAGAGAGACTGACAGACTGACTGACTGACAGACTGACTGACTGAGAGAGACTGAATGACCGAGAGAGAGAGACTGACTGACTGAGAGAGAGAGACTGACTCATTGAGAGAGAGAGAGAGAGAGAGAGAGAGAGAGAGAGAGAGAGAGAGAGAGAGAGAGAGAGAGAGAGAGAGACTGTGATGGAATTGGGGTCACAGTGTGTATGAAGCTATGCAATGCCTCTTAAGATTGCTATTGTCTACTAATAAAAATGTATTATCAAAATATGCTCTTTGTAGTTACATCTGCTTTTGAAATACTGCATTGTCACTTTGTCTAATGTTTTAAAACGGAAACGGGAAGGAGCAGTGGATGCACTTTTGTCAAAACTGAACGATGAGTGGGCCCAATTGTGTATATCATGACAGGAGTCTGTATCAGGAAACCCACCTAACATTGAGCAAACTTCCCCGGCGTACTGATGGCAGGAACCCTGTAATGAATGGACCACCACCTATGATAGCCTGCTGGCAGAATAATCCCAACCTTTAACTCCACCATCCAGTGTTACTTATAACGGCTGTATTGGTGACAGTGGCGTAACAATCGCCCCGCATCCTGAGGTTCCGTGATTCTGAACCCGTTTCATAAAGGTCATGATATCGTGACAATTTTGGTAATAGCGAACCGCAAATGACAAGTGCGGCATGTACGGGTGTTTTCGTCATGTTCAATTGATGGAATCACTATGTATTCAGGTGTTTCGTTCTGAACCTTCGGGTTCCATTTTGTGTACGGCAGCCATTTTGTGGTTGCCCTCACATAGGTCGATGACTACGGCCGATTGAGTCTTTGGGACACGTACACCTTTAGCTGACTTTTAGATGACCTGAGCAAACTGACTCCGTTGCCCGAAGCTAACTTGCTGAGCCAGTTCCTTGTCCGGCAGCTGGTCAAGATAGAGATCAAAGAGCAGGACATTGTGGAGTTTATGGTATACACACACACCCTTCTATCTTGCTTCTCATCTGTTTCTGTTCCTTCTTTTATGGCCTATTTATGATTTGGGTTTGTGGTCTTTGATTATGGGTTCGTCCGGCCTGACCGAGCAAGAATGTTGGGTTTCCCCGTGTAATTGATGGTGGGTCTTTTAAACATACCCAGTGGGTCCAAATACTACCCATCAAGTGATTGTACCACACACACATAGTGGGGTTGTCCATCATTGTTTCGCTTATTATTACTTTGGGGATACGCACGCACCCCAATGTTTCCCTTGCTCCCTCCCATTGTTTTGACATAATCAAAATTGTGCCCACGACTATTGTTGATGTCGTCATGTCACTGGCAGCTGAATAAATGCTTGCATGGTCATCTGAGAGTCAGGGCGATAGCGGACATGGGTGCAAATCAGTTATTCGGATGTCTTTGCAATCTGAAAATGAACAGACTTTACAAACTATCTGCTTCAATCCTAGTTTTATCCATAGTAATATTATCAACCCTTGGGAATAAACGCAACTACCAATGAACCTGTGTGCATCCAGCAAGTTGGTGACCGGGGCAAGGGTCAAGAGGGAACTGTGGGGTTAATACAACTATCACCAATACTCACATAAGTTACTGGACCCTAATGGACGTAGACTCCATCTTATGTCTCCATTGTGTTGATTCTCAGAGTTATAACTCATTTGCAGTTTCATTTTCTTCACTGTCTTTATTCGGACGAATGTTTTATCCATTTCCATGGACACCTGAAATGTTGCTCTTCTAGACACTACGCCACCTGATGATTGAGGAATTGTGAGTTGTTGAAGCAGTTCTCTGCAGATAACAAGAGTTGCTCCAATGTGAACTCTACAGTTTCAGGACAGTTTATTCAATGTGATAATTTCAGAAGTCCTAAACAAATAGATAGTCAGTGGCTTGACATATAACTTCAGAGTCTTTACGGGGCGGGTCAGAGTTTAACTAGGCTCATCATAGGTTTCTTAAGGGGCTGGTCAGCCATTTTATGGTACTGATCAAAGGCTTCATGGAGCTGCTCACAGGCTTCATGGGGCTAGTCAGAGCTTTCACGGGGTGTTGTATGACAGAATTTCGACTACAGAAATAAAGTAGTATGTATTGGTTAGTATAGGTTCCGTATTTTTATCTCCACATCTGCATATCTTAAACATGTTCATCACATTAAGGTACATTGCTGTTGAGTTAAGTATAGCAAACCTATACTTACCTATACATACTATATTTTCAATATTTTGGTCATTGATATTTTAGCTGCAATATTATTGTAGCCCAATAGTTAAACTCAATATTTGGCCCTATGCCTGAAAGCGACTGGTCAAAGGCTTTATGTAGCTTTAAGGCACATCGAAGAGCTGTTCAGAGACTAAATCAGAGGCAGCACAGGTCTTGCCAAAAGCTTCAGCAGGGCGGTTGTTTTCCAGAGGCTAGTCAGGGGCTTCAAAGGAGTGACTGGCCAGAGGCTTTGAGTGGCTAATTAGGGCCGCCGAGTGGCTGGTAAATGCCTTGATGCGCCCAGAGGCTGCTCAGAGGCATTGAGGTTCAGGTCAGAGGCATTGAGGGGCAGGAAGAGGCGGTGAGAGTCATTGAGTGGCTGGTCAGACACAATGAGCTGTCAGTCAAAGGCATTGAGAAGCTGGTCCAAGCATCCAAGGGCTAGTCAGAAACTTGCAGGCCAGATGCATCGAGCGGGTGGTTAGAGGCAGCAAGGGACTTGCCAGAACCTTCAAAGATTTTGTCTGGCATCAAGTGGATGTTTAGCAACATCAGTTGATTGGACCAAGGGGGCAGAGCAGAGTTTTGAAGAGGGCCAACTGGGCACTAGAAATGACCCAGTGCGGCACAGCCTCCATGGATTACGCAGGTGGCATCATTGTTCTGGGAATACGGATTGCCACAGGTGGTTTACATCAAGTAGACTCATCACACTGTGTCTGGTAAAGGTTTGGCAGGAAAGTGATCTCTTTCAGGGAAATACCCACACATGGCAGGCTGAATGGAAACTTAAAATAATGAGGGCACTCAGCAGCTGCTTATAGCTAGGCTTGGCGGGAAGTACCCGCTGGAAGAAAGTGTTGTTGAATGCCTGCCATAAGTATAGTCATTAATCCGGCCCTTCCCGCGCCTAGTCATCTGTTAGCATTACGTCATGTGGACACCTGCTATTGCTTCAGCGGCCCAGTGGCTTGGAGCGCGCGCCAGGTGGGTTTGTGGAAGGGACTCGCAGAGAATGGTACATTCCAAGTCGAGCTCTCCGGGTCTCTCCCCAAGGGTAAGGCTGCTCCTCCTCCTGCACTAGTCAAACAGGATGTCTCCTGAAGACCCCCTGTTGCATTCATCTCCACATGCCCCGTCGCGCGCTTAAATATCTACACCATCTGCAACCATCTGCAAATATCTACACCATTCAACAATGTCTGCACGTCTCCTTGCATTTCAATTGGTTGTACTTACATTACGACTTAGGTGTCACATTCTGATCGCTTCAAAGCGCTTTCTTGCACATTAGAACTCGGTTCATGTGTACGGTTGGGTGAATGTAGCATAAACTGTTACTCTCAATATCTCAATGAATGTAGATTACCAAGTGAAATAAATCCAACCACGATTTGTGCAGGGAATACACACAGTACAAGTCATAGACGTAGAAAATAATAACAATAATAATATTAATCGCAATAGAAATAATAATAGTTGTAACAATCGAAGCTTATTAATAATGACGACAATTACATATTGTTCTCTATGACACATCATTCTACACGTCTGATGTTTCTACGGACAGTTTATTAACACTCATTTTACCGAACACGAAAGGATAAAAGACTCGGTAAATGATGTCATTAAGCCATTAACATGACTATTTTAATTAAAACCTCTCTCTGATTTAAATGCGATATTTAAAGTTCACTGTCTTATTTTTTGCAAGCTGCCTACATCCCCACAATGTACAGAGTATGTATTTATTTTCTCCAACCACAACTCTGCATGCGCTCTTACAGGCATTGACGTCATTTAGGGTCGCGAGCGAGTGGTACCAAGTGCTACCATATGCTTCCCTATGCTACCTCAGGGGCGGTTCCTCTATGGGAGCGTGGGGGCATTGACCCCCTACGCTGAGCCACCGCACCTGAGACAGACTCCTTTTTAACATATTTCTGTTCTATCTTTTTCCCCTGAACCTGCATTATTTTTTCCCTTCCATCAGGTGTGTGGCTACAGCGCGCTTTCCCTGCAAGAATAGGCTGGTGCCACCACTATAAGCTGAAGAAGTGTAAACTGAACTGCCCATGTGAGATTGGCGAGTGTTTTCACTGGGGCAGCTTAGAATGCGCACTTCAGTATCCAAAAGCAATGTTACCAGAGAGGTGACACAGCAGAGACACAGCCCCATCAGTCGCCCATGGAGCATTTAATTTGCCTGACCGAGCCCTGGCTGTACTGTACTTCTGGCTGCTCTGAGGGAGTATTTTAGTGTTGTCAGCCAGGTGTCCTGTCGAACCTGCCAGGAGAAGCTATTGCAGGGTGAGGTGGTAGCTTTCGACTACCAACCCAAGATGCAGGTGCTCAGTATCCTTTCACAACGTGTAGGGAGCGGATGGAAGGAGAGCAGTGGGCACTTGGTGGCAGCTCGGCCTTGCCACCAGGAATTACTCGAGCTTCAAACAGGCCTACCAATATTGGGGATGCAGTAATTTTCACTTAAGCAGCAGAAACTAGTGCTGCTTATCATGCCCTGGAATACAAAGACAATGTAATGCCGAGGTAAAGGCGGGAGCGAACTTTCAGCAACATTCTTCCTTTTGAGCGGCAGGGTTGATTTGTTTCAAGTGGCGAGTCTTGCAGGGTGGTCAGTCTTCTGGTTGTCGCATGTCTTTCTGGTGACCTCATAATGTCGATTTGTTCTGAACAGCTTCTGTTTGAAAGGTGCAGGGGAAATACTAACTCTCTCAGTAAGGTAAGGCGTCGTATATACTGTTGTAGGTGTATTCTCCTCTGCAGCAAGGGTGACCCACATTCTAGTAGTGGGTTACAATGGATTATATATACACTCAAGGGGGGCCTGAGGTGTTATAAAGGACCAGCGAGGGCACACTCCCCAAATGAAGACTCAAAAACACACACAGAGCCCACAGGTCTGACGTAACGAAGTGAGCGTCAAAGAGTAGGAATAAATAGTCTAGTGGGGGGGTTTCCATTTTATAGACGGTTTCCCTCACACACCAGAGGTGCCATGCTTCATTAAAAACGAAACCCCCCCACTAGACTATGTGTTCCTAGGGCCTCATTTATGAGAAATGACGCATCGCTGCGTGAAAGCAGCGATGCGTCACTTCTCAGTGCGCACTCCTTGCGACATACCTGATGCGTCATATTTAATGTATGACGCATCATGTCGCAAGGAGTTACAGATGCGTCAGTATTTCTGACGTATCTGTAAGCGCAAAAGTGATGCATTGCTGGAGTGTGTCACAAAAGTCACGCAACTCCAACAATGCGTCCTTTCACATGGGGCAAGCTCCATGTGAAAGGGCTTGCGTCAGTCTTACGCCAGCTGTGAGGCAGGCGCAAGATTTTGACGCAACAGCGTCCTAAAAGTGACGCAGTGAAATCTCATAGATTTCACTGCGTCACTATTACGAGGCTTTTTGCGGGGGTACGCCCCTTCTGCATACATTATACCTGACGCAGGTATAATGTGGCGCAGGGGTTTAAAAAGTGACGCATCTACCTAGATGCGTCACTTTTTAAATATGGCGCAACGAGGCGCATTTTTTACACCGCTGGTGCATCACAAAAAGTGACGCACCGGTGGCGCAAAACTGACGCAAGGCCTTCATAAATAAGGCCCATTATACCTGCGCAGGTATAATGTGGCGCAGGGGTTTACAAAGTGACGCATCTACCTAGATGCGTCAATTTGTAAATATGGCGCAACAAGGCACATTTTTTACGCCACTGGTGCGTCACAAAAAGTGACGCACCGGCGGCGTAAAAGTGACGCACAGCCTCATAAATGAGGCCCCTACTCCTTAACGCTCACTTCGTTACGTCGGACCTGAGGGCTCTGTGTCCGTATTTTACAATGGATTATAGCCATGTTGCTGCTGCGAATATGCAGTGCTGTAACGCTGATGCTGCTGTTTGGTATGTTGTCTACCTCATAGGCATGTATGGCAACTGGTTGCATGTGATGTGCTGCATATCAGTGCATATCAAATAATTTAATCTGTGCTGATCTTGGGATGCCTGTATGCACTGTAACAGTGCACGATAGCTTGTTAATGTATTTTATTGTCCAGCTTCCGTCTATGCTTAATTGTAGTGCTGCTGGAGGAGCCTATCACAGCTTGGGCCAGACGATGCAGTTCATACTTGCTAAGTATGTTGTTTGCACCGCTGAATGACACAGAGTGCAATGTCAGTCCATCTAACAGACTCATATGTCCACTGTTCAAATGACCTCACACGTGGCCACCACTTTCAGAATCTGCCAACCGTCACTTTTGCTACCCCTGGCATTGCCCGTGCGATCCCTGACCCCACAGGTTGCATAGGCAGCAGCAGGACAGGGGGTGGAGAGGTAAAGAAAGCATTTTGCATTTTTAAAATGATACTGAATCGGCCTTATTTTCATTCTCTCAGTTTTCGGAGCTAATCGAAGCTGCCCTTGCTGTGAGAGTGCACTGAAGTGTCGTGTTGCCTAGCAACACAGCCCATAGTGGTTGGAAGTAGTACTCAGCCGCTAAAATAAGCCTGCTAAAGGTGCCAAAGCTTAGTAGGCCTTTTAGTTAATGGGAATGACATTTAAGTGCAAGTGTAGGAACCCTTCTGGGTAGGCTACCTGACCAGTAGCCCAACTGCGTGTTGAAGAGTACAGTTCGGGAGCACCAGCAAAGTTTCTTTCCCTTTTAGGTTGAAGCCTTTCAGACAGTAGAGCTGTCAGATTGTGAAAGAGGTCTTGGGAACAGGTTGGAAGCTGACTTATGAGTGATTTCTTCACTTCGTTTACCAGTAGTTTCCCGTTTGTCATTTACATATTCTTGTTTTGCTTGGCTGGCTATATTTGTCTTAGCCTGTCCAGCTTGTCTTTGTCCCTCCCATGGAGCATAGCCTGTTTACCATATCCCTGACTGTCTGCTTCTATTCTTCCTCCAGTGTTGGCTTTCCGAGAACTATTTTTCCTTTCTTGTGTAGCACTCGATGAGAGCACCTTTCCAGCTATTTCTCTTGGGTGTTACAGTTCCCACCTTCCCCTCCATGTTGCTCTCTTACACCTTGCTTCTGTGCACTCTTGTGCACAATATTGGTATCTCGCCACCCAGATTGCTTTCTCCTGCCTATGTACTTCTGTCCTTTCACCCTCATTACTCTCTCTCTTGTATTTGTGACACTCCCTGCTTTCGGCTTTGCTTCTTTTGGTCTGAAGCACTCTATTAGAGTGCAAGTTTTCAAGTTCCATGTTGCTTCCCCTCCACCTACTCTAGAGAACAGATGATGGAGGTAAATATGCTGAATGTATTGTAGGGTGTGACAGCGCACTCTCCTCCACCTGTTCTGGAGCTTGAGTTGCCACTTCCACCGCTGCTAGTAGTCTCTTCAGCAGCTGGAGCTCTGCAGCCTCATCCCGTTGTCCTTCTTCTCTCAGAACTCTGACTTCAAAGCACGTTCATGGCAGCTTCCCAAGGACACTGAGGCATTCCTTGCTTGCACACTCTAACATCCCATCCTGCCCCCACACAAAGAGCATCAGGGGTTAGGACTTTATGTGAGCCATGTCCTGGTCCCTAGGGAGACGAAAGTATTGTACCGGTTGATGCACTTTTATGTAAACGATGATCGTCCTTTTGATGAGTTCTTATTTTGTTACTTTTTGTGGATAGTAGAGGAATAGTTGCTAGTAGTTAGTTCTACCCCTGTAAACTCTGACCAAGATATATTTAAAAATACCAACAAGCACGCTTTTGCTCTGAGATGAGCATATACAGAATGGATGAGTAGAGGGTTTGTAGAATAAAACGGCTTGCTTTGTTCTTCTTACTGACAGGACAACTAATACGTCAAATTAGACATAATAAATATATCAACAACAAAACCTGCAACACCAATATCATTTACTTCAACATCTATTTACCATCTACAAACCGCAATATGGACATTTGAACAGCTGTGATATCCACACATAGGACCTCGTTTGTGAGTTTTTACCATTACACTGTTTCGCGCTCTAGCGTCATTTTTAAAAGAATGAACATAAAGTCACATGATGCACAAAAATATGAAAACAGAAAAGGGGACTATTACAACTTTTTATGGGCGCCATCTTGGAACATGTCGCATACAGTTCTACGCACTCTTAGATCAAATGCTTGAAATTTACCGCATTTTCTCAACCTTCTTTCTCATATCGAGCATGAAGGAACAAATGTCTAATAAAAGCAGACACGTCATAGAACTGACTCAGTCACGTAATTATACTGATATAAATCTATGCTAAGCATGGATGAATTTTTATTTCTCCAGTGTCTGAAGCCAGTGGTACCAACTTTTTATCACATTCCAAAGATCCATAAGGACTGTGAAAAGCCACCGGGGAGACCTACAGATTCCTCACAAGGAGGACTTACAGAGCACTTATCCATTTTCATTGATTTCTTTCTTTTTCCATTTGTTAAAGAACTACCTGCATACATTAAAGACTCTCAGGATTTTTTTACTCGGATTGAGAAGCTAACATGGGAACAAGAGTATGAATGGATTGTACTGGATATCACAAGTTTGTATACTCGAATCAACCACGAACATGGACTGGAAACTAACGCACATTTCTTGAATAAAAAATCTTTGAAGTTCACAGAGCATAACAAAATGATCTTACAGTTTACTGAGTTTTGCCTGATGAACAATATATTTGTGTATATAAATGAGTATTATCGGCTGATCTCTGGTACTGCAATGGGCACCTGCTTCGACCCCAGTTATGTGAACTTGTTCATAGGCTGGTGGGAGGAGCAGGTGTCCAAAGCACAGGGGGGCTTCAACATGAGCAAGGATGTCTCTTGGTACCGTTACATTGACGACTTGTGTATTGTTTGGAATGGAACTGAGGAAACAGCTTATGAGTTCATAAAAGATATTAACAACAATGTCGTCGATTTGGAATTTAGCAGTGAGGTCAGCTCTACCTCTGTGAAGTTTTTGGACCTGAAAGTGAGTGTGTTTGAGAATAAACCCAATATGTCTCTGTACCGCAAACCCAGAGCTGAGAATTCGGTGCTACATGCGGGCAGTAACCATTTACCAAAATTAGTAAAAAGTATCCCCTATGGGGAATTTTTAAGACTTAAACGGAATAGTACACAGAATTCTTATTTTACGGTAGCTGCTTCAGCCACTCTACAGAGGTTTGTGAATCGAAGATATGGTCGAGATTTCTTGGAAGCAACCCTTAACAGGGTAGAAAACATTTCTAGGGAACTCTCCTTAAAGAGAGTAACAAGAAAACTAAGACTACGGAAGGTGATAACAAATTCAGGATGATAACTACTTTTTCCAATGAGGCCAATGAGATAAGTAGAATCATGAGAAAGCATTGGAATATTTTGAAATCCGATGAAGTTATTGGTCCAGACATACCATCTGTTCCCTTGATTACATATAGGAAAGCAATATCGCTCAGAGACAGTCTAGTCAGAGTCATTTTCATAATGCTCTGCGCACAGGTAACACTCTAAGGGAGCTTAGGGTTTTTTTCTTTGCGGTAAGTGCAAGGCTTGCACTGGAAGTAGACAAAAGTTAAGTTATGAAGTTACAGAACTTAAACAACCATGGGCCATAAAGAAGTTTATTACATGCAGTACCACTTATGTGGTTTACTGCCTGGAGTGCCCCTGTGGACTGAAGTACATAGGGAGCACGAATAATTCTATCAAGATGTGAGTGCTCAAGCATATGAGGGCAATCGCCAAGAATGATCCAACCTATTCGGTGGCAAGGCACTATGCTGAGCGACATGGCAGTAATAGGGAACTTCTAAGATATTATGGGATCGACACAGTCCGACCGAGTATAAGGGGTGATGATAGGATTAGGAAACTTTGCAGATTGGAGTCAAGGTACATAATTGATTTAGAGACAAAGGACCCCAAGGAGATGAATATAGGAGAGGAACTGTCAATACACCTGGGAGACTGACTAAAATTTGAGATGTTGAGATATCAGTACAGTAATGTATTTATTGTTATGTGAATTGCTTGACATGCCAAGCAAGGTTTGAGAATTTTTGTGGTCACTTAAGCACTTTAAGTCAAGGGGAATGAGCCGATACACGGCGTGATTTTAATACGTGGAATTGCCTTCATGTATTTTTGGTTAAGCCGATACACGGCTGACGGGAAGAGGCTTGCATTTCCACGCCAAAGTACCCGTTCGTGAGCGCACCAAAACTAAATGCAGAGGAGCCTATATATATATATATATATATATATATATATATATATATATCTATATATATATACATATATATATATATATATATATATATATATATATATATATATATATATATATATATATATATATATATATATATATATATATATATATATATATATATCAAACCAACCAAGTTTGCCTGCTGTAGAGGATGCACACAACAGGTAAGGATTTTGCCACATCAGCTTTAATGGTAGAAGCGTTGAACAAACAGCATCTCAGCCCAATCAATATAAAGTCCGGTCCCAACGCGTTTCGTGTATTCACTTCATCAGGGGCTCTGGGCTAAAAGACAACAGCAGAGTGTTTTGGCGGCAACTTGAATATTCACCCTTAGACACCGCCCCCATGGGCGTGGCCACAACTGCGGCCTGCTGGTCTTTGAAGTTCCGTCCGTTTTAACTCAGTGAGTCTCTCTCCTGTTGGCTTCGCAAATAAAATGAAATTCATATCCAAGTGGATTATGGTGCTTGAGTACACTGTCCAAACCTCGCTTTATTCCCTCCAAAAGCGGCACCTGTCCCATATGCAAATCCGCTGTGTGACGGGGTTGCTGGAGCGCTGAACCAGCGCCGGGCTGCTCCTCCGCGGCTCAGGCAAAAGCCGCAAAACATCAAACCAACCAAGTTTGCCTGCTGTAGAGGATGCACACAACAGGTAAGGATTTTGCCACATCAGCTTTAATGGTAGAAGCGTTGAACAAACAGCATCTCAGCCCAATCAATATAAAGTCCTGTCCCAACGCGTTTCGTGTATTCACTTTATCAGGGGCTCTGGGCTAAAAGGCAACAGCAGAGTGTTTTGGCGGCAACTTGAATATTCACCCTTAGACACCGCCCCCATGGGCGTGGCCACAACTGCGGCCTGCTGGTCTTTGAAGTTCCGTCCGTTTTAACTCAGTGAGTCTCTCTCCTGTTGGCTTCGCAAATAAAATGAAATTCATATCCAAGTGGATTATGGTGCTTGAGTACACTGTCCAAACCTCGCTTTATTCCTTCCAAAAGCGGCACCTGTCCCATATGCAAATCCGCTGTGTGACGGGGTTGCTGGAGCGCTGAACCAGCGCCAGGCTGCTCCTCCGCGGCTCAGGCAAAAGCCGCAAAACATCAAACCAACCAAGTTTGCCTGCTGTAGAGGATGCACACAACAGGTAAGGATTTTGCCACATCAGCTTTAATGGTAGAAGAGTTGAACAAACAGCATCTCAGCCCAATCAATATAAAGTCCGGTCCCAACGCGTTTCGTGTATTCACTTCATCAGGGGCTCTGGGCTAAAAGGCAACAGCAGAGTGTTTTGGCGGCAACTTGAATATTCACCCTTAGACACCGCCCCCATGGGCGTGGCCACAACTGCGGCCTGCTGGTCTTTGAAGTTCCGTCCGTTTTAACTCAGTGAGTCTCTCTCCTGTTGGCTTCGCAAATAAAATGAAATTCATATCCAAGTGGATTATGGTGCTTGAGTACACTGTCCAAACCTCGCTTTATTCCCTCCAAAAGCGGCACCTGTCCCATACGCAAATCCGCTGTGTGACGGGGTTGCTGGAGCGCTGAACCAGCGCCGGGCTGCTCCTCCGCGGCTCAGGCAAAAGCCGCAAAACATCCAACCAACCAAGTTTGCCTGCTGTAGAGGATGCACACAACAGGTAAGGATTTTGCCACATCAGCTTTAATGGTAGAAGCGTTGAACAAACAGCATCTCAGCCCAATCAATATAAAGTCCGGTCCCAACGCGTTTCGTGTATTCACTTCATCAGGGGCTCTGGGCTAAAAGGCAACAGCAGAGTGTTTTGGCGGCAACTTGAATATTCACCCTTAGACACCGCCCCCATGGGCGTGGCCACAACTGCGGCCTGCTGGTCTTTGAAGTTCCGTCCGTTTTAACTTAGTGAGTCTCTCTCCTGTTGGCTTCGCAAATAAAATGAAATTCATATCCAAGTGGATTATGGTGCTTGAGTACACTGTCCAAACCTCGCTTTATTCCCTCCAAAAGCGGCACCTGTCCCATATGCAAATCCGCTGTGTGACGGGGTTGCTGGAGCGCTGAACCAGCGCCGGGCTGCTCCTCCGCGGCTCAGGCAAAAGCCGCAAAACATCAAACCAACCAAGTTTGCCTGCTGTAGAGGATGCACACAACAGGTAAGGATTTTGCCACATCAGCTTTAATGGTAGAAGCGTTGAACAAACAGCCTCTCAGCCCAATCAATATAAAGTCCGGTCCCAACGCGTTTCGTGTATTCACTTCATCAGGGGCTCTGGGCTAAAAGGCAACAGCAGAGTGTTTTGGCGGCAACTTGAATATTCACCCTTAGACACCGCCCCCATGGGCGTGGCCACAACTGCGGCCTGCTGGTCTTTGAAGTTCCGTCCGTTTTAACTCAGTGAGTCTCTTTCCTGTTGGCTTCGCAAATAAAATGAAATTCATATCCAAGTGGATTATGGTGCTTGAGTACACTGTCCAAACCTCGCTTTATTCCCTCCAAAAGCGGCACCTGTCCCATATGCAAATCCGCTGTGTGACGGGGTTGCTGGAGCGCTGAACCAGCGCCGGGCTGCTCCTCCGCGGCTCAGGCAAAAGCCGCAAAACATCAAACCAACCAAGTTTGCCTGCTGTAGAGGATGCACACAACAGGTAAGGATTTTGCCACATCAGCTTTAATGGTAGAAGCGTTGAACAAACAGCATCTCAGCCCAATCAATATAAAGTCCGGTCCCAACGCGTTTCGTGTATTCACTTCATCAGGGGCTCTGGGCTAAAAGGCAACAGCAGAGTGTTTTGGCGGCAACTTGAATATTCACCCTTAGACACCGCCCCCATGGGCGTGGCCACAACTGCGGCCTGCTGGTCTTTGAAGTTCCGTCCGTTTTAACTCAGTGAGTCTCTCTCCTGTTGGCTTCGCAAATAAAATGAAATTCATATCCAAGTGGATTATGGTGCTTGAGTACACTGTCCAAACCTCGCTTTATTCCCTCCAAAAGCGGCACCTGTCCCATATGCAAATCCGCTGTGTGACGGGGTTGCTGGAGCGCTGAACCAGCGCCGGGCTGCTCCTCCGCGGCTCAGGCAATAGCCGCAAAACATCAAACCAACCAAGTTTGCCTGCTGTAGAGGATGCACACAACAGGTAAGGATTTTGCCACATCAGCTTTAATGGTAGAAGCGTTGAACAAACAGCATCTCAGCCCAATCAATATAAAGTCCGGTCCCAACGCGTTTCGTGTATTCACTTCATCAGGGGCTCTGGGCTAAAAGGCAACAGCAGAGTGTTTTGGCGGCAACTTGAATATTCACCCTTAGACACCGCCCCCATGGGCGTGGCCACAACTGCGGCCTGCTGGTCTTTGAAGTTCCGTCCGTTTTAACTCAGTGAGTCTCTCTCCTGTTGGCTTCGCAAATAAAATGAAATTCATATCCAAGTGGATTATGGTGCTTGAGTACACTGTCCAAACCTCTCTTTATTCCCTCCAAAAGCGGCACCTGTCCCATATGCAAATCCGCTGTGTGACGGGGTTGCTGGAGCGCTGAACCAGCGCCGGGCTGCTCCTCCGCGGCTCAGGCAAAAGCCGCAAAACATCAAACCAACCAAGTTTGCCTGCTGTAGAGGATGCACACAACAGGTAAGGATTTTGCCACATCAGCTTTAATGGTAGAAGCGTTGAACAAACAGCATCTCAGCCCAATCAATATAAAGTCCGGTCCCAACGCGTTTCGTGTATTCACTTCATCAGGGGCTCTGGGCTAAAAGGCAACAGCAGAGTGTTTTGGCGGCAACTTGAATATTCACCCTTAGACACCGCCCCCATGGGCGTGGCCACAACTGCGGCCTGCTGGTCTTTGAAGTTCCGTCCGTTTTAACTCAGTGAGTCTCTCTCCTGTTGGCTTCGCAAATAAAATGAAATTCATATCCAAGTGGATTATGGTGCTTGAGTACACTGTCCAAACCTCGCTTTATTCCCTCCAAAAGCGGCACCTGTCCCATATGCAAATCCGCTGTGTGACGGGGTTGCTGGAGCGCTGAACCAGCGCCGGGCTGCTCCTCCGCGGCTCAGGCAAAAGCCGCAAAACATCAAACCAACCAAGTTTGCCTGCTGTAGAGGATGCACACAACAGGTAAGGATTTTGCCACATCAGCTTTAATGGTAGAAGCGTTGAACAAACAGCATCTCAGCCCAATCAATATAAAGTCCGGTCCCAACGCGTTTCGTGTATTCACTTCATCAGGGGCTCTGGGCTAAAAGGCAACAGCAGAGTGTTTTGGCGGCAACTTGAATATTCACCCTTAGACACCGCCCCCATGGGCGTGGCCACAACTGCGGCCTGCTGGTCTTTGAAGTTCCGTCCGTTTTAACTCAGTGAGTCTCTCTCCTGTTGGCTTCGCAAATAAAATGAAATTCATATCCAAGTGGATTATGGTGCTTGAGTACACTGTCCAAACCTCGCTTTATTTCCTCCAAAAGCGGCACCTGTCCCATATGCAAATCCGCTGTGTGACGGGGTTGCTGGAGCGCTGAACCAGCGCCGGGCTGCTCCTCCGCGGCTCAGGCAAAAGCCGCAAAACATCAAACCAACCAAGTTTGCCTGCTGTAGAGGATGCACACAACAGGTAAGGATTTTGCCACATCAGCTTTAATGGTAGAAGCGTTGAACAAACAGCATCTCAGCCCAATCAATATAAAGTCCGGTCCCAACGCGTTTCGTGTATTCACTTCATCAGGGGCTCTGGGCTAAAAGGCAACAGCAGAGTGTTTTGGCGGCAACTTGAATATTCACCCTTAGACACCGCCCCCATGGGCGTGGCCACAACTGCGGCCTGCTGGTCTTTGAAGTTCCGTCCGTTTTAACTCAGTGAGTCTCTCTCCTGTTGGCTTCGCAAATAAAATGAAATTCATATCCAAGTGGATTATGGTGCTTGAGTACACTGTCCAAACCTCGCTTTATTCCCTCCAAAAGCGGCACCTGTCCCATATGCAAATCCGCTGTGTGACGGGGTTGCTGGAGCGCTGAACCAGCGCCGGGCTGCTCCTCCGCGGCTCAGGCAAAAGCCGCAAAACATCAAACCAACCACGTTTGCCTGCTGTAGAGGATGCACACAACAGGTAAGGATTTTGCCACATCAGCTTTAATGGTAGAAGCGTTGAACAAACAGCCTCTCAGCCCAATCAATATAAAGTCCGGTCCCAACGCGTTTCGTGTATTCACTTCATCAGGGGCTCTGGGCTAAAAGGCAACAGCAGAGTGTTTTGGCGGCAACTTGAATATTCACCCTTAGACACCGCCCCCATGGGCGTGGCCACAACTGCGGCCTGCTGGTCTTTGAAGTTCCGTCCGTTTTAACTCAGTGAGTCTCTCTCCTGTTGGCTTCGCAAATAAAATGAAATTCATATCCAAGTGGATTATGGTGCTTGAGTACACTGTCCAAACCTCGCTTTATTCCCTCCAAAAGCGGCACCTGTCCCATATGCAAATCCGCTGTGTGACGGGGTTGCTGGAGCGCTGAACCAGCGCCGGGCTGCTCCTCCGCGGCTCAGGCAAAAGCCGCAAAACATCAAACCAACCAAGTTTGCCTGCTGTAGAGGATGCACACAACAGGTAAGGATTTTGCCACATCAGCTTTAATGGTAGAAGCGTTGAACAAACAGCATCTCAGCCCAATCAATATAAAGTCCGGTCCCAACGCGTTTCGTGTATTCACTTCATCAGGGGCTCTGGGCTAAAAGGCAACAGCAGAGTGTTTTGGCGGCAACTTGAATATTCACCCTTAGACACCGCCCCCATGGGCGTGGCCACAACTGCGGCCTGCTGGTCTTTGAAGTTCCGTCCGTTTTAACTCAGTGAGTCTCTCTCCTGTTGGCTTCGCAAATAAAATGAAATTCATATCCAAGTGGATTATGGTGCTTGAGTACACTGTCCAAACCTCGCTTTATTCCCTCCAAAAGCGGCACCTGTCCCATATGCAAATCCGCTGTGTGACGGGGTTGCTGGAGCGCTGAACCAGCGCCGGGCTGCTCCTCCGCGGCTCAGGCAAAAGCCGCAAAACATCAAACCAACCAAGTTTGCCTGCTGTAGAGGATGCACACAACAGGTAAGGATTTTGCCACATCAGCTTTAATGGTAGAAGCGTTGAACAAACAGCATCTCAGCCCAATCAATATAAAGTCCGGTCCCAACGCGTTTCGTGTATTCACTTCATCAGGGGCTCTGGGCTAAAAGGCAACAGCAGAGTGTTTTGGCGGCAACTTGAATATTCACCCTTAGACACCGCCCCCATGGGCGTGGCCACAACTGCGGCCTGCTGGTCTTTGAAGTTCCGTCCGTTTTAACTCAGTGAGTCTCTCTCCTGTTGGCTTCACAAATAAAATGAAATTCATATCCAAGTGGATTATGGTGCTTGAGTACACTGTCCAAACCTCTCTTTATTCCCTCCAAAAGCGGCACCTGTCCCATATGCAAATCCGCTGTGTGACGGGGTTGCTGGAGCGCTGAACCAGCGCCGGGCTGCTCCTCCGCGGCTCAGGCAAAAGCCTCAAAACATCAAACCAACCAAGTTTGCCTGCTGTAGAGGATGCACACAACAGGTAAGGATTTTGCCACATCAGCTTTAATGGTAGAAGCGTTGAACAAACAGCATCTCAGCCCAATCAATATAAAGTCCGGTCCCAACGCGTTTCGTGTATTCACTTCATCAGGGGCTCTGGGCTAAAAGGCAACAGCAGAGTGTTTTGGCGGCAACTTGAATATTCACCCTTAGACACCGCCCCCATGGGCGTGGCCACAACTGCGGCCTGCTGGTCTTTGAAGTTCCGTCCGTTTTAACTCAGTGAGTCTCTCTCCTGTTGGCTTCGCAAATAAAATGAAATTCATATCCAAGTGGATTATGGTGCTTGAGTACACTGTCCAAACCTCGCTTTATTCCCTCCAAAAGCGGCACCTGTCCCATATGCAAATCCGCTGTGTGACGGGGTTGCTGGAGCGCTGAACCAGCGCCGGGCTGCTCCTCCGCGGCTCAGGCAAAAGCCGCAAAACATCAAACCAACCAAGTTTGCCTGCTGTAGAGGATGCACACAACAGGTAAGGATTTTGCCACATCAGCTTTAATGGTAGAAGCGTTGAACAAACAGCATCTCAGCCCAATCAATATAAAGTCCGGTCCCAACGCGTTTCGTGTATTCACTTCATCAGGGGCTCTGGGCTAAAAGGCAACAGCAGAGTGTTTTGGCGGCAACTTGAATATTCACCCTTAGACACCGCCCCCATGGGCGTGGCCACAACTGCGGCCTGCTGGTCTTTGAAGTTCCGTCCGTTTTAACTCAGTGAGTCTCTCTCCTGTTGGCTTCGCAAATAAAATGAAATTCATATCCAAGTGGATTATGGTGCTTGAGTACACTGTCCAAACCTCGCTTTATTTCCTCCAAAAGCGGCACCTGTCCCATATGCAAATCCGCTGTGTGACGGGGTTGCTGGAGCGCTGAACCAGCGCCGGGCTGCTCCTCCGCGGCTCAGGTAAAAGCCGCAAAACATCAAACCAACCAAGTTTGCCTGCTGTAGAGGATGCACACAACAGGTAAGGATTTTGCCACATCAGCTTTAATGGTAGAAGCGTTGAACAAACAGCATCTCAGCCCAATCAATATAAAGTCCGGTCCCAACGCGTTTCGTGTATTCACTTCATCAGGGGCTCTGGGCTAAAAGGCAACAGCAGAGTGTTTTGGCGGCAACTTGAATATTCACCCTTAGACACCGCCCCCATGGGCGTGGCCACAACTGCGGCCTGCTGGTATTTGAAGTTCCGTCCGTTTTAAATCAGTGAGTCTCTCTCCTGTTGGCTTCGCAAATAAAATGAAATTCATATCCAAGTGGATTATGGTGCTTGAGTACACTGTCCAAACCTCGCTTTATTCCCTCCAAGAGCGGCACCTGTCCCATATGCAAATCCGCTGTGTGACGGGGTTGCTGGAGCGCTGAACCAGCGCCGGGCTGCTCCTCCGCGGCTCAGGCAAAAGCCGCAAAACATCAAACCAACCAAGTTTGCCTGCTGTAGAGGATGCACACAACAGGTAAGGATTTTGCCACATCAGCTTTAATGGTAGAAGCGTTGAACAAACAGCATCTCAGCCTAATCAATATAAAGTCCGGTCCCAACGCGTTTCGTGTATTCACTTCATCAGGGGCTCTGGGCTAAAAGGCAACAGCAGAGTGTTTTGGCGGCAACTTGAATATTCACCCTTAGACACCACCCCCATGGGCGTGGCCACAACTGCGGCCTGCTGGTCTTTGAAGTTCCGTCCGTTTTAACTCAGTGAGTCTCTCTCCTGTTGGCTTCGCAAATAAAATGAAATTCATATCCAAGTGGATTATGGTGCTTGAGTACACTGTCCAAACCTCGCTTTATTCCCTCCAAAAGCGGCACCTGTCCCATATGCAAATCCGCTGTGTGACGGGGTTGCTGGAGCGCTGAACCAGCGCCGGGCTGCTCCTCCGCGGCTCAGGCAAAAGCCGCATAACATCAAACCAACCAAGTTTGCCTGCTGTAGAGGATGCACACAACAGGTAAGGATTTTGCCACATCAGCTTTAATGGTAGAAGCGTTGAACAAACAGCATCTCAGCCCAATCAATATAAAGTCCGGTCCCAACGCGTTTCGTGTATTCACTTCATCAGGGGCTCTGGGCTAAAAGGCAACAGCAGAGTGTTTTGGCGGCAACTTGAATATTCACCCTTAGACACCGCCCCCATGGGTGTGGCCACAACTGCGGCCTGCTGGTCTTTGAAGTTCCGTCCGTTTTAACTCAGTGAGTCTCTCTCCTGTTGGCTTCGCAAATAAAATGAAATTCATATCCAAGTGGATTATGGTGCTTGAGTACACTGTCCAAACCTCGCTTTATTCCCTCCAAAAGCGGCACCTGTCCCATATGCAAATCCGCTGTGTGACGGGGTTGCTGGAGCGCTGAACCAGCGCCGGGCTGCTCCTCCGCGGCTCAGGCAAAAGCCGCAAAACATCAAACCAACCAAGTTTGCCTGCTGTAGAGGATGCACACAACAGGTAAGGATTTTGCCACATCAGCTTTAATGGTAGAAGCGTTGAACAAACAGCATCTCAGCCCAATCAATATAAAGTCCGGTCCCAACGCGTTTCGTGTATTCACTTCATCAGGGGATCTGGGCTAAAAGGCAACAGCAGAGTGTTTTGGCGGCAACTTGAATATTCACCCTTAGACACCGCCCCCATGGGCGTGGCCACAACTGCGGCCTGCTGGTCTTTGAAGTTCCGTCCGTTTTAACTCAGTGAGTCTCTCTCCTGTTGGCTTCGCAAATAAAATGAAATTCATATCCAAGTGGATTATGGTGCTTGAGTACACTGTCCAAACCTCTCTTTATTCCCTCCAAAAGCGGCACCTGTCCCATATGCAAATCCGCTGTGTGACGGGGTTGCTGGAGCGCTGAACCAGCGCCGGGCTGCTCCTCCGCGGCTCAGGTAAAAGCCGCAAAACATCAAACCAACCAAGTTTGCCTGCTGTAGAGGATGCACACAACAGGTAAGGATTTTGCCACATCAGCTTTAATGGTAGAAGCGTTGAACAAACAGCATCTCAGCCCAATCAATATAAAGTCCGGTCCCAACGCGTTTCGTGTATTCACTTCATCAGGGGCTCTGGGCTAAAAGGCAACAGCAGAGTGTTTTGGCGGCAACTTGAATATTCACCCTTAGACACCGCCCCCATGGGCGTGGCCACAACTGCGGCCTGCTGGTCTTTGAAGTTCCGTCCGTTTTAACTCAGTGAGTCTCTCTCCTGTTGGCTTCGCAAATAAAATGAAATTCATATCCAAGTGGATTATGGTGCTTGAGTACACTGTCCAAACCTCGCTTTATTCCCTCCAAAAGCGGCACCTGTCCCATATGCAAATCCGCTGTGTGACGGGGTTGCTGGAGCGCTGAACCAGCGCCGGGCTGCTCCTCCGCGGCTCAGGCAAAAGCCGCAAAACATCAAACCAACCAAGTTTGCCTGCTGTAGAGGATGCACACAACAGGTAAGGATTTTGCCACATCAGCTTTAATGGTAGAAGCGTTGAACAAACAGCATCTCAGCCCAATCAATATAAAGTCCGGTCCCAACGCGTTTCGTGTATTCACTTCATCAGGGGCTCTGGGCTAAAAGGCAACAGCAGAGTGTTTTGGCGGCAACTTGAATATTCACCCTTAGACACCGCCCCCATGGGCGTGGCCACAACTGCGGCCTGCTGGTCTTTGAAGTTCCGTCCGTTTTAACTCAGTGAGTCTCTCTCCTGTTGGCTTCGCAAATAAAATGAAATTCATACCCAAGTGGATTATGGTGCTTGAGTACACTGTCCAAACCTCGCTTTATTCCCTCCAAAAGCGGCACCTGTCCCATATGCAAATCCGCTGTGTGACGGGGTTGCTGGAGCGCTGAACCAGCGCCGGGCTGCTCCTCCGCGGCTCAGGCAAAAGCCGCATAACATCAAACCAACCAAGTTTGCCTGCTGTAGAGGATGCACACAACAGGTAAGGATTTTGCCACATCAGCTTTAATGGTAGAAGCGTTGAACAAACAGCATCTCAGCCCAATCAATATAAAGTCCGGTCCCAACGCGTTTCGTGTATTCACTTCATCAGGGGCTCTGGGCTAAAAGGCAACAGCAGAGTGTTTTGGCGGCAACTTGAATATTCACCCTTAGACACCGCCCCCATGGGCGTGGCCACAACTGCGGCCTGCTGGTCTTTGAAGTTCCGTCCGTTTTAACTCAGTGAGTCTCTCTCCTGTTGGCTTCGCAAATAAAATGAAATTCATATCCAAGTGGATTATGGTGCTTGAGTACACTGTCCAAACCTCGCTTTATTCCCTCCAAAAGCGGCACCTGTCCCATATGCAAATCCGCTGTGTGACGGGGTTGCTGGAGCGCTGAACTAGCGCCAGGCTGCTCCTCCGCGGCTCAGGCAAAAGCCGCAAAACATCAAACCAACCAAGTTTGCCTGCTGTAGAGGATGCACACAACAGGTAAGGATTTTGCCACATCAGCTTTAATGGTAGAAGCGTTGAACAAACAGCATCTCAGCCCAATCAATATAAAGTCCGGTCCCAACGCGTTTCGTGTATTCACTTCATCAGGGGATCTGGGCTAAAAGGCAACAGCAGAGTGTTTTGGCGGCAACTTGAATATTCACCCTTAGACACCGCCCCCATGGGCGTGGCCACAACTGCGGCCTGCTGGTCTTTGAAGTTCCGTCCGTTTTAACTCAGTGAGTCTCTCTCCTGTTGGCTTCGCAAATAAAATGAAATTCATATCCAAGTGGATTATGGTGCTTGAGTACACTGTCCAAACCTCTCTTTATTCCCTCCAAAAGCGGCACCTGTCCCATATGCAAATCCGCTGTGTGACGGGGTTGCTGGAGCGCTGAACCAGCGCCGGGCTGCTCCTCCGCGGCTCAGGCAAAAGCCGCAAAACATTAAACCAACCAAGTTTGCCTGCTGTAGAGGATGCACACAACAGGTAAGGATTTTGCCACATCAGCTTTAATGGTAGAAGCGTTGAACAAACAGCATCTCAGCCCAATCAATATAAAGTCCGGTCCCAACGCGTTTCGTGTATTCACTTCATCAGGGGCTCTGAGCTAAAAGGCAACAGCAGAGTGTTTTGGCGGCAACTTGAATATTCACCCTTAGACACCGCCCCCATGGGCGTGGCCACAACTGCGGCCTGCTGGTCTTTGAAGTTCCGTCCGTTTTAACTCAGTGAGTCTCTCTCCTGTTGGCTTCGCAAATAAAATGAAATTCATATCCAAGTGGATTATGGTGCTTGAGTACACTGTCCAAACCTCGCTTTATTTCCTCCAAAAGCGGCACCTGTCCCATATGCAAATCCGCTGTGTGACAGGGTTGCTGAAGCGCTGAACCAGCGCCGGGCTGCTCCTCCGCGGCTCAGGTAAAAGCCGCAAAACATCAAACCAACCAAGTTTGCCTGCTGTAGAGTATGCACACAACAGGTAAGGATTTTGCCACATCAGCTTTAATGGTAGAAGCGTTGAACAAACAGCATCTCAGCCCAATCAATATAAAGTCCGGTCCCAACGCGTTTCGTGTATTCACTTCATCAGGGGCTCCGGGCTAAAAGGCAACAGCAGAGTGTTTTGGCGGCAACTTGAATATTCACCCTTAGACACCGCCCCCATGGGCGTGGCCACAACTGCGGCCTGCTGGTCTTTGAAGTTCCGTCCATTTTAACTCAGTGAGTCTCTCTCCTGTTGGCTTCGCAAATAAAATGAAATTCATATCCAAGTGGATTATGGTGCTTGAGTACACTGTCCAAACCTCGCTTTATTCCCTCCAAAAGCGGCACCTGTCCCATATGCAAATCCGCTGTGTGACGGGGTTGCTGGAGCGCTGAACCAGCGCCGGGCTGCTCCTCCGCGGCTCAGGCAAAAGCCGCAAAACATCAAACCAACCAAGTTTGCCTGCTGTAGAGGATGCACACAACAGGTAAGGATTTTGCCACATCAGCTTTAATGGTAGAAGCGTTGAACAAACAGCATCTCAGCCCAATCAATATAAAGTCCGGTCCCAACGCGTTTCGTGTATTCACTTCATCAGGGGCTCTGGGCTAAAAGGCAACAGCAGAGTGTTTTGGCGGCAACTTGAATATTCACCCTTAGACACCGCCCCCATGGGCGTGGCCACAACTGCGGCCTGCTGGTCTTTGAAGTTCCGTCCGTTTTAACTCAGTGAGTCTCTCTCCTGCTGGCTTCGCAAATAAAATGAAATTCATATCCAAGTGGATTATGGTGCTTGAGTACACTGTCCAAACCTCGCTTTATTCCCTCCAAAAGCGGCACCTGTCCCATATGCAAATCCGCTGTGTGACGGGGTTGCTGGAGCGCTGAACCAGCGCCGGGCTGCTCCTCCGCGGCTCAGGCAAAAGCCGCAAAACATCAAACCAACCAAGTTTGCCTGCTGTAGAGGATGCACAAAACAGGTAAGGATTTTGCCACATCAGCTTTAATGGTAGAAGCGTTGAACAAACAGCATCTCAGCCCAATCAATATAAAGTCCGGTCCCAACGCGTTTCGTGTATTCACTTCATCAGGGGCTCTGGGCTAAAAGGCAACAGCAGAGTGTTTTGGCGGCAACTTGAATATTCACCCTTAGACACCGCCCCCATGGGCGTGGCCACAACTGCGGCCTGCTGGTCTTTGAAGTTCCGTCCGTTTTAACTCAGTGAGTCTCTCTCCTGTTGGCTTCGCAAATAAAATGAAATTAATATCCAAGTGGATTATGGTGCTTGAGTACACTTTCCAAACCTCGCTTTATTCCCTCCAAAAGCGGCACCTGTCCCATATGCAAATCCGCTGTGTGACGGGGTTGCTGGAGCGCTGAACCAGCGCCGGGCTGCTCCTCCGCGGCTCAGGCAAAAGCCGCAAAACATCAAACCAACCAAGTTTGCCTGCTGTAGAGGATGCACACAACAGATAAGGATTTTGCCACATCAGCTTTAATGGTAGAAGCGTTGAACAAACAGCATCTCGGCCCAATCAATATAAAGTCCGGTCCCAACGCGTTTCGTGTATTCACTTCATCAGGGGCTCTGGGCTAAAAGGCAACAGCAGAGTGTTTTGGCGGCAACTTGAATATTCACCCTTAGACACCGCCCCCATGGGCGTGGCCACAACTGCGGCCTGCTGGTCTTTGAAGTTCCGTCCGTTTTAACTCAGTGAGTCTCTCTCCTGTTGGCTTCGCAAATAAAATGAAATTCATATCCAAGTGGATTATGGTGCTTGAGTACACTGTCCAAACCTCGCTTTATTCCCTCCAAAAGCGGCACCTGTCCCATATGCAAATCCGCTGTGTGACGGGGTTGCTGGAGCGCTGAACCAGCGCCGGGCTGCTCCTCCACGGCTCAGGCAAAAGCCGCAAAACATCAAACCAACCAAGTTTGCCTGCTGTAGAGGATGCACACAACAGGTAAGGATTTTGCCACATCAGCTTTAATGGTAGAAGCGTTGAACAAACAGCATCTCAGCCCAATCAATATAAAGTCCTGTCCCAACGCGTTTCGTGTATTCACTTCATCAGGGGCTCTGGGCTAAAAGGCAACAGCAGAGTGTTTTGGCGACAACTTGAATATTCACCCTTAGACACCGCCCCCATGGGCGTGGCCACAACTGCGGCCTTCTGGTCTTTGAAGTTCCGTCCGTTTTAACTCAGTGAGTCTCTCTCCTGTTGGCTTCGCAAATAAAATGAAATTCATATCCAAGTGGATTATGGTGCTTGAGTACACTGTCCAAACCTCGCTTTATTCCCTCCAAAAGCGGCACCTGTCCCATATGCAAATCCGCTGTGTGACGGGGTTGCTGGAGCGCTGAACCAGCGCCGGGCTGCTCCTCCGCGGCTCAGGCAAAAGCCGCAAAACATCAAACCAACCAAGTTTGCCTGCTGTAGAGGATGCACACAACAGGTAAGGATTTTGCCACATCAGCTTTAATGGTAGAAGCGTTGAACAAACAGCATCTCAGCCCAATCAATATAAAGTCCTGTCCCAACGCGTTTCGTGTATTCACTTCATCAGGGGCTCTGGGCTAAAAGGCAACAGCAGAGTGTTTTGGCGGCAACTTGAATATTCACCCTTAGACACCGCCCCCATGGGCGTGGCCACAACTGCGGCCTGCTGGTCTTTGAAGTTCCGTCCGTTTTAACTCAATGAGTCTCTCTCCTGTTGGCTTCGCAAATAAAATGAAATTCATATCCAAGTGGATTATGGTGCTTGAGTACACTGTCCAAACCTCGCTTTATTCCCTCCAAAAGCGGCACCTGTCCCATATGCAAATCCGCTGTGTGACGGGGTTGCTGGAGCGCTGAACTATCGCCGGGCTGCTCCTCCGCGGCTCAGGCAAAAGCCGCAAAACATCAAACCAACCAAGTTTGCCTGCTGTAGAGGATGCACACAACAGATAAGGATTTTGCCACATCAGCTTTAATGGTAGAAGCGTTGAACAAACAGCATCTCAGCCCAATCAATATAAAGTCCGGTCCCAACGCGTTTCGTGTATTCACTTCATCAGGGGCTCTGGGCTAAAAGGCAACAGCAGAGTGTTTTGGCGGCAACTTGAATATTCACCCTTAGACACCGCCCCCATGGGCGTGGCCACAACTGCGGCCTGCTGGTCTTTGAAGTTCCGTCCGTTTTAACTCAGTGAGTCTCACTCCTGTTGGCTTCGCAAATAAAATGAAATTCATATCCAAGTGGATTATGGTGCTTGAGTACACTGTCCAAACCTCGCTTTATTCCCTCCAAAAGCGGCACCTGTCCCATATGCAAATCCGCTGTGTGACGGGGTTGCTGGAGCGCTGAACCAGCGCCGGGCTGCTCCTCCGCGGCTCAGGCAAAAGCCGCAAAACATCAAACCAACCAAGTTTGCCTGCTGTAGAGGATGCACACAACAGGTAAGGATTTTGCCACATCAGCTTTAATGGTAGAAGCGTTGAACAAACAGCATCTCAGCCCAATCAATATAAAGTCCGGTCCCAACGTGTTTCGTGTATTCACTTCATCAGGGGCTCTGGGCTAAAAGGCAACAGCAGAGTGTTTTGGCGGCAACTTGAATATTCACCCTTAGACACCGCCCCCATGGGCGTGGCCACAACTGCGGCCTGCTGGTCTTTGAAGTTCCGTCCGTTTTAACTCAGTGAGTCTCTCTCCTGTTGGCTTCGCAAATAAAATGAAATTCATATCCAAGTGGATTATGGTGCTTGAGTACACTGTCCAAACCTCGCTTTATTCCCTCCAAAAGCGGCACCTGTCCCATATGCAAATCCGCTGTGTGACGGGGTTGCTGGAGCGCTGAACCAGAGCCGGGCTGCTCCTCCGCGGCTCAGGCAAAAGCCGCAAAACATCAAACCAACCAAGTTTGCCTGCTGTAGAGGATGCACACAACAGGTAAGGATTTTGCCACATCAGCTTTAATGGTAGAAGCGTTGAACAAACAGCATCTCAGCCCAATCAATATAAAGTCCTGTCCCAACGCGTTTCGTGTATTCACTTCATCAGGGGCTCTGGGCTAAAAGGCAACAGCAGAGTGTTTTGGCGGCAACTTGAATATTCACCCTTAGACACCGCCCCCATGGGCGTGGCCACAACTGCGGCCTGCTGGTCTTTGAAGTTCCGTCCGTTTTAACTCAATGAGTCTCTCTCCTGTTGGCTTCGCAAATAAAATGAAATTCATATCCAAGTGGATTATGGTGCTTGAGTACACTGTCCAAACCTCGCTTTATTCCCTCCAAAAGCGGCACCTGTCCCATATGCTAATCCGCTGTGTGACGGGGTTGCTGGAGCGCTGAACCAGCGCCGGGCTGCTCCTCCGCGGCTCAGGCAAAAGCCGCAAAACATCAAACCAACCAAGTTTGCCTGCTGTAGAGGATGCACACAACAGGTAAGGATTTTGCCACATCAGCTTTAATGGTAGAAGCGTTGAACAAACAGCATCTCAGCCCAATCAATATAAAGTCCTGTCCCAACGCGTTTCGTGTATTCACTTCATCAGGGGCTCTGGGCTAAAAGGCAACAGCAGAGTGTTTTGGCGGCAACTTGAATATTCACCCTTAGACACCGCCCCCATGGGCGTGGCCACAACTGCGGCCTGCTGGTCTTTGAAGTTCCGTCCGTTTTAACTCAGTGAGTCTCTCTCCTGTTGGCTTCGCAAATAAAATGAAATTCATATCCAAGTGGATTATGGTGCTTGAGTACACTGTCCAAACCTCGCTTTATTCCCTCCAAAAGCGGCACCTGTCCCATATGCAAATCCGCTGTGTGACGGGGTTGCTGGAGCGCTGAACCAGCGCCGGGCTGCTCCTCCGCGGCTCAGGCAAAAGCCGCAAAACATCAAACCAACCAAGTTTGCCTGCTGTAGAGGATGCACACAACAGGTAAGGATTTTGCCACATCAGCTTTAATGGTAGAAGCGTTGAACAAACAGCATCTCAGCCCAATCAATATAAAGTCCGGTCCCAACGCGTTTCGTGTATTCACTTCATCAGGGGCTCTGGGCTAAAAGGCAACAGCAGAGTGTTTTGGCGGCAACTTGAATATTCACCCTTAGACACTGCCTCCATGGGCGTGGCCACAACTGCGGACTGCTGGTCTTTGAAGTTCCGTCCGTTTTAACTCAGTGAGTCTCTCTCCTGTTGGCTTCGCAAATAAAATGAAATTCATATCCAAGTGGATTATGGTGCTTGAGTACACTGTCCAAACCTCGCTTTATTCCCTCCAAAAGCGGCACCTGTCCCATATGCAAATCCGCTGTGTGACGGGGTTGCTGGAGCGCTGAACCAGCGCCGGGCTGCTCCTCCGCGGCTCAGGCAAAAGCCGCAAAACATCAAACCAACCAAGTTTGCCTGCTGTAGAGGATGCACACAACAGGTAAGGATTTTGCCACATCAGCTTTAATGGTAGAAGCGTTGAACAAACAGCATCTCAGCCCAATCAATATAAAGTCCGGTCCCAACGCGTTTCGTGTATTCACTTCATCAGGGGCTCTGGGCTAAAAGGCAACAGCAGAGTGTTTTGGCGGCAACTTGAATATTCACCCTTAGACACCGCCCCCATGGGCGTGGCCACAACTGCGGCCTGCTGGTCTTTGAAGTTCCGTCCGTTTTAACTCAGTGAGTCTCTCTCCTGTTGGCTTCGCAAATAAAATGAAATTCATATCCAAGTGGATTATGGTGCTTGAGTACACTGTCCAAACCTCGCTTTATTCCCTCCAAAAGCGGCACCTGTCCCATATGCAAATCCGCTGTGTGACGGGGTTGCTGGAGCGCTGAACCAGCGCCGGGCTGCTCCTCCGCGGCTCAGGCAAAAGCCGCAAAACATCAAACCAACCAAGTTTGCCTGCTGTAGAGGATGCACACAACAGGTAAGGATTTTGCCACATCAGCTTTAATGGTAGAAGCGTTGAACAAACAGCATCTTAGCCCAATCAATATAAAGTCCGGTCCCAACGCGTTTCGTGTATTCACTTCATCAGGGGCTTTGGGCTAAAAGGCAACAGCAGAGTGTTTTGGCGGCAACTTGAATATTCACCCTTAGACACCGCCCCCATGGGCGTGGCCACAACTGCGGCCTGCTGGTCTTTGAAGTTCCGTCCGTTTTAACTCAGTGAGTCTCTCTCCTGTTGGCTTCGCAAATAAAATGAAATTCATATCCAAGTGGATTATGGTGCTTGAGTACACTGTCCAACCCTCGCTTTATTCCCTCCAAAAGCGGCACCTGTCCCATATGCAAATCCGCTGTGTGACGGGGTTGCTGGAGCATTGAACCAGCGCCGGGCTTCTCCTCCGCGGCTCAGGCAAAAGCCGCAAAACATCAAACCAACCAAGTTTGCCTGCTGTAGAGGATGCACACAACAGGTAAGGATTTTGCCACATCAGCTTTAATGGTAGAGGCGTTGAACAAACAGCATCTCAGCCCAATCAATATAAAGTCCTGTCCCAACGCGTTTCGTGTATTCACTTCATCAGGGGCTCTGGGCTAAAAGGCAACAGCAGAGTGTTTTGGCGGCAACTTGAATATTCACCCTTAGACACCGCCCCCATGGGCGTGGCCACAACTGCGGCCTGCTGGTCTTTGAAGTTCCGTCCGTTTTAACTCAGTGAGTCTCTCTCCTGTTGGCTTCGCAAATAAAATGAAATTCATATCCAAGTGGATTATGGTGCTTGAGTACACTGTCCAAACCTCGCTTTATTCCCTCCAAAAGCGGCACCTGTCCCATATGCAAATCCGCTGTGTGACGGGGTTGCTGGAGCGCTGAACCAGCGCCGGGCTGCTCCTCCGCGGCTCAGGCAAAAGCCGCAAAACATCAAACCAACCAAGTTTGCCTGCTGTAGAGGATGCACACAACAGGTAAGGATTTTGCCACATCAGCTTTAATGGTAGAAGCGTTGAACAAACAGCATCTCAGCCCAATCAATATAAAGTCCTGTCCCAACGCGTTTCGTGTATTCACTTCATCAGGGGCTCTGGGCTAAAAGGCAACAGCAGAGTGTTTTGGCGGCAACTTGAATATTCACCCTTAGACACCGCCCCCATGGGCGTGGCCACAACTGCGGCCTGCTGGTCTTTGAAGTTCCGTCCGTTTTAACTCAATGAGTCTCTCTCCTGTTGGCTTCGCAAATAAAACGAAATTCATATCCAAGTGGATTATGGTGCTTGAGTACACTGTCCAAACCTCGCTTTATTCCCTCCAAAAGCGGCACCTGTCCCATATGCAAATCCGCTGTGTGACGGGGTTGCTGGAGCGCTGAACCAGCGCCGGGCTGCTCCTCCGCGGCTCAGGCAAAATCCGCAAAACATCAAACCAACCAAGTTTGCCTGCTGTAGAGGATGCACACAACAGGTAAGGATTTTGCCACATCAGCTTTAATGGTAGAAGCGTTGAACAAACAGCATCTCAGCCCAATCAATATAAAGTCCGGTCCCAACGCGTTTCGTGTATTCACTTCATCAGGGGCTCTGGGCTAAAAGGCAACAGCAGAGTGTTTTGGCGGCAACTTGAATATTCACCCTTAGACACCGCCCCCATGGGCGTGGCCACAACTGCGGCCTGCTGGTCTTTGAAGTTCCGTCCGTTTTAACTCAGTGAGTCTCACTCCTGTTGGCTTCGCAAATAAAATGAAATTCATATCCAAGTGGATTATGGTGCTTGAGTACACTGTCCAAACCTCGCTTTATTCCCTCCAAAAGCGGCACCTGTCCCATATGCAAATCCGCTGTGTGACGGGGTTGCTGGAGCGCTGAACCAGCGCCGGGCTGCTCCTCCGCGGCTCAGGCAAAAGCCGCAAAACATCAAACCAACCAAGTTTGCCTGCTGTAGAGGATGCACACAACAGGTAAGGATTTTGCCACATCAGCTTTAATGGTAGAAGCGTTGAACAAACAGCATCTCAGCCCAATCAATATAAAGTCCTGTCCCAACGCGTTTCGTGTATTCACTTCATCAGGGGCTCTGGGCTAAAAGGCAACAGCAGAGTGTTTTGGCGGCAACTTGAATATTCACCCTTAGACACCGCCCCCATGGGCGTGGCCACAACTGCGGCCTGCTGGTCTTTGAAGTTCCGTCCGTTTTAACTCAATGAGTCTCTCTCCTGTTGGCTTCGCAAATAAAATGAAATTCATATCCAAGTGGATTATGGTGCTTGAGTACACTGTCCAAACCTCGCTTTATTCCCTCCAAAAGCGGCACCTGTCCCATATGCTAATCCGCTGTGTGACGGGGTTGCTGGAGCGCTGAACCAGCGCCGGGCTGCTCCTCCGCGGCTCAGGCAAAAGCCGCAAAACATCAAACCAACCAAGTTTGCCTGCTGTAGAGGATGCACACAACAGGTAAGGATTTTGCCACATCAGCTTTAATGGTAGAAGCGTTGAACAAACAGCATCTCAGCCCAATCAATATAAAGTCCTGTCCCAACGCGTTTCGTGTATTCACTTCATCAGGGGCTCTGGGCTAAAAGGCAACAGCAGAGTGTTTTGGCGGCAACTTGAATATTCACCCTTAGACACCGCCCCCATGGGCGTGGCCACAACTGCGGCCTGCTGGTCTTTGAAGTTCCGTCCGTTTTAACTCAGTGAGTCTCTCTCCTGTTGGCTTCGCAAATAAAATGAAATTCATATCCAAGTGGATTATGGTGCTTGAGTACACTGTCCAAACCTCGCTTTATTCCCTCCAAAAGCGGCACCTGTCCCATATGCAAATCCGCTGTGTGACGGGGTTGCTGGAGCGCTGAACCAGCGCCGGGCTGCTCCTCCGCGGCTCAGGCAAAAGCCGCAAAACATCAAACCAACCAAGTTTGCCTGCTGTAGAGGATGCACACAACAGGTAAGGATTTTGCCACATCAGCTTTAATGGTAGAAGCGTTGAACAAACAGCATCTCAGCCCAATCAATATAAAGTCCGGTCCCAACGCGTTTCGTGTATTCACTTCATCAGGGGCTCTGGGCTAAAAGGCAACAGCAGAGTGTTTTGGCGGCAACTTGAATATTCACCCTTAGACACTGCCCCCATGGGCTTGGCCACAACTGCGGACTGCTGGTCTTTGAAGTTCCGTCCGTTTTAACTCAGTGAGTCTCTCTCCTGTTGGCTTCGCAAATAAAATGAAATTCATATCCAAGTGGATTATGGTGCTTGAGTACACTGTCCAAACCTCGCTTTATTCCCTCCAAAAGCGGCACCTGTCCCATATGCAAATCCGCTGTGTGACGGGGTTGCTGGAGCGCTGAACCAGCGCCGGGCTGCTCCTCCGCGGCTCAGGCAAAAGCCGCAAAACATCAAACCAACCAAGTTTGCCTGCTGTAGAGGATGCACACAACAGGTAAGGATTTTGCCACATCAGCTTTAATGGTAGAAGCGTTGAACAAACAGCATCTCAGCCCAATCAATATAAAGTCCGGTCCCAACGCGTTTCGTGTATTCACTTCATCAGGGGCTCTGGGCTAAAAGGCAACAGCAGAGTGTTTTGGCGGCAACTTGAATATTCACCCTTAGACACCGCCCCCATGGGCGTGGCCACAACTGTGGCCTGCTGGTCTTTGAAGTTCCGTCCGTTTTAACTCAGTGAGTCTCTCTCCTGTTGGCTTCGCAAATAAAATGAAATTCATATCCAAGTGGATTATGGTGCTTGAGTACACTGTCCAAACCTCGCTTTATTCCCTCCAAAAGCGGCACCTGTCCCATATGCAAATCCGCTGTGTGACGGGGTTGCTGGAGCGCTGAACCAGCGCCGGGCTGCTCCTCCGCGGCTCAGGCAAAAGCCGCAAAACATCAAACCAACCAAGTTTGCCTGCTGTAGAGGATGCACACAACAGGTAAGGATTTTGCCACATCAGCTTTAATGGTAGAAGCGTTGAACAAACAGCATCTCAGCCCAATCAATATAAAGTCCGGTCCCAACGCGTTTCGTGTATTCACTTCATCAGGGGCTTTGGGCTAAAAGGCAACAGCAGAGTGTTTTGGCGGCAACTTGAATATTCACCCTTAGACACCGCCCCCATGGGCGTGGCCACAACTGCGGCCTGCTGGTCTTTGAAGTTCCGTCCGTTTTAACTCAGTGAGTCTCTCTCCTGTTGGCTTCGCAAATAAAATGAAATTCATATCCAAGTGGATTATGGTGCTTGAGTACACTGTCCAACCCTCGCTTTATTCCCTCCAAAAGCGGCACCTGTCCCATATGCAAATCCGCTGTGTGACGGGGTTGCTGGAGCATTGAACCAGCGCCGGGCTTCTCCTCCGTGGCTCAGGCAAAAGCCGCAAAACATCAAACCAACCAAGTTTGCCTGTTGTAGAGGATGCACACAACAGGTAAGGATTTTGCCACATCAGCTTTAATGGTAGAAGCGTTGAACAAACAGCATCTCAGCCCAATCAATATAAAGTCCTGTCCCAACGCGTTTCGTGTATTCACTTCATCAGGGGCTCTGGGCTAAAAGGCAACAGCAGAGTGTTTTGGCGGCAACTTGAATATTCACCCTTAGACACCGCCCCCATGGGCGTGGCCCAACTGCGGCCTGCTGGTCTTTGAAGTTCCGTCCGTTTTAACTCAGTGAGTCTCTCTCCTGTTGGCTTCGCAAATAAAATGAAATTCATATCCAAGTGGATTATGGTGCTTGAGTACACTGTCCAAACCTCGCTTTATTCCCTCCAAAAGCGGCACCTGTCCCATATGCAAATCCGCTGTGTGACGGGGTTGCTGGAGCGCTGAACCAGCGCCGGGCTGCTCCTCCGCGGCTCAGGCAAAAACCGCAAAACATCAAACCAACCAAGTTTGCCTGCTGTAGAGGATGCACACAACAGGTAAGGATTTTGCTACATCAGCTTTAATGGTAGAAGCGTTGAACAAACAGCATCTCAGCCCAATCAATATAAAGTCCGGTCCCAACGCGTTTCGTGTATTCACTTCATCAGGGGCTCTGGGCTAAAAGGCAACAGCAGAGTGTTTTGGCGGCAACTTGAATATTCACCCTTAGACACCGCCCCCATGGGCGTGGCCACAACTGCGGCCTACTGGTCTTTGAAGTTCCGTCCGTTTTAACTCAATGAGTCTCTCTCCTGTTGGCTTCGCAAATAAAATGAAATTCATATCCAAGTGGATTATGGTGCTTGAGTACACTGTCCAAACCTCGCTTTATTCCCTCCAAAAGCGGCACCTGTCCCATATGCAAATCCGCTGTGTGACGGGGTTGCTGGAGCGCTGAACCAGCGCCGGGCTGCTCCTCCGCGGCTCAGGCAAAAGCCGCAAAACATCAAACCAACCAAGTTTGCCTGCTGTAGAGGATGCACACAGCAGGTAAGGATTTTGCCACATCAGCTTTAATGGTAGAAGCGTTGAACAAACAGCATCTCAGCCCAATCAATATAAAGTCCGGTCCCAACGCGTTTCGTGTATTCACTTCATCAGGGGCTCTGGGCTAAAAGGCAACAGCAGAGTGTTTTGGCGGCAACTTGAATATTCACCCTTAGACACCGCCCCCATGGGCGTGGCCACAACTGCGGCCTGCTGGTCTTTGAAGTTCCGTCCGTTTTAACTCAGTGAGTCTCTCTCCTGTTGGCTTCGCAAATAAAATGAAATTCATATCCAAGTGGATTATGGTGCTTGAGTACACTGTCCAAACCTCGCTTTTATTCCCTCCAAAAGCGGCACCTGTCCCATATGCAAATCCGCGGTGTGACGGGGTTGCTGGAGCGCTGAACCAGCGCCGGGCTGCTCCTCCGCGGCTCAGGCAAAAGCCGCAAAACATCAAACCAACCAAGTTTGCCTGCTGTAGAGGATGCACACAACAGGTAAGGATTTTGCCACATCAGCTTTAATGGTAGAAGCGTTGAACAAACAGCATCTCAGCCCAATCAATATAAAGTCCGGTCCCAACGCGTTTCGTGTATTCACTTCATCAGGGGCTCTGGGCTAAAAGGCAACAGCAGAGTGTTTTGGCGGCAACTTGAATATTCACCCTTAGACACCGCCCCCATGGGCGTGGCCACAACTGCGGCCTGCTGGTCTTTGAAGTTCCGTCCGTTTTAACTCAGTGAGTCTCTCTCCTGTTGGCTTCGCAAATAAAATGAAATTCATATCCAAGTGGATTATGGTGCTTGAGTACACTGTCCAAACCTCGCTTTATTTCCTCCAAAAGCGGCACCTGTCCCATATGCAAATCCGCTGTGTGACGGGGTTGCTGGAGCGCTGAACCAGCGCCGGGCTGCTCCTCCGCGGCTCAGGCAAAAGCCGCAAAACATCAAATCAACCAAGTTTGCCTGCTGTAGAGGATGCACACAACAGGTAAGGATTTTGCCACATCAGCTTTAATGGTAGAAGCGTTGAACAAACAGCATCTCAGCCCAATCAATATAAAGTCCTGTCCCAACTCGTTTCGTGTATTCACTTCATCAGGGGCTCTGGGCTAAAAGGCAACAGCAGAGTGTTTTGGCGGCAACTTGAATATTCACCCTTAGACACCGCCCCCATGGGCGTGGCCCAACTGCGGCCTGCTGGTCTTTGAAGTTCCGTCCGTTTTAACTCAGTGAGTCTCTCTCCTGTTGGCTTCGCAAATAAAATGAAATTCATATCCAAGTGGATTATGGTGCTTGAGTACACTGTCCAAACCTCGCTTTATTCCCTCCAAAAGCGGCACCTGTCCCATATGCAAATCCGCTGTGTGACGGGGTTGCTGGAGCGCTGAACCAGCGCCGGGCTGCTCCTCCGCGGCTCAGGCAAAAACCGCAAAACATCAAACCAACCAAGTTTGCCTGCTGTAGAGGATGCACACAACAGGTAAGGATTTTGCTACATCAGCTTTAATGGTAGAAGCGTTGAACAAACAGCATCTCAGCCCAATCAATATAAAGTCCTGTCCCAACGCGTTTCGTGTATTCACTTCAGCAGGGGCTCTGGGCTAAAAGGCAACAGCACAGTGTCTTGGCGGCAACTTGAATATTCACCCTTAGACACCGCCCCCATGGGCGTGGCCACAACTGCGGCCTACTGATCTTTGAAGTTCTGTCCGTTTTAACTCAATGAGTCTCTCTCCTGTTGGCTTCGCAAATAAAATGAAATTCATATCCAAGTGGATTATGGTGCTTGAGTACACTGTCCAAACCTCGCTTTATTCCCTCCAAAAGCGGCACCTGTCCCATATGCAAATCCGCTGTGTGACGGGGTTGCTGGAGCGCTGAACCAGCGCCGGGCTGCTCCTCCGCGGCTCAGGCAAAAGCCGCAAAACATCAAACCAACCAAGTTTGCCTGCTGTAGAGGATGCACACAACAGGTAAGGATTTTGCCACATCAGCTTTAATGGTAGAAGCGTTGAACAAACAGCATCTCAGCCCAATCAATATAAAGTCCGGTCCCAACGCGTTTCGTGTATTCACTTCATCAGGGGCTCTGGGCTAAAAGGCAACAGCAGAGTGTTTTGGCGGCAACTTGAATATTCACCCTTAGACACCGCCCCCATGGGCGTGGCCACAACTGCGGCCTGCTGGTCTTTGAAGTTCCGTCCGTTTTAACTCAGTGAGTCTCTCTCCTGTTGGCTTCGCAAATAAAATGAAATTCATATCCAAGTGGATTATGGTGCTTGAGTACATTGTCCAAACCTCGCTTTATTCCCTCCAAAAGCGGCACCTGTCCCATATGCAAATCCGCGGTGTGACGGGGTTGCTGGAGCGCTGAACCAGCGCCGGGCTGCTCCTCCGCGGCTCAGGCAAAAGCCGCAAAACATCAAACCAACCAAGTTTGCCTGCTGTAGAGGATGCACACAACAGGTAAGGATTTTGCCACATCAGCTTTAATGGTAGAAGCGTTGAACAAACAGCATCTCAGCCCAATCAATATAAAGTCCGGTCCCAACGCGTTTCGTGTATTCACTTCATCAGGGGCTCTGTGCTAAAAGGCAACAGCAGAGTGTTTTGGCGGCAACTTGAATATTCACCCTTAGACACCGCCCCCATGGGCGTGGCCACAACTGCGGCCTGCTGGTCTTTGAAGTTCCGTCCGTTTTAACTCAGTGAGTCTCTCTCCTGTTGGCTTCGCAAATAAAATGAAATTCATATCCAAGTGGATTATGGTGCTTGAGTACACTGTCCAAAACTCGCTTTATTCCCTCCAAAAGCGGCACCTGTCCCATATGCAAATCCGCTGTGTGACGGGGTTGCTGGAGCGCTGAACCAGCGCCGGGCTGCTCCTCCGCGGCTCAGGCAAAAGCCGCAAAACATCAAACCAACCAAGTTTGCCTGCTGTAGAGGATGCACACAACAGGTAAGGATTTTGCCACATCAGCTTTAATGGTAGAAGCGTTGAACAAACAGCATCTCAGCCCAATCAATATAAAGTCCGGTCCCAACGCGTTTCGTGTATTCACTTCATCAGGGGCTCTGGGCTAAAAGGCAACAGCAGAGTGTTTTGGCGGCAACTTGAATATTCACCCTTAGACACCGCCCCCATGGGCGTGGCCCAACTGCGGCCTGCTGGTCTTTGAAGTTCAGTCCGTTTTAACTCAGTGAGTCTCTCTCCTGTTGGCTTCGCAAATAAAATGAAATTCATATCCAAGTGGATTATGGTGCTTGAGTACACTGTCCAAACCTCGCTTTATTCCCTCCAAAAGCGGCACCTGTCCCATATGCAAATCCGCTGTGTGACGGGGTTGCTGGAGCGCTGAACCAGCGCCGGGCTGCTCCTCCGCGGCTCAGGCAAAAGCCACAAAACATCAAACCAACCAAGTTTGCCTGCTGTAGAGGCTGCACACAACAGGTAAGGATTTTGCCACATCAGCTTTAATGGTAGAAGCGTTGAACAAACAGCATCTCAGCCCAATCAATATAAAGTCCGGTCCCAACGCGTTTCGTGTATTCACTTCATCAGGGGCTCTGGGCTAAAAGGCAACAGCAGAGTGTTTTGGCGGCAACTTGAATATTCACCCGTAGACACCGCCCCCATGGGCGTGGCCACAACTGCGGCCTGCTTGTCTTTGAAGTTCCGTCCGTTTTAACTCAGTGAGTCTCTCTCCTGTTGGCTTCGCAAATAAAATGAAATTCATATCCAAGTGGATTATGGTGCTTGAGTACACTGTCCAAACCTCGCTTTATTCCCTCCAAAAGCGGCACCTGTCCCATATGCAAATCCGCTGTGTGACGGGGTTGCTGGAGCGCTGAACCAGCGCCGGGCTGCTCCTCCGCGGCTCAGGCAAAAGCCGCAAAACATCAAATCAACCAAGTTTGCCTGCTGTAGAGGATGCACACAACAGGTAAGGATTTTGCCACATCAGCTTTAATGGTAGAAGCGTTGAACAAACAGCATCTCAGCCCAACCAATATAAAGTCCGGTCCCAACGCGTTTCGTGTATTCACTTCATCAGGGGCTCTAGGCTAAAAGGCAACAGCAGAGTATTTTGGCGGCAACTTGAATATTCACCCTTAGACACCGCCCCCAAGGGCGTGGCCACAACTGCGGCCTGCTGGTCTTTGAAGTTCCGTCTGTTTTAACTCAGTGAGTCTCTCTCCTGTTGGCTTCGCAAATAAAATGAAATTCATATCCAAGTGGATTATGGTGCTTGAGTACACTGTCCAAACCTCGCTTTATTCCCTCCAAAAGCGGCACCTGTCCCATATGCTAATCCGCTGTGTGACGGGGTTGCGGGAGCGCTGAACCAGCGCCGGGCTGCTCCTCCGCGGCTCAGGCAAAAGCCGCAAAATATCAAACCAACCAAGTTTGCCTGCTGTAGAGGATGCACACAACAGGTAAGGATTTTGCCACATCAGCTTTAATGGTAGAAGCGTTGAACAAACAGCATCTCAGCCCAATCAATATAAAGTCCGGTCCCAACGCGTTTCGTGTATTCACTTCATCAGGGGCTCTGGGCTAAAAGGCAACAGCAGAGTGTTTTGGCGGCAACTTGAATATTCACCCTTAGACACCGCCCCCATGGGCGTGGCCACAACTGCGGCCTGCTGGTCTTTGAAGTTCTGTCCGTTTTAACTCAGTGAGTCTCTCTCCTGTTGGCTTCGCAAATAAAATGAAATTCATATCCAAGTGGATTATGGTGCTTGAGTACACTGTCCAAACCTCGCTTTATTCCCTCCAAAAGCGGCACCTGTCCCATATGCAAATCCGCTGTGTGACGGGGTTGCTGGAGCGCTGAACCAGCGCCGGGCTGCTCCTCCGCGGCTCAGGCAAAAGCCGCAAAACATCAAACCAACCAAGTTTGCCTGCTGTAGAGGATGCACACAACAGGTAAGGATTTTGCCACATCAGCTTTAATGGTAGAAGCGTTGAACAAACAGCATCTCAGCCCAATCAATATAAAGTCCGGGCCCAACGCGTTTCGTGTATTCACTTCATCAGGGGCTCTGGGCTAAAAGGCAACAGCAGAGGGTTTTGGCGGCAACTTGAATATTCACCCTTAGACACCGCCCCCATGGGCGTGGCCACAACTGCGGCCTGCTGGTCTTTGAAGTTCCGTCCGTTTTAACTCAGTGAGTCTCTCTCCTGTTGGCTTCGCAAATAAAATGAAATTCATATCCAAGTGGATTATGGTGCTTGAGTACACTGTCCAAACCTCGCTTTATTCCCTCCAAAAGCGGCACCTGTCCCATATGCAAATCCGCTGTGTGACGGGGTTGCTGGAGCGCTGAACCAGCGCCGGGCTGCTCCTCCGCGGCTCAGGCAAAAGCCGCAAAACATCAAACCAACCAAGTTTGCCTGCTGTAGAGGATGCACACAACAGGTAAGGATTTTGCCACATCAGCTTTAATGGTAGAAGCGTTGAACAAACAGCATCTCAGCCCAATCAATATAAAGTCCGGTCCCAACGCGTTTCGTGTATTCACTTCATCAGGGGCTCTGGGCTAAAAGGCAACAGCAGAGTGTTTTGGCGGCATCTTGTGCCCAGGAACTCTGTGTGCGACTGTGAGCCCCTGAAGAAATGTTTTTTACATGAAACGCGTCGGGCGTTTTCACAGAACTAATTACAAGTGGTGGTCCTGCGTGCTGTTATCTACTGCTGGTTTATCCATTAAAAGAGAGATCACCTTTACTCACCTGCGTTGGGCTCCTCACTCCAGGCAAACTTTGTGGTTTGGATTTTAGCGGCGCTGCCTGAGCCGCGAGGAAAGCCCTACTGTGTTTCACACAGTCCTGCTGTGACTTCATCCGAGGTTGCAGCGCCAGGACAGGAGAGTCTCAATGGATCAACGCACTGGGAGCAGCGGTAACGCCGTGGGTGACACTCACTGCCCACTTGGGTGCCATTCAATGCTGACCTTTGGAGACTGTGCACGGCGACTCACATGAGTCTTCACACTAGGCACTACATGACCCAGGAGGCCACGCTCGTGGCCACGCCCATCAGGGCGGGATGCAATATCAAGTGCCTTTTAAACAGCTGTGCCCAGGAACTCTGTGTGCGACTGTGAGCCCCTGAAGAAATGTTTTTTACATGAAACGCGTCGGGCGTTTTCACAGAACTAAATTACAAGTGGTGGTCCTGCGTGCTGTTATCTACTGCTGGTTTATCCATTAAAAGAGAGATCACCTTTACTCACCTGCGTTGGGCTCCTCACTCCAGGCAAACTTTGTGGTTTGGATTTTAGCGGCGCTGCCTGAGCCGCGAGGAAAGCCCTACTGTGTTTCACACAGTCCTTCTGTGACTTCATCCGAGGTTGCAGCGCCAGGACAGGAGAGTCTCAATGGATCAACGCACTGGGAGCAGCGGTAAGCCGTGGGTGACACTCACTGCCCACTTGGGTGCCATTCAATGCTGACCTTTGGAGACTGTGCACGGCGACTCACATGAGTCTTCACATTAGGCACTACATGACCCAGGAGGCCACGCTCGTGGCCACGCCCATCAGGGCGGGATGCAATATCAAGTGCCTTTTAAACAGCTGTGGCCAGGAACTCTGTGTGCGACTGTGAGCCCCGGAAGAAATGTTTTTTACATGAAATGCGTCGGGCGTTTTCACAGAACTAAATTACAAGTGGTGGTCCTGCGTGCTGTTATCTACTGCTGGTTTATCCATTAAAAGAGAGATCACCTTTACTCACCTGCGTTGGGCTCCTCACTCCAGGCAAACTTTGTGGTTTGGATTTTAGCGGCGCTGCCTGAGCCGCGAGGAAAGCCCTACTGTGTTTCACACAGTCCTGCTGTGACTTCATCCGAGGTTGCAGCGCCAGGACAGGAGAGTCTCAATGGATCAACGCACTGGGAGCAGCGGTAACGCCGTGGGTGACACTCACTGCCCACTTGGGTGCCATTCAATGCTGACCTTTGGAGACTGTGCACGGCGACTCACATGAGTCTTCACACTAGGCACTACATGACCCAGGAGGCCACGCTCGTGGCCACGCCCATCAGGGCGGGATGCAATATCAAGTGCCTTTTAAACAGCTGTGCCCAGGAACTCTGTGTGCGACTGTGAGCCCCTGAAGAAATGTTTTTTACATGAAACGCGTGGGGCGTTTTCACAGAACTAAATTACAAGTGGTGGTCCTGCGTGCTGTTATCTACTGCTGGTTTATCCATTAAAAGAGAGATCACCTTTACTCACCTGCGTTGGGCTCCTCACTCCAGGCAAACTTTGTGGTTTGGATTTTAGCGGCGCTGCCTGAGCCGCGAGGAAAGCCCTACTGTGTTTCACACAGTCCTGCTGTGACTTCATCCGAAGTTGCAGCGCCAGGACAGGAGAGTCTCAATGGATCAACGCACTGGGAGCAGCGGTAACGCCGTGGGTGACACTCACTGCCCACTAGGGTGCCATTCAATGCTGACCTTTGGAGACTGTGCACGGCGACTCACATGAGTCTTCACACTAGGCACTACATGACCCAGGAGGCCACGCTCGTGGCCACGCCCATCAGGGCGGGATGCAATATCAAGTGCCTTTTAAACAGCTGTGCCCAGGAACTCTGTGTGCGACTGTGAGCCCCTGAAGAAATGTTTTTTACATGAAACGCGTCGGGCGTTTTCACAGAACTAAATTACAAGTGGTGGTCCTGCGTGCTGTTATCTACTGCTGGTTTATCCATTAAAAGAGAGGTCACCTTTACTCACCTGCGTTGGGCTCCTCACTCCAGGCAAACTTTGTGGTTTGGATATATATATATATATATACATATATTTAGATCCAATAACGTCCTCATCCTCCTTGCGGCGATGAAGAGACACACGAACACCACTTCCTGTGATACAAGGTTATTTATTGTTTTTCATTTTTTGTATGCAGTGCTCCCGCAACCTGCCATTACACGTTTCGGCCAGCCAAGCAAAAGTTAGGAAACAGGGTCTTTGAAATATGAAATCAACACTATGGTTTTATGTCTTATATATTTATATGTATATATCTATGAATTTATTTATATATATATTTATTTATTTGCTTTAAGTTGCACAACTGTACATGTATTATGACATCATATTATTCATATACCCACTGTGGGTTGTATCCAGGACCAGGGAAGCTATGAGTTATTTGTATAGTCCCCTGTTTGTTTCCATAAACTTTTGAAAACATTGTCTATACATGTGGGTGGTTACGTTTAGTCCACCTTTTGTGTCATTGATGTTGCATATAATTCCCTTGTGGCTTTGCGATCACATCATGTGATCCAGACAGTGGATACTGTCGAAACGAGTAATGGCGGGCATGCTGAGCGAAATTGAGCAGAAATAAAACGCACTTTGTTTGGCACCATTCCTGGGTTCCTCTCTTCGTCTTTTCAAATCTGCAAACTATTGTGGCAGTGCTGGAGTACCCTTGACGAGTTCTTCTTCCATTTGTTTCACCTGGAGGCTTCCGTTGGTGCGAGAGGAACCCCTCCCCCTCGTGTGGTTCAGCGGCAGGAAGCGGAGAGTTTCGTTTCACGAAGCTGCCATTGCAAAACTTCGGCTGGAAGTTAGCCGCCTGGAACCCCCGGACACTGGAGAATCTTGCCTCGGTGTTGGAATCGCAGCCTTCGGTTTCAAGAGAGCTGACGGCACAGTGGCAATCCTACGAGATAGGGAAAACGAGATTGTCCGGTGGGGAGTGTGCCGGGAACTGTGTTCACAAACTAGCAAGAACGTAATTTGCATTTTGAGATCGCGTGTTCCGATAAAACAAAGTGAAGCTTCAATTTGAAAGTTACAGCACAAGCATGTCCGCGGATGTATTGTGGAGCAGAGAAGAGGCTGCAGGCCTCGTATTTGTACAACCCCCGGCTGGGGGAACTGACTCGACACGGCCAACAACCACTGGCAATGCAAACCCAATAATTAGGGATTTATATAGAAAGTTGGAAAAATCAAAAATCAAAGAACAATCTAAATGGTGGGAAAACAAATCACTGAATATGTATTTACAGGAGGGACGGGTACCTAGAGGGTTACGCATTAGCCTTGCCCCTAGTTATGAAACACCTGACCCGGATATGCTCACTGAGTGGGCAGAGGCTAACTTGGAGTCATCAGCCAAGCTTATGAGAATTTTGATGAAATATGCTGAATCTGACTGTTGTAAACTTCAAGCGCAAATTGAGGAGTTGGAAGAGGAAATAAAGGACATGGGTACAAGTGAGGCCACGGATAAAATGCGGGCTGAAATTAATTTCAGGTTAAACAAGGAGGAAGAGATAATTAAAAAACGTAAGGCCTTTAAATTCGAGCGGGATCGCGTGGACTATTTACATGGACAAATCTTCACCTATGTGAAGCGCTACGAAAATATAAAAGCGAGAGCCAGAAAAACTCGCACCAATGCACCAAACAGTACTCCTATCATCCCTTCCTCATCGGATGCGAGTTCAATTGGCAGTGAATCTGAGAACGAGGGGGCAAGAAGTATGCCGTTGGGGTTTACCGCACTCTCCAAGGCCCAGGAAATGAGTTGTATGTGTCAGGACAGTCGAGACACATTGAGGTCCAGAGGACAGACTGGCGGTCAAAACGCCAAAGGGCCAATAGGAAACGAGGCGAAAGGAGAAAGTGCAACAAAAGCAAAAACAAACAACAGCCAAAAGAAAAATCATTGGAACAAAAAAGCAACAAAAACACAGGCGGCAGCCCCTGCTCAATAATGAATCTCACCACAACAACGTTAACAGACAAAGAATCAAAAATCTTAAGTTTGGGCCTATCCTACTGCCCTCCCTGCAATTTCAATTATGCAGATACAAGAATGGATGCTTTCCGGTTTGTGAGGAAACACAAGCTTAAAAAATATTCTAAGACACAACCTGCAAAAAAAGAAAAAATTATGAGCAACTGAAATCAACCCGCTCTCTTTGGAAGCTGGAGACCGATCTGACTTTGATGAGATATGGGGATTACAAGGAGAAATGAATCCATCAGTAATGGTCCCCTTGGTCAGATCAAAAATCGATCAGGCGGTTTGTGTCACTCCTTTCAAGCCTAAATCTGTGTTCCTTCCCATAATGCCACACGATAACATTGACGTTTACCAAGATTTGATTACTAAAGACCTAAAACAACTATATATCGCTACTAATAAGAGACATAGAGTGATAAGTAATCTCAACCTGGGCTACAACACCCTTATAAAGAAGCTTGAATCTGATAGCAACATTGTGATCCGCCAAGCGGATAAGGGTGGAAATGTAGTGTTATGGCCTCGTCAGGTGTATATACAGGAAGCGGAGAAGCAGTTACAGGACCACTCCTGTTACAAAAAGAGCAACTTGGGAGCAGTAAGACTGGCATGGGAAGATCAAAATGCCAAGCTTGTTGCATGGAAGAGTGGGAATTTGATTACAAAGGAAGAATTTGGGTTTCTAAAGAAAGAATTCCCAGTTATACCTTCATTTTACTTGCTTCCTAAAGTTCATAAGCACACAGAGATTCCTCCCGGAAGACCAATAATTTCAGCAATCAACAGTTCCACTGAACACATGTCAGCATACATTGATTATTTTTTGCAGGACAGTGTAAAGAATCTAGATTCTTATGTGCAGGACTCATCTGATTTTGTCAGAAAATTGAATGACTTTGCTTGGAATGCTAATTGTATACTTATGAGTTTGGATGTTACGTCCTTGTATACGTCTATACGACACATGGACGGTATCAGAGCTGTCAACTATTTTTTGAATAGAAGGGCGATTAATTTTTCTGCCCACAATTCTATGCTTATTGCCATGATTAAGATTTGCTTAGAACAGAATTATTTTCTGTTCAACAAACAGGTCTATCAACAGACTAGAGGGGTAGCTATGGGGGCCTGTTTTCTCCCAGCCTGGCGTGCTTGCACATGGGCTGGTGGGAGGAGCAGGTCCTCATGGTACAACATCAGGCCATCATGACGAATCATGTTCCCCTCTATTTGAGGTATATAGATGACCCTTTCTTTATATGGCAAGGTACCATGCAGGAAGCATATCAATTCGTAGAAAAACTGAATTGTAATGACCTAAATCTTGAGTTTACATCCACCATAAGTACATCTCAGTTATGCTTCTTAGACATAGAGGTGTACATTGATGCAGGGAACCTAGCGACGAGGTTGTACAGAAAGCCGACTGCAGGCAATACTATCCTGCACGCGGCTAGTCAACATCCCCACCACTTGATACAAAGCATCCCCTTTGGGGGGAGATGCTTCGTATCAAAAGAATATGCAGTGACGAAAGAGAATGTGCTAAAGCTATGGAAGCGAGTAAATTACGCTTCCTGGCGCGGGGATATTCTGAGAAAACAATCGCCAAGGAAATGGAGCGCTCTAGTATTATATCAAGAGCCCAGATACTGGCACCTAAACCTAAGCCGGGCCCTACCCATCCAGACACTCCATCAGAATCCTCAAGGGTGGTGGTCACCTATAATCAGCAACAGAAGGAGATCCGGCGGATCTTCAGTCGCAATTGGAACCTGGTGACGGGGGATCCTGTCATCGGAGGTTCAGTAGGTAGAAGGCCAGAATTTTCCTTCAGAAAATCAACCTCAGGCTGGTCAAAAATCATCTGGAACAACCTATATCTAAAACTTTTATGAATCTAAGAAAAGGTTTTTTAAAATGTTCCAGTTGCAAGGCATGTAAGAATGGGTGTAACAAATCACGATACTATACACCATTCAGAGATGATCCTGTGCTCATCACTAAACAGTTATCCTGCAAAACGGAGTTTGCTGTGTATGTGCTGCAGTGCCCCTGTGATCTCCGGTATGTAGGGAGTACCCGGCTTCCGGTTCACAGGAGAATACTGCAGCACATAAGAGCAATTTCCAACAATGATCAATCCTATCCGGTGGCGCGCCATTTTCAAAATATCCATGAGAGTGACCCAAGACATATCACTTACTATGTCATTGACTGTATTTTGCCCCTCAAGAGAGGAAGCAATAGGGATGCATTGTTGAGGGTCTTAGAGACTCGTTACATCTTGGAACTAAACAGTCGTACTCCTGGAGGTCTTAACGCCAGTGAGGATCTTTATACCTGTTTATGATTCCTCAATAATTGTCTTTACAAATATGGGCATCTGCCCATTCACTTTATTGCAGATAAAAGACATACTCTTACTAAATGGTAGCCACTATACATTAATTTGTTGGGTTTCAGTACCATCTTTCACTATGGTATGTAGCTGTTCATTAACATCAGTCAGATATCTGATTTTAAAGGGAGGGGCCCCTCCTTTCACAATTTCAGAAAAAATTATTCACTTGCACTTAGCACTTTTATCAATCTAATTTGCACTTTGCTATGATGTCTGCTCTTTGCCACAGAATGGGAATAACAGATAGAATTGTCCATGTTTACATCGCCTATTGTTTACATGTAGCACTAGACACTTTAATAGAGATTCCCACTGGGGATGAATTCTATATATGTTTTTTAAAAAGTTAGGAAACAGGGTCTTTGAAATATGAAATCAACACTATGGTTTTATGTCTTATATATTTATATGTATATATCTATGAATTTATTTATATATATATTTATTTATTTGCTTTAAGTTGCACAACTGTACATGTATTATGACATCATATTATTCATATACCCACTGTGGGTTGTATCCAGGACCAGGGAAGCTATGAGTTATTTGTATAGTCCCCTGTTTGTTTCCATAAACTTTTGAAAACATTGTCTATACATGTGGGTGGTTACGTTTAGTCCACCTTTTGTGTCATTGATGTTGCATATAATTCCCTGTGGCTTTGTGATCACATCATGTGATCAAGACAGTGGATACTGTCGAAACGCGTAATGGCGGGCATGCTGAGCGAAATTGAGCAGAAATAAAACGCACTTTGTTTGGCACCATTCCTGGGTTCCTCTCTTCGTCTTTTCAAATCTGCAAACTATTGTGGCAGTGCTGGAGTACCCTTGACGAGTTCTTCTTCCATATATATATATATATATTACCTACTGGCGGTCGCCAGTAGGTATATATAGTTAGGATTTTTTTGAATAGGGATTTCTGAAAATTCTATGTTGAATAACATTGGCGTTGATGGACGGAATTGGCTGAAATCTTCAGGAAAATGGCACATTTTGTTTCTGAGCGTCCCCTGAAAGTTTGGGGGGGTTTCGTCAAGCGGGGGCAGAGAAAAAAGGGGGGTCCCAAAACATGTTTTTAACATTGAGTTTTCCATAGGGCGGTTGGACTCACTTTTAGCTCGAACGGCTGAATGGATTTCCACAAAATTTGGCAAAATTGTAGGGACTGGTAGCCCGATGTGCCTTTGCTATGTCTCAAGATATATGCTCCAGTGGTTTTTACGAAAATTAACTTTGAAAAATATATATTGGGCTACATTGGGCTATATATATGTTAGAGCCCAAATGTAGCCCAATGTAGCCCAATGTAGCCCAATGTAGCCCAAAGATGGCCACCAGAGACAAAGAAAACCAAATGTAGCCCAAATATCAGCCAGATGTAGCCCAACTATAGCCCAGTGACAGAATGTCCCAGAGTGTTCTAAAGAACAACTAGAGCGCTAACAGTCTCACTTATGACAAAAGTGTGGCACACCTGAAGTCATCTTGATTGGAATAAAGTGTTAACACTTAAAACATTTAATTTGCAAAGGAACAAAATGAGGGGTTTCATTTTGCCATAGAAATGTTATATATATATATATATATATATATATATTATATATATATATATATATATATATATATATATATATATATATATATATATATATATATATATATATATATATATATATATGTATATGTATATATATATATATATATATATATATATATATATATATATATATATATATATATATATATATATATATATATATATATATATGTATATATATATATATATATATATATATATATATATATATATATATATATATATATATATATATATATATATATATATATATATATATATATACATATATATATATATATATATATATTACCTACTGGCGGTCGCCAGTAGGTATATATAGTTAGGATTTTTTTGAATAGGGATTTCTGAAAATTCTATGTTGAATAACATTGGCGTTGATGGACGGAATTGTCTGAAATTTTCAGGAAAATGGCACATTTTGTTTCTGAGCGTCCCCTGAAAGTTTGGGGGGTTTCGTCAAGCGGGGGCCGAGAAAAATGGGGGGTCCCAAAACGTGTTTTTAACATTGAGTTTTCCATAGGGCGGTTGGACTCACTTTTAGCTCGAACGGCTGAATGGATTTCTATGAAACTTGGCAAAATTGTAGAGACTGTTTGCCCGATATGCCTTTGCTAGGTCTCAAGATATTTGCTCCAGTGGATTTTGAGAAATTAACGTTCAAAAAAATATATATATCTGTGACAGCGTCCCGGTTAGCGCCCCGGTTCGTGTACCAGACGCGTAACGGAACTTCTCGAGGAGAAGCGGATTGGCTCTCCGGTGACTCTCAACATTTTAAACAGTCCGGAGCGGCCGCCATCTTGTCTCTCGGTAGGATCGAGAGACAAGAGGTGGAAATAAACGAAGGGGGAAATGAATGAAAGGGGCAAGGTAGACCCCTCCTGACCCCCTAGGATTGATGTGGGGGCTATTAAAGGGCCCCGCGGGGCAAAAAAATAAATTTTTTTTTTTTTGGATTTTTCGCGGTGGAAGCGCTACCCGGTACGCGAACCGGGTAGCTCACCGGTAGCGTAACGGGAGTCCGCCATCTTGTGTTTCGGATTGATTTAGTCACAAGATGGAGGATAAACAATGTTGGGAATGGGTCTAAGGGGGCACGGGAGACATATCCTGACCCCCTAGGTTTTCTGAGCGTGGCTGAGGAGGCCCATATATGTTAAAAAAAAAACGTTTTTTTTCAAATTTTCGCACGGTTAGCGCCCGGTCCGCGCACCGGGTAGCGTTCCGGGAAGCGTAACAAGGGGAAAACCAAGGGAAATAGTAAAATAATATTTTAGAGTGCTTTGTGGTAGGGTAGCTCTGAATAGAGCTGTTGTGTTGTGTGGGTGATGTAAGTACCAACATGTAGGTACCAATGAAGAGTCTAAAATTCAATGTACACCGTCTCCTCTGTAGATATTTTGTATGTTCTAATATGGGTTATTTGAATGTAAATGTGTGGAAAAGCACTTCATGCTTTAAAGCAATTGTATTTTTGAACTGATTGTTCTTTCCTCTTAGTCCTCCTCTTTGTTTTCTTTTCCCCACACTCTTCTTCAGCATGATAGTTGATAAATTTGTTCCCTCAAAAAATTTATATACAAATTTTTTTTTATATTAAATACATATAAAATATATTTTTCCTTTAAAAGAAGAATACATTTTACAGCTTTTGATATTTGCTATTAAAAAATCATTGACATTCACAGACAAAAACATAGGTTATAGACCATATATAGTTAGGAATTAGCATTTACAAAACCTTGAAAATTCACTGAAAAAACCATAGGTTATAGACCATATATAGTTAGGAATTAGCATTTACAAAATGTTATTTTACTCACACAAAACCATTGAAATTCGCATATATAGTTAGTTGCACTAACTATATATCGCGCACACGCAATCCACTGCTGATCATGTCACATATTACATCATTCATGACATGGTCAGTGACATCACTGATGACATCACTGATGACATTTCAAATGGCATCACTGATGACATCACTGATGACAACATCCAGTGACTGTATGTTTCTGTAAAGTTAAAATATGTCTTACATATTGAAGAATGAGTGGATGTATAAGTGTCTGGATGAAGGATTTAGTAGGTGCATGACTGACTGTATGAGTGAGTGATTAAATGTGTCTCACTGAGTGCATGGGTTAGTGACTAAACTGTCTTAATTTGTGCATCATTATGTCTGTTGTTCTGTAAACTGCTGCATGTGTTGATCAGTAGCTATATGAGTAACTATATGGGTTATTGATTGGTTGCCCAAGTATTTGTATGGGAGACTGAGTGTGTGTGTGGGTGGCTGGGAGGTGTATGACTCTGTGCATAGATGTGTGAGCAATTGATTCACTAGATGTATGGGTTCAAAAGTGCATGTGGAAACATCTGTATGGGTGGTTGACTGTGTGCATGAGTGTATTGGTGAGTGAATGGATATCTCAGTGCTACATGTCAAAGTGTGTACATATGTAAAACACAGTACATGTGAGAGATGACATATATAAATAACTGTGCATAAGAGCCAGTGAATGTGTGAGTGGCTGTATGGATCATTGTGAACTTGCATCAGGGATTGTATAAGAGAGTAAATATGTGTTAGTATATGTTTGAATGAGTAAGGTGTGTATAACTGTATAGTTGAGGAAATGGAGGTGTGATTGATTCTTTGCATGACTGACTAGGTGTGTGAGTAACTCCATGGATGAGTGACAGTCTGTGAGTGTCTGTTTACACTGAGTGTATCTAAGGTTATATTAGAGTCTGAAGAGGTTCATCGTATTATCACATGAATGATGTCATCAGTGATGTGATCAGTAATGTCAAATGAGATGTCATCAGTGATGTCATCAGTGATGTCATTTGAGATGTCATCAGTGATGTCATTTGAGATGTCATCAGTGATGTCATCAGTGATGTCATTTGAGATGTAATCAGTGATGTCATCAGTGATGTCACTGACCATGTCATGAATGATGTACTATGTGACATGATCAGCAGTGGATTGCGGGTGCGCGATATATAGTTAGTGCAACTAACTATATATGCGAATTTCAATGGTTTTGTGTGAGTAAAATAAGGTTTTGTAAATGCTAATTCCTAACTATATATGGTCTATAACCTATGTTTTTTTCAGTGAATATATATATATTTAGATCCAATAACGTCCTCAACCTCCTTGCGGCGATGAAGAGACACACGAACACCACTTCCTGTGATACAAGGTTATTTATTGTTTTTCATTTTTTGTATGCAGTGCTCCCGCAACCTGCCATTACACGTTTCGGCCAGCCAAGCAGGCCTTGATCACATGTAACTTACACGTAAAATTTTGACAAATAAATACACACCCCATTCGTGTCACATGGTTTTACATATGGACATAGAAAAAATACTGTAACCTAGATAACTATCGCTTACTGATTAGAACTTCTAAAAGAAGTGCGATGTACCCAGTACAAAATACTGCAAAACTTTTTTTCAACTTCTGCTGAACGTCATGAACATGATAACCCAAATAAATACAAGAATCCTCATTTTAGTGCAAATTGAGCTGAATTGTGCAAAATACGCTGCTAAAGTGCATGGTGCATTGCTACATGACGGCTTCCAGTGCAAAATCCTGTTTTATCAGTGCTAAATGCACATCATTAGCAGTGCATTGCGGGCGCGCAAGTTATAGTTAGCAGAACTAACTATAACGGAGGAATTTCAATGGTTTTGTATGAGTAAAATGCCCAGCTAACTATAACAGTCCTGAAACCTATGCTTTTTTCTGTGAATTTCTAAGGCTTTTTAATGCTAATTCCTAACTATAACATGCCTGAAACCTGTTTTTTTCTGTGAATTTCTAAGATTTTTGAAATGCTAATTCCTAACTATAACGTGCCTGAAACCTATGGTTTTTTAAGCGAATTTCAAAGGATTTTTAAATGCTAGTTTCTAACAATGCCTACAGAGGTAGGATATGTGAATAAAGAAGAAAAAGGCACATAAAGAAGCAAAAGAAATGCAGAAAGAAGCAACAGTAGTCCTCAAAGATGAAGAGAAGTGCAGGAAGAAGCAAGACATGTGCAGAAAGAACCAACAGAGGAGCAGAAAGAGACCTTGTTACAAAATCATCCTGTGCCCACAACATTTTCAGACGGGTGCTGGTGGTAACTGACTCTGACTAACCAGACCTAAAGCCAGTGGTATGCTAAAAGACACTTAGAATACAGTAAAAACACCTACATACACTAGGGAACACTATGCATTGGGGTACCCCTGTGATTACCATGACTTCCGCTGTAAGACCCAAGTACATAATCGGGCATGGAAATTAAAACTACCTCTTAAAACACGCCACAGAGCACGTTTGCATACTGGTGAAGGGAGTGGGGCCTGAGGTGACATGTGTGCAAACACGCCCTGTGGATAAAGTCCCCTTGAAACCTGAGGGGCCCTGGGGACCAACTAACCCACCAGGTATGTCGAGTAAGTGCCACAGAGTTGCATTGCAGAAAGGTGTAAAAGGGGGCATGGCCTCGACCATCTCTCTGCAACGCAGCTCTGTGGTGCTTACTGGAGGTACATGGTGGACTAGTTGGACCCAGGGACTCTCAGGTTTCAAGGGCCTTAATTCCCCAACTTAAAACTCGCCACAGGGCGTGTTTCCACATGTCAGCTGTGGCCCCACCCCCTTCCTTTACCACAGGTCAAAGGCACCCTGTGTCATGTTTTAAGTTGGGGGATTAAATCCTCTTGAATCCTCAGAGTCCCTGGGTCCAACTAGCCCACCATGTACCTCCAGTAAGCACCACAGAGCTGCATTGCAGAGCAGTGTTCCAAGACTATGCAGCAACACCTCTCTGCAATGCAACTCTGTGGCACTTACTGGACATACCTGCTGATTTAGTTGGCCCCCAGGGCCCCTCAGGTTTCAAGGGGACTTAATTCACCAACTTAAAACGCGCCACAGGGCGCATTTCCACACTTGTGACTTTAGACCACGCCCCCTCCCAGCACCACTGCTCAAACGCACTCCCTGGTGCATTGTAAATTGGACTCCCCTTGAGTCCTGAGGGTCCGTGGGGGCCATCCCGTGAATTTAGTAATAAAAGCTCCGGGGAGTATTAATCCCCGGGGCTTGGGGGGACTTAGATGCTCCCCCACATTAAAAATCAAAGCCCTGCAGTGTGGCAGACCCCGGGGCTGTGTGGGGGGATTCGTCCCCCCCCCACACTTTTTTTCTGACCCTGGGAGCTGGCCCACCCAGGGGCTTTATTTAAACAAAGCTTGGGAGCCCACACTTTGTTTTTTAACATTTTGCGGCCGGATCTGCTGATCCACAGCACATTCTGCAATTTTTAAAAAAATACTTTTTTGGGCCCTGGGGGTCCTTGTGGGCCCCCTAAGCAGGCCTAGGGGGTCAGGGTGTTTCTACTCTGCCCCCCTTTTCTTTCAGAGGTTCAGAGGACCACAGAACAATGCACAGAAGAAAAGAGAGAGGCTTTTAGGGAAAATGGGTGTTACAGCTTAGGAGAGGAAAAGGAAACTTGTGTGAAAAGTAGACAGAGGGACACACCATCCTCGACTGACGAGGGGGGAATTGAGTCGAGGAGAAAAGAGGTAGCAGGGGTTTCAGGGCGAGGGAGATAAGAGGCTTCCCAAAGAATATTAGAAGAAAAGAAACAGAGGGGAAGAAAACAAAGGAAAGGTAATGAGGGGTAATTCCTCCTCAAAAAGAAATGGGTAGTGCTAAAAGACGTTGGCCTTTGAAAAAGAGAAGTCATTGTGAAATAAACCTGAAAAAAACATTTTGCCAAGATGGATGTTCATGAGCTGATTTCATCAGCCTGGTGAAAGTGTGAGTTCATCAGCCTGGTGAAAGCCTTTCTAATTGAACAAGTAGTCATAAAAGGTTTGATAAACAGGTTTGATTTCCTTAGGTTGGTTCTTCCTTGAAAATACACACAACAGGAAGAGAAACTGTATGCCTTTGATATTCCATCCTGTCACAAGTCAAGTGTTGCCATAAACTACGTAACCCCTACACGATTTGGAGATTGGCGGCGCTATGGTAGGCTACGGGTTTAACCCCTTCGCTGCTGATAACGAGCTCAGCTCGTCATCAGCCACGGGTGGCGTGTGCTGATGACGAGCTGAGCTCGTCATGTAACGCGGTAAAACAAAAAAAGCCGCACAGCGCAAAAATCGCTGCAGCAGCAATGCGGTTAAAGAGCACAGCATGGTGAGAGGTTAATACAATGACAAGGAGAGAAGACACTACAGGGAAGGTGAGACAACGGACTAGAGATGGGTCTAGAAGGGCACAATATAGAGGGAAGGGCAAGAAGAAAAGGAAAACGAATGTAAAGGAAAAGAAAGGAAAGGAAAGGAAAGGAAAGGAAAGGAAAGGAAAGGAAAGGAAAGGAAAGGAAAGGAAAGGAAAGGAAGAAGCGAGAGATAAAAGATGCAGGACGAAGAAGGAACAATGGGGAAAAAAAGGGACGAGTCGACATCCGTTTGTACTGGGGGAAGTGTTGACAGCAAACACCATTGGGCAGATTTACAAGCCCCTTGCGACACTTTTGCGCTGCTGTTGCGTCACTTTTGTGACGCAGTGTAAAGAATACAGCCAATTTACAACATGTCGCATCTAGGGAGATGCATCACGTTGTAAAGTCCTGCATCACATTATACCTGCGTCAGGTATAATGTATGCAGGGAGGGCGTTCCCATGCAGGAAAGGCTCGTAAAAGTGACGCAGTGAAATCCACAAGATTTCACTACCCCACTTCTAGGAAGCCACTGCGTCAAAACCTTACGCCTGCTTCAAGCAGGCGTAAGGAGTGACGCAGTGTAGTGAGAATAGGCCTCAACATCCATTGCTGGAGTTGCATCGTGCTTGCGACACGACTCCCACATTGCCTGACTTTTGCCCCAACAGTTGGGTCAGAATTTCTGATGCATCTGTCAATCCTTGTGCCATGGTGCCCCGTATTATAAATACGGAGCATCCATGGAGGTGCAGCGGTTTCCCAGGGTGGCGCAGGGAAAGTGACGCATCTCTACAGATGCGTCACTTTCATGTAAATCTGCCCCCATCTCACTATGTTTATTAGTACAGTGCTGTGGCGCAGGTCTGATACTTTTATTCATAAGTGCATTGTGAGGGGGAGGTAAGAAACACTGTTCATATGTGCTGTTGGGTGGTGTAGGCTGAATACGCTGTCCATAAGTACCATCACACAGTGTAGGCACTGTGTTCTGTTCATTAGTGCCGTGAGATGGCGTAGGCAGGAAAGACTGTTCATACATCCAGTCAGGATGTGTGAACAGGTTATACTGTTCATGTGACCAGTCATGTAAAGAAGGCCAGACACTTAATGCTCATGAATACAGGGACATAGTGTATGCTCAACACCCGTTGTTCATTTGTCCATTGAGATGGTCTGGGCAGGGTATTCTTTGCTCATAAGTACGGTGCAGTGGTATAGGCAGAATGCGCTCTTCTATTCATAAACACATTGCAGTAGTGCAAGCCAGAAACACTGCTCAAAAGGACAGTGAGCTAATGTAGGCAGAATATCTTTGTTCATAAGTGCAGTGAGGTAATGTAGGGAGCATGCCGTCTGTTCACATGTACTGTGAGGTGGAGTAGGAAGGTAGAGTGTATGCAGTGTACAGTGCCCATAAGCAAAGTAAGTGGGTAAGGCGCTATGCACTTCATAAGTGCAGTCAGGTAGAGTATGCAGATGCACCCTGTTCATAAGAGCAGTGGGGTTGTGTAGGTAGCTTGCGCTTTGCTCAAGAGTACAGTCAGGGGTTGCGGGCAGGATAAACACTGTTAATAAGAAATGTGTGGCGGAGAAGGGATTGGTACACGTTGGTACGTACAGTAAGGTGCTGTATGCAGTGTACACTGCTCAATGGTCCTGTCAGGTGGTGAAGCCAGATTACACTGTTTATCTGCATAGTGAGGTGGAGTAGGCAGCATACACTTTCTTTATACGTAGAGTTATTAAGTAGAGTTTGCTGTAGGAGGCAGAATACAGTCAGATCATTAGTAGAGTGGGGTGATGTAGTAGTGGTATACTCTGTTCATAAGTACAGTGGAAGTGGTGTAGACAGGATATACGCTGTTTATTAAAAGAGGGTGTGTAGACAGGATGTACGCTGATTATTATAATAGAATGAGGCAGAGGTGGGATGCCATATTCCTAAATACAGTGAGGCAGTGTTGACAGGATATATGCTGTTTATTAGATGAGGTGCAGTGGACAGGATATATGCTGTTTAGTAGTTGGGGTGGTGTGGACAGGATATATGCTGTTTAGTAGTTGGGGTGGTGTGGACAGGATATACGCTATTTATCAGTAGAGGTGGATTGGAGAGGAAATACACTGTTTATTAGTTGAGGTGGTGTGGACAGAATATAAGCTATTTATTAGTTTAGGTTTTGTGGACAGGATATATGCTGTTTATTAATTGAGATGGTGTGCACAGGATATACATGTTTATTAGTAGAGGTGGTGTGGACAGGATATACACTGTTTATTAATAGAGGTGGTATTGACAGGATATACGCGGATTATTAGAAGAATGAGCCCGCACAGGTGGGATGCTGTATTCCTAAGTACAGTGAGGTGGTGTAGACAGGATATCTGCTGTTTATTAGTAGATGTGGTATTGACAGGATATACGCTATTTATTGGTAGAGGTGGTGTGGACAGGATATACAGTGTTTATTAGTAGAGGTGGTGTAAACAGGATATACAATTTTCATTAGTAGAGGTGATGTAGACAGGATACATGCTGTTTATTAGTAGAGGAGGTATAGACAGGAAATATGTTGTTCATTATTAGTAGAGCTGGTGTAGACAGAATATACGCTGTTTATTAGTAGAGGTGGTGTGGATAGGATATATGCTGTTTATTGGTAGAAAGAGGGGGCAAAGGTGGGATGCTGTATTCCTAAGTACAGTGAGGTGGTGTGCTACTTGACAACAAGGATTGCGCAATAGTTTGAAGCATCTGGATTAGGAACAGAAAATGGAGTGTTCCTCCACTTTTTGGATTACTCTGTGTTGTGAAAGCTACCAAGGTCTCTTTGGGTGTGTAATTTGCTATCTTGGAGTTTCTGAGATCGGCGATACCCTTTGCCTTTGTTTTTGGGTCCCTATGCTGTGCATCACCCATGGACTAATTCACATCCAGGACACCTATGTAGGGCTAGTGTTCAAATGTAATGTGCAGAGAATAACTTAGTCTGGCTGTTCGCTTCGTTTTCATGTATCTTGATTCAAGCAGTGGGCTTCAAGGGTCTAGAGTCCTCAATTTTACACTGTGGCAATTTCTCTATTACTGCTTTCCTTTTGTTAAAGGCAGCCCCCTGAGCCCTCTGATTCTGGAGCAGGGGCATGCAAAAGTCTGTATGCAAGACCTGTTGTTATCTCCTCTATCTGCTTTTGGCATGCCCATGAGTTGTCATTTGTTTGTTGTTGTGCCATTTAGAAATCCGGGTTTTTTATTGATGCATGGGTCTGATTCTCCTGCCTTTGCGTGCTTGGGTCACACCCAGGCTATTTTACTCATTGTTTGATTGTGTTGGCATTACCACTACGTCCGCTGTTCCTCCAGGTCATCCTGATCTGCCTTTTTATTTAGTAGGCTATCAACATCGTTTTAGATTTTCAGGCCGTTTCACGGAGCAATGCTCTGTTCAGCAACTGCCAAGAGGCAATTTCTGTCCGGTAGCTGTTGAGCTATGCCTATAGCTCTAACTCAAAAAAATGCAAGACCTATTGCATTTCTAATGCTTGTTCTTACAAGCTGTCAGTATTTCCTTGTGGACGCTGGTTGGTGCAAAAAAATACATGTGGCGTTTTAACTTAACTTCGAAACTGAAAGCATGCTGGTGAGCTTTTTCTCTCACAACTATGTAAGAGTAGCGAAAATCCCAATTTTTAACACGAAAATCCACATGCAGAAGACTTTGTGCAATATGGTTAGTGATCATAGCTTTGGTAATAAACACAAGTTTAGCAGAGAAACTTTTTCACCTTCACACAAGCCTTTTCTAGAGTCGATGAAAAAGTCTGATTCACATAGTCTGCTGTCCCCCCCCCCCCCCCCCCCCCCCCTGAGCATGTGCAACTCTCATTGGGAAGAGTCTGCCAGAAGAGTCGTGGATCAATGCAAAATGACTTCCCTCAGATAGCCGCAGTGGACCTATATTTGTTCTGCAAAACCACAGGAGACAATCCCTCAAGCTTTTTTCAACCATAAATGGTCATAATGAAAGCATGCATACTTGTAGGAGTGATTCACTGAAGGGAATCAACGCTTGCATTTAATGTGCATGCACAGGCACAATGGTGTGTCTGTAGCATATCTACGCTATACAAGTGCTGAGTATATATAAATTTAGACTGGCCTTACACAATGAACCATCTCCGAATGTGTCAGAGGGTAAACAGGAAAATTCTAGGTAAATGTCCTCAACAGCTACACATTAGTATCTATGTGGGCATTCACAAACAACCAGGAAAGGTATTTCCAACTTTATTTGAGCACTTTATTTGCACCGAAATATAGTGAATTAGGCAGTTGTAAGTTTGCCAATTAGCCCAGTTATTTTCAGGACGTGTAAATGAATGGTGATGCAATGTGCGTAAAATTATTTTATACCTTGAAAAAACAATATAGGTTAAAACAAGAGCATTTCAAATTTTTCCCTTACAGTCACTAGACACATGTGTCAAGTTAGAAATATAGCCATAGGCCACATTTTTTCTTTTTAGAATTTTATATAGCGTGAACTAGACCCGAAGATATCAGGTATCAGAATGCTTTACACAAGCACCACTTTTGTTACACAAGGACACATTAATTTTTTGTTAGGACCGGTGAGATTAAGTGATTTGCCCAGAATCACAGGATGTTGAGCGTTGTTGCAGAGATTCAAACCTGGTTTCCCATTTTCCAGGACGACCACTCTAGCTGTAAGGCTACATCCTCTCCCATCCTACATTGTACATAATGAAGTAAGTGGCCCTTAGGGGCCACCCTTGTTACTTACAACCACCTGTTATGCCTTCCCAAGAATGAAGAGTCATTCAGACAGTAGAGAATACAAACATACATTTGTTAGCAATACTCTGCAGAGGAGTCCAATCTGACCTGCACGCTAAGATGTCTGCCAAGGGACAGGCTCCCCAACAAACTACATCACATAGTAAATCTTCCAAGAGCCTCCAACCACGCCCACAGTGGAAAGTGACTGGCCTGGGCCGAACATGAACAAAGAGGGCACAGAGGGATGAGCTACCCTCTGCCAGATGGGTACACGTTATCGGCAACTCAAGGTTACCCCGCTGAGCCTCAGCGTCTCCTACCGTGGAAGCAGAACTACACACTCGGATAGGTATGTGAGGGCAGAATGGCCTATTCATTAGTAAGTCGAGAAACAGCTTTGAACAGAAGAGGAAATAATAATGAAATACAGTATTCTGCTGAGGCAAGCAATACGAGTAATGAGGACTGGTTCAGACACAGTCTAAAAAGTCTAATAGGAATTACGAAATACAAAATTGAGTCACACTCACTAACTGAAGCCTGCACTTTACGGGGATAACTCAATGGGTTGCATCATGTGAATACAAAGGGTGTCTATTTAGCCACACACTGCTAACCTAATATAGCATGAAACTAGTGCATTGCAGGAATGGGATTTTCAAACCTAACACCATAAATGTATTTGCATAAATTACAAAATGCTTGAATTTTTAGTTAAATGCAGAATGGAAGAAAGGCAGTTGCTTTTTTCCACTTCCGAGAAGTTTTGCTCATATGTAATGTATTGTTTCTTCAATGGTTCACAGTGGTTTGCCAGTTTACATGGGGAAGATGTAAAGCAACCAAAAACTCTGCAAAAACTGTGAAATTCAGCATTTTTTTAACGCTTGTAAAATGTCTCCAGAGAGCGGTTTTGGCGTGTTTCGCAGGATTGCTTCACTCACTGGTACAGGTCTTAATCACTACTTTTCTGGATAGATCTCAGAGGATTTTGTTGTAAAATTTTAATTGTTCTTGTGACAAAAGATTGGGAAAACATGTCAATCTCCCTTCTCCACAACAGCATCTCGAGAGTTCAGCGCTCGCCTCAGAAAAAAGGCCTGAAGGTTCCCAGATGTTTCAAGAGAGACCAGTCACCTACTCATCCAGGAGGAATCGCAGGACCCTGGCTTTGAGTGCTGTTCTGGCAGTCCAAGGTGCATCTCTGCTGCTGACAGCCATTCATCATTGCTCACGCACATGCTCTCATAGAAAAAGAGCCTCCTGCGTGCAGCTGATTAACCTTCCTTACCTCAACGCATGCTCAGTATATCAGGAAAGGTTGCTAAGGTGCATGTGCTTGGACCTGCGTAAACACAACTCCTCTGGAAGTACATTCATGACAGAAATAATTACATGAGACCCTGCACTTGTGGTGAAAGTACTAAAACTAACCAATGCTATTGTAAATAGTATGGAACTGCTCTGTTAAATCAGTTCAACTCCAGTGTCAGAGCGCATTTGATGAGGTATTTGAAATTAGGCAGATATTCGAACTTCAAAAAGCATACATTTGAATATTGGGACTCTTAAAGCCCTAAATAAAAGCCATTCTGTCATGTTCTTATTACAGTCTGTAGTGACCTGCTGGTCACTGCTCTACTGCTCTAGTCTTTGCTGTGCCAGCCACTCCCCAAGAGCTGACTTACACTCTAACCCACACCCATCCAACACAGGCGTCTCAGGACATGTGACCCTGATAATAAAAGGGTCCGGGCGCACGTGCCCTGGGCTAGTTCCACTAACCATATTCTAGTGTATGTGTGATCTTTATTACTATATAGGGGGCCTAGGGCTCCACCAATTTACACTGGCGAAGAGCAGGTGGACCTGTGTTTGCAGGCGCCTTGATATGTGGAGAAGTGGGAGAAAGTAGCACAGGGAGAGATTAGCCCCTGCCAGCAGTTCTAGCAAGAGCCTGGTTGCCCAAGGGGCATGAGGTGAGCCTAAACCGGTGCATACATGTGGCCCGGGCTGTGTGAAGAGCTAGCCTGTGGAAAGGAGATTGCTGCAGAAGTCCTTATTGAAGCAGACCCCCACCTAACCAGCACGCGAGATGGCACAGAGAAGAAGATACATCCTGGGCCCCTGTTGGTGTGGAGGGGCTGATGCATGGGCCGTTTGCCGCTTGCAGAGTTGGCCGCAAGATACCTCACCAGCCGTCCCAGTGAGGAAAGAAAGGGAGAGTGCCAGGTCTAGTGCGAGGGCCCCAAGAGCAAGAGTTGATCTGGAGCCCATCCTGCATTCGAAGTACAAGCCACAGGCATCTGGCGTGAGGCGCAAGCAACTGTGGGGATGGACTCAAGGTGCTCAGGGAGTGGCATACAGTCTAAGAAAAAACTGTGCCTGAAAAAGACGACAAGGGCTACAGCATGAAGAAAGCCACAGCGGCCCAGGTCAGTGAGGCACGCAGGACTGACAAAGTGCCTGTCAACTAGGAAACACAACATAGAATAGAAGCAACAGGCTTCATGCTGGGAAAAAAGCAGTGCATGCACATGAGTGAGGGGTGACCAGCAGAACCTGGAGATGCTGTGGACTAGTCCAGCACTCTGCCTGTGACAATAACGCCGCAGGCGAAGTAAAGGTGTGGCTGGTCCAGCACCAGTGAGATGAGATGCCCCGGCAGAGCTGCGGAAACTGCTGAGACCCATTCAGGTGCTGCACAAGAGAAGCCAGCCCTGGCAGCCTTCAATGAATAGTGCTGGGATGCAAGAAGGCTGCCGGGCCCACAAGTTGATATCAAAAAGGAGCACCGGACTGCTGCCTTACCTGGTGTGGGAAGTTATAATGAGAGACAAAGCATAAATCATTGGACAGGGAACTGATCCTTTTAAAGAATGGGTGGAGTGTAGACTCATCACCGATCCAATATATAGAAAATATTATCTATGAACCATTTCCACAAGCAAATATGTCCATAGAAACATTTTTCCAGATCATAGACGTATTTACACCCAAAGTCATCAACAAAAGTATGGCAAAGTTGGGGGCAAAACAAGCCCCAATAGATGTACCTTTAACTTGTTGGTAATATAGGTTCCATCAAAGTCAAAGCAATTTTTAGCAAGGGCTATTTGAACAACTCAGTGATGCAATTTGTTGGTGCTATTTCCGGCCTGGGTTGTTTGTTCAGAATATCTGTGATCACTCATGCTTTCTATTTGAGGGATAATGGTATGTATGGACTCAATGTCCAAGCACATCAGCCATTCATTATTCATGTAGAAGGGGACTTCCTCAATGTGAGTGATCATATTGCCAACGTCACATATGCATTTCTTAGTCAAGTGCATGAATTCCCCAATGAAATGATTGCTATATTTGCCCTATGGTTTGAAAGCCAATCAGGATACAGAGACAATGAGCCTCCCAGGAGGCTTTTTGGCAAATTGTGGATCTTTAGTAAAATATTGAGGGCTGCTGTACGGGGTGACTTTGGGTTCAAAAACTCTAGTTCCTGCTTACTCATATATCCTTCAGTCTTTCCTCTCAACATAATGTTTGTACTAGCTTGTTGTGATTTAGATTGTACAGCTGTCTCATAATATCCCCTTTGTAGTCTATGGTGTTCCGTATCACAATCCAACCACCCTTATCAGCGGGTTTGAGGCTAGTAGAATCATTATTATTCAGCCTGTTGAGTGCCTGATTTTCCTAAAAGCTGATGTTATAAGGTGTATATTTGTGGTTAGTCTTGAGTATGTGATGTCTTCGAGAACCATTTTCTCAAATGTCAAAGGTTCAACAAGTAGTTTGCCATTTAGTCCTTCAACCTCCAAGAGCGGTTTAATTTAGTGACTTTTGTGGTTCACCCTGACAAGGATTGTGGTTGTTGCTTGAGAAGGGTTTACAACCCCATCAAACAATAACCCAATTTCTTACACTATCTGATTAACTAATGGGGGTAACTTTTTTGGTGCTCAGGCCTACTTTCTCCTCCAGAACCTGTGCTCCACAGTAAAATAAGAAAATCCTCTTTATTGTGGGGTGCTGAGCGCTTAAAGGAACCTCTAACACCGAAAAGCCAAATAGGTTCTAATGTCGAGGTACATACCAGGGAGCACATGTTCACCCAAAAGCTAAAAGATATCATTGTTCAAGACAACGTAGCATAACCCCAAACATAACTAGAATGGTAACAGAGTTTGTAATTCCCATAAAATGTGTGTAAAGATAATTTGATGTTGCATGGCATTCAATGAGAGTCACTATTGTGAATATCAGATTCTAAACATGGCTATTCACTGCAGTGGTATATCTAAAATGGAAAACAAAAGTTGTGTCCCACTGTTAATACGCCATAAAGGAGTTACACGCTGATCTGACCGGGCTCTCTGAGAGCCTGTCACAGCAGTGCTGGATCTCTGATCTGATTGAGAGCAGAGAGTACTGCTTCTGGAGGAGGGGGAAGGCGAAGAGGGTGGGGGGTGAGGGAACAGGAAGCCAGGTGACTTATTTTTTTACATTTTAGACAGGAAGTAGAGACCATGTTATTTATGGCTTTCCCATAACTCCTGTTCCTGGGATAACACTTGAATGCATGGCCTTTGGGGCCATATCAACCATATAATTATAGACAGGCAATAAGTGAATAACAGGTATGTATTTCACCTTGGTCTCTGAGTGACATCAAAGGCGGGTCAGTTTTCGCCCTCCTTATGTATTTGATGTCACGTAGAACCCTTTGGAGAAAAACATGCCCCTTGTTCCCTGTTATCCATCTATAATTCTGTGTATTAACAATGATGGTTGTTATGAATTTCAGATTGTCGTAGGGTGCATTGAAAAAGCTCAATGAAGTTATTTTCGCAGCGTAGAAGTGCATCAACATCAGTGATTGGAAATTCCACTAACAACGTTCATACATTCTTTAGAAATTATGGAAGTGAATTAACTGTATTCAGCCGACCAGTTGCCAGTACCTTGTGCTTTCTAGGCCCAGTTTCATACACTGGGGATAGGATCTGCTCTGCTTTTATAAGTTAAGGGCTCTACAGATTGGTTTTCGATGTGCCGGACACAAAGTTCTTTTTAAATGAAGTTACTGGTATTTGAAGCAATGATATCTCGAGTTATGTTACATGCATTGGAAACATGGATCTGTTACATGTATTCGATACAATGGACTTTCGAGCTGTGTTGCTTGTACAGGATACAATGATCTTTCGAGTTGGGCTGCTTGTATTGGAAACATTAATCTTTTTGAGCTCTCTTACACTTACAGGATTCCGTGATGTTTCCAGCTATGCTATTTGTATCGGGCAAAAATAATCGTTTAAGCTGTTACATGCAGTGGAAACAAAGATCTGTTACATGTTTTTGATACATTGAACCTTCAAGCTATGTTGCTTATAAAGGATCCCATGACGTTTCAAGCAATGCTGTTTGTATTAGAAAGGATCTTTTGAGCTCTGTTACATGCACTGCACATAATGAGGCCAATTTATGAGTCGGTTTGTGTCGCTCTTTCACCACGCAATGTGGTGCAAGAGCGACGCAAACCTTAACCTGTTGGCTGCTTCCGCTTTTCTGGGGCAGTGCCGCCGTTTTAAAAAACGGGCGCGGTCGCCTCAGACATTGGCCGACGGCAGCACCAGCAAGGTAGTGCTGCCATCGGCCAATGGCCGTCGGCAGCAGCCAACGGGTTAAATGTGACTTATGTAGCCACGCAAGGCCACTTTGCGTGGCGCTGAGTGATTCCATAAATTTGGAGTAAGGCAACGCAGCGCAAATCTCTGCGTTGCCTTCCTCTGCCCTGGGAAGGCATTCTGTGGGTGTCCCCACGCAACCCCCATGATTTTTGACGCATTCCTAGATTTACTGGAACTCCTGGTAATGTGCCCAGAAAATATGCCTTTCCAGGAGAGGTCTAACGAGGAGAAATATCTTCATTTCTTCTCTTTGCTTCCTCTTTCTAAGTGTGCTGCATTCTACAGCACACATCGACAGGAGAATATGCTTCTCAGGATTGATTTTGTGCAGGAAGGTGTCCCTTCCTGCACACAAACAATCCTGCGTGTAATGCAGGTACCCTTGCACATGGTGCAAGGGTACCTGAGTTTGTGCTAGGTTGCATAAGGGTGCCAATGCAGGAGAAAACGCAGTAATGTGCCATATTTCTATGAATGTGGTGCATTCTTGCCCTTTCCCTGTCATGTAGTGCAGCAATGTGACTTGCTGTACTACACTGCATCAGCGGCGTCACTAGAGGGGTCCGGGGGGTGCGGACCGCACCGGATGTCACCCCATCATGGGGTGACACCAATCTGGTTACGCTGGCTGGCTCGCTCTACACTGCAGACAGTGCAGCCTCACCTCTGCTCTGCTGCCAGTGCTGCTTTCATTATAGTGCAAGCCGCAAGCGCACGGTGTGCACCTGCTTACAAATTTAAATACTGCAGTTAGTGCTGTGAATGCAGCAAGTCGCCACGCACGCACCACCTATGGTGATGTGATGATGCGGATGTGCAGTTTGTGGGTCTTTAGCGCTACCAATGACAGCCCTGGGACAGCCCCCGCGAGCTGTGCTCCTCTGATGCGCCACGGCGTCGCGCGCCATCACCACGTCTGTGGGAGGAGACGAGAAAGTTTTGGCGGTATGGGAGTGCGTCCGAGCTGCTAGAATAACAATTATTAATGTCACCACCTTCTTTGATTCACGAGCGCCGTCGTCTCCCCTTCAAATTTGGAACTGACTTGGGTCCGGAGACCAAGGTGAGAGAAATATCATTTATATGAATGAAGTTAGAAATGTGGCAGTGCAGTGGTACACAATCAGATGCAATCGCATTGCTTCCAGTCCCCAAGGCCGGCCTAAGAGGTGACGGGCTACCACCAGTACAAAGGAAGCTCTTAAAGGAACACCAATAATCCACTCACTTCAACTCATCAGTCCCCAGACAGCCCTCTTTTTCCCTACCCTGACCTTCGCTACCCCCAATCTCTTATGCCCTCCTCTGAAGCAGCCAAGGGCCGCCAGGCTCGGGGAAGACCCTCTCCCCCTGGCGCGGCACACTCAGGACCATTAGGCCCAAGCTAGACCCTCTTTACTCTCCCAACTCCTCACCCACCCATGCAGGGACTGTCAGGCGGAAGACCTTGTTACATCCCGACAGCTAGGTCCAGGCGCTTTCCTTCAACTGCCTTCCTAGCACATAAATCCTTACCAAAATGTTAAAAAAAAGATGCGCTCGCTCCCATGCGTCTTTTTTCTAAAGCCCCCGGGTGAGCCAAATCCCGAAGGCATGAGGGTAATGAAAGAGGGGGCTCATGGCACCCCCTCATAGGCTTTTATTAAGGAACATAAACCACCACTGCCCCCGGGCACTAAATACTAAGAATGTGGGGGCCATAGGTCCTCCCCTGAAACCCCGGGTATCGCGACCTGCCTGGACAGTAATAAAATGCAGGGGAGCCATTTGGCTCCCCGCTGCCCTAGGGACTGCCACCTCCCCGTGGCACTGTACTATACAAATGCAGGGGGATGCTTGCCCCCCTTCTTCCCAGAGGACCACCACCTCCCCGGGGCACATAAAAATATTAATATTGAGAATGGTGAGGAAAGCCCAACAGCCTCATCCTCAGCCCTGGGTACCGCTACCTTCCCAGGGATAAAATAGGATATTGGTGGGCAACCATGAGAGGAGCCATGTGGCTCCGAAGCTGCTCCGGAGATCTTCACCTCCCCCGGGCATGAACGTAATACTTAAGGGGCTCCATTGCAGACCCCCAGGCGCGGGGACTACCAGCTCCCCAGGGCTAAATGTTTGAAAGAATGGGGGCCATGTGGGCCCATTACTGGAGCCCTAGATGGTCCTGTGGGCCGCCACCCTCCAGAGCCCACCCCAGCAATATCCAGGGACATTGCACTTTGCTATGGCTGGTTGGGAGCACCCCTCCCGCCTAGCCATATCAAAAACCTCTTTCAGCAAGTGAGAGCAGAAAATGCACTTACTTGCTAAAAGCAGAGCATGTCTGTTTCCCTACCCACCATCAAGTGAGCAGGCAAACACACACATTACTTTGAGATTCAGGGATCTGCATGCTAGCAGCTCCCTGGGTCGCAAATCAATGCCGGCTCCCGTAGGAGCTGGGGAGCCGGGAGGGACCACGGGGGACTTCAAGCTCTCCTGTGGTCTCCAACATTGAAAATGGGGGTGCCCTCGGGGGGACAAGGGCAACCGCATTACAGGCACTGGAGGGGAACCGCATTTACTTTTTCTAAAGGCCCAGGAGGGCCAAAACCCGAAGGAATGAGGGTAATGAAGGAGGGGGCTCATGGGCCCCCTCAAAGGCTTTTCTGAAGCTGCTGGGCACTGCCACCTCCCCGGGGCACTGAACACTTAGAATGTGGGGGCGCTCGTCCCCCTGCTGCCCAGGGACTGCCACCTCCCCAGGGTACATAAATTATGTAATAAAGAATAAATGCGAGCGAGGCCCTATCGTCTTCCCCACATCCCCAGGTACTCCGCCCCCCCCCCCCCCCCCCCGGGCAGCAATAATATGCAGGGGAGCCATGCAGCTCCCCTGCTGCCCCAGGAACCTGAAGGAAGTTGCCCGTTTAGGGTCACCCAGGTCACTCGCAACCACCTCTCAGGCTTCCATACAAATGAAGAGTTGGTCAGACAGTAGAGAATACAAACCAAATGTATTTAATAAAGGTACACTCAAGTGGAGTCTGGTCTAACCAGCCTCCTTAGATTGCTGCAGGGGGACTGGCTTGAGCCAGGTAAAGATACATTAAGTACATTTCAAACCAATGAAGGCACCGCCCAGCATGGACATTTTCAGGCTCAGACAGCTAAAGCAAAGGGATACAGTAGGAGAAGTTTTAACTCTAAGGCTGGTTACATGTTATCTATAAATGAAGGTCGTCAGGCCCGTGCCTGCAGCTGGGCTGGGAGGAAAAGGCCTCTATCTAGTGGGGAAGGTATATGCTAACAAGGAAAATGTACTCAGTGAGACAGCGTTAAACCTTGAGCAAAAGGAAAAAATTATTAGAGACATTTGTCAGCAAGCTAAGGTTTTTTTCAATAACAGTTCAAAATGCTGGGTCAACTTAAAATGGTGCGCAAATGCTAACTTTACATAGAATAATATGCAAGCAAAGAGAATGCATAAAAGTAAAATTTGTACAGACCCTCCTTTTAGCAGAAGCTAACCAGTTGAAGTTGAGAAATTAGGGAGTGTAGCATAACATGTATACAACAAATGGTGTTCAGAATTCAGAGCAATCCATGCACTCAGCATCAAGGGAAGATGAGTCCTCAAATATACCCTCGTCTATCTGCATAAAGCTATCCATTTCCTTCTGAGTCATAAACACAGCATTAGTATCATGAATGGGCGTCTTCTGCTTTGGAGTGAGAAGTGTGACACAATTAAAGCAACAGGCCGGGAGACACTGCATACAGAGGCAACATGTGAGGAAAATACCAATGACTACAGCTAGGAAAGCAAGGATTTTCCAACCTCAGGACGTTAACATATCCCAAAACCACCCAGATAGGGTCCAAGTGCCATTTTCTTGGTGAATATCGGATGAAAGTCTATGTAATTTCTGTATGGCAGCATATACATTTCTTTAAAGGCAACAAGCCTCATGGCCTGGAGCTCAGCAGTGATATTTGTCAGTATACCAGCTGCTGTATTAATAACCCCTTCAACAACCCTTGTTAACCAAAAAATGTTAAGGCTATTATACATGGGGCCCTAAAAGGGTACTATCCCTTCATAGCATCCTCAAACTGTTGCAAGGTTGTATCTGCTTGATCTATATCCTTTGTGTCAATAACCCTTCTGACTCTGGGTAGGTGTATACTCCTACGCTTCAATTGGTGATCTTTATAATAATTGGGTGGGGCAACATTCACTGGAGGAAGAAGAAAGGAGAGGGTACACCTGCCAGACCATCCCCTAGGAAGACATACATATGCTTGGGATCCACAGACAAAATAGACGTTGATGGTAAGATCAGATGGGGACTACTGATCGTGCTGAGTGGGTAGGTGAAATTGCATCTACTGTCCCCCACCTCCATTTCTCCCTTCCCTTGAACACAAAAGGCAACTCCTGAACTGACCACAGACATCGGTATTGGTTCGTCCTTAGTGACATTACGGTCTTGAAATTGATTACTCAGAGGTATTAAACTTCTCAAAATCTGCCATTTCCATTTGAAGCCATGTATTGTTTTCCACCTTATCATATTTGCTGATACAGGAGTCTGGGGACAAAGTAACAGAGATATTCTGATCTGCCTTAGGAGTAAACCCATGATGAAAACGTGTATAATCAGCCACAGTGGGAAAATCAGCAAACGTCATAACCTGAATGGACTGGTGAAAATGGTAGTGCACCATGACAAACAGTTCAAACCATCCCTCACAACCTATAGGTAGAACAAAGGCATGGGCAATTAATTATCGCTTTTATGAGTAACTGAGGGGAGCAGGCCACAGACCTAGCAATTTGTTGTGTTAGACACATCATGAGCTTGTTGCAAAATTTGTATAAAAACATTATCAGTGTAAGTGTTTTGGTGTTCCCTTTACGAGGAGCCAAAGTAACAAACATGTGTTCAGGGGGAAAAGGTGTTGTCCCAATCAAAAAGCGTACAGGATACTTTTCCTCCAAGAACCAAGATATCCCCAATACAAATATCAATGCAATTGCAATTATGGACGCAAGAACTATTTTACTTTTTGTGGACCAACCACCCTCGAGGCATGGAGGAGCAAACAGCTGTTCTTCTTTAGAAATGGGCCGACCAAACAGATCCATTGTGGAAGTAGGGAAAAAAGAATACAATAAAACTGATGGCAAAGACAAGAGTTCCCAGTGTACGTTAGAGCCTCACTGGTAGACTCCTATTATTCATCAACGTTTGAGATTTTGAGCACCCGTGGTGGAGCTGTTCAATCGTAGCTCTTGAAGAAATCCCACTTAGCACAGGATAATGTACCCCTCTCCGGGAGAGCATGTTCGATCTATCCTGACCAATGACTGAACAATGCACCAATCTCGCCTCTCCCTAAACTACTGTTGGTACTATAAGCAAAGTACACCCTGACTTGCGCAGTCCATCCCATATAATCTGACTTCTCCTTTGCTGCACTGTTCCTCCGTCGGGGGTGCAAATTGTACCTGGCTACTCCAGGCACAGAGAGGTCAGTAAAAAGGGGCTCGGACACAGAGGGGCCAGTGGAAAAGGGCTCTTGAATAGCCTTTATTTCCGGAGTCACTGCTGCATTTAGTACCTCATTATTCTCGGCCTCTGTTTGGGTCCATGTGAGCTTGGCATCCAAAAAGGGGACAAATCAAGGGACTTGCTCCCACTCCGAGTCCCCAATTAGTTCCTTGACCCACTGATCATAGGGCAATGGCCCATGAGTGGGCATACATGTAATATATTTCAAATGTGATCTTGTATGTGCTACTCCAGGTGACACTGTCATTATCCTCTACTGTTTACAGTGCCCTGCTTGCTCCTTTTCTTGCCTGAAAACACCCCTTTCACTCTTTTCTACTTTCTTTCTCTCCTAGTACGGTACAGGATTGTGCCACTCTACTGTTGTAGAAATATATTATGATTATATCTGACACTTGTTGATAAATAAATTCCTTGTCTTGCTGGGCAAGGAGACTTAAGCGTATAGTAGCCTATTGTGTTCTATACTGTAGTGTTATGATTCTAAATATGCTAGGAACCCTTGTTTCCATAACTTATCTCTTCTACCGTGTGCAGTGTTGTGATTGTGTATGCAGCAGTTGTAGTGCCATCTGGTAACTTAAAACAAGAGCCATCAACATATAGTTCCCCTTGGGGATCAGATAAGGGAATATCAGTCAAGTCTACCCATCCTTTCGTCTCTTCCTGCGTCCGTAAGATACAATCATATATGTAAATTTCCTCATTCTCAGAAGGGAAGGGTAGTAATGTGGCTGGGTTCAGAGTGGCACATCTTTTAATCATGACATATGGTGCAAAGAGAGTTAGCTCCTAACCGGTCAGAAGTGCACTGCTGGGGTGCTACTTCTTGGTCTTATTCAAAAGAGTATCCTCAGCATGGGGCATTTTGACTGTTAGGTCAGTATCAAGTATGAGCCCAGTCAATTGCCTTATGGAGACATCCACAGCCGTGACCACTCTTAAACAGCTCGGGAGGGCTCTTCCGACAGGTTCAAGAAGAGCAGAAAAATAAGCACACAGTTGTTGTTTACCTCTAAAGGCCTGTGTCAAAACAGAAAGCGCACAACCAGCCATCTCGTGTTTGTACAGCACGATCTTCTTTCCATTGTCAGATGTGCCAAGCGCAGGAGCAGAGCAAAGCGCAACTTTTAATTGCTTTAAAGACTGCTAATATTCAGGCGTCCAAGGCAAGGGTTCATGCACATCTTTAGTGGTTAGTGCTAGCAGGGGTTTTGTTAATAAGGAGTAGTTAGGGATCCATTGGCGACAGTAGGAAGTAATGCCAATAAAAGTGCGCACATCCCTTTGAGTTTGAGGGAAAGCCATTTTAACAATGGTACTGATGCGCTCTGGGGTCAATCTCCTGCCCTCCTTCGACAATAGGTGACCTAACTTGTTGGGTCATGTCAACAATATTGAAATTTGGGAAGGGACACTTTATGTCTGTGGTGCGCCAAATGCAATAACAATTTAACCGTGCTGTCTTTGCAACCCTTTTCAGTATCAGAAGCAATGAGAAGGTTGTCTGCATATTGGGGTAATACATTACCTATAAGAAATGCAAGTGAGTCCGATTGTGCTTTTAAAGCTTGACTATAGATACTAGGGTTCTCAGTATAGCCCTGAGGAGCTCAACAGAATCTAAAGCTTCTGCCACCTAGTGTAAAACTGAACAAGTACCTTCTGTCTGGACGGATCTGAATGCTGAAGAATGCATTTTTTAGATCAATGTGTCAGGAATGTAGGTAGCAGACTAGCTCTTAGGCAGAATAAACACTCACCAAAATGTTCGCACACCCTTACTCTCTATGGCAGACTGCGAAGAGCCATTTCTTTGACTCTAATTTGCCTGTTGTTAAAGTTTGTGGATATTTGTGGATATTTGTGGATATTTGTGGCGGTATTTCTAAAGCGCAACGTTCGCTCCGGAGGGAGCATCTTGCACTGAAGATCCTGGGTGGCCAGACCTAAAAAGGTGAAGGGGGAGTTAGATGGCTGCCTTGGAGAGGTCATCAGAGAGGCTAAAAATCCAAGTCTTTAGGAGCTTTCTGAAAGGTTTTTCGATAGTCTGTTGTCTAAGTTTTTTCGGCAAGGTATTCCATGCTTTAGTGGCCAGGAAACTTAAGGTTTTGCCACCCTTAGTTTTCAGGTTGTACTTAGCGGGGAGGATGAGGTTGTCCTGTGACGAGCGGAGGAATCGATTGGGGGTGTAATGGGGGAAACGTTTGGAAAGGTATTTAGGACCAGTTTTGTTGAAAGCTCGAAAGGCGACAATCAAAATTTTAAAAAGAATTCTTTTGTGAAGGGGCAACCAGTGTAATGAACGTAGGGCTGAAGAGATGGATGATCTGCGAGGCAGTTTGAGGACCAGCCGAGCAGCTGTGTGAAGTACACTTTGAAGTTTTAGCAGAGTGCTCTTTTTTGTACCGGCAAGAAGGCCATTGCAGTAGTCCAAGCGTGAAAGTATAAGAGCCACTGTCACGGTTTTCCGGGCGTCAAGTGGAAGGAAGTCGAAGAACTTTCTTAATGATTTTATTAATCCGAAACATTTCCCTGCAACAGTTCTGGCATGTTGGTCGAAGGAGAGATCTGAATCGAATATGACGCCTAGGTTCCTGGCCGTTGAAACTGTCTGGGGGGGAGCGACTGAGTCATCCAGCCACCATAGGGATGGGCAGAAGGAGGTGTTTTTCCCAATCGGGAGGATCTCCGTTTTGCCAGAGTTGCATCTCAGATGGTTGGAGTCCATCCAACGGAAGACCTCAGTTAGGCAGTTCTTAAGGTTAAGTTCCGCTGCAGTAGAATTGTTCTCTAAGGGCACGATGAGTTGTGTATCATCGGCATACGAGGTGACAGGTATGCCGAATGATTCGATCAGTGACAGAAGTGGGATGAGGTAGACATTGAAAAGGAGGGGGCTCAAGATGGACCCTTGCGGTACACCTGAGGAGACCGCCTTCTCTTTGGAATGGAAGGGGCCAAGAGCGACAGTTTGTGATCGGTCGGTGAGAAAGGATTTTATCCAGGATAGTGCGGAGTCTGAGATCCCTATGTCCATCAGTCTGCTGATTAGGATGGAGTGGGAGATAGTATCAAACGCCGCAGTTAAGTCGAAGAGAATGAGAATTGAATTTTTCCGCTGATCTTGTAGGAATTTAATTGTATCGGATAGTTCTATTAATGCTGTTTCGGTCGAGTGTTTAGGACGGAATCCCGATTGTTGGGGATGGAGTATGTTGTTTGCTTCCAGATAGGGTTTAAGTTCTCTATAAACTAGTTGCTCCGTTATTTTACCCAGGGCCGGGAGTAACGAGATCGGGCGAAGATTGGTCAGGTCTGACGGGGATTTGTTGGCCTTTTTCATAAGGGGTTTGACAATTCCCTTCTTCCATCTGCTGGGGACAGATCCTGTGCGGAGCGACGAGTTGACTATGTCGTTGATAGTTGGATTCACCACATCGATTAATTAGTGAAGAATTTTAGGGGGGCAAGGGTCAGACGGGCAGCCAGATTTGCAGGCCAAGATGACTTCTCTGGTTTGTGCCAAAGTAACCGGAGAGAAACTACTCAGTTTTCCGACCTGCAAGACCGGGGGGGGGGGGGGGGGGGGGTGAAACTGAAGAGGTATCCGGGGGGGGGGGGAAGTTCCTTTGAATGGATACAATTTTGTCTTCGAAGTAGTCGGAGATTTTGTCGCATAAATCCTGTGAAGGGGGTATTTCTGGTTGAAGTGCTTTGGGCTGGGTGAACGATTTAACTATAGCAAACAACGTCTTTTGTTTTTGATTCGATTCTTTAATGGCGTTAACGTAAAAAGTTTTTTTTAACTGATTTAATTTTAGAGAGATAAGTTTTCCTTGTTTGAATATAGGAAAGGCGGTTGTCATAGTCGTATGTCTTGCGCCATCTTCGTTCTGCCTTCTTACATAAAAGATGAGCGGTAGCAAGATCCGGAGTGAACCAGGGGGCATTGATTTTGGGTTTTTTAAGAGAGTTACGGGGACGTTTGGGGGGGGGTTCTAGATATCATTTCCTGTGAGATCCAGTTATGGAAAAGGTCTGCGTCAAGTTCGACGTTCCCAGACAGGATGGGGGATTGGGATTGAAGGAGGGGTTTGAGAGTAATACTTTCTTGAACCTTTTTCCAGTTGACGGAGTTGGTAAGGTGAAGATTAGTTTTATTGCAGGAGGAAGTACGTACATTTTTAATATGAAATGGGATCAGGCTATGATCAGTCCAGATTTGGGGGTGAGGGGGCAGAGTGGTTAGGGAGGGGAGGTTCGTGCATACACCATCTAGGGTATGTCCCAGCAGATGCGTAGGTAGAGTGACGTGTTGCTGGATGTTAAACATTTCGAGGGTTTGGGAGAAGTTGATGGTTTGTGCATAGGATTTGGACTCGAGATGTATATTGAAGTCTCCGAGTAAGGTGAAATGTGGGTATCTGAGTAGGAAGTGTCCCAGAGAGTCACACAGTGAGTCAAGGAATTCGGTGGCATTGCCGGGTGGGCGGTAGATGAGACCGCCTGAGAAGGAGGTGTGATCATTCAATTTAATTGAGAAACCTAGGCCTTCTGTATTTTTTAAGGGTTCTAGATTGAAGGTATGGCAAGGGAAGGTGTTCTTGAGTATAATAGCGACACCTCCACCTCTGCCTTTCACTCTGTCTTGTCTGAAGAATGAAAAGCCCTGAGGTAAAGAGACGGCAATATCCGGGTTGCTGTCCTCAGTTAGCCATGTTTCAGTTATCATTAGGCAATCAAGATCAGAGTCACAGATGAGATCACATATATCTTGATTATGCTTGCACATGGAGCGTGCGTTGATCAGACCTCCTTTAAAGGGAGGTCGGGGGGATTTGGGAGGTGATAGGGTAGCAGATAAGTTGAGTGGAAGTTTGATAGTAGTCTCAAAGTTACTCTCCGGCGCGGTGCCGCGGAATTCCAAGATGGCCGCTGCCACAGTAAAGCGGAGGTTTGCGGTCTAGATTACCTTTCGCGAGCGATCACAGCTGTCAAGGCAATCGCTTGCAAATTAAACTACTGACTTCAATGAAATTCTTGAAGGGATTGGAAGTGTTCTTTCCCGCGCTTCCTTTTCAGAAGAAGATTCAGCATTTTGGCAGTTTGTTGGCGAATTCGAACGGAAGCTAAGTAACCAGCGAAGTTAGTACTCGAAGAGAATTGTGATTATGAAATGCCGAAATTTTTAGTGTGAGCTGATGTAGTGTGTTAGGAGTTCAAAAGAGACATTACAGTTTAGTGTTCAGGATATCAGAAAAAGACTTTGAGTGAACAAACTCTGGAAGCCTTACTTTCTTAGTGAAAGGTTTAATATAGTAATTTGACAAGCACAAGTTAGCTATATAACAAGATAGCGCAATCCTTACCTATCGAGTCAGAAAGATACAAGACCAAGTCAATAAAAAGAAGCGAATAAAAGTATAGTAGATGGAATTATATATATATTTAATTATACTTACCAATGTTAGGTCTTGTCAGCAAATTCAATACAAACAAGAGAGAAAACATATCAATTCAATCATCATTCCAGCAACATAAAGACAGAAATAATATAAATTCAAGTGGATAAATTCAACACAAGGATTGGGTGTGGCAAGGTAACACAGATACTTAGAGGGTTGGGAATTACAAGGCTCTAGGAAGTTTAATATATATAATTACCTTTGTTTGTGCTTTCAGAGACAATATCCTACATAGACACCAAATCCAGCTTAGTCAGATCAAGAGATAAAGATCTACTAAATCAAGAGAGCAGCAATAGACTGTGTATAGCCAGGTAAAAGTTTGTAGAAGTGGTAGATTAGTGGGCTAAGACAGGAGTAGTGTTATATATATGTATAATTATCTGTTACAGGGTTCAGCATCAGACCAAGCAAAGCTGATGGAAGAACTGGAAGCAGTGCAGTCTCTCTTTCTCATTCCGACTCCCCTTTCCCCCTATTTCTTATCTGTGATTGTCAGGAATTAGCATCTGCTCCTGTGGAGCTACAGTTTGGGAAGGTACCTGACAGATTGAAGTGCCCTCACAAACTTCCACCTGAGCAAGATGGCAGAAGGGTTTGATGTTAAGGCTCTGGCTTTGGTTTTAGATGGTATACAAAAGCAATTGGGAGATACAGTGGAAGAGAATAAATCTCTTAGAGAATAAGTAAGGAAGTCTCGTCAGGAGGCATTATTTTTGCGACAAAGGTTCGAAGAATTCTCACTAGGTAACCCCACAGAGATCAAGGAGAGTAAGACACAGTCCTTTTCACCGGCCCCGTCAGCCACAGAATTGACTACACAGGTCATACATGCAATCTCCCCCACTATCCCTTTGGCCGCCCAGAACGATTTAGTGGGGACCCACATAAGGCTTAGATATTCATAGCCCAGTGTTCATTACATTTCTTGGTAGGCCCATAATATTCAAGGAAGATCAGCCTAAGGTGGCCTTCATATTGTCTTACCTGACCGGCGATGCAGAGGCTTGGTCAATGCCTATGGTGAATAACAATGACTCCGTATTGTATGATTTTGAGGCCTTCAAGAAAGAATTTCTTCGTATCTTTGATAGACGTACAATATCTCAAACTACAGATAACAAACTTTTATATCTAAAGCAAGGGAATCGTGAACTGGTGGCATACTTGGCTCAATTTAATAAAATAATTGTCGAGACCAATTGGCCTGAAGCCAAAAGAGCTGCAATATTTTATAGAGGCTTGAAGGATGAACTAAAGGATGGATTGGCGCAAATTCCGAAACGACCAACTGAAGTTTCTGAATTAATTGACCTGGTATTGCAGATCGACCAACGCCAATGTGAAAGAAAGAATGAGAGGCGTAAAGATTTGAAATTTATCCCTCCAAGATTCGACAGGATGAAGTCTGATATTTCCAAACCAAAAGACGGTGCAAATGAGGAAGAACCTATGCAAATTGGGTCTGTTCGGGGACCTTTAACGAAAGAAGAAAGAGAGAAAAGAAGAGTGGGCAAGCTCTGCATATTGTGGAAATCCAGGGCATTTTGTCAAGGATTGTCCAAAGAGGCCCAAAGCTAACCCATGGGTAAAAGACAGGCTCCACCGGTAGGAGGAGTTGCTCTGGTGGAAGCTGTTGATAAGTCAACTCCGGATCTTCAATTTATTGCTAACAAGTTGCAGTCCTCTGCCCCGCATCTGGCAATTTCCGCTCAGATCAAATTTGGAAATTCAGAGTTCGATAAGATGTCGGTTATGATTGATTCTAGGGCAACTGGGAACTTTTGTGATATTCGATTTGCCCAATCCCTGAAGATTACATTTTTGAAGAAGGACAAACCAGAATCCGTTCGGGCTGTGGACGGTACCAACCTGTCGTCCGGTCCCATAGTATTTGATACTGAAGACATTTTCCTGAGAGGTCCAGGCAGTCATCTTAGCACCTTACAATTCCGTCTTATTGACACACCACAGTTTCAACTCATTTTGGGGTAACTTTGGTTGACTGAACACAAGCCAGAGATAGATTGGGCACAGAGATCCGTTGACATGAGTTCAGATTACTGTATTCAACACTGCTTTGGAAATGAATGCAAGAAACAGGCTACATCCCCTTCTTCAAGTTTGGCTAGTATTACTCAGTCTATTTGTACAGTGGCCACTCCCAGTATTCCACCTGAATATCAAGATTTGGTCTCAGTTTTTGACGAGCAAGAAGCTAAGAAACTACCGCCGCATCGAGAGTATGATTGTCGAATTGAATTAAAACCTGAAGCCTCGTTGCCTTGCAGCAGAATTTATGCTCTTTCTGAAGCCGAAAATCAACACTTGAAAGAGTATGTGGAACAATATTTAGATAGCGGGTTTATCCCCCCTTCTCAATCTCCAGTGTCATCTCCTCTCTTTTTCATTCCAAAGATGGATGGCAAACTGAGAATATGTATAGATTATCGAACTTTAAATTTAGTCAGCAAGAAAAATCGATTTCGGAACTGCTTGATCAAGTAAAAGAGGCTAAGGTGTATACTAAGCTGGATTTGCGCGGAGCCTATTATCTGGTATGCATAGCCGAAGGAGATGAATGGAAGACTGTTTTCCGAACCCAGCTGGGTTTATTTGAATATCAAGTGATGCCTTTTGGATTGTGTAACGCTCCGGCGGCCTTCCAGCACTTTGTGAATGATGTGTTGAGGAAGTTTTTAGATCGCTTCATCGTTGTGTACATCGACAACATCCTCATTTTTTCGACTAATATGAAGGACCACGTCCAACATGTACGTGCAATCTTGAGCAGATTCAACTATTTGTAAAGTTGGAAAAATGTGTGTTTCATACTAATCAAGTGGAGTTCTTGGGGTTTGTTTTGTCCTCCAACGGAGTTTCAATGGATCCATCCAAAGTAACGGCAATAACGAATTGGCCTTCTCCACAAAGTGTGAAAGAAGTACAGAGTTTCATTGGTTTCGCCAATTTTTACAGGCGATTCATTCCTCATTTTTCTGAAAAGTTTGTCCCTTGACTCGCTTGCTAAAGAAGGGAATCAAATTTGAATGGAATGAAGATACTGATAGGGTGTCAAGACCTTACCTTAAGTGCCAGGATCTCCACAGGAGCAGATGAAAGGTCCCAATTCCCCTACACGGTTGCCCGACAGAATATTCTGACGAGGCACCCACGAGGGGGAAAGGGGAAGTGGAAGAAAAAGAGAGACTGCCTGCGTTCGTCAGGTGTTGCTATCTTCACCTCTGGATGATTACTTCTCGACTATTCTACGTTCTTCATCTCTGTTAGAAGATTCCACCGAACCTGCAGATTGGGAAAGAAAAGAACTCGGGTCTTCAGACTCCCTATTCTCTCTTCTATGCTTTACCTATCTCAACAACTGATAGCTACCTGATAAATCTACAGGGTGCGCCTCTCTCTCGGAATGTGAAGAGAAGTGGATGAAGTTTCTTCACTGTGGTTTTTAGGAATATCTACACAGGGAAAAAATTAGCAACACAGTTTATTATCACTGACCATTCCCTAGGAACCCTCTCACTATGGACTTCTGAAACCCTCCTTTACCTTGCCTACTCTAGTAGACTCTTTAGAAATCTCGGAAATGAATAGTTCTCTAGTTGGAGACAGCTAACTAGACTTCTTCTGTGACCACTCTCGATATCACATTTCTCAATTAGTTCAACTGTTTCTGCTGTTGTTTTCTTTGTTACAACGGAAAAACGTTCCTCATTCTTTGACAAAAGTTCTCTGGTTCTCTTCATCAAGATACAACAATAGGTTTCAAATAGTTTTCACTTATCTCTGGAGTTCACTCGACACCTTCAAGAATCCTGACGAGAAGATTTTCTCTCAGGAAGAAACGAATAATTCCAAAAAGTGAAATAGGGAAAAAATGAGTACTTAGTGTGCACACCCTTCCGTGACAAGCGGGTAAGGACTGAGGGCTTGGGGGGAAGGTTGGGGCAAGATTCTCTGAATGGGACTGACACAATTGAAGTAAGCTGTTTTCCGGCAAATTCTTCAGTTGAAGTGCGCAGTTCACAGGGCGCTCGCGCTGCAGATTAACTTGGTCTCGCGCCGCTCTTCGGTAGACTAGAACGCTTACTCTTGTTTCGATTACAGCCGCCATCTTGAGAAGCGCTCACGCCAGAGCATGCGATCAAGAACAACAGTCTACTGAACAGCAGCCACAGATGAGGACCAAATCTTCGCAGCTTAACTTGCCAACCCAATTTACCCCTTCTCTGACCAGTAGGAGCCTGAGTGCTTGCAATCGAGTTCCTGACATAGGGCTTTTGTGGATCTTACGAAGATTTTTGTGCCAGCTCCAATTTTGCAACATCCCAATTCTCAGGAACCCTTTTATGTGGAAGCTGATGCATCAAATTTGGCCATTTAAGGAATTTTGTTGCAAAGACACAAGGTTACTGGGCAGTTGCATCATGTACCTTACAGATCAAGAAAGTTAACTGCGGCAGAAATAAATTATTCCATTGCGGACAAGGAGTTGCTTGCAGTTAAAGATGCTTTTCAAGAATGGCGCCATTATTTGTTGGGAGCCAAACATGTGGTGACGGTTTTTACGGATCATCGAAATCTGCAATTTTTAAAATCTGCCCGAACTCTCACCCCTCGACAATTGAGATGGTCTTTGTTTTTTGCTGACTATAATTTTGTATTGACTTACCGTCCTGGTTCAGCAAATGGAAAGACCGATGCCTTATCTCGTCTCCATTCGGAGGAGGAAGAAGTGAAAAAGAAGGAGGAGCTGATAATTCCTTCGGAGAAAATAATTGGAGTCATCTGGTATCCAGAATTTGAGGACAAGTTAAGGAATTCACTTTCGCAGGAAGAGTTGAGTAATTGGGTAAATGAAGGAACTGGAAGGAAGATCAAGGATGGAAAACCCCTATTATTTGGACTATCTATTTGTGTCTAATGAGGAGCTTTAGTGGGAAGTTATTCGACATTGTCATGATGACTTGTTAGCTGGTCACAAGGGAGTCAAGAAGACCTTGGAATTAATTCAGCGTGAATTTTGGTGGCCTGGCATGGAGACTCAGGTAAGACAATATGTGGCATCCTGTGAACAATGTATAAAGGGGAAATCTTCTCGAATGGCCCCACAAGGGTTATTGCAACCTCTGCCACCGGCCCCTTATCCATGGCATACCATTTCCATGGATTTCATTGTGGAACTTCCCTCTTGTCAAGGTTACTCTACGGTTTGGGTGGTAGTTGATCATTTCACCAAGATGAGTCACTTTATTCCATTGAAATCCATTCCAAACGCCACTCAGTTATCTTCTTTAATCACACAACATGTAGTTAGAGCACATGGGATAGTCAAAGTGGTTATTTCTGACAGGTGCCCTCAGTTTGTTTCTCATTTTTGGAGGGCTTTTCTTAAAAGACTAAAGATTGATTCCCGCCTGTCTACCAGTTTTCACCCTGAGACTTAAGGACAGACAGAAAGATTGAATCAAGAACTGGAACAGTATTTGCGTCTGTTCTTAATGGATCATGACGCAGAATGGCCGAGTTTAATTTGGACTGCAGAATTTGCTGACAACAATGCAACACATTCATCCACTGGGTTTTCTCCCTTTTATTTAAATTCTGGAAGACATCCCAACATTATTATGGGAAAACATGAAAGTGATGTCCCCGCGGTTGAAGAGGTGGTACAGGAGTTACAAAGGGCGTACAAGGTAGCGACAGACAACTTGATTAAAGCAAAGAGTTCCTATAAGAAACAAGCTGATAAAAAGAGACGTGTTAGTCCCCTGAATGTACCTGGAGATAAGGTGTGGATTTCGACTCGAAATATGCGCCCAAAAGGAAATTGAAAATTTCAGCCTCAATTTGTAGGTTCATTCCTTGTGGAAACAATGGTGAATCCAGTGAGTGTTCAGATTAAACTCCCACCTAGATTAAGACTGCATCCAGCTTTTCATGTTTCACTGTTGAAGAAAAATCCTCCGGGTTTGAGAACTAAAAGCCCCCCTGCTTCTGTTCAGATTCAATCTGAGGAAGAATTTAAGGTGAAGAGAATTTTGGATTCCAAACTTGTGAGGGGAAAGTTGTTCTACTTGATTGACTGGAAGGGGTATGGCCCAGAAGAGAGAACTTGGGAACTAGTGGATAATTTGCACGCCCCTAGATTGTTAAAGGAGTACCACAGAACTCATCCTAATAGACCTAAAAGGGGAGAGAAGGGGGCCTTGGTGGGAGGTACTGTCAGGATCGTAGGTAGCAGACTAGCTCTTAGGCAGAATAAACACTCACCGAAATCTTCGCACACCCTTACTCTCTATGGCAGACTGCAAAGAGTCATTTCTTTAACTCTAATTTGCCTGTTGTTAAAGTTACTCTCCGGCGCTGTGCAGCGGAATTCCAAGATGGCTGCCACCACAGTAAAGCGGAGGTTTGAGGTCTAGTTTATCTTTCGCGAGCGATCACAGCTGTCAAGGCAATCGCTCGCGAATTAAACTACGCACTTCAACGAAATTCTTGAAGAGATTGGAAGCGTTCTTTGTTGCGCTTCCTTGTTAGAAGGAGATTCAGCATTTTGGCAGTTTGTTGGCGAATTCGATGGAAGCTAAGTAACCAACGAAAATAGTACTCGAAGAGAATTGTGGTTATCGAACTTAATTCTTGAGAATGAAAAGACGACATTTTTTGTTTGAGCTGATGTAGTGTGTTAGGAGTTTAAAGAGACATTACAGTTTAGTGTTCAGGATATCAGAAAAAGACTTTGAGTGAACAAACTCTGGAAGCCTTACTTTCTTAGTGAAAGGTTTAATAAAGTAATTTGACAAGCACAAGTTAGCTACATAACAAGATAGCGCAATCCTTACCTATGGAGTCAGAAAGATACAAGACCAAGACAATAAAAAGCAGCAAATAAAAGTATAGTAGGTGGCATTATATATATATATATATAATTATACTTACCAACGTTAGGTCTTGTCAGCAAATTCTGTACAAACAAGAGAGAAAAGATATCAATTCAATCATCATTCCAGCAACATAGAGACAGAAATAATACAAATTCAAGTGGATAAATTCAACACAAGGATTTGGTGTGGCAAGGTAACACAAATACTTAGAGGGTTGGGAATTACAAGGTGACAGGAAGTTTAATATATATAATTACCTTTGTTTGTGCTTTCAGAGACAATATCCTACATAGACCCAAATCCAATTTAGTCAGATCAAGAGATAAAGATCTACTAAATCAAGCGTGCAGCAATGCACTGTGTATAGCCAGGTAAAAGTTCGTAGAAGTGGGAGATTAGTGGGCTAAGAGAGGAGCAGTGTTATATATGTATGTATAATTATCTGTTACAGTGGTCAGCATCAGACCAAGCAAAGCTGACGGAAGAACTGGAAGCAGTGCAGTCGCTCTTTCTCATTCCAACTCCCCTTTCCCCCTCTTTCATATCTGTGAGCATAAAAAAATTGCAGTTAGGGAAGTAGTGAATTGAGGAATTAGCATCTGCTCTTGTGGAAGCTACAGTTTGGGAAGGTACCTGACACAATGACAGAAAAGAATTTAGCAGTAGAAGGAATTATTGTCAAAAGGATGGTAATGTCAGGTACCACCAGGAACTGAGGAACTACTATTTTATTAATTTCATGCAAGTCAATCACAAAACGATAAACATCTGGATGATCATCAGAGGTGCCCTCTTAAGAATAGGAAGAATAGGGCTTTCACATAGTAGTCTCTTTAACAACTCCTGACTTAATCTGGTCCTGCATAATTTGCAGCAAGGCTCAATCCCCTGCTTGAGGTATTTTGCATTGAGGAATATGAAGCAAAATGGCATTGTCTTTAACCCCTTAAGTTCTGCGCACGTTCACCGGCCGACTGCACCACTACCTCCGTAGTGCTGCCGTCGGCCGTTGAACGTTCGAACTGCACCTGCGCAATGGAACGTCCAGCACTGGAGCTGGACGTTCCATAGCAGTTATGAGGTTAACTATGATTGAAATGGGGGATATTTGCAATAGTACTACGTACGTGTCACCCATTGCCCGCAAAGTGTGCGGCACATCCTTAAATTCAACAGGGAGGTTCGCATCTTTGGACAGACACTGTTTAGCGCTGACCACATTCAGGCCCATTGTCATGTAAACATCTTCCTGGTAGGAATAAAGGGTAGCATGCAACTTCTTTTATAAATCTAAACCCATCAGATTTTCCACACAATTAGACGTCGACAAAAATGGCGAATCCACCGTAAAAGGATCTATATTATTATTGCCGCTCGCTTAGAGGTTTCTTTGTCCAGCAACTATCGCCCTTCGCTACAGGAGTAGCTTCTAAGACTGCTGACTGTCCCTGAGTCCAGAGTGAGCAGAGGACCAACTCCGTGGCCGCAGAGGAGGTGAGAGGCGCGGCCCCCGGGACTGCGAGGACCAGCATTCACCACCAGCAGCTGGGTCCTCTTCCCGCGTGAGCCGCGCCCCTCCCAGAGCCACACCTCCAGCTGATTGCTTATTACCTCTCGCGGCCCCCGCTTCGCGGGAGCCGCTCGCTTAGAGGTTTCTTTGTCCAGCAACTATCGCCCTTCGCTACAGGAGTAGCTTCTAAGACTGCTGACTGTCCCTGAGTCCAGAGTGAGCAGAGGGCCAACTCCGTGGCCGCAGAGGAGGTGAGAGGCGAGGCCCCCGGGACTGCGAGGACCAGCATTCACCACCAGCAGCTGGGTCCTCTTCCCGCGTGAGCCGCGCCCCCTCCCAGAGCCACACCTCTCCTCTTCTAACTGGATTTAAGCAAGCCCAGCAACGCGCAATGCGGGACGCGCGCGGGCCGTAGCCCGGGGCGAAGCCCGGGCCAAGGGCGGGCCCGTTGTTGCCCGTTAGTGCCCGATAGAGACCGGACCGGGCCATTCCCCTTGGCTCTTAACCCCAGTTCGTCCACCTTTTTGCACTTAGGATCTCCTCTATGTCCACCATGCCTGGAAGAACCAGAAGTAAAACCAAAAATGCGCAGGCTGTAGCCCAAATCACCGGCCCAATAGATCAATTCATCTCAAGGACCACCGAGGTAACTGATCATAGCATATCTCTTCTGGAGCGCAGAGTGTCACTTGACCTTATGAACGCTAAACGTTTGTCTCTGGATCTCATGAAAGCCAAACGATCGTCTCTGGGTTCTCTAGCATCTGCAGCTTCCCCCATCCAGCAAACCTGATCTACCTGCTCCCCGGCCCTACCTGTGACTATTGCCGATATTAATACAGTGCCATGTTTAGTTGATTTATCTGTAACACAATCAGACTCAGAATCACTATTATCTGATGGTCTAGAGGCCACCCCGGACCTAGAAGCCTGCCAAAGTCTAGAAACAACTACAGATAAACACCTTCGAGGTGTAAGGGAAGGAGCTATCCCCAATTAAGGTAACCCCCACCCATCTGAAAATATAGTAGCTCCTGTTCATTTCATGGGACCTGAGAGGGAACCTGGGAGGGATCGACCCAAACAGTTAACACAACCCGGACAATCAATGACAATTACCTCAGGAGAAAACAATTTTTTACCACCTCTTATTTTTATTGAGGACACAGATAACCCCTGTAAAACATGCAAAACTACATCGCAATTATTAACCTTAATCAAAGACCTTCTTTCACAGCAGCTCAAACCCATACAAATTAGTATAAGAAACCTGGAAGCCCAACTAGCAATTCTATCACGAACACATCCCAGCACAAACAATCGACAATTACCTAAGCAAGGGACACAAAACGTTACTCATCCCCCAAAAGTATCCTATCAACAACAATCAGTGGTAGCAACCAAACAACCTTCCCCGACTATCCCACCCTCCCAAAAACCAAAACCCAGTCCTCAAATACAAAACCAGCAAGCTTTAACGCCTAGTGTACAAAAGACCAAAACCACTATGGAGTTCCCCCAACACGCGCCTACTATAGGCCCGGAAAAAACAGGAAAAACTGGGAAACCAGCAGTTAACGCAACCATAAACCATCTGACAAACAAACCGGCACCTACATCCCCTAAACCCTAAACCAATAGTTACACAACCTCCGTTGTCATCTAAAAAGACATTAAGATTTAGGCGCCCAGTGCACCTCCCACTAGAGGCAACCCCATATACAATCATTCTCACAGGCGTACCTGAATTAACGGAAGGCATGACAGAAACTGCTTGGTCGCTTAAGAACAAGGTTATGCAGTGGCTAAGCATAAACAGACCACTAGAACCATATCTCTCTGGAGGGATTTCCACTGTCCGCAGAGTAATATGGATAGGGGATGAACCCAAGTCGATCCACAGAGACTGCATTATAGTAACCTGCAGGGATCCATCTACCGTGAACCACATCTGTTCATGGCCCTCATTGGAGAAGAAATGCGGAATAGATGTCCAACATCTTTCTTTCTTCTATCCACCATTGAACACACACCAATATACTTCCATTCCGAATTGGCAGCATCCTCAAGAAGACCAATGGAAACAGGTGGGATATAGCTACGGTCACGGAAATAGAAATAGAACTAGAGAATGGCACAAGCAGCCTTGGCAAGGTAGACCCTATCATCTACTGGAGGGCTGGCAGGGTATTCCAACAAGAAACTGTTACGACTGTCTTGAGATGGTCGATTGACCGTTAAGATCCCAAAAACTCAAGAGTAAGAATGCCCAAGCCCACATTATGCCTTCTCCATCGAACCCCAGACCGCAGTTATCACCACCCAAACCCGGAAGCCAAGCACAACAAATTTTCCCTACTATTATCAACTCCCAGCTCGAGACTACTGCAGATCCTCACCCTACTTTTCCTAACGAAATGACAACTAAAATTTTGGTCATCCCTATGGACAGTATAGATCTAACCTCTCATCAATCAAGTGATTTGAGAGACGCAACTAACTCTCCTCCGACCCCAATAGAGAGTTTTCCAAGTGAACCCCCTGTCATACACTTACCTCCTGATTCCAATAAATTGAATCTTTCTATAATGTACTGGAATGTAGCAGGATTGCTCTCTAAATTAACGCTAGAATCATGGTCCGAAACAGTAAGGAAACATCAAGTATTATGTTTCCAGGAAACATGGTCCACTATTGCAAATCATTTAACGGGATATAAAAAAAAAATTACACCAGCAGTGCAGGGAGCCTTGGGAAGGCCTAAGGGAGGTCTCGTGATTTATGTCGCTAATACTCTCCCCTTTTTATCTATTAAAATCCTAAAAGAGTCCCCGTCATATCAAATCATCCAAATAAATTTCACTAATGATTCTACTTATATTCTTACCAACTACTATAATAACTTAACAACAACAGACTGTATGACAATCCTAGTGGAGATTGCCACTTTTCTATTATCCCTGTTAAACAATTCTAATTCCAATATAGTACAACTATTATGGGGCGGCGATTTCAATCTTCCACTTTGTTCCACCCACAAGAATGGCAACTGTGGATTGCACAACGAACATGGTACTCCTATGCCCCATTTTGCTCATTCGACCTGTGGAAACAAGTTAAATGAGATTCTATTTTCTTTAGATCTGGACTATGCAAATGAGATAGTAGAGCCACAGAAGGATTTTTCCCCAACTTTTCATGGAAGAGGCTTTTTAACTACCATAGACTATATACTGTCCTCCTATTCACTCAAGGGTCAACTGACCAACTTCAAAACCGGGATAAATGTTACGAGTGATCATTATCCAATTAGTGTAAGAATCATTCCAAAAACGACTAAAGTACATCCTGTAAAAATGAGTCTTTTAAACCAAAACTCACTAACTATGAACAAATTGAATGGCTACACAGTCAAATGGGCCAAGATTGATCCGGAGGAAGTAACAGAGAAAATCCTGGAAAAATCTAAGCCCTGGATACTAGAATGCTTATCTCCAGACACTACACCTCGGTCAATTACCAATAGCTTCAAAAACATCCTGGAAGCAATCAGTAATGAACTCTTTGTCAAGGTAAAGAACATGAAGCCCCCTACCACGAGATGGTTTGACTCAGCTTGCCGAAAAGCCCTCTCAAGTTTAAAAGAAGCCCTACATAGACCCACAAGAAACCATTTGGAAATCTCCAACTTAAGAAAACCTAGCCAGATGGGAACGCAAAAAAGAAATCAAGAAAGACCTGTGGACACAACTCCATGACAGTTCCCAGAGAAAGGATAGCGCCCTATTCTGGCAAGTCCTAAGATCCCCTTTTCTGGCCGATAATGCAAAAGGTCAACATCTGGATGTAGCAGTTACAGAGGATGACTGGGTCATGCATTTCTCTAAAATCTTCGGTCCATCCTCACATAGTGCCACAGAAAAAGGAACAGAACCAAGTGAATCCTATACATCGGAGAACAACATCTATACGATAAATATTCATTTCCATCATAGTGAAGTTGTTAAAGTAATTAAGGCATCAAAATCAGGAAAGGCTCCGGGCCCTCATGGAGTTCCAATGGACCTTTTTCTCCACAACATAGATCTTTGGTCACCGATAATTACTCAGGTCTTGGCAGCAGTAACATCGGATGGACTCTTTCGATCACGGTCCACGTCAATCCTACTGCCTATCTTTAAAAAAGGCGACCGCAACGACCCAGCATGCTACAGACCAATCTCCCTTCTGGACTCCATGGGCAAAATTGCAGGTCGAGTGCTCCTGGACCGCTTACAATCCTGGGCCCGGGAAAATAACATCATGACTGACCTGCAATATGGTTTCCAGAAGGGACCGTGGAACAGGCCCTGAACCTTGCACTCCTGACTGGGAAATATGTCGGTGCCAAAGGAGGTAACATCTTCCTCGTCTATGTCGACCTGAGTGCGGCATTTGACTTTGTCCAACATGGAAAACTCTGGAAAATACTCTGCGATCTTGGAGTGGATCCTCCTTTAATAGCTTTCCTTCGCGAACTATATTCCAATGCTTCTGGGCGAGTTAGATTTGGTACTAACGGTGAGCTGTCCCGCTCATTTCCAATAACAAAAGGAGTAAGACAGGGTTGTGTACTGGCTCCCTTCCTGTTCAACCTTTACACCAATGGACTAGAGCAGGCTATGCTGGAAGGGAGCCAGGATCTACCCCAGATAAACCACCGACCAATACCGACACTGCTACACGCAGATGATTCAGTCATCCTGGCCCGCAAACTAAATCAACTCCAGAAACAAATCAATAAATATAGTAGTTTTATGGACTCACTCGGCCTGAAAATTAACATAAAAAAGACTTTTACTATGCATATTGGCCCCAGGGTTAAAAACCCAAAACCTATAGTGGTGGACAATACAAAATTGGAAAGAACCTCTGTTTACCCCTATCTGGGAATTCTTGTGGATGACGCTCTGAACTGGCGTCAAGCTACGGTTACCAGAAATCTTCTTTTTCGGCGGGCAACATCGGCCCTGATCTGTGCAACACAACCCCTTAAATGTATGCAACCCTACTTGTCGTTTTTTCTGTCAAACCAGGAAAAAATTTTATTAACAAGATTTCGCTTTAATACCTTTTTTCGTTTGGTTTCCTTTCCTGAAACTCACAACTGGTCCCGTTCGCTCATGAACTGTCCATGCGATGGTATATCTCAACAAACAATTCATATTATTTTTTTCTGTAAATATTACAAAATCCCCCGTAAATCTTGGATTCTTCCACTTCTTCGATCTGCTGGTCACAGACAGTGCTACTCTGCATTCTTGTTTTTTGCAATGCCTGAACTCACCGCATGTAGCTAAATTTGTAGCAATGTTTTTAAAGGCCTCCATTACAATTCGTCAAAAACTCACAAACTGAACAGAAGTACTTAAGCAACAAGTTCTCTCTCAAGCACTCTCCAAAAGTTTTTCTTTTTTTGTGTATATGATGAAATGTTTGGTTTGTTTTTTTAACTATGTACTTTTTATGATTATACAAATTGTAATCGAATAAAAGTTATTGAATATAATATGAATATTGCCCGGAGGGAGATTTATAAACTGTGGAAAGATCCAAGGCCCCCACTATATGAGAACTGGCTGAGTGCTTCATTTGGTATGGCCCGCTTGGACCAGGGACATTTGAATGACAATAATATTAACATCTGGTCACTGCTCTTAACATGGGGTAGAGAAATGAGACTGAATGAATGAATGAAATACTTTGTTTATTTAGACCGTGGTTAGACTGGTTCAATGCCCCTTGGTCCATTGATTACACAAAGCTTCAAACAAAGAAGCTGGCCTGGCTAGGCCTAAAGCCAATGCAGTTGCAGAAGTCTGAGGTGCCCAGGTTGGAAGGATGGCTTTTTGCTTGTTTTGCCGACGCTCTATGGTGAGATGAGGACAAAAAAAAAGGACCGATAGTCAGTGTAAGAGGTTTGGAAATGGGGCTCACAACGGTACACCAGAAAATCCTACAGAAACATTATTGAGGCTAGACAGAGCTGCCCCGAGGACCAATGAACGACAGATAGGGCTATTCATTGCACCTGTATCCACCAAAATTCCTTAGCCAAGCCATGCAAATCCACAGTAACGTAAGGACAGTGCTGATCTACAGGTATCTGAACTGGTCCCTCACTCTGCCCCTGGCTGCCCTAGCTGTGAGACTTTCCTGTCACCTCGTCTATGTCATAGTCATCACGATAATACGGTCCGCCCCTATTGTCATTGAAGTAGTTACTATCATGATGAACCTGTGGGGCTGTGCAATGCTGAGCTCTGTCCTATCCTCCAGTTACATGACCCGTCCCATGAGAACCTCGTCCTCTAGGGGGCTATGAATTTTTGCTACAACACCGGACACTCGCTACGCCAATGTCCCTCCTCCTTACAATACGCACACTGATTCGGCCCTACAATATTCCGGCTAGTTCGCGGAAGCTTCCAGTCCAAACCACCACATCCTCTACCATTCCTCCTAGAAGCCAGCTGCAAAAACAACTTCATCTTCAAGTCTTTATGCCTTTTCTCCATCTTCTCCTTGTCCTCATTCTCCCTATGCTCATAATACTGTGCCATGTTCAAAATAACAGAAGGGGAAGAAGTGGACCAAGTGCTTCCAGATGCCTGCAACCTAGTTGTGATCTCCGGAAGTAAATTCAATACAAATCTATTTACAAACAAGTGAACACATCAACAGACAAATCCTGCCCATTATAATCCAGTAATAAACCTTCCAAATAAGTGAAAATATCTGATACACTCTCGGCTGAGAGCTTGTCCCAGTCTACCTTTCTTGGCGGGATGAAAGACTGCATATATGCATTATTACGCCTGGCAAGGCGTGTATCTCTGCTCTAGGCTTTTCAGAAGCTTCCTCTCCTGATCTCATGTCTTTATTTGATCCCAGGTACCCCCCAATTCCGCAACATGATCTTGCGTGTGCACTTGCGTCCAAATATCAACCGGAAGCAACAAACGAAAGAACATTTCAATATCCACAAGAGTCATAACAGATGAAGATAAGCCTCAGACAATTCTTTATAATATGCCGTTGGGTTTTTCCTAGGATCAGGCAAATGAGTCTTAAGGGATAAAACTTCACTCCTTTTCCCTAGAGTATAAGCCCACTGTTCTTGCAACGGGCCTCTACCCGTGGTCTAGTAACATTATCATGCTGATCCCGAAGCTAAGGTATTTCGGGATGATATATGGGTGGACCTCCCTCATGGGAAACAGGGATACTGTCTTTTGACTCTTCTCAAGTAGCCTACTCCGATGAGTGACCAACGTCTCAACATTACCAAAAACTTTACCAGGTGCCATATCAGCACCATATACATGATCCTAATGTCATAAATAAGCTGGGGTGCTATATCATTGAAACATTGTTCCCACAGCCCAATCAAAGTAGCCAACATGTGCATAAGGGTATGCTGCTGCACAAAAAGCTCATAATCTTTAATCACACTGCATAAATCGTTCACACTGTAAATGGGGTTACAAGCCCACTGAGCGGCCTGATTGACTACTACCTTATTCCCTTCATCTCCCACATCAGATATTAACAATATTCTCCCCAGTCGTTCCCTAGCAGTCGCCCAGGCTCCGTCCCCTAGTCCACGTGTCAGTGTTCCGCTGCTCAGTAATGTCGGGGATGGAGGAGCAACAGGAGTAACAGGCACCAACATCGCTGTTGACTGCATTGTGGTGTAAGGGCTGGCGAGAGTAATGCCGAAACCATAGGCATAGCAGGCAGACTGCCAGTTATCGTAGAAGGTGAAGTCAAAGAAATGGCAGGAGGTGCTGTGGCCGAAACAGCTTGATCAATAGCAAAAGAAACAGATGCAGCAGAGACAGAAGGAACGGATGACTGAGGCTGTGGCATGGCAGGGTATATTCTCTGTGCTGTGTATGGAGGTGGAGGTCAAGTATCTAACAATTCCTCCACAAATGTGTCATTTTCTTCTCGGGCAACAAAGGACTTTTCACATTGTAATAAACATTTCCTATCAGCCTACTCTATTCCTTTTTAGGTTCCCGCCTGCCAATTGCGCTTACGCATTGCTGGCGAGATTATAGTAAGGGCAAAAGAACAGTCTACCAAAACGGCAGGTTAGACAGAGTTCATGTGAGACAGGCGCGTGCACGAGGCCAGCCACGTCACACACCACCATTTGTCTAAGCCTCGCATCAGACTTCAAAGGCTGCCGCTCCTCCCCAATCACCGTTCAAAGGCTGCCGCTCCCCCACCCCGCGTGCACATCGCACACCACCACTCTCCTACTTCCCCTCCCACCTCCCACGGCTGCTCTTCCCATTCACGCGCTCTGCAGGTCACTATTTGCCAGCACGCGGCCGCTAGCGCTTTCATCCCTATCACTCCCCCTTCTACTACTTCCCCTACCACATCCCAAACAGCATCGAGCCGTGAAGACTTGTTTAACGTTTATTTGTATCTTCTTACCCTCGCCGCCCTCACACTGTTTGTTCACTTCTGCCTCTCTCCCGACCTTTAGTCTACCAACCTAAACTCTCAGACATAATCTTTGCCTCTCTTCTCATTTATTTAACTTTTTGAGTTGGGAGTCAGCCCTATTATTTTCTATGTAAAAAAAAATTTCGCCCTATTATTCCTTTCTGATACTTTATCTTTTCCTTTTCCACTTTGTGTATTTGATTGTTGGCGGCATCTAGCAGTGCTTTGCGGCCTACAAATGTTGCACTTACACAATAAACCTAAACTGACTTCATTTCCATACTTAGTATCCATCCTGCACCTTTGACTGCTTTTGGCCCTCCTGTGCTCACGTTGGACATCCCTGACTTGGCATAACTCCAACTCCACCCTCCAACTCCAACTCCACCCTTCAACTCCACCCTCCAACTCCACCCTCCAACTCCACCCTCCAAGTCCACCCTCCACCCTCCAACTCCACCCTCCAACTCCAACTGCACCCTCCAACTCCACCTTCCAACTCCAACTCCACCCTCCAACTCCAACTCCACCCTCCAACTCCACCCTCCAACTCCAACTCCACCCTCCAACTCCACCCTCCAACTCCAATTACACCCTCCAAATCCACCCTCCAACTCCAACTCCACCCTCCAACTCCAACTCCACCCTCCAACTCCCCCTCCAACTCCACCCTCCAACTCCAACTCCACCCTCCAACTCCAAGTCTACCCTCCAACTCCAACTCCACCCTCCAACTCCACCCTCCAACTCCAACTCTAACTCCCCCTCCAACTCCACCCTCCAACTCCAATTCCACCCTCCAACTCCAAGTCTACCCTCCAACTCCAACTCCACCCTCCAACTCCACCCTCCAACTCCAACTCTAACTCCACCCTTCAAATCCACCCTCTAACTTCAACTCCACCCTCCAACTCCAACTCCACCCTCCAACTCCAACTGCACCCTCCAACTCCACCTTCCAACTCCAACTCCACCCTCCAACTCCAACTCCAACCTCCAACTCCACCCTCCAACTCCAACTCCACCCTCCAACTCCACCCTCCAACTCCACCCTCCAACTCCAACTACACCCTCCAAATCCACCCTCCAACTCCAACTCCACCCTCCAACTCCAACTCCATCCTCCAACTCCCCCTCCAACTCCACCCTCCAAATCCAACTCCACCCTCCAACTCCAAGTCTACCCTCCAACTCCACCCTCCAACTCCAACTCTAACTCCACCCTTCAAATCCACCCTCTAACTTCAACTCCACCCTCCAACTCCAGATCCACCCTCCAACTCCAACTGCACCCTCCAACTCCAACTCCACCCTCCAATTCCAACTCCACCCTCCAACTCCATCTCCAGCCTCCAACTCCAACTCCACCCTCCAACTCCAAATCCACTCTCCAACTCCACCCTTCAACTCCACCCTCCAACCCCTTCCTCCAACTCCACCCTCCATCTCCAACTCCACCCTCTAACTCCACCCTCTAACTCCACCCTCCAACTCCACTCTCCAACTCCACCCTCCAACTCCACCCTCCAACTCCACCCTCCATCACTCAGGGGCACCACCACATCACTCAGGGACACCACCATATCACTCAGGGACGCCACCACATCACTCGGGGACACCACCACATCACTCGGGGACACCACCACATCACTTGGGGACACCACCACATTACTCCGGGAAACCACCACATCACTCAAGAACACCACCACATCACTCTGGGACACCACCACATCAGTCAAGAACACCACCACATCACTCAGGAACACCACCACATCACTCAGGAACACCACCTCATCACGTCAGGGGCACCACCACATCACGCAGGGGCACCACCACATCAGTCAGGGGCACCACCACATCATCACTCAGCACCACAACAGCACTGTCCTTGCTTGCTACCAACAAGAATTGCCATAGCCAATAGGACTCGCATTAGGAAAGTGTAAGCTATTGGCTTTGTGAATAACAATGCTATTAATTTATATATTTTCAAAGCCAACACAGAATGTGTCATTTACAATACCAATAGCTCACACTTTCCTAATGAGACCTATTGCATTGCAAATGCTTGTTCTAATTATTCTCTAACATGTGCTACAGCTTTCTGAGACAATATCTGCATTCTCGCCTTCCCGCCTCTTTCTCTGCTTTCATTCGTCTCTGTTTAGCCTCCTTTTGCCATGTTGTGAGGGAATCAAACATCGATTGCCTACTCCTTTTCGCAAACAATTTCTCCTGTTGAAAATTCATTTTTTGTCCATCAAAAGTGCCCATCAATGGCAACTGCAACTCGGCATTGTCCCTCATATATTTGTGCCATAGCAAACTAAACATAATAGGGCTAAGGCCATGCTTCACATACATATCAAAATTTGGAGTGCCTCCTGGAGGCGCTGGCTGACTTTTTTCCAATCGAACATCAGTAGCCCAATCAAAACACTTTACTAAGACACAGCATTTTTCAAAAGAAAACAAGTTCTTTATTTATGCCTAGCAGATATTTGCAAATATCTTTACCAAAAGTTCATTCCCAAATCTCATCAAATACAAGAAAAAAATGATACCATGTTCATAATGAACTCATACAAATGCAACCATTTATCCAAAGACGGTCCTCAGACCTTGTCAAATACAAACTAAAATGGCACCATATCTAGAAAGAAATATCATTCAAAAACATTGGCACTTAATAAAAAATGATCCCATTTTGGTCAAGAAAGGTCCTCAAAGGCCACAAATGGCATTTAGGAAGGCACGTTCACTTAAACAAGTATTAGTTAGTAACATGCTACCTCCTACAACCAATAAGAAAACGGTTTCCACTTAGTTGAACTGTAGGGAAGGGTTCCGAAAGTGAACAAAATGCAAGGCGTGCAATCATGGTAAGAATACATCAACCTAGCCCTCGTTGGACTTGTCAAGAGATGTGGAAAAAATCAGAGGCCATTTTACGTGCAAAACAGAATTTGGTGTTTACATACTTCAGTGTCCTTGTGACCTGAGGTATGTGGGCAGCACAACCCTCCCAGTACACAAGCGGGTGCTGCAACATTTGAGGGCTATTAGGAATGGGGATAAATCATACCCCATAGTCTTCATTTTGAGCAGCATCATGGGAAAGACATAAGAGGCCTATCGTATTTTCTGATTGATGCAGTTGAGGCGAGTGTAAGGGGTGGGATCGAGTAAAAAGATTGAGGCGACTGGAATCCAACTATATTATCAAACTCCATTCTAAAATCCCCGAAGGCCTCAACATGGAAGAGGACTTACACACTCACCTTTAAATGACAAATCTTTGCCCTATCTCGTTCTGGTTTTTAGCTGTTTTTTAATTCACTTTTTTTATGAGCAACGTGTATGACAGAAAAAGTGGTTGATAAGTTGTCCGCATGCATAATGAAATTTGCCCACTTGGGCTTAATGTGAACTGTCAATAATGTAATTGTGCAATAGTCAACAAAGTGGGGGCAGAGAAATTAGTTACAAGAATGATGGCATCGCAAACGTCAGGATATTGTGATGTAATATTGTTGTGTGATTTACAATACAATTAGACTACATTGACTATTGCCCACTAGGGCAGTACATTTATAGAACTATACCGCAATGTTGCATATTTTAACTCATTGGGGTGATTCCGGTATGACTCATTCAATATTTGCCTTCTGCTGGTCTACGAATACTCAAATACGCGATAAGGGAATTGGTAAATTCTGGTAATGGTTTGTTGACAAACAAAACCTTTTATTCTAAATAATCCTGATGTATTGCACTGCTGGTCTTTTAATCCTTAAGTGTATTATACATATAGTACAGTTCGGCGGATACAAAATAATCTGTGAAATGAACTACGAATTGCGGGAATGCGATTGTGTTTGACAAGTTTAAAATGGCTGATGTAATTTCTTTTTTTGAATTGTTAGTGAGCAAGCCTGCTGGCCAGGCGAAACGCGTCTAACATTATCGGCTGACATTAAACTGATTTTGGATGCAAAGACATGGCATCGACTCCCTTGTTTTAAAAACGTGCAGTATATATATATATATATATATATATATATATATATATATATATATATATATATATATATATACATATATATATATATATACTAGCAGCCCGTCCCGACCTTGTCCGGGAGCAACAGGCTTCCCCGACCCCCGCCCGCCCCGACATTGTCCAGCAGCCCGGGCCCCCGCCCAGCCGTCCCCCGCCTGCCCTGACCCCCGCCTGCCCCGACCCCCGCCTGCCCCGACATGGGTCCCCTTACCTCAGCCACCGCTCCTCCGGCCTGTCCGCTGCTCGCACTGCCGCTGGCCTGTCCGCTGCTCCTCACGGCACCGCTCCTCCTCTGCGCCATGTCCACCACTCCCTTACCTCAGCCGCCGCTCCTCCAGCCTGTCCGCTGCTCGCACCGCCGCAGGCCTGGCCGCTGCTCTCCACGTCACCGCTCCCCCCCGCGCCATGCCCGCCGCTCCTCGTCGCGCTCCTGGACGCCGCTCCTCCCCGCGCTCCTGACGTGAGCACGCACGTCGCGGCCGGCGCTACTTCGGAGGGACTACTTTTTTTTTACTGTAAATTTTTTTAATAACGATTTTTTATTTTATTTATATAGCCTATAATCATCTACATACCCTGACGATTCCAACTGTGTTTCGGGTGTGTGGATTGGCGCTGTGGTTCCCGAGTTTACCCGCTTCAAAGGCTGAAAGTTCTTCCTTTATTATAGTAGTATAGATATATTCAGTGAAAAAACCATAGGTTTTAGGGGTGTGATAGTTAGCTGGACAATTCCCTCATACCAAACCATTGAAATGACTCCGTTATAGTTAGTTGTACTAAATGTAACTCTCGCGCCCGCAATCCACAGGTGATGATGTCACATATTATATCATTCATGACATGGACAGTGACATCACTGATGACATCTCAAATGACATCTCAAATGACATCACTGATGACATCATCCAGTGAATGTGGTTTGGTTCCATATTTACATTTGTATTATATATATATATATATATATATATATATATATATAGCAATCTGCATTGAAGAATGAGTGGATGTATAAGTGTCTGGATGGACGATTTAGTAGCAGTGTGATTGACAGTTTACTTAATTAATTAATAGTGTCTCACTAAATATATTGAATAGTGACTAAACTGTGTGAATATCTGTATTACTTTCTAAGTTGTTGTGTAAACTGCTGCACCATTTGGTTACTAGCTGCGTGAAAGTCTATATTAGTTACTGATTAATTAACTGAGCATTTGTATGGGAGGGTGAATGTGTGTGTGTGTGGTTCGGTGAGGGGTGTGTGACTGCCCAAAGATGTGTCAATAGTTGATTACATGTTATAATAGTTGTTTGGGTGAGTGAATATGTATATGAATGTGCTGATGAGCAAATATATCTCTCAATGGTACATGTCCAGCAAACTACAATAATAAAAGGCAGTGTATGTGACATTTGTTGTATATAAATAAGTATACATAAGACTCAGTGATTGCATGAGTGACTGTATGAATAACTGTATACTTGTAATAATGATTTTATTACACACTAGGTATGAGTTACTATCTATATGAATAAATTAAGTGGTGTTTGTATAAGTGTGTAGCTGAGTAAATATAAGTATGATCCATTGTTTGCATAAGTGAGTAGGATGACTGCATAAGTAAATAGGATGTGAGCTGGTGTGTAATGTCAATATAGATGTATAAGTATATTTGATAGTGTTCTATTGATCATTGACAGCATGTATGAGTGAATCTATAGGTAATTGATTAGATGTGTGTGTAGATCGAGGAATCACTGAGTGGGTTTTTAGATACTTGTATTGGTGTGTCGATGGATTCAAATACGATACCTTGTATTTTACAGTGAGTGATGAAAGATTATAGTAGCGTATGATGAGTGTATGATGAGGTGTATCTGATTGTCACGTGGATGATGTCATCAGTGATGTCATTTGAGATGTCATCAGTGATATCATCAGTGATGTCACTGACCATGTCATGAATGATGTAATATGTGACATCATCACCAGTGGATTGTGGGTGTGAGAGTTACAGTTAGTATAACTAACTATAACAGAGGAATTTCAATGGTTTTGTATGAGTGAAATGTCCAGCTAACTATAACAACCCTTAAACCTATGATTTTGTCTGTGAATTTTTAAGGTTTTTTAAATGATAATTCCTAGCTATAAACTGCTTGAAATCTATGTTTTTTTCAGTAAATTTCAATGTTTTTTTTTTTACATTTTTTTATTAGGGTTTTCTGCATGTTCAGGATAGGTCACAATACAATCAACGAAGATGCGATCATTGCATAACAATACAATTCTGATACAATGACAACAGGGTAACTTATGTCTCCTGGTCATGTCCGTCATATAGGGAATTCCTGAGTCCGTCAGTAGGCTATCGTGTAAGTGAATGCCATGTCTTTGTGTACCTGATTCCGTGGTATTTGTGATTTTGGGGTTGCAAGGATCCATTATCCACTGACTGCGTTCCACCCTGTGTAACTAATGCCAGCCGTGGTGTCATGTGCGAGCTCGAAGGATTTGAACTTTCCGACTGAGGTTGAACTGGGATCCGCCGGGGGGGGGTAAACGTCCCCCGTGGGGCGTAGGGGAGAGAGGAAGGGGAGGGCGGCGTGAAGGGAGGGTAGCGGCGAGCGCAGGGGTCACAGCGCTGTAGGATGAGGGTCTGGCGGGCGGCATCCGGTGAGACCCGGTAGTGTATGTCATGGGGGGGTGGACCATCAGTTTGGATCTGCGCCGGTGTTGGGGCGTCTTGGGCTGATGTATCATGCTTAAACGGTATCAGTAGTTGTGCCCATTCCATAGATACAGGGTGTTTGCGCATCCCTGTGACCTCTTCATCTCTTAGGACCTCCTCCTCTGCCGCGCCCCACTTATTGACGGCTCCCACCCAGGCCTCCTCCGGTGGCCCAGCCGGGGCTCTCCAGTGCATGGCTATATTTTGTTTGGCCAGGAGGATGGCCAGGGATGCGAATCGCCACTGTAGCTTCTCAGATTTCTTCCTCTTATATATGCCTAGGGCGCAGGCTTCCCAAGTGGCGACATTTTGTAGGTGTACTAGTTCGCGTAGTGTGCGGAGCACCTTGTTCCAGTATGCTTGCAGGGATGGGCAGTCCCAGAACATATGTTGAAAGGTTGCATTCAGCGTCAGACATCGGGGCCAGCGGAATTCCGTGTCGGGATAGTATTTATGTAACTTGTCGGGTGTCAGATAGGCTGGGTGGAGAATGTTGAACTGTATATTTTTAAAACGGGCGTTTTGGGATACTTTTTTGGGGTACTCTAGCGCCCGTGTCCACTCCGTGTCGTGGAGAACCCATCCTATGTCGTCCTCCCAGGACTGTCCTAGCCTATCTAGTGGAGTTTCGGTGAGGTTCCCGAATGGCCTTATAGTGCCATGTCACCAGGTGACTGCCCGCGCCCACACGCAGTATTGTGTGCAGTACAGGGTGTGTAAGGGGTTCACCCGCCCGCAGGTCCCAATATGTCCGGCTGCTGTCTATCAGGTGTCTGTGCTTGAGGAATTGTCTGGGAGAAGGTTGTGTCATTCGATCAATTGCTCAAAAGTCTTCAGTTGTCCTTCCTGGAATAGGGTTTCCAATTCTGATACCCCACAGTCCGTCCACGTCTGCAGGTCTCTGTCGGTGTAGTACCCCTCCCTCCGAGGGAAACCTACCAGGGGGAGCAACAGGGAGTATAGTGGTCGCTTTTTGGATAGTCGGTGAATGTGCATTATGCACTTACGGACCACGGCGACATGCACCGGTGGGTTCGGTCTGGTTTGGAGCCCGGCATCAGGGGCCGCCTAAGAAGGGTTAGAGGTAGTGCCCCAGCGTCAGTGACCGTCTCTCCCATCTGCCTCTCTGTTTCAAAGGTTTTTTAAAAGATAATTCCAAAGTATAACCTGCCTGAAACCCAAGGTAGTTTTCAGTGATTTTGAAAGATTTATTCAATAACAATTTTTAAATCTATTATTTGTTATATTTATTTATTTGATACTGATTTACAAATTTATTTTAAATATATTTATTTTTAGAAATCTTATTTTTTAGATTACATGACACATTTTTAATATATTTTATATATTTTTTAAATATGTTTATAATATTTTGTGGGTTTTTTTTTTACAATTTTTTGAGCAGTCCCGCACCCAAAGCACACCTCTCTCGATTGCTGTGCAGAACATAGCTGCCATTTTACAATTGTTCTGTAGGATGCGCGTGGGGTGTGCGATGGGTGTGTATTTTCATGCCCGATTGCTAAGTGACCCATACGTGACTTCAAGCGCATACGCAACATATACGTATCACATCATACCCCAGCGCGCGCGTTTCCGCACAACGTCATGTACGTGTTTAATACAGTGGGCGCACAACTTCCACAAAATTTTTCCATCTAAAAAAAAGATATATATATATATGTATTTAATTTAAATATTAAGGGGAAAAAATATACTATTTTAGTTTTAATAAACATATTACTTGTAAATGCAATTTTGAGAAGTCGCGATAGATGCGTGCTGCATGTACGCACCCAACGCGGATCCCATGTGACCAAAAAAAAGAGATTTCATTGGTTTATAACACTTACTGTTCTAACTATTGAAGAACCCCACCCATTTCAATTACTCTTTCTAGACCTTTCTTATGAGAAGAACTATCCTGAAAAGAACGTCACTTTTTTGTTCATTGGAAACCTGAACTTCTTTTTTTAAATCAAAAATGGCTACACCACTGCAAGAACCATCAGATTTTGATGATTTTGTTACTGAACAATTTCTACTAGAACCTCACCCTCCCAAAAGATACACATCCATAATATGGAACATTTTTACTTTTCCAGAGGGGCAAAAGAAATGTAATGCCATCAAAGTAACATGCAAGATTTGCCAGGCAGTACTTTCCAGAGAAGATCCAAACAAGAAATAGTCCTGTGGCACTGCTAGTATGCGCAAGCACCTCCAATCCGTGCATCCTGTCAACTATGCTCACAGAGTATGTAGAAGACAGCTCCAAAATGTACCTCCGCCACTTGCAATACCAAGTACCTCTGCAGCATCACCTTCAAAATCACCACCAGACATACGTACCCAATTCGTGAAAGTTAGAATGCTGTGCGTGAAGTGCAATTGTTTAATTTGTTATGGGGGCAATCAGTAGACCTAGTTTGCAGAGCAATTGATAACGATCAATGTTTTATTTTTATTCCCTCAAAGTTCATGGTTTTGTTCGTCCTGTTGATTTTGTTTCTTTAAAAAAAACAAAAAAACAAAAAGAAATGTTAAAAATAAAAAAAAATATAAAAGTACAAAAAACAAAAAAAGTTATTTTCAGAACTAACTACTCTGGTTAAAGAAAGAGATAAATGTTTTTGCTGGTGTGTGAAAGTTTCCATAAATGTATACATACTGCATAATTGACTAAAGAATGCATTTGTCATATATGGTGAATGTGTAACTGCAGAACTATAAGGAAATGGTGTAGCATGACACTGTAAGCTCTTTAGCTACAGCGTGCTGAGCTACTTCCAAAGCACAGAGATGCAACATATGTACATAAATATGTTGAAAGTATGTCCTTCCCTCTGCACTGCTGCTTAAACTACAGGCATGTGGCGATACAGGCACCCTTGCACCGGTGCAAGAAAATCTGTGTCATGTCGAGTTCATTTTTGTGCAGGAAGACACACCTTCCTGCACAAAAACAATCAGTGAAGGCATTTTTCTCCTACAATGTAAGCTGTGCATTGTAGCATATATTGGAAGAAAAAAATTAGGAGAAATGGAAACAATTCTGCGGCAGATTTTCAAGCTCTCTGCACTACCAGTACGTCACTTTTTGCGATGTACTGGTTGCGCAGGTGGTTCCTCCATATTTACAAGGAGAGAAAAACTTACCTCGCGTGACTTTTTTTCCCTTCTAAATACGGCCCCTTCATACGCAGCTCTTTACGTATATATATTACATCATTCATGACATGGTTAGTGACATCACTGATCACATCACTGATGACATCTCATCTGACATCACTAAATATATTGGATAGTCACTAAACTGCGTAAATATCTGTATTACTTTGTCAGTTGTTCTGTAAACTGATGCACCAGTTGGTTACTAGCTATGTGAAAGTCTATATTACTTATTGATTAGTTAACTGAGTATTTGTATGGGAGAGTGAAAGTGTGTGTGGTTCGCTGGGGGTGTCTGACTGCCCAAAGATGTGTGACTAGTTAATTCAGTAGGTATATAACGTTAACACTACATTTTATAACAATTTTTTGGGTGAGTTAATATCTTTATGGGTGTGGTAATGAGGAAATATATCTCTCAATGGTACATGTGCAATAAAGTACAAGAATAAAAGGTAGTGTATGTGACATTTGTTGTACATAAAGAAGTATACATATGACTCAGTGATTGCATATGTATATGTATGAATAACTGTATAGTGATTTTATAATACTAACTATGAGTTACTATCTATATGAATAAATGAAGTGCTGTTTGTATGTGTTAGCGGTAGTGCTTTAGGGTTTAGGGTAGTGTAGTGGTGTTTGTGTAGTGAACGGGTTGTGCTGAGGATAAATTTAGGGTTTAAGGTAGTGCATTGGTCTTTGTGTACAGTAAGGGGTCATATTGGTGGTAGATTTAGCGTTTAGGGTAATACACTGGTGTTTGTGTAGTGTAGGGGGTCGTGCTGAGGGTAGTGTTTTAAGGTTTAGGATAGTACAGTGGTGTTCTTCTACTGTAGGGGGTAGTGTTTTAGGGTTTAAAGTAATGCAGTGGTGTTTATGTAGTATAGAAGTTTATGCTGGGGGTAGTGTTTTAGGGTTTAGGATAGTGTTACGGTGTTTGTGAAGTGTAGGGGTTGTGCTGGGGGTATGTATTAACATTACACTACTACCACCCTAAGCACAATTATCAGTAGTAACCACCAAAAAATTCAAGGTGAAGTTATCAGCAGAAGGCTAGGAAAACATTTAGCAATATTAAATGCTTCTAATCAAGTAAAATTCAAATCATCGCATGCAGTGTGCCAGAAATGGTATAACCACAGCAGTAAGTCTCCCCAACTTAGATTTAAAGTGGATAAACATGTTTCATATGACAGGCCCATAGGCCAAAACTGCACCTTCCACATGCTTCAACACCCTCCACCTACTCAGCAGGACCTTCAAATAGACCCACCCCCGAATCAAGGAAGACCATCACCCAAGCACTCATCACCAGCAGGCTGGACTATGCCGGAGTCAACAAATCTCTACTCCATAAACTTCAGACTGTCCAGAACACCGCAGCCAGACTCATCCTGAGCATCCCACGACAAGACCACATTACCCAGCATAAACGAGCACACCACTTGCTCTCCGTCCAAAAAAGAGTGACCTTCGAGCTGCTCACACACACCTATAAAGCCCTCCACAATACCGGACTCCAATACCTCAATCTCCTTCTACACACCCAAAAGAAACCTTCACTCCACTGACCAGGCCTTGGTCGAGATCCTCTGTATCCACAGAACCGGACAGGAGGCACGCCCTTCTCCTACATCATGGCCAAGACCTGGAATGAACTCCCCCTCAGCATCAGATGAACCCCCACACTGAAAGCATTCAGGAAGAGCCATGAGACCTGGCTTTTCGAATGACCAAAGCTGCAGAAATCCCCCCCACATACTCCCCCAGCGCCTGGAAACCCTCACAGGTGAGTAGTGCACTCTATACATCCCTAATTGATTAAGTGATACGCCCCCACAGTGTGTGTTTGAGTGTTATCAAACGGCCCTGTCGTCGGTTTGGCTGTCTGCAACTCTTAAGGGTGTGAAATGAGCAGTACTACCTTCTTTAATATACACAGAATCTCTGAGATTGGCTTGGTGTGGCTTCACCTCTGAGAGCTACTTTCAGGGTGCTGGTGAGCTACCAGTAGCTCCCGAGCTACTATTTGGCGACCCCCTGGTATGTATAGTGAGTGGGGAACTGTAGTCCTAAAGCACAAATGTGAAGGTTATTACACCACTAAATTTATTGTACAGAGCACTTTGAATCACTCCATTCCCTAACGCCTTGCGCACTGCATGAGTACATGCTTACTGACTGAATGATTTCATTAATATAAGTAAAGACACTGGGTGAATTCTTAATTGGTTGACTTTTACTTTAGTGAATGAATTACTACATGGTACTGAAAGAGTCATTTTGAAATTGCAACAGCAGTCACCCTGTGTTTGCTGGAGTATATAGATAGTGACTGGGGAATTGTAGGCCTGAAGCACAAATGTGAAGGTGGTCACACCACTACATGCATAATGCATAGGAGTGTAAAGCACTGTATACCCTAAAGCCTGGCTTACTGCAAGAGTATATGTACTTATGTAACTGCAAACACATCAACCAACCAAATCATTCTCTCTCAATTTTACCAAATGGACACTGATTCATAGTGTGATTCTAGACAAATAACAGTATCCCTTGCAGTGTATAAAGAAAGATTACAAATATTAAATAAATAAATCTATTAAAACTCGGAGTAATGGAATTAAATAAATTAATAGTCGGATATGAATTAGGATACTCAAAGTTTAATTGTCAGTATCTCTGTCATGGGATGCAGGGAAAATAGGGGTTTAGGGTAATGAAGAATAATAAAAAAAAGTTTTACAAAAAAAGGGAAGTTACTAGAATAATAAGTCGAACAAAAAAAGGGGAATGAATGTTAATACTCATATTAAATAAAAAGTAACCTATAGAAATGCTTTAATAAGAAAAAACAGTTTAAATAAAGCATTTTAGAAAGTATACGAAAGTTAAAAAGTATGGAAAGAGGCACATTTACATAAACACGTGACGTACTAAAACAGTGGAAATGAGAACACCCGTCAACTGAAAAACTTGAGTTAAAAGTGGGAGGAGCAGTAAATTGATCCAATAGACTGTTAAGTAACCAAAAAGTATATAAACCACACCCGTGGGATGATTATTTTCGTTTCAGAGAATCAATACGGGTGAAGAAACTACAAGCAAGGTAATGATTCGGGGCTGCACAAGCAACTTCAGAATATTTTTCATTTCCTCAGAGGGAACATATTGTTAATGTATATTTAAAAATACATAAAACATTATGTGCCCTCCAGAGGAGTTGGATGAATTTTGTTGCAGGAAGGAAAGAATATCGAACAGAGCTAAATTATGTAAATGGGTATATGTTTGATATTTAAAATAAAAGAAAGAAAAAATATTTAAATGGTTATAAAATGTAATATGTTTAAGTTGAAATGGAATATAATAACGAGTTGACGAAAGAACCATTAAAATAAATACAGGTTAATTAAGGAATTACTACGTGCAAGGTAATGATTAGGAACAATGGTATTATCTTCACTTTATCTTTCATTTCCACAGAAGGATCATATTGTTAATGTATATTTTAATTTACATTCAACTTTATGATCCTTCAAGTGGAGTTGGATGACTTTCAACAGAGGATTTTTTAGTATTTCTTAATGATTGAAAAATGTACTATCAATACACTATGGACGCAAAAAGGAAATACTTTACAATAAAAGAAAATACTCTTTAGCTTCTACAGTGAAAATGCGATAAAAGTATTTATATTGAGTAATGCTTTTACCAATTTTCACTCATGAAGAACAGGAGGATTATCTTCGCAAGCACTTTTTAAATAAAAAAATATAATTGTGCCTTCAAATGTTAATGTTAATGTTAATGCCTTCAATTTTTAAAAACGATCGTAAAATGTAATAATGACATGAAATGTACATAAAAAAAGAAAGATGAAGTAGTGAGGGAGTTTGTTGTAGCACTTCTATTCTACTTTATCTGAAAGTAAAAAAAGCCCTAACATTAAAAAGAAGATGATGGGGCAACACTTATATATTGTAAACTTAAGAAATGAGTGCTTATGATGATAAAATAAAAAAAATGTGGTCCAACGCGTGATAAAAATCAATGAAAAAAAAGTTTTGCATTTGACCCATGTGATGAATATAAAAGACTCAATAAAAATATTTTGAAAACTTGTGCATTTTCTTCCAAGGATTCTTTGTAGAATTATACTTTTAATGAAAGGGCAAAGTACTCCACGCTAAAGGAAAAAAGTCAGCACAATTATGATACAATAGAAAATAGAATAATATTTTTAAATACCTTTACAGTCAACAAACTCGTAAGCAGAGTACACAGCTTAAGTTAAAAGCACCCTACCACAACTAGTTTTTGAAACGCATTGTAAAATAAAGTGCATCACAAAATGGGCTACGTATATGGTGAGGGTATCGTAACGTCACATAGAAAAAACAGGCCAATCAACATTAGGACCAGGAAGGTAGAGTTAACCACACAACAGCCAATCAAATGTTTTTCAGTTTTTCAAAATCTGCGCAAGGAAAGGGATTGGTCTGTAATACGTCTTCTTACAATGCTTCACAACCAATGAAAAAGAGTTGTAGAAAGATTCTGTTTTTAACATACGAGCAAATCAGATGACCTTGCAAGTACACGCAGCGAGAGGCAATTATTAGAGATGGCATGCTTTCGCAAGACCCTCGAAAGGCTTCTTGCAGAATAAGTATGCACCTTTCTGCCAGACCCCATTTAATGATTAACCAGGCTCTCAAGCCTAAACACGTCGGAAATCATCTCTTGTCACTTTCTCTTCTTCCAGGTTCACCGTGATAGTGCATGTCTACTTCTCCTTTAACTCCTTTCTATTTCATAGTAATTGTTACTCATACACTATCCAGCACATACCCTACAGATGCACCCTCCTTGAGTTAGAATAGTAATTGTTACCCCTACACTAACATTCATGTACCCTACAGATGCACCCCCCCTAGACTTAGAATAGTAATTGTTACCCCTACACTAACCTGCACTTACCCTACAGATGCACCCTGCTCTCTCTTTCAAAATCCAAACCAGATTTACAACAACCTTGCACCATTTTTGCGTCACTTTTCTCATCTTAAAAGTAATGCAATAGTAGCACAATGAACTTGTAAACCTGCCCCTATTCACATTACGAGCAAAACAAGTACACAGCTCATTCACTGTAGACCTCTGAGGCGGAAGCCGGAGGTGCTGTGTCACTCGATTTTTTAAAAGTTTGTTTAAACTGTGTTTTACTTATTTTCACAACTGTACCTTTTATCCAGAGCTCCTCTCTGTGAAAAACGCCTACCAGGCTCCCCACAAACAGCGGAACTAGCGCTGCTCTGGGGGCAAGATTGTCACGGCCGCCATCGCTGCTCAACGCGAGGCCACGCCCACCAGTTAGGCCACGCCCACCCTCCTAGCCTATGAATAGCGCTGACTGAAAGCGCATTCTTAGGAACTGTAGACCTCTGAGGCAGAAGCCGGAGGTGCTGTGTCACTCGATTTTTTAAAAGTTTGTTTAAACTGTGTTTTACATATTTTCACAACTGTACCTTTTATCCAGAGCTCCTCTCTGTGCAAAACGCCTACCAGGCTCCCCACAAACAGCGGAACTAGCGCTGCTCTGGGGGCAAGATTGTCACGGCCGCCATCGCTGCTCAACGCGAGGCCACGCCCACCAGTTAGGCCACGCCCACCCTCCTAGCCTATGAATAGCGCTGACTGAAAGCGCATTCTTAGGAACTGTAGACCTCTGAGGCGGAAGCCGGAGGTGCTGTGTCACTCGATTTTTTAAAAGTTTGTTTAAACTGTGTTTTACATATTTTCACAACTGTACCTTTTATCCAGAGCTCCTCTCTGTGCAAAACGCCTACCAGGCTCCCCACAAACAGCGCTGGCTGCCCATCGCAAGCCGCATCCAATTCAAGATCCTCACCCTTGCCTTTCGAGCTATCAACGGCCTTGGACCTAGCTACTTGAAAAAGCGAGTGTCTATCTCTCAATCTGTCAGATCTCTAAGATCCAACAACCTGCGCCTCCTGACTGCTCCCCGCTTTCGACGTTCCAGAATGGGCGGCAGAGGGTTCAGCGTAATCACTGCCAAACTATGGAACTGCCTCCCCCTCGACCTCAGATTCTGTCCATCTGAATCCATCTTCCGTGCTAAACTAAAAACCTGGCTGTTCCCCAAATTATGATCCCTATCTAGTAATAAGCTTGCTCCACTCCTCCTTCTCTGAGGTTCCGTTTCTAGCGCCGGGACACCCCTCCGGGGGTAGCTGCGCGCTGTACAAACTAGTTAAATAAATAAATAAATTCACTTCTTTATCGATCACAATTAGACAGTGTTTTTTCATGATTCACAATGAACTTCAATAAATACTTTGTGCCTATTTAAAAGGAAGACGAGATTGTCGACATTAAAAAACTTAGTGGCATATTTAGAAAGACAGAGTTAAAATTGTTGTCGCTTTAACGCCTTCAAAGTATAACAAAAACACAGAAAATGGACTTCAAAATCCTTTGTTATCCTACCAGAAGATTTTCTCAACATTGCTGTTTGCTATGCAAGAGTGAGAGCCAACCCCCGGGGCTATAAATAAATGGTTGTGGAGGGCTCCAAGGCCCACCCCTGCAAAATAAGAAGTGTGTGGAGCTCAATGACCCCCCTGAAGCCCCGGGAACCCCCACCCCGGGTATTTGTGTATTGTGGGAAGCAGGTTGCGTGGCCCTCCGCGTGGACCCCTCAAAGGCCCAGGAGACAGCCATGCCCTACAGCCGACTCCTGCAGTGTCCCGGGGTACCTAACCCCGGGACAATGCTGTTTGCTATGAGAGATCGGGAGTCTCGCGGCACCCGCCGTCCCATAGCAAACTTAGTTTGCATTTTGAAAGACACAACAGTGAAATCTGTTCTCACTTTCAAAATCCAAACCAGGTTGCTTTTCGACCTGCAAGTTAGCATCTCCCCATGTGGAAAAGCAATGCCGGCTCCCGAAGAACGCTGGGTGCCGGCGGGACCGTGGGGGCATTGTGGCCCCCCCACGGTCCCCAACTTTTTTAAAAAAGACCTGGGGGACAGTGTCCCCAGGAATATTAGAAATGACTGATAAGGGCTATTTTTTTACGGTAAAATTAAAAGTTGCGCTCCCAGCGCAGCGCTCTGTGCAGCCACCTGGTGTGCACGCGCTGGATGCACGACGAATCAGAATCAGAATCAGAAATCCACTTTATTCGATTAATAAAAATCATAAAAGTATGCTATACAAAATACAACATGATGTTAGACATTCAAAGATTCTTAATGGAAACATTTTAAAAGCATTATCAAATAATAATCAAGTAAAATCCAAATTTTCTATATGACATACTCTAAAAATAATACACAATTTCATATATTTACAGTACAGCCATTTAAAATTTAGACCATTAATAAAAAAAGGGGGAATTACCCATTTAATTAGGTTATCCCTTCCAGTCTATCACAATACAGCAGTTAGGCCTAGGCCGTTTGGGTTGTCAATCTAATCTTTCTAGATCGCACAGATGCAACAAGGAAGCTTGCAACACAAAACAAAACTGCTGGAGATTCCATTAATTGTAAATAAAGTAGTGCTGGGTTAATCTGGTTAAAATCCTTATTTTTTAATAAAGGGAGAATAAACTTTTTCCGTGCCGCAGTGTAAAAGGGACAGAGGAACAAGAAATGCGACGAGTCTTGTGGGGAATGCTCGTCACAGTTACAAGGTGCAACATCCTCCGGCCTACTCCACCCTTTCAGGTCACTTAGTAACAGCTAGATCTGGTTAAATCGAAATTTTGTTAGCAACCATTGGTGGAATGGTATAGTTACAATAGTAAGGTAAGGTTGTATGGATGGGGACAAAATAAGCAAATAGTGCGCCCTAACCATCGGTTTCCTTAAATCTATTTCTTCTCTTTCCAGTTCTCTAATCTTTAAGAAATTGGTTTTAACCCATTTTAGATCAGCTTTTATCAGACCCTCTGGATTTGTATAAATCTCTGGGCGAACCCAGAAACCCAGCTGTAGATTTAATGAAAAGCAACCATTGATTTCTTTGGCTCTCTCGAGCTTTATACAATCCCTGAGGATCTGATGGTTAAGGGTAAGATTACGGTTCAACCAAGTTCTGATCCATAATAAGATGGGAGCCATAATAATTACATCTGAGATATATCCCATACCCAGTTCCTGGTGAACCAAAAAGGTTGCCTAGGATTGGGGAAGGGCCAGAAGTGCACGGAGGAATTTGTTTTCCTCTCGCTGAATGGAATCAGGATGTTTGTAGCCCCATATTGCAGCCCCATACCTTGCTATTGCAATAGTTTTTGCTCTATAAATAGATAGAATTGCTTCACATGGTTTACCCCCCAGTCTTTTAGCAAAGCCTAATATTGCGGCAGACAATCTTCTCACAGCTGTGGCTTTAAATGAGAGTTGGGGAGCCCAAGAGCCATTTTTATCAAACACAACCCCCAGGTAAGTAAAAACTTTAACTCTAGAGATTGTGGAACCATTGCAATATTATGTTTTCATGGTGTTCTTTCTTGAGCCCAGTGACATAACATGCGATTTACCGCTGTTGATGACTAGATCCAGCGAGCTCATAAAATCACCAAAGGAGTTAAGAAATCTTTGTAGCCCTAGAGGGGTCCGTGCTAATAGAACAGCATTGTCCGCGTATAGGAGTACTGGGATGGTTGATCCTCCTACACGCGGAATGTCTGCTGTCGCTTTAAGTAAATTATCCTCCAAGGAGTTGATATATAAGGTAAAAAGCATAGGGGCCAAAATGCACCCTTGGCGCACCCCCCTGCCTGATTTAAGCCCTGCTGTGCATTTCCCCTCCCCAGTCATCCTTATGGTTGCCGTCAAATCCCTATGTAACTCAGCCAAAAAATACACCAAAGCCCGATCCAGGACTAAATCTAAAAGGATAGTCCACAGCCTCGACCTATTGGCTAGGTCAAAGGCCATGGACAGATCCATAAAAGTCAGAAACATAGAGCCTCTTGCTGCGGTCGTGTATTTATTTATAAGTAAATGTAGATTGAGACATTGATCCTCTGTGCCTCTGCCGGCTCTGAAGCCGTATTGCGCGTTTGAAAGTATGTCTTTTTCAGTGGCTCAAGCTGTTATTTTGGCTAAAATTACCTTCCCCAGGATTTTAATGTAGGAATCTAGTAAGGATATAGGCTGTAACACCTTGGGTCCCCGCTTTGGCCCTTTTTAAACACAGGGATAATGATGGAGCGTGACCATGAAGTCAGGAACCCTTTTGCAGCCAATGTAGCAGATGAGTTAAAAATGTTTGCTAGTATTATGGCCCAATATTTAGGGTTAGATTTGTACATGTCAGAGGGCACACTATCCGGGCCGGGAGCTTTATTACCAGCCGTGCCTTCGATCGCTTTCATGATTTCCTCCACAGTAAATCTCAGGGGCAACGTAGGGGACTCGGCTAAGGGGAGTTCAAATATTTCTAGTTCCAAATTGCTACATTAATTTGTTCAAAGTGACTTAACCAGTCCTTCTCTGGAATGTTAACTTCTAAAGATGCATTTTCGGAACCAGTAAATAGCGGCTTATTAATGATTGCCCAAAACTTAGAACTGTCCCTCATTGTAGCCTTATCCATTAAAGCAGCCCAAGCCTCTTTTTTATTTCATTTTTACTAGTCTTTACGGCAGATTTACACTGTTTCCTAAACAGCAATACTTGGTCTTTCTCCCTGGGTTTCTTTTTAAGGGCCGTCATGAGCAGATTGTGGGCTCTTGAACATTTGTGGTCGAACCAGCCCTTTGCTGGATGGGTCTTAGGTTGAGATTTAACTGTAAGTTCATTAGCCACCTGGCGGCAGATCGCTTCAAAGGAGGCAATAACATCCCCTCCATACTTAAGGGGATCAGCACAAGTATTTAATTTAGCCCCTACCTTCAAATTAATCCTATTAATAAAATCTTCAGGAATAACTTTGTTCCATTTAAGTCTCCTACCTTGGTCTTTAACTATAACCTCAGTAGGGATTTCTAGAGCAGTCTTTTTGTTAAAAAATGAAAAGTTATTATCTAGTTCTAACACTACTGGGTTGTGGTCGCTAAAAATTGAATGTATAGCATTATAAAAAATCACAGAATGTAAGAGTGCAGGAGATATGAATATATAATCTATAATTGATTCGCCATCCGTAGCTCTGTATGTTGCAACACGGTCACTCCTTTAAAAAAACTCAGCCTCGACCAAATCAGTGTTAGAGAGGAGGGCCTCCAGAGCTTCCCACTTGGCAGAGTGTTCAAAATGTTGGGTAATTAAGTTGCTGGGACCATCAATGTCTCCATTCTGGCAATTTAAATTACATAAGTGAACATTAAAATCACCCATCAATATATAATGGACAAAAGTGGTTTGATTTTCCTTGTATGTTGTTAAGAAATTGGACAGTGAGTTGAGGTGCTCATTAGTGGATTTGCCTTGCATTGAGTTATAGAAGTTAATAAATAACAGTTTTGTGTTGTTTATCAGACTTACTTCCACTATTAAATAGTTGGGGGAAAAGGAGTCAAGCACTTTAGCTGTGCCTGCTATATTGACTGAGATCAGGAGTATAAGTCCTCTCTATCTCTCCCAGCTGTCGAACTACGGGCAGCTGTAAAGTAGGATGTAAACCCATTAATCCAGAAGTTACACTCTCTGTCCCATGTTTCCTGTAGCGCAACTACATCATATTGTTTAACGAGATTAAGCCAGACCATATCATCTCTTTTTGTACGTAGCCCTGCTACATTCCAGCTTAACATTTTCACTATCTCCCCTGTCCCTTCTGTGTAGCTTACTATATTATGTTGGGTACTAAGTGGTGAAGTAACTGGACCAGACAGTCAATCAATCTCCCCCAGATTGGACAGAGGGGAGAACCTATTTGATAGAGGCAAATCCTTCCTGGGCTCCTTGCTGGAAGAATCAAAGGGGTTAGTTAGCAGCCCCACTTTTTTTGTTACCCAGCTGGATTATTTAGAAGCATTTGTTTCAGATGGCTTACTTAGGTCACAAGATTTCCAATCCCTGTATCTATTCTCTCCCGGGTCACTTTGTCTGGCACGTGGGTAAAAAAAGCCCAATGGCATAGCTCTAATACCTACACCTTCGGGATCTAAATTGGATGCATCCCAGAAAAGGTGTGTAGCCTCATTCGGTTAATTGAAGTTTATAATAATGCAGTCTCCTTTAAGATGTTTATATGTGTGACCCAACCAACCTACACGTCTTCCCATAATTATGCTAGAGGAGATGTTTTTCCCCCCGGTGCAGTTTTCATTACACCAGTTCTTTAAATTTGTCATCAGTGTGTCTTCCTCTCCAGCTTTCAGAGGGGGGACATTAACTAGTATGGCAACAAAATGGGTAGCTTCAGGGGGAAGATTAATATGCGTTTGGGGCACCAAAGTTATATCATGCCTGGGATCCCTCCTAGTTTGCAAAGGCCCCATGGGACAGTTGGGGTTTTTGGGGCCATGGCCCAGCAACGGACCCTGGGGGCCAATACCATTCCCAGGTACTACAGTATTATTAGATGGAACAATTGGGTTATTATGCTTACTGCCCGGCAAGATTGTGGTCACCCCTTTTGTACCTAGAGCTTTATCTCTCTGAGACTGTAAATTAATTAAAGAAGAATCTACTAAGGGGTGGTGAAGTTGTTCCTTCGCTAGTACAAAGGCATTCAAACGCTCACATTTTTTTAGAATCCCTGCTACACACTCATTCAAAGTGTCAATAATGTCTTTTGATATTTGTATCAAAGTAGCCTCCAGTTTCTCTGTAAAAATGTTCTCCACCAAAACTCTTAAGGACTCTTCTAAGTTACCAGGAAGAATAGGACCTCTAATTTGCAGGCTTTCATTAGGCAGCTTCGACGGTGGATGCTGCCTCTTCCTCCGGTTATTCACTTTGCTTCGTGCTCCCCTTGATTCGGCCGTCACTGCCGGCGTGTTAACTGAGTTAACCTCCTCATGGTTTTGTTGGGGGGTAGAGCCTGGGGTGTAATGCTCTTGGGCAGCTCAATTATAATACTTGGCTCCAATGGGATATGCCTACTAGGGGGGGCTGATAGTGGCAGGCAATTCCTGTGAATCCGTGATAGTGCCTTCCAAGCCCAGTTCACGACTCATAATCTGTAGGGTGCGTGACTCCAGCACCTTTGGTGCACAACTTCTTCGCGTTTGGGAGCCGACAATGCTTTTCCACATGGGGACCTGCTAACATGCAGCTCCACATTCGAAAAAGTAATCTGATTTAGATTTTGAAAGAGAGAAAAGATTTCCTTGCTATGGGAAGGCAGGATGGACACCCTGGGACACTGCAAGAGCCGGCCCTCCCACAATACATAAAGCCCCAGGGAGTGTTGGTCCCCGGAGCTTTGGAGACCTTGCAGCACCCCCCCCCAACCATTTTTTTTGTAGCCCTGGAGGGTAACGAGGCCCTCCAGTGCTCCAGGAGGGGGGCCACGCAGTCCCCTTCCCACAATACTTAAAGCCTCGGGGGTGGTGGTCCCCGATGCTTTGGGGACCTTGGACCCCTACCCCACCATTTTTTTTAGCCCAGGGGTGATGATCCTCGAGGCTGGTGGGCCCCTCTGGGCCCCACATAAAGTGTAATAATTTTGCCCCCGGTATTTAACCCCCCCAGGGACTAATTATAAAAAAACTCTGTTTTTTTTTGGTACAATCCGCGCACCCTATACGCACCTGCCAGGTTTAAAAAAAAAATTGTTGCCCCTGGGGGTCCTTCTGGGACACCCTAAGCAGGTCTAGAGGGTAAAATTATTTCTACCGTGCCCCCTTTACCCGTTTTGCACACATATTCTACTGACTTCCTCAGCCTCGCTTCTACCGAGGCAAAAAATGTCTGTCAACAGTTCCTGGTTTAGAATGTTGACAACCACTTGACAGCCAATTAGCATTCAGCGCGTGATCGGAAGGGTGCGCTTATGATACGATGACAATCCTCACACATTCCGCGGATCCACAGCGCCCATAGATATATAAATGACTTTAACTGTAATTTTCTCAGGAACTACTGAACAGATTGACACCATATAAGCAAAAGGCACAAGTCTGAACTGAGGACTACCTCTTTGCCAAATTTGACGTAATTCAATTCAGCCGCTCAGGCTGTAGCTGTGGCTAAAGGTCCTATGGGAAATTGCATGGGGAAAAACGTTTTGGGACCCCCTTTTTTCTCGGACCCCACCTGACAAATCACCCCAAAACTTTCAGGATAGGAGCGGACCAGAGCTGGCCAAAAGTTTGGAAAATTTCGCAAAGATACATCAATCAGTGCCAAAGTTATTGAGAATAGAATGTTGCGGATTTTCTATGCATAATAGGTCCTAACTATAACAGTAGGTTATATATCTATAGTAGGTAGTTATAGTTAGGATCTACTTTCCATAGGAAAAGCACAACATTCTATTTGGAATAAGTTTGGCGCTGGAGGACGAATCTTCGCAAATTTCTCCAAGAAAATGGCCTGCTCCGCTCCACTCCTTCCCTTAAAGTTTGGGGGTGATTCGTCAAGTGGGGGTTGAGAAAAAAGGGGGTCCCAAAATGTTTTTTCACCATGCAATTTTCCATAGGGACCTTTAGCCAGGGCTACAGCCCGAGCGGCTGAACGGAGGTAGAGTTCGGTTTGCAGATTGTGCTTTTTGTTAAATGGTGTAAATCTGTTTAGCATTTTCTGAGAAAATCAAAAGTAAAATCATGGTGATATCTAGAGACAAAGTACTGTATGCGTACGGAAATCCGAACAATTACAAGCACGAGCTGCATGTTGATTGGATGTCAACTGTCTGTCAACACTCCAAACCAGGAAGTGTTGGCAGCCATCTTGTACCTCGGTAGAACCGAGTCACAAGAAAACAGTAAAAGAAAGTTGAAAAATAAGGAAAGGGGGCAGGGTAGAAACATCCTGACCCTCTAGGCTTGCTTAGGGGGTACTACATGGATTTTTAGGCCCAACATTTTTTAAAATAAAAATCGCGGGGTACACATATGGTACTCGTATGCGGTGGAAAAGGTGAAAAAACTAGAAGTCTGCTTTATTCTTAATTAGCCTCCGGGGGGCCAATTATCGGGGATCATTTTTTTTTCATTGCCATCCCCCGGAGCTTTAACCATATGTATGCGGGGGGGCTCATGGCCCCCCCGGAGCCCGGGAACACCAGTCCCTGGGGCCTCTTTTTAATAAAAAAAAGTGTGTGTGGGGGTTTTAAGCCCCCCACACACGCCCCGGAGACCGCCACCTCCTGGGGGCTCTAATAAGGAAAATAGTAGGGACGGACCACCCAGCACCAGGGACTACCACCCCTTGGGGCTTTTGAATGTTGCCCCCTTCCTGGAGCCTTTGATGGCCCTGGGGACCACCACCTTTCATGGCCGCCTTCTGCAGTGCCTGGGGTGACGAAAAGCAATGCCAGCTCCCGAAGGACGCGGGGAGCTGGCTGGGACCGTGGGGGCTTTGGGGCCCATAAAAAACTGTTCTTTTCAGAACTAACTTTACTGGTCAAAAAAAGAGCTATATTTTTATGATAGTATGTAAAACTTTCCATATTTTTTTGCACCAGTTGTACTCTCTACGTATGCACAGCCTCGTTTCCAAACCCACGTTTCTTTGTTTTTCCTCAAGTTCGCCAAGCAAACCTCTCCTCATTTCAGGTATAACATTTTCCGCTTTCTTCTGCTGGGTCGTGTACCTCATCCGCTGCTATACTTTTGTAATATATTAATAATCATATTCTATCTATATTTATTTGAAACGTATTGCCGAGGCGCCAAACAATAATTACATACTACATCCTCCTCCATTTTAGTAGTTTTCCTTTGTTATTTTTATTCATTTGTAATACTTTATTCGATATAAATATCATAAAAGTACATACATTTTGACAGAGGAAAGGAGAATTAAAAAAGAGGAAAATTGATAGATATTGCATATGTTAAAAGACAGTAAAAAGCAGTAAAAATGCATATGTACAATTTAAAACAGTTTTTTTAGTAGTCTATCATACAGTAACAGTAGTGAACTACCTGCTAATTTCAATTTACCCCCGCCTATCTTCTCTGTGATCCATGATATTTCCTGCCACAGACACCACAGTGTTTGTCCTTGGCCTCCGATCTTATCAGACTTGGTCACACGCATACCTAAAAACTAATTTGAATCACGTAAGGCACAGCCATTGTAACGCGTTGACGTCACCACAAAGCCATGACCATGCTTATGCCTTTATCATGCGTGGTAAAAGTGTAGTAGTTATAAAAGCATGCGTGCTAAGGGCAAGCGTGGTAAAGCCATTTGCGTGCTAATGAATTTGTGGTGACGGTCATGCGTGGTTATAACCGCTCTGTAATGGCTGTGTCTCCCCAGGACACTGCAGCAACCAGGTGTGGGCGTAGCGGACTCCAGGGCATCAGGCGGTGGGCCTCGCAGCCTCCCTCACACAATATGGAAATCTCCGGGGGTGGTTGTTTTCGTGGTTTGAGGGGCGTCATTGAGGCTCATACAGTTAATTTTGTTGGGGGGGTTGGTTTGTATGCGAAAATGTCGCAAGAGGTTTTAAATGTGGTACAGATTGTTTTGTTTTACTTTGATTTCCTTTCTATGTTGTAGTCGAGCCAGAGTAAATATAACTTATTGTACAGCCAGTACTTATCAACCCTACTGTCAAACATCTTACTATAGTACTTGAAATTATAAAGATTATTTTTGTTGTGGACCGTCAACCCCCCCCCCAAAAAAACAAGTATATCGTTTTTTTATTAACTTTTATTAAAACAACAATAACTGTAATCGTAACTTAAAGATAACATAATAAACAACTAGGAAAGTAACTTTAATAAAACAGTATTATAAACAAATTGTGATGTGGACTCCAAAAGATGTTGGGTAGGTAATCTGCAAAACAGAAAAGAAAAAAATAGTTTAAAGTTATGTAGATGTGAGTAACAAAAATACAACGATGGACCCTTCCTAATGTCAGCACCTGACTACCTTTCTCCCCGTAATATTCTAGGCCCTTAAGTTAAATGAAGGGAATTGTGTGCACACTGGATGGCACCCATCATTACTATGCCTATTCCCTAGGGAATCACAGTGCAAACAAAACAACCGCAAAGGTGCACCACAAAGGACAAAACAATAAGTGCAAATGGTATTAAGCACAAGGATGAATTATTTCTCAAAGAGATGTTGTTAATCTTCAGATAATCTTTATTTTCAGTTTTCAGTAAAACAAACAGCCGACGCGTTTCGTCCCAAGCTGGGACTTCTTCAGGGCTTTTAAAGTTTTGATACGTCGCTTTTTAAGCGAGTGTAAAAGAAACGGGGGTCCAAGGGGCGCCTTCCCAGACACTGTGGTCCTAATGTGCGAGCCCGAATATATATATTTTCCTTCCAATGTCGAACAGTCAGGGTTGAACTGTAAAAGTATTTTCAAACGGTGAGGACAGTGCTTTGCAGGGTTCCTGAACAGTAAGTGAGAACGTTCTTGCAACCTTAATTTGTGTATGACTCAATTCGTATTCTGAGTAATTTGTAGGAATTGCAGAGGACAGGAGGTCCTATCTGTCCCAGGGAGGAGGGTGTGGGCACTGTGTTCCAGTAGGCCGTTCGTAATAAAGCAGCCGGCGCCCATCCACAGCCCTCGTCCCGCCGAAACACCCGCAAAGACGACGTATCAAAACTTTAAAAGCCCTGAAGAAGTGCCAGCTTGGGACGAAACGCGTCGGCTGTTTGTTTTACTGAAAACTGAAAATAAAGATTATCTGAAGATTAACAACATCTCTTTGAGAAATAATTCATCCTTGTGCTTAATACCATTTGCACTTATTGTTTTGTCCTTTGTGGTGCACCTTTGCGGTTGTTTTGTTTGTTATGTAGATGTGACTAAATAAGGTGAAGCTTTACAAGTGAAGGTAACACTACGATTTTAAGTGTGCAGTGTGCCTTAGTACATTTCACTTCTGTTATAGTCCCGCGTTCAAGTGGTGTCTATATGGAAGTGCCTACTGCGTTACTGACACAAAAGTGGCACAACGGGTTTGCAAATACGCTGATTTATTTCTAATGGAGGCATTGGATATCTAGGCCACTGTGCTTGTAGAAACACTGCGGCCACCGGAGTTCACAACTTCAATTCAACTCTGCTTCTACATGTCAAAGTAGACAGCAGTGTCTATAAGTTTAAAAGAGAAAGAGAAATGATGTCACAGAGAGTGAGAGAGAGAAAGAGAGAGAAAACAACATTAAAACTATCTCGCAGAGTCTGGAGTTGAGATTTTTTTCTTGAAAAGTTAGACGCAGATTTACTAGCTCCTTGCGCCACTTTTCCCATGTTAAAAGTGACACAAAAGTGCCGCAATAAGCTTGTAGATCTGTTTCTCAGACTGTTGTAACCTATCTTTTGTCACTGCTCGGAGGTAATTATACATTTCTACCCAGTCAAGCTGCTGCACATTACCCACTCTCTCCTTTCACAAATTTTTTGTTGTTGTTTCGGAAACAAAGCTATTTGCTCACCTAGTGCCATTGGAGTGATTGAAAGAGGGTGCTCTACGTGTCAAAGAAGCCTTCAGTGTAACCAAGAGAGTTCACCACTTCAACTCAGATAAGGTTTTATACAGCTGACCTGAGATAGCAGCGTCCAAAACTTTAAAAAAGAAAGAGAAACGATGTGAGAGAGTAAGAAAGAGAAAGAGGGAAAAAAGGACATTAAAACGTGGGAGAGACACATATGACAGGGGGGGTGCCTGAAGCCAGAGGCGCAACCACAGTCAAAAATATGGGGGGGGGGGGGGGCTAGAAAAAAAATTCAGGGGGGGGGGGGGCTTAACTTCAAGCAAAAAGAAGAGTGGAGCATAAAGTACAGCAGAAAGATAATATTTTGGAATCTCACCTCATTAATCTCATGACATGTCAGCATTGTAGTAATGAGTACTGGTACCGTCATCATGGAGAACTAAAATGTATGCTAAGGAACTTAGAAACTCCTACATAGTTCCTTACTCTAAGCTCTGCTGACTATGCTTGAGATGATTTACTTCAATTTCTTGATTACACAAATTCATATGATCATACTCGATGTCATCTAATGCTTCCACAAAATCAGCATCTAAAGTTTAGTTTAGAAAATCACAGCTGATATCTACAGCATTTATATCTTCCTCTTCATTCTCCGTACTTATAAAAATGATGTTTAGCTCTTCTATGACAGTGTTACTAATGTCGAAACCGTCTTTCAAATTTTGTTGATTATCCATACTGAATTTCTTATGTTGTAGGTCCTTGTACAAAAACAGAAACACTTAGGGCCTCATTAGGATGGCGGACGGACCTGTGTCCGTCCGCCACCTCAGAGTAGGAGAGACCGTCCGCAGGGGCAGTGGCGGTCCCTCCGTGCAGATTAGGATGTGACCGCCACCCTGGCGGTCATATCCTGTATATTTAACATTCTTGCGGGTGCTGCTTGAAGCAGCACCCGCCGTACTGTTAAATAAACCATGTTTTCCTTTGCATGCATGAAGCTGCATGCGCCGTGTGGTGCCTGCCGCTTCGTGCATGCAAAGGTAGGGGGGTACCATGAATGAATGATGAATGATTAAAATTTATAATGCGCAGACAATACCCGAAGGTATCAAGGCGCCTAACAGAACAGAAAAATAAGAGGGAATCACTACATCGCTACAGGTACGCTTGCACAAAAAGGTGAGTTTTCAAGGCCCCTTTGAAAGCCTGAAGGGTGGGTAATGATCTTATTTCCAGGGGGAGAGCATTCCACCACTTAGGGGCCAGTGTGGAAAAGGCCCTGCCACCCCATTTCGCTCTCCTAAAACGGGGGGTAGATAGCAGGAGTCTGCCAGAGGACCGCAGATTCCTAGTGGGAGAGTATTGGGACAGAATAGATCCAAGACCAGAGGGGCTATTTCTGGCCAGAGCCTTGTATGTCAGGCATACGATCTTAAAGTGAATGCGTGCCTCAACAGGGAGCCAATGAAGCAGCTTTCTCGCCGCTGTGGCAGAGGAGCGTTTAGGAAGGTCAAGGACAAACCTGGCCGCCGCATTTTGGACTACCTGCAAGCGCTGCAGAAGGCTCTTTTTCAGGCCCGCATACAGCGCATTGCAGTAGTCGATTCTTGAGCCTATAAGGGCAACGGCTATCTGTTTCCTGGCCTGAGGGGAAAGGTGTTTCTAATCCTTCTCAGGATATGGATAATGCCCCAGCAGGAGGAGATCGTTCGATTGACCTGCTTGGTCATGTCAAGGGCAGGGTCTATCATGACCCCCAAATTTATGGCGGAAGAGGTAGGGGAGGGACAGGCTCCTAGTGAGTCTGGCCACCAGCTGGAAGACCAAATTTCCTCTTTTCCTCCGAACACCATCACCTCAGTCTTCTCTCCATTTAGTTTAAGCGAGTTGGTAATCATCCACTTGCCTACCGCCTCCATACAAGATCTAAAATTGGAGGCAGTCGGGGCGCTAGCAGAGGAGAGAGAGACTAGGATCTGAGTGTCGTCTGCATAGGAGACTATCTCCATCCCATAAGATCTAATAAGCCTGGCAAGTGGGGTCACATAGATGTTGAATAGGGTCGGACTAAGCGCCGACCCCTGCGGGACCCCACATTGCACAGGAAGGGATGGAGATAGGTACTCCCCCAGCTTCACTCTTTGCACTCTGTGAGAGAGAAAAGACGTTAGAAGATCCAGAGCTGCACCCCGCACCCCTATCTCACTCAGCCGAGTTTTTAATACTGAGGGAGAGAGGGTGTCGAAAGCCGCGGTTAGATCTAAAAGGATCAGGAGGGTGGTCTGGCCTTCATCAACCCGTGTACGTGTGTTATCTAGCACGATGGTGAGGGCTGACTCCGTGCTGTGATCCCTCCTGAAACCATGTTGGGAGAGATCAAGGCATTCCGAGCTTTCGATAAAGGCGGCAAGGTGCGAGTTGAGATGCGACTCTAGCATCTTAGCTGGGGCAGGGAGTAGGGAAATTGGCCGGAAATTTTTTAAAACCGACGGGTCCAGGGAGGGTTTCTTTAAGAGCGGCTTTACAACCGCTCTTTTCCACTGAATGGGAAAAACCCCATCTCTCATGGATCTATTCATGTTGTCCACCAGGGGGGCAGAAGGATTTCTCTGCATTGTTTAAGGATCCTTAGGGGACATACATCTAGGGGAGAGCCAGATTTGGTCTTGTTGAGTAGATTGTCAAGCGTATCTACGGAGAGAGGGGGAAAAGAATCTAGGGTTTTCAGGGAAGAAGATACAATGGGGGCAGGGTCTGTAGTCTCTAGGAAAGGGGGCCCACACAGAAGAGATTTTTGAAGCTCCAGGGCTGAGTACAATAGGTACCACCCATGTGTACCCCCCACCCCCTTCACCCCTGGGGGCCCACAACAGGCCCCTCAGGAAAAGTCTGTATGCCTTTCCACGGCTGAAATGCCGCCGTGGAAAGGCATAGGACCGCCGCCATCCTAATGTAGCTGGCGGTGTCTGATAGACACCGCCAGCCATGTTAGAGCTTTTCCATCGCGGTCAGAAGGCGACCGTGGCGGAAAAGCAGCAGACGGGAAAAAGATCCCCCAGCCATCCTAATCTGGCAGGGGGTCTTTTTTCTGTCCGCAGCGGTTAATTCGCATCCTCCGGGCCGGCGGTGGCTTTGGCCGGCCCGGAGGATGCGGATTAACCGCAATCCTAATGAGGCCCTTCATTTTATCTTCACTGTAATATCAGCATATGTGGCGATTCATATGAAATATCTTACAATTAAAGCAACAATATTTTCTACATGAGTGTATATTATTTTCAAAATCTTCTAAAATTAAATTCAATAAATACAGTGTCACTCTGCATTGTGTCAAGTGCTTTATTTTTTTTATACTACCTACTGTTTTGCAAACTTAAAACAATAACGACAGCACTGCATTAGTTTGACTCACCCCATTACGTTCTCAATTAGGGTTGAGGGAGGCAAAGGAAAGGAGTAAACTACATGTCTACAGATGTACACCTATATTTAGAACACTGGATGAAGCACTGAATAAACAAAGTTAGATACAAAAGAACATACACAAAAAAGGCTGCATAAAACATACACAAAGGAAAGCAACACAAATAGGTCACAGAATCTTGAACACAATCTGGTAAGTCACCAAAAGAACAAAAAGGCTAAGAACACTGCAACAGAGGCTACGCTGTGGAACTCATTGTGAAGAAAGGTAGAAACATACTGTAAATAAAGCGGAATTCAAATAAAGAAAAAGTAAAAAAGATACATGGATGACAAAGTCACTGGAGTAATACTCTGTTCCCCAATACAAAAAAAGATTTTGCAGAAGTTATATCTACGAATGTTTAAGGAGCTGCAAAGGGACCCCATCCCCCGGGACTCAAAAAATAACATTGGGGACCATGGAGAGAATGCCAATGCCCCCACGGTCCCAGCCAGCTCCCCGCATCCTTCGAGAGCCGGCATTGCTTTCTCAGAGAGAACAGCTTACATGCTGCTCTCTCTAATGAAAAGCAATCTGCTTTACTACTTGAAAGAGACAGCAGATGAACTTGCTCTCTCTTTCAAATAGTAAACCGGCTTGCTGTGCTAAAGTGGGAGCCGTGGCGCTCCCGCCCTACCATAGCAAACAGCAGTGTCCCGGCCCTGGGAAATGATGGTCCCCAGGGCCATCAAGGTTTCCAGTAAGGAGGCCGCGTGACCCGCTCCCAACATTAAAAAGTCCCGAGAAGTGGAAGTCCCCGGAGCCGGGAAATCTGTGCCATCACAGACCCACCTATTTTAAATATTACTGCCCCAGGAAGGTGGCGGTCCCTGAAGAATGTAGGAGAGCTGTGAGCCCCCCGCATACTTTAAAATAAACGATGGCTGCCAACACTTCCTGGTTTGGAGTGTTGACAGACAGTTGACAACCAATCAGCATGCAGCTCGTGCTCGTAATTGTACGGATTTCCGTACGCGGACGCCGTGATTTTTCATTTAAAAAAATGTATATATATATATATATATATTACATCAATATAGTTTCCGCAAGCGCTGAAACGCCGCCTTGACACGACCTCTTACGATGTGGGCTCGTGCTGGGTGGCGAGCCCTGCAATTCCTTCGTGATTCCACATGCTCCTCTCTGTATGAAAAAACATGAGCCCAAGTGCATCCAGAAGTGTTTATTTTAGCAAAAAGACAACAGAAAACTCAACGCGTTTCGGGATAGTCTCCCTTGCTCACGAGTCAAGTTGTGTGAGTTTGTTTCGAGAATTATAAACACCATGTGACCTATAAACATAAACAAAAGACTGCCGCGATTTTTGTAAACAAAGCGGTAGCTGGGGAATGCTTTCTTCTTAATACAAATGCATAATATCTAGACATTGGTGAATTTAACAAATGGTATTTCACTGTGAATAAACTAATTATAATTAAATCCAAACCCAGGTTGCAACTTTGTAAAACAATGTGCTGATAAATGCTGCGCTGCTTTATAAACATGGCTCATATTTCTAACCCATTACTATAGGCAAGTTAATACATATGGCGCCTCATAGGCAATCCTGTTATTCATATGAGGTTATTTTATGTTATATGTTAATACAATGTGCGCAGCACTGTCCAATAAGAATACAGCCCCTGTGGGCAAACACAAGATGTCTATTGTCCTTGTTTTAACCTTCTAGCAAATCAATGTCACCTGTCCTGGCAACCATTCCAACATGATTTAAGCTCATGCTTTAAATCTCAGTGACTACCAAGATACCAGAATTGAGCCCCAGTGGGCTTAAAGTCTCATTCAACCGAAAACTGTCTGTAGAGTTGTATATATTGCCTCCTTCACAAAAAATTCCGCATTCCCTGAAAAAATAAAATACAAAAAACTAAATTAAAACCACACACTAACAAGATATTAATACAAATTCTTAAAAGAGTTATCTTCAGAGAGCACATGTATATACATCAACATATAGGGTTATTTCAAGACAGGCAATGGGGCACCTGGGTACAGCAAAACACTATTACTGAGTTATTCTATACTGAGTGTAAAAAGGTTAACCCAAATGTACTTCCATCTCCTCGTCATTATTGTGCCCAAGAGGTGTCATGGTCTTATACCTGATTATAAACTTTGATTCAAGTCTTCTTAGACATTGTAGTCTATTTCCACCTCTTTCGTTGTACTTCACTGTGTCCAAGACACAGAAGCTCAACAGATCTGCATTCTGGTTATGATGGCTTTGGAAATGTCTCGCTATGGGGTAAGTTTTGTCCATGTTTTTAATCCCACGCAAATGCTCTAGTACTCGCAGCTTGGCTTTTTTAATTGTGCTGCCAATATAGGCTTTTTTGCATGGGCAGAACAGCTCGTATACAGCAAAATCAGTATTACACGATGTGTGTTCGTGAATTACAAAAGGTTCCGCTGTAGAGGACAAAATTGCTATTTTTACATTCTTACTGTTCCTGCAGGCTTTACAATTTCTACATGTATAAAACCCCTGTACAGTTGGTGATGTTATTTTACTGGGTTCAATTGCTTTGCATAATTGGTCTCTCAAAGATTTTGCTCTTCTAAAAGTTACTTGCGGGGACGCTTCTACACAGGTAGCTATATCTGGGTCGGAGTGTAACATTGGCCAGAATTTATTCAAGCTTTTCCGCAATAAAAAAGCTTTGCTGGTGTAAGTTGTAACAAACCTGGTTTTAGTTTCTTGCTCAGTTATCTCAGGCTGTTTCACGAGCAATGACTCTCTACTCCTACTCGCCACTACTTTCTGTGCATTTACAATGGTCCTCCTCGGGTAACCCCTTGCTGCAAACCTCTCACACATTATTTTCTCTTCGGTTAGGTATGCGCCGCTGGTGCTGCAGTTGCGTTTAGCTCTTAATAATTCCCCTACCGGAATGCTCTGAATCAGGGAGTTTGGATGGCAGCTACGCGCGTGCAACAAGCTATTGCCTGACGTTGCTTTCCTGAATAATTCACTTTCCAGTTTGTTATTCTCAACCTTCAGCCTCAGATCTAAGAATTCAAGCGAATCTTTAGACCAATGATGTGTGAATTGTAAGTTGAATGTGTTTTCATTTAAAGTGCACACAAAGTCAATTGCTTGTTCCTCATTACCCTCCCAGACTACGAAAATATCGTCTATGTATCTCATCCATCTAATGGCATGTTTTTCATACATAGACGATCTGTGCACAATTTCATCCTCCCAGTACCCCATGAAGAGACCTGCAAAGCAGGGAGCAAAACAAGTCCCCATGGAAGTACCGAGAGTTTGCTTGAACACCTTGTTGTCAAACAAAAAATATGTCTGTGTTAGGCATGTGTGCATCATTTGTATGAGCATCTGTGTGTGATGCAAATATGACACTGAACGCCTCGCCAAGAAATGTCTACAGGCATCTAGGCCTTGTTGTTGAGGGATGCTAGTATAAAGGCCTACTACGTCTAACGACAGTAGTGAATTGCTCTCTTTCCAATCATTTGCAGCAATTTGTCTTAAAAAGTCTCCAGAGTCTCTCACATAAGATGGCAGCCCCTGTACAGCTTGCTGTAGAAAATGGTCTACATACTTAGATGTATTTTCTAGGCAACTTCCGTTTGAGGAGATTATAGGTCTGCCTGGGGGATTTGTTTCACTCTTATGTATCTTTGGTAGTAGATACATCACAGGCAATTTGGGGAACTCTTCAATAACTTCAGCCAACCTCCATTGTGAGAGTTGTGCGTTATAAGTTTTTACGGAATTCTCATATTCCATTCTGTTGCTTCTACAGTAAGTGGTGGTATCTGATAGCTGTCTCAGCCCTTCTGCTATGTAATTGTACCTTGATTGTATTACTAAATCCCCCCCTTGTCAGATTTTTTAATTACTATTTGGGGGTCATTCTTTAGATTTTCAAGTGCCTTTATTTCGCTTTGTGTAATATTCTTCCAGCCTGTGTGTTTTCTATTATTAGCTATGTGTTGCAATTCTATACACATACTCTTTTCAAACACATCAACAACATCATTTTTGATAGGTGGCAAAAACACCGATTTCGGCTTGAACCCACTTTTTACACTCAAGTCCAATGGGATTCCTTCAGCTCTAAGGTTTTCAAAGGGATCACTGTTAGGCTCTACTTCATTCGATAGCACATTCAAACAGTGTTCCAACTCCACCTCTGCTATACTCAGGTGACTCGGTTTTACATCCACTGTAACTGTTTTGTCCGATACTTTAGTTGCATACCATTTTTTTTATAACTTGAAATAACCTCATATGAATAACAGGATTGCCTATGAGGCGCCATATGTATTAACTTGCCTATAGTAATGGGTTAGAAATATGAGCCATGTTTATAAAGCAGCGCAGCATTTATCAGCACATTGTTTTACAAAGTTGCAACCTGGGTTTGGATTTAATTATAATTAGTTTATTCACAGTGAAATACCATTTGTTAAATTCACCAATGTCTAGATATTATGCATTTGTATTAAGAAGAAAGCATTCTCCAGCTACCGCTTTGTTTACAAAAATCGCGGCAGTCTTTAGTTTATGTTTATATGTCACATGGTGTTTATAATTCTCGAAACAAACTCACACAACTTGACTCGTGAGCAAGGGAGACTATCCCGAAACGCGTTGAGTTTTCTGTTGTCTTTTTGCTAAAATAAACACTTCTGGATGCACTTGGGCTCGTGTTTTTTCATACGGAGAGGAGCGTGTGGAATCACGAAGGAATATATATATATATATATATATATATATATATGCCACAAAAACTCCTTCAAGAAAGAGAGCAGAGGCCACGTTAGGGGTAACACCATGGAGGCATCTTTATTCAGACCAGTTTGCTCGGCGAATGCATTTCAGCTTCGTAAAGCCTTCCTCAGCGCCCACAGTCATTAGCAGTTCATTTGACGCCAGCGTGGTTTAAATATCCTGCCCCTTGCTGTTACGCTGTGTTCTGCTCCACCCCTAAGACTGAGTCCTTGCTCACCTGTTGGGGATTGCGTAGTATGATCAAACTGTAACTCCCAGAGTTAACCATTTCATCCAGGTAAGTGATGTGGGGGGTGGAAAGAATATGCAGAGTTCAGGGCACCACGTTGAAATCAAGTCCAAATCTGCTGTGTGTTATCTGAATTCTTGTGCCCCCTTGGGTCCCCAGACCGCACAACCACAAAGCCACAGGAAATATTATGACGGGGGTAAACATGAAATCACGAGCACCCAGCGCAGAGTCAATGACCCCATCACCGCCTTTTCTCCTCCTGCGTTCTGTGGTGGACCCTGGCTCATCCAATCACTTGGAAAAAACACGAAGAAATAATCTGTTTCTACAACAGCCAATGATAGCCGGGCCTCTTGGAGTGCGGGGACCTCTGTTGCGTGCCTCTGGCTGACACACTGTAAATGCCACAAAAACTCCTTCAAGAAAGAGAGCAGAGGCCACGTTAGGGAAAACACCATGGAGGCATCTTTATTCAGACCAGTTTGCTCGGCGAATGCATTTCAGCTTCGTAAAGCCTTCCTCAGCGCCCACAGTCATTAGCAGTTCATTTGACAGCAGCGTGGTTTAAATATCCTGCCCCTTGCTGTTACGCTGTGTTCTGCTCCACCCCTAAGACTGAGTCCTTGCTCACCTGTTGCAGATTGCGTAGTATGATCAAACTGCAACTCCCAGAGTTCACCATTTCATCCAGGTAAGTGATGTGGGGGGGGTGGAAAGAATATGCAGAGTTCAGGGCACCACGTTGAAATCAAGTCCAAATCTGCTGTGTGCTGTCTGAATTCTTGTGCCCCCTTGGGTCCCCAGACCGCACAACCACAAAGCCACAGGAAATATTATGACGGGGTATCATGAAATCACGAGCACCCAGCGCAGACTCAATGACCCCATCACCGTCTTTCACCTCCTGCGTTCTGTGGTGGACCCTAGCTCATCCAATCACTTGGAAAAAACACGAAGAACAGTCCGTTTCTACAACAGCCAGTGATAGCCGGGCCTCTTGGAGTGCGGGGACCTCTGTTGCGTGCCTCTGGCAGACACGCTGTAAATGCCACAAAAACTCCTTCAAGAAAGAGAGCAGAGGCCACGTTAGGGGAAACACCATGGAGGCATCTTTATTCAGACCAGTTTGCTCGGCGAAGGCATTTCAGCTTCGTAAAGCCTTCCTCAGCGCCCACAGTCATTAGCAGTTCATTTGACACCAGCGTGGTTTAAATATCCTGCTCCTTGCTGTTACGCTGTGTTCTGCTCCACCCCTAAGACTGAGTCCTTGCTCACCTGTTGCAGATTGCGTAGTATGATCAAACTGCAACTCCCAGAGTTCACCATTTCATCCAGGTAAGTGATGTGGGGGGGGGGTGGAAAGAATATGCAGAGTTCAGGGCACCACGTTGAAATCAAGTCCAAATCTGCTGTGTGCTGTCTGAATTTTTGTGGCTCCTTGGGTACCCAGACCGCACAACCACAAAGCCACATGAAATGTTATGACGGGGGTATCATGAAATCACGAGCACCCAGCGCAGAGTCAATGACCCCATCCACGCCTTTTCTCCTCCTGCGTTCTGTGGTGGACCCTGGCTCATCCAATCACTTGGAAAAAACACGAAGAAACAGTCCGTTTCTACAACAGCCAGTGATAGCCGGGCCTCTTGGAGTGCGGGGACCTCTGTTGCGTGCCTCTGGCTGACACGCTGTAAATGCCACAAAATCTCTTCAAGAAAAAGAGCAGAGGCCACGTTAGGGGAAACATATATATATATATATATTTAGCCTAAACATCCATGTACGACCCCCTGAGCAAGCCTATAGGGTCAGAATGTTTCTACCCTGCCCCCTTCTTATTTCTCAACTTTGTTTTACTGTTTTCTTGTGACTCGGTTCTAGCAACGAACAAGATGGCTGCCAACAATTCCTGGTTTGGAGTGCTGTGTATAACATAAGAAACACAGGGGGTCTATTAGCTAACTATTAATTCTACACTATCAATACTGAGTCCACTAGATCTCAAAGTGTGTACATCACAAAGATAGTGAAAAGATGACGAAATGAATAAAGAGGAGTGGACTCAACATGCATAGAATTTCGATACATTATAGAATATTCATAAGTGGCTGACCAGTCCAAAACCGATGATATAGGGATTCCATCAAAAGAGACTTAATGATCAGTCATATCATCTGGCCAAACCCTGGTGTGTGGAAGGCTAGTCCCCTGATCATAGGGACTGAACTGCACAGTGTTATCTTGGGATTTGGTCCACCAACATTAATGAAACATCCGTAATGACTGATCTTTGATGGTTAGAAAAAAAGGTGCAACAAAACAAAAAGTGTCTTAAAATAGGATGGAATGCCCTCCTATTGACGACTTTATTCTATGGACATGACATACCTCCTAATTAAAAACAGAACAGTGCAAGAAGACAGTAACAAATATCTGCCTATAAATGGGCCAACATGTTTCTGCCTAGTGGGTATCCAATCCCTCGGCATTCATCAGGGCCTCTGCTCTTATACTAGTTGCACTCTTACTAGTGAATTGAAAGGTTCACCACCTTCACCATAAAAAGAATAAATGTTAAGTAACTGAAATGGAATGGTTCAATACGGTACAACCTGTAATAACCATGAACTGTCACCCTCCGACTCACGTCTGCAGCATAGTTGTCAATCAATGTGCAATCTTGTTTGCTTCCCACGTCAGGGGTCATAATTTTCTGTGAGAGAGGATCACGCACTGGTGTTTAAAAAGTTACCTTCATTGGCTTCACTGCAGATTTAGGCAAATTTTGTTTCTGAGAAGGCCAGCAAAACTGAAGTCACACACATCTACCGCTAAATTTACGTCACAATTTTCCTCGTTTGTAGTCCAACTCATTCTAGAGCCGATCCAGAAAGTCGCAGCAACAGAAAGAAATGCCTATTTATCCCTTCTGCCTTCGAGTATTCAGAACGCTTCTGGAGTTTGGAGTGCTGACAGACAGTTGACAGCCAATCAGCATGCAGCTCGTGCTCGTAATTGTACCGATTTCCATACGCGTACGCCGCGATTTTTCTTAAAAATGATGTCATGAGTGATGTCACTGACCATGTCATGAGTGATGTAATGTGTGACATCATCAGCAGTGCATTGCAGGCGCGCAAGTTATAGTGAGTCCAACCAACTATAACGTGGGAATTTCAATGGTTTTATGTCAGTAAAATTTCCAGGTAACTGTAACTGGTGTGAAACCTATGGTTTTTTCAGTGAATTTAATAGGTTTTTTAAATGCTAATTCCCAACTATAACTGGTATGAAACCTATGATTTTTTCAGTGAATTTCATAGGTTTTTTAAATGCTAATTCCTTTCTATATCGAGTTTGTAACCTACCTACCTACGATTTTTTTTAATTTGCTGATTTGTGAGAGTATTAATTAGTGTTTATTTTTTTATAATAATATTTTTTGTAATTTTTTTTTTTTTTAATCATTTTTTTTTGGGGCGCCCTGTGTCCGCGCACCGGTAAGCTCTCCGGAAAGCGCATCCAGAGCGCTACTTGCATTTGTGTAAAAAAATATGAATGAAAAGTAAATAATAACGCAAGACATTTAGTACCATACATATAAAAGCAGTTTTTTTGAATAAGGAAATGAAAATAATTTAGCATTTCCGTGAAACTATCAAAATGTCACTTCGACGCGCCGCGTATGCGCTCCAGAAGCGCCTACGTTTGCGCCGCGTATGCACCTACGTTCGCGCCGCGTATGCGCCCCGGAAGCGCCTACGTTCGCGCCGCAAATGCGCACCCGGAAGCGCAGCGTCAGCGCGTCAAGTCATGTGACCTTAAAATAACACTTTTCATTAGTTGCTAACAGTTTTTTTTACAAAGAATGAAATCCCCACCCATTTCCGTCACTTCTTCTTTCACTTTTGTGACTGAAAGGCCTGCCTTTTTTTCTCTTCGATCTTGCTTGGTTAATCATGGCTGCCAGACCATCCAGCAGTGAAGATGAGCCTGAATTCATTGATGAAGAGCCTCCTCAGCCAAAGGTGAAAGAGCATTTCATCTGGAATTTTTTTTCCATACCAGATGGACAGAAAAAGGTGAATGCTCCAAAAGTGGAGTGCAGGATCTGAAAAAAAGTCCTGTCACGGGGTGACCCCAAAACGAAATATTCTTTTGGGAACTTCACAATGCTTCGCCATGTGGAGAGTAGGCACTCCCAGAATTTTGCCCGGGAAAGTGTCAGGGGTCTGGCACAAGAGGTTCCCAGTGATGGGGCCTCTACATCCACCGGAGGAGCAACTACTTCTGTGAGGGGGCAATCGCAGGAGCTGGTTCCAAATATTCAGCCTGCATTCAACAAAGGTGTCCTGAAATGCAGATACTGCGATCAACTCCTTACCTTTGGGGAGCAAAGTGTCCTGCTCATGGTTCGAGCATTGGAGAACCATCGCTGCCGTTCACAGCCCTAATTATTTTTGTTTTTTTTACTCCTGTTGAGCAGTTTCCATTCCCTGTTTTTGTTTCTGTTCTAAAAAAAGAAAAAAGAAGAAAAAAAAAGTTCTTTTGAGAACTACCTCCAACTCTCATCAAAAAGCTATATTCTTAAAAAAATGAAAAAGAGTAAGTGAAGTGGAGTGCATTGATAATGGAAAGGAAAATGAGTAAGAAAGAACAGAAAGGTATGAGAGGAGAAAGGAAGTGAAGTAGGGGGACTGAAAGAAGGTGAGTGTTGGGAAGGGAAGTAAGGAGAAGGAGAGTGAATATGTGGAATGTGGATATTCAAAGGAAATGTTGAAAAGGAACAGTGGTGTGGAAGGGTAAGAAAAGATGCATTGCTGGAGTTGCATCATTTTTGTGACACACTCCAGCAATGCATCACTTTTGCGCTTACAGATACGCCTGAAATACTGACGTATCTGTAAGTACTTTCGACATAATATGTCATATATTTAATATGACACTTGAGTAGAAGACTGAAGGCCTCATTTATGAGGCCATGCGTCACTTTAACCCCACCGGTGCGTCACTTTTTGTGACGCACCAGTGCTGTAAATAATGCACCTTATTCAGTCATATTTACAAAGTGACGCATCTAGGTAGATGTGTCACTTTGTTAGCCCCTGCGCCACATTATACGTACGTCAGGTGTAATGTATGCAAAAGGGACGTATTGACGCAAGAAAGGGTCGTAGAGGTGACGCAGTGAAATTTATGAGATATCACTGCGTCACTTTTATAATGCTGTTGTGTCCAAATCTTACGCCTGTTTCACAGCAGGCGTGCAGACCCTTTCACATTGGGCCTGGCCCCAGGTAAAAGGATGCATTGCTGGAGTTGCATAATTTTTGAGACACACTCCAGCAATGCATCACTTTTGCGCTTACAGATACGTCTGAACTACTGACGTATCTGTAAGAACTTCCGACATAATACGTCATAAATTTAATATGACGCATGAGTAGAAGACTGAAGGCCTCATTTATGAGGCCATGCGTCACTTTAACGCCACCGGTGCGTCACTTTTTGTGACGCACCAGTGCTATAAATGATGCACCTTATTCAGTCATATTTACAAAGTGACGCATCTAGGTAGATGTGTCACTTTGTTAGCCCCTGCGCCACATTATACCTACGTCAGGTGTAATGTATGCAAAAGGGACGTATTGACGCAAGAAAGGGTCGTAGAGGTGACGCAGTGAAGTCTATGAGATATCACTGCGTCACTTTTATGACACTGTTGCGTCCAAATCTTACGCCTGTTTCACAGCAGGCGTGCAGGCCCTTTCACATGGGGCCTGGCCCCATGTGAAAGGATGCATTGCTGGAGTTGCATCATTTTTGAGACACACTCCAGCAATGCATCACTTTTGTGCTTACAGGTACGTCTGAAATACTGACGTATCTGTAAGAACTTCCGCCATAATACGTCATAAATTTAATATGACGTATGACTAGAAGACTGAAGGCCTCATTTATGAGGCCATGCGTCACTCTAACGGCACCGGAGCGTCACTTTTTGAGACTCATCAGTACAGTAAAAAATGCACCTTATTCAGTCATATTTACAAAGTGACGCATCTAGGTAGATGCGTCACTTTTTAAGCCCCTGTGCCACATTATACCTACGTCAGGTGTAATGTATGCAAAAGGGACGTATTGACGCAAGAAAGGGTCGTAGAGGTGACGCAGTGAAATCTATGAGATATCACTGCGTCAGTTTTATGATGCTGTTGCGTCCAAATCTTACGCCTGTATCACAGCAGGCGTAAGACTGATGCAAGCCCTTTCACATGGGGCCTGGCCCCATGTGAAAGGATGCATTGCTGGAGTTGCATCATTTTTGTGACACACTCCAGCAATGCATCACTTTTGCGCTTACAGATACGTCTGAAATACTGACGTATCTGTAAGTACTTCCGACATAATATGTCATATATTAAATATGACGCATGACTAGAAGACTGAAGGCCTCATTTATGAGGCCATGCGTCACTTTAACTCCACCGGTGCGTCACTTTGTGTGACGCACCAGTGCTGTAAATAATGCACCTTATTCAGTCATATTTACAAAGTGACGCATCTAGGTAGATGTGTCACTTTGCTAGCCCCTGCGCCACATTATACCTACGTCAGGTGTAATGTATGAAAAAGGGACATATTGACGCAAGAAAGGGTCGTAGAGGTGACGCAGTGAAATCTATGAGATATCACTGCATCACTTTTATGACGCTGTTGTGTCCAAATCTTACGCCTGTTTCACAGCAGGCGTGCATACCCTTTCACATTGGGCCTGGCCCCATGTGAAAGGATGCATTGCTGGAGTTGCATCATTTTTGAGACACACCCCAGCAATGCATCACTTTTGCGCTTACAGATACGTCTGAAATACTGACGTATCTGTAAAAACTTCCGACATAATACGTCATAAATTTAATATTACGCATGACTAGAAGACTGAAGGCCTCATTTATGAGGCAATGCATCACTTTAACGCCACCGGAGCGTCACTTTTTGTGACGCACCAGTGCTGTAAAAAATGCACCTTATTCAGTCATATTTACAAAGTGACGCATCTAGGTAGATGCGTCACTTTGTAAGCCCCTGCGCCACATTATACCTACGTCAGGTGTAATGTATGCAAAAGGGATGTATTGACGCAAGAAAGGGCCGTAGAGGTGACACAGTGAATAAACTGGGTTTTCCCCATGCTACGCTCCCTGTTCCGCTCCCTGCCCCGCGGGGCCCTAATGTAGCCCCCACATCAAACCTAGGGGGTCAGGGGGGGATCTACCCTGCCCTCTTATGGTCATTTCCCCTTTTTTTTTGCCACCTCTTGTGTCTCGATCCTACCGAGATACAAGATGGCGGCCGCTCCGGACTGTTTCGAATGTTTACAGACACCCATGAGCCAATCAGCTTTCCGTGCGCAAGTCGCGTAGCACGCCCGGTGCACTCCCCGGTGCGCGTACCGGGGCGCACCTATAGATATATATTTTTTTGAACCTAAATTACTCAAAATCCACTGCAGCACATATCTTGAGACATAGCAAAGGCACATCGGGCTACCAGTCCCTACAATTTTGCCAAGTTTGGTGGAAAACCATTCAGCCGTTCGGTCTAAAAGTGAGTTCGACCGCCCTATGGAAATTAACATGGGGAAAACACGTTTTGGGACCCCCTTTTATCTTGGCCCCCGCTTGACGAATCCCCCCGAAACTTTCAAGGAAGAACCGGAGCTCCGCGAGGCAAATTTGAGGAAATTTTCAGACAGATTCGTCAACCGGCGCCAAAGTTATTCCAAATAGAATTTTGAGATTTTGCATTGAAAAAAATCCTAACTATAACTACCTACTGCCAACCGCCAGTAGGTAATATATATATATATATATATATATATATATATTACCAACTGGCAGTCGCCAGTAAGTTGTTATAGTTAGGACCTAGCTTCCATAGGAAATCCGCAACATTCTATTTGGAACAACTTTGGCGCCGGTTGACGAATCTTCCCGAAATTCTCCAAGAAGATGGGGCGCTCTGCTCCGCTCCTATCCTGAAAGTTCGTGATTTGTCAAGTGGGGGTCAAGAAAAAAGGGGGTCCCACAACGTGTTTTCCCCATGCAATTTTCCATAGACACCTTCAAGTGAGGCTACAGCCCGAACTGCTGAACGGAATTACATCAAATTTGGCAAAATGGTAGAGTTTGTTTCGCAGATTGCGCTTTTTAACAAATGGTGTAAATCCGATCAGTAGTTCCTTAGAAAATCAAAAGTAAAATCATAGATATAGTTGCGAAGTTGTACCGTACGCGTTATGTCCGAGGACAGTACGCGTACAATTACGAGCACGAGCTGCATGCTAATAGGCTGCAAACAGTCAACAATCCAAATCAGGAAGTGTTGTCAGGCATCCTGTGTCTGGGTAGAACCGAGGAACGCGAAAAGTGATAAACAAGTGCGCAAAAGAAGCAAAGGGGGCAGGGTAGAAAGACCCTGACCCCCTAGGCCTGCTCAGTGGGTCCCACAAGTACCCCCAAGGCTTTTGAAAACATCACGGGATACGCATAGGGTATGCGTACCCTGCTGATCCCCCTAAAATATTTTAAGGCACCACTCTGCAAATATCCCCCCCTGGTGCGTTTGCAGAGGGGGAAATAATTCCCCCTGAATACTGGGGGTCCCTGGGGGCCAAGTAGCCAACGCAGCCCCCTGGCGCATACTGGAGGTTTCTGGTGGGCTAGTTGGCCCACAGGGACCCCCAGTTTTCAAGTGGAATTAGTTCCCCCACTGCAAACGCACCAGGGGGATGCCTTGCAGAGACATGTAAAGAGGCCAGGCTCCTTTTTACACCTCTCTGCGACGCAGCTCCCTGGTGCATACTGGAGGTTCCTGGTGGGCTAGTTGGCCCCCAGGGACCCCCAGTATTCAAGGGGACTTAATCCCCCAACTAAAAACACACTACAGGGCGTGTTTGCACGGTGGTGAAGGTAGGGGGCGGGACTTGAGGTGATATATGTGCAAACATTCCCTGTGGCACGTTTTAAGTTGAGAAATTGATTCCTCTTCAATCCAGAGGTCCCCTAAGGGCCAACTAACCCACCAGGTACCTCCACAGAGCTTTTTTTTAAGAGTGTTGTAAAAAGGGGGTGTTGCCTCTGAACACCTCTTCAACCCAGCTCCCTGGCGCATACTGGAGGTACCTGTTGGCCTAGTTGGCCCACAGGGGACCTCAGGATTGAAGGGGAATGAATTCCCCAACTTAAAACGCGCCACAGGGCGTGTTTGCACACATGTCACCTCAGGCCCCACCCCCTTCCTTCACTATTGAGGAAAATATTCCTCTAAAATCAGGTGAACTACAAATTCCAAATTACTCACCTGTTATCAGGAGAGACCTCATTGCTGCATCTTTCAACCCACTACTGATCCTAAAAAGTAATTCTAAACATACTTACAGTAACTTGAATTTCCTTCCATAGGCTAACATTGACTGGTTTTAGTTGGAAATTCTTCTAAGTGTGGAGTTTTGGAACTTTAAAAAATTCCTCTAAAATCAGCCGAACTACGAATTCCAATCTACTCACCTGTTATCAGGAGAGACCTCAGTGCTGCATCTTGCAGCCCACTACTGATCCTGAAAAGTAATTCTAACCATACTTACAGTAACTTGAATTTCCTTCAATAGGCTAACATTGACTGGTTTTAGTTGGAAATTCTTCTAAGTGCGGAGTTTTGGAACTTAAAAAAATTCCTCAAAACTCAGCTGAACTACGAATTCTGATTTACTCACCTGTTATCAGGAGAGACCTCAGTGATGCATCTTTCAGCCCTGTACTTATCCTGAAAAGTAATTTTAACCGTACTTACCAGAAACCTGAATTTCCTTCCATAGGACATCATTGCCTGCTATATAAAATATATATAAATTAAAAAATATATAAAATAAAAAAGTATATTACAATTTTAATATTTTTAAACACATTTGTTTTCAATTTATATTAAAAATATGTAATGTAATATAAAAAAATCTAAAAATAAATAGTTTAAAACAATGTAGTAAATCAGTATGACATGACTGCTGACATCTCAAATGACATCACTGATGACATCACTGATGACATCATCCTTGTGAAAGAGTGGCAGACCTCCTCTCACCCTAATATAACCTTTGATACACACATTCAAAAAGAGAAACTACAATTTTCAAAAAAATGGAGATACCAATACCAGTTACAACAACCTATTCAGTAATTCCAACATCTACATAAACATCCGTTCATTCACCAACAGTTCTATATAGTCACTCATACATGTACAAACTCCTCATATGTACTCATACACCTATACATCCTGTTACACACGACACTCATCCATAGAGTTACTCACACACATACTCACACATGCAAATAAACTATCAAACATCCCTTTACTGGCATGTATAGCTATACACACACCACTACCCTTACTTCTACAGGAACTTACACATACTTACTCTCTTAAACAATCACTTATAAAACACATACTTATTTATACAGAAACTCTTCCAATCTCTCACTCTCACATATACTCACTTATATACATCAATACTCACATATACTAGTTTAAAACATATGTAGTTACTCATAAAGATACTATTGAGACAGTCATTCACTCACTAACACACCCATACACACACTCATCCACCCATACAGTCCTGCACACATGCTGTCTTCAAAACACATTCAAACAGTGAGTCACTCACTCATGCATCGGTGCGCTAAGTAATACCCCCACCAAACCATACAGACACTCATTCTGATACTCATAAAATAAACTAATAACCCATGTACACACTCATGTAGCTACTCACCAACCCATGCAGCCATTTATACACAAAGTGAGACACTGAAACAGATATTTAAATATTTAAACATTACTCGCTAATACATGTATTCAGTAAGATACACTTAATAGGTCAGTTATACAAAAGAAAACATCCATTTAGACACTTATTTAACCGTTTATTCTTCCATCGACGTTTAGGGGTATACACCTGTTACAACGCATTTGTTACAACGCACTACTGTTACAACGCGACTTTTACAACGCATACCATTACAACGCATTGCGCTGGGGGGCGCTCTAGGATAGGGAATAAGTATAATTTACTATCCAACACCTTCCTTAGGGTCCACGGGGACTGGAGTTAGAATAGTAAATTATACTTACCACTATCCAGCACCTCAAAGCGCTATGCGTTGTAATGGTATGCGTTGTAATGGTCGCGTTGTAACAGTAGGTAGTTGTAATGGTATGCGTTGTAACATGGTACATCCACGTTTAGGTATACATATATAAAAAATATGTATTTTTCAGAAAGACACACATTCACTGGATGATGTCATCAGTGATGTCATTTGAGATGTCATGAGTGATGTCACTGACCATGTCATGAGTGATGTAATATGTGACGTCATCAGCAGTGCATTGCAGGCGCAGGAGTTATAGTTAGTTGAACTAACTATAAAGGGGGAATATATATATATATCCTCCTGATGGTCGACAGTAGGTAGGTATAGTTAGGCCCTTGTTTCTATTCAAAAAGAGTTTTTTCTTTTGCCAATATCTTTGGCGCCGTTTGACGAATCTTCAGGAAATTTTGAAAACGAATGCTTCACTCAAGTCAGCTCCTGTCTTGAAAGTTTTGGGGTGATTCCTTGAGCTGGGGCTGAGAAAAAAGGTGGTCCCAAAATGTGTTTTCTCAATGGTAAGTTCTATAAGAACTTTAGACAAAGCTGCAGCCAAAACTTTTGAACAGAATTACACCAAATTTGGCAAAAAATTGAGCTCTTGGTTAAGAAAGCAACCTTATTTTTAAATGGTGTAAATCCCTTCAGTTGTTTCTGAGAAATTAAAAAAATAATAATATCGATATCTGGTGGCCGGGGAGGGTTTGCGAAATCTCCCAAGCACAAGCTTCATTTTGATTGACTGACAACACTCCAAACCAGGAAGTGTTGGCAGCCATCTTGTGACTCGGTAAAACCAAGTCACAAGAAAACAGTAAATAAAAACAAGAAAAACAAGAAAAAGGGGCATGGTAGAAACACCCTGACCCCCTATGCTTCCTCAGGGGGTCCCACAGAGAACCCCAGGCCCAAAAAGCATTTTTCAAACAAATTTCCAGAATTTGTACTGGGTGCGCGAATACCACCGAAAAGTAAAAAAAATCAAAGCGCGGTCTCCTGCACTTCGTTTTAATCAGCCCACGGGTGGGCCAGGTCCTCAGGGCAATTAAAAAATATAGTGCGGGGCCTGCAGGGGCCACTGCAGCCCTGGGGATGGTCACCTCCCCAGGACATGTTTATTGCACTCGGGGGGCATGTGGTCAACAGCAGCCCTGGGGACTGCCACCTCCTCAGGGACCGCTTTATTTTTATTAATTATGGGGGAGCTCATGGGCGCCCCAAGCCCCAGGGACCACCCCCTCCCTGGGCCCCCCAAGCCCTAAAGACTGCCACCCCGGGGCTTTCATTATTTTATAGGCAGGGGGCCTCACAGGCCCACCAAGCCCCAGGGACCGCCATCTCCCCGGAACTTTACTCAATAATAAAGGGGTATCTCGCGGGTCCCCCAAGCCCCATAGACCACCACTTCCCCAGGGCTTTGTACTCAAAGGGAGGGAGGTCATGTGTCCTCCCTCCCTTTCATGGCCCTGGGGACCGCCACTCTTGCTTCTTTCTGCACCTCTCTTGCGTCTTTCTGCAATTCCATTGCTTCTTTCAGCACCTTTCTTTCTTTTTCTGCACTTCTCTTGACTCTTTCTGCACATCTCTTCTACTTTCTGCACCTCTTTTGCCTCCTTCTGCACCTCTGTTGCCTCTTTTTGCACCTCATTTGCTACTTCGTGCACCCCTCTTGCCTTTTTCTTCCTCTTTCCTGCCTCTTTCTGTACACTCCCTCCCTATTTCTGCACCCCTCCTGCCTCTTTCTGTACCTCTTTTCCTTCTTTCTGCACTTCTTTTGTTTCTTACTGCAACTCTCTTGCTTCTTTCTGCACCCCTCTTGCCTCGTTCTCCACCTCTTCCTTCTTTGTGCATCTCTTTAGCTTCTTTCAGCACTGATCTTGCATCTTTGCATCTTTAAGAACCTCTCTTGCTTCTTTCTGCACACCTTGTGCCCATTTCTGCGCACCTTCTTCTCTTTCTGCACTCCTCTTTCCTCTTTTTGCACCTCTATTCCTTCTTTCTGCACTTCTTTTATTACTTTCTGTACCTCTCTTGCTTATTTCTGCACCGCTCTTGCCTCTTTTCCCACCCCTCTTCCCTCTTTCTACACCTCTGTTGCTTCTTTCTGCACCCCTCATGCCTCGTTCACATCCCTCTTCCCACATCCCTCTTGCCTCTTTCTGCTTCTGTGTTCATTCTTTCTGCACTTCTTTTGTTTCTTTCTGTACCTCTCACTTCTTTCTGCATTAATTTTTCCTCTTTCTGCACCCCTCTCTCTCTTTCTGCACCCCTCTTGCCTCTTTCTGCACCTCTATTCTTACTTTCTGTACTTATTGTTTTTTGTGCACATCGGTTGCTTTTTTCTGCACCACTCGTGCTTCTTTCTGCACCCCTCTTCCCTCTTTTGCACCCCTCTTGCCTCTTTCTGTACCTCTTGCTTCTTTCTGCACTATTCTTGCTTCTTTCTGCACCTCTCTTGCTTCTTTCTGCACCACTCTTGCTTATTATTGCACCCCTCTGCCCCCTTTCTGCATCCCTCTTGCCTCTTTCTGCACCTCTATTCCTTTTTTTCTGATTGTATTTTGTTTCTTTCTGAACCCCAATTGCTTTTTTCGACACCCCTCTTGCCCCTGTCTCTACCTGTCACCCCTTTTTGATCTCTGTTGCATCTTTCTGCACATCTCTTGCCTCCTTCTCCACCCCTCATCCCTCTTTCTGCACCTCTGTTGCTTCTTTCTGCACTTTTCTCGCTTCTTTCTGTATGTCTTTCTCTTCTTTCTGCACCCCTTGTACCTCTTTCTGCACCCGTCTTTCCTATTTCTGCTCCCTCTTGTTTCTTTCTGCACCTCTTTTGCTTCGTTCTGTACTTATTTTGTTTCTTCATGCACCTCTCTTGCTTCTTTCTGCACCCGTGCCTCTTTCGGCATCCCTCTTCCCTCTTTGTACACTCCGCTTCCATCTTTCTGCACCTCTGTTCCTTCTTTCTGCACTTATTTTGTTTCTTTCTGCACCTCTCTTGCTTGTTTATGCACTCCTTTTTCTTCTTTCTGCACCCCTTGTGCCTCTTTCACAGCTCTCTTCCCTGATTCTTCACCCCTCTTGCCTTTTCCTGCACCTCTGTTCCTTCTTTCTGCACTTCTTTTGTTTCATCCTTCACCTCTCTTGTTTCCTTCTGAATCCCTCTTGCTTCTTTCTCTATCCCACATCCTCCTTTCTGCATTGCTGTTGCTTCTTTATGCACTTCTCTTGCTTCTTTCTGCACCTCTTTTGGTTCTTTCTGCACCCCTCCTGCCTCTCTCTGCATCCCTCTTCCCTCTTTCTGCACTCCTCTTGCCTCTTTATGCACCTCTGTTCCTTCTTTCTGCAGTTCTTTTGTTTCTTTTGGTACCTCTCACTTCTTTCTGCACCCCGTTTTCCTCTTTCTGTACCCCTCTTGCCTCTTTCTGAACCTCTGTTCCTTTTTTCTGCACTTCTTTCATTTCATTCTGCAGCTCTCTTGCTTTTTTACGCGCCCCTTGCCTCTTTCTCCACCGCTGTTCCCTCTTCCTTCACCCATGTTACCTCTTTCCGCACCTCTATTCCTTCTTTCTACACTTCTTTTGTTTCTTTCTGCATATCTCTTGCTTCTTTCTGTACCCCTCATGCCTCTTCTTGCACCCCTCAACCCAATTTCTGTACCCCTCTTGCCTCTTTCTGCACCTCTGTTGCTTCTTTCTGTACCTCTCTTGCTTCTTTCGGCACCATCGTACTTCTTTCTGCACACCTCTTGCCTCTTTCTGCACCTCTCTTCCCTCTTTCTTCACCACTCTTGCCTTTTTTTGCACTCGTCTTGCACCTTTCTGTACCTATGTTGCTTCTTTCAGCACTTCTCTTGGTTCTTTCCGCACCTCTATTGCTTCTTACTGCACCCATCTTGCCTATTTCCACACCCCTCTTCCCTCTTTCTGCACCTCTCTTGCCTCTTTATTCATCTCTGTTGCTTCTTTGTGCACTTCTCTTGCCTCTACCCTCTTGGCTCTTTCCGCACCTCTGTTGCACCTTTCTTCACTTCTGTTGCTTCTTTCCGCACTCCTCTTGACTCTTTTTGCACCACTGTTCCCTTTTTCTGCACCTCTCTTGCTTGGGACCGCAACTCTCTTGCCTCTTTCTGCAGTTCTTCTGTCTCCTTCTGCGCCTCTCTTGATTCTTTCTGTACTTCTCTTGCCTCTTTCTATACCCCCTTGCCTCCTTCTGCATCTCTGTTGGTTCTTTCTGCACTTCTCTTGCTTCTTTCTGCACCTGTCTTGAAATTTTCTGTACCCCACGTTCCTCTGTGTGCACCCCACGTACCTCTGTGTGCACCTCTCCTACTTCCTTCTGCACCTCTGTTAGTTCTTTCTGCACTGCTCTTGCTTCTGTCTGCTACTCTCTTGCCACATTCTATACCCCTCTTGCCTCTTTCTGCACCTCTATTGGTTCTTTCTGCACCTCTCCTGTCTCTGTCTGCACCCCTGTTCCCTCTTTCTGCCTGTTTCTGTAACTCTCTTACCTCTTTCTGCAACTCTCTTGCCTCTTTTTTCATTTCTCTTGCCTCCTTCTGCACCTCTGTTGCTTCTTTCCGAACTTCTCTTTCTGCACCCCTTTTGTCTGTTTCTGCATCTCCGTTGCTTCTATCTGCACTTCTCTTGTACTTTCTTTACTTCTGTTGATTCTTTTTTCAGCCCTCTTGCCTCTTTTGTACCCTTCTTCCCTCTTTCTGTACGTCTCTTGCCTCTTTCTGCCTCTGTTGCTTCTTCCTACACTTCTCTTGCCTCATTCTGTACCCCTCTTGCCTCTTTATGCACCTCTGTTGCTTTTTTCTGCATTTCTCGTGCTTCTTTCTTCATTTCTCTTGCCTCAATATGTACCACTCTTGCCTCTTTATGCACCTCTGTTGCTTCTTTCTGCACTTCTCGTGTTTCTTTCTTTACTTCTGTTGCTTCTTTTTGTACCCCTCTTGCCTCTTTCTGCACCCTTCTTCCCTCTTTCTGCATCTCCCTTGCCTCTTACTGTACCCTTGTTCCCTTTTTCTGCACCTCTCTTGCTTGTTTCTGCAACTCTCTTGCCTTTTTCTGGGGTTCTCGTGTCTCCTTCTGCACCTCTGTGGCTTCTATCTATACCTCTTGTGCCTATTACTGTACTTCTCCTGCCTCTTTCTGCACCTCACTTACCACTTTCTGCTCCTCTCTTGCCTCTTTCTGCTCCTCTATTGCCTTTCTGTACACCTCGTGCCTCTTTCTACACTTCTCTTGACTCTGTCTGCACTACTCTTGCCTCTTTCAGCACATATTTTACTCTTTCTACCCCTCTCTTGTTTTTTCTGCAATTCCCTTGCTCCTTTCTGTACTTCTCCCGCCTGTTTCTATATTCAAATGGGAAGTGCAAGCTGTCAAGTTTAAAGGTCTGTGTGCTCTCGTGACTGAGGTATATGTCTACTTGCACATATATTCTCACATGTGTTATGCATCTGAAGATGTTAGCTTAAAAAGCCGGTAGCGTCTCTTATAGGTGGTCAAATCTTCTTAGTTCTGCACTGTCATTCGGATGCGCAGGCAGACATCTCTTATGTATATATGTGTTATAGAGCCCCTCAAATATACTATTTAATACCCATGTGCCTTGTATTATGAGCAGAAAGAAATTCCTACACCTTTTTTTTACACAAATTTACAGAGTATGCTTTTTGAAACACCGGTATTCAAGTGTTTTTACGTTTATTTTCATTTAACATTTTCTAGGCAAAAGCATAGACATGCAGGCATATCTTCACATACATGGTCAGACTTACAACAGTGATATGCTTAGGATTTCCGTTTTATATTTGGTAGGCCTTACATTCTGAGCAGTCGATTAATAGTGAACCTTCAAGAGAAAAGGGTGGTTTAAGACATTTACGGAGCAGGATTAGTGATTAGGGTACTTTTTATGAGTCTGTTGTAAGATACAGTCAAAGTAGGCCTCTTTTTGCAGATCTGTTGGTTCTTTCTGCACATCTCTTGCTTCTTTCTTCCTGTTTCTTCCTCTTTTTGGACTTCTAGTGCCTCTTTATGCATTTCTCTTACTTCTTTCTGCGCTTTTCTTCCTCTTTCTGCAAATGTCCTATCTATGTAGGCATAGTTAGAAATTAGCTTTTAAAAAACCTTACACATTCAGTGAAAAAAGCATAGGTTTCAAGGACGTTATAGTTAAAAATTATCATTTAAAAAAACAATGAATTTAACTGAAAGAAAAATAGGTTTCAGGGATGTTATAGTTAGAAATTAGCAAAAAAAACATAGAAATTAACAGAAAAAAACACGGGTTTTCAGGGACGTTATAGTTAGTTGGACATTTCACTTGTACAAAACCAGAGAAATTTGTTTGTTATAGTTAGTTGAGCTATGCCCGCAATGCACTGCTGACGACATCACATATTACATCACTCATGACATGGCCAGTGATATCACTGATGACATCCCAGATGACATCTCAAATGTCATCACTGATGACATCACTGATTACATCATCCAGTGACTGAGTGTTTCTAAAAAGTTTCAACATGTTTTATATATACCCACTCAAATAAAACGTCCCTGTTATTTGGGTACAATCATCACAAATTAATTCACGTAGAACTGAATTCAATGCGGAAAAGCTGTCAGTCATGGTGTTGTCAGATCGTGCAACTAACATATTTGCATAATGATCGGTAATCCTGACTCGTAACTTTCACCTCTTTCTGAATGTGCATCTGTATGTGTGCACTGCACTGATGTTAGACGTAATGCCCTATTACCGCCCCATTTCGGACTCCGGGTTGGAGACGTAAATTGCTGTCTCACTGGCAATGTATGCTGGATCATATAGTGGAATCATGTTGTCCCTCATGTAATATCCTCTCTTGATGAACTTAACACAGTTTATTTCATCCTATAGTGGTAACGGGCAGATCTATCCCTCAAGGTATTAAGTGATATAGATAATCAGCCATCTCACCGGGTTCTTGCGGACGGACATTGTAGGGACTTAATGTACTTATCTGGATTAGCCAGGTGCCTTGCAGCCCCCATGGATCATGATAGTAAATTCCTACCTAGTGGTACTTTGACAGCTTTTCCCTCCACCTCACCTCCGCCCTGATGAAGGTGTAGCCCGCGCCGGGCCATACACCGAAACGCGCGTCAGCATTTGTTCCACCCATGGAACCCACATAATCCTTTGGGACTCTATGCCATCTGTCCCATATCCATCGGATACATCTGTGGCAATTGTGTGAAGTGTTGTATGAAGTGTGAATGACTGTGTTTGTGTGTTGGTGATATGAATTGTGGGAATATGGGCTGTGATTAGTAAATACCGGTCTTATTTGATTTTTATTATATATTTATAATTGTTCTCTTTGAATATGTTTATCTATACTAATGAAATACTAAATGAAAATGAGAAAAAAATGAACCGTAATAACTTATAATAAACTGTTTTGATACAATAGATGTGTTGATGTATTTGAGAGATATTCATGTAGGGTTCAGAGTGGCACACAATCCTCCGGACCTCTTGAAGGCCGACCTTTAAAGTTACAGGGCAGGTTCTTTTCCCTGTTTTGATACTTTGACAGCATAGCCCACACATAGAAAAGTTATCATGCAAACATGATAAATACATTCGCCAAGTGGTGGTAAAACATGAGCGTTGTCCTCGCCATGATCTGTTGTAGACACAAATAAAGTCAAAGTCAAAGAACCCCTATATGTCATCTACTTATAAGTGCAAAGTAATAATAAACAAATACAATACAAGCAAGAGATGTTTTATCTGCATGCTGGATTATGGTGCAATAGTGTCATGAAGAAAATGGTAGGGACCCGTTGTCACAGGCCACTTATTTGAACCCAAAAAACAGGGACGTTTTATTTGAGGGGGTTGCCGAATGTAACATGATCATGCATTCTGAGTATTTTATCTACCACTACAAGATGGCGGTTATTTTAGTGGCATTAGACACCCAATTAGATGCTTAGTCCTTTGTCAATGTGTTTCCAGGACATTTATGTGAGATGACCAATTTTGTCACTCCGTTTTGTGCGTGATCTGAGAGCGTGAGGGAACTCCGATATCCTTCTATATATATCTATATACATACATATATATATCTATATAAATATATATATATGTTTGAGTTTGAGTTTAAATCATTTATAAAGCGCGTGTACACCTGGCGGTTTCATGGCGCTGTGGGTTACTGAGCCTCAGAGAACAGGAAGGTCAGGGGGGAATAGGGAGGATTTATAGTGGGAAAGCTTGTAGAAAGAGAAAGGTTTTTAATGCCTTTCGGAAGTGAGAGTATTGGGTGGAGGATCTGAGGTGGGCCGGTAGAGAGTTCCAGAAGGTAGGGGCGAGTGTGGCGAATTTTGAGCCTCCCCACTTTTAACGCCTAAAGCGGGGAACTGTCAGCAGATGTTGGGAAGATGAGCGCAGTTCCCTAGCGGGGGCATAGGCTTTAATTTCCGAGGAGATAAAGGCAGGGGCGGAACCGACCCGAGCCAGAAAAGTGATACAGCCCATCTTGAACTGGGAGCATTCCCGGATGGGGAGCCAGTGCCGGGATTTTAGGAGTGGGGTGACGTGATGGAATTTGGCCAGGTTGTAGACTAGGCGGGCGGCCTGGTTTTGGGCCAGCTGTAATCGACGTATATTGTATGCGGGCATGCCGCAGTATAGAGCGTTGCCATAGTCTAATCGAGAGATGACCATTGCCAGGAAAATAAGTTTTAGGGCAGAGTAAGAAAAGAAGCGGGAGACCTTACGGATAGTGCGAAGTGAAAGAAAAGAAGAGGACACCGCTGAGCTCACCTGGGAGTGCAGGGTGAGTTGATCGTTAAGCTTGATCCCAAGCGTTTTGACAGAGAAAGAAGGGGAGGGAGGGGGACCTAGGGAGGGAGGCCAAAATAGGGGGGACCAGGGACTGGAGCAACCACCTGTTAAAACCAGTTTGATTTTGTCTGGGTTTAATTTCAGGTGGTTGTAGTTCATCCAGTCCCGGATGAAGATCATAGTAGATTGGAAGTTTGATATGGAGTCAGGGGATTGTGACAGGGAGAAAATGAGCTGGAGGTCATCCGCATAGTTATATACGGAGACCTCCATTTGCTGAAGAGCAAAAATGAGGGGAGCTATGTACAGATTGAACAGTAGTGGGGAAAGGGAGGAGCCCTGAGGAACCCCGCATTGTACCTTCCGTGGATCCGCTAAGAAGTCACCCAGGCGCTCCGCTTGGGTACAGTCCCTGAGGAAGGAGGACAGCCAGACCAGGGCCGAACCTCCGACCCCGGCTGCCCGGACACGGGAGAGTAAGATGGAGTGATCAACCATGTCAAAGGCGGCGGAGAGGTCAAGGAGGACCAAGGCCTGGGGAAGGTTGGTGTCCATGCCTTCTCTAAGGTTGTCAAGGACCGATAACACCACTGACTCCGTGGAGTGAGCGGGGCGGAATTCGGCCTGACGGGGGGCTAATACTCCGTTTTCTTCCACGTAGGCGGTGAGCGCTCTGCTCACATGTCGCTCCAGTACTTTCCCTAAGAAGGGTAGTAGAGAAAGGGGGCGATAGTTGACAGGAGCGGAGGGTTCAGCGCCAGGTTTTTTGAGGATGGGGAGGATGATGGCGGTTTTTAGGGATGGAGTAACGACGCCCTGAGACAGAGAGCTTTTGAGAAAGGTAAGAGGGGGTTGCACACAGGTTGCATAGATGTGCCTGAGGATGTGAGCAGGACAAGGGTCTAGAGGGGATCCTGATTTGACCAAGGGGAGAAGGGAGAGGAAGGTCTCTTCAGTCAGAAAGGGGAACGAGTCATGGCGAGCCTCTGCTGATGGACACCGGGGGTTGAGAAAAGAAGGGGAGGGGGAGATATTGGCTTTGATTTTTGAGATTTTGTCCAAAAAATAGGTATTCAGGGAGTTGCAAAGAGCCTGAGAAGGGGGAGGATTAAGGGTAATTCTGTCGGAGTAAGCAAGATTGTGGACAATAGAGAAGATTTCTCTGGGCTGGTTCTCTGCAGCCAAGATTTTAGAGGAGAAGTAGGCCATTTTAGTGGTCAGGATAGCTTTTTTATACTGCGACAGGAGGGTGGTGTACTGAGCTTTAAGGTTGGGGCAGTAGTGTCGCCTCCAATCTCGTTCGGCGTGGGGGACTGTAAGTTTTAAGGCCTTCAGTTCCTCGTTGAACCAGCGGTTAGCGTTGTTCGCCCGTCTGGAGGACAGTCGCCTGAGGGTGGTGACTGAGTCGCAGCCTGACAGAAGCCAGGAGTTGATGGAGTCGGCTTGTGCTGAAATAGACAGACCGAGTAAGCCTGGGCTGGAGGAAGAGAGTGTGGCGGACAATGAGGCCGCATCCACCCGGCTCCAAGAGCGTGCCCAGATGTTTTTGGGAAGAGAAGGCTTGGTGGCTGGGTTAAGGTGTAGGGAAAAAGAAATCAAGGAGTGGTCGGACCAGGAACAGGGGGAGATGGACAAGGACACTATAGGACAGTTAAGGGACCAGATCTGGTCGAGGATGTGGCCCTGAATGTGAGTAGGGGAGTGGACGTGCGAGTGGAAATTAAGGGAACGAAGGGTGTCCGAAAATTCTTTGGAGGTAGAGCATTCTGCGGGGTCAGAGGGCCAAAAGTTGAAGTCGCCTAATACCAAAATGGAGGAGTTGTTAACCGCGAGGATGGCCACAAGGTCTTGAAACCCGGCAAGGAAGATTTCGGAGGGTTGGGGGGGACGATACATGAGCAAGCAGGTAAGTTGAACTTTAAGGGATAGGGAGCGGACGACTAAGATATCTGAAGAGCCAATGGAGGGGAAAGTTAGAGGCTGAAAGGGAAGTTCTCTGCGGGCGATCAAGGCGACACCGCCGCCCGATTTGCCGGAGGGTCGGTCGGTGCGTAGCGCGTAATAAGAGGCAGGAAGAGCGGCTAATAGGGAAGGGAGGGAGCTGTCACAGAACCACGTCTCTGTAAGAAATAAGAGATCTGGTTTGTGCAGGTCCAGTAGGACACAGAGTTCGTGGCAGAGATAGTAAATGCAAAGGGTAGTGGGTAATATATATATATATATATATATATATATATATATATATATATATATATATATACATATATATATATATATACATATATGTATATGTATATATATATATATATATATATATATATATATATATATATATATATATATATATATATATATATATATACATATACATATATATATATATATATATATATCCTACTTGCGGTCGCCAGTAGGTAAAAATAGTTAGGACCTACTTTCCATAGGAAATCCACAACATTCTGTTTGGAATAACTTTGGCACCAGTGGACGTATCTTCGTGAATTTCTTCAGGAAAATGGCCTGCTCGGTTCCGCTCCTTCCCTGAAAGTTTGGGGGTGATTCGTCAAGTGGGGGCCAAGAAAAAAGGGGGTCCCAAAACGTGTTTTCCCCCATGCAATTTTCCATAGGGACGTTTAGCCCGGGCTACAGCCCGAACGGCTGAACGGAATTACACCAAATTTGGCAGAGGTAGAGTTCAGTTCGCAGATTGTGCTTTTTGTTAAATGGTGTAAATCCGTTCAGTAGTTTCAGAGAAAATTACAAGCAAAATCATAGCGATATCTAGAGACAGAGTTCTACACTCGGACGGAGATCCATTCAATTATGAGAGCGAGCTGTATGCTGATTGGCTGTCAACTGTCTGTCAACACTCAAAACCTGGAAGTGTTGGTGGCCATCTTGTGCCTCAGTAGCAGCGAGTTACAAGAAAACAGTAAAAGAAAGTTGAAAAATAAGGAAAGGGGGCAGGGTAGAAAAATGTTGACCCTCTAGGCCTGCTGAGGGGGTCGCACATGGATCTTTAGGACCCCCCAAAAAAAATTTATTAAAAAAACCGCAGGGTACGCGTATCAAACTCGTACGCGGTGGGAAAGTAAAAAAAAACTAGAAGTCCATTTTATTCGTAATTAGCTCCCGGGGGGGCAAATTCTGGGGGCAATTTTTTTCTAAAATGGGGGTTGAAAGGTCCCCCGAGTCCCGGGAAATGCCACCCCTGGGGTTTTATTTTGAAGTATGCGGGGGTTTCACTATCCCCCCCCACATGCTCCGGGGACCGCCACCTTCCTGAGGCAGTAATATTTAAAATTGGGGGGTCCATGATGACACAAACCCCCCAGGCACGGGGATCACCATCTTTCGGGGCTTTTTAATGTTGGAAGGTGGTCGCGCGGCCTCCCTCCTGGAGCCTTTTTTGGCCCTGGGGTCCGACACCTCCCAGGGCCGGCTTCTGCAGTGTCCCAAAGTACCTACCCCTGGGACACTGCCGTTTGCTATGGTAGGACGGGAGAGTCGCTCCCACTTTAGTACAGCAAACTGCTTTCCTATTTGAAAGAGAGAGCAAGTTAATAAGCTGTCTTTTTTAAGTAGGAAAGCAGATTGCTTTTTGGTTGAGAGAGGAGCATATCAACTGGTCTCACTGGCAAAGCAATGCCGGCTTTTGAACGACACATGGAGCTGGCTGGGACGGTGGAGTTATTGGGGTTCCCCACATGGTCCCAAATGTTATTTTTTGAGTCCCGGGGGATGGGGACCCTTTGTAGCTCCTTTAACATTGTGGGGCGACGCGCTCTAGTTTACCGGAGAATGAGGCCACTGCATGCTGGGAATGTAGGCAAGCACAGGAGTTGCCACAAGCCTAGCAATGGGACATTAAATCCTCATATTCTTATCTCTGTGTCCATGTGGTTATTATGGTAATTTTCCTTCTATTTGACAATATTCTCAAAAGAGATGCTTCTTCTTAGAAAGTGAAAGTAGAGTGATTAAAATGTGACAGAACTTTCAACAGTTGGAATAGGAAGTGTTATGAACCAATGCAATCTCTTCTTTTAAAGTCTCATGGCTTTGCGTATGCTTATGATGTGGGTTCGTATGACGTTCCAGCGCGATTTGTGTAATTGCTTTTAAAAGTAATATACGATTGTTGAAAATTAAAAAAAACTATTTTCATAAGTATCCTACATAATGTATTCTATTAGTATGTTAATAAAATACATAAATATATGTTTTTAAACAATTAAAAACATTTGCGTCTTTCGCGTATGGGGTGCAGTACGTGACGTCATACGTTAGCTTTTATGCGACGCGTAACCTCGAAGCGTATTCGTGGCGTATGCTGAGAATGATTAGCAGACAAACTATGGCGCGATCACTCTCTCACTATCAAATCAGAGCACAAGGCGCGCTATGAGAATGGTTAGAAGTGGTCACTCATTGGAAATACGATTCAGCTGTGTGGCTTATCCACGGTATCATAATGTTACTTTTTAGCCTGTTTAAGTTTAGGGTTTGTATGAAATACTATACTATAGGCAGATATGGATCTTTAGGGATCGCTTATCTCCATGATGGTTGGTTATTACCATTTATATATAGGTGCTTAAGGGAGGGAAAAGAAGTTTGTCAGAATGGCGAGGATTGCTCAATAGCACTAGATCACTCCTTGTGGACACCTAATATTGCATGGCTCTTGTAATCAAGATGCGGCTAATTTGGCCTAAAATTTTGAAAGACACTCTGATACCTGCTATCATAACAACGTTCAGTTTACTGGCAAACGGAAGTTATTTACTTTGAAATATTACAGATTGTTGTTCGATGTTAGCAAGCATCGCTTACATGATTACGGTAACTGAGCGTGTGGTTTGCTATGAAAAAAGTTGTGTTTACTCCTCTCCATGGGAAGCTGGATGTTTCTATCTGGCCGTCGTTTCCGACCTTGAAAGCAGAGTCAACCAAATGAGCCGTATAAGAGCGCTATTGTCTGAAAAGAGGTCGCTCTTACATCTGCTAGAGAAACATTTGTCCTTCATATAGCAAATACCCGTACAGAAGTGCATGCTTTATTAAATACAGACGTACCCCGGAATTTTAGGGAGTTAATTTAGACTATCTTTAATGCGTCCTCGAGTAGGGGGTCAGCTTACTTTTTTAAAGTTATACGCAATAGCCTTGTGACTTCTGTAGAAACTATATTTGGTGTCTTGTCCGTGTTTTTTCATTCGATTTTTTTCCAGCATCTTTGGTGGATTGTCCTTAATGCTCACATTAGTTGCCGGTGTGCTTGTATTAATTTGTTTACTTAAATATGGATGCACATCTTGCAGCAGACGAGAATATGTCCCTGTTGTTGCTGGTCCGCAACCGAAAGCTTAGTTATTACAGAGCGCTGCCTCTGGCTACATTGAGCGCAGCTTATGGATTGTCGTTTAGATTCACCTTCTTCACATGGGTTCAACCGGTCTTTCATTGCATGAGCTGCGATTTTGACTGGGCCCTGGATTTGTGTCTCTGCAGTACGGTGTCTCCCAACACCGATTATGACCAGCTGAGGAGCCCCTTAGTGGTTCATAATTTGCTCTGTTCTGGCGGCGGGATTATGGCCTTAGCAGCGATACATGAAATAATGGGACGTTGGAATGTTTTTGCAGCGGTGCGTGACTTCTTGGCATGCAGTTACATTGAAGATGTCCCGAGTTTTCATCCGATGGTGATAGAGGCTCCAGTCGTTGAGGAACATGTATGTTCATTCCCACTATTGAATTGGATGGCTCAAATGTTTTCAGATGAGAACAATTACTTCGTCTTGGAGGCTGTTGCTACATACTGTGCTTATACGTTGTTGGATTAAGGCTCTTTGATTTTTCTACCTATTCTTTAATATTTAGTTACTTCTTTTTATCAAAGATCAAATAATTTTTTTTTCACAATTAAACTTGACTCTGCTTTTTAGGCTTGGACTCTGCGTTCGTAATTTGCCCATGCTTATAATATGTGCTTTGGTCAAGGAAATGTATTGTGAGCTGAGCCTTGCACTTACACCGTGTTAAGTTAGCATGGGTTTATTAGAAGCTTAAACGCCATTTTTATTTTCCTGCTCTGCTTTGCACACAACAAGCACTTGCAATATTGTTTAGAGAAGGGTTAGTATTTTGCTTTATATGAGAATAATTTGATATACTACATTTGTAGACTGCCTCACTACTTTAGTGTGTATAGTGAGAGCATGAAACATCAATGTTATCTTGGATACTGTGTGTGTTATTCGGAATGATCTTCGCACATTCAAGCCATAAGACATATGCAGCTGTGGCATCTCTGATACTGGTGCGTTTAGTATTGCACTGTGCAGGCATGATTACACACAGTTGGAGAACATTTGTATCTTGACAGTTTGTGTAGAACTCAATGTGATCCACTACTGCTGAGTAACAGAGGTATGGGTCCGCCTATGTAGTCGTATGAGAACTTCTGTACTTATAAACTAACCTGCTAAGTAAGGAGGATGAAATGTAGGTATATTTTAAATCTGTTTCCCTTTTGTATTATAGGATGCCTTCTCCCTTTGTATTTTATGGAATAGTAACAATGCTGACAACTTTGTTTCTGATAATATGCTTGCTTGTATTACTAAAGGTACTGGGCATGAGATTACGGTGTTAGAAATAAACATTTGAAAGTTGCAGGTGTCTTTATTTAGTGCTTGTTTTGGACTGGTGTAAGATTGTAATGAAAGAGTGCTCTTGTTATCTACCTTACCTGAGGTAACCTAAGTGGTATGTTGTTGGTTGAGTAATAATTGATAAGTGCAGCCAAGAAAGGGAGCAAGTGTGCAAATTTCATAGTGCCTTCGGCCGGGTTAGTTGTTATAATAAAAAGCGTTGATAAAGGGCCTGCAATTTGAATTTGAATTTAAGAAGAATGATTGATAACCCGAGCCAAGAAAGGGAGCAAGTAGGTGTGTGTATGTGTGGAAGATGTGTTGATTTAGCAGAAGATGAATAAGGTGAAAAATAAAAAAGGCTGCAGACATGCAAACTTTGTACTTCTTTGTAAGGGAAGTGGCTGTTTAGTTTTCCTGTGAATATATATATAAAACCATAGGTTTCACACACGTTATACGATTGTTGAAAATTTAAAAAAACTATTTTCATAAGTATCCTACCTAATGTATTCTATTAGTATGTTAATTAAATACATAAATATATGTTTTTAAACAATTAAAAACAATAAAAAACATTTGCGTCTTTCGCCTATGGGGTGCAGTACGTGACGTCATACGTAAGCTTTTATGCGACGCGTAACCTCGAAGCGTATTCGTAGCGTATGCTGAGAATGATTAGCAGACAAACTATGGCGCGATCACTCTCTCACTATCAAATCAGAGCACAAGGCGCGCTATGAGAATGGTTAGAAGTGGTCACTCATTGGAAATACGATTCAGCTGTGTGGCTTATCCACGGTATCATAATGTTACTTTTTATCCTGTTTAAGTTTAAGGTTTGTATGAAATACTATACTATAGGCAGATATGGATCTTTAGGGAGCGCTTATCTCCATGAAGGTTGGTTATTACCATTTATATATAGGTGCTTAAGGGAGGGAAAAGAAGTTTGTCAGAATGGCGAGGATTACTCAATAGCACCAGATCACTCCTTGTGGACACCTAATATTGCATGGCTCTTGTAATCAAGATGCGGCTAATTTGGCCTAAAATTTTGAAAGACACTCTGATACCTGCTATCATAACAACGTTCAGTTTACTGGCAAACGGAAGTTATTTACTTTGAAATATTACAGATTGTTGTTCGATGTTAGCAAGCATCGCTTACATGATTACGGTAACTGAGCGTGTGGTTTGCTATAAAAAAAGTTGTGTTTACTCCTCTGCATGGGAAGCTGGATGTTTCTATCTGGCCGTCGTTTCCGACCTTGAAAGCAGAGTCAACCAAATGAGCCGTATAAGAGCGATATTGTCTGAAAAGAGGTCGCTCTTACATCTGCTAGAGAAACATTTGTCCTTCATATAGCAAATACCAGTACAGAAGTGCATGCTTTATTAAATACAGACGTACCCCGGAATTTTAGGGAGTTAATTTAGACTATCTTTAATGCGTCCTCGAGTAGGGGGTTAGCTTACTTCTTTAAAGTTATAAGCAATAGCCTTGTGACTTCTGTAGAAACTATATTTGGTGTCTTGTCCGTGTTTTTTCATTCGATTTTTTTCCAGCATCTTTGGTGGATTGTCCTTAATGCTCACATTAGTTGCCGGTGTGCTTGTATTAATTTGTTTACTTAAATATGGATGCACATCTTGCAGCAGACGAGAATATGTCCCTGTTGTTGCTGGTCCGCAACCGAAAGCTTAGTTAATACAGAGCGCTGCCTCTGGCTACATTGAGCGCAGCTTATGGATTGTCGTTTAGATTCACCTTCTTCACATGCGTTCAACCGGTCTTTCATTGCATGAGCTGCGATTTTGACTGGGCCCTGGATTTGTGTCTCTGCAGTACGGTGTCTCCCAACACCGATTATGACCAGCTGAGGAGCATCTTAGTGGTTCATAATTTGCTCTGTTCTGGCGGCGGGTTTATGGCCTTAGCAGCGATACATGAAATAATGGGACGTTGGAATGTTTTTGCAGCGGTGCGTGACTACTTGGCACGCAGTTACATTGAAGATGTCCCGAGTTTTCATCCGATGGTGATAGAGGCTCCGGTCGTTGAGGAACATGTATGTTCATTCCCACTATTGAATTGGATGGCTCAAATGTTTTCAGATGAGAACAATTACTTCCTCTTGGAGGCTGTTGCTACATACTGTGCTTATACGTTGTTGGATTAAGGCTCTTTGATTTTTCTACCTATTCTTTAATATTTAGTTACTTCTTTTTATCAAAGATCAAATAATTTTTTTTTCACAATTAAACTTGACTCTGCTTTTTAGGCTTGGACTCTGTGTTCGTAATTTGCCCATGTTTATAATATGTGCTTTGGTCAAGGAAATGTATTGTGAGCTGAGCCTTGCAATTACAACGTGTTAAGTTAGCATGGGTTTATTAGAAGCTTAAACGCCATTTTTGTTTTCCTGCTCTGCTTTGCACACAACAAGCACTTACAATATTGTTTAGAGAAGGGTTAGTATTTTGCTTTATATGAGAATAATTTGATATACTACATTTGTAGACTGCCTCACTACTTTAGTGTGTATAGTGAGAGCATGAAACATCAAGGTTATCTTGGATACTGTGTGTGTTATTCGGAATGATCTTCGCACATTCAAGCCATAAGACATATGCAGCTGTGGCATCTCTGATACTGGTGCGTTTAGTATTGCACTGTGCAGGCATGATTACATACAGTTGGAGAACATTCGTATCTTGACAGTTTGTGTAGAACTCAATGTGATCCACTACTGCTGAGTAACAGAGGTATGGGTCCGCCTATGTAGTCGTATGAGAACTTCTGTACTTATAAACTAACCTGCTAAGTAAGGAGGATGAAATGTAGGTATATTTTAAATCTGTTTCCCTTTTGTATTATAGGATGCCTTCTCCCTTTGTATTTTATGGAATAGTAACAATGCTGACAACTTTGTTTCAGATAATATGCTTGCTTGTATTACTAAAGGTACTGGGCATGAGATTACGGTGTTAGAAATAAACATTTGAAAGTTGCAGGTGTCTTTATTTAGTGCTTGTTTTGGACTGGTGTAAGATTGTAATGAAAGAGTGCTCTTGTTATCTACCTTACCTGAGGTAACCTAAGTGACATGTTGTGGGTTGAGTAATAATTGATAAGTGCAGCCAAGAAAGGGAGCAAGTGTGCATATTTCATATTGCCTTCGGCCGGGTTAGTTGTTATAATAAAAAGCGTTGATAAAGGGCCTGCACTTTGAATTTGAATTAAAGAAGAATGATTGATAACCCGAGCCAAGAAAGGGAGCAAGTAGGTGTGTGTATGTGTGGAAGATGTGTTGATTTAGCAGAAGATGAATAAGGTGAAAAATAAGAAAGGCTGCAGACATGCAAACTTTGTACTTCTTTGTAAGGGAAGTGGCTGTTTAGTTTTCCTATGAATATATATATATAAAACCATAGGCTTCACACACGTTATAGTTAGGAATTAGAATTTAAAAAACCTTAAAATTGTACTGAAAAAACCATAGGTTTCACACTCGTTATAGTTAGAAATTAGCATTTAAAAAACCTTGGAAATTCACTGAAAAAAACATAGGTTTCACACATGTTATAGTTAGCTGGACATCACACTCATACAAAACCATTGAAATTCCCCTGTTATAGTTAGTTCAGCTAACTATAACTCGTGTGCCCGCAATGCCCTGCTGAGGACGTCACATATAACATCACTCATGACATGGTCAGTGACATCACTCATGAAATCACTGATGACATCTATAACGGGGGAATTTCAATGGTTTTGTATGATTGAAATGTCCAGCTAACTATCATGTGTGAAACCTATGTTTTTTTCAGTGAATTTCTAAGGTTTTTTTAAATGCTAATTCCTAACTATAACATGTGTGAAGCCTATGGTTTTTTCAGTGAATTTTCAAGGTTTTTTAAATGCTAATTCCAAACTATAACGTGCCTTAAACCTATGGATTTTTCAGGCAATATATATACATATATATATATATATATATATCATTCATTGATAACTTTATTTCGGTCAAATGATCATAAAAGTGCACATAAAATCATCAGCACGAACAATAAAACAATAAATAGTCATAAAATGTTAAAAGAGAATTAAACTACAAGTTATCAGGATACAAGAAATTAAAGCAATAAGTACAACAATTAGGTTAGAAAGGTTTGCCTCCTACGCCACATACTGAGTGAATAACGAGAAACCGCAAACACAATGGGAGGATGGGTATCATAGGTCAGTATCCTGCAGGCCTGTGTAAAATGCATGAGTCTCAAATTCTTACAAATAGGAATCAGCCAACATTTTCTAATTGCGGAATAGGCAGGGCAGAAAAACAATACATGAGTTACATTCTCATTTTTATAACTACATGCAGGGCAAACTTCGTTATTAGGTTTTAGCCATTTAGATGTAAAAGACCTAATGGGTAGAGTGCCATGCCTTAGCTGGAGATGTAGCTTTCGAGCAAGCGGGGGTTCGATTAAATCCATGAATTCCTCCGTTTTGGATTCTGATTTAACTAGGAGGAACTCAGATGTCAACCTACCCAATGTTGCAGAGCTCGATAGCGTTTGAACGTTCTGCATACGTATATGAGAAAGGAGTTCATTCTTTGATATCCCTAGGCAATAAGTCTCAGGGGTTTCCCACAGTTCCAGAAGACCTAATCGGGTACTAACAGCACGAATGTGCTGGAGCCAAGGGATCTTTTTGTATATAAGAAGAGACAAAATCTCAGAAAATTCCGCTCGGTAAGCGGCCATTTCGGGGACTGACCACAACCTCTTCCAGTACATAATTGGTCTTGCACTTATGATCTCCTCTATTGGCACCATGCCAAGATCAAGTCTAAGAGGGATCAAAGGCGTACTAGGCGGTAACCCAACTAGGTTTCTCACGAAAGACTGCTCTTCCTTTTTAAGGTTCATTATCTGCTTGTGCCCCAAAGTTCAGCCCCGTAAATTGCTGTCATTCTAGCCTGGCGACAATATATCTCCAGAGCTGGGGACACCGGCCTAAAAGATGACTCCCTAAAAACTTTGCTTATACCCCCTGCAAGCTGGGATAACTTAAGTGTGGATTTAGCAATCTGTGTGTTCCAGTCGAAATTCTCAGTCAGAGTAACACCCAGATAAATAAATGTTTTAACCCTTTCAAGGGGGGTACCATGTAAAACCGGGTTTGGGCGTACCCGCTTAGGGGGGTTAAAAATCATAAACTTTGTTTTTCCCAGATTGATTTCTAATCCCCGAAGCTCGCAAAACTCCACGAATCCATTAAGTGTTTTTTGAATGCCCGATGATGTTCTAAACAACAACAGGGTGTCGTCTGCGAACATCAGAGCGGGCACTCTACCCGTAACCAATTTAGGGGCATCATTGTTTACCACACCATTCAAATGTTCCACAAGGCCGTTAATGTAGAGGCTGAATAGTGTGGGCGCCAACACGCACCCTTGGCGAACTCCTTTTTGGACAGGGAATTGACCTGTGAGTTCGCCATGCCTACCACACCTGACCTGGGCGAAGTTGTTTACGTGGAGCCTAGATACAACGGCTAATACATATGGCGGGAGTCCCAGGTCTGCTAGCACCTTCCACAATTTTCACGCGGAACTAGATCAAATGCTGCCCGCAGGTCCACAAACACAAGGTAGAGGCTGCCACCCTCTACCTTTGCTGCTTTCCAATACAGGACCTGCAGGCGAAATATCTGATCTAAGGTAGAGGTGCCGGACCTAAAGCCTACCTGGAGTATAGACAAAATCCCATTCTCATCGATCCACCCGGTGAATCCTGTCAAGGATAACCCTCCCCAACAGCTTTTGTGATGTATCAATTTAGCTGATGGGTCTATAATTGGAGGGGGTTAGTGGGCAGCCCTTTTTTAAAATAGGGACAATTTCTGCTCCTAACCAAGTAGGGGGCAGGTCGTCTCCCTGCAAAATGCCATTAAATAGAACGACCAAGTAGGGGGCCCAGATTTTAGGTTGTGCCCTAAACAAATCCCCCGGCAATTTATCCAATCCTGGAGCCTTATTAGGGAGCAATTTACCTATAGCTGTCTCAACCTCAATCAAGGTAAAGGGTTCAACTGGGGCGAGGCATGTAGGGACTATAGTCAACCATCCACGCTCTTCAGCCCCGTTGACTCTTTGGAATTGCTGAGGTTCAAGAGTACTAACAGGCAAGCCATCGAACTCAGAGGTGCCATATAGAGCACCAAAGTGGGTTTCCCAGATTGAAGGGGCAATATTGGGGGCAAGCGCGTGGGTATGCCCACTAAGTCCAGTTGCAACAATGGACCAGAATAATTTCAATCCTTACACCTAAGTGCAGATCCCAACTCCTCCCACATTGTGCCCTCCCATTCCTTCTTAGCATCACAAATTACCATTTTTATATATAGTACGATGCACCCTGATGGCCTCACTGCCATTGGTTTTTATTACTGTAAGCAAGGCCTTTTTGGCCTTCCGACAGGAGGTATTAAACCATCGAAGAATCGTGGTCCGGGGCTGGTTTGCCCTTCTCACAGGGTACAGGATATCTTTTAATATGGCAACCAATTGATTATGTTTTTCAGTTGCCCTGCCCAAATGGCCGGATTTCCCCATCTCTTCAATGAGCGGAATAATGGTCTTATATAATTCAGCGAGTTTACTAGTGGAAGCTTGTAGGTATATATATATATATATATTGAATATAAGATCTATTTCCAGTAATAAATTATCCAGCACTCCACTGTAGGTTACGAAAGTCCTTTTATTTAATTAATATGATGAAATACATCTACGCGTTTCGGGAGTCGAGCTCCCTTGCTATATGCACTGGAAAACTAAACACCCACTTCCCTTACAAAGAAATGGAAAGTTTGCATCTCTGCAGCCTCTCTTACTTTTCACCTTACTCATCTTCCGCTCAATCAACACAACATCCACAAATACACACACCTACTTGCTGCCTTTCTTGGCTGAGCTTATCAATTATTCTTCTTTAATTCAAATTCAAAGTGCAGGCCCTTTATTCAGCCTTCTTATTACTACTACCCGTGAATAGCAGTAGGTAATTTGCACACTTCCGTCCTTTTTTGCGCCTTTTCTACCACACACTGGGGCAGATTTACAAGCCCCTTGCGCCACTTTTGCGTCATTTTTCCCATGTTAAATATGACACAAAAGTGGTGCAAGGGGCTTGTAATCTGCCCAACTGTGTGTACTTTATGCACTAGCTTTCTTCCTCAGATGTGGTATTCGTTTCACTTGCTCCCACTGCAGAATCCAACACCATATCTGTGTAATGAGATGGAAATCCAAAGATCCACTTCACTGACAATGCAGTGGGTAGTTTGCGTATCTCCAGCCTTTCTTATTTTTCACCTTTTTCATCTTCCACTCAATCAACACATCATCCACACATACACACAACTACTTGCTGCATTCCTTACCCATGATTGTCAACTATTCTTCTATTTCATATTCCTATTCAAAGTGCAGTCCTTTATCGAGCCTTTTTATTGTAACAACCACCCTGGCCGAAGGCACTGTAAATTTGCACACTTGCTCCCTTTCTTGCCTGGGATTATGAATTACTTTTCAATTTCATATTCTGATTCAAACTCAAGGCCCTCTATCGAGCCTTTTTGTTGTAACTACTGTTCCAGGAATTCTGACCCTACACAGAACTGTGCATAAAGACTTAGGACCTCAGTGAATTACGGTGTACCAAAACCCACCTTAGTACCCCTACCAGACTAGCAATCAGTGACTCATTGGTTCTTCGTCCTATAGCAAAAACACGAATGACTAGTCAATCCAGAACATGCGACTTAGATTACCTCAAGTAAGGTGGATAACAAGAGCACTCTTTCGTTATGGTCTTACACCAGTCCAAAACAAGGAGTAAATAAAGACATGGGCAAGTTTTAAATGTTTATTTCTAACGCCTTGATCTCATGTGCAGTACCTTAGATAATACAACCAAACATATTATCAAAAACAAGGTTGTCAGTATTGTTACTATTCCATAAAATACAAAGGGAGAAAGCATCTTATAATGCTAAAGGGAAAAATACATTTAAAATATACCTACATTTCACCCTCCCTACCTAGAAGTTTAGTTTATAACTACAGAAGGTCTCAGAGGATTACATGGGCGGACCCATACCTCTGGTACTCAGCAGTAGTGGATCACATTGAGTTCGGCACAAACTGTCAGGATACCAATTTTCTCCAACTGTGTGTAATTATGCCTCCACAATGCATTATTAAACGTGCCAGTATCAGAGGTGGCCACAGCTACATATGTGTTATGAGTCGAACGTGCCATGATCATTCCGAATAACAGACACAGTATCCAAGATAACCTTGATATTTCATGCTCTCACTATAAACACTAAACTAACGAGACAGCTTAGAAATGCAGTAAAACAAGTTATTCTCATGTGAAGCAAAATACTCATTGTTCCCTAAACAATAGCGCAAGTGCGTGTCGTGTGCAAAGCAGAGCAGGAAAGCAAAAATGGCGTTTACGCTTTTAATAAACCCATGCTAACTTAACACGTTGTGAGTGCAAGGCTCAGCCCACGACACCCTTCCTTGATCAAAGCGCGTGATATAAACGTGGGCGAATTAGAAACGCAGAGTCCAAGCCTGAAAAGCAGAGTCAAGTTCAAATTTTCAAACAAAATTATTTGCTGTTTGATAGAAAACAGTAACTAAATAATAAATAATAGGTAGAAAAATCAAAGAGTCCTAATCCAACAGTGTATGAGCACAGTGGGGCACATGCATCAACAGATTTTGCATTCGCAAACGGTGCGAATCGCAAAAATCGGCCGTTTGCGAATGCAATATCTGAAAATGAGATGCATCATTTTTTTGTCCATTTTGGAATCGCAATTACTTTTGCGATTCCTTAAAAAAATGCAAAATCAATTGCGATTCCTTAGAAACTCGCAATCCTTGTTGCGATTCGTTAAAAAATCGCAAATTTTGCGATTCCTTAAAAAAATGCGAAAAACGGAATGCATCAATTTTCGCACATGTCAGTAATTCTCAGAAAACACATTTAGGAAGTGCAAAAATAAGAAGAAGTGAGAGCAGGTGGTACATTTTTTTTTCAAAACAACACATGTTGAAATGATTACCAACTTATAAAAGGGACCTCAGAATGACTCTGGATCCCTTCCAGGATGGCAGCAGCAATTTTCCTAGCACGTAGATGGCGGATGAGAGCAGCAGGGAGGAGGAGAAGAGAACTCAGTGAAAGGGTTTTCAGGTTGCGCATTACTTTGCTTGGGCAGACACAGGCTGACATATATGATAAGTATAGACTGAATGCAGACACTATCATTGATTTAATTGCAGAGTTGGACCCCTTACTGCAAAGGCAGACGCGTAGAACTCAAGCTATACCCACCCATGTGCAGGTTTTATGTTGTCTACACCTTTTAGCCTCTGGCTCCTTCCAAGGGGTAATAGCAGTTGCAGGGGGTGTGTCACAGAGTGCATTGTCTAGATTCTTCAATGACTTCCTGAATGCAATGCTCCATAGGATAAATCACCACATAATTTTCCCCTCAACGCATCAGGAGTTAATGCAGACCAAGTTAGACTTTTATAACGTGGCACACTTCCCACATGTCATAGGATGTGTTGATGGAACACATGTCCCCATTTGTCCACCAGCTGCTAATGAGTACATTTTTAGAAATAGAAAAAGTTACCACTCTTTAAATATACAAGCAATCTGTGATTCCAAAGGAATCATCACTGACTTAGTTGCCAGCTACCCAGGTAGTGCCCACGATTCTTATATTTTCAAACATAGTGCCATTCATGATCGCCTACTTGCTGGAGAATTTGGAGATGGATATTTGTTAGGTAATTATTATTTAATTTAATGCAAATTGTAATGATTCTGACATCCATTGCAATGTCTGTGATGTTTTACTTACATATGTCATCTATCAATGTAGGAGATAGTGCATATGGATTGAGGTCTTACATTCTCACCCCATACCTGAATCCAACTACCCGCAAAGAACAACTGTACAACAAGGCCCATATCTCAACACGCAGCATAATAGAGAGGACGTTTGGGGTCATGAAGTCCAGGTTCAGAATACTGCATAAGACTGGAGGAGCCTTGCAATATCGGCCTGATGTGTGTTGCAAAATAGTTGCAACATGTGCAGTGTTGCACAACCTAGCAACTAGGAGAGGCCTTGAACTACATGAGGATGATTTGCTACCAAATAATTTCAACCAGCCACAACAACGACATGCAAGAGTTCATGGACCGGACGCAGCGGAAGGGAGAAGAAGAAGGGAAGAAATCACACAACATTACTTTTAATAAAAGGTAGGAAACATATTTTGATGCTTCAATAGGTGAACACTTTAATAAACCATGTTGCACACAGTAGTAGTTTGAAAAAAATATTCAAAAAAAGACTTTCTTAAAAGATAAACAATTCAAGAAATTGGCCTAATGTAATTCTTAGTCCATATCATTGAACATTGAAAATGTGTAAAATAAAATTCAACAATTACAAGTAATCACTTCTTCCTTCCACGCAAACCTAAAGCTTTAGTTTTCACGGATTCAGAAACCATGCATGGGGAAATATACATTTCTTTTCCTCTTTTACTACGCCTTTCACACACGTCATCTGTGTGTGCAGCAACACTGGTTCCTGCAGATTCATTGATCACATTGCCTTCAAAAGCTGTATTCTTGTTGTCATCAGTTGGCAGCACATGATCCCCTCTTTTAATATTTTTAAATCCTTCACATAGTTCAGCACAACACTTTTTGATGCCCTTTTGCATGCGCATTGTGTGTTTTATGACACGTGCATTGCTGCTGGTCACCCTATTCAGAGCCCGGGCATATGTGTGCATACTTGCAACAGCTCTCAAATGTCTATTGCAGTTGGCAATGTTTTGACTTTGAAAAATGTCAGTTAATGTGACTAATGCATTTGCTACACGCTCTGAATTCAGATTTGAGGCAGTATGTGCCCCTTCAATGACCTTGCATAATGTTTTCAAGCTCTTATTGATTCCACTGATGTCTTCCACTATGTGACTCATTTGTCCCTTTATCACTCTCAGGTCTTTCCCCTGAAGACGCTGGACTTTCAATAATTTGAGTTCTACTGTACTAGCATGGACATCATCCACTGTGGAGTCATTTGGATTTGTAGTGCGAGGCCTTCTTCGGTAGAATTCTTGGATTCTTCTACGATCACTAAAGTTTTTTTTGGAAGTGGCAGCCTTCTCAGAATCTTCAACCACATATTCCGTGACATTGGCATCTTGCTCAGAGTCTGATTCAAGTACTTTCCGCACTGACTTTCTGATTTTTTTAACATGCACAGAGGGTGAGGAACTCATGGTGTTATTGTCTGAATGGCTATGTACATCCATGCTGATGTCATCAAAAGGGTTTGCCTCATTAGCCTTTAGTACATCTATAATTAAAAAAATGAAGCATGAAATCAAAGTAATGTCTTCTCAGAAAAAAGATTTCTAATAAAGACAATGTTTTCCAGAAGAAGGACGCCTTTTAAATCTTCATTTACCATGTGTGTAACAATTATTTGATAGGCAAACTGACAATGTACATATTGCATTGATGAATAATGATTTAGACCTAAAAACTACAACTCCCATGATGCATTGCACTGTTCAATGAAATTGCCTTTTACACTAGTGCTATGCAAGTTATGATGTAACAGAAGATTACAATTATATGTTACTACATCAAACACATGACTAAATACATCCTGCAGCCCAATTTAAGTTAAGTTTGCATTTGTCCCAAAAAATTAATCTTACCTTGAGAAGTGCCAGCATGCTCAGAGGTGTCTATGTTGGTCACTCCAACAACAGCTTCTGCAACAAGTGTCCCCTCAACCAAATCCTCAAGGGGAGTTGTGACCTTATTGTCAGGGGAGCCACCACCAGTCTTCAAACTACTCTTCATTCTGGACGCTATACTGTCTTTTGCTCGTGAGCGTAAATCGTACCAACGCTTTTGTAGGTTGGTGATGTCCCGGTGGGCAACCCCCACTGCATTCACTTTAGCCTGTATGGCTAGCCACACTTTCCTTTTTGCAGCCTCAGGGACCTTCAAAGAGAGCTTTCCAAACAGCTGGTCGTGGTGTGAAGTCACCTCCTCAATCAGTATCTCCAGTTCTTGCTCACTGAACTTGATTTTCCTTTTTCTGACTTGTACATCCTGACTGGCAGTTTCTGGCTCCATTTCTCCAACAGCAGCACTCCAAAACACTCCTCCACTGCAGACAAACAGAGCTGAATGCACCAACTGCCTGTTTTCAGTTTGAATCTGCTTGGCAGGTGTGTGCAATTAGGCTCCTGGCTTCCTGGGTGTGGCTGGGCTGTGATGCATGAAAATGCGAATAAATTGCGAATTCGCATTTTGCGATATCGCAAAATGCGAATTCGCAATTTATTCGCATAAATTAATGCGATTCGCACATTTCTGCGATTTTTACCGAATCGGTAAAAATTCGCAATAATAATGATGCATTCCGTTTTGCGATTCGGAATTTGCGATTCTCTATTTTTCGCAAATTCCGAATCGCAAATCAACACATTGATGCATGAGCCCCAGTATGTAGCAACAGCCTCCAAGAGGAAGTCATTGTTCTCATCTGAAAACATTTCAGCCATCCAATTCAATAGTGAGAATGAACTTACATGTTCCTTAACGACCGGAGCCTATATCACCATCGCAGCAAAACTCAGGTCATCTTCAATGTAACTGCGTGTCAAGAAGTCAAGCACCGCTGCAAAAACATTCCAACTTCCCATTATTCCATTTATCGCTGCTAAAGCCATAATCCCGCCGCCAGAACAGAGCAAGTCATGAACCACTAATGGGCTCATCAGCTGGTCATAATCTGCGTTGGGAGACACAATACTGCAGAGACACAAATCCAAGGCCCAATCGAAATCGCAGCTAAGGCAATGGAAAACAGGTTGAACGCATGTGAAAAAGGAAAATCGAAACGATAATCCATAACCTGCACTCAATGTAGCCAGAGGTAGCGCTCCATAGTAACTAAGCATTCGGTTGCGGAGCAGCAACAGCCGGGACATATTCTCGTGTGCTGCAGGATGTGCATCCATATTTAAGTAAACAAAAATATTAGACGCACACCAGCAACTAATGCGAGTATTAAGGGGAATCCACCAAAGATGCTGACAAAAATCGAATAAAAAAATGCAGAGAAGACACCAAATATAGTTGGAAAAGATGTCACAAGGCCACTGCTTCTAACTTTAAAAAAGTAAGGTAACCCCGTAGTCAAGGATGCATTAAAGATACTCTGAATTAACTTCCCAAAATGCAGGAGCACATCTGTATTTAATCAATCATGCACTTCTGTGCGGATGTTTGCTACATGAAGAACAAATGTTTCTCTAGCAGATGTCAGAGCGACCTCTTTTTAAGACAATAGCGCTCTTATACGGCTCATTTGGTTGACTCTGATTTCAAGGTCGGAAACGACTGCCAGATAGAAAGATCCAGCTTCCCATGCAGAGGAGTAAACACAACTTTTTTATAGCAAACCACGCGCTGAGTTACCATAATCATGTAAGTGATGCCGGCTAAAATGGCACAACAATCTGCATTATTTCAAATTAAATAACTCCTGTTTGCCAGTAAACTGAACGTTGGTATGAAAGCAGGTGTTGATTGCCTTTCAAAGCTCAGGCCAAATTAGACGCATCTTGATTACAAGAGCCATGCAATTGTATGTCTCTACAAACTAAAGAGTGATCTGGTGCTATTGTGCGATTCTAGCCATTCAGATAGACTTCTTTTCCCTCCCTCAGGCACCTATTCTTAATGATAATAACCAAGCTTCATAGAGATAAGCGCTGCCTAAAGATCCATATCTGCCTATAGCATTGTATTTCATGCAAACCTCAAACTTAAACAGGCTAAAAAGTAACATTATGATACCGTGGACAAGCCGCACAGCTGAATCGGATCTCCAATGAGTGACCACTTGTAACCATTCTCATAGCGCGCCCTGTGCTCTGATTTGACAGTGAGAGAGTGATCGCACCATAGTTTAAACTGCTAATCATTCTCAGCATATGCTACGAATACGCTTTCACGTTACGCATTGCATCAAAGCTTCCGTGTGACGTCATGTACAGCGCCCCGTACGCAAAGACGCAAATGTTTTTAATTGTTTAAAATATATATTTATGTATTTAATGAACATACTAACAGAAGACATTATCTAGGATAATTATGAAAACTATTTTTTTAAGTTCCAATAATCCTATATTACTTTTAAAAGCAATTACATAAATCGCGGTGGAACGTCATGCGTACTCACATCATAAGAGTACCGTAACCACAGCATAACCGTACGGTAAGCCATGTGACTTTAAAAGACGAGATTTGATTGGTTCATAACACTTCCTATTACAACTGTTGAAACTTCCGTCCCATTTTAATAATACTCCTTTGACTTTCTAAGAAGAAGTATCTCTTCTGAGAATCTTGTCAATTAGAACGAAGTTTACCATAATAACAGCAATGGAGTCATCTTCCAACCATTCTTCAGAGGAATATTTAATTCCTGAAGAACCTCCAAAGAAGAGGAAAGAAGCTCTAATTTGACAGTTTTTTACTTTTCCAGAAGGGCAAAAAAAGGTTAATGCTCCAAATGTAACCTGTAAAATTTTCCAAACTCTTTCAAGGGGTGATCCATCTCAAAAATACTCCTTTGGCACAGCAAATATGGAGCGACACGTGAAGAACTTACACCTCAACAACTTTGCTTGAGCTGCAACACAGAGGTTGAAGGACAACCCACCTGCTGCTGCACCAAGCACATCAACTGCTTTACCAGCATTTTCAGCAAGCAGTCCACACCCACAAATTGATCCTGATTTGGCTAAAGTTAAAATTCTATTCATTTATTGCAATAAACTTTTGTGTTATAGGGAACAGTCTATTGACCTGATAAAATGCAGGAAGCAGGAGCATCGCTGTCCTCGACATTATTTTTTTTAAAAAATATTTTGTTCCTGTTGGACACTTCCAAGCCCCCCATTATAGAATAAAATTGCCCCCGGAATTTGGCCCCCCCGGGAGCTAAGTAAGAATAAAACGGACTTCTAGTTTTTTTTTTTCCTTTTCTACCGCATACGAGTACCATACGCGTACCGCGTAGTTTTAATTTTAAAAAAATAAATAAAATTTGCGCCTAAAGACCCATGTGGTACCCCCTGAGCAGCCCTAGAGGGTCAACATGTTTCTACCCTACCCCCTTTCCTTATTTTTCAACTTTGTTTTACTGTTTTCTTGTGACTCTGTGCTACCGAGGCACAATCTGCAAACCAAACTCTACCTCTCTGCAAATTTGGTGTAATTCCGTTCAGCCGTTCGGGCTGTAGCCCTGGCTAAAGGTCCCTATGGAAAATTGCATGGGGAAAACACGTTTTGGGACCCCCTTCTTTCTCAGCCCCCACTTGACGAATCACCCCCAAACTTTTAGGGAAGGAGCGGAGCAGGCCATATTCTTGGAGAAATTAGCGAAGATGTGTCCACCGGGGCCAAAGTTAATCCAAATAGAATTTTGTGGATTTCCTATAGAAACTTGGTCCTAACTATAACTGCCTACTGGCGAAAGCCAGTAGGTAATACATAGATAGATATATCAGCAGCACAGTTTTCCAATATTCAAGGAAAGAAGAAACACACTCCCCGCAGGTTAGTTGCAGATAGTGAGCAGCATGCTATATACAAAGAGAGAGAGCGTAGAGGTAGATAGATAGATAGATAGATAGATAGATAGATAGATAGATAGATAGATAGATAGATAGATAGATAGATAGATAGATAGATAGATAGATAGATAGATAGATAGATAGATAGATAGATAGATAGATAGATAGATAGATAGATAGATAAGTGTAAAGTTATTACTTAGTGGTGTAATATATTTTACAGGTGAGTATAATTACAAGTATAAATTTCCCTTTGTGACTAGGCCTCACAATGATCATGATTAGTGCGAGAGATCTCTGGCGGCTGCATTGTCAGTTGAGGTACCAGACAAAAGCCAGTTGGAAGAAATGTGGCTTCAAGGATTTCTTTAGTTTTATAGGTTGGCATTCGAACAGTCAGATTGTAGAAATTTACCTTTTTGTCAAGGTGGGCGCCACTTCACCGGAGATGACCTCCCCTATAGAATCAAGGTCTGCATGGTACGCAGCTGGTTCAGGGCACACTCTTGCAAATGCTTTTATGTATTTATTACAGCAAGAAAAATAAGTTCATTTGAATACATCATCGTGTGTATTCTTATATTTTTACAGGTACCAATCTAAAGGGTTAAATTGTTGATTTTGAATACATGTTGTTCTGTACCGTTGACAGCAATATTCATGGCACACATAATTGGAAAATCTCTGCCTACTAATTAACTCTATCATAGGCACAAATTGTGCATATTAGATGATGCTGCCGTGCAATAAAGGCAAATTATGTCCCAATTGAATGAGAACATTTGATTTACTGTTCGAAATTGATGATTACCCAAGAGTGCACAGCAACGTCTGTGGACTGTTCACATGATGACATGGCGGTCATTCAATGCGTAGAAAAGCAGTGCTTGCAAATTAATCTCAGAAGCCAACCTTATCATACAATTCCTTGTCTCACTTCTTCTTTCTGTCAATAGTACATAGAATATATTTATCTGGTAATTAATTATCCAGTGAATTGCAATGTACCAGGAAATTTCGCCCTATCTGCTTCTCCACTTTTGTTTTGCTCATTGCTGTGGGAAATTGCAAAGCATTAGTTTCAAATATTTTTAAAAACTGTGTGACACTCACAAAATGTGTGGAAATAGTTCCACATTTTTGAAAATACTCTTTACGGTGTCTCAAATGAACATTCGTGAAAGGTGAATAACTTGCTTTCAAAAGTCATGCAAGATATAAGCAGACTGACTCCATGAGAAAATGTCTCCTGCAAGACAAGTTCTGCTCTGACCTCTCTGCGACAAGCCATTTTTTTGCCACAACCAGACTTGTGTGCATGTGAGTTTTTTCAGAATTTCGAATATTTTCTCTTTCTGAAGCCAATGGCTAATGCTGTTGAACTGCTGTGAAATGCATCTGCAGATACATTTCTTGATGTTGCCTTTCGTACATTTTTTTTTCTCCCAGGCAAGCATCTCTCTATGTCAGGCATGTGTATTGCCTTTCTGAGCAATGTGTCATGGACGGATTCTGAAACAGCTTGTGTATTAGCAACAAGTATGAGATGGGGTGCACCACTGCAAACACTTTTCAGCCATGAGTGGAAGCTGATAAAATGTATAGGAGTTTTGTTGGAAAGAGAAACAGGACTTGTCTTCATTGCTGCTTTTAGCACAATGTGTGCGTGTGAGATTTAGGAAATGAGCAGCCCAGAGAGCAGGTAACCAACCTGTTAATCTGGTAGCCGAGCTTGAAAACATTTTAAATTTCACAGGTTAGATGCTTTTTCATTGGACTGTGTTGTATCTTATGTCTTCCTGCTGCTGAGCTAGAATGCATGTGTTGTGGAATGTTGGATGGGTGGAATGCTAGTGGTTTGTGAATGTCAGTTGGGTGAAGGCTGAGCAGCAGGACAGCTGCTCCCGATGGGGTTTTCCTATCTTTTATCATAACAACTTATCTTAAATAAAGTATCTTAAATAATCTATCTTAAAGTATCCATCATCCTTCTGAATACATCAGACTGACTCCGATAACCTTTAATATAGTGTTCCCCCAAAGTTATCACAGAGTTTTCCACTTTGCTCTGTCTTATGCCCCTCATCAGAAATGAAACTCAATGATCTATACACTGACTTATTTTTCACATAGATATATAACATGGAAGTCGATTCATCAAAATGCCCGGGGTAGTGGTACCCTTTCACCACAAAAAAAACTTCATTGGAATGACCCCTTGTCCCATCCTTAGATACTTAATAGCCTTGTACTTGCTGATGTGGTGATAGGGAAACATCAAGCAGTGGAGATTTAAGTTAAAATCTCGCCTAAACCATGCCTTGGTCTGAAGTGGGGTATTCCGATCACTGTGCAAACAGGAGTTTGTGCAAGGCTCAGGACTGTGGATTTTTCAGTAAACATTTTTCAGAATTTTGTTGGTGATGGGATGTGCAGTAAAAGTTCTGATAGATGCAGAAATAGGTGCGTCACTTCCTAAGGCAAACATGTAACCCAGGTATGTACAAATACTGATAAATAACTTTCGACAAACTCAGAGGGAAGGTTTTTGATCCCTGTTTATATTCCCTTTCTGCAGTTGTCTTCTCAACCCCTGAGATCAGGAACCGCAAAAGGCAACCCAGGGTTAGCACTTGCTCCCTCTGGGGGACCACTGACCAGTGCCATCTTAACACATGTGCACGCTGAGCAGTTGCATAGGGGCCCTATGGAGTCCAGAATTTAACACTCATTTTCCGTTAAACCCTTTTATTCCTGTGAGTGGTTGTGTAGGCAGGGCCTAGTGCACTGCTTCGCCGGGGCACTCATAACTGCCCTGCCCCTGGCATCCATAGTATTTAAGGATAATTGTAAATTGGTTTGTGTGTAATATGGAATGTAGAATGGATACACTGATGTGAAACTTGTGCCTGAAATATCTTTCACGTAAAGATCATCCACTGGAGTTAATGAATGAAAATCGAAAATAAGTTGGATCCTATTTTTGTAAACAATATTTAGGATTGTATATTTCTGTGAGTAGATGTTTTTGCTAATGATAGTCTGACATGGAACTGTATGGGGAAGTTGAGCTCAATGCACTTTGGGGTATAATCACAAGGAGCTATCGCCGAATTAACGACACTTTAACGCAGCCAAAGTTGTGTTAACTTTACTTCCCAATTAACAACCTGGTGTTAACAGCCCAAGGCACCAGTTTAGCTGCGATAGCAGCCGTAAAAACACATCACCACACAGGAGCCCCGCAACTATCGCTAATGATGCAGAGTAGGCGTACCCGTGCAAAAAGCCGCAACAACACCTCAACATTCTCAACAACCAGCCAGATTGTCGATAAGAACACAAAACATGCGATAAGGCGTGTTAGTGGCTGGAAATGAACACCTGCTCTGACCTGGAGTAAAGTCGGACCACAGCTTGCACCACAAAAAGGGAGCAGAGCCCAAAGCCACACCTGAAGACAAACAGATGCCATGGAGCAACTGAACAAGCAGCAGGGACACCCAAGAGGGCCACAACACCCACCGACACAACACCCAGAACCACCCAACCCTGGCACCCCTGGCAAAGACATGCCACATCAGCTACGCCTAAACGTGTACAAAATAATCCACCTGATGTCGCACAATCACAACTGGTGACAAGCATGTGTCGTCACAGAAATGAGCATCACACATTCACTTTCGAAGCAACCAATGAAACTTTATTGAAATGAACACTGAAATGAAATGAAGACACATGACGGCTCCCCTCAGGACAATCCGTAGGTCACAGCCTGCAAGACAAAAAACATGATGAGAAGGTGTGTCCTGTGCACATCAAAGGACAGAAAGATAGCAATGGAGAGAGAGAGAAGAAGAGAGGGGGTGAGAGAGAGAGAAAGAAGAAGAGAGGGGTAGAGAGAGAGAGAGAGAGGGGAAGAAGAGAGAGGGAGAGAGAGATAGAGAGAGAGAGAGAGAGAGAGAGAGAGAGAGAGAGAGAGAAGAGCGGGGGAGAGAGAGAGAGAGAGAGACAGAGGGGATAGAGAGAGAGCGGGAAGAGAAGGGAAGAGAGAGAAAGAAGAAGAGAGGGGGAGAGAGAGAAGAAGAGAGGGGGAAAGAGAGAGCGAGGAAGAGAGGGGGAGAGAGAAAGAGAGCAAGAAGCAGAGAGGGGGAGATAGAGAGAGAGAAGAAGAGAGGGTGAGAGAGAGAGAGAGAGAGAGAGAGAGGGAGAAGAAGAGAGGGGGAGAGAGAGTGCTGCCCCCGCGCACCCAGGCCACACAACTCACCTGCTGCCACCGGTGTGTCCCAACCACTTGGCGGTATGTATAGCAGTACACCAGGTCACACATCAGAGTCAGAGCCGTCATCTGAAACAGAGTTGAGATACATGACTTGCACAATACACACACTTGCGCTCCATGAGCCTCTGCATGTGTGCCAGCTCACGTCTGGTATCGCTAGAGCCACTCTGAGCAAACCGGTGTTCTTCTGTCCGAATCATGACTCCAGCGATTTCAGTCAGGGCTTGTTGGAGACCATGGAGCAGACCGACAAACTCAAGGATGGCGTCAAGTTTGGTTGCCATGATTCCGAAGCCCAACCGCACCTGCTCTGTGGTCTCCCTTTGGCACTCCAGAACACGGCGTTGGAAGGCCATGTGTTGTTCCTGGGGGTCTCGGGGGAGTGCCCGGGCTGTTGGGGCCTTCTGCTGGTTGCTTTGGTCAGTGGGTGGGGTCTCCTTGATGTAGCTGGGCTGTCTTAATCCTGGAGGTGACTGGCGGATGAGGTCAATGATGTCTTGGATGGTTTGGGTGTCAATGCTGGTGTTTTCCTTCTCGTCATCAGTGAAGAGTGGCTGGGACTGCTCTGCAGTAGGTGTTGACGATGCCCCTGTGATGTGAAGGGGAGATTGTGTATTACAATGTGTCCACATGTGTGTAGCCACATGGTGCATGTTAATATTCAGACAGCATGGCATTGTACATTGTGACAGTCTGTTGATCTGGGTGAGGACCCAGAGTCATTGTGGGTGTGCACTGTGCTCTGCTTGATTGTGCATGTGTGCCATTGTGCCCATCTCCACCCTTCCCCAGTACCTGGAGGTCACTCACCCCTGCAGTTGTGTTGTGTCCTGTCGAGCAGTGTCCCACTCCGGCCACAGTCTCCACACTGATGACTGTCGACACCAGCTCCTCCATGTCATCCAGCTCAAGCTGTGGTGCTGGGCCTCGACCTCCGGTCTGCATTGCTGCCTTCTGGTTGGTGGAGAGTTTCTCCTTGGTCCTCCGCTTGATGTCATTCTATCGCCTCTTGACCTCATCTATTGTCCTCTTGTGCTCTCCACCATCATTCTCATTGTCCACGATGTCCCGCCATATTCCATTTTTGGTGCCCAATGACATGGAGGTGACGAACAGTTGTTGATGGTGTTTCATCACCTCCGTGACTATGATCCTGTTCGCTTGCAAACTGAGCTTCATCTTCCTCTTCTTCTTATCCTTGCACTTCACTTTCCCCAAGGTCCTGGGTTGGTCGGCCGGGGTGCTTGTGGGGTTGTGCTCGTCCACTGCGCCTGCTCCGGCTACCTCCATGGTGCTTGGGTGTTGGTCAGTTTGTGTTTGGTTTTTTTTCTACTTTTATGGTGAGTTTTCCTGCCTGCCAAGTGTGTGTTGCAGGCCTGGTGATGCTTATTGCTGATGTCCTCATCGCGCTTTGGCCCATCACATGTTTTTTGGTGTTGTGGTTTGTGTTTTTGTCTCCATCAAGGTGGCTGTATCGCGGACAATGTACAAGGTTTCGTCAGACTATCCCATGCTACCGCCGCGTTATAAATTCCACGTTGGCACAGGGTTATTTTCCTGCGATAGGCTGCAATGTTAAAAGTTGCGTTACTCTAGTCTTGCGGTAGTTATCACACTTTCTTGTGAATATTCCCCAGTGTTTTTTGCACGACAAGAAAGAACGCCTATTACAGTGCCATGCTTAAGCAAGTGTATAGATACTATGGGATACAGCGTTCCCAGAAAAATGACCATTGTGTTACCTTGCAATTTGCTAGCTGTTGCCTCAAATTTGTGTACACTGGAGACTAGTTTTTTAAACTGTGGTAAAAACCCAACTTAAAATATTTCAAAAATGCAGTTTTTCGTTTTCTAATTGTTCCACTAGGAGTTGGTCTTCTGATCTCCAGAGGGTCCCCCTCACTCTCCAGGAAGCAACACTGGAGTCATGTCCATTTGACTTCACGTTCAACATTAATTTTATCATTTTTCTTCTGAAATCTCTAGAGAATGCAGTGTGATTTGCTCCACACTGTCCTTCAGATTTGAGTTAAAACATGAATGAAATGATTTACCCCTCCATATTTTAGAAATCTGTTGAAGTAGTAATTCGAGAGATACCTACTTGTGTTGTTTCTGCAGCCCAGTTTCAGCTGTTGAAATGTTTGTTTTGTTTTAAGAGGCATCCCATCACTAGCACAACCCCTGTTTGCGAAATAGCCAGGGCCACAGGAATTATGTGATTTTGTGGCCACAGCATAATTATGAATTTACTGCTTTGCCGCATAATTTATCATCTTCTAAATCTTCTAAATCATCTGCAGAGTTTAACAAAAAATATATATATATATATATTTCTAGCTCAAACGGATCAAAAGTTACAAAAAAACACAGCAACATGTGTTGTGGTACAGGGAAAGCTCCTTTGCAATGGTTGACTGGTCCCCTTTCTGTTGCTTATTGCTGTATTAGGGTAGTATCCTAGTACTAATAAAGTGAAACATTTGCCCAGTCAGTGTTAACCTGTGTAAAAATAATAGCATAATGAATACTATCAAAAAGCTAGCAGCATTATGCCACAACATTTTCTTTTTCATGCTGCATTATTTAGTCAGCATAATTTGGTCCTCTTATACTGCTGCATAATTCCAGTGCCTTTCTAAATAAGTGACTAATATGCCTACTGCAAGGAAACCTGTACAAACATAAAAAGGGAAACCGTTTTCCATTGGATTTAAGGATGTATGAAAAACTTCACCATTTGTGAAAACTGGCAATGTTTCCCTAACTTCGAGAAAATTGAGTTTTGGCCATCGAGTCCCTCCTGCCAGGTGTCCCTTGCATGGAGTTGTGTAAGATACAGAGTTAGGGACAGGATTTAGGGTTATGGCCGGAGTTACTAGTACTGACTCTGGAACTGGGAAACAGGTTTGAATCTTAGCATTGGCTCAACATTCTGTGATTCTGGTAATATCACATCTTCTCCCAATGCCTTAAAAAAAAAACCTTGGGCATAGTCAATAGTCAATAGGTCTCGCCTTTTGGGCCTTATATGCGTGTAGCCATGCCGCACATTATACTTGGCGCTGTGCTAACAGGGATTGAAAAGCTATACTATTACTACACACTATTTTCTTTACAGTGTGTGTGTTTCAGTGTGTGCTATTCCTGTGTGTCTGGTCCATGCACACTAAGAGCACTCTGTGAATAATGAATTGGCTTCCAATCTGTGTCTGGCTGTACTGTGCTCACAATACACTATTTACAGAATGTGTTTTGTGTATGCGGTAAGCACATGATACCAACTGTGCAGGAGAAATTATCCCTGTGGCTACACCGAGCTGACGATGCATACTATCATCATGAAAATAGGGAGAAACCTATTGGCTTTCTCAGTGCAAATGTAAACATAGTGAAAGATGCAGTTTGTAATGTGGTGAAATGTTTACAGTCACATATTCAGGAGAGGGGCGTATCTTGCTAAAGTGACATGAGGAAGTAGTGAGTTGTGTCTGTGCGAGCAAAGATGGGGAGCCTGGAGGAGCATTTTCTGTTTGTGTGCCTTGAAATGCCAATATGGGCGCAGCTGGGCACTACAATGGACAGACTGTTTGAGCACAGGAGCTGAATCTGTCTTCAGTATCTGCATCCAGTGCCCTAAAACAATGCCAGAGGCAGATGAGAAAGGGAGCATTGTCAGCTTTGTGAAGGTAGTCACAACACCCTGTGTGATCAGTGTCACATAGGACAAGGGACTCAATGTTATTACCATGGACTCAGCAGGGTAACATGGCCCCTTACTGCTTTTTAGTGCCACAGAATTGGTGGCAGCACGGCGCAGCTTGTGTTTCAGGAATTTGGGACAGATAACAATCTTAGGTGATAGATTATTCTGAGGAAAGCACTTTATATGTTTGATGCCTGGAGACACCAAACTAAAGCAGGGCATGGTATCCGGGCATTACACCATAGATGCTGAATAGATCTACCGCAGAAAGAAACCTGCATTCACAATGCATGCACCCTGCACTGCCTCGCGACATCGAGCATGAACCTCTAGTGCTGCATAGTAACTCTTGGTAGCATTGGATTGGTAACGGGGGCACTCGGGCAATGCCTGAGGGGCTGATATCCAAGTTCCAGCTGTGTGCTGCTTTTTTGAGCAGCCTGGGGGCCAATTTGGGCGGTTTCTGTATTGTTTGATGCTGCCAGCGGCCCGGTGCGTTCCTGAGTGGCCTTTCTGGAGGTAGATGGGCGTCCATTATGTCCCTTTTATCAACAACAGAGATGTCACTCCCTTTCTCTCACTGGGCCGGCCCATTAATATATGCATATTGAGCAGGGCAGGGGGCCTGAGCAAAAGTGGCTTCACTTGTTTTCAGGTGTGTTTCACCAGTGTGAACTAATCTGTGCATTTTTATAACCCCCCCCCCCCCCTTTTCTATAAAATTTTGCAGAAGCTGTGTTTTACGGAAAGGCAATATGCCTATGTGGGCCACTTTTTTTTAGCGTGCCCAGGCTGATTTTTAATTCCAATCCAACCCTGACTCTTAGCGCCATGCCAGTGAAGCGCTATACAAAGATACTAAGTTTACCAACTACACACGAGTCTTGAGTTAGCATCTCTGCCATTTCATACATGTATCTATGCCTCGGCTCAGTCGTGTAGCTCTAACGAATGACACACCTCGAAGTGCTGAGATGTGTTTGTGCCATGAAAAATACATTCCAATAACGACTTTTTAAACCTCAATTGCTGCCTCGTTGTCTTTGTGCACATTCAGTGTTTCAGCAAGGGTCTGTGAAAGGGACAGAGTTTGTAGGATTACTTGTGTTCTGACAGCTCCCAGCAGGGGCCACTTAATGAGAATCCCACTGGTGAAGGTATATGAATGAGGCAGGCTTTGAGATTTCACAAAGAGGAAAGGTTTGTCACCTTCACATACTTCTCCAATGCCAGAAGGCAGGCAGCACAGGATGCAGGGCTATTAGAAGGTTGAAGTGTGACTGCGTTTCTCCGATATGCACCGGCCATTAAGTGGAAATTGAGCCCTGCTAGTTCCTGTCCGTGAGGGAGTTGCCACTGGGTGAAGGGAAGAAAGAAAGCCAGACCTGCTGGCCCTGAAATGCCTGCCACTTGCCTAAGAGGGCAAATACTCAGTACAAGAAAAGGGCATGAGCAGATGGGGTGGACAGACACAAGGGCAGGTAGAACAGGGACAGGGTGGGAGATGAAACAGGAATTGGTGAGAGAGTGGGTGGGAGCAGAGGCGCAACTAGAGCCAAATTTTGGGGGGGCTAATAAAAATTTCCGGGGGGGGGGGCTAAATCTTCCAGCAATAGCCAGAGTGGAGATGCAGAGGCTCTAAGAAAGCGTAAAAACACAACAAAGCCTCTTTAACAAGTAAATGGTATTTTAAAGACCTGTGAAGTACTCAGGTGCGCCTGCAATAAGACTGTTGCCAGCCCGGGAAGCTGTCTCTGCCCGGTCTGCCACACACAGCGGGGGGCTGACGCCCTTTGAGCCCAATGGGCGTTGCGCGCCTGGTTGGGAAGTGGGGTGAAGGCAGCTTCACGGAGAGGATGATCGATAGGAAACTAAGCTTTTTTATTCGCTTCGAAAACACACACTCACATTACAACATAACAAAAAAATTACAAAGAAGATTCCTGATGCCTTTAAGCTGCCACAAGGAACTAGGAACAATGGCGAAACCCCAATAAATGCTGATTGATTTGGACAGAGGATGTGGCATAACATTCATAACTAGCGACTTTCAAATTGGGGAATCGGGTTTGAGACTCAGTGACGGTTCTTCTCCTGCCTACAAAAACAATGCAGAGACATGCCGATCTGAAGAAATAAAATAAAACATTGGTGAAATACCCCCAAAAAGTTGTTTGGAAACAAAATACAGAACAGAAACAAAACAACAAATGCCGATCTGTAAGCTTATTAGAAGTACAGCAATCTTTGCTGAACTCCCGTCAGGTAAACGCGTACAGGAAGAAAAGCCAACATTTCAACAACACGCCAGAAACAAAATAAAACAAGCATTTACAATGCAACGGTTTCGCCTTGGCAAAAGTTAGAGCTATTGGCATTGTAAATGACAACATTTTTATTTATGTGTTGGTTTTGAAAACAGATAAATAAATGACATTGTCATTTACATTGCCAATAGCTTAATCTCTCGCAAATGTGAGACCTATTGTACCCTACTGGAGGAGCTCAGCAGACAGCAATTACTACCACACACACACACCCAGAGCCACAGACACCCAGAGCCACACACACCCAGAGCCAAACACACACACACACCCAGAGACACACACACACACCCAAAGCCACACACACACACACACACACATCCAGAGCCACACACACACACACACACCCAGAGCCACACAGACACACACCCAGAGCCACACACACACACACACACACCCAGAGCCACACAGAGCCACACACACCCAGAGCCACACACACACACACACACACAGAGCCATACACACTCACACACACCCAGAGCCACACACACTCACACACACCCAGAGCCACACACACCCACCCAGAGCCACACACACCCACCCAGAGCCACACACACCCACCCAGAGCCACACCCACCCACCCAGAGCCACACCCACCCACCCAGAGCCACACACACCCACCCAGGAGAGCAAGCACAGCGAGGGGGCAGGAAAGCAAGCACAGCAAGGGGGCAGGGAAGCAAGCACAGCAAGGGGGCAGGGAAGCAAGCACAGCAAGGGGGCAGGGAAGCAAGCACAGCAAGGGGGCAGGGAAGCAAACCAGGGGGCAGGGAAGCAGGCACAGGCAGGTTGCAGGGGAGCAAGCACAGCCAGGGGCAGGGGAACCAGGGGGCGGGGAGCAAGCACAGCCAGGGGGCGGGGAAGCAAGCACAGCCAGGGGGCGGGGAAGCAAGCACGGGCAGGGAAGCAAGCACAGCCAGGGGGCAGGGAAGCAAGTACACTAGTCACTAGTAGGTTTCAAAAGAGATCCTGGGCTGCACAATTTTGAGATCAAGTATTTGTGCAACAGCTGGCCGGAGATCCCTACTGGAATACTAGGAGAGGGCATGAACCCTCTGCCTACTCAGAAACGCAGATAAGGAGCAAGATTACACTTTCAAGCAGGATGAAACAGAAAGCATGATGATCAACGCATAACCAGTGCTGCTGCCACAGCCAGAGTTAAAAAAACGTAAAGAATGTCGCTACGACGCTTGGACAGAAAACTGACACCTACTGCAAGTTTAGATCAACTGGCCTGCAGTGATGCAGTATCCAGGCAACCTGGTGCCCCACTGGCCATTTACATGGCTTGCTGCAGAGCACCCTGTGTGTAGGACATGAAGCAGGGATTTTCCCTTCCCTGGTAATTTTTCGCTGATAATCTAAAATAACTAAAAATGTCCCTTCACCCCTGCTAGCTAATTTCTTCTTCATGCAACTGCAGGTTACAGCTGCTCGCAAAAGTGAAAGGCTCAGAGTATCACCGAGATAATCTGGCTACATGGTTACCATCATGTAAACCATATATTCTACACAGGAACTGGATCTCAAGAGGACCACTAATGTTAAATCACCAAGGTTCCTTAGCAAGAAAGCTAGATCGTTAACTTGATTTATACCAGAACCAAGTGATAGACTGAACCCTAAATGAAACCATGCAGCCTGAGATTCAGAGTGGAAGGTTTTGGCTAGCAAAGGATTTACGAGTGCCTAAGGTGAGGTGTGCCTCACAACTGCATTAGTGAGGAATGGGACGAGGAATGTGTTTGAATATGGTAAATGAGCATTTATTAACACATTCACCACTGCTTTTGTCCCCTGCAGACATGCTATGGTGCAGTTAAGGATTTCTTGGAGTGGCTTTCCTTCACAATAAACCTTTCTTCCCCCGACCCCTACACATACAGTAATATTAATGCCGAAGTGTATGCCAGTTATGTTTTATCAGAGTGGTGGGAAATTGTGCTGTTTCTCACCTAAATCACAGACTTTTAGAATCGCAAAGTGTTTGTGAGTCCATGCCATTGTCATCAACCTCCGAAGCCACTAATGAGGCCCTTTCTGCCTGTCTATGTCCTGCTTTCTTTTGATATACAGACCCTACAAAGTCTTCATCATTTCCTCTTAGCTGATATTAATGCAGTCTCTCCATGTCTATTTCAGACATTGTAGAACAAACACACTGTTTGTGTTTCCACCACGTCTGCCTAGAGGCTGTTGCTTCTATGTATACTGTCTGTACAAAATGTTTACTAATGTGACTTCTGAGTCATCCCCCTGCAGCCTCACAAAATATCTTGCAGTTCTACTATGTTTATACCCTTTAAAGTGTGTGTATTAGTATTGCACACCCATGCCACGTGTCACCTTATTCCCTTTAAACTGGGTATATTACTGCTACACACCCAAGCTCAGTTTCCACGTGTGTGGATTTTTAAGACCGTCCTCACACTAGTAGTTTTACTCATATACTTTTGTGTGTGTCCGTCTTTGGCTTCTTGCTAAACAACCATCAATCCAATCTATCCCATTCTAGTATCCTGGCAAATCAATAGAAGCAGGGTATGTTTCCTTCACCACAACATGGCTTGCTTTTTGTTTGAACATTTCTAAACCTGAAATGTCATTCTCTTACGAAAGCAAGCACTAGATAAAAGGCAAACACAGGGTGGACTCCTGCCATTCCACTCTTCCTCACCAACGTGCCTGGACTCGGAACCATCCGGAAACTTCTACTCAGCCAAACGTTTACCAGCATACATCACATGCACAGACAAAATCAGAGCAGGAGGTCGAGCCTTCTCTTACATTGCAGGAGGTCGAAGTGGGGGGAATCCTGGAATGGATGTTTTTAGTTCTATATTTAGTATATATCAGCCTGCTTCGTCAGTGTGCGCATGAACTCACATTTAATTCAGGCACCGGTGTGTGATGGGCTCGCAATGGAGTTTTTGGGGGACTGACCGGTCTGTTATTGCACCGTATCTCTATGAGACTTTCAGTGATTCTGGCCTGGCTGGACTCAGAACTGACCCTACTTCCACATAGAGGCCCCGCCGTCACTGTATATAATCTGTTCTCTGCTCCTTACCGGTATCGGTGTTTACAAGGTGAAAACTCGTCTCACTCAAGATAGAGGGAGCTGGGGCCAGAAAAGCAGCTGGCCTCTTAAAAGAGCCATGCCAGAGCGACCCAATAAAGGGACACCCTCTGGTACCCAATCGGGGAGTGCCCCCGAGCGCTGCTGTTCTTTCTCAAGACTATAAAAAGTTTTTTTATTTATTCAAATTTTCGCCGACCTCTTGACTCCCTCTTGTTTTTAAATGTCATTTTATTGTGTACATTTTGATTACCCGTAATCGTGCAATTTTTTGTTCACTCCTATGTGAGGGGTGGTTGCTGCTCCTTTTATTTAAATGAACAGCGCCCAGTTAACCTAGAATTAGCTATTTGCGCTATATACATTTTTCAAATAAAGTAAATAACAAGAAAGAAGGAAATGTCCCTTGTCTCCTACTGCACAGCTGCTTTCTCCGATCAATCTCGTAATGCACAGTGCCTGCTTTGCCCACTCCCTTAAGCAGAGCAGCCTGCTCCATCGTGCCGTAGTGCACACCTGCCTGCTACATTATACTCGATGCACATCTGTCTGCTCCACTAATTTTTGGGCAGTTGACGGCCCCCTTACCTCCTACTGCACTTTTGTCTGATTCGCAGTGCACACCAGCCTTATTCACAATCCCCTAATACACACCTGCCTGCTCCACCACCTTCTAACAGAATACATAGTTGCCTACTGCGTTTACTCTACTAATGTATAGCTGCCTGCTCCCCAATCTCTTGAAAGTTGACTGCTCCCGTCTCTTGTCTCCTATAGCACAACTGCTTGCTCCGACCACTCTCCTAATGCACAGCTGCCTGCTCCCGTCATTCTCCTAATGCACGGCTGCCTGTTCCACCATGCAGCAGCACACACCTGTCTGCTCACAATCCTCTAATGCACTCGCCTGCTTCGCCCATTTCCCTGTGCACCGCTGCCGCCTCTGCCCACTCTCCTCATGCACAGTTGGTTGCTCCACCATGCAGCAGTGCACACCAGCCTTCTCCACAACCCCCTAACACACAGCTGCACCCCACCCCCATCTTCTAATGAACACCGGCCTATCATGACACAGCTGTCTGTTGTCTCCATCACGCTCCGGACCCCTGAATTTCCGCTCTCCGCCTGATGCACCGCCCCGTCTTGTCCTGTCTCGAGCTCCAGTACCTGCTCAGCAGCTCCTAATGCCTGGTACCAGACCTTCCCAGTAGCCCGACCTCCTTGCCACCTCCTCTGGCCACGACACCCTGCTGCATGCATCCCCTGGCTGCGGCCAGAGCTGCCTGCTTCCCCTGGCTTCGGTGAGATCTGCCTGCTCCCCCTGGCTGCGGCCAGAGCTGCCTGCTTCCCCTTGCTTCGGTGCGGTGAGATCTGCCTGCTCCCCCTGGCTGCCGTCAGAGCTGCCTGCTTCCCCTGGCTGCCGTCAGAGCTGCCTGCCACTGGTCTGATTTCTGTGTGTATATTAAGGGTGGCTGGAGGGGGGGGGGGGTTGGCTTGGGCGGCGGGCGGGGCTGGTTCGGCCACGAGACCTAACAAGCCACAACTATTGGCCTTGTCAATGCGTGTTAGTTCCACAATGTAAATAATCAACATCTATGGCTTCGTCGTATATAATGCTGAATATGCTTCCCTTTTAAAATGCTGAGACTGTGAAAGTACTATAACGAGTCTCTTGAAGTTACATCCCAGTAAAGGGCGTTACTGCTGCATGAGGGCAACTTTGGAGAACCCGATAGAGACCCGGCCCACTTAAAGCCCTGCCTTGATCTCTGTGATCCTGGGCAGATAACACATTTCTCCCTCGCTCTCAAGGTCCAAGTTCCCTAACCTTTCGAACGTGAGAAAGCCTGGAAACAGACTCAACCACGCCCTCGGCGAGGCTGCATACAACTCTGGTCTCTCACCTCCATGAGCTGCATACAACTCCGGTCGCTCACCTCCATGAGCTGCATACAACTCCGGTCGCTCACCTCCATGAGTTGCATACAACTCCGGTCGCTCACCTCCATGAGCATCTCGTAGGGCGCCGACTTGTTGATTTGGTGCATGTTGCTCAGCAGGGGCCATGGCGCGGGACCTGGGGGCAGGTGCTTCTTCTTCTTCCAGGAGGAGAGGAGCACGGCGAACAGAAGCAGGGCGAGCACCGCAGCCAGGAGCAGGGACAGCATGACTGCGTCCCCTCGGTGGACAGTTGATCTGACTGTTGCTGCCTTGTGCGCCTGCCCCGTAAGTGTGGCCATGCCCACGCTTGCACAGCTTTTAACATTTAGGCAATTAGACTGCCTAGTACGGGTTTTGAGTGGAAGTAGAATGTGGTGAGAGTCAGAACGACGTCAAGTATTGGTAAACCGCACGCCTCAGAAGTTTTGCTCTAAATCCAATATAGAGGCAGTTACGATACAAAAAAAAGACAGCGAGTGTTTGAACACTGGCGCTACTGTTGCTTAATCTATGTAGCACTCATTTTATCAGCGAATGAAAGAAGTCAGGTCCCGGGCCGGCAGCCAATCACAGCGCGGCCCGGGGAATGACATCACGGGGGTGTCCCGGGCCTGCAGCCAATCACAGCGCGGCCCGGGACACACAGCATCAAGGGGCGGGGCTTAAAAAAAGACCCAGAAACGCCCCCGAATCGCGTCAAGGCGGGCCCTGAACTCAGTGACGCTCCTCTCCTCCAATGGCTGGCCAGCATTTATGAGGCCAGCCAATGGAGAAGAGGGGCGTGTTCAGGCCCCCAAACTACTAACAATAGATTTCGGCTCCGCCCACCCACTGCTTACGCAGTGGGACGGTAGCCGAAACCTAAAAATAGTGTGCTTAAACAAACCTACATGCACAAAAGGGCAGGCCTACAAGTCATTGTGGCATGCTCCATGGGAGGAGTGGACACACAAATAAACGTACAGGCAACCAACATTGACCACAGAGAAGCAAGCCCACATTAAGGACACACAAAGCGACAAATTAAATGTGATGAGTCGACTGTAAGCTTACATAGCAGATACAGCATGTCTTGAAGAGATGGCTCATGCGCTGCCTAGGCGAGACCTAATGAATGTGACCTTGTGTATTGTAATTGGTGCTCATGTAAAGCGCTCCTATACCTTCAGGTTGAGTTTGAGCTATATAAAACTGCAAAAAAGAAAAATCCAGCTACTGAATCCTGAATATGGTTGTTCCACCCATTATGAAAATCAATACCGGTAGTTGGGTTGAAGATCAACATATCCATTTTGTTAAAGGGGTTCCATTTTTCCTATTTTTCAAGAAGAAAACAAACTACCAGTTTGTCACTTTGTACAGCTGGTTAAGTTTTATAAAAACACATTTTTGCTCACTCCTAATACTCAGTCATCTGAAAATGTTTTAATTAGCTTTCGCTTTTCAAAACAAAGCTGCTCCTCCTGCTCATTCTGTTTGGCCTCCCTTTAAAATCTCTGCGAAACATTACATTTTCATTCTGTCTCATCAGCCTCAGCCAACGTTTTGAATGTCAGTTAAGGCAGGTGCTGCTGTTATGCATGTTGAATTAAACGCACACAGTCAGGAGGGATTATTAAATTCGTCTCTGGTGTAGAAGAGACTCATTGAGTGAATCAAACACCAGACAGACAGACTAGTCTCAGAGACTGCAGAAGGAAAGGTGTTTAAGATTCATGGCCTGACTGGCCTGTCTCACATATTTGGATCCATGGTCTGCTGTCTCGCACACGTTCTGAATCATCTTGGTGCTAGCCGGCCTGATTTCTGGCCAGGCCTTAAGAAAGCACCCTCGGTCTTCTCTCGTAATTTTAAAATACAACGAGAATTATGTCTGACATTTGCCTCAACAGAAAATAAACAAAAATGCAGTTCTGGCTTGAATTATGTGGCACATTCACATGTCTTCTTTTTTTTCTATCTATACAATTCATGTCGGAAGGAAGATGCTGGACTAGAGCCGCTGCATCTCAGGACCCCCACTGGCTTCTCAGCTCCCGCCTGATCCGAAGGGGTAGATTTCATGCCGAAATAGACGCTTACCTGCAATTTACATTTACACCCTTATAGCGACTTCTCTGGATTCCGCCTTGTTTTGCTCACTCCCTCGGAAGATCGTAGATGCTCATTTGGAGTGACAGACTTTGGCAGGCTCCGAGGAGAGCCTGCTGGAGAACCTCATACTCCTGTAGCACCTTTTCCTGCTCCTAGGTGTCTGGGATCTACTGGCCGCGCCTGAACATGGCGCCGCCGAAAAACACTGTGAAAGCAACTCGGGCTGCTTGCCTTGCGGGGTTGCAATCCTCCGTGCATTCTGAAGACAATGTGGAAAGCGGGGCTAAAGCCGCATTTGCCAAGAACTGCAATGTCCGATTGTACAATGTGGTCTAGTGGTTGGGGTGGAGTTGAGAGGGAGGAACAGGAACAGGAGGGGCCAGTGACCGGAACCAGGGCAGTTAGAGTAGGGACAGGCACGAGGAAGGAAGCATGTAATAAAGCTCCTTTAAAGACCTCATGTGTGTGTAGTTATTCTTGTCAAGATACGACAACTGGCGACGAAGGTGGGATTTGCAGCCTGGCATCCCTGAACCCTGCAAAGAAACGTCCTGTCCCTGGGCACCAAGAAAAGGAAAGTCGCCGTCGCGACACGTGTGCCCCAGTGAAATTGCCGCCAAGAACCTGAGGCCAGCGATAATTGTCCCAGCTCCGCGAGTGCCAGTCGCGTAGAGCTTTGCAGGATCAGCGTGGTCGAGCGCTAAAGAAGATTTGAATGGAAGCGCTGAGTGGCGCCAAAACCAGAAGCTTATCCCGGGGCATGTCATCAGTGGTGCGCTGCGGAGACAGAGATCGGGAGCCTACCCCGATCCTACCCTGCTGCTCCGGTAGTTGAGGAGCGTGTGAGACATTGTGGAAGCTGTGAAGAAGTGCTGGGGAAAGAGCGCCGGCATGCGCTGAAACCAGACACTTACCCCGATGCGTGAGACACGGCACGCGTGGAAAGAAATGAAGTCGGGAGCCTACCCCGACCTCACCGGTGTGTGCTGACGGCCCAGAAGCGTGTGCGGCATCGACAAAGCCCTGCCTCCTCCAGGGACCGGCACAAGACTGAAGAGAAAAGACACCGAGGACGGGAGCCCACCCCGGTCCTACCTGTGTCCCAAGAAGCGTCTGGAGACTCAGCTGCGTTGAGGAGCAGTGGTCCTGGCCTCCGCGAGCGTCTTGTGTGCCTGCCATCGGTCCGGTGAGTAAACATCGGCGTGGAAGCAGCAAAAAGAGCCAAATCTCTGCAGAAACGAGATTTCCAATACAGCGGCCATCTTAGAGTCAGGCAGTTTTGCTCCCATCCCCTGTTAGAGATCCAGGCGGCCATCTTTAAGTCAGGCAAGCAGAGCTTGGCAACGAGCATTGATAAAGACAAGCAACAAGCATTGGCGCCCATAATATAACAAGCATTGGTAAATGAAATGATGACATTGAATGAACACTGGCAAGTGACGGACTATATCGATGAACGCACATTGACAGAATACAAGTAAACAAGCATTGGCACCTATGTTGTATCAAGCATTGGCAAATGCAGGAAGGATAAAAGAAAACAAACACAAATAAATGCAAATTTCACGTGCAAACAAACACGAGCAACCGCAAGTCTTGAAGGAAACAAGCACTGGTGGATCGAAACGAACAAACGTTGATAAATTTAAAGTGGCAACAGGGTACCAGACTTAGTAACCGGGTAATGAATCTCGGCAGTGGTTCTCCTGGTTTCTGCCGCGCTGTATGGAAAGCGATGCGAGCATGATCCACTTCCACCAGTGCATGAAAATGGGCACGTAGCTTCACTTGGAGTCTTCCATAGCTCTCTGTGTCCCTTGAGCAGAGTGAACAGTCCTGTAATCAGAGCAGATCAGAATCTTCCTCCCTCATGGCAGCGGGAAAAGCAACTCAACGGTCTAATCCCTGTATTGAAGTGCCACCCCCAGTGACACAGACTGACACTCGGAATCTGGGTCTCGAATGGAATCGGTGGCTGGACTCCCTGGACGATTTTCTTGATGCAATCGATGAACAAAGGGATGGACAATGTCTGACACTACTCCTCCAGCTAGTCGGTCATGAGGGCCGTCGCCTAATCAGATCATTTCCCAAAAGGGACACAGAGAGCTATGGAAGACTCCAAGTGAAGCTACGTGCCCATTTTCATGCACTGGTGGAAGTGGATCATGCTCGCATCGCTTTCCATACAGCGCGGCAGAAACCAGGAGAACCACTGCCGAGATTCATTACCCGGTTACTAAGTCTGGTACCCTGTTGCCACTTTAACACATTTACTAATGAGGAAGCAGTTCGACTCCGAATAATCGAAGGTTGTTCAAGCGCAGACACGAAGCGCAAGATTCTTCAGGAACAATGGTCGCTAAAGAGAATCATCAGAGGGGCCGAGGCTGGAGTGCGAATAAAAGCAAAAGACTTCTCGAAAGACGTGCAATCAAATGCAAGACGCATGGATATCTGGAAAGAGGCACCCCTCATGCCTAAGGGAGAGGCCCAAGAAACAAACAAAGCTGAAAAGAGGGAGGGTGAATCAGAGTCAAGAATCCAGAGACAGAACGTCATGGAACACTCCAAGTCACCATCACAAAAGACAAGGATGAATCAGGATCGCGAAAGCGGTACGGATGCAACCTCATGGAGCTATTCAACCTCAAGGAGTCAGTCAACAGATGAGGACACTGATACAACCTCACAAAGTTATTCAACCTCAAGGAGTCCGTCAACTGATGACGAGAACGATTATGAAACAGATGACGTGTCAAGCAGTGAGACAAATCACCCCAATGACACGGACGTTAACACAAACAACAAGCGAGGAAAAGAAACCAACCGCACGAGGAGTAGCAAGCCACTCAGACACCAGAAAGGGAGAGGCATGTGCACTACAGACAGTTGTGTCAACGAGAAAGCGGAGAAGAGACAATTGATGTCCTGTGGAAAGGGTGAAGACCAAATGCTCCGAGACCAAACTAATGACGTAAACGATCCCCCCACAGCAACAACACAGAGGACACAAAAGGAAACATACCCACGGAAATGCTCCGTAAACAACTCCGACTCCAGGAGCATGTCATCCCAGAATGCCAACTCAATAAACATATCAGTCACGACGCCCTCAAAAGAACGTTCTCAGAGGAAATCGGCAACCGACTCCTCCGAGTCGGAAGACATGTCTGTCCGATCATTTGGGTCAACAAAATCATGGTCCCGACCACAGCCATGGCATCAATCACCCGGACGCACAACAGAACCAAAGGACAACACGTCACGTCAGCCATCGTCACCTCAAGACATAAATAAGATACCGTCACCCCTGATGGGGTCAGAGAGGTTGACTAAAAGAACTGATGGAAGGAGAACAGAGAGATGGGACAATATCTATTCAGTGGCAAAGGACTATCCCGTGAACGTGGTGACAGAAACAAACTGCCACCAAATGAGAGACAAACAGACACATGACCAGGTGGTCAAGGGTCTCGCCAGCCTCAACCATGAGCGAGAAGGGAAGAAACGAACAGTGGCAGCAAATGAGGCCAAGAATCAAGACAGGACACCCACCTCAGATAGTACATTGATGTCTGGCGTGCCCGACGGTGCACAGATGAACAGTGTTGCTCCCAACCGGACGAGACAAAGAGAAATAACCTTACAGGAGGGAGTTTGGAAGAAGACCGGAACATTATCCACTCCTAAAGAAGATCAACCGTCAACAGAACAAGAGTCACCAAGGCACGCAGACTGCCACTGCCGAGTTGAGCCAGCAGCAGTCACACAACATGAAAGAACCATGACAACTGTGGAACTGGATAATAAGCCGCCCATACCCAATGGGTCACACTTTCAGAAGTGCAATCCGGTCGTCAAGGATGTTTTGGCTAAGACGCCGGAAAGAGTGATCAACGTCAGGACCCCCACGGATTCGACGCTACTGATACTCGAAGAACAAGTTGTCCGACAACCCGTGTGGTGGACTGAAGAATTGCGAACACTGTGGAAATTAAGTTCAGTTTGTTAAGAAGGGGGGAGATGTCCGATTGTACAATGTGGTCTAGTGGTTGGGGTGGAGTTGAGAGGGAGGAACAGGAACAGGAGGGGCCAGTGACCGGAACCAGGGCAGTTAGAGTAGGGACAGGCACGAGGAAGGAAGCATGTAATAAAGCTCCTTTAAAGACCTCATGTGTGTGTAGTTATTCTTGTCAAGATACAACATGCAAGACGGCCGAGTGGCTTTTGGAGGCAGGTAAGGCGGCAGAGCTATTAGAGGAGGATGAGCTCCGCGCCACACCTGCTGATACTATTGCTCTCAAAGAGTTACTTTGTAGCCCCAGCATAAGGAATGAAGCTGTGAGTAATGGAGATGGCAAAACACTGTTAAAAGCTACTGAAGGGAGGGAGGAAGCGCCCCTGACAGAACAAGAACTTTCTTCCAGCCTGATGCAAAAGGGGTGTTCGGTCCTACAAAGTGGGGCAGAGCATGATAAGGATGGAGAACGATTGGTCTCTAGCCAGTCTGATAGTAACCGCAACAGTGATAATGAGAGCAATTGTGTCACCCCTCAGGACATAAATCAGTCCTGTGAGGTTTTTAGCCCTGAAAACAACCAGCCATGTCTGCCTAGCAATGCTATACAAATAGATCAAGCTGATCAAGGAGGTCCGAGAAGTGCTGCTGAGCGATCCCAGAAGACAGTTGATAAACGGCAGACAGGTGCCAAAACGTCCCGTCCAGAGGGGGAGCTCACAACATCAGAGAAGAAGCAAGGGGGGCCATATTATACTCATAGCATACCAACATCCAACCAGAAGAGGAGAGGCAAGACCATCAAAAACGCTAATAACCACAGAAAATCTAGTGATTCACAAGGTGGGCCGTGCATACCAGCATGGGTTCCCGTTGAGGAATGGAAAATAGCCCATTAAGGAAATGGGTACAGGCCAAGGGGGAGGTTAGAGCTATGATCTCTCGGGTGTCTGCTACTAGTTTAACTAAGACCAAAGGTGTAGCAAGTATGAATTCTGCTTAAAACAGGGTGGTTAGGGTGGATGGCGGGGAACAAGTTACCCTAAACACCTAGCAATACTATGTATGGAGGAGGCTAGCAATGCTCAGACAATTCCAGTCATGGAGGAAATAGAGTCAAGCAGAGATTTGTGCACTGGGAGGGAGCCCTCGCTAGCCGCAATACTACAAGCATTACAAGAGCAATGTGAAGAGGCACAAGTACATCATGCACAGGTTAGGGTGGATTATTTAAATATTAAGGTGTCATTGGATGAAGTTACAAATACGGTTCCCAATATTGCTAAAGATGTGATGGAGCTGCAAAGTAGAGTTGCGGAAGTGGAGGAGACCGTTACAGCAGTCGTGCAGACTGTTCAGTCTCATGAACAACAACTTCAAACTTGCGTAGCTAAGATTGAGGACCTGGAAAGCAGGCAGAGACGTAATACCTTGAGGCTGTTTGGGGTACCAGAGGGAAAGGAAGATTCGGATCCCCGAGGCTTTGTCGTTCGACTCTTGCAGAAAGCCTTTCCTGGTCTATCAGATTGGGACTGGGATTGTCCAGTTCAGAGCGCACATAGGCTCCCTCTTACCATACAAAGAGCCAACGCCCGATATTATTGTCCTATTTGGGGTTTTTTGGGGAATTTTTTGTTGAGACGAGCATTGTCTTTTAAGGTGCGCCCTAATGCTCCTGTGGCAGTGGACTCTCTATCGATATTTTTTAGGTCAGATTTAAGCTGGGCAACTGTGGAAAGAAGGTGGAAGCTGAGGCAATTAATTGATCTGTTTAAAACTGCTGCAGCCCAGGCGTTTCTCCAAGAACCTGCTAAGCTGAAAGTAGTGAAAGATGGAAAGCCACTTTTTTTTGTGTGTGATGTGGAGGCTAAATTGCCGCTGACAAAGTGGTAGACTGTTTAACTGGTTAATTGTTAATAGTAATGAATACCTGGAGGATGTATTCGCTGCTTTGACTTCATAGCTTGGGTGGTTGGGGGCTAAATCACTGGATATCACTGGTGTTGAATCATTGGTGGTTCCTTCTTGTCTCTTGTTTTTTTTGGGGGGTGTAATAGGGCTATTAGCAAGGTGTGAGCTTATAGATATTCTTTGGTTTGTTATGGTGGGTCACATGGGGGCTTGGCCTGGGGCCGGTGAGACACTAGCTGCCATTCTCAGCGGCAGCTGTTCTGGGGGGGTGATTCCTTCTGTGGGAAACAGGGAGGATGACCTTGAGGAAGGCAGGTGAAGGTGTTGCAAGGGGAGTGGGGCATCTAAAAATAGGGGGGAAAGTCAAAAAGAAGAGGGGTTGGTGTGTTCATGGTGGTAGGAGAACAATAGAGATTACTATGTTTTTATTATGTTTTTGGAAGATAACATTAAACAGATATGTCATTAATTAGGTGTTTAGCTTGGAATGTAGCCGGTTTTAATAGAAGATCTAAAAGGCAACTAGTTCGAGAAGAGCTTAAGGCATATAAACCCCATTTAGCACTTTTGACGGAAACACATTTAGCCTATAAGGATCAGTGAGTAAAAGTAAGTAAGTAAAAATTTATTTGTATATGATTAATTAAAATCTTTACAAAATTGAAAAGTATCCGTAGTAATTTTTGCTTTAACGTACAAACAAAAACAAAAAATAAGGTGCATAAAATTACAGTGATGTTAACAGTTATATGGTTAGCATCATAGGATTAAAAGTTCATATGGCATGGTTAAGTCTCTTTCTTATTAGGTCAAAGAACTTCACAACTTGACAGTTCAATTTAGTGTCGCTAGTAGAAAAGCACAATATGGCTGCCTGTCTGCAAGTCCGGACAGCATAAAAGTTAAAAAAAGGACGTAAGAGATTGAACCTCAGGTCCTTTATGCTAGGGTAGATGCAAATCACATGAATTATGTCTTCCTTGCCGGTTTTGCACATGCGACACTGTTGTGACGGGTTATTTCTCTCCCAAGGTGGAAGATGTGGAAGTATGGGAATTACACCAAGTCGTAATTTTAGGAATTTTTCTTTAACATTTATTTTCATGCCAATACTGAAGTACGCTTGTGGCCGCAATTTTTCATAAGCTCCCACCGTTAGCCATCCATGTGCTCGGTTTGCTAGGTCTTTCTTGTCTTCTATCGCTGAGATGATGCTAGCTGATTTTTTAGCTACTTTTTTAAAGGACAAGAGATCCATTGATGTTTCCCAGGTTTCAGTCAGGCCTAGAACTTTGAGAGAATCATATAAGTAGGCTCTCGGCGCGAGATTGCGGTGCCGAAGTAATTCTTCCCATAGGTTTGCACATAGAGATCCAGCATCTGCGTTGCGAATTTTATGCCAGTTTGTTGCATACACGCTCCGCCTCTCTAGAGTTTGTTTCAAGATACCGAATTCTAGTCGTATCTGAGCCGGGGAAACGTACTTGGGAAGATTGAAAATAGCCCTGTATGAATTGGCAATAAGAGTGTCCAGTAACGCCGCGTCCTTACCATGGTGTAATTCACTCCCATATGTGAGAGTCGGTTTTAATTTGGCACTCAATAGATCGAGAAGAGGTTTCAGAGTCAGATCAGGTAATTTACCCTTCAGTGTTTTTAGAGACATATAAGTCATTATAGCCTTCCCTCGCAAGGATTTAAACTGCGCCCTCGAGGTGTTATTTGAGTCCAGGATTACTCCCAGGTACTTATATGTGGTAACCTGCTCAAGCATTTCGCCATTCAAGTACCAGCGGGGGTTCTTTTTTTTCTTATAGTTCACAGTCATCACCTTTGATTTGTTGAAGTTTATTTGTAGGGCATTTTTTTCTGAAAAGGCATTGGTTATGTTCAAAAGATGTTGAAGGCCCATTGGAGTCCGACTTATCAGCAACAGGTCATCCGCATATAACAGGTTTGAGAGGATGATTTTCCCTAGTTTTGGGGCGTGATTGGAGCATTTGTCTAGTTGCACAGGTAAGTCGGCTAAAAAAAGATTGAATAGGATCGGTGCAAGTAGGCATCCCTGTTTCAGTCCTTTTGTTGTCGTTATGGGTTTTGAAAGATGCGTTCCAGCCCCAAGTTTAATTTTAATCCAGGTGTTTGTGTGGAGCAGTATTAGGACGTCTAATAGGTGTTTAGGTATTCCCAGTTTGTCCAATTTCATCCAAAGTTTGTTTCGGTCCACGTGGTCAAATGCAGCTGTATAATCAATAAATGAAAAGAATAGAGATGACTTAGTTTCTTTTGCTGCTTCCATCAGCAGTGATAGTGCCATTAGATTGGTTGTGGTCCCTTGGCCTTTACAGAAACCCGTTTGGTTAATTGGCATGATGGAATTCTCAGTTGCCCATGATGTTAACTCCTCCAGGATAAGGCCAGCAAAGTATTTTGCCTCCACGTCTATGAGGGCAATGAGGCGGTAGTTGTTTGGAAGCCTCTTGCTACCTTGTTTATGTATCGGGCTAATGATTGAACCGTGCCAGGACTCAGGAAGGGTCTGTGTGAGTCTGATACTGTTAAACACTGGTGCTAAGGCTGCGCTCCAAAATTCAGCATCTGATTTGTAGAGCATAGGTGGTAGGCCATTCGGCCCAGGAGCTCCAGTTGGTCGCCCCCTTGATGTTTGTCGTTGGATGTCTGATGGGCGAATTGGCTTGGGCCCTGACTCAAGTGCTTTTGTTAAGTTTTTATCCAATTTAGCTTTATCAGTTTTTAGTGCATTCAAGACAATGTGTTCCCCCATTTCACGGGGGTTTGTGGGGGTGTAGTGGTTGAGGTTTGCTTTTTTGTTATGTTTTGTAGGTATTAAAGAAGGTTTATTTGTAGTAACTTTGTCTATGGCCCCATCGTTGTTGAAGTGCTCCTGTAGGTATTTCGACCATACTTCTTCCGTTATGTGCGAGTTCTGACCTGGAAGGTCAGGATTCTGTATTCTTTTAACCATTTGCCAGAATCTGGAGCTGTTCTTCTGCTTCCCCTCGTGCACTAGTTTCGCCCATAGATCTTCGTTCCTTCGCTGCTGGTTGCCCCATTTTGTCCGTTTCAATTTTGTTTTAGCTTCCCGTAGGGCAGTTTGCAAGCTATGATTTGTGGGGTCCTTTCGCAATTGTCTCAGTGATTGATTTACTAATCTTTTTTGTAGTTTCATTTCTGGACATGAGCGAGTCCCACCAAGGGGCAACTGTTGGTGATGTAGCTTGGTGGGAACCTTTTTTACCATTTGCTCCCTGATGGTTTTGATGAAAGTGTCCCAGACGTCCGATCCCTTGGGGGCATAGCTGGTGGCTTGGGAGAAGAGATTTTTCGCCATGGAGCTAATTGAATCGATGTTCTCGGCGGTACAGCGAAGCCGCCTTAAATTTGGAGCAATGTCTGTTTCGAGGCCTGTGAATGTTTCAAGTCCCAGATGGGAAGTGGCATTTATTACTATAAGGATCAGTGCTTTCTTGAACAGCTTGGGCTTTAGGTGGTTGTATGCACCTCCCAAAATGTGTCGATTAGGGGTGTCGCTATTTTAGTGTCAAAAACACTTGAGTGTCAAGTTCATAAAGTTCTAGCAGATCAGAGGGGAAAATGGGCTATTTCTCAAATAGAAAATAATTGTGTTAGATATGTTTTTTGTGTCTTATATGGCCCGAATATTGACAATCCAACTATATTTGATAATATCTGCCTAGAATTAGCAGTATGGCAGGGGGAAATGGTACTGATGGGGGATTTTAATTGTATTATTTCCTATGGGGTAGACTCCACTAGTCAACCACTGGCTCCAAGAAAGACGAAGGTGAGAGCTTCTATCTTGGAATTAGCAAGATTATATTCTTTGCAGGATGCATGGCGGACCTTACATTCAAACAAACCAGGCTATACGTTTTACTCAGCGCCACATTGCCAATACTCTAGAATCGATAAGGCCTGGGTTTAAGATACTTTATTGGCATTTGCAGACATGGAGATCTTCCTCAAGATCACATCTGATCATAACCCCATAGTTGTGTCCTTTCAAGCTAAACCTGCTATCAAATCTGCTCAAATATTTACGTTTCCTAGGCATTTGGTAACAAATGCGGAATTTAGGATCTTTATTGGCAAACAAATTCCTGACTATTTCACAGACAATATGGGTTCAACTTCCCTTTTGAAGGTATGGGATGCTATGAAAGCATATATTAGGGGAGCCATTCAGCAGTTTATTTATCAACAGAATAGGGAACAGGACGGCTAAGTTAAAGATGCTTTTCAAAAGCTTGTTATTTGCGAACTACAGCATGCTGATGCAATTCACTATCAAAAGACAGATCAAGATCATTTGTATTGGCTGCTTTTGTAGCAGAAGGCTGTTATAAGTAGTGTCTTAATGGAAAAAATAGCAGCCTGTTTTACTAAACATAAGGCATTACAATACGAGTATGGGGATAGTATTGGGAAAGTTTTAGCCTATTAACTTAGGGGTGATCAGCTTAAAACTAAGATCAAGGCTATAAAAGGGGAGGGGGCGCCCTCTATATGGGTCCCGTGAAGATAGCTAGTCAATTTTTATTTTTTTACGAGCAATTATACTCTCCGGAGGTAGGACAGGATACAACTGATATGCAGAGTTGCCTGTATCAGAGTAATCTACCGACTTTGACGGAGTAGGATTCCCTTTATTTAGAACAGGAGATCACAGTAGAGGAGGTTTTGGATGCAATAGAGGGGCTATCATTAGGAAAAGCAGCAGGTGATGACGCTCTCCCTGCGGAGTTCTATAAGCATTTAAAAAAATTCCATGCCCCAGTACTGCGGGATGTTATTCTTCAAATTGGTAGGACAGGACAGGTACTTGATTCATGGAACAACGCTAATATAATCTTTTTTCTAAAGAAAGATAAAGATCAGGAGGAAAGGGCTTCGTACCATCCTATTTCTTTAATTATCACGGATACAAAAGTGTTAGCCAAGACATTGCCCACCTGGCTAGCTCTGATGATTGCTAGCTTGGTTTCTCCCCAGCAACATTGGTTCATTTCCGGGAGAGATACAACTGCCCATGCTAACACGGCAATAGCTGCCCTTGATGCTGCAGGGAATCTAAAAATACAACTGGGCATGGCATTATTGGATGCAGAAAAAGCATTCGACCGGGTGGCCTGGGATTATCTCTGGGCAACACTTATAGCATTCGGGATTAGGGAAAACTTCCGAAAGCTGGTAGCAGCTATGTATAGGGATCCGAGGGTCAAGCTACTCTACTCTAATGTTTTAACTACTCCCTTTGCTATTCGGCGTGGCACAAGGCAGGTCTGTCCCCTCTCTCCTCTTTTATTTGGGTATGCTCAGACGTGAGTCCCATGCTCTCCACACCACTGGATTCAAGCAAGCCGGGCTGAAGATGGCTGGAATGCCAGAAACCGGTCCTCGGAAGCTTGTTTCCGGTCCAGGGAAGACATGGCTTGGCAGTTCGGGCTAGACTGTTCCCATGAGGCACTGGGTCAGACTGATTTGCATATGGCCATGTCTGAACTGGGGTGGTGTGGAGTGCAAAAAAACGATGGATTTAGGCCCAGATCTCTGTACTGGGGTGAATGTATGACATTGTTCTGCATTCTGTCCATCAACTATGGTTTTTGCATTTGTCACCCCGAGTGGGATGGGTATGCTCAGACGTGAGTCCCATGCTCTCCACACCACTGGATTCAAGCAAGCCGGGCTGAAGATGGCTGGAATGCCAGAAACCGGTCCTCGGAAGCTTGTTTCTGGTCCAGGGAAGGCATGGCTTGGCAGTTCGGGCTGGACTGTTCCCACGAGGCACAGGGTCAGACTGATTTGCATATGGCCATGTCTGAACTGGGGTGGTGTGGAGTGCAAAAAAATGATGGATTTAGGCCCAGATCTCTGTACTGGGGTGAATGTATGACATTGTTCTGCATTCTGTCCATCAACTGTGGTTTTTGCATTTGTCACCCCGAGTGGGATGGGTATGCTCAGACGTGAGTCCCATGCTCTCCACACCACTGGATTCAAGCAAGCCGGGCTGAAGATGGCTGGAATGCCAGGAACCGGTCCTCGGAAGCTTGTTTCCGGTCCAGGGAAGGCATGGCTTGGCAGTTCGGGCTGGACTGTTCCCATGAGGCACTGGGTCAGACTGATTTGCATATGGCCATGCCTGAACTGGGGTGGTGTGGAGTGCAAAAAAATGATGGATTTAGGCCCAGATCTCTGTACTGGCGTGAATGTATGACATTGTTCTGCATTCTGTCCATCAACTGTGGTTTTTACAGATTGGTTTTAACCATTTTCTCCGGGGGGCTAGGTAAGAAGGACAGACAAAGAAAACATGGCCAAATGACTCTTTCTGGTCCCTACACCAGGGACAAAACACCTTTGGACTGACCCCCCCATTTATTTGTAAAATATCTCAATGGTAACGACCCGACCCTAAACTGGTGATATAGCTTCCTATCACTACTCTTGGTAATAACATCCCAGTAATCCTCTAGCGAGGGATCGAGCTTATGATCCAAAAACCTGCAAGTCAGAGAGGTATAGTCGGACGGGATGATAAGCTGGTTTCTTTGGGCTGCCCAATAGAGTGCCTTAAATTCCTTGTTGGAAGGAAAGGCATTATTTCCAGGGGCCAACCACAGCTGACTAAGACCCATGTTATCCAATATGGATTTTACAATTCTGAACCAGGGAAGATTACCTGCTCCCACTATGGATCTAAGTTCTAAAACTTCATTAGCAAAAGGTGCATGTTCCGGAGTTGACCTTATCCTCCTCCACAAAGCAACAGTCCTGAACCGGGCAGCTTCATCAATAGAATGACAGCCCAGGTCCAGTAACAGAGGCTTCATGGGGATATATTGGGGAGGCCAACCAAGTTACAAAGGAATTTGTTTTGTACTCTAACCAGCGAGGATAGGTCCGAATAGCCCCAAAGGTCCGCACCATACAAAATTGCAGAACTTATTTTAGCATTATATATTTTAAGCGCGGGACCAATCCTTTTTGTTAGTGAAGTTTTCTGTTCCTTGATAAGACACCCAGGCAGTTGGGCGAATTTCAAGGAAAGTACAAAAAGCTGCGATTTCCATCTAAGCCTATTTTCTAAAACAACCCCTAAGTAAGTCATCACTTGCACCTGCTCTAGCCCAATGCCGCTCATACTAACATGACTCACCAACGATAAATGTGAATAAATGTAGGTTTATAACAAATTCAAAGCATACTGATCCATACAAGTCTCAAGAATATGTTACAAAAATACGGAATCACTGCTGGCAGTCCAAATCGCCTGACAAAGTTCACCTCTATAGCATAAAGCATAAAGGGAATTCCGTAATAGCAATGCAGAAAATGAGTAACAAAGTCTGGTGGTCAGTATATGATTTTTGGACACATATACAGTTATAAAATAAATGCAGGATACCATTCAAATGAGTCACAATACGCAAATGCAATGCAGATATATATGAAAACTGCAATTTGGTATCACTATGAGGAAAAGAGTGCTCCACACTCATGTAAATGTCTGAATTATACAGCAAATGCACCTTACGTGTTTAAGTCAAGTGCACCACTTTACATTAATGATATTATAGCACACAAATATATGGTACTACATGTACATATATATGACATAGTCAAGACATGAAAGAGTGGGGCCAAAATTCCAGTGCTGCAATACTGTTTATGACAGGTAAACTCACCCACTCACTAAACCTCTCCAACCTCTCTATGCCCCTTATCACGCCTGCTAATTTAGCCACACATTGCCTCTCACCATTCTGTTGCCTCTCCTGTGCTTTCTTCTCAGTGCTACAGGTGCTGCTGAGTACTTCTAGTTCAGGTGTCTACTGCAAAGGCATGTGTGTGGTGTGGCATATTGTTCTACTTGGAAGTGTCAGGGCTCTTTCTAGTCCCACTACTTTCCTCCAGCTTAAGGGTAGGCATGGCAACTGGTGTCTGAAACAGGTGCTGCACCTATAAACATTCCATGATGAGACATGGCCATAGGCTCTTCCAGGACCAATATTGTATTGAATTGCAGTATTTACATAGCACTTACTACCAGTATGTGGGGCACTTAAGCACTTGCCTACTTGAGGAACCTGCAAAACATGTGGGGGGTGTGGTCAGAAGGATGTTGTTTTTAGTGTTGATCCTATATGGGAAGGGTTTCCGTGTCATGTGTGATGACCAACCAGCTGTGGCTATTGTGCTATAGGACGCAGTGCATTGGATGATGAAGTGTAAGAGACAGATGCAGTTTTCAGCATCCTGGTAGCTTTGAACATCTCTGCAGGTCCCGTTATGGTATTTAGCAATATACAGTCTGCTTAGCTGGTTACTGACATAGGTTGTCCAATCTAAAATTGTGTGTATAGTTGTGGTCCTGAACCAGCATAGTTAGAGGGAGAGAGAAGTGGAGAGATGTATTGAGATGGGCATTTTTATTATCATTCCATATCTGAGTGTCTTTGAGAGATGTAAAGAAGCAGTCATAGTGTGAATATTTTCAAGACCTTCCATGAATTGACGATACTGAGTCCTCCAAATTGTCCAGTAATGTGTGAAGGGTCTCTTCAGTTATTCCATGCCTGTTCATTTAGTAACATTTGTTTGTTTGGGTGTACAGTGCTGATGATGGCCAAACCTCATAGCAGATGTGTTCTGTGAATTCAAGAGGGATAAGTTACAATTTGTTGCTGACCACTTAAAATTATTGTTTTAACATTATTGTGGGTTACAACCTTTATATATTGAAGTACATATATATATAATGCCACAGTGCACCATAGATGAGCCAATTTATTTCTTACCTGCATAATAAAAGAGGTTTGCAGTTTGAGTTGTTTGCCATTCGTGGGTTCAATGCTGAGAATTTCATTTGAAGTTGCAAGTGTTTTCTCTGCTCTGATGCCGGGATGCAGGAGGTGTGTATGCTCCTGAGTGCTTCTAATGCTGGCTGGTGGTGAGGTCCAGAGTTTGGCTGCTTGTACTGAGAAGCAGTGCCTCCTACGGATTTCATATGGTTAGGTGGTATGATGATAAGTAGTGCAAGCATTGAGAGTAATGTTTGATTTGGTTTATATTGCTTGAATCTAACTTGTTGATATAGCGGTCTTTTTTCTAGGGAGGTTCTGTGGACAATACTGAGTGCCTTCAACATTACCTTCTAGCGATAGATAATGTTAGAAATTGAGGTTTCTGCTTGGCAGAGTATACCCCCTTTCCAAGTAGGAGACACAATCCTTGTCAAGGTAAGTCAGATACAAAACCTAAATGAACCTGTGTTTACCCTCTGGTAGCTTGGCAGAGAGCAGTCAGGCTTAACTTAAGAGGTAATGTGCAAAGTATGTGTGCACACTTTAATTACAGTAACACAGTAAAAATACCAAAAAAGTTTCCACACCAGTTTAGAAAAATAGAGAATATTCATTTGAGTAAAGTAAGACCGAAACAACAAAAATCCAATCAGTAGAACTCAAGGTATGAATTTTGAAAGATTAAATTCAAAAATAGATCTTAGAGGTCAATAGCTCTAAAAGGTTACTTAAGGTCTTGCTAGATCGGGGTAAGTCCAAAGATCAGGCCGACCTTGATGGCAGGCAGGCTGACTATAGGACCTACGCAAGGCCAGCTGACAAATTAAATTTGTATGGAGCAAGTGTCGACGTCGAAGACCTGATGTGTCAGGTCCAATAAATGCAGTCTGGTCGATGAGTAGGATTCAAGCCTTGCAATCGGTGTCAAAGGATCGGCACTGTGTCAAACTCGAGCCTCACAGTCGGTATAGGAGGATCAGCACTGCGTCATTGGCGAACCTTGCAGTCGGAACCCGCATCGTCACTCTCGCACCAAGTCAGAGGTCACTGCATCGGTTCAGATGGGCGCAAAGGTGTCACGATTGCCTGTTTTTGCAGAAAACAGCTTCAGAACCCACTTCGGAGGCCACATTGGAGGGGGCGCCTCAGGCAATGTTAGGACTCACATATGGCAGAGTCCAGCAGCACCAGCAGAGTTGCAAGAAGTCTTTTGTGTCTCTAGACTTCAGAAAACAGGAGGCAAGCCCTCAGAGAAACTTGGGTTCAAGAATGTAGAGAACAGGTCCTGTCCTTCTCACTCACAGGCAAGAAGCTGGAGGCAGCAGGCTAACACAACAGAGAAGGTAGCAAAGTGGCAGTCCCTCCTACAATAGCAATCAGCAGGCAGCAGGCCAACACAGCAATGCAGTCCCCCAGAGCAGAGAAGCTCTTCTTAGAGGCAAAGTTCATATTTTGTGGTATCAGGAGTCCACTACTTATATACAAAACAACCGTGGATTGATTGTCCAAGATAACACGTTTAGAGACCCACGAGGTGAAGATTCCCAAATTCAAAATTTCACAAATACATAAGTCACCTCGAGTCTTATCCGGAGCATTAGTGTAACCATTGATGTACTGTAGTTTGTGTCCTCTCAAAAAAGCATAAAAAGTGTCAATCAGTAAGGGGAATGGGGAATCATCCCTTAAGGATTAGAACCCTCACTCACCCAAGGGTGACACGCTTCATCATATTGGTCCTCCTTACCAGTGAAGAATTCCTAGTCAACACTGGGAGCTACGACTTCGTGTTGTTTATGAAGGAGCTCAGAGATGTTTTTATTTTAGGGGGTAAGGATGCATACTAATTTCCATATGAGAGAATGATGGGTGTTGTGAGGTTGCAGCGCTGTGTGAAAAGATGGAGTAAAAAAGTGAAATTTAAAACTGTCTAGGATAGATGCACTAACATCCGTTTTATTTTTGTGCTCTACCTGGCAGGGTTAAAACGTAAAGCAACACAGTGGTAACCGCTGTCACATTAAGGTCAACATGTTTCAGCCCAAAGATCAGATCCCTGTATCGTTGGCTTTCTTCAGGACCAGTTGTTGAGTATTGCTGCTGCTACAATTTGTGAAATGATAATAAAGAATTTATACAAAACCAGTATTCCTGTGTCTTCTTTTCAGGTAATATACAAGGTATCTGTATTTTCAGAAGAAAGGAAAAAGAGAGAGAACAACCAAACCAAAATTACCATCAATGTCATGCTGGCTAATGATTTGTACATCATTCCAATATCAATAGCTTATAAGTGCTCTGATTAGTCACAAAGAACTAGAACTTACCCTCCAAAGTAGGATAGCCCTACCTCACCTCAACCTGGCAGGCTGCTCAGGATGGAGGCCCCGCACTACGGGAAACAAAAAAAAACAAAAGTGATCACAAAATCATTTGTGAAAGTTTAAAAACACAAATGTATATTTTCGCAATGATTTATTCAGCACCATCACCATGTGTAGGTCATCGCAGAGGCACCCAAATACATCTGCAGGTACCAGGTCAGACCGCTTGTAATTGGTTAAATATTATACACATATATTTTTAACAATCAGTAGGGTAAAAATGTATATGTTAAACATTCAAAGGGTACAAATTAATATGTATGTAGTAAGAAGTCACGCTCTAGTATTAATCACTAAAAAGCAGTAATGCCCATGTGAGTTTTTTAAGTCAACATCCCTACTGGCTCTATACAACAGAAGGCCTCTACACTGGTATTATAGAGGGAGTTGACTGAAAATTTCCTACTTAGCGTAAAGCAGAGTTGGAAAAACTCTATGGCTTACCTGTCCGTAGATACCTTGATCACAGTGGAGCTCGCCCCGGGAGGTACCGACCTGGAGCACGTTAAGCCTATTTATGTTACTGGAACGAGCGTGGGAACTACGGGTCCTTTCGTGCTTTAGAAGCCTCCCGGGGCGAGCTCTGCTGTGATCGAGGTTCCGACGGAAGTCGTAGCTCCCAGTGTCGACTAGGAATTCTTCACTGGTAAGGAGGACCCATATGATGAAGCATGTCACCCTTGGGTGAGTGAGGGTTCTAATCCTTAAGGGATGAGTCCCCATTCTCCTTACTGATTGACACTTTTTTTGCTTTTTTGAGAGGACACAAACTACAGTCCACTACTTATACCCAAATGTGCTTTTGAAGTGGGGGAATCTTCAAAGAGGCCTTTGAAGATCACAAGGTCCTTACCTTTCTTGACCTGGTTCCACTCTCAGTACAGGGGTATGCAGCTTTTTTTGTGGGGACAAGCACAGCGCTGTTCAGGTGCATTTGTCAGCTTCTCCCTCCCAATCTACCTCAGAAAGGCCCATCAGCCAGGTGATAGACCATTAGGATGCAAATGTCACATCGCTTCTCCCTTTGTGTGACTGTTTAGAGAGAATGCACTAAGCCCAGCTGTCACCCAAACCAGACGTGTATTCAGAGACAGGCATAGGCACAGAATGGTTAAGTAAGAAAATTACAACTTTCTAAAAGTTACATTTTCAGACTTACAATTTAAAATCCGACTTAACCATAAGTTGTGATTTTAAATTGAAAGTACAGAGACACCAAACTCCAAATGTCTATCTTTTTCAATTGGAAATTACACCTAAAAGATGTTTTAATGCAATCCCAATGTTAACTTAAGGGAGAGATAGGCCTTGCAATAGTGAAAAACGAATATAGCTGTTTTTCCCTACCAGGATATGGAAAGCTCAAAAGTATGTGTCCTACCTTTTCAATAGCACTGCATCCCGCCCAAATATCTGCCTAGGTCCTACCTTAGGGCTGACTTATATGTAATACAAGGGAAGGTTTTGGCCTGGCAAGTAGAATAACTTACCAGGTCGAAATCGCAGTTTAAAACTGTGCACAGGCTCTGCATTGGCAGGCCTGAACCATGTTTACAAGGCTACTGACGTGGGTGGCACAAGCAGTGCTGAAAGCCCACTACAGGCCCTGGGCCCATATAGTCCACTTTACTAGGGACTTATAAGTATAGTAAAATGTTGGTATAAAAAATGCAGGTGCGCCAAGGTATAGGCTGTTGGCAAAGTCAAGCTTGGAGATCATGAGTGTACAGATGGCTTGCAGTTTATGTTGGTATGCAAGGTATGGGAAGATCCAACATAGTGTTTTGATTGTGCAGAAGGCACTCTGTAATGTTGTTACAATGCAGTATGGTAGGTCTAAATCCATGTTTACTGCTAGGTTTCTAAATTTTCTTGATGCTGTCGGAAGGACTTAGGTAATATGGCGGTATGCCGGTAGTTTTGCCAATGTCCGCGTGATATAATCTTTGCTGTATTGAACTTTAAATGGTTATTCATCATCCATGTGTTTATGGCACGAAGGCAGCAATCGCGCTTTGAATTGTACAGTTCTTCTGGGCCATCCGTTTTTAAAATGTAATTATTTGGGTGTCTTTAGGTGAGGTTGTATGATTTAATCAGATTTAGTAAGGGGATTGGGTAGAAGTTGAATAACAGAGGGATATGATGGACCCCTGAGGAATGCCACAATGTTGTGCGTGAGAAGGTGATCTGAAAGGAAGTAAGTAGCCAATGATTTGACTATCTGAAAGATAAGAAGCAATCCATTTTAAAGCATTTTCACGATTGAAAAATTGTGAAGGCTATGCAGGAGTACATAGTAGTGGATAGTGTTAAATGCAACTGATAAATCCAGAAGTAATAAGGCAGCTACTCTGTATTTGTCCACTGTGAGTTTTACAGCATTACAGAAGGATATGATGGCTGACTGTGTGCCACTTCTTTGACTAAAACAAGACTGTTGGTCTAACAGTAAGCCATAATGTATGGTAAAGTTAGAGAGTTGAGTCAACACTGTTTCTCTATTTTCTTTCCTAAGAATCGTACATTTGATATGGGCATGTAGTTTGCTGCTTCAGATGGGCTGAGGTTTTTCTTTTTGAGGAGAGGTCTGATGTTGGAGGTTTTTAAACCCTCGCGGCGGGATGCCTGGCTTTCACCTTGTGGACACCCTGCCGTGGTTTCTCACAGGGGAATACCAGGACGGGTTCCCTAAGCAAGCGCCGGGACGCTTACGGGCAGCTGTGCGCTTTACAAGTCCAGCACATTTACATTTACATTTAAATCAGGGGGAAATAATCTAGTTTCAGGGACTTGTTGATTAGGCATTTGTCTACCTCTCATGCACAGGTTGAGTGAAGGATATCTTTAAAGATTATTAGCGGCAAGGAGCCTGAAGATGATCCTGAGAGTCTGGCTGCAATGATAATTTTCGAGGTCATTTTTATGTGAGAGGGTATTGAAGATTGATGGTTTGCTACTGGTGTGATTTTCTATGTTTGTTAAGTTATGTGTTGTTTTGGTGTTGTCTGCACTCTCCTTTAGGTAATTTTTAGTTTTTACCATTTTGTAAATGAATTCATTTTAGATTTTGTGCCTCTGAGCCACTCGTTTCCCTCCATTTTTTGTGACCTTTTCTGCCCTTTCTTGGGACCTTTGTGCCTCTGTGCCACTCGTTTCCCTCCGTACTTTGTGACCTTTTCTGCCCTTTCTTCTGACCTTTCTGCCTCTGTGCCACTCGTTTCCCCCCGTTTTTTGTGACCTTTTCTTCCCTTTCTTGGGACCTTTGTGCTTCTGTGCCACTAATTTCCCCCCGTTTTTTGTGACCTTTTCTGCCCTTTCTTGGGACCTTTCTGCCTCTGTGCCACTCGTTTCCCCCTGTATTCTTGTGACCTTTTGCCTTCTGTTTCCTTTGTCGCCCCTGCGTCCCTGCCCCCTGACTGCCCATTCGCTACCCCACCTCCCGCCTCCCAGCTGCTCCTCCCTCTCACCTCCCCATATAGGCCGGCCACTGCGCGGTGAGGAGAGCGACCCTTGACCCTTCCAGGTAGGTCGCTACCCCTCCGCACAACACCGCCTGTGCCCGTTCTCTCCCTCGCTGCCCCGTGTCTCACAGCCAGGTTTTTCCTTCTGCTCCCCTCGCGGCCCTGTGTCTCTCTGCCCGTTTTGCCTTCTGTTGCTTAGCTGCCCCTACATTTCTGTGACCTTTCTGCCCTTTCTTGGGACCTTTCTGCCTCTGTGCCACTCGTTTCCCCCCGTTTTTTGTCACCTTTCTGCCCTTTCTTGTGAGCTTTCTGCCTCTGTGCCACTCATTTCCACCAGTTTTTTGTGACCTTTCTGCCCCTTTTTGGGACCTTTCTATCTCCTGTGCCACTCGTTTCCCCCCCGTTTTTTTGTGACCTTTCTGCCCTTTCTTGTGAGCTTTCTGCCTCTGTGCCACTCATTTCCCCCCATTTTTTGTGACCTTTCTGCCCTTTCTTGAGACCTTTTTGCCTCCTGTGCCACTCGTTCCCCCTGTCTTTTGTGACCTTTCTGCCCTTTCTTGTGAATTTTCTGCCTCTGTGCCACTCGTTTCCCCCCGTTTTTTGTGACCTTTTCTGCCCTTTCTTGTGACCTTTGTGCCTCTGTGGCACTCATTTCCATCTGTTTTTTGTGACCTTTCTGTGCTTTTTTGTGACCTTTGACCCTGCTTGTAGGCAGGTCGCCCACACGCCGCTGCTCGTCACCTGACTGCCTGGTTCCTGCCTCCCTGCTGCCTCCTTGTTTCCTGGGTTTTCCCCTCCCCTCTGCCCTGTATGCCAGGTCCCCCTGCCTCCCCGCCGCTCCCGATCCGGCCCTTTCCCACAGCTGCTTCCCTGTGGCCCGGTCCCCCTGCACACCCATTCGCCTTCCCGCTCCCGTCTCCCAGCTGCTCCTCCCTCCCAAGCCACCTCATATGCAGGCCTCGGCGTGCCTAAGGCAAGCCCGTCTGCGCCTGTCGGCGCCTGGACCGCACCCAGTGCCAGAACCCCTGGACCCCGCGAACGTCACAACACCAGAATCCACTACGATGCCAGCACCCTCCACGCACTCAATGCCAGCCGAAACCACACCTGCTTCCAGGCCGTCATGAAACGGACCCACGGACCCTTCTCCTGCCACATCTGCAGCTTCAACTGTGACAGAACCACCAAACCTCCAAGGACTGGACCCAACCACCTCCCTGCATACTCCTCAACACCCGCTCCGCATGCAAACAAGCCGTCGAGCTCTGGGATCTGCTCGACACCTCTGCCCCAGACGTGGCCTTCCTGACCGAGACCTGGTGGAACGACTACTCGGCGTCCGACATCGCCATAGCCATCCCAGACGGCTACAAGATCACCCGCAGGGATCGCACCAACAGAATTGGATGAGGAATAGCCATCGTCCACAAGTCCACCCTCAAGGTCACCACCCACGCAGACGACACCCTCAACACCGCCGAACACCTGCAGTTCCGGATCCACACCGACCCCAACCCCACCCTCAGAGGAACACTCATCTACAGACCCCACCCCCCCCGACCCCGGGCTCAGTTCAGCGACTCCATCGCTGACCTCGCCAGCACCCACGTACTCGCCTCCATGAACTACATCCTCCTCGGGGACCTGAACTTCCACCTTGAGAACAACAACGACGACAACCCCGCCACCCTGGGGGGCTTGTGACATAATCACTGGGGGGCTTGCTCACCTCACTGAAACTGCTGTTGGGGCTCCCGCTGGCTGCCCTGATTGCCGCAACTCCTGCTGGCTGCCCTGTTCTCCCTCCCGCCGCCGCAGCACACCATCTAGCGGCCGCCGGGAGGAGGGAGAAGAACTACACCACCCGGGATCCTTTGCGGCCGCTGCCGCTAATCCTGCGCCCGGAGGCGCATAAAAGAATCTTCAGCCCCCGCGTCACGGCACCGCGCGCGGGAGAAGCGCGGGCAAAGGGCGGGCCCTCTGTGGCCCTCAGAGGCACGCAGAGGACGGGACGGGCCACTCCCCCTGACTTCATCACACTGATAAGGTACCAACTTTCTGATCTTCCTGATATTATTGGCAAGGGATTATAAACAGGACCTCAGCTGAAAATTCTCTAAAACCCTTTGATTGTCTTGAGGCTTTACTATAGCCTATTATTTGCAGACCCCATGATGACTCATAAGGGGGCGACCAAGAAATCAATCAGCCAGAGAGGCTTGTACTCAGGGTCACAAACTCTAGGAAGGCCATCTCCGTCCACTGCAATCATGAATGAATCTGCCAATTCTAACATATCCATTAATCAACCAGCCGACCCTACGAATGGTACGGCGCAACATCTCTCGCTGCTGGATGAGCTAAATTCCCTCTGTAAAATAAGCTATGCCACTGTGGAAGCCAGAAACTAAATCAAAAGCTCTTCCCATTGCCACGCTAAACGTCCCAGTATGTCAACCCCAATCGCCAGTCCTCTGGTACAACTTCCCCAATCCAAAAATGCCAATACACCAATCACTGTTTTTCCTCAACCCTTATCTAGTAAAAGGAAGTGGGATGGGACCAAGCCCATAGGGAATAAATTAAAACAACAAAAACTGTGTCTTAGCTCTCCATTGACTGCGACTAACACCCTTCTAAAATTGGATGATAAAATTGACCAATGGATTACCTCCTTCAATGCGAACTTTCTGGCCCATATTGAACAAATGGTTGGCTCACTCATTTCGCCAGTAATTGCTAAAATTGCCACCCTAGAGGATAGGTTGTTGGGAATAGAGAAATGCATTAAGGCCAACCTAACTTGTACTGAAAATCCTGTAACGTCAATCTGTTCCAACCCACCTGGCACTAACAGTAACAACCAATCTCAACCTTTAGTCCCTATCCTTCCACTCCCCAATGCACCTAAAGTTAACCACAAACCGGGTCCTTTACAACATACTGTTACAAGAGTAGAACCTAATAATAACACAAGTCACATTCAGTTACCCCCGGAGGCTGCACCCTTTGTATGTGTTCTAGCAGGAGTTCCAGTAATCAAACATGGAAAAACTGAGCGGGAACAAGAATTACTCAACAAAGTCATATACTGGTTAACAAAAAACAGGCCCCTGCCCATGGGTTTTGATGGGACCATCATATCTGTTAGAAGAGTGGGCTGGCTAGGCCCCTTACAAAAAGACATTGACGGTGACCTTGTTCTTATAAAATTTAGAAGCAGTTCAGTCGTTCCCTACCTGCGATCTTTGTACCCCCGTGAAGGTGTTGGCCCTATATCCATCTGGGACTTACGCGACTTTTACCCAAGCAGGGTACTTACCGCTCGACTAAAATCAAGGGCAGAGCCAGCTCACACGAAGCGCAGTAACATCCGTGCACTGTGTGGCCATGGCTTTTCCGCCTTCAACCACCCTGAACCAATGTACTTTGGCCATGGGTATGGATAATTACGAATGCTACTATGACACAAGGAATTTATTCACGTAACATGGACAAATGTTTTATCTTTATGCCATTTTGTGCTTTTGTATGCAACTCTTGTCATGAGTGTTTTTAAATGTATGCTTTTATGATTTTAAACAAAAATCGAATAAAGCTAAAGAACGAACGAACTCCGCCACCCTGATCGACAACCTAGCCAACCTCGGCATCAGACAACTCGTCACCGCACCCACCCACGCCGCCGGCCACATGCTGGATCCCGTTTTCTCCACAGGCTCCCACGTCGCCTTCGACCACACCGCCGAACTCCACTGGACCAACCACCGCTGCATCCATTTCACCTTCAAGAAACCAACCACGCACCACTGCACCCAACAGTTGCCTCGCCGCTGCAGGAGAAAAGTCACCGAAGATCAGCTGATCACCGCCCTTGCCAAGAACCCACCCACTGACCCCACCAACCCAGATGCTGCAGCCCAAAACCTCAGACAGTGGATCGATGTCTGCGCCAACACCCTCACCCTGCTCATGAAACCCTCCAACAGCCACGTTAACAAGAGAGCCACCTGGTTCACCGTCGAGCTCCAGACCTCTAAACGCGCATGCTGGAAACTGGAGATGACATGGCTCCACGAACGCACACCGGACAACCACGCAGCCCATAAGGACGCCACCCGCAGACACCACCACCTCATCAGATTAGCCAAGAGATCCTCCTTCAAAGACCGCTTGGATAACAATGCACACGACAGCAAACATCATCTCCTACGCTGACAACACTCAGCTCATCCTCTCCCTCACCAAGGAGGACCCACACACCACCAAAACCAACCTCCACGAGGGAATGAAGGCCGTCGCCGACTGGATGAGGAGCAGCCGTCTGAAGCTGAACTCGGACAAGACGGAGGTCCTCATCCTCGGACCCACCCCCTCAGCCTGGGACGACTCCTGGTGGCCAACCACACTGGGAACAGCACCAACACCCACCATCCATGTACGCAATCTAGGATTCATCCTCGACTCCTCCCTCTCCATGTCTAAGCAGGTCAACGCCGTCTCCTCTTCCTGCTACAACACCCTCCACATGCTCCACAGGATCTACAAGTGGATCCCGACCGAAACAAGATGAACGGTGACACAGGCTCTCGTCAGGAGCAGACTGGACTGCGGCAATGCACTCTACGCAGGAATCCCAGCCAAACACCTATGATGACTACAACGCATCCAAAACGCCTCCGTCCAACTGATCCTCAACGTCCCCCGCTGCAGCCAGATCACTCCATACCTGAGAGACCTACACTGGCTCCCCTTCGACAAGAGAATCACCTTCAAACTCCTCACCCACGCACACAAAGCACTCCACAACGCTGGACCAGCCTACCTGAACAGCAGACTCAGCTTCCACACCCCCACCCGCCATCTCCGCTCCACCAGCCTCGCCCTCGCCACTGTCCCCCGCATCCAACGAATGACCTCCGGCGGCAGATCCTTCTTCTACCTCACCGCCAAGACCTGGAACACCCTCCCTACCCACATACGGCAGACCCAAGACATACTCGCCTTCAGAAGACTCCTCAAGACCTGGCTCTTTGAGCAGTAGCAGCACCCCCCTCTCCCCTCAGCGCGTTGGGACCCTCAAGGGTAAGTAGCGCCCTTTACAAGTACTCTGACTGATTGATTGATTGATTGATTGATTGATTGAAATGTTGTGATTGTGGTGTTTCTGTGATTAGGCACCCCGGATTGCATAATTCACTGGCAAAGCAGGGGTCATCGGTCCTAATGCAATTAAGGAAATGGGCTTCGTGGCCTCTGTTTGAATTGTGAAACAGCAATAATCAGGGTTCAGTGGGCTATTCAGGACTCTGGGTCCTGGTGCCACTGCACCTGCTCCACCAATGGAAGGTACGCCCCTGCCCAGGCTGTCACTCAGGTATGACAGGGTGTCAGTGTGGCTGTTTGTGAGAAGTGAATCTGGTTGCAGGCTTTTAGTTGGCACTTTCCTTATGTGCATACTGCATGTTCTCTGTGCAGTGATTTTTGACAGGAATTACAAAATAGCGGGCAACCTGCTACCCCCTGGGGATTCTAGATACAATGAAAAATTTTGAAAGATAACTTCCTGTGATGATTTTTCTAAATTTTTCACACAATTGATCACATTAATCAAAAATAAAATAGTAAATTTTCTTCATTGACATTTGTTTTTATTTATTTGCGTTTCATCTTGTTTTCATCATGAAAGACTTAGAAAGGTGCTTTCATTTGTGCCTTATGCATTTATAATATTTACACAGAAAACGAATAACGTGGCTGTGGTGGTGGAAGGAAAGAGTCACATCGGGTATCCATTGGTGCGTCAGTACACCAAACATCTCGAAACCGAGGCTTTAACACTCTTTGAACTAAGATCATAGTAAAAACTCAAAACCAAGGGGAGGGGGTGCGCATGGAAAACACTGCAGCTAGTTTTGTTACAGAGGGCCGATATTGCAGACACTCATGATAACTCATTATAGTGTAAGATGGACTCTCTAATCTTAAACTTATGATTCATCAAGTTTGAGGTAGATACTTGAAGGCAGAACAGAATTCCTTTTAAGTTCTAGCTCTGCGAATGGCTTACCTGTCTCGGTGATTCTTGTACTAGAAAAGAAATTCATAAATAAAAAAATCCATGCATACATAAATGTATAAATATAGGGGCTTTCGGTCATACTGGGACAATGGGTCAGCCAACTTCAGCCATTCCCTCTCTTGTACTGTTAGGGACAACACTTTTCCTAACCGCATGTGCACCTCGACCTAAAAAGAGGTACTTTTGGTGTAGGGCTGGTGGGCCAATATTTTACTTTGCCTATGCTTTCTTGTTTGTATTAATTAGCCTTTTTTATTTTGCAAGTCACCATTGTGTATTTTATCTAGGCCCTCAGGGTACAGTAATTCAAAGACCACAGTATCTTTTCCTTATGTCAATAGGAATCGCATTTCCCATCACTTGCATTCAAACTAAAAAGGGTTTCAGGGCCGGAATTTCTTCATTGTGCAATGCTGAATTACGCTTCGTGGCATAAAGGCATATTCCGGGCATTTCACATAGCAAGTGTTATGCGACTTGCTGGAAATTACACAAATTACATCAATGTAAACCAATACATTTTCACCTGGGCCTAGTTTACATACTTTTTCTAAGTATACCTTCCAGCTAAGAAACACCTACATTTTTTTAGCGTACTGTTAATGGTTATTTTTTTATTTAAACGTTTTTTGTACACATGTTGTCTTTTTTTTCTTTTTAATTTTATGGATGCATGCAATAAAAATGAAAACAAATAACCACCGCACCAGCTTACCAAGCAAGACACCTTTTGGCTTTGCGAATGGTTGTTTCTACTTGGAGTTAACACCTAAAAAATCTTTAAAACTTGCAGAATAATCAGTTTAGGGAGTCATATAGTGCAGTTATGTGATTTTTCCGATAAGTAAGTGTGCCTTCGTCATGTACCCTGTACCATAACATAAGTTGCATGCACCAGGGTTTCCTTGTTCAGCATATACGTTTCCTTCTGTCCCTTTTGTTTACCGGCTTAATGCCTTTAAGTAACACTCAAATGAATCATCCCTGCCTCCTGGGCTGCTTGAGAGCAGCAGGTATTAAAAATAGCCCTATTTCGTTATTGTTCCACTGCCTTTTGGCTCTTAAACAGGAGGAAGAGGGCCGAGCCAAGACCGAGGCATTCTCCTCACGCGCCCGCCCTGATAAGCTGCGTCACTTAGAAACTGCTTTGAACTAAGCTGTGCAGATCAGTTGGCCGCGCTCTGGAGAAAGCGGCAAGTGCAATTTCCCTGTTTTAAAGATCACAGAACATCCTGTCAATATTGCAAGGGTTTTGAAAGTAATATACCGAGTACTTACCAGTGATCTACGCTTATTCGTCACAGAAATCGAAACAAGTAGCCAAGCCAACTGTTTGACAATAACAGCAAAACTTGCCCACTTGTGAATATATACATACCTACTACATACGAATCCCCCTCTCATTGTACACTGAACTGGGACAAACATTGAAACCACTCTAAGTAAAAAACTTTATTGTTCAGTTAATTAAAACCATAACAAATTTTCTTCTCGGCAGTGGCGGCTGTCTATCTCTGAAAGTGATGAGGCAGAATACTAACCCCATTTATTTCACCTCACATTGTGCTCGCTGCCCTCTAGATCTCTAGACTTACCTGCTGTGTGTCAATATCAGCATTTTGTCATGAGTACCCCGTTATGTCAAGAATTGCATACAATATGCCAGTACCAGAATTTTGCAAATGCTTTTGCCCATATACTATGGATGAATCATATGTCAACAAATACTTCCAGCGAGTTCAGAGTGAGATTTTCTTCATGGCTTTATTTTACCTCAACTTGATTTCCATCTCCAACATATCATGGTTGCCAAGAATTGCCACCAATATGCTAGCAGCAACATTCTTCACTTAACATTCCCTATATGGCAAGAACTACTTCCAGCATGTCCAAGCTTGTTTTTTACATGGGTGCCCTCCTTTTTGTCAGAAATTACCTGCAATATGGCAACAATACCATGTTACCTAAGGTGCCCCTAGAAGCCAAGAATTATTTAGAGTACGATGTGGCCAGGACCAGAATCACAAGCCTAAAACATGCTATCAAAGCATTCTTATTCACTCACACTTTCTTACTCACTCTTGATAACACTTACACTCATGGTCACTCACTGTCTCACACTCACTCACTCTAAATCACGCTTTCTCACTTGCTCATTCTAACTCATACTCACTCTGTAAGAAATTGAGTTACCAGTTGAAGGGGGAAACTCTACTCAAGCAGCAACCCAAATTCTTGTCAAGGTGAAGTCACAAGCAACCCCAAACTAACCTGTGCTCAACCCTCTGGTAGCGTGGCACAGAGCAGGCAGGCCTAATTTAGAGGCAATGTGCAAAGTATTTATGCAGCACAGCATTTCAAACAATAACGGGAAACACAAAAGAAGACAAGCCCAACACAAATTTAGAAAAATAGAGGAAAATGTCATAAATAATTTAACAACAAAAAATCCAATCAGTAGAACAGCAGATATGAAAATTTTAAGTTTTAAGTGAAAATAGTGCCAAAAAGCACAAAGCGCCAACTGTGCTTTATCAGATCGGGCTGGAACAGGAGAAAGTCGCAAGTTCAGGCAGACCGTGATGGGCATGGATTGGCTACCAGGATCGAGTTAAGTCTGCTGAGCAAAGTACCTAAAATCCGGGTTGCAAGATCCCGCATCAAGGATGCAGCATACAGCCAAGGCAATGCGAGGTCCTAATGAGGAGATGCATGACATAGCATCCTTTCCAAGAAGCTGCAAGGCTAGGATACGAGGCAGCTGTCAATGAGGTGCTTGCAATGCGGGTTGTACGTCACCATCACCGACGAGGGGAATGCGAATCAAGGACCTGCATTTATGATGCATTACTCAGTGATGGTTCCAGGGAGCTGTGTTCTGCGATGCTGAATACTGCATTGGGTATGCGCCAAACAGAGGTTCTGATACAGAGTTCTATGAGGCGGTGAGTTGTACTGGCAGTCGAATACAGAGTTGTGGGAGGTGATGCGTCTCACTGCATCGGTTCTGCTGCGACCACAGAATGGGCAGAGCACCTTCAGGCCTACTTTCAATGGTCCAAGACTTTGGTGGCACCACTTGGGAGGGGATAACTCACAGCTGGCAGAGTCCAGGTGCTGGATTTATTTGGAGGAAGTCCCTGTCCCTGAGGCTTCTGATCAAGTGGTCAACCAACTGGTCCTTGGAGTCACTCTAGGGGTCCTCAGTTCAAGATGCTGGCCTAGTCCTCTTCATGCAGGCAAGAGGGCAGCATGGCAGCACAGCAGGGCAGCAGAGTGAGTCTTTCTTGCAGTAAGCAGTACAGCAGTCCTTCTTCTGGGTCTTATCTGGTCCAGATGTGTACTGAAGAGTTGGTGGTCGAAGGTCCAATATATATATCTGGAACCAACTATGAAGCAGGAGATGTTTCTCGAGGTGTCCACCCCCGAGGGGTCAAGCATCCTTTTCTTCCTTGCCATGGCCACAGCTTGTCTGGGGACAAAAATGACTAGTGACAAACCTCTTTCTGAAAGTGCTCGGCAGAGCCTTTGTGATGTGACAGCCACGTTCTGTCTTTAAGTCGCAGTGGCTTATCCTGTCAACACAGAGCTCCTTTTGTCTCACTCTTTGGGAGCAACACACAAAGACAAACTGCTAGCTTCAACCAGTCTTATGACCCTGGGACAGGCTGCAGGCATCAAATGGCTAGGGCAAGAAAATGCCAACTTTCTAAAAGTGATTAAACAGAAGATGGTTCTGTCGGGCGGCTAAACAAATTGCTTTAAGTAAAGGCTATGTAAGCTCATAAATTGTTGAGAAGAATGATAGTCCATTACATTCAAATACACCTCTCTGAGAACAAATTTAGTTCCAAGTTTTTATATATGAAAAAGTCACCATTGAAATGCACTGGAATTTCTTCATTCCATTTCAAATTCAATAACTGTTAAAAACACGTGAAGAGTGACTGTTGGTGAACAAAGTGAATAGTGAAACAAATTCAGTGACACTTATTTACAAATTTATACAATATTGTACATAGGTAAGTAAAGGGCGGGGGGTAAATGGGGGTTTGTTTTGGAGGTCAGAGTTCTGAGTAGATGCTCCAGGGACACAGATAGTTATTGCGCCTGTTCCCGGAGGTTTCTTGACCAATGTTATGCGTCAACATTTCGACCCTTAAGTGCCCCAGTTGGTGGTCACGGCAGGTCTTTATCAAGACAGGGAAAGGGGGGGACCTAAAACAAAATGAGAGGAGTTTTAGGAGAGGTGTAGTCCAAGTGTTGAATACAAATCGATAGAAGTGAATCAAATTTACTCCCAGGAGGTCTGGAGTCACAGGAGGGAAATATCGCACCCTGGAGGGAAGCCTGAGGTCAATCTGGGGAAAGGTAACTATAATGACTACCATGCCAGTGGGAGGAAATCGAACATGGTTGCAAGGACAGTGCGGATGTAATAAATGCACAACCTATACATGCTGTAGGGGGTCATACAGCAAGACAAGCCCAAAGGGGGTGAGGGCGGCTAGGATACTAGACGGGCATGCTGATCGAGTGCCCCGTGAGCAAGAGCACACTAATGACTTGCATGCAGCTATGAGTCACTAGAAAAACAATTATGGTGGAAGCCCCATGATAATGAGGGTGGCTGAGAAGTAATTTGAGTTTGTCCGAGTATATCACGAGCTAAAGATGACATTCAATGAACGTGCAAATAATGGGTGATTTACGCTTCCCGCGGAGTAAGACTGGCGCTCAGGTTCAGATTCAAGCGCCCACTGGGTACCACTTATGATGAACGGCATACAGGTTAATTATTTCAGGTTAATTATTTCGTAGTGGTGAATCAGTGCCTTAGTATTGTATTGTATTGTATGTTGGATTTATATAGCGCTTATAACCCAGGGGTCTCTAAGCGCTTAACTTGGGAACCCGTCCTGGCTTTTCCCTGTGAGATAGCCCCTACAGGGCATCCCCAAGGTGAAAGCCAGGTATCCCGCCGCAGGGGGCTGTTGTGGAGATTAAGCAAGCTTAATGCCCAGAGTTGCAGAGTGTGAACCCATGATTAGGTCAGGCACCGAACCGAGAATTATCGAGTCCATGGACATTTGAGCTCAAGACCCTGCCGCATCGGGAATTGAACCCTGGTCCCGGGTCTGACCTCTGCTTCAGGGTCTGCCTGCTCTAACCAGTGAACCACACTTCTCCACAGTGCGCAATCATTGTGTCAAATCGCTTGAGGCGCGATGCCAACAGCAAGTTGTAAACTACTCAGTGGGGGCCGTGATTAACTAAGTGCCTCCGTGGTAGAGATAAAGGAGTTGGAGCTCGAGTGTGCTTACCCCTTGACAATGAAGATTCGCGCTTAATCAGGAATAGCCGAGCACTGTCTGTCCGTGTATGCAGTAGCTCGAACAATGCTGCCAAACAGCGCGAGGACGTTATGCACGTCGGTAGTCATGGCAACGTCTTAGCGTTGGACGGAAGCGTGGCGCTAGAGCGTCATAGGCTGGGAGAGGCGAGCCTCTTAGGTGCAGAGCAACGTGGGGGAAGGTGCTCGCTACGTCAATTAAATGAATAGTAAACATAAAGGGGTTGACATTAGAATTTAGGACACCGATGGGCATTGTAACACTTATCACTCAAGGATATTCTGTAACGCTGAAACGATGTAGGCATTACTTAGGTGAACACAATTCCACACAAACAACAGCGTTAAAAGAATGTAACTACTAACTTACAGTACTAATTGTGTTGCACCCGTATATTGCAGGAAGGAATTCAGGTCAAAGTACATGTGTCATTAATAAACATGATTCAAAGTGAAGTTCATATGCGTTATGTAAAGTCAAAATTACAGCTGGTGGGTAGATTCAATGTCTGGAGATCACAACAGGCCCATTTGTTTGGAGATCTCCTCCTGTTCATTTAAGCCCTGGCTTATAGAGTTCAGAATATGGATCCATTTGCACTCCTTTCTGTTGAGCGCAGACGTAGTGGAACCACCACGGGGGTTCGTGTTGATCCTTTCAAGTATGCGCCAGTGTATGCTTTCTGGATCTTGATCATGGCTAACAAAATGATCTACCATGGGGGCACCCTGGACCTTGCATCGAATTCTGCTCATATGCTGTAGTATACGTGCCTTTACTTTTTGCGTTGTTTGTCCCACATAAGGTTTTCCGCATGGGCATAAAACAATGTATATGACGTTGGAGGTGTTACAATTTGTCAGGGAAGGCAATGTGTATGTTTTATTATTGTATGAGAAGGATGGTCCATCAATACTCAAGGGACACGCCGTGCATGTGCTGCATTTGTAGTGTCCTGTCACAGGAGGTAGGCCCAGATGATCCCTGAGGGTGACTGGTTTTGGAGGCTCTAAAAATGCTTTTACCACACTGTCTTTTATGTTCCGCCCTCTTTTGAAGGCAAACAAAGGATTTTCGTTAGTGTTGAGCTCTGAGGCAACCAAGTTCCAATATTTCATTATCGTTTTCTTCATGACGTTGCTCCTAGAGTGAAAGGTAGTGACGCAGAACAAATTGGGAAATGCTTCTTTCTTCTCTTTTGGAGCAAGTAGCTCCTCTCTTGGGCAGTACCAGGCTCTTTTTTTGGCACGCTTAAGTAACCCCAGTGGGTAACCCTGTTCCCGTAGGCGATTGGTGATTGTTTCGCATTCCTTGAAGAAATCTGTTCTTTTAGTGCAATTGCGTCTAATTCGTAGATATTGCCCGAAGGGCAGGTTATCTCGTAGGTTGCGAAGATGGTGAGAGTCATATTTCAACAGGGTATTTCTCTCTGTTGGCTTTCTATAAAGGTCACAGATAATAAGTCCGTCTTCAGCCTTGAACAGAAGATCAAGGAAGGCAATGCTCTGTTTATCATAGCTCATGGTGAACTGGATATCATTGCTTCTTGAGTTCAACCAAACGAAGAAGTCTTTCAAATCAGCTTCTGTGCCTGTCCAAATCATAATCACGTCATCAATATATCTTTTCCATATTGAAATTGCATTGACGTATTAATACAACTATTTTGTATTTCAACAACAATTCTATCTGCAATGCAAGGGAGTGGCTATGGGCGCGACTTATGCCCCGAGCCTAGCAAATCTATACATGGACCAGTATGAGGAGCTACACCTATACACAGAAGAAAATCCATACGTCAATGCAATTTCAATATGGAAAAGATATATTGATGACGTGATTATGATTTGGACAGGCACAGAAGCTGATTTGAAAGACTTCTTCGTTTGGTTGAACTCAAGAAGCAATGATATCCAGTTCACCATGAGCTATGATAAACAGAGCATTGCCTTCCTTGATCTTCTGTTCAAGGCTGAAGACGGACTTATTATCTGTGACCTTTACAGAAAGCCAACAGAGAGAAATAACCTGTTGAAATATGACTCTCACCATCCTCGCAACCTACGAGATAACCTGCCCTTCGGGCAATATCTACGAATTAGACGCAATAGCACTAAAAGAACAGATTTCTTCAAGGAATGCGAAACACTCACCAATCGCCTACGAGAACGGGGTTACCCACTGGGGTTACTTAAGCGTGCCAAAAAAAGAGCCTGGTACTGCCCAAGAGAGGAGCTACTTGCTCCAAAAGAGAAGAAAGAAGCATCTCCCAATTTGGTCTGCGTCACTACCTTTCACTCTAGGAGCAACGTCATGAAGAAAACGATAATGAAATATTGGAACTTGGTTGCCTCAGAGCTCAACACTAACGAAAATCCTTTGTTTGCCTTCAAAAGAGGGCGGAACATAAAAGACAGTGTGGTAAAAGCATTTTTAGAGCCTCCAAAACCAGTCACCCTCAGGGATCATCTGGGCCTACCTCCTGTGACAGGACACTACAAATGCAGCACATGCAAGGCGTGTCCCTTGAGTATTGATGGACCATCCTTCTCATACAATAATAAAACATACACATTGCCTTCCCTGACAAATTGTAACACCTCCAACGTCATATACATTGTTTTATGCCCATGCGGAAAACCTTATGTGGGACAAACAACGCAAAAAGTAAAGGCACGTATACTACAGCATATGAGCAGAATTCGATGCAAGGTCCAGGGTGCCCCCATGGTAGATCATTTTGTTAGCCATGATCATGATCCAGAAAGCATACACTGGCGCATACTTGAAAGGATCAACACGAACCCCCGTGGTGGTTCCACTACGTCTGCGCTCAACAGAAAGGAGTGCAAATGGATCCATATTCTGAACTCTATAAGCCAGGGCTTAAATGAACAGGAGGAGATCTCCAAACAAATGGGCCTGTTGTGATCTCCAGACATTGAATCTACCCACCAGCTGTAATTTTGACTTTACATAACGCATATGAACTTCACTTTGAATCATGTTTATTAATGACACATGTACTTTGACCTGAATTCCTTCCTGCAATATACGGGTGCAACACAATTAGTACTGTAAGTTAGTAGTTACATTCTTTTAACGCTGTTGTTTGTGTGGAATTGTGTTCACCTAAGTAATGCCTACATCGTTTCAGCGTTACAGAATATCCTTGAGTGATAAGTGTTACAATGCCCATCGGTGTCCTAAATTTTAATGTCAACCCCTTTATGTTTACTATTCATTTAATTGACGTACCGAGCACCTTCCCCCACGTTGCTCTGCAACTAAGAGGCTCGCCTCTCCCAGCCTATGACGATCTAGCGCCACGCTTCCGTCCAACGCTAAGACGTTGCCATGACTACCGACGTGCATAACGTCCTCGCGCTGTTTGGCAGCATTGTTCGAGCTACTGCATACACGGACAGACGGTGCTCGGCTATTCCTGATTAGGCACGAATCTTTATTGTCAAGGGGTAAGCACACTCGAGCTCCAACTCCTTTATCTCTACCACGGAGGCACTTAGTTAATCACGGCCCCCACTGAGTAGTTTACAACTTGCTGTTGGCATCGCGCCTCAAGCGATTTGACACAATGATTGCGCACTAAGGCACTGATTCACCACTACGAAATAATTAACCTGAAATAATTAACCTGTATGCCGTTCATCATAAGCGGTACCCAGTCGGCGCTTGAATCTGAACCTGAGCGCCAGTCTTACTCCGTGGGGAGCGTAAATCACCCATTATTTGCACGTTCATTGAATGTCATCTTTAGCTCGTGATATACTCGCACAAACTCAAATTACTTCTCAGCCGCCCTCATTATCACGGGGCTTCCACCATAATTGTTTTTCTAGTGACTCATAGCTGCATGCAAGTCATTAGTGTGCTCTTGCTCACGGGGCACTCGATCAGCACGCCCGTCTAGTATCCTAGCCGCCCTCACCCCCTTTGGGCTTGTCTTGCTGTATGACCGCTACAGCATGTATAGGTTGTGTATTTATTACATCCGCACTGTCCTTGCAACCATGTTTGATTTCCTCCCACTGGCATGGTAGTCATTATAGTTACCTTTCCCCAGATTGACCTCAGGCTTCCCTCCAGGGTGCAATATTTCCCTCTTGTGACTCCAGACCTCCTGTGAGTAAATTTGATTCACTTCTAACGATTTGTATTCAACACTTGGACTACACCTCTCCTAAAACTCCTCTCATTTTGTTTTAGGTCCCCCCCCCCTTTCCCTGTCTTGATAAAGACCCGCTGTGACCACCAACTGGGGCACTTAAGGGTCGAAACGTCGACGCATAACATTGGTCAAGAAACCTCCGGGAACAGGCGCAATAACTATCTGTGTCCCTAGAGCATCTACTCAGAACTCTGACCTCCAAAACAAACCCCCCGCCCTTTACTTACCTATGTACAATATTGTATAAATTTGTAAATAAGTGTCACTGAATTTGTTTCACTATTCACTTTGTTCACCAACAGTCACTCTTCACATGCTTTTAACAGTTATTGAATTTGAAATGGAATGAAGAAATTCCAGTGTATTTCAATGGTGACTTTTTCATATATAAAAACTTGGAACTAAATTTGTTCTCAGAGAGGTGTATTTGAATGTAATGGACTATCATTCTTCTCAACAATTTATGAGCTTACATAGCCTTTACTTAAAGCAATTTGTTTAGCCACCCGACAGAACCATCTTCTGTTTAATCACACATACCCAGGTTCTGAGGGACACAGGGTTACCCCTTTTTGTTAAACCAACTTTCTAAAAGTGGCATTTTCGGAATTGTGACAAAAAATGATGTTACCATTAAAGAGGGCTTTTAAATACAAACTAAACCTATGCTCTTGCTGCCATTTGAATGTTATCACTTATTACACGTAACAAGGAAACCCAATGTTCTCCCATGGGAGAGGTAGGATTTTCAGTATGGAAAACAAACTTATGAGCTTTTCACTACCTGGACATGAAAACTTTTACAGTACATATCCAACTTTTTTAAATGCATTGCAACCTGCCCTCTGGGCTGTTCAGGCCTTACACTAGGGGTGACTCATATGTATTAAAAAAGAAGGTTTGGACCTGACAAAAGGTTTATGTTGCCTGGCCAAAATGCCAGTTTAACACTGCACACAGAGACTGCAAAGGCAGGCCCAAGACATGATTTAAAGGGCTACTTAAGTGGGTGGCACAATAATTGCGGCAGGCCTACTAGTAACATTTAATTTACAGGCCTAGGGTACATTTAGTACTATTTTATTAGGGAGTTTAGGGAATTAAATATTCCAATTAGGTGTAATCCCATGTTAACATGGTTAAAGGAGAGATTTCAAGCACTTTAGCGATGGTTAGCAGTGGTAAAGTGCACAGAGCCCTGAGAACAATAAAACGGAGATCAGAAAAAATAGGAGGTGTGAAGGCAAAATGTTTAGGGTAAACCACCCTAAGGCTGACGTGTCTAACAAACCCCCCACTCACAAACTCAAATGTACCCATACTTACCCACAAACACACTTACTCACAAACACACTTACTCTTTCCCACTCACTGACTCTCAATCACCAGGTAGTGTACGTGGGCACTGCTTTAAACTCCTCAGGAACAAGTGCTTTGCTTTATTCAGTAGGCCCCTCAGACATCTGGGATGTGATGCAATTGCGCCGGCTGCACCATTAATACCTATACTCTGACTCACTCAATAATTTTCCCCTCACTCAATCAACATGACTCATTCACACTTCTTCACTTACTCCCTCACTTTTACTTATCACTAATTCATACTCACTTTCACTCTCATAGACACTCTCAAACACGCTCTCACTCAATCCCAATCACTATGACTCACACATACACAGAAAAAAACAGTGTTTGTTTTGTTTACCTTGCTTCCTTTGTTGGCAACCTTAAGACTCCATACCAGCAGCTGGACACGAATATGGCACGAGACATCAGAGCCAGCCAGGAATGATTGCCAACAGGGTACCTGATAGAGCAGCAGGGCCACTATTAACAAGCGATGGCATAGCCAATAGGTCTCGCCTTTGGGACATTGTAAGTGTTTAGTCATGCAACAGTTGATGTTGCACCAAGGATATTGTCCTGCATAATTAAATACTTATAAGTTTCCAAAGGCGCGACCTACTGGCTATGCCAGTGCTTGTTTTTAAAGGTGTGAGGTTTAGAACTGTGGAAGACTGCTTCGTTGAGCACCAGTTTGGACAGGTGTCAGGAAGCGGGCACATCTAAAAATTAAGAGTGCTGAATTCCTCAGGTAATTTAAACAAACGTTAACCAAAGAAAAAGAGGCACCTTTAAATGCATTCAGAAGTCCTACATTTAGACTATAGTGAATTGAATTTTAAAAAGAAAATATATTTCGGATGAACAGAGAACTGGTTAAGCAATTTTAGTGCACATATTGATAACATTAATCTAGATCCCGTATGAAGCTGCTATTTAAACAGCTATAGAGAAAAATACCACAGGGTTAATGCTCTCCAAGGTTTGAAGGGTAAGGGTAAATAACAATAGTTAACAACAGTGACATTACTAGCGTAAGTTACCTATATTGTAATTGTGATAGTTACAGGCCCTTCTTGTTATTATTCTTGACCCTTTCTATGCTGATGACAGAACCGCTCCATCTTCAGCTGCGGTGGCGCTGTGCTGATGACGGAGCGGTTCCGTCATGGCCCTGCACCCGCGCCTGCGCGGCGCTGATTTCGCGCCTGCGCGGCGCGTTCTATTGAGCGGGCGGGGCTATGACGGAACCGCTCCGTCATGAGCACAGCCCAACCGTGGCTGATGACGGAGCGGTTCCGGCATCAGCATGCGGCCGCCGAGCGGCCGCCCCGCCCACTTAGCGCTGCAGCGGAATAGCCGCCGCAACAATGTGGTTAAAGGTAAGGACGGTTCAGCCTACCAAACACACACAAGAACATCGGAAGAATATATATATTCATGTAGGCACTTAGGTTTTGATGTGTTCGGTGGTTCATCTTGTGGGACTCTGCCCCTTTCTGCAGACTTCAAAGACCCTCTTATTAAACATATTTATGGTCCGGTGCAGATACATTTTAATTAGTTAATAAACTGTTTAAAGACAAGATAGCAATAGAATTAGGAGTGTAATTTCGATTGCTTTATCTTCATGGGTTGTTCATTCTTAATTTTATATGTATTAACACTTTTAAATAAAAGGTACTAAGCAGCATCTCATATATGCTGACTAATTCTTCCTAAATGTATGTCCTTTCGGGCAGAAATAAAAATATGGTGAGAACACATTGCATTTCACTTATAAACGTATTTAATGTTAATGTTAATATTAATCATGATTTATAAAGCGCAGGTACACCGGGTGGTTTCATGGCGCTATAAAGGCTCAGAAATTATCAGCAGACAACTTTAGTTATAGGCTTGTGCAAATAGCCACGTTTTAAGGGATTTCTATACAGATTTGGCATAGTCGAGAATAGACAAAACAATGGCGACCACCACTTGGATCAGGGCTTCCTGTGTAAGGAACCGATGTATCTTTTTGATCTTCCTCAATTGAAAGAAACATTTAAAGTTGACCGTGCCAACCTGGGTTTTTAGTGACAGGTCATTGTTGAGGGTAACTCCTAATGTTTTGGCCGAAGGAGAGGGGGATGGAGAAAGACCTACCTCTAATGGCAAGTAATGACGGCCCCAGGATTGGAGGCTGTTCCCAGTGAAAACAAGTTCCGTCTTCCCAGGGTTTAACTTAAGATGGTTGTCGTCCATCCACTGTTGGATATGTACCATGGTGGCCTGAAATTTGGTGATGGAACTGTGGGAATTGTCGATCGGGAAGACTAATTGCAGGTGATCTGCATAGTTAAAAACTGTCACATTCCTGTCTTTAGGGACTGTATTAGGGGAAGATGTGAAGATTAAACTGATGGGGAGAGAGAGCAGATCCTTGTGGGACACCACAGGTGGTTTTGGGTGGTGGGGCCAAAAAGTGGTCTAGGCGGACGGCCTGGAAGCGGTCCTCCAGGAAGGAGGAGAGCCAACGAGCCGCCGAACCCATGATGCCAGCTTGTTTGACATGGTCGACCAAAAAAGTATGGTCGACCGTGTCAAAGGCGGCGGAAAGGTGCAGTAGGACCAGTGCTTGGGGGGAACGTTTATCCGCGTTGTCACGAAGAGTGTCCAGGACAGCCAAGATGACAGTTTCAGTAGAGTAGGCTGGCCGGAACCCTGCCTAATAGGAATTGAGATATTTAGATTCTTCCAAAAAGGCGGACAGGCATTTGGCTACGTGAGCCACTAGCACTTTTGCCAGAAACAGGAGTAGGGAGATGGGATGGTAGTTAGGTAAGAGTGTAGGGTCAACACCAGGTTTCTTCAGAAGAGGGCCGACAATGGCTTTTTAAAGGCTTTAGGAACTTGATTGCGGTGAGTGAATCGTTCAGTAGTGTCAGTGCCGGACCTGGATAGACTGATAAACAGTCCTTGAGTATGTGAGGTGGGCAACAGTCAGAGGGAGCTCCTGATTAAACTTTAACAAAGAGCTCCTGAAAGGTCTCAGTACTAATGGGGTGGAAACATCTGAGAGTACAGTTGTTTCTGTGCATGGTAGCGGCGGGTGACATGGGTGTGCAAAGGAATGCTGGCTTTGATGGTAATGATTTTTTCTATAAAGTAGTCATTTAGAGAGTTACGTAGAGCTTGAGAAGGCATGACCTTTGTGAGAACCCTGTCTGCGTTGGACAATTCATTCATAATAACAAAGATTTCTTTAGAACTTTTATTAGAGTTGAGGATACGTAAAGAGAAATGGGCGGCTTTCGCTGTGATGATGGCCTTCATATATTCTTTCCGGGCTGATGTGTACTGAATTTTCTTGTCAGGGGAGTAATCCTGTCGCCACTGTCTCTCTAGTTGGTGCAAGGCCAGTTTCTGAGTTTTAAGTTCAGAAGAGAACCATCTCTGGGCATCGGCACGTCGGGCTAATTTAATTTTCCTGAGAGGTGCGTGCTTGTTACTGGCCTCAAGAAACCATTGGGAGAGGTTTGCTTCAGTGTCACTAATGTCAATGCCCGGAGACGAGGTGGTGTTAGTGAGGGTGTCAAGAAAGTATTTTTTATTGACAGCATTCCATTTCCGATTTGCACCGACCAGTGTTTTTTTTTAATCTATGTGCTATTTGTATATCACAAACCTAGCCAATAGTCAACAGACAGTTGTGCAGGGTCTTGGGTAAGAACACAGTGAATGAGTGACAGGAAGGGATGCTGGGCTTTGAGAGCGGAGGTGGCCTGCTGCTTTGTTGAGATGTAGTGTTCTTTAAAGAAATGCCTATTCAGCTCTTCAATAATCTGGATTGAGAGGTCCTGATGGATACCGGGATACAATTTAAGATTCTAGGGTCACACATTCCATTGCCTTGATTTTGACCAAAGTCATGGTACCCTGGTTCTGGGTCTGCCAAGATCCTACAGATGTGTGAGCTTGGTAGCTAGATAAACTGGAGTGCCAGTTACGATGGCTTTGTAGATTATGCAGCCTAATATGAAGATGATGGTGGTTGACAAGGGCAGCCAGTTGAGTCTATCAGGATGGGGGTGATCATTCTCATATTTCTTGTTGCCCTGGAAGTGGCATGATGTGGCTTGGGAGATGCCAGTGTGGAGTCTGTGAGTCCAAGGAGCAGGGTGTTGCCACCAACCAGATGCAAATGTGTGAAACCTAATTGGCAGTTCTGAAGTTGCATTCTAGGAAGAATTGATTCACTTTATTCAATGGAGAACTGATTGCAGGTGTGTTTTCTTGAAAATGTGTCCCAAGAAGGTGAGGTGAGTGTCCACAGTGAACCGGAGTGACAGACATTAAAGACAAAGTTTGGCTTCAAATCCATCCAGGTTCATGTTGCTGCGCCAGGTGTGAACAACTTGGCACTTGTTTTTTTGCAGAATAGTAAGAATCTTGTTGTGGTAGGTTGATCGCCGGATAGGTGCGGGACATCCAGGACTGGATGAGGTGCAGGCAGTGTTGAAGGTGTAGGAGACTTTAGTGGAGAAGTCTTTCAGATAGAGTTGTGTGTTGCTGGAGCACTGCTGAATTTTTATGCTGTTATATGTGAGTGGAGTCACAGGGGGATCAAATTAGAGCACAGAAAGATGTCTGATTATTGCGAATGACCATGACAAGCTATTAAGTCAACAAGCAGCCATAAAAAAAAGAATATATATATATATATATATATATATATATATATATATATATATATATATATATATATATATATATATATATTTTCACACAGCATACATAATAGGCCTTCAGTTTGAAACTGCAACATGATACTCACTTTCAAAGTCAGCTAAACTTAATCAGATTAAGATTAGCTCTTACTAAAAACCAAGGGGCTCGGCTTAAAGTGATAAGTTACAATCTCCTTTGCTGACTCTTGGTGTGATCTTGGGCAACTCTTTTGATTGATCTAGGATGTGTTTTTTCTGTTCAGGGTTAATGTAACTAGATCTAAGGCTTTAGATGTCAGACTTTTTCAAAACGAAGAGACAGCTCTGCTGTTGATGCCTGCAGATTTATCGGATCTCAAAAATAAAATATTGCAAGAGTGGTCAGTAAGGATTTATGTGCATAGAAAGTACTTGTAGGAGATAGATAGTCAGTTATACGTTTAATGCAATTCATGGTCTGCATTTTCTGTATTTGGAACTTTTCAGAGGAATGTAGCAGTGCAGCAAGGCTGGTCTGAAAACCATTCAAATGTACAGCAAATTGCGCGAGTCTATAAGAGCTTAGTTTTCCCCCACTATGAACAACTGTTAAAAAACTAGAGTGGGGTTATGACACACTCTAACTAGAACAAAATACCAATCAGGAACTGGATTAAAACATTTTTACAGTGATGACCCAAAAAAGTTTGAAACACAAGGCCCCTGATGCCAGGCATGAAGAGAAATATGAATTGGTTTGTTGGGGTGTGCGCCCTACTCTAGCATTTGGATATTTCGTAAATGTTGACCCTGGCTTAAATCCAGATGTTTTGGATGAGACATGGTCTACAATCAAGGACCTCATTATTATGAAAAAATAATTTGAAAATGTGGTGAAATGCTTATTTACTGGTTAGTGCTTCAGGTACGTACCTTCTGTGGCATGCGGCAAAGTGGAACCAATGTCACAGGGCCCTTTTATGGATCCTCATTGTACAACGTGCTGGATGGTAATGAACCTGCAGCTAGAGGCTACAAGTGGCACTGTCTAGTGCAATAGTGGATCTTTTCCTTACAAAACCATAAACATTCACATCCAATCCAGTGTCTGGGAATGATACAAAATTGTTAAATCTGCAGGAGGAAGGCCCCATTTTAAGTTGTATTAGGTATTATTATTGATTTGTTTATTTGGTATACCTTGAATAAGATTCTAGCTATATTTTAGAAAGTATCTCAAATCATGGAAACCTACCAAGAAACAGAAGGAATTGAACCAAGTGTTGAAGACCAGAAAAGTTTCACTTCCTTACTCATCATAGAAAACACTTTGCCAGATATGACTTCTGGGTAGGTTAAAGTAACTCTCAGCAACTTTACCATGCGATATTCAGACTAAAGGACAGAGTGCACTTTTGGACACTGATGTAAGACACGGTGTAGTGCAACTGTAGGGCAGCCGGGTGTTTTTTTCTCGCAGTGAGGGTGTAATGTGTGCATTACATGATAAAGTGCCGCTGTAGGGCAGATGGATCAATTTCTTCTCGCATTGAAGGTGTAATGCTTGCATTACACAGTGAAATGCCGCCGCAGGGCAGATGGGTCGCTTTCTTCTCACAGTGAGGGTGTAATGCGTCCATTACATTGTGTAGTGCAGCTGCAGGGAAGATGGGTCGCTTTCTTTTCACAGTGAGGGTGTAATGCGTGCATTGTATGGTGCAGTGTCGCTGCAGAGCATGTGGATCGCTTCCTTTTCCCAGTGCGGGTGTAATGCTTGGATTACACCAGTGGTAGGGCACGGCGGGATTGGAAGGGCACGGCGTGCCCCTACTTCTTAAGTTTTACACAGACCGTTACCCCTACTTCTTTACTGTAGACATACGTCCCAGGACAGCAGGAATTTTCCAAATTTAAAAAATATTGCGTGATCGACCAGCCCTATGTTTTGTACATTAAGGAAGGTGTCTGCAGTTGCCAGGACCTCCTCCCTCTTCTCTCTGTATCTGGGGGCAGGGGCCTGCAAAGCAACACTGGGAGCAATCAATCATCATGCGAAAACACCTTTAGTGGCCCTGCTGCTAGAGTGTGATTTACACCTCATTTAGTGAAGTCGGGCATGGGGCGATGCGTCAGTGCATCAGGGAGACCTATGGGCCGTTTCTGTTAGCCTCTGTAAACTGGTACAATATACCTACTGTCTTCGCCAGGCCACTGTAATGAGGCACCAGCATCCCGGGCTCTCTCCTGACCCTCTGTAATTTGAGGCTGGGAGCTCGGTGTTGCTCTGGCCTTTGGGGCATTCTGACCTCGGCCCCCTGCTTTGTGGGGTCTGCCTGGCCAGAAGCAGTGTCATCCCCTGCCGGGCCATCACCTTCAGGTTATGGGGGCAATGGGGAGGGTGTGAATAGGCAGGGGCCTACATGGGGGAGGCTGAAAGAAGAGGTGATTTATGGCTATTATGAACTCTCACAACAGTCTGAGGTGGGATGGCAGGGGGTAAGAGAACCGCCTCCCATGAGGCCAGGTGATGTCACCTCAGCCCAAGTGTCTTTTAGGCCCTGTTGCTGGGTGCAGGGCTTAAATGACTGGATATGACATTAAGAGTATTCCTGAATCGCTACACAAAACGTGTGCCTAGAAAAGTACACATAACACTGAGTGGGAACGTGTCTGCTGAAAACTAGCATTTCCAACAATAGTTAAATGAGCACGGCAGTACAGGCAGATGTCAGCCAGACGTAAAGCAAAAGGGAACACGTGGTAAAACCAGATGGGTCCCTGATTATAGGAGTAATTGACTAAAGCAGAATTAAACTATTATATCATGAACTGAGTGTCACCATCAAATCGTGAGCTCCTGTAAAACCAGCTTCGTAAATCTAATTATCAGAGGTTCCTATCAATCAATCAATCAATCAAAGCCTTTAACTAGGCCGGGTCACCCCTCCTGCTCCCGACGCCTTCTTGCTGCCGCTGCTTCCGAGCGACCCAGCCGCCGCTGAGCCGCCCGTCTGTGCCGTTTTCCCGCCGCTGCCTCCCTGCGGCCCCACCCACCATCAGCCCATTGGCCGCCCCGCTCCCGCCACCCAGCTGACCCGCCCTCCCGGCTCCTGATTTAAGGGGACCGCAGTGTGAGTTCAGGAGTGACCACTGTGCCTTTAACTAGGCCGGGTCACCCCTCCTGCTCCCGACGCCTTCCTGCTGCCGCTGCTTCCGAGCGACCCAGCTGCCGCTGAGCCGCCCGTCTGTGCCGTTTTCCCGCCGCTGCCTCCCTGCGGCCCCGTCCACCATCAGCCCATTGGCCGCCCGCTCCCGCCACCCAGCTGACCCGCCCTCCCGGCTCCTGATTTAAGGGGACCGCAGTGCGAGTTCAGGAGTGACCACTGTGCCATTAACGAGGCCGGGTCACCCCTCCTGCTCCCGACGCCTTCCTGCTGCTGCTGCTTCTTAGAGACCCAGCCGCCACTGAGCCGCCCGTCTGTGCCGTTTTCCCGCCGTTTCCTCCCTGTGGCCCCGCCCACCATCAGCCCATTGGCCGCCCCGCTCCCGCCACCCAGCTGACCCGCCCTCCCGGCTCCTGATTTATGACGCCCCCAGAGCGACCGCGCAGCAGACGCGCGCAGCGGGAGCACCGATTGAGCGCCAAAGGTGCGCCAAAGGTAAGCCCGTCTGCGCCCGTCCGCGCCTGGACCGCGCCTAGTGCCAGGACCCCTGGCCCCCGAAGACACTAGCCCACCCGCCGGACCTACGACGCCACCGAACTCAACGCACTCAACGCCGGCTGAACCCCGGGTTGCTACCGCGCCACACCAAGACGCACTCACGGACCCTTCTGCTGCCACTCCTGCAAGTTCACCTGCATCCGGACCTGCACTACTCCAGCACCGACCAAGACCAAGACGAGCAACAGTAGCAACCACCTGAAGTGCATCCTGCTCAACACCCGCTCCGTCCACAGACACGCCGTCGAGCTCTGGAACCTGCTCGATACCACAGCCCCAGACGTCGCCTTCCTCACGGAAACCTGGATGAACGCCTCCTCAGCGCCCGACATCGCCATCGCCATCCCAGACGGCTACAAGATCATCCGGAGGGACCGCGTCAACCAGACAGGAGGAGGCATCGCCATCATCCACAGGAACACCATCCGCATCACGACCAAGTCCGACGACACCCTCGCACCCGCCGAGCACCTGCACTTCCTGATCCACATCAACCCCAAGACCACCCTCAGAGGCACCCTCATCTACAGACCCCCGGGACCACGCACACAATTCAGCGAAGACATCGCCGACTTCATCAGCCCGCACGCCCTCCCCTCCGCTGACTACATCCTCCTCGGGGACCTCAACTTCCACCTGGAGAACAACATCGACCGCAACACCACCACCCTGCTGGACAACCTCTCTAACCTCGGACTCAAGCAACTGGTGACCACCCCCACCCACTACGCCGGACACACACTCGACCCCATCTTCTCATCCAGCAAAGACATCGCCTTCAGCCACGCCACCGGACTCCACTGGATGGACCACAGCTGCGTCCACTTCAGCTTCAGAAGGAACACGATCCACCACCACCAGCAACAGGTTGCACGCAGAAACTGGAACAAGATCACAGCCGACCAGCTCGCAACTTCCCTGAGCAAGAACCCACCCACCAGCGCAACGAACCCCAGCCAGGCGGCCACCAACCTCACGAAGTGGATCAGCGATTGTGCAGACAACCTCGCCCTCCTGAGGACCCCGCCTAGCAGACCCGGCAGCAAGAAAGCCCCATGGTTCACCAACGAACTCAAATGCTCCAAGAAGAACTGCCGAGCCCTCGATAGAACCTGGCGCAGAGACCCAACACCAGACAACATGACTGCCCTCAAGCTCGCCACCCGAAAACACCACCAACTGATCCACGCCAGCAAGAAAACTGCATTCAAGGAACGACTGGACAACAACGCACACAACAGCAAGGAACTCTTCAACCTCGTTAAAGAGCTCTCCAACCCCAACGCCGGAAACAACGACATCACCCCTTCACAAGACCTCTGCAACTCGCTCGCCTCCTACTTCCACAACAAGATCGCGGACATACACAACAGCTTCAGCACTCAACCGACGCACGCCATGACCGAACCACCGCCCCCCACCACCACCCTCCGCGCCTGGACCCCTATCAGCACCGAAGACACTGTCCGCACGATGAACTCCATCCACTCCGGATCTCCGACAGACCCCTGCCCTCACCACGTCTTCAACAAGGCCGACGCTGTCATCGCACCCCTTCTGCGGGACATCCTCAACACCTCCTTTGACACCGCTACCTTCCCGGAGAGCTGGAAGCACGCAGAACTCAGCGCTCTACTTAAGAAGCCATCAGCCAACCTCAAGAACTACCGCCCCATCTCGCTGCTTCCGTTTTCGGCAAAAGTCATCGAGAAGACCGTCAACAAGCAGCTGGCCGCCTTCCTCGAGACGAACGGTTCCCTCGACCTCTCGCAGTCTGGCTTCCGGGCCAACCACAGCACCGAGACCGCCCTGATCGCAGCCACCGATGACATCCGAGCCCTGCTCGACAACGGAGAAACAGCGGCCCTCATCCTCCTAGACCTCTCTGCGGCCTTCGACACTGTCTGCCACCGCACCCTAGTGCAGCGTCTCAGGAACATCGGAATCCAGGAGAAGGCACTGGAGTGGATCATCTCCTTCCTCGCCGGAAGGACACAGAGAGTCCGCCTCCCCCGTTCAGATCGGAGGCCACCGAAGTCATCTGCGGCGTTCCTCAAGGCTCCTCGCTCAGCCCAACACTCTTCAACGTCTACATGAGCCCCCCATCGCACGCCAGCACAACCTCAACATCATCTCCTATGCCGACGACACCCAGCTGATCCTCTCCCTCACCAACGACCCCGCCACCGCCAGAGCCAACCTGCACGAAGGGATGACAGACGTAGCCAAGTGGATGATGAACAGCCGCCTGAAACTGAACTCGGACAAGACGGAAGTCCTCATCCTGGGATCCTCACCCTCCGCTTGGGACGACTCCTGGTGGCCCCCGCCCTGGGCAGCGCACCCAAACCAACAGACCAAGCACGCAACCTGGGCTTCATCCTGAACTCCTCCCTCTCCATGACCAGACAAGTCAACGCCGTCTCCTCGTCGTGCTTCAACATCCTGCGCATGCTACGTAAGATCTTCCGATGGATCCCCACCGAGACCAGGAAGACGGTCACCCAGGCCCTCGTCACCAGCCGCCTGGACTACGGCAACTCCTTCTACGCCGGAACCACCGCCAAACTCCAGAAGAGACTCCAGCGGATCCAGAACGCCTCAGCACGACTCATCCTGGACATCCCCCGTCGCAACAACATCTCCGAACACCTGAGAGACCTGCACTGGCTCCCGGTCAACAAGAGAATCACCTTCCGGCTCCTCACCCACGCACACAAAGCCCTACACAACCAAGGCCCAGGATACCTCAACAGCCGCCTCAACTTCTACGCTCCCAAACGCCAGCTTCGATCGACCAACCACGCCCTCGCTGCCGTCCCCCACATCCGAAGAGCCACCACAGGGGGAAGGTCCTTCTCCTACCTGGCCGCCAAGACTTGGAACTCCCTTCCGACCCACCTCCGCCTGACCCAGGACCACCTCGCCTTCAGGAAGCAGCTCAAGACCTGGCTGTTCGAGCAGTAGCGGACCCCCTCCCCCAGCGCCTTGAGACCCTCCGGGTGAGTAGTGCGCTATATAAATGCTTTGATTGATTGATTGATTGATTTGAGATTAACACTATTAATGAGTTTTGGTACATTTTCAAGCCAGAGCCACAAATGAAACTTAAAAAAAATCTCTATTAACTAGAAATAACCAGACAGATTCTACAAAGGCTGGACAATAATAATTAAAGAGAACTCTTTATATTAAAAAAAAAGTCCATAATCCTTTTTAACATATTTTTTCAGCTTTTCTTTTTTTAGTTTTACTATCAGTCACAGAGAATTAAGGCAGCTTTAGAACACATTTTAAAGTGCTTTCACCGTACATTGACTACTTAAAGTACATACCTGTCAGATGAAAAAATACCAGCTTTGGGTGATTATCTTCCATTTGATACTGTGCAGGTGGCAACAGGGTCGGCTCTAGGCTCATGGTGGCCCTGTGCAGGGAGCGTGGGTGGAGGCCCCGGAAGAGGGGGTCCGGCCGGGGTGGAGCTCAGGAAGGTGTTTTAATAATACGTCCAGAAAAGTCATTAGATGACCAGTACCAGCGGCTGCTCCTACCCTTCCGAATTCGTCTCAGAACGATACAATTTAGGAGGAGGAGCTCATTGTGACACACAACGTTGTGAGGGACTGGGCGCACAGACAGCTGCAGTGCCAGGGCCATGACAGGGGCACCGGACCCCCACAACCCCCCACAGAGAAATAATCGGTGGCTCTTTGCCCGGAAACAGTAATATCGATACCATATCGAATATGGTGTTTTACGCTTGGCGGATGGCCACGTCCGTTGCAGACAGTGCAGGTCAGTAACTTTTGTTGCTGTGCTGCATTGCGATAAAGAAAATCTGCCCCTTGGTGTGCATGCCTGGCATGCCCAATCTAGCCTTAACCCTAGCACTTTCGGGCAGTTGGTGGCAATTAAATTTAAAAAATACTCAATGGGATTTCCTTATTTCCTTACTTCACTTATACCTTCACACTCTCTCTTAACCTGACTCTAGTTCTACTTCTCCATGTACCTTTAACCTCCCTCTCTATGTATCTCACACGTGTGTCTACCTGACCTCTCAATATCTCGACTTCATCTTTCTCTACCCTTTTAGTCTAGAAATGTAAGACGACATTTACTATGGTCCACTGTCTATACCTCGATATTCGCTCTTCTACACAGGAATGCAGATGATTACAACAAAGCACCATGTGTAGGGAAGCAGAAACAGCAACAACTCAGGGCAATTGCAGAATGTACCTGACATTAATAGTGATGATGACCCACATAAGGTATTTACACAACAACCAAAGAAAAACATGGAACCTAGCAGTAAACACTAAATGGACAGGATTGGCCATCATCCAGTGCAACAACAGGCAAACGGGCTATTAAAATGGAAACTCTTCCTCATCGCCCCCTCCAACAGTCCACAAAATTATAATAACAATAGGTCTAGCCTTATCCCATGCATGCATGAACATGAGAATGAAAGCCAGCACCCTAAGTCACGTGAAACAACTGGTTTGAAAATAAAGTGAAGCCTCAAATATTTATTGTAAATTAGAACACCAGCTATGTGATAGCACATATTTTAAATGCTCACACAATTTCCTTACTAGTTGTTGAAAATATTTAAAAAACACAGATACAAAATGGATTCCAATGTTATAGAAAAAATATAGGCATCTTAAGTACTGAAAAGTCACAAATGTACGAATACCCCACCAGCCCTATGCACAGTGGCACGGCACAGCATGCGTCGCGCTAAGTGGAAGGCATCCTTTCACCTGAGTATGACTAGGGAGCCCAGGTTATATCTTTCCAACACAGCCACAAGCTCCCAGAGGAAGAAGCGAATCTGGTGGCAGTGCCATGCGGTCTGCTGCAGACATGTGGCATAATCAACTCCTTGGACCCTTAATTACCTCTCTAATTTTAGATAATGTTAACATGAGGTTGTACCGCCGGTGTCGTGATGCCTTAAGCGTATGTATCTCCTCCTTTTTGCGCCGCCGCCGGAATAAGGACAGTACTACTACTCCCACCCAGGGTCACTCAGTGATACAGAATACAACCCCCTGCTACATACAGCGCTTAGAACAGGCGGAAATGTAAACCTTGGAGGGGGGAGGGGGCAAGAGCGGGAGGGCATCAGAAGGGGCTCAAAATGTGCTTTTGTCAGGGCCCCTATCTGAGCAAAAACCCACCGTGGTTGCAGTTAGAACAATTTAAACAAGCATTTGCAATGCAATATTCTCGCCTTTGGGACCTTATATGTGATTTACCTATGTAGAACTGGGTGCTGAAATATCTACTGCTCTTTAACATGGAGGGAAAGTAAGCACCAAACTACGTGAAAAATGCCTGGTATGGGATTACATGGAGAGAAATATTGCCTTTCAGTTGTAAATGGTATAGTCCCAATCTCTGTTTTTAATATAAAATCCGGGTCTTCGGTGGTCATATCACTGTACAAGATTTGAAAAAAATATTACTGTATATGGGTGCTCGTGGAATACAATTTCTATGGCCTGGAATCTAGAGAATGCTAAAGTGCACAGAACACTGCAGGGAAAAGGGCAGGCCTCAGAGGTGAGAGGAAAACTAATTATGCTTAAGGTTTCTACAAGGCGGACAGAACCCCTACAAAATAACAGAGAGAGACGCCTCACCCAACTCTCAAAAAGTTGGAAAAAACGGGATTTTTACATTGGATTTTTTCCTTTGTTTTGGATGTGTTCATATTTTCAATCTTACTTAGTTTTAACATAAAATGTTATCACGGTCATCAGGGTAGCCCGGCTCCGCGATAGCTACGCATGGTGGAGTCCTGTGTGGTAATAGTGTTGGGAGAGCAGAAATAACCCCTGGCTGGACGGGTGATTGCGAACAGAGATTTTGAACCTGAAGGGTCTCTTGCAGCCCCCTATACTACCCTGCGTTACTGCACAAAAGGACAATAAAGGCAAGGCTTTAACCTGCTTCAACAAACGCCATTAAGGCTGCGTAGCCTGGACATCTGTGACCGGGTCTGGGTGCAAATTCCCACTAGGGGTCATTCCGGAGTGAAGGCGCTTAGTTTGTTTCTGCACTCAGCGTCCGACCTCGCGCTGCGGGCCTCAGCTCGGCCACTGCTGACAAAGCCAAGAAGATGTGAAACCCACCCACACCTTCCAGGTCAGGGTAGCCCGGCTCCGCGGTAGTTACGCATGGTGGAGTCCTGTGTGGTAATAGTGTTGGGGCAGCAGAAATAACCCCTGGACGGGTGATTGTGAACAGAGATTCTGAAGGGTCTCTTGCAGCCCCCTAATTATACTACCCTGCATTACTGCACAAGTTATGAAAGGACAATAAAGGCATCCGACCTCGCGCTGCAGGCCTCAGCTCGGCCGCTGCTGACAAAGCCAAGATGTGAAACCCACCCACACCTTCATTCACGGCGTTGACGCAGCAGTCAGTCAGAGTCAGTGACACTGCTGCAGAATCAGAATCGACTACATTCAGATCTGCCCCCCATGCGCCAGGTGCGTTATACTATTACTTCACTTAGTTTACTTTATTCTGAGCTCAGCTTTAGGACCACCACCAGTGGCACCACCACACCACAGAAATGGCTGCACTGCAGAGACTAGAGAGAGAGACTCACATACGCCAAGGCACCACAACGCACGGGAAGCACTAGGTTAGGTTGAGTCTGTGCACTCTGCGCGCTGCCGCGCAGATCCCTATATCCTTGGCTTCCGGCGTGTCTGTGCATGATTGAAACACTCTGGAGCCCCTGCTGCCCAATCAGGAACGGGGAACAGAGGTCGGTGCGGGGCCACTGCCAGAGGCCAGCAGGGAAGTGAAAGGGTGGAGGAGGGGAGGAGGAGGGGAGGGGGGGGATGACTCAGGCTTTGGTTGGAAGTTACTGGAAGTTAGTAAAAAGCCGGGGTCGGAGGCCGCCAAATCCTGCCAGGGGCCACCAGTGCCACGAATATTGTATGATTGGTATCCGATGGATCCGATCCTCGTCGTCGTGGCGGCCCCTGGAGTTTGGCGGCCCTGTGCAGGTGCACACTTTGCACATGCCTAAGGCCGGCCCAGGTGGCAACCCTAGCCAGATCAAGTGTTGTGGCCGTAGGCTATTTTATTTCTCCTCGCCTGCATGCAGTGCTTCTAGTTATGCCAATGTCATGGGCTCTACAAGCTTTTGAAATATTTATTTTACCAAACATTTCTCAAACAAATTAGTCTAATGAGATTAACGTGAAGGTGATCCATGAGAGGGACGATCTGGGAAAGTGGGCCACTTTTTTGGGCAGTGCCCGGGCCAAATTGTGATCCCAATCCGACCCTGTTTAGTGAGGAGACCCCCTGCTTGCCCCCACTGTGACCAATACAATGGTCACAGTAGGATGCCTTTTAGGCACCACCCTTGACCTCATCTGCCCTTTATTTTCGGGTTCACACAGACTGACGACGCCACAAAGAAAGGAAAATCACTCCAGTGTAGAATTCCTGGCCAACTATGCCCAAACCGTGGCGCTTTTTAAAAAAGCATTTACAATGCAATAGGTTCTGCATTTTCAAAACTTTGACCTATTGATATTGTAAATGACAATACCTTTTATTATTGCAGGTTTTTTAAACATAAATAAAAGGCACTGTCATTTACAATGCCAATAGCTCAAAATCTCGCAAATGCGAGACATATTGCTTTGCAAATGCTTGTTGTAGGTGGTCTTGGTGCAGAATAGAAATGAAGTGCAGGAAGGTGACCCTTCCTGCACAAAAACAATCCTGCATGCAACAGGGTGCCTGCATTGGCGCTAGGCTGAATGAAACGGCGCCGGCACAGGGGGAAAAGACAGAAATGGACCGTATTGGATAAATATGGTGCATTCCTACCCTTTCCCTGTGACACAGTGCAGCATTGCAAAATACTTGCTGCGCTGCCGTGTGCTACCATTCCCGTATATATATATACATCTAAGTTTGCAAACGTCACAATCTCTCTGCTTCATGCACAAGTACAAGCACTTTTAACATGTGCTGCCTGCTTTGGGGCCACTGCAATTATGCAGCAATGGAGGACAAAATGATGTTGCAGTGTTGGCTAAATTATGCAGCAAAGAAAGGCTGCAGCGTAATGTGAGGTACATTTTCAGATACTTTATTGTTTTGACTTTTTTACACATCCTACAGTCTTTGCAAAGCTTTTGCCTCAATAATACTAGCTTAACATACAAGTGCAGCAGTGAGAATGGTGACCAGTCAACCTTTGTAAAGGGCTTTCTACTTCACAGCAACACAAGTCACGTGTTTTGATCCATTTGAACTACAATCAATTGTTTAGATACAACTATCGGATTATGCAGTCGATGATGTATTATGTGCAAAATATGGCAGATCTATAATTATGTGGAAAACATTTGCAAACTAGGATATTTTGCCATTCATGTTTGACCGTCCTCATGCAGTCTCTGTTGGGTGGTATTTCTAGACACCTACAGTGCTTTTGGAGAGACAAAGGATGAAGGTGTCTAATAGTGATTGCAAGGGGAGAAAAAAACTGATTGAGATAATCCGAGGACCACAACCTATTTCTGCCTCTACCACTGTTTGAGTCTCTTAGGCCCACAAGCATCAAGCATTTTTGGAGTCGCAAACGGTGCGATTCCTTAAAATCGGCCGTTTGCGATTCCAAAACTGCTTTTTTGGATGCATCAAGCAATTTTAGAAATCGCAACATTTTTGCGATTTCTAAAATTGCGATTGCTTTTAAGAAATCGCAAATTTGCGATTTCTTAAAAGCAATGCATGATTACTTTTTAAATTGCGAATTCGCAATTAGAGGGATAAATTTACCGAGTAGTTGAACCACTCGGTAAATTTGCAAAAAGTGTAAATAACGCAGAAAATGCATTTTTAAAACATTCATGTTACGGACACACATGTCCTTAGGACATGTGTGTGTGCAACATGATGCGAAAAATACATTTCAGGGGTGCATGGGGGGGTCATTTAGACCCCCCTCTCCACCCTTGAAATGGATTGATGAATTGCGATTTCAAATTGCGAATTCGCAATTCCCATTCATTCCTATGGGCATTTTGGCCCATAGGAATGAATGGAAATTGCGAATTCGCAATGTGAAAATCGCATTTTTTATGCGATTCGGTAAAAATAGCGATTTTTACCGAATTGCATAAAAAAGGAAAAAATAATCATACATAGGCTTTTGCGATTTCTAAATTGCGAATCGCTATTTTTCGCAATTTAGAAATCGCAAAAGCCGATATTGATGCATGTGGGCCATAATTTCAGAATTGATGCATTTGCAGTTCTCATTGCTAACTAACTTGAGTAGTAATTACACAAACTACTAATATAATAATTGTATCTCATTCCTCTGATAATGCTAAAAGCATCTGCAAAACCAAACGGTCTGGGTTGTTTTAGGTGTATATATTCATTTATGATTGCTATTTCTATATACAATAACAGGAAACCAGAAGGCATCTAATGCTGGCTTCATTACATGTTGCGTGAAGCACATAAAAAACGTAGGACTACAATTTTGCATTGACCGAGGGGCACAGAATAATGTACTCAACAGTACTCCCCAACATGTGGGGCCTCCTGTCATAGAATTTAAACCTACATTTTATATTCAGAAATGGTTAGGAACGGGGAGGAGAAGTGCGGATGAAAGAACCCGCATGGCTCGGAGACAAATGGTGCCTGGTTCCTTTTGTAAGCGTATTTGGGACATTCTGTGATTGAAAACGTATCCCACATTGTAAATGTATTTTAATGTCATTAACTAATATATTAAACCTCAAATAAACGTGTATCCATTGGTTGTATAAAGTAACGTTATAAGCTGTAACTGGTCAGTGAATTGCCAAACATACTAAAAATTGGTATGTTTTGCTCTTTTTAGCCTCACCTCTGACTCACCCCACTGACCCAATCCTCTGGTTATTCCAGCCTCCTAATGCTCCACCCACAGTTCCCCTACTTTTTTCCCCCACTTCGACCTCTGGATTACACTGTGTAGTGTTGCTACAGGGCAGATGGATCGCTTTCCTCTCACAGTGAGGGTGTACTGCATGCATCACATGGTGTAGTGTTGCTGCAGGGCAAATGGTTCGCTTTATTCTCACAGTGAGGGTGTAATGCGTGCATTGTATGGTGTACAGCGGCTGCAGGGCAGATGTAGTATTTTGTTCTCACAGTGAAGACGTAATGCGTGCTTTACATGGTGTCGTGGCAGCTCCTAGTGTGACAAGGGGCCCCCTCCTCGGGGTCCTTTTACTCATGTTCTAGGGCTACACTCTTTCCTGATACACACCCCTTTCTTGTTGAGGGTACCCATGCCTCTCGTGCGGGAATGGCTGGATGTAAGGGTGTGGGTTTATTGTTGTAGTTCACTGGGCCTGGGGTTGCACGACAATGCACCTGTGCGGTTTTTCAATGCTTTCTAATCTCACCCTACATATGGGCACCATATTTCATCCGAAGAAAGCACGCGCATCCTACTGCCTTCAGGGAATGGGCCCTGAGAGCACCCGTGCTCTTCGTGGGACTGCTGACGTCATGCTGTTCCCTCAGTTACTTTGGCTGCGCGGCTCTGACGTCACTTACTTGCAAAGCAAAGACCGCGCTTTGCCCTGCCCCGCCTGCTGACGCGCGCACTACCCCAAATGTTTGCCTTCTTCGCCTGACTGCTGCTTTATACAGAGATCTCAAAACCACAGCGACCCCCAAACAAAGTGCTCTTCACGTGCATCCGGGGAAGGACTGGGAGCCTGGACTGGGGTCCGGGAGACTGACGCATCCACGCCCGGAATCTGCAATGGGTAATGCAGCCTTTCATCCTCCCGAGTTACACAAACAGACAGCAGTCGCTGTGATCTTGGGCACATACACGGAACAGCGGCTCATCTGGGACCCCGTTTCTTATAGGCAAAGACCATATTCAGTGCATAATCTTAATGTAATAATGAACATTACAACCGTTTAGCTTCGGGAGTGGTTTTAATGCACAAAGAACACATGAACCAACGCCAAGTGCAAGCATTGCTCATAGTTAATGTACAGAATGAACATTCCAACCATCCTCTAGTGGAATGTGTTCATCTGTCCGATGGGACATCTGGACCACCTGTGTGCCTGGGTCCTGCAGGTGTCCCTGTCATCTTTGTCCTGATGAGAAGTGCCTTGGATACTCCGTTCCTTTCCGTGACTGTCGATGCCAGTCTGGCTGCAGATCCAAAGTACATCACCTTCCTGGGGTAAGTGCACTCCCCTTAGTTTCCAAAATATTTACTTTTGGTGTTTGGTGTAGGGACAGCATGGCGCCTTCTGCCCACTTTAGAGCATTCGAGACCGCGAGCGCGCGCCAGACGAGAACAAGGGGTAACTATGAGACTTCTTCATAATCTGTATGTAGAGCCTAATACCCTATTACCAGCTTTTGTTCAACAACTTGCACCACTGGCTGCATCGTAAATGTCGGGTCTTTCAGAAGGAGAGTAATAGGTAATAGGTCCTTCAGCCTGCTGCTATTTTGTTTAAGACAACAGCTCAAAGCATGCTGGGACTTTTCCCGTTTATTTTCAAAGTTTGAGTCTACAGGTCTCGGCATGTGTAATGCTGTTACCTAAAAAACACCTGGGGCCTCATTTATGAGGCCCCTTGCGCCATCGGAACTTCACTTTTCATGAAGTTCCGTGACGCAGAAGCCAGCGTGGTATTTATCAGGCAGCAGTACGCCAGTTTTTGTGGCGTACTGCTGCCTGATAAATATCAGTCCCTTTAACGCAGTGCACTGCGTTAAAGGGGCGTGCAATGGGTGTTGCTGGGGGCGTTCCCAGCAACATCCATGGCCTTTTGACACTGCCCCAGATTTACGAGAAATCGTAACTCTGAAGCAGTGCCAAAAGCGTACGCCTCCCCAGGGGAGGCGTAAGGGAGGCGCAACAGGGAGAAATGCCTTTATTTCTCCTCGTATTTCCTTTTTCTATGTGTGCTGCATTCTACAGCACACATAGAAAGAGGAAAAGCCTCTTGTGATTATTTTTGTACAGAAAGGTTTCCCTTCCTGTACAAAAATAATCTTCCCCGCAACGCAGGCACCATTGTGCAAGGCTGCCTGCGCTGGCGCAGGCAGCCCATTGTGCGCCGGCGGAGGGGAAAAGGACAGGAATGCGCCGTATCTTATAGATACGGCGCATTTCTGCCCTTTTCTTTTGCCGTAGGGAAGCGCAGCAGGAAGGCCTGCTGCGCTTCCCTACGGCAAAAAGTCATAAATGAGGCCCTAGGTTGTTTAAAAGTACCTTCAGGGCTCAAGATAATCCACCAAATATTTCGAAATGTATTGGAGAAGTTGTGGAAATGTCAGATATCTGCTGCAAAAAAAATTAAGTGATCGTGGAAAACCGAATAAATCGATTAAATCGGAGGACATTAAAGCAAGAAAATATATCACTGTTCAAAAAATAAAGAAAACAAATAACCAACGTTCATCAAACGATGCCCACTGTATTTATTTTCAGCATTCCTGAAATCTCGCTAATTGAAAACTATAATATATCTCTTTCTAACCTCCCACCTAGCTCATCTCTCTGCTTCCTGAGGTCCCAGGTTCAGTTCCCCTGCCATAAATCTTTCTTCATGCTTCTGTGCTATGATGCCATTCTTTTCCCCTAGACGCTTGCATAACTCCCAGCTGAGTGCCATCACAGGATAGTTCTGACTTTTTATGCGACAGCACATTGTATTCTGGAACTTGTAGTCTGTAGTTGTAGAATATCAAATCGCCGATTGCAAATTGACTAAGAAGCCACAGTATTGTCAAAAGCTGTCACACATGCCGTGGGGCCTCTTGACACCTGGGCACTGAAATCCACTGTGCCTGGTTGTGCCCTGGGAACGAAGCTGCACCCGGTGACTTGGGCTGGCGGGCTTCCCTGAAAAGACTCAGACTGGACTTCTGAGATAAGTAGGCCACTTGGGTGGCAGTAGATAAAATGACGAACTAAAGCCCTCAATATCAATGGTCTTTTTATTCTCATGGGGCCAGTAACTGGAATCACTGGGGCCAGTGATGTGAGTTATTATTAGCCCATTAGAATTATGAGATCTGCCGATCTGGTGTCTTCCAGCTGGAAATGCAGGATTTTGACTGTGAAACTCTCAAACTGCAGATTCCAATATATGTAAAGTGAGCATTGGGTCCGCCCCTTCCCGCTATTGGCTGATTCTGATCAGCATCTATAATCCAGTTTGGAAAGACACATTGACAATCACATCACGGCTTAGCCCAATGAGTATTGCTGTCTCACCTCATATATCCTGCCTTTAAGGAGTGCTCCCAGAGCAATGCATGGTTTTCAGTACACAAGTGGGACTATATGGTAATGCAGACACCGCATTGGAAAGGAGGATTCCGCCAAAATACACTACATAACAGGACTGTACTTTTAAATATGCACAGAGAGTCAGCATTGAACAAGCATAGCTAAAGCCAACACGTCTTGCTTCATTCTGCAACAAAGGCATTCACATTTGTTCTTGGCCATGTTTTACACAGAGCTAGTCAGTTTGCCAGTGCTTGTTGATGCTTCAGCACACATGCTGCTTGCCTGGAAATCCAGGCGGGGTTAATAAAAAAGAAACGCGTTGAACGTCATAACACAATTGCAATAAATCAGAAACGCGTGGACGAGTTCCAGTTTGTGAAAAATCTGTAAGTAATTTCCGAAATATGAAAAGTGTCTGGGAAATGAAGGGATTGTTTTCCACAGAAAAGTGCGCTCTTCATATGTAGACATCTCTTGTCACTCCTGGCATGCTCTTCTTGACAGGTATGCCACTGGGGTGAACACTGTGGAGAACTTCAGCATTCCTTCCTCCGGCTATGTCACTTAACTGCTAGAGAGTATTATTCTGAAGCTGGGCAAATCACTTAATCTCCCCCAGGCTAAAAAAAGAATTTAAAAAAGAATGTGTCAGTCTGTAAGGCAACCAGTGCTCATGTAAAAAAGCTCTGACATTGTCGTGTTCGCGTTATATAAAACTGCAAAAAACAAGTATTTCAAACCAGTTCATGGATGCTCCTGGAAATTCCACGAGGAACCTGTAAATGAATACACAGGGATTTAAGCCTGTCGCCTCCCATGTAGACCAGGGGAAGCAGCGAGAAAGGCAAATGTGAACAAGCGCGGCCACGCTAATTAGAAACAGATTGCCCCTGTGCGCCGTTGCTCGCTCCCGCAAGGTGGATGTCAGCACAAGCATGAATGCTTGAAAAGAGCTGGCCGATTTCTAAAGGTCACTCCTAGAGCAGCGCTGCACGCTGTCTAGGCTCGACCTAAAAAGGAGATTATCACGCTCAACCCCTCTTCCAGTTTCTTGATAGGACTGGAAGCACAAACCTATCAAGGAGAGGATGTGTACTAACGGCTAGAGGGGTCGACCGCGAAGATGGAGAACATTGGTTCGAGCCTCAGCAAGGACGCTCAACATCCTGTGACTCTTGGCAAATCATTTACTCTACCCGTGCCTAGCAGAACTTTGGACAGAACTTGGGATCCTATCCCTGCTGCTTTGTATGGCTCCTCACTGGAACTGATGCCCGGATGATCTACCTGACATCTCCATTTTAGCAAAGATACTGTGCTGCCTAAGTCAAGTGCAGTATGCTTGCTAAATAAAATTGACTGCTTACAGTGCCTTTAAAAGCATAGTCAAAAAGTAGCAATAATGGCATCCTACTAACAAAAAAACAGAGTTCAGCAATCTCACTCACGGGACCTTAATATTACCTTCCTACTCCATAGCAACTGCACAGTCCTACATGACAAGCAGAGTCAAGTATATGAGATTGAGATTTCTTCTGGTCCCACTGGCATCACTGAAGTATGGCCACACCATGGTAACGACCCTGAAATGCAAACGCTGCAGAAGCCGTGAACATCAAAATGAGTCAGAGTACATTAATTCTATGTCCCTATTTGCTTAACTGCATAGACAATTCTTACTCCCTTCTTTTCTTAGACTTTGTGTTTGAACATTTAAATCTGCTCTCTCGGGGTGTATAAAAGGCACAGACTGCCAACTTATTTGTAGGCTAATCAAATATTTTGATTTGATAGTCGGAAAGCTGGATAAAAGCTAAAAATCGTTTGAGAGACATTATTTGTGGGTGGTTAAGGCTGGAAATCTTAGTTAATGAGCCAGTTAACAAATGCACCTGCTCTTATGCCCAGATTTTCTGGAATGTTATCATTATGTTTCTTTTCTAATTTATTGTGATAAGTGATTACAGGAGTCTAAGTATTTGGCTATTAGGACCTAAGGCGCAGTGTTTTTTTCTAATACGTACACATTTATGTATGTTTTAAGTAAAATTAATAAGAACGTTTTTATGGTTATCTTAATAATTAATTAATGCATGTGTTATGTTCCAATATGTAAGTACATTATTATGCTGCTCCTGATTAGCAGAATTAAAGGATCAGCACTTTTATGGTCCATTTGCTCTAGTGTTTATGCCATCCGAGGAATCTACTTCTGTTGCATGATGATGTCTTGCTCACATTGATTTAGCTTCAGAATCAAGCTATTAAGATTGCTTAAACTTTGTAGTAATTTTAATTAATCAAACAAATAAAGTATTACTTTAAAACAAATGGATTGTGCCTGTGTGAGGGTATCGTTGCTGAATTACGCCACTCACATACCCATTCCAGACATCCACCCACAGAGTGTGGGCTGAAGGAGCCTGGAGAGGCCAAAGGAGCTAACCTGCACACAGGCAGTGTTCAGGAAAACAGAAAAGTTGCATTTTCATGAACACTGTTAGATTAAATATTGAGCTGTGTGAGGGGAGGCAAGGCGCAGAATGTGGTGGCTCACTGGTAACAGGGCTGTTCCCTGCAGCCCCTGTTGAGAAGCCCCCAATGATAGTCTCCGGAGTGGCATCCTACTCACTATCACTGCTGGTCTCCTCCTCGGCCCACGTTGTTACTGCCGTTGAAGCCACTGGCTGCCTGCATCCTTGTTTGGACTATATGATACCATGGGCACCAAAGGATTGAGTAGCTGTCGAGCTCCATCTTCAATCTGTGCCCCAGAGGAATCCCACCCGAGCAGTGGGGACAACCTTGTTTCCCTCTAGACCCAAACAGAGAGCCCCTAGCCCATCAAACATTCTGTGGCGCCCAACTTGCAGCAATTAGTAGGTCCTGTGGCTGACCTTGGTGGCCCGCTGGATCCTTAGTGTTCTGCCCCCTCACCGCTTTCCCCTTGATGCCAAGCAACTGATCATTTTACATTAAAGCGGCTCTGGATGGATTTGGGGTGCACTGCATGACTTGTACAACTCCACTTGGAATTGTCGCCCTCCAGGCATTGCATTTCACACAAGTGACTTATCCTTACTGAGCGGCGCAATAGGGTGCTGTTCATCAATCAGCCACATCTTGTATTGCCACGCTGGGTGACCGAGCTTCTCACTTCCTTGCATCCCACCTCCCGCCTTGGCAATGCCCTCTGGTAAATTCTCCAGCAATCTTCTCACCAGCTACTTGTTAGAACTGGCAATTCTTGGCATGACTAACCCTGACTTTTAGCCTCAACCTTCGCTATTTTTGACTGGCTTAGATGCTTTGGACACTTTGCCACTGCTAAACAGTGTCAAAGTGTAAGTGTTCCCAGTATAAATTGCAATGGTAATTGATGGTTCCATGATTGATATGTTTGGCTTAATAGAGTCCCTAGTAAAGTGCACTATGTGTGCCAGGGTTGGTAATACAAATGCTACTAGTGGGCCTGCAGCAATATATGTGCCACCCACACGAGTAGCCTTAAAAAGGGAACTCAGGTCTGCCATTGCAAGGCCTGTGCATAGTTTGTTAAACTGCCATGTTCTTCTGTAAAGTGCATTCACTTGCCAGACCTCACCCTTCCCTTTCTATGCAAATCGGACACCCCTATGGTAGGTCTAGGGTATCCCCTGGACAGAGTGCAGTGCATGTGAAAAGTAGGACATGTACTAAGGTGTGTGTCATGTAAATAATCTCCATTTCGTTTTTCATTGTTGACAGGCCATTTTGCCTACAGGACAGAATGGGAAGGCTGGGTAATATGTTTTCCAGCATATCTTCCTAAAAGCTTAAGATGGAAAGGTGAAGTTTAGTAAGCCTGAACTCACAATGTAACAACACATCTTTTTATGTAGGTGGTTTTTGCATTGTGTGCTCAGAAGCCACTCCTTTAGAAGTGGCTGAGTTGTTGTGCTCTGACATTTCTGTGTGTCTCTGCCTGGCTGTGGATTGACTGTCTGGATTTGAAAGTGATAGGATCTGGGGAATGCCTTGAACCAAGGGAGGAGATGAGACGGCAACAGGCTGACCTGCATCTGGAGTGTAGGGGAGGAGAAGCCCCTAGCAGTGATGATGCCTGGGTTGCTGCTATAAAACAATTGTCCCATCTGCTGCCAAGTGATTGAGAATCCAGACCCCCACTAATCAAAGGAAGAAAGGTGTCACTGGCTGGGAGGCACCTAGAACTGGTTTGAACAGGGGGCATTGCCCCCTGAAACACAAAAACTTGAAAGCCATTGAGGGGTATAACTATGAGAGCTGTTGTTCCTGAACTTTGTAGAATGGCTTGATTGAGTGTGAACAAGACTGGAGCTACTTTGTTGTCAAGAGGACCTTTTCTAAGGAAGAAACAACTGAATAGACTGAAGGATAGGACTGACCCTTGCTGAGTGATCTGGGGCTGGCCTGCAGTTTTCTGTTTCAACCAAGGAAAGGCTAAAGGGACTTTGCTGTGTGCTGTGTCCCCCTGCTTGAAGGACTTTGCGGTGTGCTGTGTCCTGAAGTAACTTATCCCCTTGGGCCTGAGGTAAGCTGGCTCCCTGTTCGGAAACACAGGAACACAAAAGTTTCCAGGAGAGTCTCAGCGGCACTGTGTGTGCATGCTTGTTGCCGCCTCAGACCCTCGTAAGAACTGTCCTGTGATCCTAGGCGCATGGAGTCCAACTGAGTCTCATTGATGCTGTGTGTGTGTGCTTTGTGCAGCACATAAAAACATAAAACGTAAAAAAACTTTTAAAACGTGCTAGAACCCCATTTGCTGTATGAAATCTGTCTAGAACTTTTAGTAAAAAGAACTTTTTTTATCTAAATGTCCCTAGGCTTTTTTGGATTCTTTACAGTACAAAGGCGATGACGCATTTGGTGGCTTAAAAAAATATACACAGTGCCACCTTCCTCAGGACACAATTCGATATGGGGTCATTTTACAGTTTGTATCTATACAAGAGAGAAAACAAAAATAAGCTACAACAGAAACTGGGCATCAATCCATACAGTCAAAGACATTTTATCTTATAATCAATGTCCTCAGTCTCCTAGTAATAACATCCAATTTCAAACAGCAATTGGATGAAATAGATGATCAAACAGATAAAAAGAACTGTTTTTTAACTGGGGTTCTAGCACGTTTTTTAATTTTTTTAAATGTTTTTTTATTGTATTATTTGATGTCAAGATTTTTGAGATGTATACATTTGTGAAAAATGCTTTTATATATTGATTGCATACATACTTTCGGGATATTTTCCGAAGTTTTTTAAAAACAGAGAGATAATGTACATTCTGTATCTGCATATTCAGTTAAGTGGTATGAATCAGTTGTATGGTGAGGTTATTAACCCCTTCTGTGCTGATGACGAGCCTAGGCTCGTCATGCAGCACGGTGCTCGTGTGCTGGTGACGAGCCTAGGCTCGTCATGAGCCGTGGAACGCTCACACGCGGGGCTAATTTCCCCGCTGTGCTGAGCGTTCCATTGCGCGGGCGTGGTCATGACGAGACCAGGCTCGTCACCAGCACACGAGCACCGTGCTGCATGACGAGCCTGGGCTCGTCATGAGCACAGCGGCGCCGTGCGCGGCCCCCCTCCCCCCGCGCTGTGGGGAAATTAGCCCCGCAGCGAAGGGGTTAAGGAGCGTATGTAAAGTGACTGAGTGAAAGTGGGTAATGTTTTTTCCAGGGATCTTCTAATTTGCTTAGTTGGCTAAAGAACCCTGTTCCCTGGAACAAGTTGGTTTAACTCTCTCTTGTTTAACTTGTCTCAAGAGACCTACGACAAGAGGAAGGCCAGAAAATGGGCATCACATTTGGACTGTTCAAACCTGCCCACATGTAGATCATGAAGGAGGGCAGTTTTAAGGACTTTTTCAATCATGGAGCACTGTGCTCCTTCCTGGATAGCCTCTCTGAATAAGAGATGGACTTCATGCCTTTGATCTCATCTGCTGAACCTCACCCTCTAGGCAAATCCCCTCCCACCACCATATCTAGTGGTCATTGGAGTTCCGGTGAGGGCCACAACCGTGGCAAGTATCTGGACCCCTGGCCCGATCCCAGGATGGCAAGGACATGGCTCTCAAAGAGGTGGCTGCTCTTACTCAGGACAGGGGCCTTGACAAATCCCGCTCTCTGCGGAAATCCAATAGGCCTGGGGTCTGAGTCACACTCTTTCTTGCCATGTTAGTTTTTATTTTGCCCTGGCCACTGCACGAAGATGCTTCCAGCACCCATGGGATGGACAGCTGAGTATAATACTAGAGTCTGCATGCCTCTCTCCTGCTCTGTACAAACACTGTGTAGTATTATACCTAGTCATGTGCAATTTTATTTTGCATTGCTTTGCCATGCATTGCCATGTTCTGCTATGATATGCGATGCTCTGCCTTGCCAAGTTGCTTCTTGTTTCAAAAACCACTGTTTCACTTGTTGCTGATACTTCACCTCCATTACTCTAATTGTTGACCCCTGGGTCATGGAGCTTATAGAAGAGCATTTTCTTTCTCTTTCTCTATCTGTCCCTCTCCACTGAACATCCGGCATGCCTGGACTTACAGGCTTAAACCCATGGCACATAGTAATCAGGTTCCCCTGAGGCCTTTGCCCTCAATTCCTTGACGTTTTTTCCTCTTTCCTTTTCTCTACCTTTTTCTTGTCTGCCCCTATCATCCAGTCTACATTTCTTTCCCCTTCTTCTTCTTCCTCTAATTTTAGCATTCAGCACTTGCCCTTGCTTCTGGTTACCTGCCGTCTCCCACGCACGATGGGTTCCTCCTTTCCCTTTCCCTTTTTCTTTTTCTCTTTTCTTCCCCATTGTCTCAATTTTATGTTCTTCCTTCCTTTCTCTTCTCTCATCTATTTCTAACCTCACTCTCTTCAGTCCCTTCTCTCTGCCTCCCCACACCCCCAGAAACGTCCCCTTGCCACGATAGCCGACTTTGCTCCACCGCCCTCCTCGCCCCTGCAAGTTGTCTCCTGAAATGTTAATGGCCTGACACATTTTATGAAATGAAGAAGGTGTTGTCTTATCTGCAGTCAAAACTAGTTGATGTGGCCCTCTTCCAGGAAACCAACCTCTCTCATGCAGAGTTCGAAAAGTTGCATCTTGATTGGATGGGGGGGGTAGTCTAAAGCAGTTGCCAGGCGGTGCCGGCATAAGGCCTCCGCAACCTAGGAAGTGCAGCATTGTGACTCTTTTACGCAGATCACTGCCTTTCACTATCCTTAAGACATGGACAGATCCAGATCGCTGCTATGTCTTTGCCAAACTTCAGCTTAGCAGCCGGGCTCTTTGAGTCGGCTCAGTGTATGCGCCTATGGGATCCACACGCCAAATTTTTTCCAACTCAACCGTCTCCTCATGGGAATGGGGGCGTCCTACTATCTCATAGGAGGGTATTGGAACCTGGTGTGGGGCGCGGGGCGCAGTGCCCGACCACACCAGTCTACTGGATGAAATAAGCAGATCGGGCCCTCCTAGGGGATGTTACTTCTGACCCTGACCTGTGGACTCTCACACCCAGAGTACCAGGAGTATACTTTTTTATTGCTGGTGCATGGCACCCAGTCTAACATGGATTACTTCTTGGTGCCAGCCAGTGGTTGCCCTCTCCTGGGACTCCAAGATCATAGAGGGTGTGCTGTGTGACCATTCCCAATCCTGCTCTCCCTGGACCTGGGATTTTCTTCCACTGGCCGAAGCCGAGGCATTTAAACATTGTGTGCTACCATACTCCATAGGGCAAATCTCAGCTCTGATTCCATGTTTCCACTTATCTGGAACACAATAGGGGGGTTTGTCATTTCCCACTGGTTATTATATGCACCCCCTAAAGCAACTATCTGCGTCCAGCTCTGCTTTCACAATTCAATTTATTTATTATGATTTGGAATTCCAAGGAATTCCACATAAAAACAGAATAAAACATCATTTCATACAGATCAAAGTATTTAAAACACGAAAAGTTACAACTACAGTTTTCCTAAATTACACCCAAGATTACATAATCACTTTTCTTTATTAGACCCCACTCTACAGTGGACAACAGAGATCAGTGTCTAAAACACGAAAAGTTACAACTTCAATTTTCATAAATTACATCCACCCAAAGGTAAGTAATCTCTTTTCTTCATTAAGTTCGTCACTACGGTGGACAACAATGTTCTAGTAGAGTACACTTGCGGCCAATAACAATCATTATCAGGTAGGTAAAATTTTTGGCTATCACCCTGGTTTAATAAAATAATCTACGTTTGGGTGGCACATAGTTAAGAAAAAGTAAAATTATCATCCAATATACACATAACAATTTTCGCAAATAGTTAAAAACTTTTTTAGGGAGATGAGCATGAAATAGTAATAGCAGCAAATATTTTTATAAAGTGCTAAATAAAGTGCTAATGCATTAAATATCCTATTCCTGGACATTTTTCCACAAATGACTAACTAGAAGCAATGTATCTAAGGAGATGCGCGTGGTAAATTAGCTATCTTACAGGTATGCTAGTACACAATAAGAGTTGAATATCGATTATCATATTTAGCAACAGATTAAAGTGCTTGAAGTGCATAAAAAAGTGCTAATGCATGGGATCATATCACACAATACTATAAAAACCTACGGGTCACCCTCGCCCATTAATTTTTAATAAACATTCAAAAATTCTTTAAAAAAACGAACATTTTTAAAACAGATCAATTCAGATGGGGGAGCAGAAGAAAGTTGCGGGCCTGTTCTGCTGTTGAGATTTTATACTGTAAAAACCCATGCCTTAAATATTTGCGGCCTATTGAATGGAGTGCTGGGCACACAATCAGAACATGATTAAGGTCTTGTATACCGCCATTGCATAAATCACAGTGTCTTTCATTTTTGGGGATACCCTCCCAGGCACCTGTTACAATCCTCAAAGGCAGCAAGTTCATTCTTAATAATAATATCACTTTGCGAACTCCATGATTCAAGTTCCAAAGAACGTACGGCTGAGGATTTTTAACTGTAGAGCACTCCGCAATACAGTCCAACCTTCCATTCACGCGGCATATTTTCAGATCTCTTTCCCACGAAATCACATATATGGTTCTTTTAATTATATGCTTTAATGCTATTTTATCTAAAACTGCTGCCCCTTCAAAATCTATACCAAAACTGCTTAAAGCCTTTAAATAATTTCGAAAAATTACACTTTTCCACAACATATTAATAAAAATTTCCTTATGCAATGCTAACCTTAATAAATTCTCCTGACCATTTATCAAAGCGGTACCCCACCTTAAACAAGCTGCCATTGTTAAGACATATGTTGAAAGAAGGCCAAATTCGAGCCTAAGAGCCGCGATTGACGCAGCATGACTCAGATTGCATAATTGGCACCAGATTTTTCCTTCCACTTTCTCGAACTTTGCCCATTCACATTCCTTGGATGTACGTTGTTACAACGCATGCTTTTACCACGCATGCCTTTACAACGCAGGTTTTTCAACACAAGTCGTTACAACGACTTGCGTTGGGGGATGCTGGATAGTGAATAGTTTAATTTACTATTTCAACTCCAGTCCCCGTGGATAGTAGGGAAGGTGTTGGATAGTAAGTTCAACTATTACCTATCCTATAGTGCCCCCCAGCGCAAGTCGTTGTAATGAATTGCGTTGAAAAACCTGCGTTGTAAAGGTAATGCGTGGTGAAAGTTGCGTCGTAAAGGATGTTTCCCACATTCATCTATCATTTCACTTGCATAATTCAAGGTCGGGGATCTTTATTTTATATACTGCAATAGTATGCGAAAAATGTCTTTTCCCGCATTGCAAGTGCAAGCGATTAATTGCAGAGGCTTGTGAGATAGCCTTACTTTTGAAGTGGTCCATATGTCTATTAGCAGAACACCTATTTGTAAAAAAAAATCCTAAGTAAGGGTAAAATTTTACTATTTCCATTTTTTCATCTCCTAAAAACCATTTCAAATTTGATCTAACCTTACAGCCATTGTAACTAAAAATCATCACTTTATTCTTTGAAATATTTATTTTTTTAAAGTATTCCTTAGTGTACCTAACCAATTCCGTCAGTCGTCTCTGCAACCCAATTGGGGTTAAGTCCATTATTATTGCGTCATCTGCATACAACAAACAACTTATTTTTACGTCACCCACTTGAGGAGGATCCCCTTTACTCTCCCCTAACCGACTCAGTTGGTCATTTATGTAGATTGAGAAGAGTAAAGGGGCCAATAGGCACCCCTTCTTCAACCCGTTGTTAGTAGAAATTTTCTTTGAAAGGCCTTGAGTCCCCCCTAACAAAACTTGGGTCCATGTCGAAGAGTGGAGAGTAATTATTACTCTTAACAGGTTCCCTGGGATCCCCATAGTGATCAATTTCCTCCACAGCGTCCCCCGATCTACCCTATCGAACGCTGTGGAGAAATCAATAAATGCTGTATACAACGGAGTCCTCCGACCCACGGGATATTTATCGATTAGGGTTTGCAGAACAGAGATGTTATCTAAAGTGCCACTATTCTTCTGGAACCCTGATTGTTCAAGGGGAATTACATTATTTGCGAATACCCACTCTTGTAAGTGAACAAGGATACTTTTTGCGAACAATTTTCCCGTTGCATCTAGAAGGGAAATTTGCCTAAAACTTGCCAGTGAGTTTTTAGGGCCCTTCTTATATAGCGGGACAATTATGCTTCCCTTCCAGGAGTAAGGGATGTCCCCGAGATTGTACCAATGGACAAACAGAGGTTGTAATACTTTTGCCCAGTCACCACAATCCTTTTTTATTATGGCTACAGGGACATCATCCGGCCCCATTGCACCGGAGTATCTCGCCCCCTTAACGTATCCTTCAATTTCCCTCACTGATGGTGCTTCTACATCACCCGCCAATGCTGTGGTATTAATAGACCCCTCAACCTCATCATCTAGTAGATTAGGGGCATACAATAAGTATATATAAATAGACCACTCTGTTTCTGAGATCAGCATGGGTTGAGATTTTTCTCTACTGTCACAAAATTTAGTAATTAAGGCCCAGTACTTTCTAGTATCCCCCGAAAGTGCCACTTCCCGAAGGTTAACCCATTTTTCGTCTTCGGCGGCCCTACGGTCAGCTTCTAGTTTTCTTTTCCAGACCTGTTTTAATCTGTATATCTCTTTTTGTCTTAATGGCCTAGGATCTCTAAATTGGGATCTAATCAGCCCATTTATCTTATTATTAAGCTTTTTAATTTCGATGGGGAGTATTGTTATGGGGGCGGCTCTTTCACCTTTCTTCTTACTTCCCAAATTTCTTATGGCAGTCATTATTCTTTCATATCTCACAATCGGGCTCTCTCAGATTAAACTAAGCTCAATATTTTTAAATACCCACTGAAAGTTTGGGAGGTTCTTGTATGACCAACAGGTGCGACCATTATTTCGAGAATAAGTTACGTTATCATTCCTCTGGTTCCAGAGTTCAGGCTTCTCGATATTTATAACTAAGTTTACCGCCAGGATGTTGTGGTCACTCAACTTAGTGGGAAGCATACCCCAAACAATTGAAAAGACACTGCCATATAATCAAGTAGGGAGTGGCCAAATGTCCCATGAAAGGTGAGGGCTGCAGGTGAATCCTCTGGGGATCTGCCATTTAATAGTACAAGGTCAAGATTCCCAAGATTTTGCAAGAGTAAATGGCCACGTTTGTCAGTTTTTAAATTGGCCGGAAATACTGACTCTGGTATAAACCAAACCTCCTCCAAGTCCACATTGGAGAACGACGAGATGGAGCTGTTACTTATTTTAGCATTAAAGTCCCCTACCATCATTATACATACTCTTTCTCCATTACTACATAAATTTTGCACAAAAGTGCAAATGGAGTCAACCAATGGGGTAGATGCTTTCCCAGGTGTGATGTACACGTTTACCAAAAGCAGAAACTTTGTGTGTCCCGAGTTATCTTTTTCCATTTTTAACTTAGCGCAGATACAACAATTTGATGGATGTATATATATCACAGGATCCCATGCTAACTCACAATTTAGCAAAATGGCTAAATCCCCACTTGCATGCCCCTTTATAGATTTTTTTGCCGCACAACAGTACACATAGTAGTTCTCTAACTGGAACTCTTCCCTTGCCCACGTCTCCTGGAGGCAAATTATCTTGGGGACTAGGTATTCTAAGGAATTAAGCTTATGATTTTCTTTTCCTAGCCCCGCCATATTCCATGACACAATTGTCCCCAGTAGGCTACCCCCGCTCTATGGGTTTTGTGTTAGTTGTTTTTGCCCCATTCAAAGTACTTGCGATCCAACTCCATTTTGACACCTCATCTCCTCCGTATATACTAAGGACCTCTTGGACCTTGGGTGCTGAAAACTTAATTTCTCTTACACCCGATACCCTCCCTACTGTTATTTCCATGTCCTCAAATTTTGTGGGTATATTCTCTCCCTCATGTTCAATAAATCCTCACCCTTGCCAATGATAAGGTGTTTTGAGGCTTTTGGGCGGAGCACCATACGGTACCGTACTAATAAGAACATCTATTCCTCTTTTCCTGAAGCCGTCCACATTTGCTAAGACGAGCGAAGACACTACCCCAGATGTAAAAATGGCTTTAGTTACATATGGTTTGTACCTCCAATCTAAATGAACCAGTTCAATATCTTTGCTGGTAATTAGCTTTAGATTATCTATTTCAGATATAATTCTAAGGAGGGCACTTCTATTCAATGTTATTAATTCAGCATCAAAAAGAGGGATAAAAATTAAAGCCTTATTCACTTGCCCAGCACCTGTCTCGGGAAGTCTCGTTAAATTAATATCTTGCAGGCTTCTGGGGAGATCGTCATTTAAATTCCCCCCTTTATTATTATGAACAGCTATAATCATTCTCCGACTAACTCCCCCACTATTACTTAGTTCAGGATTCGTTAATGACAAGGCAGGACCACTTGACTCCTGTGCGACACCACTTAGTTCTACTCTCGGGAATATTACAGAGCTTTTTAAATTGGCCTCTTTAATTCCTGTACTACTATGCAAGTTAGAGCCCCTTCTTAACCTGCCTTCATCCTCACCGTCATTATTCAGAGTGGTGTTCAACCTAACAATCGAACTATTCGGCTGAAGGACAAGATCCTGCTCATGATTTAGACTCATATTAATTTTCAATTGCCCCACAGACATTGTATTCTTTTCATCAACAGGGGCTATGTAAAAGTGTGTTCCTTTTCATTTGCGGGTTGGAACCCCAGCTTTCTCTGCTTGCGTTTTGGGAACCGGCGATTTTTCATCTTCTTTTTCCTCCTACGACCATTTTTAGTGGTTCCCTTTCTTACTGATGATTCTTCCCCCGCAGCCGAACTCTCTAAGATGTTAATTATTTCATCTGGTTGTTGAAGTTTAGTTTTTTTTAACTTACTCATATTAAAAATTGGGAAAACACGCACTGTGTCTGTAACTGGGAAAACCCTTACATTTAACTTTTCCCCCAAATTGGGGATCTTTACAGACTCATTCAGGTTAACTTGGGACGGGCTTGAGATTGAATTTCTTACAGGTGGCAAACTTTCAAAGTCTACCAGCAGTTCTTTTGGCTCCCCTACCCCAGAGACTTTACCAGCATTATGTATTGCATTATGCGTTTGACAAGCTTTACTAAATATAGGGGAAGCACATTTCGCGCATGCTTGTCTATGTTGTTTAAGATCTAAAACCCCTCCTAAAATGGGCGTGAGGACTTTAAGAATATGATCAGAGTTAGAAGTACTTTTCTCCATCAGAGACAAAATTGCGGATAGGATTTTTTCCAGTTTAAGAAACGTGTTCATTAACCCCTCTGCCCCTGCATTCTCATTTGCGATCAGTGAATACAGGGAATTCCCTACCCTTTTATCACAAGTCATTGATAGATCTTCACCTGAAAAATCATGTAAGTCCGAAGCAAAAGATAATTTAGTAGGAGTGCTACTATACATGACCGCCCAATTGTTTCAGGGTGCAATTCGATCCTAAAGCCCCTGGCACAATATGCCGATTTCTTCATCAGGCCCTTTGCAGTAGACAATCCCAATTACATCAGGGATACTATGTCGGTAATCAATGCAGTAGAGAACCTAACTTTTGATCCTATTGGTGATATCCTAGTTTCTATGGCTATAGAAAGCTTATACAGCAATATTCCCCAACTCGAAGTTTTGGATCTCCTAGATAAACTTCTAGAATCAAGACCCCGACCACATTCGGTACCCACGTTTTTCATCACTGAATGTGTGAGGATATCTCTTTGTGAAAATGTTTTCCTTTTTCAGAATAGCTTCTTCCAGCAACTTAAGGGGGTAGCAATGGGTGCGGTTTATGCCCCTGACATAGCTAATATTTATGTCTCCTCCTTTGAAGAACAACATGTCCTCGATGTAACCAATCCATTTGTTGACAACATTCGCAAGTGGATTCGTTACATCGACGATATCTTCATGATTTGGCATGGTAGCACTGAAGAACTGGAATTGTTTCACCAATGGTTGAATTCAAGAAACACCAACTTAAAATTCACCCTAGATCATAGTTCAATAGAAATGCCCTTCCTTGACATCATTATCAGAAATGGCGATAATAATCGCTTATACACCACTCTGTACACCAAGAAAACTGCTAGAAACACTCTTCTCAGTTATAAAAGTCATCATCCCCAGGCACTCAAAGACGGCCTCCCATTTGGTCAGTTTCTCCGCTTGCGGAGGAATTGTACCTTCAAAAATGACTATTTCTCTGAGGCTAACAAGCTTAAACTGAAATTGATGGCACGCGGTTACCCTTCACGGCTTCTCCGTAAATCGATGAAGCGCGCCTGGTATTACAATCGTGAAGCTCTTTTAAACACCAGTGAGCGCCAAAATAAAGATGATATTGTATGTGTATCAACCTTTGGTACACATTCCAATATCATCAGGACAATCATAACCAGAAACTGGAAGTTACTTTCATCTATCCCTGAATTATCAAAAAAAACATTGTTTGCCTTTAAAAGAGGCACTAACATTCGAGATAGACTTGTTCATGCCTATGAAGAACCCGTTACTAAAAATTCTCTGACCAACATGCTACAAACCACACCGATTATAGGGCATTTTAAATGTAATAACTGTACAGCCTGTTCTACAACTATGACAGTTAAATCATGTGAAATCAACGGTGTCAAATTTACAGCCAAAAGTTTTTCTAATTGTAACACCACTACTGTGATTTACTGTATTCAGTGCCCGTGCCAACTGCACTATATTGGAAAAACAATCCAACCTGTCAAAAAAAGAATCCTACAGCACCAATCACGCATTGGGTGTAAAAAAGAGAACGCACCACTTGTGGAACACTACTTGCGTCTTGGTCATAAGGAAACAGATATGACATGGTGGGTGCTCGAGGTTATTAAACCAAACAAAAGACACAACAATATGGATAGAGTACTGTCCCTAAGAGAGGGTAAATTGATATGTATCACTGACACTGTTAATAAAGGATTAAATTCATCTACAGAATGGCAGGCTTTGGCATGTCTAACTTAATGAGTTCAGTTGGGTCTACATCATTTAGATCGTAAATGCTACTCGCACCTTTTTTTCAATTTTTTTCCATTGTATTATGAATTCGAAAAAAGAAACTGTTTCTAACATTTAGATCAGTTTAGCTGTATAGTATACAATGATTTTCGCTATATAAAATGAATTGATCCCATTTAACACCATAAACTGTTTGGACCTATCACCATTTCCAATTTGTGATTAGTTTATGGTACGCAAATGTGGTACTTTCTTTATCAATGTATTGTATGACATGCTGTTACAAACGATTTTTGAAACTAACCCATTGTCCCCCATTCATCTATGAATGAGTTGCGGCGAGTCCATCCACACCGCTATGCACTCTCTCAATCTATGTTAGAACTGCGGTGAGTTCATCTATACCGCTATACACTTTTTAAACAAATGGTCTACTAAGTTTAGAAGTCTTGACTCTGTGTCTGTATTTGATTAGGTTCTTATGAATAGTTTACCTAGGTTAGAACTTTTAGCCACTACAAAATGGCGCTTCAAAATTAGTCCTATTTCGATCTCCAAACATCCGTGAGGTTAAATACACGAGATCTTAACTCGTAGCGGTTTATCTGCTGAGTGACGGTAGAGATTTCCCACGACTTGAACTCGTAGAAGCCTAACAGGTAAACGCTGATTATAGATCAGAACAACTTACTGATCCTTCGATACCCCGTTAATTCGGGTATGGATCGTTACTTAACTATTTCTGAATCCTCATCTTTTTAGATCGTTCATTACTAGACGATCGTATAAGCACAACCAAATTATCCTTGATGTGCGCCCAGGATTAAAGAGAGCAATCATTCTCTTCCTTCTCACTTCTTTGAAGGTAACTATAGAAGTTAGCGTATTTTAGATAACTGTGCTAATACCACGGAGGAGAATTTTAATAGACTCTTCGCCTCTCTCCCTATAGTGCACTGATTAAAACTCCACGCAATACCTGAGTCCCTGTTAAAGAATTCGACAGGTGGCCACTGTTCCAAGGTACTTTTGATGTTAGTATAACTAACGCAAAATGTTAACCCAGTTGTTCAAATTACTTAGAATATTTCTAATATTTACAGACTGAACAATCACCATCACTGAAGCCGTCAAATTTTAAAGAGTAAAGATACCTGTAGTGATTCTCGCCCTTGGGTATGTCTTGATACAAATTAGCTCAGGTTGTCTATGTGCTGCTGTTATCAAATGCATGTCCGATAAGAATTTTGTTTGATTGAAACTATATATTCTATATTTGCCATAATTGATCCAATATATTTGGCTTCCTTGCAGCCCCTGATTTTGTCACTTTAAGCAATGCTACCATACTGATGAACTACATGAATTTTTTGTTTCATTTGTTAATTCTGTCTCAATGTTGTTTTTTGTAATGATGTAGTAGTTTCACTGTTATCTTTGTCTCCTTGTGTGTATAATGCAATAACAATTGATGGACTCTGTCCTTTTAGCTGTATTGAAATTGTTTTATTCTATTTTTCATTAGGGAGTTACAATATTTATTTTCATTGTCATGATGATGGTCTTACTGAGTTGCCCATAGAGACCGAAACGTCGACTTCTGCTTTATCCGAAAGAAGATATTCTCACTTCTGTTTTTGGATAAGCTTGACACAGGCTATACAGAGAGTTTGATTAATTTTCTAACATTTGTCTTGTATTCCTGTGTTGCACAATTTGGCTTATTGTATGTTTCCCTGCAAATTTATACTGTGATAAAATCTACTTTTTTGCATATATACATGTCTACTTGTTTCTATGTTAACAATTGTCCTAATGTGAAGTATTGTCATGTCTAGGTGTCTGAGATATATGTTATTTTATCTGATTTATTGAAATTAATTTAGTCCAGGATAATTAAGTTACCTGCACCTAACTTATCTATACAATCAAATTTAATTTTTAAACAAACTCCTTTGGAGGCCCTTTTACCCATTTGATTACTTTTCACCCAGCCCCCAAAGGTCTACTGGGTAGCTCACTTTACTCACTATACATGATAGGCATGTGTGGGTGAACTTCTGCTCGAGGTGTCAATACTTCTTTGTTAGATTGAGTCTCTGAGTCCAAACCTTGAGCACCCAATTTTTCTAGCTGCTTCACTCGATCAGCATTCTTTTCTAATGGGATGGCAATGTCCGGGAAAGTCAAGTCCTCTATTTTCGCCTGCCCATTGAGAAAGCTGCATTCTTTCTGCCGTTCTATTTTGGGAGTGAAATCACTTACTTTTATTAATGAGCAGTCCGGCATGAACCTCTGAGACACGCTTACATTGTCTTTTACATTTTCAAAAAGGGTTATCAGATCTGCTAGTGGAGAAATTGGAGTGACTTCCTTTCTTTCACTGCCCTTGCTCTGAGGAGAATCCACTACCTCGAGCCTGGATAGGGCCAGCTCCATCTCCATTTCCGAATTATTATCCTCCCTTTCTACTTGCTGCAGATCTGTTCTTCTTACTATTAAAGGGGGTACTACATTGCATTCATCCCCATTTATCTTTAGTATAGTTACAACTGGGAAAAGCACCTCTGGTCTTATTGTGTGACTCTCCACTCCAGTCTCGGCTATAATTTCAGAGTCAATTGAATCCTCCAATAAATTCCCCTCTTTTCCTTCATCTCCATTTTTTAGTCCTGTTCCGTACTTAAAGCTTCTTCCCTTTTTGGTAAACATCGACTTTACTGATGGATAAGATTTCAATAGTGTCAGATGAGCACTGCTTCTGCGTCCACTGATAATTTCCTGAGGTTTTAAGGGACTCAGGGAGCTCTTGACACTCTTATTGATGGTTATTAGAGTTTCTGCTGATTTTACTTTTGACTGTGAGCGCAGTCGCCTAACAGACATTACCATTGCCTAAGTAATTTAACACCACTTAGACTTGTTGCTCCTCCAGCTGTTAATAAGAAAAGTTAGCAGCAGATGACAATACGTATGAGGTTGAATGGATGTATGTATGAATGTAAAACCCAGCCTTGGGTGAGTTGGAAGAGTTGACTCTGCCACAAATACCCCTCAGTTACCCCATAGATACCCCACGGCTATTCACATACCACCTTGCCCGAGGCCTGGGCGATTCAGAATTGGCCCAATCAGAGCCGCACGCCGACCCCGTTTGGCAACTGGGAATGTGGTGGCGTGGTAACCGTAGTAGACTCTGCGGATTGATGGCAAAGTTTAGGGCAGAATGGGATGGCAGCAACACCAGGTACTGCTCTTTTGTCTGCTCAGGAGGTACTGAGATTGAGTGCTTGCCGCGAAAAAGTTACCAGTTCACATTGTACGCACTGTGCGCGCTGCTCACATTGACCAAGGGACTGTTCAGGGCTTATATCAGGTATTTATCAGGATTATTCAGGATTATTCAGGTACTATCTCCAGTGTCCTTGGAATAAGGCGGAACACGGCATGAGTCCACACGAGTCCCCGGGCCAGGGCCCCAAGCTGATAAAAGACCCACCACTAGAGACCCGCGGGGGAACCACGGAGAATATCCCTGGGGGGCCAAAGCGAGTCGCACGGCACAGACGTACGGCAGCAGGTGAGGGATGAACGCGAGGGGTGAACGAGAACAGCTCTTCCTGACCGCCTTGCTCACCTTGCTCACCTTGCTCACTTTGCCCACCTTGCTCACCTCGCTCTCTTGCCTCCAGACGTCGCCGCCCCACTGCCGCCGCCTCCACCACCGCCTCTCGCTTCTTCAACCACTTGACTGCCTGAACGCCACACATGTGCCCAGATCCGGACACGGGCACCGGATCACGGCTCCGACCGCCTTCAGAACCACGTCACAAACAGTCTGTACCTCCGTCCTCAATCACTCCTCCGCACGGTCTCGTTTCCTCAGCTTAATGCACTTAGTACCTGCTACCTGCTACTTCAGCAGCTGCAGCTGAAGAAACTGTAAAATTCGGGACCGGGGCCGGGATTGAAACTTCACCTTTTCACCTTATCGCGGTTTGCAGCTCTGAGTGGACTGCTGCACCACCGCTCTACCGCGTCTCCTTCGGCCAGTGGCTCGCGACACCGCAGCTCAACAACTCAGCTCAGCGGTTCAGCACGGTCCGCCACATCGCCGCTTAACCGCTCCGCCGTTCCACCGCACCACCGCGAGACTGTTTCGTCAACTTACACGGCTTTTGTGGCTTTTCGCGGCTTTGAGGTTTGCGGTCTATGCGGTTTGCTGCTCGGCTCACCTAGCCCGCTGCCTCCGCCCGGCTTCTCTGCACGCGTCTCCTCCTCACTCGCTCTGCTCTGCTTTTCTCGAAATCCGGAAACACTTTGGTACTCTATTCCCTCATCTGCGTCCAGCTCATGAAAGATGCCTCCCTCGCCAACATCCAGTGGGTGACCCAGCAGAGGTCCCTAGGGGGATCAGATTGCATCCCTCACACTCCTCTACACTTACAATCCCTCATCCCCCACTTGAACCTCAACGCCCTGCTCACCTCTAAAGCTGAGTATGCACTTCAATGACGTACAGGTTATCACTATGGACAAGGCAGGACAGCTGTTGGCGGCCACGTTTCCCCAATAAGAGGCAGCGCCTGCCATCCCATTCTTTAAGTTCATGGATGGTAACCATCCTCACTCACCCGCAAGACATTGTCAACGAGACAAACCTGCCTGTCTGGAGGCCTTTATTGATGGTGTGCACCTCCCCAGCCTCAATGAGTCCGGCAGGAACTTCCTAAAGGGGGACATTAGTAAGGCAGAGATTGCCCAGGACATTTCTAGAATCTCCAATCAAGACCCCAGAGAAGGCAGCTTCCCTGCAGAGTTTTATAAGTAGGCAGGGACGAGGACGTGGTGTACTCTCTCTATGAGATTTTTCTTGAGGCTGTGCAAACTGGCTCCCTCGGCTTTATCTCCAGTAGGGTTGTAATAGCGGTGCTTCATAAGTGGGAGAAAGACCCCCGGCTCTGCGGAAATTACAGGCCTATCTCCCTGCTTAACAGGGATATCAAGATACTTGCCGGGGTGCTGATGGTTCACCTCTGAGCTGTGACTCCTTTTCTAGATCCACCATACACAGGTGGGCTTCGTACCCGGCCACACCTCCAGATATCCTCTCTGCACACTCACTCATGCCCTGTGGTCAGCTAAGGACCTACAGAAAGATGCCCTTGCCCTCTGTATGGATGCAGAGAAGGAATTCAGTAGGATCAGGTGGAGATACTTATTTGCGACCCTCTGATGTTTTTTCCTCTGGGAGCTTTCTCTCAGACCCGTTTCCAGTCCAGCAGAGAACCTGACAGTGCTTCCCTCTGTCACCCTTGCTGTTTGTTCCTTCTTGTCCTGGAATCCCTCACGGACTCTCAAGTTCCACACCTCACCAGTATGTGCACCATTTATCTTTACGCCAATTACATATTGCTTACCCTCTTGGACCTCCCTCATTCTCTTGTAGCCCTCCTGGACATCCTGTCTGGCTCTGCAGTGCTCTCAGGTTATCTGGTTAACTGGGACAAAAGCGAGGCACTACCCATGTCACAGGTGACCACCAGTGTGGCAGTATCCACTTATTCCTTCCAATGTAAGTCCTCACGCCTTAAGTACCTGGGGGTTTACATAAACTAAGGTCTGGACGGCATAGTGGTGGATAGCTTCGAACCCCTAGTGGTGCATATGTAGGTGAACTTTGAGAAGTGGACCCACCTTGGAATCTTGTTATGGCGCAGGATGCAGGAGGTTCGGATGGTGACACTGCCACAATATAACTATATGCTTGACATACTGCCCCTACTGGTCCCTCTTTTATTGCTTCATTCCATAGACCGGAATATGTGGTCTATGTCTGGGGGCCCTATTGTCCCCGGTAAGCCCGTAGCAATCTTCTGTCTCATCAACCTGGGCCCCCTTAGTTTGAGCTCTATCCTTGGCCCTGCACTTGGCACAGCTCGCTTGCATGCTTCCCGGGATTCCGGATCTTCTGCAGTGAGTGCTTGGGGAGTGCACCCTGCGGAGTTACCCACAGGGACTACACCCACTCTTCAAGATCATCCGACCTATGTCAAGACCCACCAATCCAATGCTGCAAGCCATGGTTGAATCATGGCAGTGATCTCACCGCCTCTTGTGGGTGGATCCTCTTCTACATGACCATGCATTGTTATGGGCCAACTCTGGCATCCGTATTGGTTGTGAGATGTTGTACTGGGAGATGCGGTATTCTGTTGGCATCTACAGACTCCATCAAATCCCCACCAGGGTGCCCTTAAGTCATTCGTGGCAATCAGTGAAGAATCTGGCCTCTCATCCTATCAGTCCTGGTGATATTTGCAGCTCCGACATTGCTCAATTGTCACCTGGGTGCGTGTCCCTCAGTCCTCCTGCCCTTTCCTATAGTCTCCTACCGTAGAACATCAGGTTGCATCTGCGGGGGGATTTCTGGCTTCTCTTGAGCCATCATCCTTTCTCTCTGCCCCTTCTGAATAGCCTGTGTATCACATGACAAACCAGACTTCAAACAGAATATGAACCGGATGATTGGGTGGACCTTCTGGAGGCATTGGATGGTAAGGTCTGGAAGGCATGATTGAAGTTTTGCCTCTTTAAGTCACTGCATCATTGGCACTGGGCCCTGATAAAACTGCAGGCAGTGGGATTGTTACTTGATGCAAATTGCTGGCACTGCTCCTACGACCGATGTGACCTGATACACCTCCTTTGTGATTACCCTTCGGTACAATCTTTTTGGAAACCGGTCGTTACCACCCTGAGTGATCCCTAGCAATTACGTCACCCTAGCCTTGTCCCTTGATCCTTCTACATGCTCTTGGGACTTCCCTGGACGTTTCTTGGCTTTACTGCCAGCGTCTGCAAACGGCTGTTGCCACAGTTAAGACCTGCATTCTCCAACACTGGAAATTCCCCACCCCACCCTCCCATGAGGAATGGTTCTCGATGATGTACCAGACAGTCGCCTATGAGCGGCTCATATATAACCTACAGGATAAGACGGAGACCTTCCTCCTCACCTGGGCGAATTTCCTCTGGGATAAAGCCCACTAGTCCTTAATTGAGAGTGCCCCATCCCCAAAAAGGTGACCAGATATTATATCAGACTGACACTGCCCTTGAGATCCCCTTTGCTCATATTCCTTGAGGTGCATGCCTTCTTCCCCAAGTTCCTCTCCCACTCTTGCCTTTTACACCTCTTGCTTCTTCTTTTCCTCCCATCTTTTTCTTCTCTTGCCCCTTCTCCCCCCACCTCTGGGCATGCTTATGTGAGAATTGATTCCCTGTTTGCTTTTCTTCTTATCATTTCTTTTTGTAATGTTACATTTTTCTGGCCCCCCGCACCCTGCAGACCATTCTGTGTACAGATGTGGACATGCGTGTCTTCCTTGATATTGCCCTTCCTTGTCCTGCAAGGCCCCCTGCTTCATGGGAACACCACACGCTACATACTAGTGCTCTGTTTCTGCTTGCACTGTGTTTTTTCGTAGAGTGTCATTGTTTCACATATGATACCTTATGTTCCCTGTCCTTCCATCTCCTGTACCCTGTTTCTTTTTAATCTTCCAATAAATAATTGTGAAACAAGAAGCTCCCACTGCACTCCAGGTTCTGAAAGAAGCCAAGACTGTGACAAAGAAGTGTTGTATTTAGTGTACTGTAGATTACTTTGAAGTAATTGAACAAGCCAATAAACAATCTCAGCTGATTGTAGCCCCTGTAATGGTGTCCACATGTGTCCACAGCTAGCAACTTCTTCTCATCTCGACCAGAGCGGCCACATCAAGTCAATCAACAGAGCAATGGACACACCAATGTTTTGCTACTTCACGCCTTTTCTATAATGTTAAAGTGTCAATCAAAACCTCAGGTGGCATTCCAGAAGAAACCTGAAAGGTAGCTGATATTTTCAGTGAAGTGAATATCAGTTATCCAAATTGACAAGCTAGAGTCTGATTTGCAGTTTAACAGACAGGGTACTCCATTGCAAAATCAACAGAGTAGCCTGTCCACCAAACTGTCAGTTTACCAGTCTCATTGAGAGATTGGTGGATGGCAAACTTTCCTTTGACCGAGTCCCTATTAGCTCTTTCCATTAAAAGCTTACTTCGATGGCCCAATGGAGTAAGGGCCGTTGGAGAAAGGGCATTACAATGCCAGTCCTAAATATGGGGGACGTTGTAATGTCCTTTTTTTCCCCTCACTGCCTGTTAAAAACTGGTGGTGAGGGGCAGAAAAATCAAATAAAGAATCCAACACCTTGGGAGAAAACATCTAGGGGGTGTGGGCTGATTAGCTTTTTAGTTTTTCAGAAACAGGTTCCAGCTTTATGAGTTTGTTTTTGAAAAAGAAAACACTTTGAAAAATGTAGTGGGCAGCATGAAAAATGACTACGGCAGGCCACTAAATGTGTTGTACCTTTAAAGTAACATCTGCAGTCCTAGAGTATTTTGGCCCTCTTCCTGTCTGTTTATTTCTCATGCCCACATCATTCCATTCACAAGACTCTTTCCTCCTTTCGTCTCTATAGTTCCCTCTTTTCCCATCTCCTATAATATCTAGGACGTGAGGTGGCCTCAGAGCAGCATAAAGCACTGTAACGAGTCGCTCAGGCTCTATGTACTGCTGACTGCAAGACAGGTAGTCCATATGCAGGGGTGCTTGTTTGTCTACTGGTTTGTGAGTGACTAGGTGGCATGTGTGTGCATGAAGGTCTATAGGTATTTTGCTCTGTCCGCATAATTGAATGTAAGTTTCATGCTTGCAGGATGACTCAGTGAGATAAAGGCTTACCACTGACGGTTTTATTGATCTGCAAATTTTGAGTTTCAATCAGAGTTCAAATTCAGGCAAAGCCAACTCAGTCTCCCATATTTATGGAGTAAGGAAATTGAGTACTACTAAATTGAGTAATAAAAACACCTGTTATTTTTACTCTACTTCAATCAATCAACCAATAATCTTTATTCAATTTTATAAATAAAGTCATAAAAGCCGTCATAAAAAGTACAAACAATTTCTCATTACTGAATTCATTATTGTTCTTGATTTAAAATCCCTGTCAAAAATCATACTAGAGAAAAACCAATGAAAGGACTATTTAAAGTCTGTAAAAACAGTAGGCCTGGCCTAACTTGGGTAAAATTCAATGGTTTTAGAATAGGATGTAGATATTTATGTCTCAAATTATTATATTTTGGACATAACATACCCACAATTAAGGTATCATTAATAGATGTATTGTCCCAATTACACAGGGGCAAGTACGAATACGCAAAACATCCATGATTAAATGGGATAAGGCGGGAAAATAAATTCAACCAGAAATAAGTCAGTATACAACATTGATGTCGTGTCATATTCCAGGTCAGGTAAGGTTCAACGTTATTAGCAATTTTTACTAACATAGCATGTCGCATCGAGTGTTTCATTAATGCAGAGTCCTCTGGCTTTGATGCCATCTTATCCCTCAAGGTAGTATCAATCAATTTACCATCAGAGCAGTTTTAACCGAAGGATTATTATACAGATTAGGCCTCCCCAAAGCCCGAAGTCTACAGGCCACATATGCCAGCCACGGTATTTGGGAGGATTTTTCTAGTTTTAAATAATCCTGCAAAATCAGTCTATTTAGAGTTAGTTCCTCCTTTAACCAAATTGAGACACAAAGCTTTAAAGTGCAAAGGCACAGCATATCTGTAATAAAATCTAATCCTAGTTCTTCAAGTACAATTTTATATGGTACACCTTGTGGAACTCCCAAGAGGCCTCTTAAAAATTTGAAGTGGGGCGAGCAAGCCATACCCCCAAATTCCACTACCATAACTTGTTAGTGGAACACACTTGGCCCTGTAAATTTCCAGGAAGGATTGAATATGAGTATGTCCAAGCCTACGTGAAAAATCTCAAAATACTGAATGTTGCTCTGTTAAAAGATGACACGTTCTGACTTATAAATTGGTGCCAATTAAGCTCGGAATCCAATTGGATCCCCAAAAACCTGAACTTATCAACCTGACTAAAGTGTTGGCCATTTACTACAAATTTCATGTTTTTTTTGTTTGGTGGACTAATCTTCATAACATGTGACTTAAAGAAATTTGTCGTCAGGTCAAGGCTACTCAAAAAATTGATAAAAGGGTTAAGAAGTTTCTGCAGGCCTTTACTCGTATGAGCATTTAAAACAATATCGTCCGCATAGAGCAAGGTGGGTATAGGATGACCGCCAGCTATAAGAAAGTCAACATCTGGGGCTGCCAAGGCTTGCTCATTATTAGTAATATAAAAAATAAATAAGAAGGGAGCCAGAATACAGTCTTGCCATACACGGCGCTGTAGTTTAAAATGCTCGGTGCATTCCCCATTAGGACCAAACCTGGCGCTTGCTGAAAGATAATTGTGTAAATCCCGCAAAATGTTTATTAAAGCTTGGTCAACGCCCATCTGTTCCATCAAGGATCAGAGCTTAAAGCGATTTACTCTATCAAAGGCAGAGCTAAGGTCCACGAAGGACAGATGGACGGCCCTCTTCTTTGCTTTAGTGTAGTTGCAGGCCAGCAAATAGAGATTCAAAGTTTGCTCTATAGTTCCCCGACCAGGGCGCAACCCATACTGGAGGTCAGATAGAGAGCCTCTCTCATTGGCCCAACCATAAGGCCAACTCAGCCTCTCATCTTTATGGGGTCAGCAAATTGAGTACTACTAAATCCAGTAATAAAAACACCTGTTATTTACTCTACTTAGAAACAGTGAAGGGCAGCATGAAACACTATAAAAAACAAGTTACTATTATTTACATCAACGTTGGGTGGATGTTGAGTGTCTGTGTGCATTTGTGGCTTTATTGTACAAGAGTCACATCTATTGGCTTTGTCAGATATTGTTTTTCACTCTGTTGATAAACTGGTTAATAAGAGTGATAACAAAAATGAACCAAAACTAACAAGTGAGGGCATTAGCAGTCCAACTGGTAAATCACCTGGACTGTATAGCACTAGCGAGCCCTGTATGGTTGCTCTGTCATTGCCTACAGCATTTTTGTATTTTCAATTTTACGCAAGTAAATCTGAGTGTAAAAAAGACAGACAATCAAGAAATAGCTGTTCCTTTATTCCTATTAGTGAGTGAGCAGAAAACGTGTCTATTATTGTCATTGCAGTCCCAGCTAACCCCCGCTAATTTTCATCATTTGCATTAGCACATTCGTGTAGTCAGCGGCAGGCCGGCTCATTATGCTGCAAGCACAACATTCTGTAATTGACCAGAGAATGTTCTAATCTCTCATTTATTTTTAAAAGCCCTATAAATAGAAACCTGGAGCAAAATCAATGTGACTGTCTGAGAGCGGTCCTCGTGTGCCTGGAGAGGGCAGGGGGCGCAGGTGTTCAAGTAGCGCGATTACTCCGAGTACAAACGTGGTGTTCTTTAAAGCACTGGGGAGTACAACGCGAATACATTTATAACTGCGCAATAAAAATGCAGGGGGTCCAAGGCAGCTGCGAGGAGGGTGACAGCGAAATCACATTGCAGCTGCAGTCTGTTGAAAATGTAAAATGATGCCACAGAGCGGTAGAAGCTAGTCGCAACACAACTTGTGTGTTGCGTTGTGACTACCCTAACCCTTTGTGGCGCAAGGGAAGTCCAAAGCTCTCATATTGCAAACTTCCCACCACCTTAATAATCGAGTTATGACTTCTTGCCACCTGTTATGGATGGAGGCCTGCGCGGGACAGTAGAATTTCATCCACGTGGTCATATTTGTAGTGTTTATTATTGTTACAATACCAGAGAAAAATGGCCGTTCTGTGAAAGGCACTGGGAGAGAACAGCTGTCCCTTTCCATACTGTATGTTCCTTCCAATTCCGGAGCCCGCATTCACAAAATGGAAGCTTATGAACAGTCGGAAGCTGGCCCTGATAGACAGCTACCACTTTGCATATCCACTACTGTCTCCTTTGCGTAGACAGTATAATATCAATGAAATTTAGTCACCAAAGACTGATTCAAGTCAGTGAAATTTGCAAAGTGTGGGGTGATCCTCTTACACCTCTTCCTCCTTCCGATTCTCAGCGCGTCGCAAATATTTGGGGTTGCAACAACATTTAAAACCCATAATGTGCCTTTGGTTCTTTGCATCTTGTGGATCTGTGGTCGCAAACCCTGTGATTTTGTGCATTACAGACTTTGCAATTGGAAAAGGATTTGTACATAAAGAGGAAAGAGTGCTGCTGGTGGTAGACAGCCATATAAACACAACAATGGTCCCTGGCAAGAAACTAAATAAGTGCCAATGAATATAGATATTTATCAAAAAAAGGGAGAATGATCAATGGATCAACGGACACTATTTATCACTTGAGCAAGTGAAGGGTCCAGTCGCAGCGTGTGCCCGTATAAGGTACTGGTAGCTCAAAGAAGGGGGTTGCTGCACTGTTCCTCAAAAAGGAGAAAGATTAGGAGAAGCTGACGTGACCTAAGGTGTGGGTAGTACACCTTTGGGCATCCATTTAGTTGGATGTATTTGCCTCACACACCCAAAAGGGTGTCATGCTTCATCATTGGCGGTTGCTCCTCGTCGGGGGGGCGGTGCAATCCCCAACGGGCTCACCTCTAGGAGGGGCTCTTTAGCGGAGATCTTTTATATCCAACAGCCCTATGGTGAAGTGAGGGTATGTGGGCAGAGTATCAGATGGACTCGGTGTAGTGATTAAAATGCAGTAGGGGATGCCGGAAACAACTTTATTCTGGGGGTCCCCCTACTACAATTAAAACCAGTGAAGAAAGGCAAATTGCTAGGGGTAACCTAAATTAGGTAAAGTAATCCTAGAGAGGCCTTAGAAAACAGTGGGTCAACATGTTTCTCGCATTCGGTTAATCACCTGCGATTCATCAGGACCTTTAAAAGTGAGGTGCAAAAGAAATATTAACATGCGAGTGTCATGTCTGTGGTGTAGGTGTATATTACCTTGGTGGAAAGTCCTATGCCTATATAATGAGACAAAACAAAACATTATAAATAATATTTTTCCCTCATCAACAGCATGAACTGGGTCAGCGTCAGCAAGTACAGAACAGTGAGGCATGCTCCAAGTGGTGTTGGGGGGGAGTACCCAACATAAACATGCCAAGTGGAAAACAGCGTGCAGTGCAAAGATCACACGCACACTGTATTGGTGAATGAAAAGCATTCGTATAAAAACCAGTGTTTAAAAGCAGCAGTATTATCTAAAAACACCATCCATTTTGTGCAGTGTCAATATATATCAGAGATATAACATCGTATTATCATACAGAAGGTAAACCAAGCAACTGCAGACTGGTGGCTCACCTAAGGGTCAAGGTCTAAGAGCCACATGAGTGCTCGGCGGGTCAGTTCAACGAGGGCAAGCCTTCAGGTGTGGCTGTAATGTATAAAGGATGTTAGACGAGGGACCCCAAACTAGCGAGGTCAAGTACTGGCTAGCAAGGACTGGGTGGGCCCTGGTAATCTTATATAGATCCGCCTTACCTTACTCGTCCCGAGACCGCGTGGGTGCACCTACCCATCTCCGCCGAGTTCGGATAGATGGGTAGGTATGGCGGTGTTTGTTGTTATAGGGACCCGGCGGGGAGGAGCCTCGTTACTGGCGCCCTTCCGTGTAGGTCACATGACCGGGGTCGTTTCTATAGCGGCCATGACAGAGAGGTAAAGTTAAAGTGGCGGTTTAAGTGAATCTTACTTCAGGGCAACAATTAGATAGTGGGCAGGTGTTAATAGATCGATTGCCCATTTTAATCGAGTTGCACACGTTGTGTGGATTCGCGGGGTGTCTGGCCTTACATATAATATTGGAATGGCTCGATCACTACAGTGAATCGATTTAAGTTTAGCCACTAACTGTTCCAAAGTGTTGGGGACTGCCAAGCCTACCCCCCGGTTGTACAGTGTTGTACTTTATGTGCAAAGTCAAAACGAGCCTTGGGAAGGTCGCGTGATGAATTTATTGTACGTGTCGGCCATGTTGGATAGGGCAAGGCTCTGAAAGAAAACCAGCCGATGAGGGGTTCTCACATGGAAACCATGGATATGTGGGTAGTGTCACTGCCGGGGTATGAGTGAGTATTGATAAAATGTCATCCGATTGCTCACAGTATGCCTGGTCATATATTCTTTGTAACTTAAGAACAAAACAGGAAACACCATCCCACTGGTTATAATAGGGACCCCATCCATTACCTGCAGGGTAGTTAACACTCAAGCTGGTTATATAATATATCCAACCAGATGCCATCGAGGATCCAGCGTATATATCTGGTCAAGTGCACAGAGGGTGTCCCTGATGTGTGTATTCCGAGCCAAACCAATTTAGATTAAAATTAGGCTTGGGCAATATCAGTAAGGGACCATGAATAAAGAATGACTTATAGCGAATGCCAGGGGATATCTTCATTCAAACCTTGGCTGTCGGAAGATAAACGATGGACCCATCTCTGCTCCTTCCTAAAAAGTGCATTCTTTGGGGAGTTCGGGCTGGATTCCAAAATAACCCAGTGAAGAGACTCTTCATTGTGGTTGCATTCCACATAATGTTTGCACATTTTTGTGTTTGTTTTCTTACAGCGAAAATTGCTGCGGTGCTCAATAATGCGGGTTTTAATGGGGCGGGTGGTCATCCCAATGTATTGCAAGTTGCAGGGGCAAGTCAGTAGGTAAATGCAATGTGAGGTATTGCAATTTGTGTGTTGCCTGAGTTCCCAATTGAAGGTCTCTGAAAGTTTGATGGTTTTCACTATTGAGGTGTATTTACAAACACCGCAGGAACCGCAAGGGTAGTGGCCCCTGACTGGAGGTAACTGCCAAAGGGTCTGTTGTGTCTCTTTTCTGACTTTCTTTGGCCTGGTATTAATCAGAATATCCTTCAGGTTCTGTGATCTCCTGAAAGCAAACCTCGGCTGTTCAATATCCAGGTCACCTGTATTGAGGATACCCCAATGGCGTTTGATGGTCTGTTTGATTTTATTGGAACACGGGGTAAAGGTGGTAACACAGGTCATTGGTTGGTCCTCTATCGGTGTGTTATCACGTCTCTCTAGTAGAGCCTCTCTGTTGTTATTCCGAGCCCGTTTTCTGGCTTTGTACACATCGCTTTTAGGATAGCCTCTGTCCATGAGGTTCCTAGACAGTATTAGGGATTCCTTCTTGTAGTCAGTTACATCACTGCAGTTGCGCCTTATCCGGAGGAATTGTCCGAATGGTAAGTTTGAGCGCAATGCCTTCGGTTGGTGACTTGTGTAGTGAAGTAAACTGTTACGATCTGTGGGTTTTCTATACAGGGATGTACTGAGAGAACCATCCTCCAATTTGATGGTAAGATCAAGGAAGGCAATTTCCTTGGGTGAAGAGGACATCGTAAAGTGTAAGAAGGGGTTCAGAGTATTCACCCATTCAAAGAACTCCTCGTGGGTAGTTGTGGGGCCTGACCAGAGTATTAAGATGTCATCGATGAAGCGTCTCCATACTAGAATATTCTCTAGGAAGGGGTTGGACTGGTGATGTATATGTCTGTCTTCAAACTCTGCCATATAGAGACAGGCCACCGAAGGAGCAAAGGTACTGCCCATAGAGGTCCCTTGGGTCTGATGATAATATTGCCCCTTGTACTCAAAGTAGTTCTCAGTGAGTGCTAGCGTGGCGCACTCCATGATGAAAGTTTGCGGAGTGTTAGAGTTCCAGGTTTGTTGCCCCAATCTTTCTTCTACTACTTCTAGGGTGGCCCTCTGTGGTATATTCGTATAGAGGGCCTCCACATCTAGAGTGATCAGAAGATCAATTTGTGTGGTGTCCTGAATAGAATTCAAAATACGTAGGACATCAGTAGTGTCCTGAACGTAAGAAGGAATGCATTTGACCAGTGGTTGTAAAAAGTGGTCACAAAATTGTGAGAGTGGCTCTAGGATAGAATTAATCCCTGACACGATTGGTCTTCCTGGTACTGGTCTCGTGCCCTTGTGAATCTTGGGCAGTATATAGAAGTAGGGTACCCGGGGGTCACTTTGAACTAGGAACTCTGCCTCTTTTTTGGAGATCCATTCCTCACTTTCAGCACCCATCACCATCCCTGTGATAATGGTCTGCAGGCGCCTGGTTGGGTCACCGGGGATAGGTGTATAGTACCTGTGATCATTTAGCTGTCTGGTACATTCCAGGTCATAATCAGTAGTATTCATCAGGACTGTTGCTCCACCCTTATCAGCCTGTTTAATGGTGATAAGAGGGTCTTCTGCCAGTGATTTTATGATCAACATTTCGTTATTGGAAATGTTAGAGTGACGAGTCTGTCTGTCCAACCGGTTAATATCTTTGAGAACTGCCTGTTCAAAGGTCAAAACTTCGTTTGGAACCATGCCATTGTGTGGTGTAAATGTGGAAGGGTTATGTAAACCAGAGTCTTCAATAGGGTCACGAGTTTTGCCATCAAAGAAGGCTTTAAGTCGTATTTTTCGGAAAAAGGATTTGATTTCCCTAGTCTGCTGGAATAAGTCCAGTCTCGGGGTAGGGACAAAGCCTAACCCTTTTTGAAGGGCTTGTTCCTCTCCCTCAGTAAGGATACGATCTGACAGATTGACCACTAGACTCATTTTGGTCCTGACCGGGTCGTGTTCCTGGTGTCCATTCCTTGGGGGCGTGTGTCCTCCCATTGTACCCTCTTTTCTGGTGCGTTCCCTCTCCTTCGCCCTCGCCCTCTGCCCCAACCTCTGCCTAAAAAAGGTGGGTTTGTAGAGTTTTGTGGAGCGTAGAAAGGGGGGTATTGAGGGGCCAAGGCTGGTTGAAAATGGGGGAATTGTGGGTAGTGCCAAAATGGGGGACCCATTTGTTGTCCTTGGTAAGGAAAATTTTGAAAGTTTTGCTGTCCACGCCCCCTTCCCCTTTTGGGTCTGGGTGGCATCTGTGGGAGTTCATTGTTATCACTGCTATCAGAGCCACTATTCGACCCTCTCCTGGAGGAAGTGGCGCTTGAGTCCGAGTTATAGTTGGTACCGGGGGGGACATAGTCATCTCTTAAGTAGGGATAGACTTTTTCTTTAGAAAATCTCTTGATATCTTTTTGCAATTTAGCTACTTTTTGATTCATAAGATATTCTTTGTGTTCCGCCATCTCTTTGTTCAGTTCTGTCAATTTGGTTTTAAAGCCTGGGTTGGGCACCGCAGTCTTTAGTGCAGCCTCAGCTGCCTGGATGCGGACCAACAGTGCATCTGCTAGTCGTTTGGCCGTATTTACTATCAGGATTAGAAGGTCATGGGTGCATTTCCACGAAACCTGTGACCATTCGATCTTAAATTGTCCATCTTCCCAGAAAATTCTCGGAAAATTCTTTACTATCAGGCCATTCGGGGCTATTTTGGCTTTGAAATATTGCGCCATCATAGTCCCATGTATTGTTACTCGTATCCACTCTCGTTTCAGATCTGACAGTGATTGCCACTCAGCAGTGTTGCTTCCTGAGGCCGGTTCTGCCTCAATGTCAAAAAGTGATGGTGTTCTCATTATAGCTGCTGCATCCTCTTCACCAAAGCTCAAACCCTGTCCCTCCATTATGGTGGTCAAGGAAAGTGCTCCCGTGTGGAAGAGGACCCTTAAAAACAGTGTGAAAAGAGGGAGAAGCTCAAAAACCCCAATGGGGGAAATTGAAAAAGACGCAACTCGTCTAATAAGTATCGGGTCGCTGGAATGGGGGATCTGTCAAGACTTACCCGCCGAAGAAAGGCTCCCACGGTCTACACCGTGCAGAAGTATTTATCAAAAAAAGGGAGAATGATCAATGGATCAACGGACACTATTTATCACTTGAGCAAGTGAAGGGTCCAGTCGCAGCGTGTGCCCGTATAAGGTACTGGTAGCTCAAAGAAGGGGGTTGCTGCACTGTTCCTCAAAAAGGAGAAAGATTAGGAGAAGCTGACGTGACCTAAGGTGTGGGTAGTACACCTTTGGGCATCCATTTAGTTGGATGTATTTGCCTCACACACCCAAAAGGGTGTCATGCTTCATCATTGGCGGTTGCTCCTCGTCGGGGGGGCGGTGCAATCCCCAACGGGCTCACCTCTAGGAGGGGCTCTTTAGCGGAGATCTTTTATATCCAACAGCCCTATGGTGAAGTGAGGGTATGTGGGCAGAGTATCAGATGGACTCGGTGTAGTGATTAAAATGCAGTAGGGGATGCCGGAAACAACTTTATTCTGGGGGTCCCCCTACTACAATTAAAACCAGTGAAGAAAGGCAAATTGCTAGGGGTAACCTAAATTAGGTAAAGTAATCCTAGAGAGGCCTTAGAAAACAGTGGGTCAACATGTTTCTCGCATTCGGTTAATCACCTGCGATTCATCAGGACCTTTAAAAGTGAGGTGCAAAAGAAATATTAACATGCGAGTGTCATGTCTGTGGTGTAGGTGTATATTACCTTGGTGGAAAGTCCTATGCCTATATAATGAGACAAAACAAAACATTATAAATAATATTTTTCCCTCATCAACAGCATGAACTGGGTCAGCGTCAGCAAGTACAGAACAGTGAGGCATGCTCCAAGTGGTGTTGGGGGGGAGTACCCAACATAAACATGCCAAGTGGAAAACAGCGTGCAGTGCAAAGATCACACGCACACTGTATTGGTGAATGAAAAGCATTCGTATAAAAACCAGTGTTTAAAAGCAGCAGTATTATCTAAAAACACCATCCATTTTGTGCAGTGTCAATATATATCAGAGATATAACATCGTATTATCATACAGAAGGTAAACCAAGCAACTGCAGACTGGTGGCTCACCTAAGGGTCAAGGTCTAAGAGCCACATGAGTGCTCGGCGGGTCAGTTCAACGAGGGCAAGCCTTCAGGTGTGGCTGTAATGTATAAAGGATGTTAGACGAGGGACCCCAAACTAGCGAGGTCAAGTACTGGCTAGCAAGGACTGGGTGGGCCCTGGTAATCTTATATAGATCCGCCTTACCTTACTCGTCCCGAGACCGCGTGGGTGCACCTACCCATCTCCGCCGAGTTCGGATAGATGGGTAGGTATGGCGGTGTTTGTTGTTATAGGGACCCGGCGGGGAGGAGCCTCGTTACTGGCGCCCTTCCGTGTAGGTCACATGACCGGGGTCGTTTCTATAGCGGCCATGACAGAGAGGTAAAGTTAAAGTGGCGGTTTAAGTGAATCTTACTTCAGGGCAACAATTAGATAGTGGGCAGGTGTTAATAGATCGATTGCCCATTTTAATCGAGTTGCACACGTTGTGTGGATTCGCGGGGTGTCTGGCCATACATATAATATTTCTCCTTTTTGAGGAACAGTGCAGCAACCCCCTTCTTTGAGCTACCAATGAATATAGACTCAGTCAGTACTATATTGGTGAAAACGTACCCAGCCGGGCAGAGGTTTTCAAGGTTTATATTTCAATCAAGAAAATGTCAAACATATTAACACCTTCAACAAATCACGTAGGTGGGGCACAAGCCTGTACCCAACCATGAACATACATAGACAACAACATACACAAAGGGCTTGCAAGGCAAAACAAAGAATCTCTGTAAAATTCCAATTTTGAACAGAGAATTACTTGTGGGTACCATTACATAATTATACAATGAAAGTTCCAAATGTATATGGTACACAGTGGGTCGACGACGTTTCGGACCCCCTTGCTAAATAATGGGGTCCATCATCAGGACAAAGCAATGGTTGCCTTTTTTAGTTTTAAGCCTCTTTAGCCTAAAGGGAAAATAAAATGAAAAAACAGGTCCATTACATTTAAATCACATGCTTAATGTGGGTGACATTGTGCCGTGACTTATAGACCCAGAGCGCTAATATCCTGGTGGAGATAGCGTGTGACTTTGTTCCAGTGTCAAGAGGCATGTGCAAGAGTGTGGTCATACTGTTTAACTGTGAGTGAATTTTAATTCAGGTGAGAAACGACGCGGTGATACTGGGCAATTGGGAGTGAATATAATGTCAGGGTGGAGAGGGCTGCTATGATATAATCAGGGTGCATCATGCTCAAATGAAAGAAATCGGTAGATCAGCAGTGCTTCTACGTTAAAAAGTGAACAAACGGCGCTATGAGTCGCGGTGAAAGATACATAATTGTCCAGATTTTGCAGGAGTAACCGTGGCGCAATAGAGAAGTAAAGGGGCTCACCAGAACAATACTGGGCAGGCTCAATTAAGAGCGCGCTGGAGGTTCGTTCTATAGTTAGAATCCGGGGTGTGGGATTTCTTATGGGAGAGAAAGAATAGTGCCGGGTTTAGGGCGGAGAACAATTAATTAATTCATAATTTGGGCGTCAGTGCAAGGGGCGTAGGCTTACCAGGGGTTAATTGCAAGTTTCAAGGGTCCAGGGGCGGAGGAAGATCGTTCCGCTTGTACCTATATACAAAACATTGCTTAACCAAGGGAATCTGAGATAGTTGAACAAGGCATCAATCGGTAAATACCGAGTGGGGCTTACCTTGTGAGCCGGAAATTGCCGGGAGCGCCGGATCGCGCTGGGGTCCTGGAACCAGGGGGGGAGCCTACAGATAGAATTGGGGGGATAGTCAGTAAGCGGCATTGGGCAGGGTTGCGCGCCAAATAGAAAGGAGATTATCCGGGGCTTACCGGATCAGTCGGCAATGATTGACTTCCTGGTTCGTGAAGTCATGTGGGCGGATTACTTTTATCGCGCTCAGCCATTGGTTGGAAAAGGGCCATAGGCATAAACGAAGGACCAGGCTGGTGGCCATTATGGATGAGGGAATTAAGTTTAGTTAAGAAGGTCCCATAGACATAAATGAAGGACCATGTCAGCAGCCATCTTGGGTGAAGGAAGTGAGATTAAAAAGGGGTTAAAACCATCATAGAGAAAAATGGCGCAGTGACATTAGTGAAGGTAGTGACTGTGATATTTACAAATACATTAATTACATTAGAGTACATTGAATTTTACATCAGTATTACGGCGAAGGCCAGACTCTGTTCAGTTCCATCAATTAGGTCTTATAAGTTGTTAATTCCAGTTATTCACTCAAGTATTCAAAAATGAAGTGCATGATCAGATTAGTGTTGTCCAGTCCTCTTGTTGGTTTAGGCCCGAGTTCAGGCTATCAGTCCGTATTATCCATTTCAATTCCTCTTTATTGAGAAGGAGACTCAGATCACCTCCTCTTGGTGGCAGTGTCACTTGATTTATAATTGTCCACCGGATATCATTTTCCGTATGCTCTTTGGAGATGAAATGTTCAACCAAAGGAGCATTGGGGGTCTTACACCGTATTCTGCTCCTGTGCTGGGAAATCCGTAATTTAACTTTTTGCTTGGTTTGACCAACATAAAGGAGGTCACAAGGACAAAGGATCGCATACACAACGTTGCAACTATTGCAGTTTGTAAAAGTTTTCAGAACATTTTTACATTCCTTATAAACAAATTCTTTACTTTCAATAGTGTACTCACATACCACACATGTTCCACATTTCGCATGACCTCTAAGCGGTGTAGTGGTCCAATGGTCATTGATAGTTCTTTTTAGTGGGGCAGGGGAGGGTAAGGCTGCCCTCACTAAGTGATCTTTAATGTTTTTATTCTTTCTGAAAGCAAACAATGGGCGTTCCCAGTTTAGTTGACCTGAATTCAAAATATGCCAATTTTGTTTGATGGTTTTTGTAATTTTATTCGACACACTGGAAAATGTTGTGACACACACCAATTTATTAGTGGTAGGTTTGGGTTTAGTTGTCAAAAGGGTCTCACGTGGGCAATACCATGCTCGCTTCATGGAGTTTTTTATGAGGCGGCGTGGATAACCTCTTTGTCTCAATTTGGTGGCAAGGAGACCTGCTTCATGGAAATAATCCTCTTTATGGAAATTATTCCTGCGCAGCCTGAGAAATTGTGAGTAAGGTAGACTATCTTTTAGGGCCCTAGGATGGCAGCTATCGTAGCTTAAGAGCGTGTTTTTCTCAGTAGGCTTATGATATAACGAGGTGTAAAGTAGGCCATTCTCGTGTTGGATAGTCAGGTCCAAAAAAGGGATAGAGGTCTTACTGTGAGTCAATGTGAATGTAAGCCCACTGCAGTTGTTGTTGAGCCAATGTAGTAGGGCTGGGAAGGAATCAGTATCATTATCCCATATCATAAAGATATCGTCTATATAGCGTCTCCACGTACGGATACCTTGACGGAATGGGTTACTGTCAACCAGAATCGTGTGACACTCCAACCAGTCCATGTAGAGAATAGCCAACGTGGGAGCAAAAATTGCTCCCATGGAGGTTCCACGGATCTGCTGGAAGTACTGATTATCATATACAAAGAAGTTTTGTGTCAGGCAGATTTCAAGGAGCTGAATTATGAAAAGTGTAGGGACTCTATGGGGACGAGTTCTTTGATTAAGGATGGTTTCCATTACAAACAATGATTCTCTCTGGGGAATGTTTGTATATAGTGATTCAACATCAAGGGTGCAGAGGGTCTCAGTATTGTGGTTAAATGGAGAATTTTCAACAAGGTTGATCATGTGGGTGCTGTCTTTAATATAACAACGGGTTGTCGGGACAAAGTCCTTCAGAAAGAAATTTACATAATGGCCCAAAGGTTCCAAGACAGAGCCACAACCCGATACAATGGGGCGTCCTGGGGGATGGTTGAGGTTTTTATGCACTTTGGGTAAAGTATAAATTACTGGTGTTCTGGGATTAGGAGTGTTTAAAAAGTCATATTCGTGTTTACTTAGGTATCCATTATCCAAAGCCTCATTTGTAATGGTTCTGATTTGTGCTTGGATTTCTTTGGTGGGATTTGTAGAGAGTCTACAGTAGTGATCTGTATTGGAAACTTGACGGAATAACTCACTTTTATAATTATCAATGTCTTGTAATACAATTCCTCCGCCTTTATCAGCAGGTTTAACGATTAAATTGTGGTTATTCTTGAGGGTAGAAATGGCTGATTTCTCATCTACCGAGATATTATATGGGACAAAGATGTGAGATTTGGCCAATTCGGTAGTTTCTTTCAGAATCACCTTCTCAAAGGTAAGGATTTCCTTCGGAATCATCCCAGCCATGGGGGAGAATTTGGAGGGTGGTCTAAAAGGTGTAGAGACCGGTTTCGGGTCAGAAGGATTGAGTTCAAAATATGCGCGTAGCCTAATTTTCCAAAAGAATGACATGAGTTCAGACTGTAAATCAAGAAAATTAGGGTAAGTAGTAGGGACAAAAGATAAGCCCTTACTGAGGACAGAGATTTCATGAGAAGATAGTGTGTGGCTAGACAGGTTAAACAGAGGAATTGTAAGTTCTGTATTTACTGCCTCTCTCCCCATTGGTAGAATCTGTTCCGGGTCTGTCGTTCGCCCGGAGGGTTCTGCCATCGTGCTTGTTGTTTTACGCGGCCTCTCCTGGGGGGTTCTTGTTGGCCTCTGGGTAAAAAATGATTCTGTTGTCTTTGTGGGCCTCCACTCGGGCCTTCCCCACCGTCTGAGTTATCTGAAGAGTCGGCTGAAGAGTCTGTGAACCCAACAACTGTGTTTCTTCTATTATAGCGGCCCCAAGGTCTGGGTGTAAACTGGGTTTGATTGAGATTCCGATTAGTGTAGAAATCCTTCTGAAGGTAGGGGTATGCCCGTTCAGAGGTGAAGGATTTAATATCCTTCTTTACTTTGTTGGCTTTTTTATTTTGTTCTATTTTATGGAACTCCTGTACTGTTTTATCAATTTTCTCAAGGAGTTTCTTAGCTTCAGTGTTGGTGTTTTTTTCGGATATTTGCTTCTCTAGATCTTTGATTATCTCATCTAGTTTTTTGAGTTCCTCGGAGGCGGTTTCAATCCCTAGGACTAGCCAATGTCGGGAACAAGTAGTCCCTATATTGCTAAATCCTTGAATGTACTTAGGGTTGTCAGTGAACACACCTGGTATGTTTCTAACCTGGAGTCCTAGGGATTGAAACCGCCTCCGAGGAACTCAAAAAACTAGATGAGATAATCAAAGATCTAGAGAAGCAAATATCCGAAAAAAACACCAACACTGAAGCTAAGAAACTCCTTGAGAAAATTGATAAAACAGTACAGGAGTTCCATAGAATAGAACAAAATAAAAAAGCCAACAAAGTAAAGAAGGATATTAAATCCTTCACCTCTGAACGGGCATACCCCTACCTTCAGAAGGATTTCTACACTAATCGGAATCTCAATCAAACCCAGTTTACACCCAGACCTTGGGGCCGCTATAATAGAAGAAACACAGTTGTTGGGTTCACAGACTCTTCAGCCGACTCTTCAGATAACTCAGACGGTGGGGAAGGCCCGAGTGGAGGCCCACAAAGACAACAGAATCATTTTTTACCCAGAGGCCAACAAGAACCCCCCAGGAGAGGCCGCGTAAAACAACAAGCACGATGGCAGAACCCTCCGGGCGAACGACAGACCCGGAACAGATTCTACCAATGGGGAGAGAGGCAGTAAATACAGAACTTACAATTCCTCTGTTTAACCTGTCTAGCCACACACTATCTTCTCATGAAATCTCTGTCCTCAGTAAGGGCTTATCTTTTGTCCCTACTACTTACCCTAATTTTCTTGATTTACAGTCTGAACTCATGTCATTCTTTCGGAAAATTAGGCTACGCGCATATTTTGAACTCAATCCTTCTGACCCGAAACCGGTCTCTACACCTTTTAGACCACCCTCCAAATTCTCCCCCATGGCTGGGATGATTCCGAAGGAAATCCTTACCTTTGAGAAGATGATTCTGAAAGAAACTACCGAATTGGCCAAATCTCACATCTTTGTCCCATATAATATCTCGGTAGATGAGAAATCAGCCATTTCTACCCTCAAGAATAACCACAATTTAATCGTTAAACCTGCTGATAAAGGCGGAGGAATTGTATTACAAGACATTGATAATTATAAAAGTGAGTTATTCCGTCAAGTTTCCAATACAGATCACTACTGTAGACTCTCTACAAATCCCACCAAAGAAATCCAAGCACAAATCAGAACCATTACAAATGAGGCTTTGGATAATGGATACCTAAGTAAACACGAATATGACTTTTTAAACACTCCTAATCCCAGAACACCAGTAATTTATACTTTACCCAAAGTGCATAAAAACCTCAACCATCCCCCAGGACGCCCCATTGTATCGGGTTGTGGCTCTGTCTTGGAACCTTTGGGCCATTATGTAAATTTCTTTCTGAAGGACTTTGTCCCGACAACCCGTTGTTATATTAAAGACAGCACCCACATGATCAACCTTGTTGAAAATTCTCCATTTAACCACAATACTGAGACCCTCTGCACCCTTGATGTTGAATCACTATATACAAACATTCCCCAGAGAGAATCATTGTTTGTAATGGAAACCATCCTTAATCAAAGAACTCGTCCCCATAGAGTCCCTACACTTTTCATAATTCAGCTCCTTGAAATCTGCCTGACACAAAACTTCTTTGTATATGATAATCAGTACTTCCAGCAGATCCGTGGAACCTCCATGGGAGCAATTTTTGCTCCCACGTTGGCTATTCTCTACATGGACTGGTTAAAGTGTCACACGATTCTGGTTGACAGTAACCCATTCCGTCAAGGTATCCGTACGTGGAGACGCTATATAGACGATATCTTTATGATATGGGATAATGATACCGATTCCTTCCCAGCCCTACTACATTGGCTCAACAACAACTGCAGTGGGCTTACATTCACATTGACTCACAGTAAGACCTCTATCCCTTTTTTGGACCTGACTATCCAACACGAGAATGGCCTACTTTACACCTCGTTATATCATAAGCCTACTGAGAAAAACACGCTCTTAAGCTACGATAGCTGCCATCCTAGGGCCCTAAAAGATAGTCTACCTTACTCACAATTTCTCAGGCTGCGCAGGAATAATTTCCATAAAGAGGATTATTTCCATGAAGCAGGTCTCCTTGCCACCAAATTGAGACAAAGAGGTTATCCACGCCGCCTCATAAAAAACTCCATGAAGTGAGCATGGTATTGCCCACGTGAGACCCTTTTGACAACTAAACCCAAACCTACCACTAATAAATTGGTGTGTGTCACAACATTTTCCAGTGTGTCGAATAAAATTACAAAAACCATCAAACAAAATTGGCATATTTTGAATTCAGGTCAACTAAACTGGGAACGCCCATTGTTTGCTTTCAGAAAGAATAAAAACATTAAAGATCACTTAGTGAGGGCAGCCTTACCCTCCCCTGCCCCACTAAAAAGAACTATCAATGACCATTGGACCACTACACCGCTTAGAGGTCATGCGAAATGTGGAACATGTGTGGTATGTGAGTACACTATTGAAAGTAAAGAATTTGTTTATAAGGAATGTAAAAATGTTCTGAAAACTTTTACAAACTGCAATAGTTGCAACGTTGTGTATGCGATCCTTTGTCCTTGTGACCTCCTTTATGTTGGTCAAACCAAGCAAAAAGTTAAATTACGGATTTCCCAGCACAGGAGCAGAATACGGTGTAAGACCCCCAATGCTCCTTTGGTTGAACATTTCATCTCCAAAGAGCATACGGAAAATGATATCCGGTGGACAATTATAAATCAAGTGACACTGCCACCAAGAGGAGGTGATCTGAGTCTCCTTCTCAATAAAGAGGAATTGAAATGGATAATACGGACTGATAGCCTGAACTCGGGCCTAAACCAACAAGAGGACTGGACAACACTAATCTGATCATGCACTTCATTTTTGAATACTTGAGTGAATAACTGGAATTAACAACTTATAAGACCTAATTGATGGAACTGAACAGAGTCTGGCCTTCGCCGTAATACTGATGTAAAATTCAATGTACTCTAATGTAATTAATGTATTTGTAAATATCACAGTCACTAACTTCACTAATGTCACTGCGCCATTTTTCTCTATGATGGTTTTAACCCCTTTTTAATCTCACTTCCTTCACCCAAGATGGCTGCTGACATGGTCCTTCATTTATGTCTATGGGACCTTCTTAACTAAACTTAATTCCCTCATCCATAATGGCCACCAGCCTGGTCCTTCGTTTATGCCTATGGCCCTTTTCCAACCAATGGCTGAGCGCGATAAAAGTAATCCGCCCACATGACTTCACGAACCAGGAAGTCAATCATTGCCGACTGATCCGGTAAGCCCCGGATAATCTCCTTTCTATTTGGCGCGCAACCCTGCCCAATGCCGCTTACTGACTATCCCCCCAATTCTATCTGTAGGCTCCCCCCCTGGTTCCAGGACCCCAGCGCGATCCGGCGCTCCCGGCAATTTCCGGCTCACAAGGTAAGCCCCACTCGGTATTTACCGATTGATGCCTTGTTCAACTATCTCAGATTCCCTTGGTTAAGCAATGTTTTGTATATAGGTACAAGCGGAACGATCTTCCTCCGCCCCTGGACCCTTGAAACTTGCAATTAACCCCTGGTAAGCCTACGCCCCTTGCACTGACGCCCAAATTATGAATTAATTAATTGTTCTCCGCCCTAAACCCGGCACTATTCTTTCTCTCCCATAAGAAATCCCACACCCCGGATTCTAACTATAGAACGAACCTCCAGCGCGCTCTTAATTGAGCCTGCCCAGTATTGTTCTGGTGAGCCCCTTTACTTCTCTATTGCGCCACGGTTACTCCTGCAAAATCTGGACAATTATGTATCTTTCACCGCGACTCATAGCGCCGTTTGTTCACTTTTTAACGTAGAAGCACTGCTGATCTACCGATTTCTTTCATTTGAGCATGATGCACCCTGATTATATCATAGCAGCCCTCTCCACCCTGACATTATATTCACTCCCAATTGCCCAGTATCACCGCGTCGTTTCTCACCTGAATTAAAATTCACTCACAGTTAAACAGTATGACCACACTCTTGCACATGCCTCTTGACACTGGAACAAAGTCACACGCTATCTCCACCAGGATATTAGCGCTCTGGGTCTATAAGTCACGGCACAATGTCACCCACATTAAGCATGTGATTTAAATGTAATGGACCTGTTTTTTCATTTTATTTTCCCTTTAGGCTAAAGAGGCTTAAAACTAAAAAAGGCAACCATTGCTTTGTCCTGATGATGGACCCCATTATTTAGCAAGGGGGTCCGAAACGTCGTCGACCCACTGTGTACCATATACATTTGGAACTTTCATTGTATAATTATGTAATGGTACCCACAAGTAATTCTCTGTTCAAAATTGGAATTTTACAGAGATTCTTTGTTTTGCCTTGCAAGCCCTTTGTGTATGTTGTTGTCTATGTATGTTCATGGTTGGGTACAGGCTTGTGCCCCACCTACGTGATTTGTTGAAGGTGTTAATATGTTTGACATTTTCTTGATTGAAATATAAACCTTGAAAACCTCTGCCCGGCTGGGTACGTTTTCACCAATATAGTACTGACTGAGTCTATATTCATTGGCACTTATTTAGTTTCTTGCCAGGGACCATTGTTGTGTTTATATGATAAGCTCCCCGAGGTCCCTCGCTGATACCAATTGGGGTCCCCTTGTTGTTCAAAATAGGTGGTAGACAGCCAGGCATCGCTCTTCCTTCTGGGTGACTTTGTGAGCATCAGGTGATCCCCTATTATCCTTTTCTGCCTCTGGTCAGAATTAAATCAGTAAATATTCAAATAGTAGGCCCTGGTTTCAACCTCATAGTAAAAATGTGGTGACTGCTAAAATTCATCTGGCCTGGTTAACTGGTAAATTGACCAAAGACGCATGTGTTTAAGGTCAAGCTCCCACAAAACCCTGAATGGTGGAACTACCTTTGCTGTCCCCACCCCTCAAGAGGCAAATCAATAAATTCTCTCCAGAACTCTTAATGTACCTTTTTATGGTCAGGGTCGAGATGGAAGGCTTATTCATAGGTCATATTTGAGGGTTTCAATTACTGGTCATCAAGTTTCCTGTTTTGTTTGGGCTGGTGGTCTGAGTCACCTTTCACTATTTCCAGTCAATGTCAGAAATTGATATACTCCTTCCTTCTTTTCTGAAGGCGTTTGTGTGCCCTTTTTTCACTCTAGCACTAGCACTCTTGTTCTTCCCAATGGCAATGTTCAAAGACGTGCACTGATCTTTACACACACTCAGCTTCTGCTGGCAATTAGATTACTTACTCCTGTAGCAGACTCGGGTCACATTTGGATGCTTTGAGAAGTGATTTGGCTCCTGGTGTATCTGTTCTTTGTGTGGATTCCAGGGGCGTAACACAGGCCCCTGCAGCCCCCGCGGTGCGGGGGGGCTCTAAGCTCTATGGGGCCCCCTCGACACTAAACTCTGAACAGAGAGCTCCTGATAGAGCCCAGAGGGGGGCCCCTCTTCACACCGTGCAGGGAGGCCCCATCAATCTTCGTTATGCCAGTGGTGGATTCACCTCCCTCCCCCACCAGTGGCCTCGAGACCATTGCTTCCCCTGCCGCAGACTTTAAATTACATAGAGGTCATTCTCTACATGGTATCAGATACAATCCATCATGGCTGTTTCTAAGCTTTCGCTCTCCTGTCAATTGTCCTTTGTTAAGGATGTAAAAACAGTGGTGGAGTTGTGGTTGATTAAGTCACCCCTATTTATGGCTTGCTCCTTTGGGTCACTGTGTTCTTTGCTCATGGGTTCCCTCATGTTTTAGTCTTTTTATTTCACTGCTGCACAGCAGTGGGGCAACGCTCCTCCGCCATAGCGGATGAGCCGCCACTGGAGGCTTCAGGAAAGTGAGAGATGAAAGAGGGAGAAGAGAGACGAGAAAGCCAGGGCTGCTTTTGGTTTCCAATCCAGCCCTGAAGGCTGCTTGCTGTTATATTCATGTGTCACTCTACAAATTACAGATTCTGTGTTAAATGATTGTTTGGAAAAATGCATCGTGTTTGATGATTGCTGTGTAAAACCTTGATATTATTCATAAATATTTTGAATACGTAGATTTTAAGATGGTTTGGCTTTATAATGTTTTTTTTAATTTTATGTGTAATGTATATAAGGCCACGTAATAACCTCAAATTTTAATTACAAAGACAAGTGCATCGTTTGCGCTTGAAAATAAAGCAGATGAAGCCAATCAACAACAATATGAAAATTATTTTAACAGAAATATTTAAACCAGCTGCTGTGGGAACCCATCAAAGGGTTAACCTTCATAGGAGTCAGAAACATCTAATAGATATATCTGCAAAATACAAGATTTTCACAGCTGTGCCAAGAGCTAGTGAAAGAGAATCAAAAACTCAATACTGACTTTTCTTTGCTCCCAAAAACATTTGTCATGAGGAAGAATCCTAAAAGAATGAAACAAGGGAAACCCTGTTTGTAACCCTGCTACACCAAATTCCCAGAAAAGCCAGTTTGAGAAGGAGACCAAACCAGCAGCGGTTGCTACCAGACTTGTGTGGTGAGGCGGGACGGGCAGAGGGAAATGAAAAAGATAAAACATTTAAAAAAAACTGACCTGGCTATGGTCTGTGTTGCTACTGACTCTCCTTCGATCCTCTTCATCTTCTTGTCTTCTTCCTGTCTGGAGTCCGGCAGCAAGAACCATCCGGGCTCCCAAGCTGCCCGGACCTATCACAGTGCTGCAATGCAGTGTTGTGATTGGTCTGAACGCCGTAGTTTGGTGCTCAGATCAAGCATTGGAAACTTGGTCCTGTTCTCCAACCAGGCCGCAATGCAGCCTGGATGGAGAACATGGCAAGTGCGCATGACTGTTTTGGGTGGACCGAGAGGGCTGGTCAAAGTGTCATGCACACTTGGAGTGCCACCACTCCTCTTCCTGCAGTGCTCTGGCCTCACAGGGCCAAGCCCCACCCCCAGGAAACAACAGAGCCACTGCAGTAGGAAAAAGAAAATTATAATAACATTACTTTATAATCATTATTTTCCTTTTTTTACTGCTGGGAGAGCAGTGGGGAGATGCTCCTCTGCCTTAGTGGAGGAGCTGCCACCGGACCAAGCACACAGCTCTAGTCCTATAACCATTGAGAGACATCAGTGTTTATAGAAACCCAATAGGAGCCTGAAATATTTCATAAAGTAAAAGGACCAGCCACCAGTAAGAGTGTATGGAGAAAGAAAGAGCTGATGGCAAAATCCCTGGAAGGGGGTTGCAGGAGGTGCTGCAGCACTCCCAAAATAACATGCTGGAGTTCAGAAGGCTAATGAGCAGTAAAGATTACCTTAAGTTTTGATTTTTATCATTCCCATTTGATGTGTGTTTAAAAATAGGGTTCATATCACAGGCTTGTCGGACAAATGGCTGCTTATTCTTTTAACACAGAGACTGGTGTGTACTTGTCTAGCTCTGACTGCAAATTGAGAGTATTTATTAAGTGAAATATTTATTCATCTTGCTGGTGTGAAAGGAAAGGCTGTAGGATGTTGTTTTTATCTAGCACACAAACTTTAAATACCTATCAATAAACTGTACACATATTTCAAATATTTAAGCACGAAGGAAAGCACAATTGGAGCACTTTTTTGCAATTCTGAATTGTGATGGAATCAAAGATTTTAATAAGATAAAAAATGAAGAAACTTTACTTTGTGATGTACGAATGAAAAAGAATTGCTGAAAAACAATTTTCACACTTTATCATTTATGTGCTATATAGTTTTATCAGTACAACTGTATGTATGTGCAAATATAGTGGTCATTTCAATGGAAAATGTGCTGCATGTAAAGGACAGTTGCACTCTACATCATGCTTTAGCAATATATTTGTGGCAGTGTGCTCCAAAATTCCACAAAATGTACATGCTACACCCTTACCACTCTCCTGCCAAAGCGGTCTTGGCTCATTTGCTATACTTGTTCTTTGTGTGAAGCTTCGATTTTTCAGAATTCCTATGAGTTTAGTTATGTAACATTAATAGCAGCACCCTTTTTCTGAAAATTGTTCCAGCACCACTGGCTGATCAAAACTTATTTGTCAGGCAAGCTTTCAGGAGAATACGGGAGGAACATGGCGGCGGCAGGCTAACGGCTGCTGCGAGGCTCTGCACTCAAAGAACACCCTGAATAATGGATTTGGCCGGTCTTTTCTCCGAACCACTTATGGATGATGACGTTTAATAAGCGGTGAGGAAAAACGATCTTTCTCCAAGAAGGTAATGCTATGTATCATTGAACTTTCTCCCGTTTCTGCTATTTCGAGGTCGGAGCTGCGGGAGGTGAACGTGGGAGCGCTAGGACCCAGCGCCAGGATCCAGCGGAATGCTTGAGCGCCGATACACGAGTAAGGCAGGTACAGGTCAGTTGTGTAGAATCCAGTGGGGCGAGTTCAGCGGGCGGCAGACACAGAAGCTGGTCATCGGTAGCAGTCAGGCTGCGGTGGAGGAGAACGTCCAAAGAGGGCTCCGAGTAAGCTGCAGAAGTTTGTGGCTGCGTTCAAGGGCGGCGCTCCTCGCTCGAGCGAGAGCCTCGATATGCCGAGGGTCCTATGCATCCCTGAATAGCGGTAAGGTGGTGTTTGGAAGGGAGGACTGCATGGAGGTAGGAAAATATAAATCAATCAGCCAAATTGATAATAGAACCAAAGAAATTGAGGCTGGCTGTGGTATAAAGGGGGCAGCCTCTACTGAATGCTCCATAAAGCTGGTTATTCCTGAAAAAGGAAAGGCAGGAGAAGTAAGGAGCAGATACCAGCTAGGATCGAAACAAGGGGCTTGGAATCTCACGGACACTGATACTGTTGAAGGAAAAGGGGTCCGATACCTATTTCTCCACTCACACAAAACAGGAAGGTGGGAGCTAGAAGGGGGAGGTTAGTTAAGGTGACAAAGCAACCACAAGCGCCTAGTGGGACTCCCTCACTTAAAAGTTATTTCAAAATTATGGAGCAGGCAGTGAGCTCTAAGGAGGGCACTACAAATAAGGCAGAAGCTAACACTAGCTCTAAAGTAGTTGAAACAGATGAAACTATTCAGTCTATTCAGTCTAATGAGGCACCCACCCCATCTCTTCACTCTATACTACCTTTAAGTAATAAGTATGCTGTACTAGACTTAACACCTAACGAGGAGGGGCCAGAGGGGGAAGCAGCACAGATCAGCCCAAGGCAAGACTTGGCCTCAGATGCAGAACCCCCGTCGAATGTAGTACAAACACCCCCTCCTCCATTAATAAAATCTGCAACTTCGAATTCTGCTGTAGTCTCTCCCCCTTTGATCGCACCAAACGGTTATGATAAAGCTCAATCTCTCCCTCCCCCAGTCCATGATACATATACTTCAGATCCTCAACCTGATGGTGCAGATAGACCAACCGGGAGGGAAAATGAGAGGGACAGACTTGGCTCTTTGTTCCATGCACTGAGAGACGACCTTCTGGGCAAGTTTGAGATTTCGGAGAGAAATCAAAGAGGTCTACATGACAGATTCGACATACTAGAGGCTAAATTAGAGGGTATCAATGCTAGGACTAGTGTCCTGGAAAGTAAAGTTACGGCATTGTCAGAGACTACCAAAGGGAACTCTAAAGACATAGAAGCCATCAAAGCACAGAATCGGACCCTAACAATGGATCTGGAAAGGTTGGAGACGCAGAGTCGGCGCAACAATCTTAGGATTCTCAAAATTCCTGAAGGAGTAGAAGTGGAAGACATAAAGGGGTTTGTGTGTAGATTGCTTCGTGAAGACATACTAAAGGATCGATTAGATATTGACTTGGAGGCTGAGTTTCAGCGAGTGCATAGAGACCCGTTTAGGCTGCACCCAGATCGCAAAGCACCCAGGAAGATTCTGGTGTACTTCCAAACATACAAATCAGATCAGATATAGGGGGGAAAAACCGCTCAAAGGCAATGGGAGCTGGGCTCAAGGATGCCAGACCTACGATCAATGGGGGCTCAGGTACAAATGAAGTTCCCAGCTTTGCTTAAAATAATGTGGAACAATAAGATGTATACTTGTCACTTCCCAGAAGAAGTTGACGAGTTGTTGGCAAAAATGAAAGAGACTAGCTAATTCAACGCCAGCTCCTCGTAAAATTGTGCCCTTATAGTTGGGGGAAAAAAAAACAAAAAAAACAAAAGGGTCTTCTGTCTAAACAAGAAATGATTATTAGATAAAAGGAAAATTAAAAAAAAAAAAAAAACATTGGAGAAAAGACTGATTTATGTTTCACTTAAGTGGGGGTGTCGAGGGTGCAGGGCCTCCTAAAGGTGTGTTCACGCCAAACAGGAGGGTTGGGTTCCTCAGGGGGAGGGCGGGGTGGGTTCACAGGGGGAAGGGGGGAAAACAGATAAAAATGTCCTCATTTGCCATAAATTTTTACTTTTCCGTCAAATTTGAATACAACCATGGGCCACCACTGGTTACAGGTGTAGGGGTAGTTGCATCATATAACGACTTCAAATCTAACACCTAGTAGCAAAATCCTTTCCTGAAGCGTGAATCGCTTGGGGAGCCAGAAAAAACAACAAAATGCCTGTGAATTTTGAAAAACTCCGAAGCTTGTGTATATCTTTTACAGGAGACTCATCTGGAAGCAGAAGAGTGCAGGAAAATATTTGTAAGATATAACTGGGTTCAGGACATCTTTTGTTCTAAACAAACTGGTGTTACTAGAGGGGTAGCTATGGTGGTGCGCGCTAATAAAGGGATCAGGGTTCATGACTGGGATACAGATCAGTCTGGAAGATGGCTGGCTGCAGTTGTTCCAATTGGCGGCTCTAAACTTTTGTGTGGGGTATATTACGGTCCTAATGAGGATAATGCTTGTTTTCTTCATAAATTGGAAGGATACATGTTACAACATACAGTTCCAATCATATTAGGAGGTGACTTTAACCTCTTACTGGACCCACAATTGGACCGCACCTCCAAAGCTAAATATAATCCCCCTAATAAATCCCTTCAAGCCTTAAAAAATATTATGAAAGATTATACGCTACAAAATGCATGGAGAACTAAACACGGCAATCAAAGAGAGTATTCTTTCTATAGCAAAAAATATAGTCAGTTTTCAAGAATAGACTTTTTTCTGTTAGATCAATCTTTTTTAGCTAATATCATCTCAATTTCTTACATTCCAGTCGGTCTATCAGATCACTCCGTGGTTGAGCTAAAAATGAATTTTCAGAATAGTCCCTCAGAATATAGGTGGACAATTGATAGGACTATCTTGTTAAATGACGAGATTAAAAACAAAATCAAGGAAAGTCTATTGGAATTCTTTTTGTTTAACGGGAATACAGCCTCAGATCAAATCATATGGGATACATTTAAATCCTACTTAAGAGGAATCTATGGTTCTCATATGATTTTAAACAGGAAGCTCAAAATAGAAGGAGATAAACAAGAGCTCAGCCTAATCAAACTAAAGGAACAGCAAATTCAACTTGCTGTCTCTGAAGACAGAGCTAGTATTCCGGGCCTTGAAAAGGAAATTTTAAAACTACAAACAGACTTCAGAGCTAGAGCCGAAAAAAATAATTAAAGATAAGTGGGAATTGAGTAAGCTTCGCAATTTCGAGTATGGTGAGAAATGTGGTTCCTTGTTAGCATGGAAGGCAAGGTCAGAGAGGTGCAGAAATAATATTAAATGCTTAATACAGCGTGGCACTGGGCTATCTTTAACAGAGGACACAGAGATTAAAAGTGAGGCTAGAGCCTTTTATGAGGAACTTTATCAGGAGAAGAATAGTCGGCTGTTGGAAGATTTGGATAATTGGTGGGCTATGAGAGAACTGCTACAGTTGAGCGACTCAGATAAAGCTTTTTTAGCCACCGAGATCACGGAGGGTGAAGTTAGGTCACAACTTAAAAAGATGGCTAGAAACAAGGCCTCTGGCCCTGACGGACTACCGACCGAGGTTTATAAATATAATATGGAAGAGGTTTTAGTTCCACTACAGAGACTCTTCAATAAAATATTTATACAGGGAGAGCCAATTACACCCTCCTGGTTAGATGCTACAATTACCCTGATAGCTAAACCAAATAAAGACCCGAGAAAGATAGAGTCATATCGACCAATCTCTCTTTTAAATTCGGACTCAAAAATCTACTCTGGTATATTGGCTTCCAGACTAGCTAAAATAATTAAGTCTATTATCCACCCAGACCAGAGGGGGTTTATACCTGGCCGCCAATTGAATGAGTTGACATTCCAAGTCATAGGAGCAATAGACATAGCAGTAGAAAAGAAGATGCCACTCACTATTGTAGCAATAGATGCCGCTAAGGCGTTCGATCAAGTCAACTGGCTCTTCTTATGGAAGTCAATGTCAAAGTTTGGCTTCCCAGAGATCTTTATTAATGGAATCGAGGCACTGTATAGGGGTCCCAGGGCGAAAATTCTGGTCAACAGTAGTCTGTCTGAATGGCTGAATATCTCTAGAGGAACCAGGCAGGGTTGTCCCTTATCCCCCCTTTTATTCGATATATATATTGAGCCTTTCGTTTGTTCCCTAAGGCAGGACTCAGAAATTAAACCATTCCTAATGGGAGACCTAGTCCTTAAGACAGCTCTTTATACCGACGACCTCCTTCTTTATACATCCAATCCAGAGGTGGCAATACCAAGACTATTTGAATTGGCCGGAAACTTTGGAATAGTATCGGGGTACAGTATCAACAAAGATAAAACCGACATAATGAGTTGGAATAACCCTGCCCTGATCCCAGAAGCAAAATCCAAAATTAGATACTTGGGGATTTATCTTACACACAATTTGGAAGAAACTCCCAAGACTAGCTGGTCAATAGTTGTAAAAGAAGTGAGAAAGCTATTGACTAGATGGAACACCCTACCTTTAAACATCTATGGTAGGGTGAACCTAGTCAAAATGATAATCCTGCCAAAGGTCACTTTTTTGTTTAACTCAATTCCTTTGATTTTTAATAAAAAGGATATCTCCAATTTGCAAGGGAGGATCGGTTCTTTTATTTGGGCCACTAAGTCTCCCAGAATAGCTTGGAAGAAGCTGAGAAGGGGACTAAAAATTGGTGGGTTGGCACTTCCGGATTTACTTCTCTACTACTATGCTTTTCAGTTTAAAAACTTTAGACTTTTAGCTAATAAATTGGATTCTACCTCATATGGCAGACTTTTTCAGGCAATGCTACTGGACCTTCCATATAGTTCAGATTTTTTTCTCTTTAAGTTTGGAGATCAGAAGTTTAAAAAAAAAATACGTTTGAAGCTCTTGCGGACAGCCCTAGATAACTGGCCACAGATACGGAAAATCTTAGGTATCCCTTACTACCATCCCCAAGCTCCAATTTGGGATTCCCCCGGAATGTTTAATGGATCAATTAACTCTCCCGTTGAGGAATGCTGGTTTTATGAAATGGGGGGGACATGTGCAATGGCTCTACACTATTTTTTTTTATTTTTTTTAAAAACCTTTATTTATCAAATGCACAATACACAGCGTCTGCCTACAACCCCATTGGGCGGGCCGCTATGACAAACATTAAAAGAATAAAGAAAGACAATTCGCAATAGAGGTGGCCACTGAGCGTCCGTTATAATGTGGTGCACAATACAATAATCAACAGGATAGCGAAGGTTTAATTTTATAGTTTTGTCGAGGTAAGAAACAAACAAAAACAAACACATGGTATTACACTGGCAAGGTCCACAGGAGGGGAGGGGGGGGGGGGGAAGGGAAAGAGTATACAGAAGCCGGAGCAAGTCTAACGTGGGAGGGTGATCATGGAGGGAATATAGGATATGAGTAGAATAGGAACGCCAATCATGGGGAGGAGAGGATGGTGTTGGCATAATCAAGTGGAGGGGAACAGATATCGCCACGGTATGCATTCCATTGTGCCCAGACCCTGGTCCACTTTTTAGGACGACCCCGTGCCTCGTACACCGTCTTCTCTCGAAACATGCACCAGTCCATGTTGTCTTTCCAGGCACGGAGCCTCGGTGGTCTATTGGAGCCCCAGAGCTGAGCTATGTCCCTTTTGGCAACCATGTTGCCCAGAGTGACCCAGAATGTCTGGGCAGCCGTACAATCTGTAGGCTCCCACACATTGAGTAGACAACGCCGTGCTTCAGGAAGGAGGAAGACTCCAGTAGCACGTCCCATCACATCATGCACTCTGGACCAGAAAGCTGAGACAACCGGGCATTCCCACAAGACATGAAGAAAAGTACCATCCATACCACAACCACGTCTACACAGTCCATCTGTCGCAAGCCCCATTCGCACCAGACGCATACCGGTCACATACACACGGTGGAGGATCTTTAGTTGGACAAAACGAAGCCGGGCCGGAATAGCCACCTCTTTAGGGGAAGAAACAGCCGACTGACAATCCTCGTCGTCTAATTCGAGCCCATCTGCCGTCCAGGAGGCCCGAAGCTTCCCCAGCAGGTCAGCCCTGTTGTTAATAAGTTTCTTATATATTAACGAAATCGTGCTGTCAGGGACATGGCCATCAAGGATACGGTCCTCCAGTGGGGACGACTGGGGAATATCAGTCCCAGGGGGAAAGGCGGAAGATAAGGCATGCCGAACCTGCATATACCGAAAATACTCCTTATCATCAAGCTGATATTCCAGTTTCAGGGCTTCGAAGGACTTCACAGCGCCCCTGGCCCAGAGATCCTCCACCTTACTAATCCCAATCATATCCCACCTATCGAACCCTTTCGTCTGCCACAGGTTACCCAGTCGATCAGAATCATACAGTGGAGTCATTCGTGTCAGTTTGCCGCTCCAGCCCGTAGCCACAGTCGCATCCTTCCAGGCACGCACCGCACACTTCGTGGGACCAGTAAGGAGACGGACTGGTGACTTCGAGTACAAAGCTCTATTAAAGTTGCCGCCGGGCAGTAGGAATGAGTATGTTACGTGGTTAATTGCACTTAAATGCGAGGCCCAGTAATATCGTTTGATATCTGGTAAAGCGATACTGCCATCGTACCAGGGGAGTGTGAGTTTAGACAATGCGATACGGGCACGTCCGTCCCAAATCAATTGCCGCTGTAGGCTTTCGATCTCACGAAAATAGCGAGCGGGGACCGGGTCGAAGAAGTTCTGCAACGCATAAAGAAATCTAGGGAGCGACATCATTTTAAAAAGTGCCGCTCGCCCCAGCGGAGACAAGGGCAATTCACGCCACCGCCTCACATCCTGTTTGAGGCGACGGAGGGGAGCATAGAGATTCCAATCATATTGCACCGCGGAAACCATGGAGACATAGATCCCCAAATATTTGAAACCATTGTCTGCCACCTGAATGGGAAACCTACGGGGCAGCGGTGGCAACACCCCCGCTATGACATAAACACAGGACTTGGTCCAATTGATAACCAATCCGGAGTTCTTACCAAATGATGTGAGAACGTCAAAGAGCACGTTCAAAGACTTCTGGGGGGAAGTGAAATAAAGAAGGATGTCGTCGGCGTAGAGCGAGACGCGATCTTCCAAATCCGGCGCCCACCGGATCCCTTTAATCGGGGGTTCCCACCGGAGCCATGCCGCAAGGGGCTCGAGCGCCAGTGCAAACAGAAGTGGGGAAAGCGGACACCCCTGACGGGTGCCGCGTCCAAATGGAAATGGGTCGGAGCTTCTGCCATTAACCACAACTTGAGCCAGTGGTTGCTCATACAGGAGCCTCACCCACGCGATAAAGTTAGGGCCAAAGCCAAATTTGGAAAGGGCCGCCCACAGATATGGCCATTCAATGGTGTCGAAAGCCATTGTAGCATCCAGGGAGGCCACCACCGCAGGCTCAGCGAGAGTTGCAGCTCTCGCGAGAACACTGTGGAGTCTACGCAGATTAAGGGCCGTGTTCCGATGGGGTATGAAGCCGGATTGATCCGGATGAATCAGGTCACAGATCACTGTCAACAACCGATTGACCAGGACCTTGGCAAGGATTTTGTGTTCCGCGTTCAGTAAGGAAATGGGGCGGTAGGAGGTGCAGCGGTCACGAGGCTTGCCATCCTTATGAATGACCACTATGGTGGCCAGGCGCTGTTCAAGCGGAAGGACTCCAGCCTCAAATGCGTCAAGAAACATGGTCCTCAAGTGGGCGGCCATCTTGTCTGGACGAAGTTTGTAGAGCTCGATAGGCAAACCATTAGGCCCCATCGCCTTACCCGAGCGCAAGGATCTGATGGCGAGGGCGATCTCGTCCACCGTAAAGGGAGCTTCCAAAGCCAGTCCCTCCTCTTCCGAGACACAAGGAAGAGCAATATCACGCAACAGTAAACGGGAATCGGCCTCATCTCGATCACTCCCTGGGGTATAAACCTTTTGGAAATGGTCCACGAAACAGTCAACAATCTCACCGGGGTCAGTCACACATTCACCAGACTCACGGGTAATAACGGGTACCACACGATTCATTCTTTCAGCCTTATCCAGCCACGCAAGGAGTTTGCTAGCCTTGTCACCCACATCATACAAACGGCCCAGCTGATTCGCGCGCATCACCCTAGCAGCGTCAGTCACACAAGCTTTGTAATCCGCCTGCTTCAGTTCCAGGGTGTGTAGGAGCGCAGGCGTGTCATCCCCACCCAGTTCACTTTCGAGTGTAGTGATTTCGGTCTCAAGGGCCAGCACGGCCTCCCTCCTAGTTTTCCGTTCAGCTGCAATAAGAGACAGTGCGGATCCCCGTATGACAGTTTTAAAGGCCTCCCAGAGAACCGTAGGGGAAGACACCGAACCCACATTCTCATCGAAATAGTAGTCGATAGCCTTCACCAAATCTGACCGAAGCCGGGGGTTCCGAAAGTGCCAGGGCGGGACAGGGGGAACTCTGTTACCAGGAAGACCACCCACAGAGACCTCAATCAGCAAAGGGGAATGGTCTGAAATACCCCGGGGGAGATGACGAACTTCCCGCACCAAGGATAGGGTAGAGGTCAGCATAAAAAAGTAGTCTATCCTCGAGAGGCTGCCGTGTTCACCAGAGTGGAAAGTATACTGCGTCTGGGTGGGGTGCAGCGAACGCCAAACGTCCACCAGACCAAAAGTTTCGGCCATGTCAGTGAGCCGCATCTGGGACTGCGGCAGAATTCTAGGGGGCAGTCGATCACAGTCACCAGACATCACAGAGTTAAAATCCCCACCCATAATCAGTAGACCATCAGGGAGACCAAGAAGAGTCTTGCCAAGATCAGCGTATGTGGTTGCCTGCAGCCCCGGGGGAATATATACAGCCACTATCACAATTAGCTTCCCCTCCCATCTCCCCGAGACAGCAGCATAGCCTCCCCGATCATCAAGGGGGACATCATCAATCTCAAGGGCCAAGGAGGATTTAACCATTATACCCACTCCCCGGGAGCCGGACGTAAAACCAGCATGGGCGACCAACCGGTAACCCCGACGGTCAAGAGCTTTACAGGCATTACCAATCAAATGGGTTTCTTGAAGTAAAACAACATCAGGGGCATGACGCCTTATAAATTGCAACACAATGCCACGTTTAATTCTGTCACCCAAACCATTGACGTTCCAAGAAAGAACCTTTATCTTACCCCCCCCCCCCCATCCCAAGAAGATCGACCCAACCCAACCCCCTCCCGGAACCTCAGGTCAAGAATGTATGCAATCAATAATGTACCATGAAGAAAAAAGAAGAACAAGAAACACACAACACAACCAAGTCCCCATCAACCACCCCCAGCCATGAACCCGTTACAACGCCCCCCACCCTGCACCCCTGCTGACTAAAGAGCCACCCCAAACTGCAGTGTGCCTGTCGCCCCATCTGATCTACACAAAGAAACCCCCGAGGAGGAAGGGAGTAACTACCCCAACCCGCACCACCACGGGCATAAACAGAAAGCATACGATAAAAGGTACTCTGTAGAGTTCATAGTCCAAAGCCGGACCTCAGGGGCCCCAATTCAGTCCTGGGCCGTTGCACCGCCATCCGCGCCTCCGGGGCCTCCGCTCTCGGTGTCATCCTTTGGCAACAAGTCCAACCAGTCACTGGCACTGTCCAGTTGATCAAAGAAATAGGCACGTTCCCTGTATTCAATCCGCAGGCGAGCGGGAAACAACATAGCATATTTTAGTCCCAAATCCCTCAAGCGACGCTTTACTCCAAGGAATCCAGAACGTTGCTGTTGCACTTGAGGAGTGAAGTCAGGATAGATCGAGACAGAGTTATTATCGAACTTCAACGGGCTGTGCTGGCGGGCGGCCTGAAGAATGGCGTCTCTATCTTGAAAGTGAAACAGCCTAGCAATGATAGGCCTCGGGGGTCCCCCCGGCTTTACCTGTCCACCCGGTAAGCGATAAGCACGCTCGACCGCAAAAAACTTGCTGAGGCCTGCGGGAGCGAGTTTAGCGACAATTAGCTCCTCAACCAGTAGATCGATCGAGGCAGCACCACTGTCCTCCGGCACTCCGACTAGGCGAATGTTGTTCCGCCGGGCCCTATTGTCGTAGTCCTCCATGCGTTTGGCCAACAGGTCTTGTGAGGAACGCAAATTCCCAATCTCCGACTGCGCTTCCGCCATGTCCGTCACCAAACTCGATGCTTTTAGGTCCAGCGCTTTGACCCTCTCGTTTGTCTTGGCCAAGTCGGCACGAATAAGAGTAACATCAACCGCCACCATGTCAATCTTCGACACGATGGCCTCATACTGCTGACTCATATCGGCCTTGAGTCCCGCAATGGCGGCCAGTAGGTCCTGAAGGGACACTTCCGAGGAGATCGCCATGTCCGTCTTCGGGTCTTCCAAGCCACATCTGGCAGCACTGGGGGAACCTCTCGGTTGCGTATAGCGGTCGATCACGTTGGACTGGACCGACCCCCCACGAGTATTGGTCTTCCTGCGCTTCTCCATCTCGGGTTTCGTCGCCATGTTGAATTCAGCACCCCACGGGGACAACCCGGGCGCAAATGAATGTCGGCGATTCCCAACCCCAAAAGTCTGGTTCTTGCAAGAAATTGTCACGGGCCACTGAGCCGGCACTGCGAGAAAGCGTGTTGCCAGTGAGAACAGCAAACCAGGATGAAAAAGCAGGTCACAGAGAGTCAGGACACGAGAGGGCCAGAAACCGAAAGTGAAAGTGGCACACCATCGGTGAAGCAAATGCCAGGCAGCCGTTGTTGTTGCATTACTGCTCGGCCATCCAAGGCAACAGAGACCCCGGTCGCGTCCGGGGTTAGGCCAGGAAGTTAGAGACGATGTAAAAATGGTCCCCGAAGTCCGATCCCGGCCCAAAAAGGATCTACAACATCAGTAAGAGTAGCACTTCAAAGGCCCGTCGAAGTGACCAGGATAACTGAAGGATAAATCAAGAAGGGCGGTGCGGGTCTCGGGAGCTCTCTGCTCACGCGACCATCTTGGATGCCCGCGTAGCTCCTCCTCGGCTCTACACTATTAAGTTGGGATTCCCTATCAAGCTTAACAGAAGGCACCATTACAAGATTCAAGTTCTGCCAATTGTCTGCTTGGTGGGGAAGTCAGAACTGGAACATAGAAGTGGAGAGTCCTCTTTTTGAATTAATAAGTAGGGAGAAGGGTTGGAAGGGTGAGGTAGCTGAATGGTATAGAATTTTAATGGGAAGCAAAGACAACTTAGATGCTGAAATAACTAAACTATGGGATACTTCAACAATACAGATTCCGGGTGATATACTAAAGGTCTGGACAGATTCTTTTACTCTTTCTCAAAAAATTATTAAACCATCAAATCTGAGAAGGAACCACTTATTCACAGCATTCAGGGCCTATTGGACTCCGGCGAAACTTTCAAAAATCGCAACAGAACAGTATTCATGTCCAAGATGCAAGTTTCCGGCAGCAGACAATGGTCATATATTCGTCGATTGCCCTGAAATAGGTAGTTACTGGAGACAGGTATGGGGTTTCTTGGAAGAGGTACTGTCATTACCAAATACATGTACTCCCAGATTAGTTCTTTTTGGTTTTCCTTCTGATTATGACATAAATAGTTGTATATCACAGTTTATCTTTTATGTGGTAGTTATTGCCAGGAGGGAGATCTGTAAAGAGTGGAAATCGGAACACCCACCTAAATTTGCGGACTGTCTCAGAAATATCATGGTGGTTAGTAGATTGGATATGCTATGTGGAGGGGTAAAGTCTGTTAAGCTTTGGTCTGCTTTAAAATCTTGGTGTGAGAAATAACAACAAAAAGTCCAATGATTATGCCAGAGGTGAAGTGGTCCCGTCCTCCCTATGTGGCAAGTAACATCGTGAAGGGGAGTAGGACTGGAAACGGCCTTACCTCTGAGCAACCTCCATCGGCTATCCACAAACTCAAGGGCAGGAAAGGTTGGTTTGTGTCAGTGGCCTGGAGCACGCCCATTTAGAGCTAATATCTACTGGTGGCATATATGAGGACAAAAAAAAAAAAGCTTTCAGGAGAATACTGGCAACATGATGGTTGCTATGGAAGACAAGCCCAGAGCAACCATCTTGTGTGTATACCTACAGTCTCTACTGACAAGTCACCTTGCCAGGATGGACACATGGGGCCCATTTCCTGTTACGGAATTGCAGACAAGAACAGTTTTTAGAGAAGTATATGAGTTTGGTTCCAATAAACTGGACTTTAAAAATATCCAATAGTCAACTTCTCAAATGAAGGCACAGAGACATAAGCTTAGAGCAGAGTGCAAGCCTTTTCGGCCTTTGAATGGGATATCGGAGATGCCTCATTGTAGAGCGCAAGCTCATACTTAAGACACTATGCCTTTAACGCACTATGCCTTCCAAAATCTTACATTATTGGGGTGGAGGAGGTCCAGATTCTTCTTGAAGCTAGAATGATTTTAGAGACCTGATGCCTTAAGCTTCCCCAGTCAATGTGATCCAAAAATAAAATGGTGATGTCAGTATGTGCACAGAGTTTAGAAATCTTGATACCTTAACAGTAATAAACAACTGTCTGAAGCCTACAGTGATCTATTCAGCCCTCTTCTAGAGACCCTTATTTCTCAGACCTAGAATTCTAAGTGTCATGTGCAACAGAGAGACAAAATTGCATTCTGCTTCTCTTTAGGGAATTATAAGTTCAATCACAATACCTCTGTAGAACTCCAGTTATATAACAGTGATAAATGGAATGTGTTGTAGGGACTATGAACCTACTTGAAGTCCTTGGGCCTCATTTATGAGAAATGACGCATCGCTCCGTGAAAGCAGCGATGCGTCACTTCTCAGTGCGCACTCCTTGCGACATACCTGATGCGTCATATTTACTGTATGACGCATCATGTCGCAAGGAGTTACAGATACGTCAGTATTTCCGACGTATCTGTAAGCGCAAAAGTGACGCATTGCTGGAGTGTGTCACAAAAGTGACACAACTCCAGCAATGCGCCCTTTCACATGGGGCAAGCCCCATGTGAAAGGGCCTGCGTCAGTCTTACGCCTGTTGTGAGGCAGGCGCAAGATTTTGACGCAACAGCGTCCCAGAAGTGACGCCGTGAAATCACATAGATTTCACTGCATCACTTCTATGAGGCTTTTTGCGGGGGAACGCCCCCCCCCTGCATACATTATACCTGACGTAGGTATAATGTAGCGCAGGGGTTTAAAAAGTGACGCATCTGCTTAGATGCGTCACTTTGTAAATAGTGCGCAACAGGAGGCATGTTTTACGCCGCCGATGCATCACAAAAAGTGACGCATCATCAGCGCAAAACTGACGCAAGGCCTCATAAATGAGGCCCCTTGTCTTTATGGATAATATAATTGCCTTTTAAAACAGTCTATCAAGGCGCTTGAATCAACTCCTGGAAGTTCTGTAACACCTGCAGGGACAAGTATTGTAACTAACCCTGTACACATATCCTTTCTGAATCTCTTTAATGAAATAGTTTGACAATATTATCCTAGAACCAGCCATAAATAAGGACCTCTACAAATGCTTAGCATTTCCCTAATTTTTTTCAGTTCTCTACTTATCATGACGTGTTTTGGCCTGCTCAACCAGCCATGGCTAAAGCTTACAAAGGTATAATTCCTGGCAAAGAATAAATAGAAAAATGTGGCCATTACAAATCAGTCTTACCATTGGGTTAGAGAACTGTTAGTACAAAGGTGGGTTTAAGCATACTGTGATGCTTTTAAAGCCATTGCGATAAATTGGGTTGTTAGTTGACTGGGGTGTGAGCTCTGGTCAAGCAGCAATCACAATCCTTGTCAGGCTAAGGCACAAGAAAACGCCAAATTAAACTTTGGTCAAACCCCTGGTAGCTTGGCACAAAGCAAACAGGCTTAACTTAGAGGCAACGTGTTAAGTATTTGTGCAACACTTCAATCAGTAATACAGTGAAACCACCACACAAAAAGGACCCCACACCAAGTTGAAAATAGAAAGAGCACACATTCATAAATGAAACAAGACCAAAACAACAATAATCCATCCAGTAGAACCAGAGTTATGAGTTTTTAAAGATTAAAGTGGTAATAGCACCAAAAAGCTCAAAGTGCAAACTTGGGATATCTGGTCACGCTGGACCGGGTCAAAGTCACGATTTCAGGCCAACCATGATAGAGCGCAGGTTGGCTACATTCCTGTGAGGAGCAGAGAGAGATATCAGGAGACTGTCTTTGGAGTGCGAAGACCCAGCCCGAGTCGCGGACGGGCGTTGCTGATGCTTCATGCTGGTGGTCCTTGCAAGCGGGTGATGCTGAACCGCGAAGAATCCAGATAATGGAGCTTCACATGAGATCTCGGGGCAAGCCGCGAGGTCTCGCTGCGAATGGGACGTTTGCAGTCACCAACATTTCCGCTCACTGAGCCACACCACGGGTCCAGGACCAGAAGGGCAACACTTTGGGGTCAGGAACTCACTGCAGATGGGTTCAGAGGCTGGTGCAGGATGTTGGGGAGCCTTTTATGTACTTGAGGCTCAGATCAGGAGGCCAGCACACCAGCCCTTGGAGTCACTCTGGTGTTTGGGGTTCAAAGATGAAATTGAAGGTCCAGTTCTTCCTCCCCAGGCATGAGGGCAGTAGGCTAGCACAGCAGGGCAGCAGTTCCTTCAGAGCAGCAGTCCAACAGAGTGGCAGCCCTTTCAGCAACTCTGCAGTACTCCTTCCTGGGAGGGTTTCCACAGGTCCAGAATTGTACTCCAGAGTTGGTATCTGAGGTCCAATATTTATACCCAGTTATTCTTTTTGAAGTGGGACAAAGCTGCTAGAGGCTTGCCTTTGAAGTGCACAGATGCCCTGCCTTCCTGACCCTGGCTCCAGACTAACTACAGGGAGCCCTTTGTGTGGAGACAGCACACAGCTGTTTCAAGTGTAAATGGGGTTGGGCCCAGATCATTCCTCCAGTCCTGCCAGTGATGGACCATCCAGTCACACCTATGCTCCCCATTGTGTGTGGCTGTCTAGGAGGAATGCACAGAGCCCTATTGTCACCCACAACCTGTCATGTGACCCAGAGACAGGCTGCTGGCACTAAATGGTTAAGGCAAGAAAATGCCAACTTTCTAAAAGTGACGTTTTCAAAATTGTATTTTGAAATCCAACTTCATCATAAGTTAGGATTTTAAATTCCAATTCCAAAGACACAAAATATTAACTGTTCACCTGTTCCTATTTGAAAATCTCACTTATAAAATGTAATAAGGTAACCGCAATGTTATCCTATAGGAAAGGTACGACTTGCAATAGTGAAAGACAAATGTAAGAGTTTTTCACTACCAGAACATGTAAAACTTAGAAGTACATATCTCATTCTTTGAATGCATTGCACCCTGGCCTCTGAGCTATCCATGGCCTACCCTATAGGGAACTTATATGTATTAAAAGAGAAGGCTTGGCTTAGCAAAGTGTTTACTTTGCCGGATCGACATGACAGTTTAAAACTGCACACACACATGCTTAAATGGCGGGCCTGAGATATGTTTAAAGTGCTACTTAAGAGGGTGGCACAATCAGTGCTGAAGGCCCACTAGTAACATTTAATTTACAGGCCCTGGGCACAGGTAGTGCCCCTTTACTAGGGACTTACAAGTAAATTAAATATATAAATTGGGTATAAGCCAGTGTTACCATGTTTTAGGGAGAAAGCACAACCACTTTAGCACTGGCTGGCAGTGGTAAAGTGTACAGAGTCCTAAAAGCCAAAACAAAACAGGTTCAAAAAACAAGAGGGTGAAGGCAAAACATTTGGGGATAACCCTACAGAAAGGACCAAGTCCAACAACCATCATAAAGAAGTACTATATATCAATCATACCTGCTACTTTCTAAGAGACTTATTTATGAGAGGCTTGTGCCACCAGAGTGTCACATTTGTTGATGCTCCAGTGGCGTAATCCTCTCAATCATATATATATATAAGGTGACGCCGAGCCACTCTGTGTGGCATTGCTAGGCCTCATAGATATGGAGTAAGACAAAGCAGTGCACTTCGCTGCCTTGCCTTACTCTGCGTCAATGAAGTGTTCCATGGGCATTGCAGTGGGGTTTTCCATGCAGAACCCATGAATTTTGATGCTGCCCCAGATTTGCTTAATCATGTAAACCTGGGGCAGCGCCAAAACCTTACGCCTCCCCAGAGCTGGTGTAACATGGAGATATATTTTTTTCTTTTTGTTATTTCCTCTTTCCGTACATAGAAAGAGAAAAATGCTTCTCTGGGATGTTTTTCTTTGCAGGAACGTGCCCCTTATCTGGCCCTACCACTGCTGCCATATCAAGGCCCTGAATTAGCTACTACTATTCTTAATTGGTATATATATAATTGACAAGCTAATGAGTTCTGCTGAAAATAGGCTCAAAACATCAGTATGTGGAGGACTGTGATAAAACTTGCTGGTGTGAAGAATTAATTGCCTGTGTCTGGCACTGGCAAATACTGGCACAAATTAAGCACTGTATACTGACAGCAGTTAGAGTCAAGACTTATGATTTTTCACATCTTTATCAAAACACAAAAGATTCTTAATGTAACACTTCTGGCTTGGGATAAAAATTGTGATTTCAAATCATTGACCCATTTCAATATGACTAAAAAAATGAACGTCCCCTTTGTGGGTTCGAAATGCTTTTCCAACTTGCAATTTGCAAAGTAACTTTTGTATATATTGACTTGGATAGTTTTGCGTTCCCAAAGCTTGTGACTTTATGAGTTGCAGGCTTTGTGATTGCAAAACTTCTTCTCCCCTTGTGCCCTTGTGCCCTAAATTCACGGTCGTAATACAGGGGCTCAACTCTTCAGGTGGGGTTCAGGGTGTGAGCATATGTTTCGTCCCTTCTGAGCAATCTGTTTTAGCAAATAGGGAAATTCCTATTTATGACGCAGCACAGTAGTCCAAGTTAGTTTTATTGATCAATTTCACTCTTTTTTTTAGCTTATTTAATGAAAGGTGTTTAGAGAAAGGAAACAGCCAACACGTGTTTCGCGCTATGTGGCAAGTTGAGCCAGGGCTTTCTCAAGGCTAATCATTATGTTCAACAGTCATACAGTCTGACGAAGATAGAATACATTTCAGTTTGTTTCAAGGCAACAAGTGAAAACATCAAAAATTTCAGGTTTTCAGATAAGTCCTGGGATAAATCCGTAACCAAGGTGCTCCCGTGGTGTGACCACTCAACAAGGGGAAATTTGCCTTGTGGAACTTGCTCACATTGTAAGAATATTATTAAGACTGACAAATTAGAAGTAAATGGTATAACCCATTGGATGAATGAACACGTGAATTGTCGTACTACCAATGTGGTGTACCTTTTGCTGTGTCCATGCAACAAATGTTACATTGGGGAGACGGGACGCGAAATGCGTCTACGCCTCACTGAACATAAATCTGCAATAAGAAATCAAAGAAAGAACGCTCCCTTGGTGGAGCACTGGAGAGCAGAAAATCACAACATGGATGAAATTAGGTGGTTTATTCTGGAAAAGATAAAGATTTCAGTAAGAGGTGGAGATTTAAACAGAAAACGAAAACAAAGGGAACAGTTTTATATGTCCAAATTCAAATCTTACTATCAAGGACTTAACGGTAGAGAGGAGTGGGATAGAATGATTAGATAACAGTATATATTCCTGCCTTATCTACAGCGACCTTATGCATATCTTCTGAAACAATAAGAAATAGTCATGTAATTGCCAGAGAATTCCACACTGTATATTAGAAGAAATATGATGTGAACAATTGCTTATTGAGCTGAGCAAAATGACAATAACAATGATGCATAATGTGATAACAAATAATATGAGTAACACTGACTTTATTCTAGGAAATGAAAGCTGTACCATATAGTTGTACTAGACTTAAAGCTACTTATAAATTTTGGTGTAAAAAACTGGCACAATACACTTGCAATATAGCCATTTTCTCTATTGTGTGTAACCATAACAGTGCTATATATCCCTTCATGTTTGGACGGAATGTTAGATATGGTCACTATTAGTATGGTACTTAATTGGAAGATAACACTGTTTCATAGATGTAACGGAAAGTGATGTGCTTAGAACTGCCACAATTCTATGAAATAAAAGCTGCATTACATAGTTGGAAAAAAATATATATATTTTTCTTTTAAACCACAGGTACTCATACCACTACTTTGGCGAGGAGGCATAATATAAGTACAAATACCTGTGACGTAAGCTTACACTTTATCAAACAGCAATCTAACATCTAGACATATGTACAAGAAAACAATGATCTTCCTCGTATTTTTGTAGTTCTTCAGACTTCGAAAACCAGTAGAGAAGGACTACAAAAATGGTGCACAAGACAGTGAACCGTGCAATCAAGCGGTATTGCTCGAAAATACCAACAAAACGCTGGCGCGTGCATATTGTTAGCGGTTAAAATTAACTACGAGCACCCGCCAACAACATAAATAATAAGATGGTAGTAGTTTAATTAAAGGACCCAAAGATAATAAAGGGATCCCGGGAATCGAACCCGTGACTATGTAGTCCATAACTGGACTCGTATTGAAAAACTACCAAAATGGCGCGAATCAAGTGGTATTGCGCGAATATACCAATAAAACGCTGGCGCGTGCATACAGTAAGCGGTAATAAATAACTACAAGCACACCGCCAACAACACAAATAATAAGATGGTAGCAGTTTAACTAAAGGACCCAAAGATAATAAAGGGATCCCGGGAATCGAACCTGTGACTATGTAGTCCAAAATAGGACTCGGATTGAAAAACTACCAAAATGGCGCGAATGTACGGGTGCCTTCATTAAATGCATCACATCAATTATGGGAGCAATCAGTACCCAATTAACAAATGGGAATGATATATAAGGCCTGAGCGTTTTACTGCTTCCATCAGTTTGCGGCGAAAGCAGGAGGCCGTCACAAGCAGGTTCGCAGAGGGGCCGATTTAAAGGTAAGGATCCAGGAATTGGGCGTGAGTTAACAGGGGCGGTGATAATGTCCTAAGATAGAACATGAGTAGTAGAAACAGTGTGTTAATATATGGTAAATAACTCTAACCCCATAGTATGCTAAAGACTACAAATCAGTAAGCGAGGTGTTCTGTGCTTAGTATCTGTCACCAGCACATGCAGAACTTAGAGAGACACAAAGTAAGGGGTATCGAGTAAACAGTTTAATAGAATCAAACCAGATAGTCAAGCCCACTCTGAGACAGGGTTTACAAACCAAGATCAGTAAGGAGGAGGCGAACATGTTAGTAATAAAAGGGACCACATGCGAGTAGGTCAGTTATAGATCATCAAACCTACAGAAGCATCATGCAAGACCATATTTGTCAGTAGTAAAAAGGGCAAATTGTGGTGCAAAGCATATCATTTAAAAATGGCCCACAATGCCTAATTAAATATTTTTAATTTCTGCACGAGGCAAGATCATATTTGACAGCAGTAATTGTGACAACCAGTGAATATTAAAACCTCTGACTTTTTATGGTCTTTGACACCACATTGAATATAATTTACTTACTATTCAGGTTGGGAGCAAATAGAATTGAAAACACCCCATCCGACAGCGTATTCCACAGCGCTTAAAAAAGGATATAATGCTGCAATTCAGGCTACAAAGGGAAATCACAGCCCTAAATTGGTATGTATAAAACCCTACGAAACAATAATGAGCTAATGGACAGGGAGTTTAAAGCTTATGATCCGCCCATACATAGGTGTTAAAATGCAAATGCCATGTCATTTATGAATAGGTATAAAGAAATTACCTGAAGAGGGAAAAGGGAAACAACAGCCTGATTGTCAGCTTTTTGCGCAAAAGCAATTGATATGTATGTGCCCATTGATTCCAAACATTACCTCTAGTTATAGAATCATTAGAAAATATACAGCAATATTCGTGTACTTTACAGGCACGGCAAGAAAACTTAACACAGACGGTGCACATGGAAAAAGGCACCTGCTTGACAGACACCAGTGAACAACGTGTCGATTAGAACATCAAAAGTAAGTGACTCTTAAAAAACGCGTAAAATAGACTAAAAGTATATGCAGTATGGTATATAATTCCATGCTTTTCCATCATAGAAGTCAATGATCTAAAAGACTATTACGTGAGTGATTTTAAGCGCAACACCAAAAGGAAATACAGTCGTCCTGAAAATTAATAGGAAGGACCTCATTCCCTATACTTCAAGTAAGGGCGGAAAACACATTAAATAGTGAATACCATTAGATCAATCCACAACTAGAACTCACTCTTTTTAGGAATAATGTATTAATTATATGCATTCTCTTTTTTTAGAAAGAAGTAAATAATCTTTGGTTTTAAACTTCGTCCGTCCTGAGGAAGGTGCCATTATTGTAATCAACGCACCGAAACGCGTCGACAGTGGGACTTTTTAATGTATATGAATTGTATGTATTCTGTATTTAATTTGACAGTATAAAAGCATATGACGTTTGAATTTGGAGTGACTCTGAGATAGATACCGTAAATCGGAATTGTTAGATAGCATATAAAAGTGTACCAGAGCACCCAATTAAAGTATTAATTTGAATGCATTTTTAACAATGATTTTATGAAGTATCAATGTTTTCCTATAATAATAACATTTTGCAGAGTAACAAAAATGATATTCTAGTGTGGAGTTCTAATATTTACCTAATATCCGTCTAATACCACAGTCATAAAGTAACGGGTATTCAGAGAAATGTGTAGGCCTCATGGTCACTAATTGAAAGATTAATACACAGAAAGGAGCTTTTTTTGATAAGTATTTGATACCCAGTCCTTTCTGGTCCCTGGGAAACTCTCTACTTTTGGAGCTAATTAACAGAAATACAAAGATTACCATGGTCTAAAACTACCTGCCACCAGGTCACTTGAACCTAAAATGGTGGCTTGTAGCCCAAGCTAAACCTGTAAATATACATTGGGCTACTTTTAGGCTAATATGAAGCCCAAAGCAAAATGGCAGTCGTGGACTGCACCAGCCTCCCAATCTGCCCAGGAGGCAGACTTTACTTTGGGCAGCTGTCCCGCAAACACCCCTTGCACAGATTCGTAATAGGAACGAAGTGATCACGTCTCTGTACTTAACCCTCAGACGACCTGAGTTTTCTGATGCAATTTCTGGTGCTAGGAGCATTTTGAATAATTTTCATCACACAATTCAAACGTTACTACAAATGATGACATGTTATAGATTTCCAGCTTAGCGCGTCTATCATTTTGGCTTTCAAACATATCCAAAGATCTTACTAGCTTTGAACATACATAAATATGGCAAATAGTAAATCAAATGGCCGTGAAAATGGCCCATGTTGCAGTCTGCTACTTTAGAACGGCCCTAGCTTTAAAACTCACCGACAAAATTGTTATCTCTCATTAATACCAAGATGAGAACAGAACTGCATTTCCTGTACTCAGTGTATCCAACTGCTACAGTATTGCTTCCTGTGTGAAGTGTCCCTCTAGTGATGGCACAAGAATAATGAGGGCCTTATTTATGAAGACCTTGCGCCGTCGTTGCGTCACTTTTAACATGGGAAAAAGTGACGCACCGGTGGCGCAAGGCTTTCATAAATGAGGCCCTGAGTGTTTAGGTTCATGCAACCGTAATACCATAGCAAAAATGTCAACCACCAAGATATCGACAATGTAAGTTTACATAAATAACTATAGTGTTACTATAATTTACTCCAAATATGTTATGTACTTAGACGATGTATACATTTTCAAGGTGCCTGGATGTGGAGTTAAGAGTAGAAAATCTATCTATACTGAACTACATTCCTAGCTTGTCAATGTTTGGTTGTCAATATTTTTTCTGCGATAATATGGAAGCACAATATTTTAACGCGATATTCTGAGACACAGTCCCGTCCAGTTGTGTCGAAGTGTTTCCTTGGCTTGTTCTTCGTGGTCCAGGAGTCATGGCCAGCGGGCAGTATTAGTGACTGGTGGACTTGACACGTAAGGCCCAATTCTGTTCTCTTAATTTCTGTTCATTCTCTGAAAACGTCTGCCTTGATCTACTTTCTAGCCATCAGACAGCAGGAATTGAAGATTTAATAAGTTAAAATTGGACCAAATTGGGCCTAATGACATTTAAGAGATGTGTCACGGTCAGTGGCATGACGCAAGCAGCAGATTCTTCTTGTAAACAGGCATCATAAAACCAGTTTTCTTAGAAAAGCAGTGAAAAACAAGGCTAAAAACACAAATGTCGCAAAGCCCTTGTTGACAGCACTTGCGTTTGAGCACCGCTTTAGTGCGAAGTGTGTCCTAGCATCCGCAGTTCATGCAAGATCACATTTTATATTGAGCTGCAGTGCAAGTGGTAGGTTTGCCTTTCTTTTCATTTTGTGCAAGTTTTCAGAAGTTTTGCATAATTGCCCAAAAGGGAATTATTCACAATTTGCCGCCCCCAGTTTCAAATGTAACGATATGCTTCCAGCATTTGCATAGAGCACATTCTACTATTGATTGGGAAGGTGACAATTGTGTCAGTCCACAGTTTTCCACAGTGTTTGTGTCATCCAACACAAACTGGAGTATGATTCAATGTAGGATTATGCAGTTTAGTGTGTCAACATGACACTGATTTATAACAGACATCCTATGGGATAACCCAAATGGACAGCATGGCCTTATGAGTCACGTTCATGCATAACACAAAAACATTTCAGTGAAAAAAACGTCTGTTTCTCAAAAAGGTGTTGGATCCTTTTCACCATCACACCAAAATGATAGCACTGATGAACGACTATTTCCCTCAAAAGATCAAAAACCAGACTCACAATAGAGCCTGCATAATGGAGTGAGTACTAGACTCTCTGTTGTATGGTCTTTATGAAACAGTACCATTGAGCACCCTACTAAGCTTCATCTGTGCAAAGAAAGGACCTCCTTTCTGGGAGGAACACAGTGAGCTAGAACCATACGATCTTTGTTTATCAATAATTTAAATGCCAAGACTGGCTGAAGATTAAGTCGTATCTTTCACACACCTCATGCGATCGAGTTAAATGCTTTGCTATTGGAGATTCAGGGTTGGCATCAGTACCACGGAGATTGGTTGCGAAGCTCACCCGAGTGAAGTATGTAGGGAGATGGTATGATACAAAAACATCATTTGCACATCACAAAAAGTCTCTTTCAATCATTTGCTGTAAGCACGTACAAACCCGATTTCTTTGTCCAAAGGAATCACGTAGTATATCCAAAATCCAAGCTTTATTTCTTTTTAAAACACGGTTCTTGACAGCCGACGCTCGTTTCACACCCTATGGGCTTTCTCAAAGCAAATCTCCAATTTGTACGAGACTTTATCTTCCAATACTTGCGTATTATATGCTCCCTTTGAAGCGCGTCCGCCCAATAAACATCATCCAATTCTAGTAGCACTCTATCAGAGGTTGTAGTTGTCCTCACTTGTTTTCAATGTGGAGCCATGATAAGTTCCAACATTAATTTCAAAGACTGTCTTCCACCGAAATCGCGTTCCAAACCAGGTTCCCTAAGGGAGATGGTATCACCACTGAGCACGCAGAGGATGATGCCCACTGATTGAATATGGTGTTCCTCTACTTTTGTCGATATGACATTTGTACTATTGTATCACGATAACATCTATTGTTAAGGGGCGTCACTATCAACAGAAGGCAATCTCATTAGTACTCATCAAGAGCCCGATGGCACAAGAGTTAATAATTTCCCACCACTTAGTTAATATATCTGTCTGATTTTCCTGCAAGGTTGTGCCTCAATTGGCAAATGAATTTCTCTTGTACGCAAATGTGGTCCAGATAATGTTAAACGGGAACTTATTAGGTGGAGATTGGATCGAAAATATAGTTGTCCCAAAACATAGTGCACCGGGGCACATACTGGTTGTATTTTGTGTCCTTAAGGGTGTCCAAATGATGCTTGGATTTACTGTGGAAATGGACGATCCATTCTGATTGTGAATCTGTAATAGACAGCTAACAGTGCCCAGACAACAATATCGTATAGGCCTTCAATAAGTGCTCGGATCCTATGGATTCAACAGGGTTCAAACTGGTGAAGTTGTCTGCAGTTTTCTGAGGACAACTTCATTCTGCACCTGATATTCTTGATGCAATCCCGCCTGCTTCGTGATTGTGAGGCTTGACAGACAGACCCAAAGGGGATGTGGGATGGCTAGGATTTTTAAACCTTTTCCAATAGAAATATTTTGGGCTGTGAGGCCACTCTTTTTACTCTTACGATATCAATCAATCAATCAGCAATCTTTATTTGGTTTCTTTCACAAAAAACATAAAAGCGCACACATGAATTACAGATAAAAAACATTATCAGATAAAACACGTAACAGTGAGATAATGTCCAAAATTGTGCATAAAAGACAAAATAGAGAAATCACAAGTCTCGCAACAGCAGATAGGGAAAATGAATAGGTTTAAAACAACCTATCACATCAGAGATACACAAATGGTGGACAAAAGCCAAAAGTAGTTAACACAAGATACACAACTATAACTACAAAATAATAAAGGAACTTCTCTATTATTAGTAGAGTGTGCAAAACATGATAAAGTGCGTAGTGACATCGACCGACTAGTTATTGCAGCTTCGTGGCAGTAGATAAAACAATGAAAACTGCAATAAAAGATTGCCAATAGATGATGTATTAAAAACATGTGCGGTAATCGCTCCTAGATCTAAGCCTAACTGCAGATTTGAAAAACTAAGTACATATAAAACTGTGCTACCCTTAAGCATTAATAAAAAAGAATTGCCTTTTTCAAATTCGAAATTATAAAGGACTTCCTAGGTGAATCATAAAAACTATAAAACATCCAGAAGTGAAGCATGTCCTATGGAGACTTACCGTTGCAGCCACAGGGTAACAACCTCTGGCCCTTTCTCTGCCCCCTACGGTGTGCAAAGAGGAGATGGAAAAGGTTAAACCAAAGTCTGGTCACTAGAAAGCAATCACAGGTGTTCACAAACCCTAATAGAAAAGGTTCAATCAGCGGCGTGGTTCTAGGCATGATAAAACGAAGTACACTGGACTTCATTAACTCCCTAACTTCCCTAGCTGCTGATTTCTTTCTACAAAAGACTTCCTTGATCCAGGCCAAGTCTTTCTTGTCACTAGATTCTGGATTAAAATTAAGGTCTGCGCTCCCCAGGGTTACAAACCAATCCTTAATATATTTCAGCCGTGGGATATGAGAGGCATGGTCAAGGAGCATACAATCCGTTAAGATCAGTTAGTTTAATGAGGTCCCCTTGCCAAGCCAAATTTTTAGCCACAATAAAAGGGGGCGAAAAGCCAACAAATCAATAAGATAGGCGGTACTTAGCTCCTCATGGACGTTAAAGGTTGGGGTACCCTGAGGAACAGCTAGGAGACGTCTCAAAAAGGTGTTTTCAGAGATTTGAAGATCATCAGGAGCAATATGGCCTCGGATTTCACTACCATAAAACACTACAGCAATACACTTAGCCCTATTGATCTGCAATATTGTCCCAACCGGTCTTTCACCTAATCTAGAGGCAGAATTCAAAATGGCCGCATTAACCCGACTAAAGTCACTTTTCTTACAAGTGTTTAAAGGCCCCCAATGCATCTTAGCGTCCAGTAGAACCACCAAATAGGAAAATACACAGGTCCTAGAAATAGGGTAGACCTTAACAGTGTAGGCCATACAGCAATCATATATTAGTAAATAATTCAGATCCTTTTTAGTCAAGGTTGTCGTTGGTGTTGTTTTATTTCTGGAAACGTCACAGCCAACACGTGTTTCGTCGCTAGGGGAATGTAACCCACAACTTTCTCAAGGCTATTCTCCTTATTGTCGTTTTTTAGTTGTTGAGGTTCTACTTCCAACCCTCAAGGGGTTCTGTTTGTGGACTTAGTTTCTGGGGTATGTCTCTTTCGAATGTAACCAGAATATAGGTTTTCAAATGGCCAGGTTTCGCTGTTGCTTATGTTATTCGACCTGTGTCCCCTCTGCTGTGTGTGTGACGTTTCCAGAAATAAAACAACACCAACGACAACCTTGACTAGAAAGCATCTGAATTATTTACTAATATATGATTGCTGTATGGTGTAAACACATGTATACAAATTGAATTATAAAACGTGTGCTAAGGAGTTTTTAGTATTGTGTGGCTCTAGCCCAATATAGAAGAGGGAGTGTTGTTCTCTTCTCCTTATAGCACCGTCTTGAAAAAACATCCATTTACAATTACGTAGGTGGATTTTCCCTTGTGGCGCCAAAACCTAGAAAAAATTTGGGGTGAGCGGGAAATCCGTTACGCCCGCGGATTTTCGGATTTTTGGGAAATCCGCAATCCGCGAATTTTGCGGATTTCCCGCAAAATCCGCAAAAAAAAATCCGCGGACGTAAGGAGTTCAAAAGTTGAACCCCCACTCATGTAACTATTTTACAATTGCGCCAACAAGCTGCCAGCGCCGTTGTAAAATAGTTACAAAGTTAGCTTGCACAGGAACCACTAGATAAAACGAAGCAGGTGCTGCTTTATTTTATCTAAGTGCTTCCTGTGCAAGCTAACTTTGTAACTATTTAACAACGGCGCTGGCAGCTTGCTGGCACCATTGTAAAATAGTTGCATGAGTAGGCTGGGCACAGGTCTGCTTTCTTCCCAAATCTACCGTGGAAAATCAGCTGATAGACCACTCAAGGGACCCCTGCGCCCTTCGGGGCGATTGCATAGTAACACACACATGGTCGCTCGAACTAGTTGATGCTCAAATTCAGTGACTCATTCATTAGCCCAAAAACAATCGTGAGCGTCGTCGAGGCTGGACAGGTGTGCCTTCTTCCCAAATCTACTGTGGAAAATCAGCTGTGATGCTGGAAAGACTTTGCATCCTTGACTTTCACGAGCGCAATACACGTGCTGTTCCTGTGACCAGGAGCTTCTTTCTCTTCATCTGCTGAACTGATCTTTCTCTGACCTTTTACACACAAGAGGCACATACCCTACTGGGAACATTGTGTTCGCACGGGTTTCTGCAAGTTCGCGAGCGTTTTGTACAATTTCGCAATTTGCGAAATTGTACAAAACCCTCGCGAACTTGCAGAAACCCGTGCGAACACAAAAAAAAAATCCGCGAGGATTCGCGGATTTTGCGGATTTTCGCAATCCGCAAATTCGCAAATCCGCAAATTCGCGGATTGCCAATCCGCAAAATCCGCCCATGCCTAGAAAAAATACCACCACCCAAGCCCAAAAAACTTAACAGTGTAGGACTTACTCGAGCGAGATCCAACTTGCTTAGACATATGGATCCTCAATTACCGCTCTTCCATAAATTGGACAAAGGGGTTAAGCAACGTTTGCAGCCCCCTCTCAGTTCTAGCCATTAAGAAAGCGTCATCTGTATACAAAAGAACAGGGAGTCTGCACCGTCCCACAAGAGGATAATCCACCTTAGACTCCAGTTATACATTCTCTAAGTTTTTCATATGAAGTTAAATAAAGACGTGGCCCTGATGGACCCCTCTCTGTATAGAGAACTTTCGAGTTACCATAAAGTATTTGGTGTATCTGACCTCCGCCTTAGTTCCTCGATGGAGATCCTGTAAGAAAAGGACAATATCCCTATCCACCCCGATAAATGACAGAGTCTGCCACAGCTTACTTCTATTAATGCAGAGATTAGGTCCATGAAGGCAAGGTAAATGGTACCAGGGTGGCCAACTGTATCCTTATTAAGCATCAAAACGGGTTCAGACATTGGTCCACGGTAGATTGACCAAGACTAAAACCATACTGAACTTCTGACAAGATGTTATTGTCATCTGCCCAGCTATATAACCAGTCCAGTAAAATATGCCTGACCACTGAGTCCAATAGGGAGATTGGCCTATAACAGTGCATACTGTGTCTTCTCCCTTTAAGAAAACAGGAACAATGGTGGAGGTGGCACAGGAACCCGGGGGGCAACTCTAACAGCTGTATTGATGGTTGAAGTGAGGGCAAGGTCCCACAGCTCCAGATTGGAGATGTAAAGGTCAGGGGGACTCCCATCTGGTCCCGAGGCCATGTCATCTGACAAGCTATGCCCTTTTTAACTTCCCCCTCTGAAACAGACAGGGCAAATTTCCCTGTTCCTACTCTACTAGAGACACTATAAGCTGGTGGATACTGGAACATGTCCTCAAAATGGCTAACCCAAGCATCATCAGTGATATGGGCATCAAGGGCAGTTACTGTGTCGGATGCCAAGAAGGAGCTGTTGACACTGCCCCAAAAAACCTGGAACTACTCTTAAGAGTGCTGGCCTCAATAAGCTTGCTCCAGGCATACTCCTTCAATGCCTCCTTTTGCCTAGCCAACACTCCTTTATGCAGCATTCTACAGGTTCTTACTACGCAGGTGTATCTTGGGGTCATACGAAGAGCTTCCTTAAGCTCCCTGGATGCATGTGAACAGCCAGAATCAAACCGTCTTGGGACCCGGTCTAAGTACTCTTTAGAGGTAGGGGCCTCTAATAAGTCAGCTATGGAAAGAGGAATATCTGCAAAAGCATTAATGACAACTAATGACAACTCCTGGCTGCTGATATAAAGTAACTGTACACTAGAGGGGCTCTTGATCTATCGTCCGCCCGACTTAGTGTTCATTTTGCCCTCCTTTTACGTTGTGTTACACTAAATTCTAGTGCTGGGTGATCTTCATCCTCACATTGAAGAGGCAACTTGTCGTTTGACCTCTACTCTTATTTGGAAGCACTCCAGCTTATACAAGTGTGTGCGCCCCTACGCATAATCTAGGCCACACATTATCTTTTCTAATTTATCAGAGGTAGGGGGGGATTCGTCCATCCCTGTTGTATGGCCTGGCCCCTATGCTATCCCTTTTCAGATCTCCTTTAGTACCCCTTTACATATTTTGAGGGGAGGGAAGTAGTGTAAATCCCAAAAATGGACTAGGGGTTACCCCTGCTCCACATGAGACTGCTAACCGTTCCATCCTAAAAAAAGTGTGTCAACATAGAAAATTCATAACTGGAGAACTGGATAACTGGGGTGCTCCATCATAATGCGTCTAGGAAGAATCCATTAGTTACTCACTCTAATCCTTCGGCTGAGTTGTTTAATGGGGAACTACTGTTGCAAAAGAAGTCTTGTAAACACTTAGAGAGCCTTTGGGACAGAAAGTACAGTGCCAGGAGTATAGGTAACTATTTTAAGGCACTGAAGGACTATCACAAGCAGATTAGAACTACGCACAGCCAGTACTATGCTAAAACAAATTGAACTAGTGCACAATTCTTTATGAGGGCTTTCCTCCTTTGTGAAATCCTTGTCTTCGATGGCCTGTGTCTCCTTGCAGGTTGCTCCGTATCTGGAGAGCTGCAATCTGATCTCCCAGTTATTCTCTGATAAAGTTTCCAAAATCTATGGAACTTTCCCAGATGCAGCAAAGGACACTCCATGCCTTGAAACTTGGTGTAAACCATCTGGCTATAAGGATGGGCTTTCCAGCTTTAACAACCTACCCTTATAAGAAAGGCAAACCCTACTATTTAAGGTGAAATATGAGTCACCAGCTGCCCCTGCCCGCCCATGATCTTGGGTCATGGGATGGAGGTGATTCTTCCTGGACTATGCGACCTCCTAAAAAATGTGCTTGTGTTTGGCCAACTACCCTCGAGGTGGAAACATCCCACTATTTTTCACACTTTTAAAAACCAACTTTGGATCTGGCTAAACCAGAAAATGTATACCCAGGTTCTTGCTTCTATTCTCTTCTAAAATATCAGAGAAACATATAAACACACAACTAATGAATTTTAGTGAGGCTAAGGACCTTCATCACGACACCCAATCAGGATTCCGTGCACAATAAAGTGGGGATTCTGTGCTGCTACTTGGCTCTGAGTCTCTTAGACTCATTGTTGATGGGGGTAAAACTGCAGCGCTGATAATAGTTCAAGTTCAAGTTCAGGGATTTATATAGCGCACTACTCACCCAGAGGGTCTCAAGGCGCTTGGGGAAGGGGGGTTCAATTTTTGTCGAATAGCCAGGTTTTAAGTTCTTTTCTGAAGGAGATGTGGTTTTGAGTAAGGCGGAGGTGAGTGGGGAGTGAGTTCCAGGTCCTGGCCGCCAGGAAGGAGAAGGATCTGCCACCCATGGTGGATCTTCGGATGCGCGGGACTGCGGCGAGGGCTTGATTGGACGATCTAAGTTGGCGGGTGGGTGTGTAGAAGGACAGTCGAGTGCTGAGGCATTCGGGTCCTAGTTTGTAGAGGGCCTTGTGTGCGTGGGTGACTTAAGTTCAGCGTTCAACACTGTATCCCATAGCCTTCTGTTAGAACAGCTTTGGAAATGCGGTGTCTAGGACATGGTCCTGAGATGTCTGGCCTCTTTCTTCAGAACTGCACCTTTCAGGTGGTTCAAAAACTTTTTTCTTTTTGAGTTCTTGATGCAGAGGCAGGGGGTGCACTAGGGATATGCAGTGAGCCCTACAATATTTAATATTTGCATGAGCCCCATAGCAGATGTCATTGAGCGTCAGGTTTCAACATTATGTCTTATGTCAATGAGACGCAGCTCATTATTATGCTATCTCATGATGAGGGAGCTTCTGTGGCTCAGCTTAGATCCTGATTGATTGAACTAGCGGAGTGGATGGATCATAGCTGTCTCAAGCTCAATGCCGGTAAAACTGAGGTTCTCTTTGGCAAGCAACCATCTATCTAGGCCACTGGTTGGTGGCCTGACGTTCTTGGACCATTAACGGTTCCTAAGCCAAAAGTGAAGTACCTCAGTTTTTGATCTGATGTTAAACTATCATTTGACAGCCAGATTACCTGTCTTGCTGGAAAATGTATTGGTATCCTCAAAACATTGAATAAGATGACGGGTTTGCTCCCTGAATCTACCAGTAAAACATTAGTCCAGGCACTAGTCCTGTCCAGGCTGGACTATTGCAATGCGTTATATCCTGGTGTCTCACAAGGTGGGCTGAAATGACTTCAGAGGATGTAGAGCGTGGCAGCACGTCTATTGCTTAACCTACCGTGGCGCTCCTCTATGGGTCCAGCCCTTGCTAAGTTACACTGACTCCCGCTAAACAAGAGAGTGTCATTAAAGCCATGTGATTCTGTCATAAAATTCTAAATGATAAAGGACCCTGCTACCTATTACCTCTTTTGAAACCTCTCCTGCCCAGCAGAAGTCTTGGGTCCACAGGAGCTGTGCTACCTGAGGTTCCCATCATGAAAAGCGCATGTATGGGAGGATGTTCCTTTCGCTTTTTAGCTTCCAAAATGTGAAATTGAAATACCACGCCCCTGCATCTGCGACAGGATTGCTGAAAATCTGTCTTTTGGAAGAAATTTAAGACATGGTTTTTCAGGCAAATCTAGGGCTATCAGACAACATATTTATGGCTTCTCTAGACTTCTCACTAGAGAATGAACTCCTAGCAGGGGAACGTCCGAAAGGAGTAACCTTATGCTCTATCAATCATCAATTCCAATTATAATGATTACCAGTCTGAATAATGTCGACTTACTTACTTCCTTTCTGTTTCTCTCTCATTGCAAAGTGTGACACATTGATTTTCAAGAAGATAGAGTTCTATGTTTTATATTTAGTAGTTTGACTGTATGTGTAGAAAGTCCCATGTCGTGTAAATTGCTGAGACATATATATGGTATGATTACTGTTACAGTTGGTTAATGACCTTTGTTGCGGACGTGTTTTCATTACTAAACTGTGTTCTACACTGCATGAGAAATGTTTGCCTACACTGGCATCACCTCATTGGGATTGATCCACAGCAGAAGTACCTTGATCCTACTATGATGTTTGGGGCTCAGAGGGGCATTTGTGTTATTTCTTGCATAAACACCTCCAAATGTTGCTCTAAGAATAAAAGGCCAGGGGGATTTCTTAATTGAAAAGATGTCTTCTAGTTTGATGACAAGTAGGCCTACTGAGGGTTGTGTGTGTGTGTGTGTGTTACTCATGTGCAACATGCTCTGCTTTGATGTTAGTATGAGGTGCATCTTGGTAGAAAGCTCTGAAGTGAGCATGTGAGCTGCTATTCTTGTCCTCCAGACTGTGGAACCAGCAACAGAAGTTATCACTTATTGATGCGATAGAGTTGTGATTAGCTGTCAATATAGAGAAGAGACCGCAATAAGAGGCATGCTTCACCTCATGTTTTTAGACCCAGTGAATCCTATTCTATTCTGTGCATGGACAGAAATAGAAGCACTTGTTTGGTAAAGAAAGGGTTTAACAGTGTTCCAGCTACTTTCTTTTTTTTTTTTTTTCAATTTTTAAAAATTAAAATATAGATTAGAGTATGCAGGGGGGGGGGTACGTTCGGGATTGGGCATAGTCTTGCCACCAGGTTGTGCGCTGTGCATGTTGAGATATCTTCTTGGCTTAACATTCCGTGTGAACTTTTAACTCCTGATGTAGCTGGACCTCTCATCTGAATTTGAAACCATATACCGTCTCACCCTCACACCCACCCTGGAGTCTCAATGGAATTTAGTGTCAATGTCCTTCACTGGTTTTCCTCTTACCTTTCCAACTGTCACCAATCAATGGATTCACCATGAACACCAATCTCAAATTCAAGGAACACAGTGCCAAAAAAACTAAGACTGTTTTGTACAGCTCAGTTTTCTAGAGAACGATCCACTGTTTCTTTCAGAGTGACTGCAGACATTCTGGTCAAGTCTATATCTTCTCACTTCTGGGTGGTGGTAAAAGACTGATCCATGGCCTCCCAGACACCGCACTTGCACCCCTTAGCTGCATCCTGCACTCCACAGCACATCTCATCCAGAGCCAGAAGAAATATGATCAAACTACCCCCACACTGATAAACCCATTGGCTCCGCTTACTGACTCACACTGTCTTCAGAACCATCTGCATCATTTACAAAGTTATCACAGCCATCACCCATTTTCATCTTACAGACAAACTAGCTATCTCGGGTGGAGCCTGGCACACCCACATCGAGGATATCATCAGACTGCAAACTAAAAAGTGTAAAAAAAGAAAAAGCAAGGCAGTAGGCCTTTTTCACCTGTTCACCACGGATCTGGACCAACTTCCCAGGATCCATCAGGACCACCCCAATGCTGCTGTGATTTATAAAAGCGTTGAAGATGCACCTCTTAACCCTTTCCATGCGGCCGCGATTCCCCTGGTGTGCTGTAAACAACACGAACAGGGGTGGGCCGTGACGAACCCCAGCCGTCATCAGCACACGAGCACCGTAGTGCATGACGGCTGGGGTTCGTCATCAGCATGGAAGGGGTTAAAGAACACTGCATCCTCTAAGCAATCACTCATGGTGATTCCCAAGATCACGAGATCTCGGATAGGAGGAAGGTCATTCCAGGTTCAAGCGGCTCGCCTGTGGAATGAATTTCCCTTACACCTTAGACAGTCTCAGGACTTGCTGTTTTTTAAAAAACAACTTAAAACTTGGCTGTTCCAACAATAACTACTGGTTTCTGGGTGAATCTATTTGATGCTTCAGTTTTTGAGGCTAGCGCCGGGACACTCCATGTGAGTATCAGTGCGCTTTATAAATATCTAATTTCATTTTATATCATTTCATTTCATTAATTTCATTAGGCATTAACAGTCCCCAAACCAGCTACCTTATCGATCACTTGTTGACTTGATGATGTTTGTTTTTGCAACAGTATAGATCTCCTCTATCTTTTGACTTGGTTCTCATCTACAGAAATACCACATACATACATACATACATACATACATGGCTGTTTTGCTCAGTTGAGGTGTGGTGGGAATCACGCTAACAACGCTGCTTTTTTAAACCTCCTATTAGTATTGTTTAGTCTCATTTTTCTCGCCGCTCTGTGGTGGGGTGTTTAATTATTGTTTCTAGTGATTTTAAATACTGTTACCAGCTATTTTTAAATACTGTTCCAGCTTCATATACCTCTGCTGTTCACTGCCCTTACCTGACACTTGATCAGTTTCAAGCACCCCTGTCTACCGCAGGCTTTCGGGCTGATTGTTGTGGAGGGTGACTTGAATTCGAACGCCGGAAACCCTCACTTCTGGTTTTACCTTTCTAGACGCCATTTTGGCTGGCGGTCTAGTTGCTGGGTGCACCCTGTAACTCCGGTAGCGGACGCGCATAGCGGGCACGCCAAAGGCAAGCCCTTCTGCACCTGTCCGCACCTGTACGTCGTCTCTCGCCAGGACCACTGGTCGGAAGCTGTCTGGATCACATTCCTATTGCCAGGAAGAGTTACTGGCTAATATCTCGATAGCTACTACATGTAAGGCACCTCCACTAAACCCTGAGGCAGGACCATTTGGTTGTTCCCGCTGTAGCTATGTGTAACCTTGAGAGTTCAAGAAGAGAAGGAGCCAATACTGAGAGTAGGGAGCCTCAGCTCTCCAAACTCCGTCGTCTGTTGGATCCACAGCTCCGTTCCGGCTTCTCCTCCCCTGCTCCGAGTCGCGTTGGATCACCGACCACGTTGCGTCTTCCTGTTCCGCCTTTCTTTCCCCGGAGGCCAGCTCCGATAGGCCGACGAACTCCGACGTCACAGAGGCGGAGTCCAAGTCCGGGAAGTCCAGGCAGTCCTTAAAGGGACCGGACCAGTCCTGAAGGGAAGACCGAGAGTCAGTTACGGGGGAAGAGTCCGTGACCCCATGACACATCTCCCCCCCTAGCTTTTCCCGTTCGGGGGAAAGAGGATAGCGTGAAACGAAGTCAGCATTCGTCTGGTTCGTTCCCTTCCGATGACGTACTTCAAAGTCATAAGGCTGTAGTGAAAGGAACCACCGCAATATGCGATCGTTCCATCCTTTGTTCTGCTGCAGCCAAGTCAAAGGAGCATGGTCGGTAAACAGTGTGAAGTGTCGACCCTCTAAGTAATAATGTAATTTCCCTATACTCCATTTGACCGCAAGGCACTCTTTTTCAATTGTTGGGTATGCCTTCTCTCGAGGGAACAACTTCCGACTCAGGTACAAGATGGGCTTTTCCCTGCCTTCGTTGTCCCTTTGTGACAAGACAGCTCCTATACCGACGCCGGAAGCATCAGTTTGTAAATAGAATGGTTTCTCAAAGTCAGGGGTCATCAAGACCGGAGAAGAGGACAGGATGTTTTTAAGGGCTTGAAAGGCTGCACATGCTTGAGGGGAAGAATTTTTGAAGTCCATAGAAGTAGCAGTTTTCTTTAACATATCGGTTAGGGGAGCGGACACTGAGGCAAAGAGTGGGATGAAGCGGCGGTAATAGCCAACAAGACCTAGGAATGCCCTAAGATCCCTCCTATTCGTGGGGAAGGTTTGTGACTGAATGGCTTTCACTTTTTCTTGTTGTAGAAACAAGTGACCGTTTCCCAGGACGTAACCTAAGTATTTAACCTGTGTGAACGCTATCCGTGATTTCTTGGCGTTTATGTGTAATCCGGCTTTTTGTAGAGCCCCTAATATTAGTTCTAGGGGGTAGAGGTGAGCCTCCCATGTAGGACTGTGGACAACGATGTCGTCCAAGTAAGTGGCTGCGAACTTGGTATAGGGGGCTAGGAGTGTGTCCATGAGACGTTGAAATGTCACAGGGGCCCCGTGCAAACTGAATGGAAGCACCGTGAAGTGAAACAACCCTTCAGGTGTTGAAATGGCGGTCTTCTCCTGATCCTGGGGTCGAAGGAGCACCTGCCAATAGCCCTTGGTGAGGTCAATGGTTGTTATGTACTGAGCCTCACCAAGGCACTCAATCAATTCATCCACTCTTGGTAATGGGTACCCGTCTTGTTTGGACACCTTATTAACAGCACAGAAGTTTATACAGAATCTTGTACTTCCGTCCGGTTTTGGTACCAGAACTACGGGGTATGGCCAGTTGCTTTTAGATGGTACTATTATTCCTGCTTCTAACATTTTACTTATTTCTGTTTTCAGTACTATTCTTCGGGCCTCGGGGACACGGTAGGGTTTTTGTTTTATGGTGACTCCCTCGGTGGTGGGGATGGAGTGACTGCTAACATTGTCCTGCCTGGTTGATCAGAAAAAATAGGTTGATGTTTGAGAAGCAGGTTTAGTACTTCCTTCTTCCTCTCTTCAGGAAGGTCTGGATTCAACACTGCTTGCTCTTTTGTATGGGTGACGGGAGAGGCTATGGACACATCCACATGAGATCGGGGAGGAGGACCCAACCATTTCTTGAGGATATTGATATTATAGATTTGGGTTCTTGTGGGTGATATTTTGAAGGCATAAGTAGTCTTTCCTATCTTCCTGGTTATTGGGAATGGGCCCTGCCACTCTTTGCGTAGTTTTTGAGTAGAGGAGGGCAAAAGAATCAGTGCCCAATCTCTTACATCTAATTCTCTCCACTTTTTCCCTTTATCATAAAAGGTTTTCTGTTTCGTCTGGGCCTTTTCAAGGGTTTCATAAGAGAGTGTTCTTAACTTGTGCAACCGGGTTTTTACCTGTTGGGAATAGTCTAGGAGTTCTTGGGCGTCCTGCGCCCCCTCCTTTTCCCAGCTGTCTCGGGTAATCTCTAACAGAGTGTGGGGTTTCCTTCCAAAAAGGAGTTCGAAGGGAGAGGCTCCCAAAAAACTTCGGTGTTGACTTCTCAACACAAACAGGGCTAAAGGAAGCAACTGGTCCCAATGTTTCCCATCTTCGGTCAGCAATTTTTTAAGAGTGGTTTTTATGAGACCGTTATGGCGGTCTACTAATCCATCGGTCTGAGGGTGGTAAACCGAGGTGCACAGGTGTTTAACGCTCAAAAGGGTGCAGACCTGTTTCATCTGATGAGAAACAAACGGGGTTCAGCTGGTCAGTTATCATTTCTTTGGGGAAACGCATTCACGTAAATAACTCTACTAAAATTTGTGAAATGGCATTGGTTGTGGCGGCCCTTAAAGGGAACGCTTCCGGGTAACAGGTAGCGTAATCAACTACCACCATTACATACTGATATCCGTGATGGTATTTGGGGAGAGGTCCTACTATATCCACGCCGATTCTTTCAAATGGTTTTCCTATAATAGGAAGGGGAACTAGGGGAACCTTAGGTGATACATAAGGATTACGCTTCTGACATATGTTACATTCTTGGCAATATTTCTTCACTTGTGCATAGACCCCAGGCCCGAAAAAATGTTGTGTAATGGAATTGGTGGTCTTTTCAGTGCCCGAATGTCCTGCCAAAAGATGGGCATGAGCAAAAAACATTACTTGCTCACGAAAGGAGGCGGGTACAATCAATTGGGCAGTTGCTTTGTCATGGCCTACCCTATACAGGAGTCCACTTTTTTCAATGAAACAAGGGTAGGTTAGTCTTCCCCTATCTTTGTTTTCCTGGGCGTTTTGCCAAGCTGTGGATAAAGAGGCGTCATTCAATTGGGCAGCCCGAAAGTTGGTGGTGGTGGCCCAAGGTTCTGCTACCAATAAACCAGGGTTACTGGAGCCTAGTAAGTTGCTTCTATTTAAGGCTTCGGTCATCAGCGTAGAAAAACACTTATTATCGGTGCCAATGATAAGGGGTTCAGGCAATTCCGGAAGTACCCCTAACTCACACTGTACCTATGTGCCTTTTTCAGTGGTGACTGTAACTCTGGCTAGAGGATAGGTTCGGACATCCCCAATGACACATTTTATCCGTACTGTGCGTCCCAACAAAAGAGAAGAGGTAGGCAGGGTACTTTTTCTAACGACTGAGTGGCGGCACCCGGAATCTAACAGTGCTCTAGTTTTTTGGTTATCAAGAAGTACACTTACATAAAAGGCGGGGCCTGTTTCGTGGGCATACATGATAGCACGGGTCATATATCCCACTTCCATGGGTTCTTCTTCCTTCTCTTTCTTTTTACGACAGTGCCTTGCAATATGTCCCCACTCTCCACATTCGTAACATTGTGGACCAGTCATAACCGGAGGTTCAAGTTTGTGGGGACGTGGTTTCAAGGGTAATTCTGTCGGACTTTTGTACATCTTCTTGTCGGTTTTTCCTGGGACTTTGCTGTTGTTGGACTTCTCTGTTTCTCAAAGCATAGGGCGGCTTTGGGCTCGAGCAAAAGAATTAGCCATTTCGATGGCGTGTTCCAATGTTAGTCCTGCATGTTGTCTAAGCCACCTTTGAGTCCCATAAGGTAGTGCCTCAAGGAATTGCTTAAGATAAATCTTATTCATGACCTCTTCCATGTTACCGTCTTGCAGTTTTAACCAACGATCTGCTGCATCTTTTAATTTGTAAAACAGGGTTTTTGGGGCATCATTGGGATGTCCTCTCTCCTGTCGGAATCTTAACCTATGGCTTTCATCGTCGACCCCTTGTCGGTCAAGGACAATCTGTTTCACATGTCTGTAGGCTGCTGTTCCGTCTTTATTGGCCATTTGATACGCTGCCTGTGCCTCCCTGGTCAGAAGGGGTGCTAAATAAAAAGGCCATATATCACCCGGCCAGGCACTGGCCCTAGCAGCTCTTTCGAAGTTAAGAAAGAATGAAATGGGGTCATCCCTGGACACGTATTTCTGCAGAGATACCATGGCCCCAAGAGGAGCAGCAGTGCGATTTTGCCCTAGGGTGGCTAAGAGTTGTGTTTTTCCCTCAGCCAGTTTGGTCAGATGATCCGCTTGTTGTTGTATGGCGGTTGTGAATGCTGCCCTGTCGTTATCGGCTTGTTCAGTGGATTGTCCTATGGCCCACTCCAGTTTGGCCTGTCCTTCAGTCATCTGAGTGAGTAAGGCCTCCATCTTGTCAGACTGACAACTCCTATCTGGCTCCCCACTTTTAACTTTGAGGGTTCAAGAAGAGAAGGAGCCAATACTGAGAGTAGAGGTATCTGGGTTTATGTATGCTTCTCTGCACAATGAGGTCAAATAAGGTCAATAGCAGATTGATAGAATAAGGCTTCTTTCAGCTTTTTCTTTAGTAGGTAGTCCTAGGGGTTGACTGGTTCTTCGTTTTCTTCACCGTCTGGGTTAGCAACGCATCTTCCTGAGCGTGGCTGGGCGGTGCGAGGGAACGATGGCCTCCTAGCGTTTCCGGGGGTGTAGTCTCCGGGATGGCTTTCTCGAGTCCGGTGTCCTCCGTGTTCGCAGCTCTGCTCCCAGCTTTTCCGATGCCTGCTCCGACCTCCTGGTTCACGACTCTAGCCTCAGCTCTCCAAACTCCGTCATCCGTTGGATCCACAGCTCCGTTCCGGCTTCTCCTCCTCTGCTCCAAGGGCGTTGGATCACTGACCACCTCGCGTCTTCCTGTTCTGCCTTGCTTTCCCCGGAGGCCAGCGCCAATAGGCCGACGAACTCCGACGTCACAGAGGCGGAGTCCAAGTCCGGGAAGACCAGGCTGTCCTTAAAGGGACCGGACCAGTCCTGTAGGGAAGACCGAGAGTCAGTTACGGGGGAAGAGTCCGTGACCCCATGACACTATGTTATCACTACTCCTCCTTCCCCATTACCCTTATTTGTCACTCAACCTCAGGGCCGGCTGAACATTTTTCAGCTTAATGTGAGATCACTGGCTAAACATTATCTGGAAATTCATGATCTAAATATAGGGGAAGCTCCGGATTTTTTTTTCCTGAGCGAGACTTGGTTGAATGAGGACATGGTGGCTGAACCCAATTTAGCACTGCCCTCTGGCTATTCTATATGCACGGTCAATAGGGAGTCTAGAGGGGGTGGCATTGCAGTGATTTTCAAATCTTGCTATTCCTGTCTTTTCATCAAGGAAGAAATTGAAGGTTGCGAGTGCACTCGTTTTAGCATTTCTGTGAATCCCCATATGACCCTATCAGGGCTCTTAGTGTATCGGCCACCAGGGCCGCCTGCTAAGTTTAAAGATGCCCTTTTGGAGGGAGTGGGCACGTTTGCTATGGGTTCTGCTAATTTCAGTATCTTTGGTGATTTTAATCTTCACTTTGATCTAATACATGAAAACGATATTTGTAGTTTGTTTGCTGACTTGGCCGCATACCAGCTAACTCAGCTGGTTTCGGGCTCTACACATGTAGCAGGGCACCTGCTGGACCCTATATTTTCTAATATTCAGTCCACAAGGGTGAAGATCCCTAAACCCATAGGTTGGACTGACCATTCGCTGGTAAAAATGTCCGTCCCGATCACAGAGCCCCTTAACACAGCTATACAATGGCCCGTCTTCAAACGCCCTTGGTGTAAGTTGAGGTTAGAGGACTTTCATTCTTTCCTCGTCGCCAACCCTTTGGGACCGCTGCAGAACTTTGAGTCAGATTATGGCTATTTCTGTGACTGGATTACTCAAGGATTAGATTCCCTTATTCCAGCGAAATGGGTTAAGGGACGAGCCTCTATTGCGAGTCCTCGGTACAACGACTCTCTGACCAACTTAAGGAAGGCTTGTAAAAGAGCAGAACGTGAATTGAGAATGGATTATGAACCTAAGAAAAAAATATGCTACCTGGCCATGACAAAACATTATCATCGAGCTATCTGTAAAGTTCTTGCAGTTTATTATGGAAACGAAATTAAGATTAGTTCTAATCCAGCTAAATGTATTTTTAAGATCCTTAAGGATCTTAGGACTAGGAAACCCACTGTGCCCATTATTTCATCTGCACAGCAGTGTGAGGATCTAGCTACTTTTTTTGTGGAGAAAGTTTGTATTATTTATAAATCTTTTCCACAAGCGACCACTCCTTTCACTACTTCATCTCCTAGAATCGGGTCATGGCCGACTCTGGCAGCCATTACCTGTATTTCACAGGGTGAGCTTACTCGGTTGAGTGGGAAAATTAAATCTGGCTCTCCATCTGATCCTTTGAAGCCGGTGCAGTTCAGGGAGTCCCTCTCCCTATTTCTTGCCCTGCTATGCCAAATAGTTAACTCCTCCTTCTCTACAGCAATTATTCCTTCGCTGTGGAAACAGGCATGGGTTTCCCCCATTCTCAAGAAACCATCTCTTGACCCGGCCAAGCTTGAAAACTTCAGACCTATATCGCTTCTCACCTGGTTGGCCAAGATAGCAGGGGCGCATGTTAATAACGCACTTACGCTGTTCTTGAACTCCAAGAACATCTTGGATCCATCACAGAACGATTTCCGCCCGGGCCATAGTACTGAGACGGCTCTCCTGGCCACGACTGAATATCTGCGTACAACTCTCAATTCCGGTCAGACGGCGGCACTGATCCTGTTGGATCTTAGTGCCGCCTTTGACACTGTGTCGCATGGCATCCTGCTACAGCAGCTGGAGGAGGTGGGGTGACTGGTTTGGCTCGGGAATGGTTCAGATCTTTTGTGACCGGAAGATCTTTCTGAGTGCCTGCCCCCCTATTTCTTTCGCAGGCCCATTCTATCGACCAGGGGGTGCCCCAGGGCTCGGCGCTGAGTCCTTCGTTATTCAATTTATACGTTCAGCCTCTGGCAGCGATCGCTAGGCAGTGGGACCTTACTATGATCTCGAATGCGGACGACACGCAGCTTGTGGTGACCTTGGCTGAAGGATCCTCTCTGAAGGCCTCCAGGTTTAGAGATGGATTGGCGGCCGTAGCGGAATGGATGGCTACCAACTGCTTACAATTGAATGGGAAGAACGCGAGCTTGTGGAGCGAGCACTGGTGGCCGAGTGCACTGGGTAAGACTCCTAATTCAAAGGAAGTGGTAAAAAATCTGCGAGTATGGATGGCCTCCTCTCTCAGCTTCCAGGTCCATACCAGAAAAGTTGCTGGTACGTGCTTCGGCCTTCTGCGGGGATTGAAGCCCCTTTTGAAGTTCTTTGAACCTCCGATACGCCAGTTGATTGTTCAGTCGACTATTCTATCTCGTCTGGATTATGCCAGTTCCTTCCTGTTGGGGGCAAATAGAGCTGAGATTGTCCGGCTACAGCGTGTTCAAAGCGCTGCTGCCAAACCTTGGTGGGGCTCCCGCGGTTCTGCCCTGTTGCTGGCGTCCTTCGGAGACTTCACTGGCTTCCTATGGAAAAGCGCATCCATTTTAAGATGTTGTGTCTTTCTTTAAAGATTCTGAAGCTCGCTAGGCCTAGCCTGTTGGGTAATTTGCGTACTCCCTATGTTCCCCCATGCCAGTTGCGCTCCGCGGGACAGCAACTGGTCAGTGTTCCCCGAGTGAAGCGTTGCCGCGCGGGGGCCGTTCCTTTGGCTGCTTGGCGGCAAAGGTATGGAACTCCTTTCCTGTGCAGATACGCAGTATGGAATGTCTGCTTGTTTTTAGGAAAGCTATTAAATCCTTTCTCTTTCCCTTAATTTAGGCTCGGTGGTCTTCTTCTGGGGTTGTTTTGTTGTGGTGTTTGTCCCGCCTTCTGATGCTTAAAAGCACCGGGACGCCCCTTTGCTGGGGCAGCTGTGCGCTATACAAGAACTGGTAACATAACACAACATAAAGCACTACAACAGTTTTGACCTAAAGTGCTTCTACACTACCATCATAAATGACAGGTCTTTGTAGTGATATTGCATAATTTAGTGTTTCGGGGATTATTTATAATTTACACCACAAATTTCAGGTGGTGCAGTGATTTATGGAAGATTTTAAAATGAACATATCCAAAAAGATTATATTCACACAGTATGTTATCATGGATGATAGTCAAAAGGCTGTACAAACTGCGTCTTTGGTACTCTACCCCCATTGACTAACAATATGATGGCAATCGGGCTAATTTTTTAACTTATCAAATGTAATGATATCTATTGGAAATATTTAGTTAATTATTTATTTATAAGTTTTATATAGCGCAAACATGACCCAAGTGGGTATCAGAGCGCTTGACATGTGGTTGAAGAAGACATAGAAACACAGCTCAAGGAGACAAATCAAGGTACAAGTAGGTCAATGTGGAACAAGAGCAAAAATGTCATAATAGTGGACATAGAGAGAAGGCTAGGGTAGAAAAGAAAGAAAATTAGGGCAATTTACATAAAGAACAAAAGTGACATTATGTCAGGCGACAGTTGGTTGCAACAAATGATATTTAATGGTTAAGATAGCAAGAAAGTTGCGAGGTAAGAGGAGCAAAGCTTCTATATAAGCGCATTGTTCATAAGTAGAGCTTTCCACTTCCCTTTTGAAGGCAAATTTGAATGGAATCAGCCTTGTCTCCACTGGAAGAGCATTCCAGATTCGCGGGCCATTGCCCGAGAATGTAAGATTGTAGGTTTTAAGCTTCTTGAATTTTTTTGGCTTGAGAGAGTGAGTCCTTCTGCCCTGCAATTGGGCTTGCGCAATATTGCATCGTGGATGCAGTTGAATTTGCTCCAGATCAATGGAGATAAGATGGAAGTGCTTATTTTTGGAAAAAATTCTGAACATTAGAGCCCTCAACATTGGCCAGCTGAAATGGGGCCTTTACCTACGCCTTCTTCTCAGGTCCGCAATCTAGGCTTTATCATTGACAATAAATTGTCAATGAAACAACAGGCGGTTCAAACTGCAGCCACCTATTTTACCATCCTAAAATGGTTTAAAAAAATAATTTGGATGCTCCCTGTTGATACCCAAAGGACGGTAGTCCAGGCTCTTGTAACATCTCGCCTGGACTACGGTAACATCCTTTTTCTGGGCTCAAACAGGGATGTATTGCGCAAGCTTCAGGTGGTGCAGAATTCTGCTGCCAGATTGCTGCTTGGACTTCCTAGAATGTCCTGCAAGGCCAATGCCCTGAGAGATTTACACTGGCTCAGGGTGGAACAGCGTACTAAATTTAAAGCCCTGTGTAAAAATGTTCAGAATTAAGATTGGCTCAGCTCCAAAATACCTACAAGATCTGGTATGCCCTTACCATCCGTCTCGTCTGCTTCGCTCCTCCTCAGAAGAGAAATTCCTTGTGCCCAGGATCAAATTAGTAAGAATGGGAGGGTGCTCCTTTTCTTTTCTCTGTCCATCGTTGTGGAATTCTCTACCTGACGCGATGCGGAAGGAGAAGCTGTATTCCAATTTCCGCAAGCAATTAAAAACTTGGCTGTTCACTCAATAATTCTAATTTCAGATTTCTAGAGTCTTTTTTGGCATGCGCTGGGAAACCCTTGGTTGGGTAGCTGTGCGCATTAGAAAAATAAACTAACATTAACATTAACAACATTGGCTTTGTGCTGTAGTCTCCATGGAACTGCCTTGCTTCATGAGGCATGTCATGTATCCCACACGAAGTAACCTTTGGAATGTCACAAATCTATTTGTTTCCCCAAGTGATGTGCAACACAGAAAAAGAACCAAAGTCATCCAAGTTGCGCCAGCTTTGTATGTGTGCTGTAATCTGTGGCACACATACATAGACAATCAAGCCTCTGAGGGTTCATCATGTGCAGGAAGATGCCCCCTCCTGCGCAAAGATAATTCAGCATGCAGTACAGGCACCCGACTACCATGGTGCAGGTGGGTCTGTGTTTGTGCTAGGCAGCATATTGTGTGCCAGTGTAGGTAGAGTAAAAGTAAGGAATGTGTTGCATTGCTTAAATACTATGCAATACTGTCCTTCCTCTGTGATGCAGTGGAGACAGGTGATTTGCTGCACTACCCAGTGCCACTTTGCCAAATATCTGGAATCCTGTGTCATGTGCATATAGTGGGAACAATGCACTGCAATGTGCACACAATGATGTGCCACGTTGACATGCACTTACTAATCTGTCAATGGCAGTAGCAACAGAATGTCAGTGAGTACAATGTCTCATATTACTCAGTATGGATGGATGAAACCACATTAACTGCAATGGGTAACGAATCATGAATAAAATCATGTAGCATGACAGTGAAGGTATTTACGAGTACAAAGGCAACACAAGAGAAAAATATCTGAGAGGAGTGTGTCCTCAATGGTGTACCAACTATTTGTATCAGTCACAGGTCAACAAGGTCAGTGGGGTGAGAACAAGTACAGTGGAAATCAGCAAGTGTGTTACACATGGCAGTATACATGTATATTGATCAAAGTTTCAGGAGCAACACAGGAAGAAGTATGTGGATAGACCATGTGTGGAATGCCATGTCAGTGTAGGCCCCAGACATGTGCAAATGTCAATACAGGATAATACTGTGACACAAACGTTCCAAAACACATATGTCTCAGCAATACTGACAGTCTACATACACAGATACACATATGCAGACACCCGCACTGACTGGTGTAACTAATGTGATGGGTCACCTGTTCTGTGTAGTAAGTAGCCCAGATCTAGCAATGTGAAACTCACAAAGTCAAACACAAGGCCGCCAAGCATGTCATTCATCAGTCATCAACATAGAATAAATTCCAACCTGGCAAGGCCCTACATTGTACTCTGGATACCAATTTCAACATTCATATGCCACAGCAATGAGGAAAAACTCAAAGTATAGAAGTACACAATCCCATACAAGTTAGAGTCATACACATACATTTGAATAAACAATTTATTGTGTCTGGTTTTGTAGTAGACATCTCCTTCTAGCAACATCAGTGTCTCCCACAGAAGAATGGGCCACATTGCAATACATAAGTGTCTATCAAAGTGTACCATTACAACTCATATGCCAAAAGCAATAGTTTAAACACGAAAATGGATAGCTTTACAATCCATGTGACATGGTTGAATGGCACCACATGTAAGTACAAAAATCACATAGTCAAGTAAGTGTACTATGAAATAGCTGTGCCATTGTTATGTAAGCCACCAATGACATCAGTAGTTTACCATAGATATCTGTATGTGTGAGTGTAATATATGTTGGCAATGTCACTATATACCTAGGAAGAACCAACGAGCCAAATATCTGATCACAAATCTGACACTTCATACATGTAGTGAGTGCACATAACATAGAGTGATCAGGAACTACTCTAAATAGCCATCACAGTTAGCTACTGGATAAACATGAAAGTTAGGCTATAGAACTGTACAATGTATCTGGCCATTCTCATCATTTACCTCTACACAGAGAAATACAAGAGACATGCAAACCTATGGCCAACTGTATAAGGAACACATATTTTGAGATACTGTCAGAAATATGAAGGAGTGATTCAGTACACATAACACATATGAACAGGAATGTAGCTGTACCATAGGGCTAAAGCATCAGCAGGTCTTATTTCTTTGTAGCTTTCAGCTGACCCCGAATATGGTCTCCAGACTGTGGTTATGACTCCAATAGCACTTCCCCAGACTGAGGCTAACCAACACTACAATCAGTCACTGACCAAGACCTGGAACATTGTAGGGAGAACCTTTGGCGTGCTGAAGCCCCAGTTCAGGTGCTTGGACATGTCAGGGAGAGACTGATATACTCGCTCCTATGGTCTGCACAATCATAATAGTATGTGCCATTCTCCACAACATCTGTGTCCACACAAATGTCCCATGGGTTGTATACCATGATGAGCAGGACCCAATGGTGGATGAGGATGGTGGAGAGGCTGGGAATAGGCAATGCAACCACATTGTACAAAATTTCTTCTCTTGATTTACTTGTACTTTGACGTACAGAATACCCAAACTTAATAGGAAGGTTTAATATGGAAATAAAAGCTTTCATCCATTATTTGTGTTAGCGTATATGTCACAGTCCCAGTAAACTCACCCACATCTTGTCAACTAGAAGTAGGCCTCAAAATGTGACTATCATGTCATCAAACCTGTTGACTAACATTTGTCCACGCCTCACATCTATCATTTTCACACATACAGTGTACAGCACTAAAGGAAAAGGCCAGCCATGCCACATTTCAATATCCAAATTGATCATCACTCTCTACATGCACTTGACCAGTGGAGAGCTGCACAGCTAGCGGTCTTGCTGTGTTGTGTAAAAGCAAAGTGTACAACAGATGGTACTCAGTGAAGTTAGGAACACAAACTACAAACTGCCATACCTGAGAATAACCTCACATTTCAGCGTGTCTCACCAATGTGTTCCCATGCAGATTTATGGCATTTTGCTGGAACTCGCGTTGTTGTAGATACTATCAGAGATCATGAGTGACAGTTGTCATAGACAAAGGCCTATTGTCATGCAAGCATGTAAAAGCCGTCACTTGGAAAAAACGCATGCATGCATGTGTGGCTTACCACAAAACAAAGCACATGTGAACTTTTTCCTGGCTGTAATGTCCCATATACCACATCATGCTAGCGTACATAATAGACTCAGCAATACAATGAGGAGGGGGCAGAGCTTGCCGCGAAGCAAGATGGCCATGTATAAGACAAGCTTCGCGAGCCATCTGCACCACGCAGCAATTATCCTGACAATCCACGCACGCTCCTTAATAATAACATCCGATCTATAATCCCCACGGACGTAGATACCGATTGCTACCCTCTGGGAGCGGCTGGGTGACTGCAAAGGCTGTATCCGACAATGCGACCTGACCGGGGAGACGGAGTACGGAAGCGGCCGCACGCCTGATGAGCATGCGCTGGCGGTCCGGCAGCGCCCCGGGTATGAACAACTACACCCTGCTGCGCTAGGGAGCCCGATCTTTGCAGCTGCGGGGCCTCGCCTGTGGACGCATACCAGTACTGGCCCCTGGAGCCTCTTTGTTCCAGAAGCGGACCTGCATAACCTACTGGCATGCGGAACGGCGGCACTCAACTTTGGAGACCAGCGCCGCGACGGGAGATTGCTGACTGCATGCCGTGCTACCAATGAGACCGCCCGTGGCCCGACACTTCAATTTCAGGTGGGCCAGCTCGCACAGTACTGCCCGTGCGAGTGAGGGGAGTCCTCCTGGCTTTGGTGGGCAGAGCCTGACATGCTGTGTGTAGCCCCGGTGTGAGGGGCGCCCTGGCTGTGGCTCCCTAGCCTGGATCGGACTGGTTGCCTTGCAGGAGGTGTGAGCTACATGCACCCACTACTACCCAGTTCATTACATCTCTTAGCCTGAGTAGGAGTCGACTCACCCCATTGACCTGGTGTGCTTAGTCACAGCCCGCTTAACCAGTAGCTGTAAACCCCTGTGAGAAGGGTTACCCTGCCAGTGTACATAGTCTACGAGCCTGATAACGCAGGGTGCAGAAGAGACTTGGAACACCTGCTTGTCGCGCGCTGCCCGTGATGGGGCCCCTTCCTGCCCTCACTGAAACTGTCCCAGCAGGCTAAAGGAGACTCTGACAGAGAAGGATTGCTGAGGGCGCTCAGCCCCTCCGTTGCTAGCACCCTGCTTGGGAGTACATCGCTGCAACCTTGCACCCAAAGGTTTACTGGTCCTAGTGTGAGTGGACACCCTGTTGGATCAAAACGCGGAGAACCCTTCGACCACTAATAGCATCTTTGCCTGTGTAGCATAACTGCGTCTACATCAACCTGCGGCGCCTACACCCTAAATCCAGGACTGTCATCGCAAATCTTGAATTGCAAGACCCCGCCACAATGGGCAGGGTAGATAAAACACAGACCAAGCAACCATTTGATGCCAAATCTACTAGACATAAAGAGTCAGGCCTGGCACATTCTGCTGACACGAGAGAAGACGCCTCCGAAGAGGACTCCGTTGGCGTGAAACAAATGTTCGCTACAGTCCCAAAAAGTCTGTTGGCGATGGATGGGAAAATTCACTACCTGGTCTACCGCATGGATAGGATGTCGGAGCGGCTCTGTTGTAAATCAACGGCGATTGGGTTAAGCATTAGCAGAAGACATGCTGTATTTGACCATTATCGTAGCAAACGTACCGACTCCATTTTGTATTTGTAGCGGCCATTTTGTATGCCATACATCGCCATGTGCTCATCGTGTGCTTTGTCCTACCTTCTTGTTAACTGCACCTGAAGTCTGCCTGGCAACAGGCTATATTTAGCATCCCCCACTTCCAGCATGTCCAGACATGCTCAGTAGGGCCTACGTCCGTTACTAATTAGTTCCAGATAGGAATGTGTTTACTAGTTTCTGAAGACTGTTAGCTCCGCCCACTTATCGATTGTGCCTTCCAATATGTCCTTGTATGGTCATGAAAATGCTCTTGTGTTCTGTACCGCCTTCTTTTGAGCCCCCTCATTGTGTATAATAGGGGCCATGTGCTTTAGTTCGGTGTGCTACTCTATACAATACTTAAGGGTGTTGTGTGTACTGTAGTACCACCTTTTAAGGTTTAATAAACTTTGCTTTTGTATTTTCCAGTTTCATTGCCAACTTCTTCCTATGGTCTGAGGACTCTGTGCAGAGATGGGCGAACCCCTTGCACTAAGTAGGCTTAGCTGAGGTTTCCTTACAACAAATTGGCGCACGACACGTGGGGCTCATCGGCAACTCGGATGCCCGAAGGAGTGGTCGTGACGAAGGATTGGAATCTTGCTGCGGACGCAATCGCATACTAGAAGAGACCCGAGTCTTGGCATCCAAGGCGTTTTTTCCTTTCTTTCCGATCTGACCATCCAGGTGGTGCCGGTCCTCGACTGAGATCTCTTCTGTTGGCTTGCAGTGCAGTGGCCGTTTGGTCAAATTTAGAACTTGGCAGTTGGAATCTGGACGCCCTGTGATTGGTAAGAACCGTTGTACGGTACTTGCTGTGGGTTTTGGAAGCCTGGGATTGGCAAGGCAGTTTTAGGATACGCTTGCTGTGGCAATTATGGTTTGGTATGACTAGTCAATGATGTGTATGTGTAAGTGAAATATATGCGTTGCAACACATATAGGCAGGTAATGAGGAGATTTTTCTCTACAATGCGATTTTGATTTGAATGGCACAACGTATTACAGATACCTTAAGTGCTACTTTGATTATAATACTGCATATTTTGCACTATTTTTGGCATGCCTGCTCTTAGCGCACTTCGTAGGATGTGCTGCTTTTGTGGAAATAACCGGTTAAGTCTTGAGGAATCGTAGCCGGCTCCCCCAGAGGGGACGCCTCATAGAGATATGTACCTGAAATACGGTCTTTCTTCTATAATGTACAGCACATTGTGGAGGAAATACACGCGAAAGGATCCTGAGTTGCGTTGGCCAAAGTATGGGTCGTTTGATATGCAAAAGATTGAGTATGTGAAACATTGTATGTTTGAGCGAAAATCTAGACAAGACATGTTTGAGTGTGTACGAATACGGGTGAAAGAAGTATGTGAGCGTGAGAAACATGAGCAAGCGCTGATTGAGAAAGAACAACGGAAGAATGTGTATGAGAAAGCGCAAGAACTAAGAAAGAAGGAGGCGAAAGAATTGGAAGAGAGACAGGAGAAGGAGCGCAGATTACAGATATCTGGTCAATATGCTGTTCGACAACCCCTTTATCCTGTCCTTAATAAACAGCAAGATGATTTTTCATTGTTAGATCATTCTCCGCCTCCGTATGCCGTTCCGTCCGCTCCATCTGGCGAAGATGAGGATTCCAGGGCAGATAAAACGAAACCTGATACCCACTCCATGATGTCGACCGATCATGCGGCCGAACTTAGAAAGATCGCCCGTTAGGCACTTCAGGATTCCTTTACTGTTTCTAGTATCTTAGATACTTTAAAAGGATGGCAAGAGAGAGGGCAATTATATTTTACTGAGCATTTTGCAGAAGAAGTTGTTGAAATGTTCCGAAAAGTTTCTGACGTTTTCGAACCTGATGATGTGGTAACCGATTGTAAGCAACTGCGTAAAGGTCTTTTTACTCTCCCCCAGGTGACTGATACGATCAGGCGGCTGTTTAAACTTCGAACCGAGGAGCTTCGTCTATGGGAGGAGAAACAGAAAGCTAAAGCAGATGGACGGACGGGATTGGTTGACGGGAAACAATCATCTATTTTTAAAACAGATAAGACCGTGATAGTGTATGCAAAGCCTTTGCGAGAGGCTGCGCCTTTATATGTTCCTCCTAAAGGAACGAGTACAAGTGACGATACATTTTCCGTAGATGCTGAAGGTTATTTTATTTATAATTGGGTGTATACTCCCTGGAATAGGGCAGATGTTATGGCACTTAAAGCTGCATTGCCAGATCAGCGTAAAAATCCAGCCGCTTTCTATGAGGAAGTTGAGGGATCCATAAATTCTTGTACCATGACATTAGCTGATATTGATTTATTTTTCGGGCTAATATTGCCACCTGATATGTGGAGATCCGTGCGTAAAATTGATGATCGCGCAACGTATGGGGCATTATGGAAGGAGATAGAGAGGGAAGATGAGGATAGGGAACCAGCGAAAAAGCCATGTCAGTTGATTTTAGATCTCCCCGTTGCAATACTAACTAAGTTAAAAACGATTATTCCCCCTAAAAAGATTGATTGGACTATTTTAGCATCTTGTAAGCAAAAGGCAGATGAATCAGTTTCAGATTTCTTTACGCGTTTCGAGGAAGCTTTTCTTGATTTTAGTGGCCAGTCGCTAACGGACGATATGGGCCGACAATTGTTCATAAATAAGTATGTTACAAATCTATTACCAGGAGTGGCTAGCCGCTTGAAAGGTAGTAAAAGCTCTTGGACTACCTCTTCTCCGGCATCCGTCCTGACGATGGCTCAATATTACGAGCGTCAGGAATTAGAAGTGAAGGGTAGCGAGGATAAAAAGTCTAAAGAATTAAAAACAAAGGTTATGTTATCTCAGGTTTATGGTCCACCTCCTAGAGGTAACGATAGAGGCGGACAAGGATTTTATAGTTCCTCTTACACTCGTTCGAATTTGGCCGTTGATCAATGCGCGTATTGTAAGAAATTTGGCCATTGGGCAGATGAGTGCCTGTTGTTGCGCTCACAGCGCTATGTCGGTGGCCGAGGATCCATGAGAAATCGCGCTGGAAATTTAGGACCCAGAGGCACTATGAACGATCGTGCTAGGTTTGATTCTAATGTGCGGGTACAAAATGGGTTCAAAACTTATGATAGGCGTAATAAATACCAGATGTCTGATTATGTGCAGCCTGATTTGCATGATTCTGCTTATGCATAGGATTGCGTAGGATGGGTAAGGATTCAGTTGAAGTTCCAGTAGATCAGAGGGGTCCTTATGTTACAGCACATATTTTGGGTTCTACTGATCAGTTTCTGGTTGATACAGGAGCTACTCGTAGCTCTTTGTCTAAACAATTGGTTCAGAGGGCTCCCCTTTCTGGCTTAACGATTACATCGATAGGGTTCGATGGAACACTTTCCCTTAGCCCATTGTCATAACCACTTGCATTTCATGTTGATAAGTTTGCTGCTCCATGCCCGTTTCTGCTTTCCCCAAATACAGCAGACAATATTGTGGGTCTTGATATGCGCAAGTATTTTGGACCCACAATAAGATGTTCCCCTGAAGGAGTGCGTGCGATTTTGAATGACAATTATCCAGCAACAGACAGAGTTTGCATTGTTCAAGAGGATACTGCATTAGCCTCCCTACTAAAACTTTGTGGGCTACTTCAGATACTGATGTGGGACAGATGGTTATTCCACCGGTGCATAGTAGGGTAAAGGAGGGAGCTGTGTTGCCACGTTTGCCTCAATATCGAATTTCACAGGAGGGTGAGGAAGCACTCATACGAATTGTACAAGATCTTATTGAAGTTGGGGTTGTTGAAGAAGTTCCATTTAACATTTGTAACAGTCCGATCCTCCCAATTTTAAAGAAAGATACTGACACTAGGATTTATCGTTTTATAATTGACCTACGGGAAGTGAATAAGATAGTGGTGCCACAATATCCAGTGGTTTCTGACATCACAACACTTCTTACTTTAGTTCCACCTACTGCAACTACGTTCTCTGTTATAGACTTGAAGAACGCCTTCTTTTCGATCCCTATTCATCCTGATAACCGATATCTGTTTGGTTTCAATTTGAATAATCGATCGTATAGATTTTGTAGAGTTCCTCAAGGCTATACTGAGAGTCCTAGTATTTACAGCCAAGCATTGGAAAGACAACTCGATTCTTTTGTTCTACCCGAGGGTGTGGCGCTCATACAGTATGTTGATGATATTTTGTTGGCAGCCGATACCCCTGAACAATGTGAAAAGTGTACTCTGTCTTTGCTTTCTTTTCATCACCACAAAGTATCGAAAAAGAAATTGCAGTATTATAGACCAAAGGTAACCTACTTAGGTCACCTTTTGTCTAAGGAGGGGCGTGCACTCACATCAGATCGCATTCAGGCAATTCTAGACACACCAGTACCTTCCACACAGAAAGAGGTTCGAGCATTTTTAGGTCTTATTTCTTTTTGTAGGCAATGGATATTGGGATTTTCATACATTGCTAAACCCTTGTTAGCACTTTTGACAAAAGATACTCCAATACCCCTCCCTTGGACAGATGAATGTGAAAATGCTTTTCGACAGTTACGACAAGCCCTTTGTTCAGCACCGGTGTTAGGTACTCCATATTACACGAAGCTCTTTACATTGTACGTACACGAGAGGGATGATATGCATTGTCAGTTTTAGTACAGACACATGGTGATAAGCAACTCCCTTGTGCATATTTTTCAGCAGTACTTGATCCTGTTGCTCGAGCGTTGCCTGGATGTTTTCGCTCGGTTGCAGCAACAGCTATGTCAATACGCCAGAGTAAAGGGATAGTCTTATCACATAAGCTGTTGGTGTTGGTACCCCATGCTGTTGATGCCCTTTTGAATCAAACAAAGACGCAGCACTTAATTAGCGCTTGTCTGACAGGATATGAGTTGACGCTGTTAGCTCCTCATATTACACTGAAGAGATGTGCAACACTAAACCTAGCCACGTTGTTGTCATTTCCGGCGACTCAGCCTGAGGCGCAGGAAACACATGATTGTACTTTCTTGACTGAGGAACAGACAAAGGGTCGTATTGATTTGCAAGATACGCCCCTTCCAGATGTGGATGGAGAATTGTGGGTTGATGGGTCTTGTCTGAAGTTACCGGATGGTACAACTTCAGCCGCATATGCAATTACTACGCTTCATACGATAGTGGAGACAGCTCGCATACCACAGAAGTCAGCTCAAGCAGCGGAACTAATAGCTTTGACACAAGCATGTGAGCTTAGTACAGGATTGCAAGTTAACATTTATACAGATAGCTGCTATGCTTTTGGGATGGCGCATGATTTTAGCCTGCTCTGGAAGGAAAGAAGCTTTCTGACATCACACGGGATGCAGATAATGCACGGAGAACTAGTGCATAGTCTTCTGACTGCATTAACATATCCAAAAAAGATAGCTATAGTGAAATGTAGTGCGCACAAGAAAGTGTCTGATAAGGTGGGACAAGGAAATGCTTTTGTAGATCGAGTGGCACGTGAGACTGCGATGCAGCCTTACACTACTCTACTTCTATGTATGTAGTGAAGTCACAAGCTGAGCGGTGGCACGATACTAGGAAGGAAGTATTAGAGATACAGAGGACCGCTTCTGACAAAGAACGGGAGAAATGGTCCAAGGATGGAGAGTTAGATGATGAAGGATGTTGGCGAAACAAACCGATGGATAGATGGAAGTTGCCTATAGCTTTTGTACAACCTAGGTTCAGATGGCACATGGGCTAGCACATGTTGGAGCTTCAGCAATAATAAAATTGCTTACACAAGTTCAGGAGCATCCAGAAATTTCTAGCACAGCTAAGAGAGTAGTACAGTCCTGTATGATCTGCCTACAATTCAATCCTGGAAAAGGGACACGAACTCCAGTAGGAGGATTTGCTACACCGACTGCACCTTTTGAAGTTTTGCAGAAGGATTTTATTCAGCTTGAACGCTGTAACAATCTGAAGTATGTCCTGGTGGGGGTATGTGCCTTCAGTAAATGGATTGAGGCGTACCCCACAAAGGACAACACTGCAATTACTACGGCAAAGGAGCTTTTGAAGGAATTCTTCCCTCGCTATGGTGTTTGTAGAGTTTTGTGGAGTGATAACGGCCCTCATTTTATAGGGGACGTTATTAAGTATGTCCTGAAAGGATTAGGGATCAAACAAAAGTTTCATGCAGTGTTCCACCCACAATCAGTAGGATTGGTGGAAAGATACAATGCTACTCTGAAGCTGAAACTAGCCAAGATACAGGCTTCTACTTCTCAAACCTGGCCAGATGTGTTGCCACTGGCATTGTTGTCTATTAGATCAGTGCCTCATTCTTGAACAGGTCTCACACCTTATGAGATCCTGTTTGGTAGGCCCATGAATATCTGGGGAATTCCTAAACCAAGTTCTGTGTATGATGTACCTTGTGTCTTAATGAATGGCTATTTGGCACAGTTAACTGATAACTTGGTTTCTATTCATCAACTGGTTCGAGAAGCACTTCCTGATAGATCCACAGGTGAAGGTCACAATCTCCGACCTGGTGATTTCGTTCTCTTGACGTCCTTTGAGAGATCGAGCAGTTTGGAGCCATGGTGGCGTGGGCCAGAGTAAGTGCTACTTGCCACGAGGACAGCAGTTCGAGTCACGAACCGGAAAAACTGGATACACAGCACCCATTGCCGGCGAGTACTTCTTACCTTGGTGGAGCCTGCTGGGTTTACCGACCATCGAGAGGTTCTGACTGCGGAGAAAGGCCGTGCTGTGACACCTGACGGATCTGAGGAGTTCTTCCCGGACCAGACAGTCCCTGGAACAAAGAGATATAATTTGAGACCGAGAGAAAAATCTGCAGCGCTTGTGAAAGTTGTTTGAGAATTCCCTGGGTCAGTGAAACAGAGAGCCGATGTGGGAAGGGGGGTGGATCAGCCTGGCATTAAAGTAGTGACACCAGTCTTGGCCCGTGGTGAAGAAATCAACGGCTACCCAGGGGTAAGAGCTCAGACAACTACTTTAGTTTCAGGAAGAATTGTTTTGTTTTGTGACTAAAATAGAAAAGAAGAAGATTTTTTGAGCTGTAGGGTTTGTTGTTGTCTTGGTGATTGCGGCAACAATAACATGGTCTGTTGAGGAGACAACTCCTGCTCATGAGTTGTTTGTTGTTACTACACCAACACCAGAGGAGCATTATTTCTTTACGCTCCCATATCAAGAATTGAAGCATCGACAATCTTACCTCAATAACACTTTTATTCAGATGTTACATCATACCCACATTGCTACGAATGCCACAAACTGTTGGATTTGTGGGATGATGCCTGCACATCAAAAGAAAGGAGGTACACCGTTCATACCTCTCCCTTTTTTGCATAATGGCTCCTGTCGAGCCTGGTATACTTTGCTTTTTGCGACTAGGAAGCCTACAGTGGGTAGACTGCGTTTCCGGTTGAATAAAGAGTGCCATCAAGACAAAGATGGGTATCCCCAAGTGAATGGAACTAAATGGGAGTGGGAGGAATATCGACCGGACAATATTTCAACGCCATATATCTTCACCAACACAAGAGATTCCATTTATGCTGAACATTTTGTTATTTCTGTTACTCAAACACAAGCAGAACTATGTGTACAGAGCATTGGACATATCCCTGTTGGGATCAGCGATTATATTACTGTGTTGAATATAGATGGTTTGAACAACAGTACCTTTTTAGCTTCGCATAACACCTATTTTGTGTGCGGGAATCGTGGATATTATCGATTGCCAGCTGGGTGGACTGGTATTTGCTATGTATCATTTTTGTTGCCCCCTGTGTTTCTGGCACCTCCATTGTATCATCGAAATCTTAAATTGTTCAACAATATTACTGTAAATCGATATAAGAGAACCTTGAATACTGATGGCGTAGAACAAACTGACACTAATCTACAACAATATATAAATTTTAATTTAGGATTGTTCTTTTTTGTGGGTGCTGCATTAAATAGCAGAAAAGTGCGGCAGTTAACTAGAGTTGTAGAAGCTGTTACAGATCAAACAGCTGCAGCTCTAGGAAACCTCACTGAAGAATTACAAATTGCTAGAATAGTGGCTTTACAGAACCGAATGGTTCTGGACTTCATGCTAGCAGATAGAGGTGGTGCATGTCGCTTTATAGGTAGTAGTTGTTGTATGTTTATTCCAGATCACACACCATCAGTGTATAAAGCGATTAATAAACTTCATAAAATCGCTGCAGACCTCCATACAGAAAATGGTACATGGACCTTTACAGGGTGGCTTTGGACTCCAATTTCTGCCTGGGGCTGGAAAGTATTGACTGCTCTATGTATAATAATTGCAATAGTCTTCACTTGTTGTATATGTAGCCAGTGTAGTCCGATGATATGTTCTATGTGTATTACTGCCTGCATACCGACCAAAAGAAATGTTGCAGAAGTCAAAATGCTGAATACATTGAATAAAGAGATAGCTGATATGATGATCATTGATATAAGGGATGAGTATCTAGCTTATCCCAGGAAGTCGAATGTCTTCAGCTAATGCTGACAGGGTTGTCTGTTGTAAATCAACGGCGATTGGGTTAAGCATTAGCAGAAGACATGCTGTATTTGACCATTATCGTAGCAAACGTACCGACTCCATTTTGTATTTGTAGCGGCCATTTTGTATACCATACATCGCCATGTGCTCATCATGTGCTTTGTCCTACCTTCTTGTTATCTGCGCCTGAAGTCTGCCCCGCAACAGGCTATATTTAGCATCCCCCGCTTCCAGCATGTCCAGACATGCTCAGTAGGGCCTACGTCCGTTACTAATTAGTTCCACTTCGGAATGTGTTTACTAGTTTCCGAAGACTGTTAGCTCCGCCCACTTATCGATTGTGCCTTCCAATATGCCCTTGTATGGTCATGAAACTGCTCTTGTGTTCTGTACCACCTTCTTTTGAGCCCCCTCATTGTGTATAAAAGGGGCCATGTGCTTTAGTTCGGTGTGCTACTCTATACAATACTGAAGGGTGTTGTGTGGACTGTAGTACCACCTTTAAAGGTTTAATAAACTTTGCTTTTGTATTTTCCAGTTTCATTGCCAACTTCTTCCTATGGTCTGTGGACTCTGTGCAGAGAAGGGCGAACCCCTTGCACTAAGTAGGCCCAGCTGAGGGTTGCTTACAACAGCTTGATAAACAGGCGGAACACACCGACATGGCGGAGCGCAGAATAACGGAGTTTAAGGAGGCCCAGACAGAAGCAGGCCTGGTACAATGGCAAATGGCTAAAACTATCACAGAGCTGCAGGACAAAACTGAAGACTTGGAGGCGCGCTTTCACCGCAGTAACCTACGCATTACAGGCCTGCCGGAATTGACTTCAATGGGTAATGTAGAAGAATTCACAGAACAACTGCTCATCACCCTACTAGGCTGTGACACATTCTCAGATATATTTGTGGGCGAAAGGGCACACCGCATGCTGGGACCCAGGCCTGCACCGGGAACCCAACCGCAACCAGTGATTGCGAAATTGTTAAACTATTGTGATCAAGAACTGGGTGAACTCTGATATGAGGGTTCCGCCATATCCCTTTACCCAGGCTTCACTGCGAGAGTCCAAGGTGCAAGGTGCCAGCTTTAACCCCCTCAAACATCAGTGACGTGACCATAACATAATTTACGCCATGCTATATCCGTCCACGCTGAGGGTGAACCTGGACGGCCCCTCCCGCATCTTCACTGATACAAAGGCGCTACACAAGACAATGAAGGATCTGCTTAAAAAGTCGAAACAGGTCTCGAGAGAGGAGGGTGCCGCAGCAAAGAGACTGAGGCGCAAGGAAGCTCCCTGGAAGACAACAATTTAACCACTGACCTGGCCCTACTCTAGTTCTTCCCCGTTCTACACTTGAATGACTGCTTATTGAACTCGGTGGAGATTTGACACCACTGACGATGCTGCATTTACCCCCCCCCCCCCCCCCCCTTGGCGCTGCCGGAGGGCTGACGCAGGGACTGAGGAGAGAGACACTCACCAGAGTTAAGTGCACGTATCTGCACCTCAGTTGCAGCGGTGGGGTGGCAATTCTATCTCCTTGGTTGAGGTTATATTTATTGTATAATTTTCATACTTTTAAAGAGGTGGCCCTAACTTGGTTGGTTCCGTTTCGTGGCCGTAAGCCTCATAGCAATGGTTTACTAGAGTCCGCTAATTAGTGAACTGCTCCTAAAGTGCTGATTGTCATGTTATTTGCTTACATGAGTAGCCAACACCAATGGCTTATTATGGTGTTCAGGTAGCATCCATTTTGTTACCCAGTGCATGATTGGTAGATTTCTTGGTTCGGTATGGGAAGGGGGTGGGGAACCTTGGCTATGCACAGTTTGGGAATGCATAGCGTTGCTGGTGGGTGAATAGTTTTGAGTATTTGTCTTATTGTTCTTCATTTATATGTCTGGTTTTGTTTGCTTCATTAGTACGAGCCTCAAATTGTAGATACAAGAGATACAGGACAATTATCACACTACCAAAAGACATGGGGACCAGCCTAAAATTCTTAACATGGAATCTTAGAGGCCTAAATGACCAGCGTAAGATCAGGAAGGTTGTATAATATCTCAACAGGCATAATATAGATGTTTTGTTACTTCAGGAGACGCACATCCCCATGTCGGGCCAACACAGCTTAGAAGCAGGCTCGAGGGCACGTTCCACGTGGCAGGTTTTGCCACTCATGCTTGTGAGGTGCTAACCTGGATTAATCCCAAAACGCGCCTTACACTCGATGAACTGCACACAGACACAGACATCATGTAGTGTCCAGATGTAGGAGGCCGGCGGTCGACTATATAATAATTAACGTTTACGGCCCTAACCACGATTGCCCACAATTTTATTATGATCCTTAAACCTTAGCCAAAACCTTGCCAGACATACCACATATTTGGGGTGGGGACTTTAGTTGCACACTACACCCGAACATTGATCGCTCTGGCGGTCCGCCACGACGACGCGCACAGGCAGCAGAGGCCATTTAGATACCCTGACAGAAATGGATATGTTGGATGTTTGATGCTCCCACTTCCCACTAGAAGGAGGATACATGCATTATTCTGCACCTCACTATTTGTATACCAGAATCGGTTACTGGTTTCCTGATGAGCTCACTTAAAGGTACGATCACGGAGTGTGCAGTCTTTCCTTGCACTTACTGTGACCACTTTCCGATACTTTTAGCAATGGCCATTCCTGTCAAACCACCCCCTGTTCCTTTGCCGATTCCCTCCCTATGCCTTATTAGATGAGGTATTCAGGGCTGAGAAGCCGGAGGCAATGGAAACCTTCTTTGCGACCAATTTTGGCTCTGTTCCCCATTTCATTACAGTTTGGGAGACCTTTAAGGTGTATGTGCGGGGTGTAGCCGTATACAAACACTCGGGAGTACTGAAGTCGATTAGAGGACAGTTGAATAGATTGGCGAGAAAACTTGCTGACTTTTGGAGGGATGGGTGGAAACAGAAGCGAGGAGAGCGTATGGGGTAATAGGGAATCTTTATTAATCAAAAGAACATCCGTTGCACAGGTTATTGAGTCCCAGAAATGTTTCTACAAAATGCTTTATCTGTGCTTCAACAAGGAAAAGGGCATTTCTTCACGTTTTCCTTTCCTTCATTTCTTCTCAGGTGCACCGTTTCCAAAAGACGGGATCCCAGGAGACTTACAGGGGCAGACCAACACAAACAAGAGAGGCAGTAAGTATTCTCCTACTGGAGTTGTTCACCTTTCACCATACCCGGGTGAGGGCAAACAAGGCCAATGTGGTAGGGAAAACAGTGTTGTGCTATACACACTCCCATACACGGAAGCATCATGGTTCAAGACATTTCAAGCATTACGATAAAAAAGAGGACAACAATGTGATATGAATTGTTTTAAAGACTTACAAACATGTTATCCTATTTTACAGTAGGCTGAACGCGGTAGTTTGATCAATGATAGGCAATGAAACAGGAATTATATTGCATCTTTGGATATGTAGTATAGCTCCAAATACCATTCGCATAAGCATTGTGCACTTACAGGTACATGCATCAAACTCGGCATTTGCGATTCCTTAATTGCGATTTTTAAGGAATCGCAATTAAGGAATCGCAAATGCCTATGCATTAAGAAATCACTAAATAAATTGCGATTTCTTAGGATTCCTTAATTGCGATTAGCATTTTGTGAATCGCAATTAAGGAATCCCTTCCCATTCATTCCTATGGGCCTAGAGGCCCATAGGAATGAATGGGAAGACAATCTCAATTTACGATTCGCAATTAGCTAATCGCAAATTGAGATCGCGATTTCAAGGGTGCAGGGGTGTCCAAAGGACACCCTGTTGCACCCCTGAAATCAAACAATGCACATATGTTGTCTACACACATGCCCTAAGGGCATGTGTGTGCACAATATGAAAGTTAAAAAAATGCTAAAAATTGCATTTTTCTAACAATTCGCAAAATTACCATGAGGTCCAACCTCATGGTAATTTTTTCTCTCTAATTGCGAAATCGCAATTTTTTTCAGTTTCATGCATTGCTTTTAAGGAATCGCAAATTTGCGATTCCTTAAAAGCAATCGCACTTTAAAAAAATCGCAAAAATAGCGATTTCTTCACTTTTGGTTCATGCATCCCAAATAGTGATTTGGGAATCGCAAACGGCCGAATTTTGCGATTCGCACCGTTTGCGATTCCTAAATCGCTTGATGCATGTGCCTGAAAGTCCGTTATCAATGTTAGCGACAAGTCTTTTTCACACACAGGTGTTGTAAATCATTTTGAGGCAATAAGAGAAGGACTCAAAAATAGCTGCTACAGACACAGAGTTTAGCTTGAAGTAATTCAAGAGGACACGCACGGCGGTATGCCAGGAGATAGAATGTTAGGAGGATTCAGTTATTGCATTTGGAGTAACCAGCGTGCTATGGTAAGTGCAAAGCGATTCATAATTGTAAGTCTGTTTTTTTGCTAAAATTACGATCTTGAGCATTATATGCAGTAGAAGGAAGTACTTTTGAATTTAAATATTAAGCTAAACATGGGACAATAATGAAGGGGTACCAGGAAGCAGTATGTGCTAGGAACGGAATGAAAACACTTCTTTATATAATGGTTATGATTAACATTCACAGAATAATACGTGTTTGGCAGATCACAGTAGAATTGGACTTTTTTTTAAATAATGTGGAGCATTAAGTTGCAAAAGATGATTGAAATAAGTTTATGCTTGTATTGTTGATACCCCTGATGAAGAGAAGTAATTCCCGAAATGCATTGGGTTGATGGAAATAAATCATGGCATGTGAAACCCACTGTGGACTCCGGAACCTTTTATGAACATCAGTGAAATAATGACTACGATTGAATAAAATGAATCAAACTATTAAGTATGGATGAAAGATTACGGTTTAAATTTGAAGAATAAAGTAAAGAGAAAAGCATAGGAATGTAATTCATTTGATTCAAATGAAGAAGGGGCAGTGCAGCTCGGTGGAATCTAAGGAGGTTCTGATCGTGAATTTGCTTTACAACCAGCCACCCACTCGCAACCCAGGTGCCTGTAACACTTACCGCCTTATGCCGCAACGCTCCTGAGTTGCGGCGGCTCCTTCACTTCTTCCGGGGACAACCCCTCTTCCCACCATACGTCAGGGGCTTCTCTGTCCTCGTCAGTGGTGTCGTATGACTGTCAGTCTCCTCGGTTCCTGCTCCGGTTCTCACCAGCTCCTTCTTTTTACCGGTCTTCGTTCCTTTGGCATTTTCCTTAAAACCTCATGCAATCTTTCCGGAGCCTTCCTTCTTTCGCGATGCCTTTTCCGGATTGCCATCCCTCTTCTCTGCCTCTGGCTCCTTTTCTTCTCCTTTTCCTGTCAGGGATTGGTTCTTTTGGCTCATGTGATTGTCCAGGGATTGGTCCCGCCACTGGCTGGCTGATTCTCAGCCCTGTGGAGGAGAACAACAGTCTTTCAGTAATATTGCTTTTCTTTTCCAAGGCTCGTCATCGGCCTTTGAATCCAGGACATACGAACCCCATAGCTGAGTAGGAGGTAAGTTGGGGTTTCCGCGAGGTGTCCACGGTGGTTCCTCACATCCCCCTTCCCTTACTTTCTTGTGTACAAGAAAGTGATTTATTGGGTATCGGTATAGATAATCTACATTTGCTTGATCTTTTCCTCTTCTGTGGAGGATGGTAAAACGGTATGGCTGTAATGTGAGGAACCATGGAAGTATTCTTGGGTTATGTCCTCTGTTTCACGACAGCCATTCTAATGGGGCATGATCTGTGTATAGGAGAAATTCCTACCCTCTAAATAATATCGAAGAGACTCAATGGCCCATTTGATTGCTAGGGCTTCTTTCTCTATCACCGCATATTTGTTTTCCCTTGGAAAGAGTCTGCGGCTGATGTATATGATGTGCCGCTTGCAATTCTCATTATCGGTCTATGACAGTACGGCCCCGAAACTGTTCTCTGAGGCATCAGTTTGTAATAGGAATGTTAATTTGTAATCAGGGCTCAGACTGATCGGTTTGACGTAATGGCTAGTTTCAGGGACTGGAAAGCCTGTTTTCTTCCTGTGAAGGGCTTTGAAGGCGTTTGCCAGTGTGGACATCTTTTTTTAGCAGGTCGGTTAGAGGAGAGCCAATTTGGGAGAAACATTGAATAAAGCGTCTGTAATATCCTGCTAACCCCAAAAAGGCTCTAAGGACTTTATTGGAATAGGGAAAGGGTTTCTGAGTGATGGCAGCAACTTTTTCTTCCTGTGGTCTGATATAGCCCTCTCCCAGAAGGTACCCTAGGTATCTTACAGTTTTGGACGCCAAACCGCTTTTGGCAGGATTGATGGTTAAACCACTATTACCCAGGGCCTGGATAACTTATGTCAAATGTTGTAAGTGTTCTTTCCAAGACGTACTATAAATAATATTATTGTCTATATAGGCTGCTTAAAAATCCGTATAGGGTTGTAATATTATGTTCATAAGCCTTTGGAATGTGGCAGGTGCGCCATGTAATCCAAAGGGTAGTACCCTAAACTGGTATAGACCTTTGGGGGTGGAGAACGCTGTTTTCTCCCTATCTTGCTTTCATAATGGCGATTGCCAGTAACACAAATCCAGCGTACTACTGTATTGAGCCTTGCCTATCCTTTCGATCATTTCATCTACTCTAGGAAGGGGATATGCATCGAACTGGGAGATTTTATTCACTTCACGGAAGTCGATGCAGAACCTGAGAGACCCATCTGGTTTGGGTACCATCACTATCGGGGAGCACCATTCACTTTTGGAGGGTTCAATGACCCCCAAAGCTAACATCTGTTGGACTTCTTAGTCTATTGCTTCCCTTCTAGCCTCAGGAATTTGATATGGGCGCAGCCTGATTTTATTTCCGGGAAGGGTATGTATCTCATGCTCTGTCACTGTCATTCGACCTGGAAGCAAGGAAAAGACCTCTTGTACTGGTTGTAGAGTATCACTTAACTCCTGTTGTAGTGAATAAGGCAGTTCCTTATCAATACTTTGCTCTGCCAAAGATAAGAAATGGGTCCCTACTAACACAGGTAACAGGCCCTCCCATTTCTTTAATCTATTGATATGGTACATTTGAGTGTTTATTGTGTGGGTCCAACTCCAGTTAGTATGTTACTGGAGTCACCTCTTCTATGATTTTATATGGGCCTTGCCACTGCCCTAACGGCTTCTGTTCAGAGGTAGGCATCATGATAAGAACCATGTCACCCATCTCCAGGGTATGGGGCTTTGCTTTTTTATCTTATTGCTGTTTTTGGGAGGACTGGGCTTTTCCAGGTTGTTTTTAACGATCTCCCTCACTTGATTAAGGTGGGTCCGTAGACTAGAGACATATTCTATAAGTGGTTTTGAGTCGTCTTTCTCTTCTTCCCATTCCTCTCTGGCCATATCCAGGAGGGTCGTCCTGGGCTGTCTCCCATATAATAATTCAAAAGGGGAGTAACCTAAGCTTTTCTGCTGCCCACAGCAAATGGCAAATAAAGCCAGGGGAAGCATATCCTCCCATTGTCATGCTTCTAGGTTCAGTAATTTCTTTAAAATGCTCTTAAGTGTAGAATTGTATCGTTCCACCAAACCATCTGTTTGTGGGTGGTATGTGGAGAAGTGTGGCTCACTGGTTGGAGCAGGCAGACCCTGAAGCAGAGGTCAGACCCGGGACCAGGGTTCAATTCCTGACGCGGCAGGGTCTTGAGCTCAAAATGTCCACGGACTCGATAATTCTCGCTTCGGTGCCTGACCTAATCATGGGTTCACACTCTGCAACTCTGGGCATTAAGCTTGCTTAATCTCCACAACGGCCCCCCGCGACGGGATGCCTGGCTTTAACCTTGGGGATGCCCTGTAGGGGCTATCTCACAGGGAAAAGCCAGGACGGGTTCCCAAGGCAAGCGCTTAGAGACCCCTGGGTGGTAAGCGCTATATAAATCCAACATACAATACAATACAATGCTGCTGTGCAGATTTGTTTGATCTTAAGCTGTTGATATACCTGTCGCATTAAACGTGAGGTAAAGGGAGTTCCTTGGTCTGTAATAATATTTTTGGGAAAACCCACTTGTGAAAAGATGGTGATCATAGCTTTAGCAACTTGTGTTGTATTGAGAGGACTACACCCTCGGGGAATCTCATAGTCTACCAGGACTAACACATAGTGATATCCACTACGGGATGAAAGGAGGGGGCCTAATATGTCCATACCCACCCTGGAAAAAAGGTTATCAATGACAGGCATGGGTCTTAGGGGACCCTAGGGGGGATGTATAGGCTATTGTTCTGGTATACTGAACACTCCCTACAAAATCTCCAGATTTGTTGGAAGATTCCTTGTTAGTAGAACCTGTCTAGGATGGCTTTCTCCGTTTTGTGGTTCCCAAAGTGTCCCCCTGAGAAATGACTATATGCCAAAAATAGGACTTTCTCCCTAAAGGGCTGGGGTACTAACAACTAGTTGGGCAGGGTTTTCCCTCCCTTACGATACAACAAGTCTTTCTGAACAAAAAAACTGGGGACCTGCGTGGTGGGGATCAACGTGACTTGCTGCTTGTCGCTAGGCTTCTTGAAGGGTGTGGTCTTCTCGTTGGGCAGAATGGAAACTTTGATCATGATTCCATAGCTCATGGCCCGTGTTGGTTAGGACCAATGAGGTCCAGTGTTTCTTTTCCGTCCTTCTCTGTCTTCGACTTTTCCAATCCTTGCCTTTGTTCAGTTCAGGTTCTGGGTCTTGGGAAAAAGGAGCAGTCTTCCTCCATTCAGTACCTTCCTTCCATGACTCTTGGAGGAGTTCGTTAGAATGTGGGTAATTGTTTCCCAAGACCAGAGGCTCAGGCAATTTTGGGATTAACCCTACCCTCAGTGGGACCGGAGGGTCGGAGGTGTGGTGTTGGACCGTTACGTCGGTTACGGGATATGGTTTGTTGTCTCCATGTACACATTGGATGTGTACGACCTCTGCTGTCTGAGGAACACCCCCTGGAACCTCTTGGGTTCCTATAACGCTTAGTAAACATCCCGTGTCAAATAAGGCATTCCTTGATTCCCCATTAACCTGTACTCTTCGATGGAAGGGAGATTCTATTCCTTTTGGATTGCAGTAAAGGGCTCGGGCATATCCCACCTCCATGGGCTCTTCTTTTTGTGGGCAAGAGCGGGCGATGTGACCAAAAGCACCACAGTGAAAGCATTGGGGCCCCAATGCAAGGGTTAGTCGCTGTGGTGTACGTACAGGTCCTGGAACCAGAGTCACTATTTCCAGTTTACGGGGAGTAGGGTGTAACTTGGCGGGTCTCGTTGGTGTTTCCATGAGGGTTCATCTCTTCCCCTGTGTAGTTCCTGAGTCCGGTAAAACGCCATTGCAATGTCCACTGCTCTGTCCAGAGTCAGGTCTGCATGCTGTCTAACCCATCTTTGTATGGGCGGGTGTAATAATTGCAGAAACTGCTACAGACTGATTTTCTCTACTATTTCCTCTTTGGAGGAAGTTAATGGCTTGAGCCAACTCTCTATCATATCTTTTACACTGAAATAAGGGGCTCTTGGGCTTTCTTGTGGCCCTTCCTTGATCAGGCGTAGCTTGATCCTATATGTATCCTCGTCTATGCCCATGCGTTCTAGGATACTACGTTTCACATCAAGATAGGGGGAGGTACCAGGAGGATTAGCCACCTGATAGGTTGCTTGTAATTCACCTGTCAGCAGAGGGCCTAGATATTATCCCCATTTATCCTCTGGCTACATGGCGGCCCTCGCCATCTTCTCGAAGGTCGAGAAGAAGAAATCAGGGTCTTCTCCTGGAACATATTTTTGTAGTACCTCTGAGGCAATGAGGTGTGGCCGCATGGCTCTCTGAGCACTTCCACCAACTTTCCAATCACAGATCCTTGTGACTGATTCTGTTCAGTAAGGGTTTTATGTAGGGTGTCTCGATCAGCTTCCGCTACCTCTAAGAATCGTCCCATAATCTTCTTCAGGCACTCTTGTCCTTCCACCATCTTGGATACAACGGCCTTCATTTCCCCCGATCGCACTTCTGACACCACCTGTCGGAGGGATAGGAGGAAACACAAGCGAGGAGGCCGTATGGGGTTAATAGTGAAGCTTTATTGATCAAAAGAACATCCGTTGCATAGGTTGTTGAGTCCCAGAAATGTTTCTACAAAATGCTTCATCTGTGCTTCAACAAGGAAAAGGGTGTTTCTTCACGTTTTCCTTTCCTTCATTTCTTCTCAGGTGTGCGTTTCCAAAAGACGGGATCCCGGGAGGCTTACAGGGGCAGAACAACACAAACAAGAGAGACGGTAAGTATTCTCCTACTGGCGTTATTACCTTTCACCTCACATGGGTGAGGGAAAACAGGGCCAATGTGGTTGGGAAATCTGTGCTGTGCTATACACACTCCCCTACACTGAGGCTTTACTACAGTTTCCCACTGTTGGCAGACTGCCTTCTAAATGGGTATACTGCGACTCTGTCTCGTATAGGGAGGGGTTTGTCTAGCACGGTAACCCAAAATAAATATAAACGGAAAGATAAAGAAAGGAAAACCAAACATTACATGCTGTTGGTGCAGTTAGGGCTCTTGGGCAGATATTGGTTAAGGTAGGGTGCTGGCATGATATGGCTTGCTATACAACTCGCCACCCACTCTCAACCCAGGTGCCCGTAAAACGTACCGCCTTATGCCACAACTCTCCTGAGTTGCAGCGGCTTCTTCACTTCTTCCGGGGACCACCACTCTTCCCACAGTACGTCAGGGGTTTCTATGTCCTCGTCGTCCTCGGCAGTGGTGTCCTCTTGGGCAGCGTCCCGACTGTCAGTCTCCTTGGTTCCTGCTCCCGTTTTCACCAGCTCCTTCTTGTTACCGGTCTTCGTTCCTTTGGAGTTTTTCTTAGCACCCCATGCAATCCTTCCCGAGCCTTCCTTCTTTCCCGATGCCTTTTCTGGATTGTCGTCCCTCTTCTCTGTCTCTGGTTCCTTTTCTCCTCCTTTTCCTGTCAGGGATTGGTTCTATTGGCTCACGCTGTAGAGGAGAACAACAGTCCTTCGCTAATGTTGCTTTTCTTTTCCAGGGCTCTTCATTGGCGTCAGAATCCAGGACATACTGACGCCATGGCTGAGGAGTAGGAGGTAAGTCGGGGTTTCCGGGAGGTGTCCAGGGTGGTTCCTCACACTAACCTGGAATGGAAAATTAAGGATAACTGTGACCTCACACTACAAGCCAAACTTACGACCACACTAGAAGAATACCACACAGAGGCTGATAGGGAGGTTAAGCTACTCGGTAAATAAGCTGTAGTACGGGTACATGGGGAGGGAGAGCGCCCAGGATCAACCCCGGCCAATGTTATTAAGGGACGTCGAGCTGCACATCAACACATAGTACTGACTACGGATAATGATGTAAGTGTTGCTGATGCAGAGGTTGTGGCGGAGATCTTTCGACATGTTATGCACAACTCTATCAGTCCACATCCCACACTACACAACCAGACATACTAGAATATTTAGAATATATTAAACTGCCCTGGCTGCTTGACAACCATAGGGAGTACCTGATGCTGCCCTAGAGGCGTGGGAGATTTGGGCGGCCCTATCTGCGATGCGCTCAGGTACCGCTCCATGTTAAGATGGGCTTAAGGTTGGGTTTTACAAACAGTTCCTGGAGCTACTCCTACCACATATGCTAACACTTTTTGAAGAAATGGCTGAACAAGGCATAATGCTATCCACAATGCGAGAAGCACTCCTGGTCGTTACTCTAAAGCCCGGAAAACCTTCACATAGCTGTTCCTCATACTGCCCGCTCTCTCTCCTGAATGTGGACACAAAGATATTTGCTAAAGTACTAGCAAATCTACTTACCCCCTTAATGCCAACTCTAGTGGGATCGGAACAAGCAGGATTTATACCTGAATGCACACTCACTTACAAGTTGTGTACAGTCTTTGGAGCTATACAACACACAGCCCCCGCAACAAAAGCAGCAGCAATATTTTTAGATGCTGAAAAAGCATTTGACTTAGTGGAATGGACATTTACGAGGCTGACACTAGAACGCATGGGTCTGGGGAGTGTCTTATCCTGAGGTACCAGATAGGGCTGCCCCCTATCACCACTCTTGTACGCCCTGTTGGCAGCGCCAATGACTTGTGCCTTGCTTGAGTACCATAGCAATAAAGATCTTCAAATTCCGGGATATAGACTAATTGTCTTCTCTTACGCAGACAACACTCTCCTATATATTCATGACCTGGTTCACAATGTGTCCCCTGTATTGCAAGAGATAGTGAGATTTGGTGAGCTCTAAGGCCTTAAAATTATCTTGCGAAATCGGTAACACTTCCTCTCACCCCAGTAACGTCTACCAAGGAGTTAGATTCTCCCCTGCAGGGGTCTACTGACCCGGTGCGTTATTTAGGGATTCAAATACACACAGGCTCAGAACTTGTGATCAGGGAAAACTAGGGTCGCACCATTACTAAACTTGAAGATGATGTATCGAGATGGATCCGCCTCCCCTTTTCCTATCGGGTAGAATATCATTGATGAAAATACTAGTCCTCCCATGGTTTCTCCTCTATTCCTTAATATCCCTATGGTCTTACTGGCTCCCTTCTTCAAACACCTTCGATCACTTTTAATTAGGCTAGCCTGGGCCAACAAGCAACCATGAGCGAGGTGGAACCTCCGGATCATGCCATACTCAATGGGTGGACTGGGCGCCCCTGACTTCGATTTATTTTAACGTGCTTCTCAGGCCTCACATGCATACTTTTGGCTACACTAACAGACACCCCCACCGCATCTACATATTGAATGAGTCACTCAAGCCCCTGCCCACCTGGCGACTGTCTTGTTCCGCCCACCAAGTAGACATTCCATTATCCCCGACTCGATTCATGCCACATACCTATGCGTGGCATAATCTCCTCAATAGGCAAGCCCTCTCTTTTCTTTATTCACCTCTCACCCCCATCGCCTAGTGTGAATGGTCCCCAACTCTTACATCACCAGAAATAGTAGCTGCTCTGCACTCCCTGGGAATTGCTACAAGAGAGGACTTTTTTTACAGACGGATGGGGCTGGGATTGGACTGATCTACTCGAGACGGATCCTCCACCATCCACCATGACCAAGTTTCACTACTTTCGGGCTAGAACTACCTTACGCAGACTACTGGGTAATGAGCTACAGGAGGCCCCGGGGGTACACTCCTTCTCAACATTGATCCATGCTGCCTCCCTGTTAGAAACGGGGTAGCTTGGTGCGGAGCGGGTAGGCTAAACTCTGGAGCAATGTGTAAAGCACCTGCGCAGCATCTGAACACGACGACACACCTGGCACACTACAAAGAGACTCTACACAAGGTTATGTAACAATAACTTGTGCATTGTGTAAAACACAGGATAATCACAGAAATCTATACACTGCACCAACCGACATCAGGTAGCAATATACAGGGGATTATGTACAGGGCAGCACCAATCGGGTCGCTGCCAGAACCATCGCAGAGCATAAACAGTAAATGCAAAACCACCAGTCATAAATGTAAAACAGCCAGTAGTAAAAGTATAATGGCCAGAAGTTACTGGTAAAATAGGGAATTTAGCATCATCAGATTAGAATTAGGCTTAAATCACATTTGCAGTAGGCATAGAATGAAAACATCAGGTCAGGCATAGAAACACATTATGCACCGCACCGACATGAGAACATTGGGCCTCTCATTGTTGCAAACCTTAGGGCAGAGCATTAGGCCTACACACATTAGCAAGACAGGGGATCATCTCCCAAGAATGAAAACATCTTTGCATGGCATTGGGCAAAATCAGATGCATTAGGTATCCTACTGAGCATAAATCACATAATGCATAACATTAGACCTAAAAACATGATGCATCTCATTAGACGTAACCCCCCTTGGATTAGGCATAAGCCACCTCAGATCAGGTATAAGCGTGTTATGCAGACAACCCGCAATGTAAGCATTGGGGGAGAAACATTAGGCATCAACCTTAGGCGTATAAGCACATTATGCACAAACCCATCAGTGTAAACCTTAGCAAAAAAGCGTTATCAGCCTACATCACCTTATGCAGGTATCAATGCACTTCTCATACCATTCGCAGTGCACCTTATGTAAGTACCCTCGGGTGCCATGGAACCATCACTGAGCATCACCCATAGTATGCAAAAGTACTTTTGACCCTAGAAGTTGCAGTAATCAGTCCCGTTGGTACCCCTTCCGGACTCTCAAAGTAGGCGTGCCACAAAGTTGCAGCGGGGTAAAACAAGTACTGGATGCTCTGGAGCACCTCTCTGGGACGCTAAGACCAAAAATGATGTTGCCCACAAAACGTTGCAGTTGCCCCAACTGCGTCGCAGCTGGGGCAGAGTTAGGCCCTCAGAAGCCAAAGCAACCCTAGCACCACTGTGCTCATTGAAGCCCCACTCTGGGACTCTAAAATACAAAAATTATGTGGCCCACAAAGTACCGGCCAGTTGGGGTCCCCTCCTGGAACCCAAGGCTAAAAGAAAAATGCCTTCTGTTGCAGCGACCTGCAACTGCGACATCACTGTGTAGCCCCCGGGGCACTGTGGCCCAGTCTGTGATGGAGCCCCACCGGGACTTCGATCAATGGTGGCTGCACACTGCATCTGCCCACTGCCAGGCGGGGAAGCTGGAGAAACAAGGCCAGCACCGACACTCACTGTGTCTCTGGGCCCTCAGGTACCGACAACGTACCTCGGCTGGCCCCCGACAGTTTCCGCTCCCAGCCCCACACACCCACAGTCCTGCTGTGGGGCTGACTCCTCTGGGCAGGGGGCCACCAATGACTTCAGCAACACGCAGGGCTCTCCTCATGGGAGCCCCACCACCACCAGCACTTCTCCAGACTTCACCCGGGCCCCTCCTGGGACCCGGGACTTTGTTTTTCTGCTTGTGAAGGCGGGGTAGGCTCCTGTCCTCCTTTCCGCCCGCACTTTCTGACAGCGACATGCGGGGCTTCCATCTGCATATGGGGGCCCCACCTTCCTTCCCTTGATTCGTCTGGCTTCCTGCGATGCTCCTTCCGGCCCACCCACAACCAGGAACGGGTGCCGGCTTCTGTTCCCAGCACTCTTGGGCAGCTTGGGCTGCGGTGGTGATTCGCAGGGTGGGCACCCGCTTTCAAATAAAAACTATTGCGGGGTGGGCACCCACATGAATCACACAATGCGAGGTAGGCTCCTGGAGAGGAAATACACTGAAAACGCGGGATCGGCACCCGCTCGAGTTTGAAGAGGTGTCACCTGCGAGGTGGGCTCCCGCTAATTAATAAAGCAAAAACGCGAGGTGGGCATCTGCGAAAAAGGTGCAAAACGCGGGGTGGACACCCGCTGTTCTACAGGCAGCCCAGCGGGGGAATCGCACATGCCGGGATTCCGTTGTAGCACGCTGGTGCTGCAGACACTAGCTCCTTTCTACCTGGGGGGATTAAAGCATGACGCCCACAAGGTGCTGACAAGCAAGCACCGGCTTTCAAATAAAAACTATTGCGGGGTGGGCACCCGCATGAATCACACAACGCGGGGTAGGCTAAATGCGCTGAAAACGCGGGGTGGGCACCCGCTCGAGTTTGAAGAGGTGTCACCTGCGAGGTGGGCTCCCGCTAATTGATAAAGCAAAAACTCGTGGTGGGCACCTGCGAAAAAGGTGCAAAACCCGGGCTAGGCACCCGCTGTTCTGCAGTCAGCCCAGGGGGAATCGCACAAGCCGGGATTCCGTCGTAGCGCGCTGGCGCTGCAGACACTAGCTCCTTTCTTCCTGGGGGGATTAAAGCATGGCACCCACAGGGTACTGACAAGCAGGCACCGGCTGGAATAAAGTTGTAGCGCTCACGTGGCGCTACGGTCCTCACAGCTCCAGGGTCCCACAGAATAAATCTGGAGCACTCAGGAGGCACTAGAAAGCAGGCAGAGTACAGTCAATGCTGGGCAAGATCAGCAGGCAGCTGGGAAGCTCACCCAAAATGAAGTAGCAGTTCATGGGAACAGTTAGACTTTTTCAGGGTGGCGATCCTCCTGCTGCAGCAGTCTGCACTCCAGCACAAGCCTCTCCTGAGTGCAGTAGAAATGTAGAGGGGCCGAGTTGGGCACAGGGGCCAGCACAGGCCCTTGCGACGGTACCTCATGGCAGAGTACCCCCCCCCTATGTCGGAGTCCAAGCACACTTACTTGGAGTCTCAGCTCCTCCTCATATACACCCCTCACCCCACCTACCAGAAAGGGCCAGAAGCTTCTGGAAGGGTCCTGGCAGTTCCAGTTCCAACTGTCAATGTGAGGGGCATTGACAGGGGCGGAGCCACACACCTCCCCAGCCCCAGTTACTTAGAGAACTAGACCTGCAACCTACCCCAGGCAGGCAGGCACAAGTAACACACAGAAATGGTGGCTGTTAAAAGTGACATTTCTAAAACAGTTAAACTAAATCTGCGTACAACATTGTGCAGCATTTATTATTTTCAGTTCAACCACACCAAATATAACATATTTATGTTGTTTCATGAAGCAGTTATCTATAGGGGGGAGTTCTCAATGATAGCCTATGGAGCGCAGAGAACACACGCACTTTACACCAAACTCCAGTGCCAAAGTGCTCACAGTCCTTAAACCACCAATACCATAACAGCAAAAAGCTAGGCGGAAGGCAAAAAGTTCCAGGATGACCCTGCAAGTAGCGCCAAGTCCAACACTCTCCTAAGCGTCTTGTAGCTCAGATATACTCTCAGACACAGGAACTGAGTAGGGACTGTTACGACAAGGCCAGACTACAATGGCAGACGGGCTTAGATGTGGTATTAGATGACAATATGTGGAAATTGCTGCGAGGCTACCAAACGCATCTCCCTCAATGGCAGACATCGACTCATATAGTTTAAGTTCCTGAATTGCATTTACTACACACCACTCCGACTCTATAAATATGGACTGCATGACTCATCTAACTTTGAGCGCTGCGGGGCTGCTGATGCGGACTTTCTCCATTTAGCTTGGCTCTGCCCCCCTATTGTGAACTATTGCCTCAGGTCTTTGGGGAATTACAAGCAGTTACTCAAGTGGACATTAGGCCCGACCCGTTACTAGCCCTCCTTGGATACTCTAAACAACTGCTGAAGCCTGTCCGGTGATTAGTAGACATGGCATTGCTGGTTGCTAAGCAAGCACTGACCATACACTAGTTTAGGGTCCCCCTCCCACATTGACACAGTGGTCTAGGCACATGCTGTATTGTAATACGCAAACAGAAACATACATTGAGCTACTTTCCCCTAGGAACCGCCCTAAACATTTCTGGAGTATGTATGCTACTTACGTTGCGGCTTGCAATAAGGTGCAGCCCACCACATCCCTGCACTCCGCAACAGGTTTGACAGACCACCCGGGCACTGGACATCACATGGTAGAAGCTTAGTGCTCCCATAGGGTCCTGGTATAGCTGGATTGCAGCAAACACTGCTCCCTTAGGATGTGGGGCATAACTTGTTTGCATTATCCACTCTGATTACAACCAATGGCTTCCCTAATTAGAAATATCATTTTCGTTTTCTTTTTTTCTGTATTTGGAATTGCATAGTTTACTTGATTTTCCATCAGCTGTATTTTGTCATGGTTTGTATGAGATTATTTGTTTTTGTATTATATTTATTTGTTTTGTCATATTGAAATACATAAAATACAATAATAAAAAAAAGCAATGCAATGAGGAAAAAAGGCCTCTAAAAATACAACATGATCAGATGATATTTTACAGTGAGTAAATGGCTAGAGCAGTATATAAACTCGAATAGGTTATAAGCAAATATCTTAACACCTAAAGGATACTGAGATTTCAAGAGTGTAATTTCACTTGGATCCAAAGTCAGACACAAATGCATGTACATACACAAAACCCATTGCACATGGTCAGATTTTGCGATTTTATTATGAACTTACCTTACCATGGCAATAGTTGCGTACCTCTGACCTGAGTGTACAAATGTATAGTTGAGCAGGTCACAAATATAGTATCCCAGTGGTGAAATATAAGTTGTGTGTGTTCCATTACATATGCCTGTGTCAGGGAATGCAGCATTATTGGTCCAGAAGGCACACACAAAGGCCTGCCCTGAGTCTATGTACAGCTACTAATGTTGACAGGAGGAAGTCACAGATCATGAGTGAATGGCAGCATTTTGTTAAATGAACATCACAAGCACAATAGACTATTCAATCATGTTTCACTGCAGTGGTGAATAAGGGCTCACTCACCTATTCAAAAGACACACTCACCCCAGATCTACATCATGTTTTCTGAAATATGTGTGCATGATAACACCATATGCAGAACATGTGTGCCTGTGCAAAACATGCACAACAGAAAGTCTGCAATGTGTACCATTCTGCACATGCAGAGATTGTGTGTGCTGCTACAGTGTGTTCAGCTACAGACCCTCTGCCACAGTCCAAAGTGAGTGTAGTACCAAACATTGGTTATTGTCTGAGTGTGTGTCCTGCACTTTATGATGTATGTTGCTGTTTTACATATGTGGATCACAGTATAGTTTACATGATGTCCTGTGAGTGCAAACATAGGGACATTTAATGGGCATGGTCACACAGGGCAGCACAGATGGTCTCTCTATGCCACCACAATGTTTGCAAGCCCATGTCAAGATGAGTACGGGATCTAGCATAACACCTTAAATTGTTGCCTCTTGACCTGTGCCCTTAATGGATTGGCTACCTAGGCCCAGTGCAGGCACACTTGCCCCATGAGACACCATTGCAACCATTAAATGCAGGAATGTATGGGACCGTGATGGTGTGTCTTACTGATATTCAAAATATGCTGTGAGCCCTAGTGCTCTATCTCTGTGTGCTGCTGTACACAAGACACAAATAAAATTGAAGTAAAGATAAGATGTCAAGGTCACTCATGTCAAGGTAGTACTCACTGATGCAGTGCAGGTCTGCCTGGTGTCATCTGTTAGTAAAGGAACTTATAACCATTTGGTGTGAATGGCTACCCACAGGCAAAGCTCAAGGTACCCTTCTCTGGTGAGAGTGAGAGTAATGCATTGCAGTTAATTGCTATATATAGTGGCACTTGGGATTCATCACACTTGTCTAGCCAACTCAAGCAGAACTCGTGATGCTCAAACTATAGGCAAATAGATTTCGCAAACACATTTTTCAAGGTGCATTGTGCTTGTGCCGCACACATTGTTCCAAACAAAAAGCCCAGACAACAGATGTGTCTGTACCACAACTTTCTGTGATGGAAGGTTCAAAAATCTAATTTTTTTTATTTGATCAAGATCTCGTCTGAGGTCAATAAATGCAAGTGCATAATATTAAAAAGTTATATTTATGCCTTTAAAACTTTCTTTAAAGCACGTTATAGACATAGCAAATCTAAATTGACAAATACAAATACATGGTTTATGGTCATTAGGTTTGTACAATTTTTAAAACAGCTTTAAAAAACTCTTTAAGAATGAAAACAAATTATAACAAATACATTCATTTGGAGGAGACCTGCACAATGTAAATCAATCTTGAGTTAAAATATCATTATATCTAAGGCGGATGGCTTTTATAAAACGTTGTCGGCCTTCTACCATAGTCGAATTTGGGCAAATTAAAAGTACAATGGCGAAGGTCCTGTATTCCACCGTTACACAAATCACAGATACTTAAAGAATATTCAGGGTAATTCCATCTGGAAGCGTAAACTTTTAAAGGGAAAATGCCTAGTCACAAGAGAAGAATACAGCACCTTACTCTGTGTTCAAGCTGAAACTTTAAGTAAAGCTCGGGAGTTTTATATACCATTTTATCCGCAAATGTTTTGTAATGCTTTAGTTAAATACAATGCTCCTTGTCTGCAACTAAGCTTATTCTCGGCATCGTATGCTTTAAAAAGAGCTTCAGATGGGCTGGGGACCAAGCCTGCAACAGTGCTGTAGTGCATTGTGATGCCTCAAGGGATACTTTAATATTCCTATTAAAAGTATGCAATGTAGATTCTTCTCTGGATGTCTCTGATTTTATTATTTTTCTTAGGGAACCGGTAGCCACATGTAAGAGATTAAAAGCTCACCTTATAATATTAGAGATGGCTCGAGCATATGTACTTGTTAAAGAAAGCTCTAGGCTTAAGACTTGTACAGGGACTGATTGGGATTCTTCCAGTAGTTTCATTAAGATAATGCCTTCTTTCACTATTATTGGTTGCCAGGTTTAAATCTGTATATATTCCAAACCGTAGAATAAAAAAGGGTGGAATTTTCATACTGTAAACCTCTAGCAGGGATTTAATATGTTTCTTCCCGGGTTGAGGAATAAAATCTCTGTAATGCCCCGACATGTAAGTCAGCCTTTCACCCCAGGTGCTGGAAATGAGAAGCATTTTTAGGTCTCGCCTGAGCCAGCCCATGCTCTGCTCTGGGCGAGACATTTAGTAGGGCTCTGAAAAATGCTACTTGCCTGCGATCAGCTTGCTAGAACGTGCACAAGAGCGCGCTCGACGTGCACAGCTGTTGCGGCTTCTTTGATCCAGCGCACGTGAATGAGCGCGCACACAACTGCCGTTTGCGCACATGATCGCGATGGCGATCACTTTCACTTTCGCTGCCGCGCGGCCGTGTACCTATCACGGCCGCGCGGCCAATGCTTGTTAACAAAGCTTTACATCCTCATTGTGTGATCTACAGCATTCCTGCTTCTGAAAGCAATGACAGGTTCAGAAGAATTGTAGAGCTCGACGTCACAGAGCACTTAATACCAGAGATCACGTGAGCTTAGAAAGACCTCTTGAAAGTGCAAGTGAGCCAATTTGACATAATGTTAGTTGGTCAGTATTCTCCAGCAGCTGGTCATTTGCACCACATGCAGAATACTTCACGTTTCGTTTGTCTCGTTGCCGTCAAGCATGCCTCGCTTCACTGCCCCTCCCCCCTCCACAGTGTATGCCTGACGACTCACAATATGCGGGCTCATTTATTCCGAAGGCTCGCATGACTCCAACCCCACACACCTCCCGCTTTATTTTACCATTCATATGTCACCACCACCCGCACCGGGGATTCCTCTAAATTCAAATAACATTAAGCTCGACCCACTGGGCGGCCATGAATAATGCATGTCCGAGGTGAAAGCCGCCTCGACGGCCGCAACGAAGAAGAAGTGGCTGGCTTGGCTGGCTTTAGATCCGTTGTCTCGAGCAGTGTGTTTCAGGAGCAGCTGTCTGTGGTGCGAGACCAGAGCAGTTTTGCCCAGCCGTATGTGAATTGCAATTGACTTTTAGTCTCTTTCCCGTTTCCCTAGCACCTGTTGACAGGGTCTCGTTAAGGCACTTTCATAGATTTCTTTGAGGGTCCAGTTGTGTGGGTCAGAACCGACGCATTGACCCATTTGCGAGTCGTATTTCACCCGGAGTGATGGTCGAAAGCCACACATCAATGCCAATGCGCTTAAAACATGCTCAATTAATTAATGCTTAATTAATGCTTTTTACGTTAATCATGCACTGGCTATTTCTGTACCAATGTGTCATAAAAAATTACGCGGTTGTCTAAAATGGACGGGATACACCCAGGAAATGATGCAATGGCTATGGCAGGATGCAAACTAGGAAGTGTGAAGTAACTTTCACTTAGAGTTTTTTTGTCTGTGCTGGCTGTAGGCGGTGTTTTGTAGATTGTCTTAGTGATTGTGGAGTATTTTGGTTTTTTCGGTGTCTGAGCTGTCCCTGTCTTATGACAATTGTGTGTTGTATTTGTTACTTATATTGTTTTTGTCACTTTATTGTTGTTTGTTAGTCCATTTAGGGGTTTTGTATTTTAGGGGTAGGGGTAAGGTTAAGTGATATTTTTATAGTGTTAAGGGGGTATAGGGCAGGTTGGACCATGTCGGGGAAGGGGAGAGCGAAGATCCTCATTGAGGGAGAGGCTGGGGCCATGCTTTGGCTGCTGCCACATTATGTGCCCAACATGATTGCTATGAGGAGTAGGGTCTACCAGGGCTACCCCACCAAGGAGTGCAAGGAGCGGTGGAATAGAGTCTGGTGGCAATTCACCAAGGTGTTTGGTGTCGACCGCACCCTACATCAGCTCAAACACTGCGACAGATGTATTGACCCGCAAGGCCGATCTCCTAGTTCACCTTGGCATGGAAGTTGGTGGCCCCATTGGTAAGTACATATTTACCACATGCATGTAGTTGTGTGTGTATCTAAAAATATTCTAATCTATTTCTTAACAGTAAGGGGCACACATTTTAAGGGTAGGTCGTGATAATACAGGCTAAATCTGTCAAATGGTAAACCATGCCTCAGGGGGTGGTTCATAGTAGAGTAACAATAGCCCCTGCAGACCACGCAATGTGAGGGAGGTCCAGAGCTCAAGAGGGTCCCATCGGCACTGTGGAGGGAATTGGGCCCCTGGCCTGAGAGCTCAGGACTGGTTCCAAAGCATGGAGACCACCCTCCATTTAAGTTTCAGGGGGGCCTCACATTTCATCAACACCACTGGGTGGATAATGTGTTAGGGTCTCACTAAATAATTTCACATGAAATACATGACCTAAATTCACATACGTGTCTGTGCAGAGCATGAATGGTTGATGTTGAAATGCTCTGCACAGGTGACATGTAAGGAACAAAATAATGATCAATCATCTATAATGCTGACCTTCTAATGTGTGCTGCATTGTTTAGCACATGTAGAGAGTTGGTCACCCTTCAGCCAATGTAATACTTCCAGATTATGTCCCTTACAAGATCAAATTTTGATATAACCATCAAAAGTATGCACCCTTGCACCATGTTGCAAGTTAGCATGCTTTGCGCCGACTCTGTAATCTATGCACCAGTTACATGATCAGTCAGATACTGTCCTTAAACAGTTCCATACCGCGTTTATCTGTCCTTTATTATTCTATATCAACTTTGCTACATGCAACGTGTCCAACGTGCCTAATATATCAGATCATTTTGATGTCATAGTACTGCGCATCGTATGATTACAGTGTGCATTTGCAATATTCACAAAGCAATGTACCAAGTTTTTGTCTTGTAGAGGCCCTGCACCATACACCTGGGGCGAGATGGAGGCCTTCAGAAATCCCAATGTTACTAGTGAGTGTAAATAATATGTTTGTAGCTCTGTAAGGATTGTGTGTGATCTGATATTCATAACATTGTGATATATATGGGGTAGCATCATTCCCCTGTAACCAATTTATAGTACATGTTAATTCACCAATGAAGTAGCCCACAGTAACATGTGAAATAGACAAGTATGAGTGTCAATGTTCATGTAGGGGGAATGCATGCAGGCCCACATGAGTCATGACTTTCTACTGATGTGGTGATGTTTGGCCACCTACTGTTTTGATGCTAATGGTATATGTACCATCACCAGCCACAAGATCTACGGATGGTCACACTTTGTATTGCTTTACAACGATACCATGGCACAACCGTAACAAACTTCTGTTCAAAAAATGTTACAGCTAAGTGGAATGAGATAAGCTGAGCTCGTCTGGATAGGGTATGCTTGCATGTGTCCATATTGGAGCATGAGACCGGTGCAGGTGAGGTGTAACACATATCCCAGACAGCATTAACAATATTAAACATTACAGTGTCATGGATTCCTATACACAGTGAACATCTTTTACATAATAATACTTATACTATTGTTGTTTAGCCAACTACTATGCTCAGATATGCAGCATATTGTTAACCTCACTACTAAACTTAGCACAGTGTGAAAGAATATAGGCATGATCAGATATTCATGCTGTTCAACAACTAAAATGTTTTGTCATACATACATGTACCAGTAGCTATGTGCAGTCAAAATTCAAACCAGACAAACTTGTGTGACCCTGTGAGCAGGTTAGGCATCAAAAGTCAACAATCTTCCTATGATAGATGCTGCATGTGTAGTTGTGAGGGGGCAAAGATATTCCCAATCATTAATTAGAGTGACCACAGCAGACATATGGTATATCGACGTGTGTTGATGTCAGGGTGTAAGTACATTGTCAGTATGAATAATTTACTTTGATTCACCACTTATGCCACAATTATCCTTAGGTCTAACTGCTGTAATCCTGCCTCAGGGATTCCTAAGCATCCCTCAGAGTACTCCATATCAAAAATTCATAGATATGTGAGATGGAGTGACAGAGAAATAATCACACCAATGCCATGGGGGATGTAAGGATGTAGGGAAAAAACTATTTTACCATGTTGTTGGACAGTTCATCATCAGACTACTTGTCTAATGCACATGGCTAGTGTAGATGTCCACATGGACAGGTATGGACATATGGCTTGGCAGGATGTGCAGAATCCTACCTCATTTCAGACAGATTTAGCTTGGAGTACATGTGGCACATGTCACCAGTCTGCACATGGAAATGCAGTTAAATGCCTTACTCATGGCCTCTTATACCTAATGTCCTATTCCTGGGAAACATTCATACCTTTGCAGGGAGTTTTTCATTTTGATGCAATGTGGAAAGGACCACATGCAGGTCTGCACTGTGTCAGCAACATATATCCCATTACACTGCTCACCTACTGGTGACATTACTTCTACTGGTTAGCACCAACCATGTCACCCTTGACTTATGGTGTAAGGTTACCTGCTAGCTACAGCACAAAGTGCTTGTACGCATGAGATTTGCAGCATGCCTGTACACACTCCTGGAGTGAATATGCTTCTTGGTAATGTGCATCAAGGAAAGCAGCCTTGCAGACTTGTGGACAGAAATTAGGATATGTTAAGGTCATCATGGTATTGCTGGAACTGTATATTAATAAGCTATGTGTTAGAGCTCTGTACTTGCCTGAATTAATATTGGTGAAGTGTCAATCAGTCTTTTGTACGGGAGGTAGCTACCCACACTCAATTGCAGTTTTGTCTACCTAGCACAGTCAGTCAATGCAGAAATGTGTGTGGTCTTGTGTATTTGGCAGCTGATATAACCAGTGGTGAGGCACACTACTTGTACTTGCTTGGCATAACCCATTTCACATAGATTATCGACCACAAAATAACTAGTTGCATGCTACATAACCTACACCAGGGAGTCCATACGTGGACAATGTGTTCAATTCCATGTGTACACCAAATCATGCTTGCTACTCAGTCACTGGTTTTATATGATTATAAGTGTATTTGTGTTGGCACTGCCATTTCGTATACCTACACTGCCAGCACTTGAGTATGTTTGCCAAGTTTCTTTATTAGAAGTATATGTTTAGAAGGAATATTATTTATTTCTCTTCGCAATGTGTGGTTTTGGGCTGACATGTCACAAGTGATGTTCAGAAAATGTGAGACTATTATTGCTAACATCACGTACAACTTCAGCTTTTGTTGATACATATTTCCTTTACCTCCCCAGACATCATGACAGCAGATGAGGCTAAGAATCACCACATCAAGTTGGAGTGATACCGCCACATTAGGAAGGTGGCTAAGGCATATAAGGAGATGGCCTAATTGTATGAGGGAGGAAATAAGGCTTGTACCTGGAAGATAGACAGGCATTATCAACCAGGACCTTCAAAGGCAATGGCCCATCAGGAGTGGCACATCAACAGTTCAGAGTCACACAGGCCATTCCAGTACCATCCTCTGGACAGCCGGCCCAAGCAACACAGGCCCTGGTCACTACCCGTGCCGTGGGCTCTAATTTTGAGGCACAGGCCCTGAAGGGTCTTCAGGAATTAAAACATAGGATGGCTGCCATTGAGAGTGAACTCCCAAGTCTGCAGCTATAATGCTCACCTTGCAGGAGGAAATGCAGCGGATCAGTGCCCAGATATGACTCTCCTTTGGGGTTTTCCTTTTCCTCAGTTGTTAACTAGTTGATTAGATAGGATTTTTAGCATAGGTTGGAATAGGTTTCCTCATAGGTGTAGTCTTGGGTATTATAAGTTAGAAATATATATTTGTTTAGATTTATATGTTTAAGTAGTGTATGTTTAGTATGTGGTTATCTTCTGTGTTGTGCTGATGTATGTGTATTAAGGGGGTGGGACGTAGATGTTTAAGCTATCTTCTGTGTCTAATATTTAGGATAGATTGGTTACGTTAGGATTCTATAGGTATAAAGTTTAGGTGAGTTAGGATAGGCCAGGTAGGTGTAAGTAGTATTTAATAGTATATTGTAATGTGCTGTTAGGTACAGTTAGTTTAGATTAGATAGTAATAGTTTATAATATTGTGTGTATGATCATAAAAAAGCAAATAGGCAAGGGAAGGAGGGAAGGGGCCCCTGGCCCAAATGGCATGCCGCCTGTACTCTATAAGCAAGAGCCAACTTTCTGGGCAGAAGCATTAGAACCACTGTTTTGGAAAATAAGGATGACAAATATTCTGCCAGAGTCATGGAGGGGATCCATCATTGCACCAATCCACAAGGCAGGGGATAGGTCAGAGCCGCAGAACTATCGGTTAGTGGCATTACAGGATAATGAGGCAGTTTTTTTGCGGGAACACTCCTGGAAGAACTACATGCCTGGGAAGAAGCAACATCTATCATCCCCTTGAATCAGACTGGTTTTGCAAAGAATGTGGGGACAACCACAAATATAATAACAATGGCAATGCTTTTCGACAGAGGGGAAACGACTGGGAGCTCCCTACATTTGTGCTTTATTGATTGTAAAGCAGCCTTCGACCATGTAAAACGCAACAGATTGTGGTCCAAACTTTACAACTGGGGGCTCCCCCAACCCCTTCTAAACCTCCTGATAAGCCTGCATACTAACACCTGGGTCCAGATTAAGCTGGGCGATGGAACACACTTGTCGAGACGCATTCCAATGGACAAAGGGCTTAAGCAAGGTTGCGTTCTGGCCCCCACACTTTTCAACCTGTTTGTAGCTGACCTTGTACCGAGACTAAACTCCTGCAACTCGCATGCTCCAAAACTGGGAGATATCTTAGTACTGTGTTTCCTATATGCAGACGATATAGTCTTGATCAGTAAAACAAGAGTAGGCCTTCAACATCTTATAAATGCAACTCATGATTACTCAAAGGAAAATGGCCTAACAATAAATCTCGACAAAACTAAAACCATCACTGTGAGTAAAAAAAAGGGAAAAGTCCTCAACTTGGTACTGGGGTAATACCCGTATAGAGAGTACCACGGAATACAAATATCTGGGTGTAAAGATTGACAAAGAAGGTCAATTCCTTGCACAAAGAAACAGTATCAGGTGCAAAGGTATCGCTTTGGCAATCTTTTTAAAAACTTTGAATTCCAAATTAACTGGCCTGTCGATTCTGCCTATAGTCGAGGTGATTCGTGCAAAGTTATTGCCTGTTATAACTTATGGAAGTGACGCCCAGAAAGGAAGAGATGCCAAATTACTGGACTCCACAGTTACAAACACAATTAGGATTATATTCAGACTGCCCAAATACACGTCCCCCTTGCAAATAAGGCTTGAGTTTGGTATCCAGAAGCAGTCACTGGCAAGATATGGGGCATATATCATAACGTGGGACAAAATACGAAGCGCCGCTCCAGGGACATTAAATGCACAGCTGTGGAAAGATATAAGCAGATATATTACCTCACCTGCAGCGGAATATCTCAAAGAAGGACTAAAAAAACTGGGACTGAACCAGCTGTGGGAAACTCCCACTAGCCCCGGTATACTCAAGAAATTAACCTGGAAATCGGTAAAATATCTATTGTGGTTAGAGGATAAAGATTTACTTGCAAAAAGGTCTCACGGCTGGATGACTTTGAATACGTACTGTGAGCCAGCAGTCCAGAAGTACTTTAACTCAAGTTATGCCTAGCATACAAAAATTAGGTTTATGAAGTTTAGACTTGGCTTGTTGCCCGGTACTCAACATTCTCCATCCTGGCTGAAGAAGAAGGTGGACCCTAGATGCCGCCTATGCGGGTTAGCATCGGAAGACCTGTTGCATCTATTATGCTCCTGTAAACAACTCTCGCAACAACGTCAACAAATATTAAAAGCAAAATTCAACCAGCGGGGAATTTGAACTAGGAGTCAAGCAGTTCTGGCATGCCTTGCTCCAAGTGATCCTCAACTAAACAGTGCCCTGGTAACATTTTTGACAGCATGCACTAAAAAATTGCCGGAAATTAAAAATACTGACTGAAAACTACCTTTTAATATTTATCTATGCATTTATAAACAAAGTATTATAGCCAAGAATTACCGTGGTGTAAATAACTGCAATATGCATTTCGGGATATAACCTGCCTGATCAAGTGTCTGCTTATATCCGAATTTTTAATGTACAGTCTTTTTAATAGAATGTTTTAACTTTTTATAATTATGGAGATTTTATGGGTTTGTAATGAAATATTTTTGTGTTGCAATGGTTTTAACAAACTATGCAAAAATAAAATAAACTTGAAACTTGAAAAAAAAAATAATATTGTTTGTATATAATATTTTTTCTACTTTTCCAATGTTGTCATCCCTTTTTAAATTATGATTTGCAAGCATGGAGTAAGTTGAATTTAGCACATTAGGTAGCAATTGGTACATTATTGGTAGATATGTGTTACTTGGTGAGAGCACTAGGGGTAAGAGTCCATTTACCTCACAATTGAGTCACTAAAACACTCTGCCCTATTCTTTAGGCATTGTCATAGGTCCTCTTTGTGTGAATTGACACAAAAGCCTACATAGATAGATACTTGCTATAGCATTTTGTGGTAAGTGATGCTGCATGTATCGTAGGGATGAGTCTTTGATTCCTTGGTCCCTATTCCTGGTGGTGCTGGGACCCACACTGGTGCCTGTAAATTATGCACTTACCCTTGCACCATTGTACTGGTAGGTCATTGTTGTTAGCTGGTTAGTTGGCACGATTGTGACCCCACCTTCCTGGAAGCTTCAAGCATCCTTGGCATTGAGTACTTGCTAAGTGGGTACTTCATTCATGTGAGTTTGTGCAACTACTTGCTAAGTAAGTAAACCATAAGTATGCCATTTCCTCTTCCCTTAGGGATGTGTAGCTTGGTTGATGGGTATGTGACCTGGCTCTTCATATTTGTTATTGGGTATATTCTACAACTGATGTCACATGTGGTTACACTCACACTCAATGGATGTGATGACTCTCAGTGGCACTGGGACACACTGTCCCTACATATCCCAGGGTGTCTTGCAGCACCATTCATCTTTTGACACAGGACCCTAAATTCTTAGTAGTTGCAGTTCCTCCTGAATGACATCCAACATGTAGCACTGACCTTCTACATCCTTGAGCGGCATAGGTATGATGAGAAGAGAAGAATTCTGCATCTAGTCAGTACTAGCATTACTGAAGTACTTTTAGGATATCTTCAATGTAATGTAAGCATTGAGGCTGAAGGATGTGTATGATGACATTGTCAAGGTAACTAAGCAACATATCTGAAGATGTGCAAAAATGTGTTAGTGTTGCACATGCCTCACAGGACCCAATATATGTCCAGATATGCAATTGTGTGAATAGTTGGGCTTTTTCACAGTGTGCCACTAACGTTACTGATGCTTATTGTCAGACCATGACATTTCATAGTTAAATGAGATTTTCCACATAATGCCATGGCAGTGGTGGTACATGATGCTTGGTCATGTTCAACTAGAGCATGTGATAGGAACAGTCAAGCAATTTACTTGAGGTGCAAGGAGTTGGCTTTTGGATATACACATCCACTAGGATCTAGGTTGTCCTATCTGCAACATACATATAACACACTGATTCATGGTAGTGCATTTATTTACAGGTATGTCTTTAGGCTTTTTCAAATTAGCAGTTCTAGCAGCAACAACTCCAACATTGTTCAAGAGACAAAGGATGTCCAGACAGAGTCCATGGTGGATACATGCCATGCGACATGTCGAGGAGAGGAGTAATCCAGTGAGGAGGAGGTCTAAATTGGCATTAGGGAAGGTGGCTCATCAGAAGTCCACAAATGGATCAGATTAACAGGTGGGCATACAAAACGGGGACAGTACCAGGTGACAAGGGCGATGGCATGATAATTAACACAAGTCCAATGGGAAACTGGCCAAGAGGCACAGGCAAATGTTACTAGATAGATTGCCACCAGAAAGTAATGTAGTCCACATCTTCCTTCTCTGATGTGTGTTGTGCCTCCCATGAGGATGGTGGTGTTTGTGCTGGTGACAGCTGAGACACACACTTCAGGGGCCAAAGATGTGGTTCCCCTGTCCCTAGCAGTATATGTCTGGTCCAGCAAGTAGGGCAGCACAGCACTGAACTGATGCATGATGGCTTGTTAGCAAGGTAACAACGTCGGGGTGGAAGACACCCATAGTAGCATTGTAGGAGTCCTGCTTCCGCTCCATATATTGAAGTATAGTCCGGCAGTGGGCGGCAACCTCATTGTTGTCACACTGGCAGAACTGTTGTTGTTGTTGTCTTTGCCTCATGACACCAGCAATGTCAGCCAGGGACTGTTCTATTCTATGGAGCGCAGGATAGGTGCTTTTGATAGCCTCAAAGGTGTCCTTATTGGGACTGAAGCACCTACGGACTCCCTCTAGGCTGCTCACAAGGGTCTCCATCCCCACCCTAACCTCATCTACCAGTTGCTGCTGGACTCCTACCACTTTCCTTTGGAAGACAACTTAAGGGTCCTCGGAGTCCAGACTTGGGCTCTGGCTGGCAGATGGGGCATGTTCTGTGGTATGCGGGTCCTCTGGAGACTCATCGATGCTGTCATCCCTTGCAGTGACTAGAGGAGGTGTTCCAATGGAGTCCAAAAGTTGCTGGAAGGTGTCATCATACAAGCAGGGCAGGATGTCATGGCCAACAGATTGGACATCCAGGACAGATGGGTGGTCAGGAGGTGTTGTTTCTACCTCTGCGATTAAATTGGAATATGTTAGTCGTAATCCATCATAGATGTTGACATGAGTAACTTTGGCAGACAAACAGATGTTATTCTCATTCAATTTCAGTTCAAAATTGATGTGTAGGATATATGTTACTCATAGGAATTGTGTCCAAGATTCACTGTTGTTGCCTATCAGATGGCATTATCTCTACATTGTTCACAGGACCCCTGTGTGACAAGGGGGACATTTTGTGTCATAACACACATTGCAGCACAGTTACACAGCTTGCCGGGGAGTGTAGGTGGAGGTAAGGTTATTGCCTTTCTTGTTCATGATGGCTATACTGTAGGGAGTTTCCCTTTTTTACAGCACTGCTGTGCACATTGTAGCTAGTCACCACGGTGCCTGCATTTCCTCTGGCCACTACTCAGCCCATAGCCCCTGGGAAATTGATGTGGCTTTGGCCATGTAGATTATTTGATCCTGCAGTCTGCCTTTCACACAGTACCCCACGCCAGCCTCCCTTGCTGTGTGGTCTTGCATGCACATTGTGCATTCATGTGGCCAAGGGCTTATATTTGACATGCATCCACAGCACTCGATCCAGCTAGAAACCTTGTTACAGTGCAGGTATGTGTAAGAGCATGTACTTACCATGGTTTTCCTATTTTTGTACGGTCATGTTATGTCACTACATCCACAGTTGTTTCCATAGTTCTGAATCATAGGCACTGTGTACCAACTCTGAGAAGCTAGACCCAGTCAAAGTAGGAAGTTTGCTACCACTTACACTCCCCCCATTTTGTCATTGCCAGATCTGGTTATCTGCAGACTATCACACATAGCTCAACTCAGCGCCACTCACGTGTACCTTTACATGACGACTCAGTATAGGGTCAGGTGTAAAGTGCATACTGTTTTTTTAGGTATCAAGTGCTGTATAATTCACTTAGGTAGGTTACAATAATAATCAAAAAGAAAATGATTCAGCAAGGTCCTTCCTGTCCGTGGGGAGACCAAATCGCAGTTTATTTACAAAGTACTCATTAGAGAGAACATGTATTTCGCCATCCTTAAAGGAGATCAAAACAGAGCCTATTTTAAGGCACAACAGTACAGGAAGATGTCCTCCGCATTTATTTTTCCATCAATAGGGAAATTATGTTTATGTTAAAAATTATATCAGGCATTGGTGTGTTTATCTGACAATAGTGAGTTCCATATTCTGGATGCACGTCTGGAAAATAAACATGAGTTCGTTTTTTTGTTACTGCTAATTAAGTAGTTGTACATTAATCAGCAAATGTGACAGTGAAGCAGAATGTACTTGTTCAAAAAACATATAAGTTGAGTAGAACCTAGGATGTTGCCTGGATTGCAAACATCGAAGCACAAGAACATACATCAAGGAATAAATTAGTTACTATACTAAGGCCCTGTTTATGGGTTTGGGGGTTCAACTGACAGGACCACTGATGCATGGGTCTGGAGAACGCCGCCAAGTCAGAGGCACCCCGACCAAGGTATTAGGACACTACCACCGGGATGGCATTGTGTCGGCGGCGAGGGCATGGTGGCTGAATGCTTTGGCTAATACATGCATGGAGCATGTGCCATTGCAGGTCAGCGCCGCTTACACATCGGGCGCACTGTTGTCATGCACAATCTAATGAATGGCACACAGTGCGCCCAATATTGCTGGCATGGAGGCGACAACCTGTGCCCCCAGCCACAATTATCAACGGACTAAACTGCCCCTTACCTTCTTTTCCGCCGAACGTTTCATAGCAGCGTCCCTGCCATAAAAAGGTTGGCAGAAAGGCAGCAGGGGCGGCCTTAGGCATGTGCAAGCTGTGCACCTGCACAGGGCCACCAAACCCCAGGGGCCACCACATCAATATATATCCTTAATATAATAATCCTCTGAGGATGGATACATATTTGTGTGGCGGCCCCTGGCAGGGATTTGGCGGCCTCCAGCTCTGTTCCGCTTCCAAACACCCTGAACACCCCCTCTTCACTGGCCTTCACGCTCCACCCCGCCCAGACCCCCGCTTCCGGGGCCCCCTACCTACGCTCCTTGCCCAGGGCCACCCTGAGCCTAGAACCGCCCCTGAAGGCAGGCCGTAATCCCCACTGCTGTGCTGACGCCCGCACTGCCTCAATAGCCTACTGCTTTCCCCACAGCCACGGGATCTGAGATCCTGGGGTGGCGGCAGTCTTATGGCGGTAAGAGCACCATGCTCGTAATCGGGCAGTAGGACCACCGAGGAAGTGGCGAGTGGACCGCCAAAGACGGTACGGCAGTCCCAAGACCACCGTACTCATAATCAAGGTCTAAAGAAACAATTTATAAGAGTCGCCTTTGGACCTACAAGTATGGCATAAGGGCAATAGAGAACTGGGGTGTCAATCATCAGAGCACAAATACAAAAAGATCACCAGAATATGTAAAGTTAGAGTAAACCAACATAATGCAAAATACACCATTGGTCAAAAGCAGCATTAGAGGCGACAAAATAATGAAAAGTGTCTGTTAGTCAGAACTGAAGTACCGAAAAGTTAAGGGGGTTTACGGATGTCATGCTTCACTGATTGTTAGGCCTGAAGGTAAGTAATTAGATAACTGAACATTGTGCACTATTTACCTAAAACCACATAGAAACCGGCGAGAAACTGCGGTTTAAAATGCAGGGACAAGTGCTCCTCAAGTACAAATTTGAGGAGGGATTTGTTCTGTTATGTTATGTTATATATTGATTTCTACAGAGCACTAATCACCCGAGAGGGTATCCAGGCGTCGATTTGAAGCGTTGAAAGAAGGGGGCATTTTAATGTGGTTAGGGAGGACATTCTATACTCTCAAGGAATTCTAGAAAAGCATTTGCGTAGTGTGGATTTTTTTCTGAAGTGATTTATTCTGAATCTTTGCAGAGCAGTGAGCGCGAGCCTTCTGGCGAGAAAAGTTTTAAGACGAGGTATTTTGGAATATGGCGAGTCAAGGCTTTCAAGGTAAGGCAGGCGGTGCTCATGATGCAGTGTTCGTTGATAGGGTAGGCAAGTGCAGGGGTAAGGTGATCTCATTTTCTGTATTAGAGAGTGACCTACCTCAAGCATGTAGCACTATTGAAAGAGGGGTTAATATACTTTTTGGAAGGCCAGTGAGGAGCTAAGAGCCATAGTCTTGACAAGACATTACCAGGGCTTCCACTGCCTGCGTAAAATCCTGAAAGTTTGAGCTTCTGAAGCTTGCGAAAATGGAATTTGGTATATTTTGCAGTGTCTTGAAAGTGACTTTTAAGGTTCAGAACGAGTCAAGGAGGAATACCAGAGACTTAAGATATGGCGGCCAGCTGTACGGGGATATTTGTTGATTTTAGGAATTCAGGCTACATGCACTCAACAGCAGGGTCTGGTTTGAATGTGAGGAGAAATTCAGTCTTCAGCCCATTACAATTTTTGATATTTTTGCTCCATCCATTTATGGAGGCACTGAAGTGATTTAACTTACCAATAGAATCTGGGGAATTCAAGTAAAGATCGACAAAAGTGTCCGTAGCTTATTGGTGCAAATGGCCCCTGGCATTTGAAGGCGTTTGGCTAAGGGGTATCCATATATTGTGAAGAGAATGGGTGCAAGGGTGGACCCCTGAGAAATGCTGCTTGAGATGGGTAGAGAGCAGAAAGGTTATTGCCAATTTTTACCATTTGAGAGATAACAGTTGTGAAACTCTAACACGTCGAAGGGAGGTCCACCCGTTGTTCAAAGTATCCAGCAAAATTTTGATGGTTAAATTGATGATGAGGAAATTGGGGCCCGGGACAAAGAATTGGTCAGTCAGCACACGATGATTGGATCTAGAACATGGACATTGTTTTGTGTGGAGATATTATGGTCCAGCATTAAGCCTTTACCATGAAAGAGTTTTTTGAGGATGGACTGTGACCAAAAGCAGGAGACAGCAACTCAGAAATAGACCGGAGGAGGAAAAAGAGAAAGATCAGAAAACCATAATGGGAGACAGCAGGGATGAAAAAGAACCTTCAGGAGTAAGATAAAGCAACTGAAACTGTAGAGTTCTGGAAGAAAGAGGCATGAGATTAAATCATGATTAGGCAGTATCGGTTTTTGAAAACCTCGGTTGTCAGCAACTTTAACATTGCGTTCTTTAGAAAAAAACTTGGCCCATTCCTTCCTTCCTACCTACCTACCTACCTACCTACCTACCTTCCTTCCTTCCTTCCTGTTTATTTTCTTATTTATTTGACAAATTAAGCACTTCCCTGGCACCGGTGAGTAACAAAGAACTGACGGATAAAAACCCCTCTATATAACTAGTGACAGAGACGGAGTGCTACATTGGAAAAGTCTGTACATTAAAATATAAAAATATGGATTTTAGGAAGAATTTGAAGGCGAGTCAGCACTTCTTTTATGCCCTTGCTAAGACAGATTTAGAAAAGGGGGTGGTGATGAACAGAGTGTCTGAGTTAAGCAGACCACTCTTAGCCAGTCCAAAGATCAGGGCTTGATCCATCACCGTTATTTATCTCACTGCCCCATCCCAGCTCAGAACCTGGCTATATGCAAATCAGTCTGTCCCTGGCCCAGTGCATCATGGGAACAGGGCAGACTAAACTACCAAGCCAATTCTTCACCAGAAAGGAGACAAGCTACCGGAGACCGGTTTCTGGCATTTCAGCCTTCTTCGGCCCGGCTTGCTTGAATCCTGATGGAGCAGTGAGAAAGGGACTCATGTCTGAGTATACCCTGCCACACCTATAGTGGCCAAAAACGATTTAGAAAAGGGGGTGGTGATGAACAGAGTGTCTGAGTTAAGCAGACCACTCTTACCCAGTCCAAAGATCAGGGCTTAATCCATCACCGTTATTTATCTCACTGCCCCATCCCAGCTCAGAACCTGGCTATATGCAAATCAGTCTGTCCCTGGCCCAGTGCATCATGGGAACAGGGCAGACTAAACTACCAAGCCAATTCTTCACCAGAAAGGAGACAAGCTACCGGAGACCGGTTTCTGGCATTTCAGCCTTCTTCGGCCCGGCTTGCTTGAATCCTGATGGAGCAGTGAGAAAGGGACTCATGTCTGAGTATACCCTGCCACACCTATAGTGGCCAAAAACGATTTAGAAAAGGGGGTGGTGATGAACAGAGTGTCTGAGTTAAGCAGACCACTCTTACCCAGTCCAAAGATCAGGGCTTGATCCATCACCGTTATTTATCTCACTGCCCCATCCCAGCTCAGAACCTGGCTTTAGTTTGGTTTGCCCTGTTCCCATCATGCACTGGGACAGGAACAGACTAATTTGCATACAGCCAGGTTCTGAAACTGGGATGGTGCAGTGAGCTAAAAAACGGTGTTGGATCTAGCCCTGATCTCTTGACTGGGTGAGAGCTTTCTGCTTAATTCAGAGACTCTGTCCCTCACCACCCCTTGTTGTAAATATTTTTGTCCACCCTAAGCGTGGAAGGGTATTCTCAGATGTGAGACCCTTGCTCATTGCACCATCAGGATTCAAGCAAACCGGGCCGAAGACGGCTGTAATGCCAGAAACCGGTCCCCGGGAGCTTGTTTCCTTCCCAGTGTAAGAATTGGCTTTTGTAGTTTGGTTTGCCCTGTTCCCATCATGCACTGGGACAGGAACAGACTAATTTGCATACAGCCAGGTTCTGAAACTGGGATGGTGCAGTGAGCTAAAAAACGGTGTTGGATCTAGCCCTGATCTCTTGACTGGGTGAGAGCTTTCTGCTTAATTCAGAGACTCTGTCCCTCACCACCCCTTGTTGTAAATACTTGCTAAGACAGAGGCAAGCGCTAACTCAAAGTAAACAGAAATGACTAATGCTGATATTTTGTGTTTACTTATTTAATTATGTGGGTTTTTATACAATGGGCTAGTCCCACAGAAAAGGGCGAAATATCGCTTAACAATAAATAAATATTGTCCAATCCTTGTTTGGTGACCGCAGAGTGGTCTTTGCCCTATGTTCATAGACACTGCATATCGCAGTACACCTGGGATGCCTGTTAACAGAGAAGAAGAGGTCGAAGTACTGTTGATGCTGATCAGTAAGTTTTGTTTTCAGTGTATGTTTGTAATGTGTCCTTGATTATGAATCCAACTGTTTTAAACGAATTGCCTTAATTTACCTACTTACATTTTTAAAAATTATTATTCCAGTGTATTTAATCATTGTTGAAACTGCAATAGTAAGTGAGCCTAATGAAATAAACTGATAATTGAATATGCAAGTTTTTGATTAGATAAATGTAAACTAGATATAAAATATATAACCTTGACTAAAAATTGCATCTAACATGGTGTGCACCCTAAAAGAGTGAAATAAAATTCTATGTCAGGACCGGAGGCTTCAGATTATGCTATATCTTCCTTCGCTTTATTAACATAAAGAAACCACAGCAGCTCAGGAAAAGATATAATAAGAACAAAGATGCTTTAAACATAAAGCATTGACGTAATGTTCAACAAAAAACCCAACAACAACTCCCAAGAGTCTCTTTGCTTATAATAATAGTCCATAGTCCTTTGTCTCTGTCCATCATCACTATATAACCGGACTTCCCATCAACTTCGTCCTCTTTCTTCGCTGCTCCCGCAGCCAGATAAGTGCTTTTCTGTTTCAACTTCTTTTATTGTGATTGATTGTCTTGTGTGCGGTCTTTGGGGACTCCTTGCATGGTTTATTCCCTTTCAGAGTCCCCGGTTGCGGGAACGTTCTATCGTTCCTACGCGACTTTATTCCCACTTGTGTGCGGTGTGTACATAGACCGCAAGGGGGCGGCCTGTCGTCTCGCCGACCCTCCGGCGCGCCTCCGCAGTGCGAGGAGCCACGCCGTGGGGTCTGCTTGCGCAGGGGCCGACCCTCGCGTACCCCTCTGACACCTGGTGATCCGGGTCTGTACTTTACCAATTTTGACGCCCTCTGGGGTCTGTATAGCGGTCGGGCGAGATCTGTGCACCTCTTTTCCGTGTGTGGCCTAGCGCGCTTGAGGGGTACGTAGACCCGGTCCCGGCGAGGAGGGTCTGCGCGCTTGGGGGTTGGTGCAGCCCACCTGCCACGTCAGCTGGCCCAAAAACGTGATCGCAGCCGCTGGGCCTGCCCACATTCGAGAACTTTCTCGGTTGCCGCCCTCTTGGGTGCCCCGCATTTGCCCCTTGGTTCCGAGATGGAAGGGGAGTACGATGAGGAGGCCTGCCCCTATCTGCAGGATGATGAGTTTTATCAGGCGGTGGACAGCTCCATCTATCGTTGCGTGACGGAGTAGGTAGGGCCCATGGAAGACCGCCTTTCTGCCCGCATCGTGGAGGAGTGTGCGAAGCTGGCAGCGGCGCAGGTGCCTCCGTCCCCCGAACTCCCGGGGACGTCCGGCGGGTTGCCACCCGCTCCGAAGAGACCCCGTGGTGAGGGACCTTCATCGGAGGCCCAAGGCGTGGACAAGGGCGCTTTCGAGCGACTTCGTGACGCCTTCCTGGCCAAGGCGACGGCGGTGCCTCCGGCGCCCTTGGTGGACCCTGGCTCTTCGGGCGACGTGTCTACGGCACCCGCCTCCCCGATCTACGACTCCCCGGACACGGATGACGATGGGGAGTCGACCCGGTCTTGGCTCCCGACACCTTCAGCGAAGGAGATGCCCCGTGACGAGTCGGGCATGCTGGACCCGGACGAGATCGTCCACCCCCGATCCGCGGCCTGGGACCCGGGGGAGACGGTGGCGAAGTTTGTCGCGGGCAGGCTGCGCAAGCCCCTGGAGAAGGAGGCGAGGGGTTGCCTGCGCGGGGAATGCCCTCGGCCTACTCTGGAAGGGAAAGTGGCCATGACACCAGAATTGGACCCCAAGATGGCCACCTTCCTGGCGAAATTCATGAAGGACCCCAGGAAGGGGATCGACCGGTCCTGGCGGGCCTGCCAGGACAAGCTGTTGGATGCGGTCGGGCCCGCCACGAAGATCCTTGATATGGCGGAGGAGGCCCGAGCGAATGGCACCGCCATTTCACCGGAGGTGCTCTCCAACTGGGCCCAGAGGGTGATCGTCTTTTTGGGCAACGCCAACTGTGCCCTATCCACGGAGAGGCGGCGTTCGCTCCTTATCAAGCTGGATCCGAAGCTGGGGGACCTGGCCTCGTCGGAGGCAGGTGCCGTGGCCCAGGGTGGCCTTTTCTGTGAGCCTTTCATCCGCGAGCTGGGAAAGTTCGTGAATACGTTCACGTCGCTGGACAAGGCCCAGTCCAGCATCAAGAGGGTGTTCCACCAGCGTTTTTCTGGAGGGGCCGGTCGCGGCAGGGGCCGCGCGATCGGCCGTGGTCAGCAGACCAACAACCTTGGACAAGGCTCCGGAAGAGGTCAGTACCAGACCTCGGCCAACTACACCAACTTCTACCCCACGAGGGGACAGCGCTATGGTGGCAGAGGGTTCAAGAAGAACTCTGGACAAGGAAATGCCCCCGGTAAGTGTACTTTGCTTGGATCATGTTCCGATTGGGGGGCGGCTGGCAAGCTTTTACGGGGAGTGGAGATTGCTCACTGCCGACGCTTGGGTTTTGCAAACTGTGAGAGGTTTCCATATAGAGTTTTACGACCAACCAACTCAGGCGAGGCCCCCGCGCCCGATGGATTTTTCGGACTCCGACGCGCGATTGATAGACGAGGAGGTCTCAGACTTGCTGCGCAAGGGAGCCATCCGTCTATCAACGCGCCACCCACATGGATTCCTCAGCAACGTCTTCTTGGTAGACAAGACAGATGGGGGCAAGAGGCCTGTGATCAATCTCAAGGAGTTCAATGGGTGGTTGATCTACCGTCACTTCAAGATGGAGGGGATCCACCTCCTTCGGGACGTGCTCCTCCCTCGGGACTGGATGGTGCGACTGGATCTCAAGGATGCCTACTTGGTCGTTCCCATCCACCCCCCTCATCATCGTTTCCTACAATTCCTGTGGGACGGCAAGGTGTTCGAATTCACCGCCCTGCCGTTCGGTCTTTCTTCGGCCCCGTGGTGCTTCACGAAGGTCCTCCACCCGGTGGTGGAGTTTCTCAGAAGTCAGGGGGTCCGTATGCTGGTATACTTAGATGACATCCTCCTCATGGGGCAGTGCCCAGAGGTGCTGGCAGGACAGCTGCGCCAAGCTGTCGGCCTGCTTCAGAGACTGGGGTTCGTCATCAACGGCTCCAAGTCGGTTTTGGTTCCCACTCAGCAGATCACCTTTTTAGGTTTCGTGGTGGACTCGGTACAGGCGGTCTTGAGCCTTCCGGGTCGGAAGGTCGCAAAGATACGTCACCTGCTTCGGCAGACGATCGCGAGGGACCGTACGTCACTGTGCCATGTCGCCAAGGTGGTGGGTCTTCTATCGTCCTCCATCCAGGCGATTTTCCCAGGCCCGCTGCACTACAGGGCTCTTCAGCGCCTGAAGGCGCAGCATTTGCGCCGTGGGATGTGTTACGATCAGTGGGTCCCCCTCACGGACGAAGTGAAGGAGGAGATGTCGTGGTGGCTGTCTCACATGGAGGCATGGAATGGGCGAGCGATCTTCGGGTCGGCTCCGGACTTGATCATAGTGTCCGACGCCAGCAGGTCGGGCTGGGGCGCCCGGTGCGGGGATTTTTCCACCGGCGGCGCCTGGTCGTCAGAAGAACAACAATTGCATATCAATTGTTTGGAGCTCCTAGCGGGCTCCTTCGCTGTTCGCTGTTGGACCAAGGATTCGGTCAAGGCCTGTGTCCTGCTGCGGATGGACAATATTTCGGCGGTCCGGTATGTGAACCACCTAGGAGGTCCTCGGTCCCGCGCCTTGGCGGACTTAGCGAAGGACTTCTGGGATTATTGCCTGTCTCGTCACATTGCGGTGACGGCGGAGTATCTGCCAGGCCAGCGCAATCAGGTAGCGGATTGGCACTCTCGACATCTCAGGGATGCCAGCCAGTGGCAACTGGATCCGGGAGTCTTCCGGTGGCTACACTCCCTTTGGGGGCCCTTCTCGGTGGACCTCTTCGCGTCCCGTCTCGACCACCAGCTGCCGCGGTTCTACAGCTGGAGGCCGGACCCTCTGGCGGAGGCCACGGACGCGTTCTTGCAGGATTTGAGTCGGGAACAGCCGTTTGCGTTTCCCCCGTTCTCCATGATCATGCGAACGGCGGCTCAAATGCGCCGCCAGGGTGCGGAACTGGTGTTGGTTACACCGCTGTGGAGGTCTCAAGTATGGTTTTCGGTTCTTCTGGAACTTTCTTGGGATTTTCCAATCCTACTCCCCCTGTTTCCTCTGCTCCTGACGAGCCCGGATCAGGAACCTCACCCTCTCGTCATGCAGAACACTCTCCGCCTCGTGGCGTGGAGGCTCTCAGGAGACGCTGGACGCTCCCGGGCCTTTCGGGGTCGGCTGCGCACTTGCTCTCCAAAGCATGGGCCGATAGTACGACGAAGCGTTACAGATCCGCTTGGCTTAAGTGGATGCGTTGGTGTTTACGAAGGGATTTGGATCCCATGGTCGCCGGCCTTGTTCCCGTGCTGAATTTCCTGGCTCATTTGGCCGACAAGGGTTTAGCGTATAGGACGATCAATGCTATCCGGTCGGCGATATCTGCGGGCCATGATAACATCGATGGCCATCCGGTAGGGGGACGCCCTTTTGTGTGCCGGCTTCTGCGAGCGGTTCGCCTCGCACTGCCGCCGGAACCCAGGTACTCCGTCCTTTGGGACGTCAATTTGGTTCTGAATCTGTTCCTGTCATGGCCAGCGAATTCTTGTCTGTCTCTTAAGGAGCTCTCGGCGAAATTAGCCATGTTGTTATGTCTGGTCTCTTGTAGGCGCGTCTCGGACGTGCGCGCGCTGGATGTTTCTGCACGCATTTTTTCCCCGGATGGGGTTACTTTTACGGTGGGCCGACGCACTAAGACGTCGTCGCGTTCCATCTCTTATCCAGCCTTTACTGACACTCCTAAGTTGTGTGTCGTGCAATGCCTCAAAGCATATGAGGACCTGACTTTGGATCTGCGCCCTCCGGGCGAGCGTCAGTTGTTGATTGCCCTGCGGAAGCCACACAAAGCTGTCTCCTCCCCCACTATTGCTCGGTGGGTGCGTTGGGTCATGCAGGAAGCGGGCATCAATACTTCTCTCTTTGGAGCTCACTCCGCCAGGGGGGCCATGGCCTCTAAGGCATTCTCAGTGGGTGCTCGTCTGGAGGACCTTATGCGAGCAGCGGACTGGTCCTCGGATTCCACCTTCAAGAGGTTTTACTTCAAGCCGGTGGTGGATTTGGCTCAGTTGGTGGTAAGTAAGCTTTAAACTAGCATAATCTGAAGCCTCCGGTCCTGACATAGAATCGAAATTTGCCTAGCTTACGTAACGGTAAGTTTCAATTCTATTAAGGACACGGAGGCAACGATTATCCCACCCGGACTACAGTGGTGTCTCTACCCACCCATATGGCAGTAAGTAAAGCGTTTTCCTTTACGTTGTCGGTACTGTGTTGTTCACTGAATGCTCCTCGCCTTGTTGTCGCATTTCCTGGGCCACCTCGCTGATGCTGTTCCTTTTTTGGCAGGCAACGACGGTGCTAAACAGGACCAATGAGGCTTAAGCGTGATCTGCGCGAAGAAAGAGGAGGAAGTTGATGGGAAGTCCGGTTATATAGTGATGATGGACAGAGACAAAGGACTATGGACTATTATTATAAGCAAAGAGACTCTTGGGAGTTGTTGTTGGGTTTTTTGTTGAACATTACGTCAATGCTTTATGTTTAAAGCATCTTTGTTCTTATTATATCTTTTCCTGAGCTGCTGTGGTTTCTTTATGTTAATAAAGCGAAGGAAGATATAGCATAATCCTCGCCTCCGTGTCCTTAATAGAATTGAAACTTACCGTTACGTAAGCTAGGCAAATTTCGATTATGCCTTATTGATGTTTAGGTAAAACAGTAGATTGTGAATTAGACAATAGCTTAACTCGAGTACCATCCTCCATAGCATAAAAGAATATCACTGTAGCAGAGATGCAAAGATGGATGTACCAGAGTGAGGGGCAATCGATACAACAGAGTTAGGTAGTAGTGTTCCCATAGGGAAACGTCCGCACAATTCTTCAGAGTACAATATTGTTAAATATGCACATAATTCACGCTATGTATAAAGAAGAGAATCACAATAAGATATGGAATGGGTGCTGAAGAAACTCAAGGCACCTACTACCTGAAGGTGCTATAGGCATACACAGGCAGTGTGTGTCAAATGAACTGTAGAAAGTTGAGATTCTAATTACAGCACTCCCAATAATTACAGTTGTTGCAGTCTGGGCATTAATATAGAACCCTCAGCACAGAAAAACTCTAATTGTCATGGAGAATGAAACAAGGAACAGAACCAAAGTTCTAATAGATAGAGGGGGTCCAAGTAATCCAGAAAAATTCAGATAGAGTCCACTTTAAATTTCTTCAGTCTTTTCTTTATTAATGTTCAAATTTCATAAAACAGATTCTCCCAGCACGTAAATCGCCAACACGTGTTTCGTCCCACACAGAGACTTCATCAAGGCTGGAAATATTAAATAATACAAAATAGAATTACAAAATAGAATATATAAATTTTTACATATTTACATAAGTACAAGTTGCCATAATACATGAATTATAAGGTAACAACATCAGCATTTTAGATCAGATTCAGCAAATTCGGTGTGATAATAGAATCCCATATCATATTAACAAAACACTATTAATATTTACAATCCTAATCAAAATTAATCTCAAAGACAGAACAGGTTAACATGGTGTGACTTCAAAAACATGACACAAAAGCAAATTTTTAAGATAAAATTCTTATCCCTACACACAGAGAATATTATGTACAATTAAAATAATTTATCTACACACCCACCATAAATATGGTAGAGAGGTATCTTATCTGTTCGTCAGAATAGAGGACGCAAACTGCAGTGTATGTGAAGTGGAGCACCTAAAGAGATGAAGCAGAGTATTTACATTGAGGATCTGGTGTAAGGGGTGAAATTAGTAGCAACATATCATGTTGAAAAGACCCATGAGAGGAAACAAATTGTAAAAAATTAAATTGCACTCACAGAGATTAGATATATATCGCCAACACCTAAGTTGGAGTTGCTATTATGGGATGATAAAGTTAGTATCCAAGTTAATGCTCAATAAGTGTTTGGGTACGTGGTATAGTTAATCATGGGAAGCGATTTAAATTTAGGTCAGCGGTTGCTAAACAATATGAAAGCCAATTATCAAAGCTCACCATTAAGGTTGAAGGACGAGTAAAGATCTGTAGTACGGGCCAAAGAGTTGTTCCAAATGTGTTAACAAGTCGCAATATCAATCCAATACGATGATGTGACTGTACTAATAAAGTTGAGAAGAGAGATAGTACATAGATCAAGAAATGGGTATATTGTAAGTCTAAAAGTAACAAGACAGAATGATAAAGCACATCTCGGTTACAATATGAAGCCAAGAGACCCGAATAATATATCTATCATGAGTCAAAAACATCCTAAATGGTATATGACACAATTGCCAAGTGTAAGACAGAAGAATGTATATTTATCTAAACTTTGTGGTCTATGGAAAGTACCAAACATTCCAAAACAACACAGCCCCACTGTGGCATAACCAGATCAGGATAGATCGATATACGGGCTATAGGCTAATGAGTTAAAATTCTATTCATATATCTGTGTGTTAACATCATAAGAAGTATTCAATGTCAATGGGCACTGAACATACCAGTCAAACTTGGAATGTATAGAACAACACTTTGTGTATAAAGAGTAGTGATAGACACTACTGTGTAAATCGACATTCTGTATATAAAGAGTAGTCGTGGACACTGCTGTATAGTGAAAAGACAACACATCCTGATTACCATATGCTATAGTTGGGAGGACCATGGTACTCCCAGAGTACGAGAATAAAGCACAGGTATAGTGGCATGTCTCGACAACTAGCACATACAGATGCAGAAGTTATAATACGCAATAGTATCTGGCCCAACTAAAACAAATGAAAAGGGACTACAGAAATTAACAAGCAAAGTACATTTCATTGGAAAAGAGTTAGAATAAGAAATATACCCAAAGTTACTATTCTCGTGAGCAAAACTCACCTCAGCAAATATAAAACGGGCTTGTAATTGTAGATCCCATGTTACACAAAGGTCTAGGTTGTAGGTAAACAACCAACCGATACTTATGAGGTTTTAGTTTTCGCAACCATGATAAGTTGCTCTCTAAAAGAGATATTTTCGAAAAAGAAAAAAATGTGTAAACCCAATAAGTTAAAACTCAAAATGCTACAGTTACAAACGACCTAATATGAGTCATGTAGAGTATCCCTTTCTCGCTTGCCAGCAAAATTAACGATCACGCTTCCACAAAAATCCGTCACCCGCAGCAACAAACAGTACAGATGCAAGGACGGCATTTTAAACACTAAGCGTTAAGTGTAGCCGGCTGCCAAGTGATACGAGAGCCACTTGGCATGGAGATAGAGAACAGACTAAGCGACCATTAGCTCCCTAATCCCAGATAATTCGGCGGCCATCTTAGAGTGTATTTGACCTAACCGCATACGTTAGATAAACCCCAAATCACTGATTGAGGGGCAATCGATACTATACAGTAAGGGCCAGGGCTATGTTCAGGGTGTAGCTTCAGAGGGCGTGTTTGGGGTGTTACCCCCGCTTAATAAATGCATTTTCTGAGAAACTGTTGGGTACAGATGCTTCCAGTTGGGTATTGAGATGCCAGTCGGATTTCAGCAGTAATTTCTATATACACACCGAAAACACACACACACACACTGTCTCACTCTCTCTTTTGAAAGTCCTCAAAAATGTTGGTTCTTTTACAAAGTGTTGTGTTTTCTCTCTTAGTACTACTTTTCGGAGGGCAGTGAAGACACCATTCCTAACCACACATGAAAGTACATCAATAGCTATTGCTATTTCAGAGGAAGAGTGGATAACCCACTATATAACGGTACTGACGCTTCCTATATTACACCTGTTGAAGAATTAGAGAATGACCATCCAAAAATGAATTAAAATTTCACTCTAGATGAAGTGATTAAAGCGTACATGGGAGTAGTAAAGCGCCCGGCCCGGATGGCATCCCGATAGAATTGTTTAAATTTAATGTTGCTCTGTGGAGGCCTATTATAACACAGGTTATAAATGCAAGTTGTGAAACAAAACAGCCAGAAACCTGGGGTGGGTCATTAATAGTACCGACTTTTAAAGAAGGGGATCGTCAGAATCCGGGCTGCTACAGCCCGATCTCTTTATTAGATTCAACAGTGAAAGTGGTGGGTGAGTGATTTTAGAATGCTTGCAGGAATGGTCAGAAGAAAATAACATTTAAACTGACTTACAATATAGCTTTCAAAAGAGGCTTGGAACCACGGAGCAGTGCTTAAATGTATCCCTACTCATAGGAAAATATACAGCGGCTAAAAATAGTAGATTGTACATGGTCTTTGTAGACCTAACCGCTGTCTTTGATTCAGCAACACTTGTAAGACTGTGGGAAGTTCTTGAGGACCTGAAAGTAGACCCCCAAATCATTCTCTTCCTAAGGAATCTTTATAGCAGTGCAAAAGCCAGTGTACGGTTTGGAACAGGGGGGAACATACAGCTAACTTTCCCGTTAGAAGGGGGTGAGGCAGGGCTGCCTGCTCGCCCCCTTTCTCTTCAACTTGTATACGAACAGGCTAGAAGAAGCACTAGTTAAAACAACACATGATTTGCCCCATGTTGCCGGTCGACCCATCCCGGTACTTCTTTATGTGGACGACGCAGTTATGTTGGCTAGAACTCAAGTTGCCCTCCAAAGGGTCCTTAACGGATTCTTTGTTTTTGTGAAGGATCTAGGTTTTAGTATCAGTATCTCTAAGACATATGTAATGAGATATGGTCATGGACCCAAGCGAGTGAAAGATATTTTTTTAGAGGGGCAGACATTAAACTCAACTAAGAGTTTTTCACATTTGGGTGTCTTGTTTAATCAAAATAAATTGTGGGCCCAAACTATAACTGCCAACAAACTGATGCGTATCCGGACATCCAATGCCTTGATGTAGTTCTCCAATAAACAAGGCAGGAAACCCCCTTCGGAGCTGATCCAAATTTATAAAGCAAGGTGTATCAACTCCACGATGTATGGAACAGGGGTTTGGGGTCTAACAAACACAATGCAGCTGCAGCAAGTGGAGAATTCTTTTTTAAGATTTATACTATCCGTCCCCCGCGTACGTCAGCTTTTATTTGCCATGAAGAGTTGGGCCTCCCTTTTTTATCTGATTTAATTAAAATAAAACCGATACTATTGTGGTATAGTGTCTGGATTAAGGAACGGACACAGTTAAATCGGGATATTCTTGCTGATTGCCTTAAACTTGATGGAGCGTTAAAAATACCATTGATCAGCTATGTCCGGATTTTTTGATTGAGCCACATAGAGTATTTTACAAACCCAAGCTCCCTGCAGAAAATCTCGCGGGAAACACTAAAAAGAGAGGGGCTCTGCATGTTAGAAGAGGCCAGACTGTCTAGTGAATTCACTAAACCTAATGTTAACATGCATCAAACTATTTTAACTACCTTTGGAATGGAGCCATATTTGTCATATGTAACTGATACATTCGATAGAATGTTACTGGCTAGATGTAGGTTAAATATATTCCATTGAATGGTCTTGTGGCCCAAATTGAATGACTGGTCAAGACATCTTGCACCGTGTCCATGCGATAACCACTCATGCGAGTCCACAATCCATACCGTTCTTTTCAGCAAATGTTATTCTGAAGTAAGAAAAGTGCGGCTGGTCCCACTCGTAAAAGCTTATGGACTAAGACAATGTTGTCCTGCTTTTTTAAAACTTCAGCAATTGGAAAATGATCGTGCAGTATGGAGACTTGCCATGTTCTTAAAGAGAGTATTTTATTTAAGGAAAAGATTAATTATAACTGTTGAATTATACATTTTTATTCAAATGGTTTTAATTCTTCATGAAATAACATTGTCCACTTTTATGATTGCGTTTTGCACAATATGATAGCTGCTACTCTGTAATTTTTATCTAATTGAATGTAATGTAAAAATTACTTTTAAATTTGTGCTTTTATGATTGTAAATTTGTAAAAATCAAATAAATCTTTATGAACTGATCTCTTATTACTCCTACCAATTCGCATTCCTCTCCCTTTCCTCTGCCCTTTAGGCCCATCTCATGTACTAAGCTTGTCGTATAATGCATTTAAACATTATATGTCAGCCTGATTGTCAGAAAATCTGAAGCTCACCCACCCGCCCCCCCCCCCACCCACAAATCCTATTTAAAAGCTACACCCCTGGATATGTTGGAGTGTCACAGCTAAATTCTTTACACCAGCACAAAAGGAGGCCCGCTCCGGCGGGGCAAAAGGAGGCCTATCCATTTTCATATCGACGGACCTTCTATGGCAACTTAGTCACATCGACCTAGAGTCTACATGGATGCAATGCATTAAAATGAAATTTCCCCAAATATGGGCCTCTTGATCGTGAACCTCTATATGCACCCGGGCGGAAAACATAAGGAGAAGAGGATAAAACAACTAGTTACTGCAATCAAGGCGTTAAAGTCTACCTATCCAAGCGAAAACATGCTTATAACAGGAGATTTTAATATGAATCTAATTCATCGTCAGGAGGGAAGCCTCCCCACCCACATTGTCCCACGGCAGGGCAACCTTAGCAGACAAAGTTCAATAGGAAGGAAATGTGCCATGGAGTTGGAAGCCCTCCAATTGTACACCTTAAACGGAAGGGGTAATCTGGACACACCAGCTGCCCTAACAAGGGTTTCCAAAAATTCAGGATCAACCATAGACTATACTCTGGCGGACCCCGACCTATTCCTTTACATCAGAGACTTCCACATCCAGGAACGTGGGGAAAGTGATCATTTCCCACAGACCTTCACCTTGACAATTGAAGTAAAAAAGTCTGAGCAAGCGCTGCCTCTATCCTTGAACACCCAAATCTTTAATTTACAACGGCTAAACTGGAATGAAGAAAACCTCGACAATCTAATGGCGTCATGCCATGCATTGCTTTCACTATCTGACATATGGATCACTGAAATAATATCGAGGGACAAAATATCGACTTGCCAAAATATCGTGGACAAAATATCGACAGTCAAAATATCGAGTTTGTATCTACAAACAGGTAAGTACAAAAATATCGAGTACAAAATATCGTTAACAAAAATATAGATGTAAAAAATATCAACTTTATTAAAAACAGTGTTAAATTAAATTAATATTAAATTTTAATTACTAAAATATACTTAAAACGACTTAAATTAAATTATAATAATGAAATAATAAATGAAAATAATAAAAATAATTTTTTAAAATCTTATTTGTTGACCCTGAACCCTAAAAATACCCCTTTACCCAAAAACCCCAAACTGACCCTGAACCCTAAAAATACCCCTTTACCCAAAAACCCAAAACTGACCCTGAACCCTAAAAATACCCCTTTACCCAAAAACTGAAAACTGACCCTGAACCCTAAAAATGCCCCTTTACCCAAAAACTGAAAACTGACCCTGAACCCTAAAAATACCCCTTTACCCATGAACTGAAAACTGACCCTGAACCCTAAAAATACCCCTTTACCCAAAAACCCAAAACTGACCCTGAACCCTAAAAATACCCCTTTACCCAAAAACTGAAAACTGACCCTGAACCCTAAAAATACCCCTTTACCCATGAACTGAAAACTGACCCTGAACCCTAAAAATACCCCTTTACCCATGAACTGAAAACTGACCCTGAACCCTAAAAATACCCCTTTACCCATGAACTGAAAACTGACCCTGAACCCTAAAAATGCTCCTTTACCAAAAATTTATCAATATTATTTAATTACCAATTAATTATTAATTAACAATAACAATAAAGTAAATATATTAGAACATTAGCTGTAATTATTTTAATAATTAATATTATGTTTTCAAAATTCATTACTTAAAAATAACACAAAATTATATATATTAAAAAATGTACTCTAATTAATGTAATTAACTAATTACAATTAATTAATTAACAATTATTTACTAATACAAAATATATTCAAAATTATATTAATTAATTAACTAATTAATATTAATTAATTATCAATTAATTATTAATGAAAAATATTAACAAACATATATTAATTAATTAATTATTATTAAATTACTTCCCACCCTATTCCCCTATAAACCCACAACCCGCTACAGAATTACATTACGCAATTATTATAAAAACAAAATTCATGTAATAAAATATTTTATAACATTAATACACACTATTCACACATATTATTACATAAAAATACACTATAAAATATTATATATTATTAAAAAATCGATATTTTTGCTATCTATATTTTATACAGTCGATATTACTTCACTTACCTGAAAAACGATATTTTTGTAGTCGATATTATGTCCAGTCGATATTTAAAACTCGATATTATGTCCAGTCGATATTTTGGAGTCGATATTTTGTCTCTATACCCTGACATATCAAAGGACATAATAAAGACCTGGGAGTCCTTTGTAGAAGACTTAAACAAGAATTTCCAATCCAACCACAGAGGACAAAAAGCCATAAGAAACAGAGGAGGGAAATGGTACACCCCAAAGCTGCGACAACTAAAAAGGCAAATGAATGCATTTCTCAGGGCTGAACGAAAAAAGGATCCTCACTTTTCACAACAAACTCTGAAAACAATTGCAGCCTTAAAAAAAGAGCTAAAAAGAGAGACCAATCTGGCCAAGAGAATGCATAGGGAAAAAGTAGCGTGTACTATACTCCATGCCAGTAAGATGCAGAACTCAAAAGAATTTTGGGCAAAAATAAACTTCATGCTCAACGGTAAACATCGGCAGTTCAACTCCGACATGACTGACCAGCTTTGGTGTAGCCACATCGATTTATTATACAATTTCACACTTGATACCCCACTTGACAATAAAGTTGTGCCTCTCCCGGAGTGTGCCCTGTCAAGCCTGAGAACAACGACAGACCCAAAGCCCGCTGACCCCAAAGCTACTTGCGAACCGCCAATAACAAAGAACATAGGTGACACTGACCTGATGACACTAACGCAGGTCTTTAACACCATAAAATCATTGAGAGCAGATGGAGCTCCTGGCCCAAATGGTCTCCCCAATGCCCTATTCAGGAAAGACCCCATGTTCTGGGCCAGTCAATTACTCCCTTCATTTTGTCACAGTGTAAAGACCGGGAACATTCCAGAATCGTGGAGGGGCAGCATTTTACACCCAATATATAAATCTGGGTCTCGCTCTGACCCCAACAACTACAGGCTAATAGCCTTAATAGATGTGGAGGCAAAGATCTATGCATCAAACTTACTGGTAGAACTGGAGGCTTGGGTAAGCAGCGTAGGGCTAATCCCCCTGACTCAAACAGGCTTTCGCCCAGGAATGGGCACCCTCACCAACTTATCTGCAATAACCCTACTAGCAAAAAGGGCAATCGACAACTCTAACTCGCTGTATACTTGTTTTTTGGACTTAAAAGCGGCCTTTGATAAAGTGCCAAGATCCAAACTCTGGGTCAAAATGAAAGCCTGGGGCGCGCCGCCAAAGCTAATGGGAGCAATCATAGAGCTGTATTCAAAGACCTGGGTCCAAGTGAAAAAAGGAGATGGCCGATGCCTGACAAAGAAATTCTGCACACACAACGGCTTAAAACAAGGCTGTGTATTGGCCCCCTGCCTTTTCAACATTTACACCGCGGACCTAGAAAGCGATCTACGCTCTATTCAGGGAGATCCACCAAAATTGGGTAACTTACCCATAATGAGTCTACAATACGCAGACGACATTGTGCTTTTGTCACAAACTCCTCTCGGCCTACAAAGTATGATCTCTAAGCTTGCGTCATACCTCTTGAATGCACAACTGACAATAAACCTTAAAAAAACAAATGTTTTATGTTTCTCTGGCTTTCGCAAGAAAAGAAAAAAATTCGTCTGGAAGATAAACTCCAGCATACTAACTCAGGTAGACCAATACAAATACCTGGGCATCTCACTGGATCATCAATTAAAATATAAACAGCACTTGGAACAGGGGAAATCAAAAGTCAAACAGCTCCAATTCGCCTTTAAAGCAGTCCAAAAACATCTATGCGGAAATTCCACTGCCCACATTTTAAAGATCGTAGCCGCCAAATTCTTGCCATCCCTCACATATGGTTCTGAGATGATGGCAACCCGGGTCTCCACAGCGCTAAACCTCGCCCAATCTCGCCTCTTTAAAAACCTTTTTTCAATCCCGCGCTATATTTCGCAATCTCAAATACGTTTGGAATATGGTCTCACAAATCAGCTCCCGGCAAGACAAGGAGCCCTCGTCAAATACTACTGGCGAATGAGGGATGCAGAAGATCACTCCCTGGCTCATCTGTGCTGGCTGGAAGTAGAAAAACAGGCAGGACTTCCCAAGTCTATATACAAGTCCCTCAGGCAAGCGCTTCAATCATTAGCACTGGAAGAATCCTGGCTTGCACCCATGACTTACACTGCTTTCAAACTGCGAACTAACAATGCAATCAAACAAGCGTCACTATTAATGGACAAAGCTGCAGTGGCAGGTAAAAGCCACGCCTGGATTGTTCTGCCATCATACATCCACATGAAGCCCCATCCATATTTGCAAGACTGCTTCAGGGACCATTACAAAAGGAAATTAAGCTTGATAAGGTTGGGCTGCTTTGTGAGTAAAGATCTCCCTCCCAAATGGCTACAGTCGTGGTCAACTTACAACTGCCGCCTTTGTAACAACGACGCAGAGTCATTACTGCATCTAATATGTATATGCCCTGCACTTCAGAAACTAAGGAAAGTGCTTCTGCTACCACTCTTAAGAGTCGCCCAGGTGAGAACCTGCAGGGCGGCTGTTATCATATGCCTCAGTGGGACTTGGATAAAACTATCTTGCAACACTATAAAATTTCTGGAGCATGCTGCTCAAGAGCTGGGAAACAAGGCAGCAACCAAAGAGAACTCAGGATAACAGGCCTGGACACAGCCGGTCATAGACTCACTTTTATTTTCCCAACAGACTCTCTTGTTTCCATCCCATGGCACTTCATTTCATGTCATAAAAGTGTACCCTGATCCAACACACTTTGCTTCCCCAAGTTTTACGTTCCCCCTTACACCACTTTTTGAAAAGTCTGTGTAATTTCATGTTACAAAAGAGTCCCCTGATCCAACTCATAACACCTTTCTAAGTTTTAATTTTCACCTTAGACCACCTTCCTGAAAAGCTTGTGAAATTTTATATTCTCTTTGCTTTTCCTATTCTTTTTGTTTTATCTTGACCTGAAGCTGATTTTGTGTTTTTTTAAAGATGTAAATATCGACCAAATGGTGGTAAGCTCCACCCTTTTATGATTTTTATTATAAATCAAATAAAAGTATTACTCTCACAGCTATTGCCGGTTTGATGATTGAAGTTGAGGGTACAGTGTAAGCCACAGCAAGGTGTCCCCATTTTATGTGTGATATTAGTAACTCATGGATCCAGTGTAAAAATTCTGTAGTTTTCACTCTGTGAAGCAGATATTTATTGCAGATTCACTCCCTCCAAAATAGTACACCATTTGTAGTAAGGCAGAGCCCAGTATTAATCCCGGTCCTGACGAATGCTATGTACCCTTCAGGGACGCCCAGCTGAAACATGTTGACCTTATTCACGGTGAGGGGATAATGATTTCCCATATCACCGCCCACTCCTTTTAATACATACATTTGCTCTTTAATTAAATTGCCTGTGGACAATTGTAATGGTTTTTAGATCACTTCTCACTAAATCACGGGCCACCACTTAGCTTTAGAAGTGCATACTTGTCTCCAGGTGTATGCCCGCCCTCTATCAAACTGAGTTTTTAGAGGGCGGGAACTACCTATGATGAAGCATGACTCCAGGTGGTGTGTGAGGCCAGCCTTCACTTTTTGTGAGATGCCCCCATTGGATCCGCATCTCTAGAGACTCTGTAGGAATCTGTAGGAAACAAAACAAGGGACAGCCCCATTTGTGTTTTACATGGACCCAAAGGACCCATGTCTGGGCGTACTCTTCCCACTTAAGGCAACACTAGTCTCTTTCAGCTCACCTGGCATCACAGGCTTTGCACACCAATGGCTTATTTCCTGCAGGGACTCTAGGTTTCCACACCTACCTCGCTTCTAGTGCATCCCTGTGCATCCCTCATGACTGTTCAATCCAAATGACCTCTGTGGGGGACACGATCTCCTCATTTGAGTTATCATACCAGTTGTATTCTGAAAACTACTCATGTCCTTTTTTTAAATCTATTTTAATCAAGCCTATCTAAAAGTCTCATGAGCATCCATAAGTCCATGGCTTCACGGTCCATCATATTAAACTCCTGAAAAGCTGAGGTCCTGTAGTGTCCCTCTGCATCAGCTAATGTCTCACTACCTGACTCAATCATTCCTCTCTAATAAAATGACTTTTGTCTTCATCGTTAGAAACTTTAGGGTTATTTTCAGCCCATCCATGATTATGGAAATTTTCATAACCGAGGCAGCCGCGGCAAAACATAATCAAACACTGGACGTATGCAAAATCCACCAATACATTCCATTCAACACAGCTAAGAGACTAATCAGTTCACCAGTACTCAGCAAACCAGACTACTGCAGTAGCCTATCAGCGGCCCTCCCCCGAGACACATACTTGACTTTGCCTCTGGAGCCAATCTACCTGGCTACACTCATCTTATCACCACCAAGCTGGTTGGCTCTCCACTGAAAACAGGGCCATGTTGTACCAAATTATGCTCACTTTTAAAGGTGGAAATGGAAAGGTCACAGGCTATCTCTCTAACAATTATACTGCCACACTCTTTTCTCTCAATTTTGGAATCTAAAATATAATAACAGTTGTATGACACTGTATTGAGGTTGATACCAAGGGCATACTATAATATCATACCCACTACATTGCCTACCTTTACTTTGCCATGGTTAGAATATATTTAATATTCTTAACTTATATCTACCTACATACACCATACACTCACCATGGTGTGAAGTGGTGGAGTCAATGTAGTGAATTCAATATTTTTGTCAATATGATAACGCATGTGATATATTGAGGATATTTCCTGATTAACCACAATCTCCTTGTCTCACCAAAGCCTTCCTGTGCCAAGTCCAGCTTCCAATCCTTTTTCCGACTTTTTCTCTGCTCTGGACACTATGTGCCAACTCAGGTTCATATAAGTCCCTCTCTCCCTCTCTCTCTCTCTCTCTCTCTCTCTCTCTCTCTCTCTCTCTCTCTAAGCCTTCTAAAAAGGGTACCAGTGGTTACTGACCAAATGCCATTTACCAATGTAAACATATATATTCATTTAATCTATGTCTTACTAGATGCAGGCACAGATACTTAGATATGTATGATGCCCATACAACTGAGCAATCAATCCACACTACAAATGATAACCTTGCTTTAAAGTCACCACCATCCCTCATTGTTTTATGTATCACAATTGTTTCGTTTGTATAGATTTTCTGATTGAAATGTTAATAGTGAGCTCCCTACCTATTAACATTTGGGAATATTTCAAACTTTTTACGCAAAAGTTTATGCTAGGGAGGACAGTATGGCTTCAGATGATCAATGGTATGACATAATGTTGAAAGATTTTAAGATCTTGGATCCTGGATTAGCTGATCAATTAGATCTACCCATAACTATGATTGAAGTAGAGACCGCCGTGAATAGTCTTGCAGTGGGTAAAGCAGCGGGGCCTGATAGATTACCTGTTGAAGTTTACAAATGTTTCTTCCATATTTTAAAAGATGAGCTCTATCAGGTAATGTTGATAGCTCAAGATGGTTGTCCTCCTGCTACGTGGGCTGAAGCAACTATAGTTGTGTTTTGTAAAAAAGATAAACCTTCTGATAGTGTAGGATCATATAGACCCATATTGTTGTTGAATGTCGACAACAAGATATATTCAAAGATTTTAGCTAATCGATTATCCGGGGTAGTGGCATCGTTAGTATATAGACATCAACATGGGTTTATTCACAAAAGAAGTACAGTTGATCATATTAATAAAGTTATCACGCTGTTTGATTTAGCCGCCGTGAATAAACGGACACTAGCGCTTTTTTTATTAGACGCGGAAAAAGCGTTTGATCGAGTGTCTTGGGAGTACCTCTGGATTTTAATGGCTAGAATGGGTTTTGGTCGGAGATATATTAAGGCCATAAGAACACTTTATCTTGAACCCACCGCTAAAATATCTACTTTGGGCGAACTTTCTGAGCCAGTATACATTACCAGAGGGACTCGTCAAGGGTGCCCCTGCTCCCCTTTATTATTTTCATTATATATTAACCCTTTCATTGAAATAATAAGCCAGAACCCCTTAATTCCTCCTTTTATAGTTTCCGACTTTTCTTTTTCAGTATTCGCTTACACGGACGATATAGAGGTAGTCACGGACACCCCTGAAACTGCTAGTTTAGAGATTGAGAGGATGGCTACGGAATTTGGTAGGATAACCGGGTATAAACTCAATGCGACCAAAACACAGATCCTTTGTTCAGATGCCATAACTTGGGAGGATGAGAGGGTGGTTGAAGAGGTCACCTATCTAGGGATACGTATCAAAACAGATATGGCTGAATTGGTTAATGTAAATTGGAGTAATACTTATCAGAAGATTAAGACTTCTTTGGAGAAATGGGACCGTTTATATCTGACCATCATAGGTAGGACTAATGTTATTAAATGAATATCCTCCCTAAAATTCTTTACTTATTTCGGTCCATACCCTTGGAAATTCCAAAACTTAAGTTACAGGCATTACAATCCCTTTGTGGCAAGTTTATTTGGAGCCCTGGCAAACCTAGGCGAGCGATGAAACATCTTACTTTACCCATCGAGAGGGGAGGGCTAGGGGTACCTGACTTTTTCTTATATTATATAGTATGTTTTTTGTTAAAAATGAGAATTTTGTTAATAAGCGGTTCTTCAGAGCACACATATAATTATCCCTCCATATTTGAGATCTTGATGGGAACCAACACAAGACAAATTTTCTTTAACGAAATTGATGGGAACTATTCAAAAGGACTCGATTTAAGGTACTTATCAGTGCCCATAAAACTTGGAAATGGGTGGCTCGTTCTATTGATATAAGGATACTGTCATACTATACTCCTTTTTCAGCCAGATCCTTACCAAGGATATTTTCAGATGGGGCAGCCAGGAACTGGCAAAAAAAAGGCGTGACTTGTTTGGGAGATTTTTTTTCGAGTGAAGGTGAATGCAAATCGTTTATTGAAATATGTGAAGAGTTTGGCTTAATTAGAATTTATTTTTTTAAGTTCCTACAAATAAGGGACTATCTCATACAACATAAATTATCTCTAAAAAAGCATAAAGTCGTAGAGGGTATTGCACAACAAGTCAAGATTGGTACTCTTTATCGTATGATTATGGAAGAGAAGTCTGATGATTTGGATAGAAAAAACAATTAAAGTGGAGGGAGTTATTGGGAGATAACGAGATTGATGTTGTAAATTTAATTTTGCTTTCTAAAGATGTTTTGATGTCTGCCAACTTAAAAGCTCAATTTTTTAAAAGTTTATTTGATTTATATTATACACCTGCTCGAATGATAAAGTGGGGAAGAGGCCATGACGGTAAATGTTTTCGCTGTAAAGCTGACAATGCAGACAGCATACATATTTTTTTCTCTTGTCCCACATTAGGAAGATTTATTCAGGATATGGAAAACTTTTTGTCCTTAATCCTTAAAGTTAATTTAAGGATCACTCCCTCTATGTTGATCTTAGGGAACATCACAGGCGACAGTCAAAAAAATGAACTTTATTGTTTTAGACACTTTATCTTTTTCACAATGACTGTAGCACGGCTATGTATTTCTGTAGAGTGGCTTCAAAAAAAACCTCCACTATTTCAGCAGTGGCAAGCAAGGCTGTACAAACTTTATAAACTAGAGTGGAGTCTCTTTTCGGTATCTGAATCAAGACAAAGAAAACAAGCATTGGAAATGCAATAGGGCTCGCATTAGGAAAGTTTGAGCTATTGGTCTTATAAATTAAATTTGTTTTATTTATGTGTTATTTTTTAAAATAGCTAAATTAATAGCTTTGTCATATACAATGCCAATAGTTATAACTTTCGCAAATGTGACACCTATACCATTTGTAATGCAACATGTTTTGTATTTACGTGACTTAGATGTATTGATATTACAAATAACAATGGCTTTTAATTTTTTTAAATAATTAATACTTAAATAATTTATTTAATTTGTAATGGCAATAGCTTAAACTTTTGTAAATAACTTTTGTGAAGATTATGTTCAGTGTTTTTATTGTGACAAAAATCCAAGAACAGAAGTGAAATGTTAACATCTTTTTGTGATTTGTAATAAAGCGTGAAAGCTTGAAAACAGTTTGAAACATTGAAAGAACATATTTGAACCAGTGATGCTGTGGTTGCACTGAGTGATGCTGTGGTTGCGCTGAGTGATGCGGTGGTGGTGCTGAGTGATGCTGTGGTTGCACTGAGTGATGCTGTGGTTGCACTGAGTGATGCTGTGGTTGCGCTGAGTGGTGTGTGCATCGGTGGAGCTTAGTGGGTGCATTGGTGGAGCTGTGCGGTGGGTGCATTGGTGGAGCTTAGTTGGAGCATCGGTGGAGCTGTGTGGTGGGTGCATCGGTGGAGCTGTGTGGTGGGTACCTCGGCGGAGTTGTGTGGTGGGTGCATCGGCGGAGCTGTGTGGTGGGTGCATCGGCGGAGCTGTGTGGTGGGTGCCTCGGCGGAGCTGTGTGGTGGGTGCCTCGGCGGAGTTGTGTGGTGGGTGCATCGGCGGAGCTGTGTGGTGGGTGCCTCGGCGGAGTTGTGTGGTGGGTGCATCGGCGGAGCTTTGTGGTGGGTGCATCAGCGGAGCTGTGTGGTGGGTGCATCAGTGGAGCTGTGTGGTGGGTGCTTCGGTGGAGCTGTGTGGTCGGTGCATCTGTGGAGCTGTGTGGTGGGTGCCTCGGTGGAGCTGTGTGGTGGGTGCATCTGTGAAGTTGTGTGGTGGGTGCATCGGCGGAGCTGTGTGGTGGGTGCCTCGGCGGAGTTGTGTGGTGGGTGCATCGGCGGAGCTTTGTGGTGGGTGCATCAGCGGAGCTGTGTGGTGGGTGCATCAGTGGAGCTGTGTGGTGGGTGCTTCGGTGGAGCTGTGTGGTCGGTGCATCTGTGGAGCTGTGTGGTGGGTGCCTCGGTGGAGCTGTGTGGTGGGTGCATCTGTGAAGCTGTGTGGAGGGTGCCTTGGTGGAGTTGTATGGTGGGTGCCTCAGTGGAGCTGTGTGGTGGGTGCATCAGTGGAGCTGTGTGGTGGGTGCATCAGTGGAGCTGTGTGGTGGGTGCATCGGTGGAGCTGTGTGGTGGGAGCATCGGTGGAGCTGTGTGGTGGGGGCATGGTAGAACTGTGTGGTGGGTGCCTCGGTGGAGCTGTGTGGTGGGTGCCTCGGTGGAGCTCTGTGGTGGATGCATCAGTGAAGTTGTGTGGTGGGTGCATCGGTGGAGCTTAGTGGGTGCATTGGTGGAGCTGTGTGGTGGGTGCATTGGTGGAGCTTAGTTGGAGCATCGGTCGAGCTGTGTGGTGGGTGCATTGGTGGAGCTGTGTGGTGGGTGCATCAGTGGAGCTGTGTGGTTGAGCTGTGTGGGCGATGCATCGGTGGAGCTGTGTGGTGGCTGTGCGAGTGAAAACTGGAATGTTGCTTCTCTTGTGAACTGGCTTTAATTTCCATCATTGTTCTACGTGTTACAACTTGAGGCATATTTAAATCAGTTGTGCTAATGTCCGATCCCGGAAACTGCATTGTGCACACTTCTAATTTCAGGGCCTCAAGTAGCAGTCACTGTGTTTTATTTGGGAACAACTCGTCTCTGGTGGTTGTGCTCTAGGAAGATAATGCAGAGGTGCGAATGGAGATGTCTGGAGTGAATGGGACCAAGGGCTGTTTTTTTTTCTTCTTCAATTTGCATCACGGGACCTGTGTATTAATGTCAACCTTTTTGTTGACTCGCGAATGAGGTTGATATCATCACATACATTCAATGAGGACTAAACCTCTTTAGGAAGGTGTTGCAGGTTTGCAAAAATGGTTACCCATATTGAAGTCTTTAGAAGCATGGTGCTTTGTAGGATGGCAAAAATCACTGAAAAGCGGACATCATCCAAATAAGGGTAAGTTAACAAGCATGCGTCTGCATATATGGCAAAGTTACTTTTAAAACTGCGAAGAAAAACCTCACTGAATGAGAGATCAAATGAGCATAGGCGTTGTTGCTCTGTATGGGAATTGTGCTCTGGCAGGGGCAGCCAAGGCTTTCATGATCTACAAAACAAGAGTTAATTGATTTGGGTAATAACTGTCAATCATTTAACAGCAAAAGAGGCCTGATCTGGTATTTGCCTGGAGCCGTGCAAATGGTGGCCATAAAGTCTCCATGGTTAAATTGATATATTTTTGCTATGTCGTTTCTTCGTGTCCATGGTTGCCTGTTTGTATGGAGGCCCAGGCTGCAGAGTCTAGAGGCTGCATTGCTGCCTGTGTAAATAGACTCTCCCTGTCGCCCTCTGTTGTAAAGCTGTGCCAGGGGCTCGGCCTCGGCGCTGAGTGAGAGGGAGGGAGAGAGGAAGGAGGGGTAGATAGAAATGCAAGGCCACAAATAAAACAAGCATTGATAAATGCATTGTAAAAAAAAAAAACGGAATGAAGTCCCAGGCATCAGAGCTAGGGAAAGTTAAGTGTGCAGGCCAGGGAACGTTAAGTAAACGAGCCTGGGAGAAGGCATACAAGCCCTCGGCATTGCTGTGGTGGGGAGGGGGGGCGGGGAGAGGCAGGAAGGTAAGAATAGCTGAGAGTAAGGGTGACGAGACGCATGGGGAGCAGCAGCCTTTGATGTGCCGGCCGGCCGTGGGCAGTGAATAATTAGGGGAGGAGAAATGACAGAGCGCACGCTGGGGTAAGCTTGTGGAGGGAGGCTGGTGGCTTTGATGCTGTGCACGCGCTTTTTCACGGGCACAGCATCAAATCGCCCCTTTAGTTAAGGTCTGGATAAGCCATAATATGTTCGACATCTGCAATGCTTGCGCATTGGCAGAGGTCGAGCCCTAAAAATTGGGATGGAAAATATGGGGGACCTTTTCTGATTTCTATGAAGCTTAAGAATCTTATGTCTTGTGTGTACCCTTGTATATTTTTGCATGTTGGGTTTTTTCTTTTTTGCTTACGCTCTTATTTATTCATTTATTATCAAATGTATTTTGTGTAATATTTTGTGATGAATTATGAAGTATTTGAATATTGTCTTTGATTTTGTATTTTGACGTGTTCCAATAGAAAAAAATTAAAAAAAAAAAATGAAATGTTAATAGTGTTAAATAAATAAATACATTAGTGCATAACTAAATTAATACATAAGTTGGTTAATAAATTAATTAATAAATGAACGAATAAATAAATAAATGATGTTTACAAGGAAGTAATAGTTTAAAATCCTCTCGAACCTTGGCTACATATGAAAACACAACTTGGAGAATCCTACAAGCTACCACAAACTGGTCTATGAATAATACCATAAGAATTTACGCTAGGAGTCTTAATGATGTGAATTGAACATGGACAGGGGCCAATGTTAGCAATGAAAATATTTATAGGCAACATACTTATGCAAATAAAAGCAGGACTGTCGCAAGTGGCGGAACACAGAGAGCAGCCACAATTAATATAACTGGCCTTGCCTTGGGTGTTTTAACCTTGAGATGTGCATGTGCAACTGCCCTTTGCCATCACTACTGACGGTCGACACTGCATCCCCCACCGGAGATTGTTCTACTCATTGGCTTTGGGGAAAGCAGAGAGGAGAGAGTCCTGCATCAACTAGGCCTCGCTTGCACCTTATAGCAGAAATTACGTCTGCATGCTCAGGAACACCTAACAACTTCTTTTATTAAAATACAAGAGACACAGATTTGAGAGCATAGTGATTTAAAAAGCTGCAGTCATCAGAATTTTCTTTTTCTTTCTGTGTGCAATAAATGCATATTTATGCCCACTGTCAGATGGTATCCCAAGATAGGGGCATATTTACAAACCCCTACTACCACCAGTAGTTGTAATGGTGATAAGGGCTTTGTCTTATTCACAAGGAAGCATTAAGCCACCTAATGTGGCTTAATGCTACCTTGTGAATAAGGCCCCCTTTTCACACTATGCTTAGTGTGAAAGGGATGGGCAATGGGTGTTGCAGTGTGCGTTTCACTGCAACACCCATTAATTTTGATATTGCCCCATATTTACAAAGGCAGAGTAAATATGGGGCACTTAACGGGGCTTAATGCTACCTTGTGAATAAGGTTCCCTTTCATGCTATGCATAGCATGAAAGGGGTGGGCAATGGGTGTTGCAGTGAGCGTTTCACCGCAACACAAATTGATTTTGACACTGCCCCATATTTTCAAAGGCAGCGTAAATATGGGGCAGCGCCAAAATTAAGACCAGATAAAACCTGGTCTTAAACAGGCGCAATGAGGAGAAATGTTTCATTTTTCCTCATTTTTGCTGTTTCTATGTGTTTCTATGTGTGCTGCCCTGTGCACCACACATGGAAACAGCAAATCTCATTAATTGTTTAGGTGCCAGAAGGTGACCCTTCCTGCACATAAATAATCAATTAAAAAAATTACATTTTGCAGCACTTCATCCACCATCTTATTGTATTTGCTATGTTCGCGTTAAGTGGCCAGGGCATGCCCAGACGTGGGTCCCTTGCTCACTATGCCATTGGATTCAAGCTAGCCTGGCTGATGAGGGGTGACACCCCGAAACTGGTCCTAGGATGCTTGTTTCCGGTCCACGGAGGACCTATTCTGGTAGTTCGGGCTGGATTGTTCCCATGAGAAGCAGGGTCATGACTTATTTGCATATGGCTGTGTCCAAACTGGGGTGGCTTAGTGAGCAGAGGAACTATGATGGATTCAACCCAGACCTATGACTGGGGGTGAGTGTCTGAAAAGTTTCCATCAACTTATTGTGTTCGTAAAGATGTAAAATAAGTCATGAAGAAAATGTCACAAACTGATGAAGTCACATATCATCAGATTATAAAAGTGTTGAATCTCAATTTTAATTGAATGCCAAATGTTGATCGCGAAAGATACATTATCAACCAAGAGCACCAGAAAGTTAGTGAGTGCATTGATGGATTTTTGGAGACCCGACACACTCATCAGACATTGTAAGTTCAATGAATTTAATATTTAAGAAGCTAGGCGTCTGAGAGTTTTTGACATATGTTTTTCATATTCATTCAGAAGACGAATGCTGTGAGAAACTATTAGTCTGGAGCAAATGTTAATGTTCAGCCCTTGGACAGATATGTAAAGGATTTGAGAAGGAGAACCATTTTGCGATGGTTTGCAAAACGAGCAGGAAAGTAAGTGTGTCATGACACGAAGAAAAAATGGCCACCAGAATGATCCAGAAGCCATGTTTGACACACACCCACAGGCCAAATGGCAGCATCAGTTAAGGCAAATCAACACTAAACGAAGTTCATAGTCATCTAGCTCATCGTCAAACAGTTCTTCTGTATCAGTGTCTAGTGAAAGTGATGAAAATGATTGTTGCACATCAATGTTTATCTCAAAAAAGTGTGCACAGGTTGGCTTGGCCACTTGTGAAGAAAAATGTCAGTCAAAGAAAGATCGATATGCCAAAGCACCAAAGTCACTGAAACATCGCCCTAAGATTACACTGAAAGTAAATGGTTGTTCAATACCTTTCATTATAGACAGTTGTGTTTCGATAAACATTATGCCTGAATAGAAATACAAAGAATTATCTCCATTGGGACAATTCATGCCATCGAAAACCAAAGTGTATACATGGGCTGCGTTGTCACTCTTAAAAAGTCAAGGTTCATTTGTAGCATGAAGTGCCTGTCTACTAAGTTGCAGTCAGTCAATGAACAATGTTCACAACGAACTCTTTTCAACAACAGATGTGAAGGATATGATAAGAAGTGTTCCTTCTTTATAACAAACTATAGCTTTGTAGTTAGAATGGGAAGTCATACCCGTCTAACTCTGTTATTCTATTACATAAACATAGAATTAATCTAAAAGGTTTGTAGGCCACAGACAATGCATTTCTCTAAAGCCCTCTTCAGCTGAAAATGGGTGTAACTTTTGTTTTATAAACAACAATCATGAGAAAAAAGGCTGAGGTTTTTACTGTGTATTCACACTATATACAAGATAAAAAGTGATCAAAGTGACTTTTGTGCCCGAGGATAGTGACCAAAACCAACAATGACATATTATACAGTGACTAATAGAAAACTGAACAGTTGGTAATTGGAATAAACTGGGAGGTCCCTGATGGAATACATTTATCAATTCAATTGATAGGAATTTTCTCAGTGTCCTAGGACTCTGCCTTTTTAAAAAGTCGACGATATTTCGACCCTCTCGCATTACGGGGTCTCTTCAGGACAGGGAATTCTGGGGACCCAGACAATGATATTAGCCACTTTGGAACGTGGATTTTTGCATTTGGGATCCATCAACCCAAATGCAATTTCGCAATTTAGGTAATCTCAAATTGTTATTCCCTAAATGCAATGCATGATACTCTTCAAAATAGCGATTTATCAATTTGGAATCGCAAATTCCCATCAATTTCAAGTTAATGGTAAGATGCAAAAACTTTGAAAAATGCACAAAAGTGCATTTTTCAAAGTGCCATGTTTCCAATGGGGCATGTGTGTGTGCAACATGTGATCACATGTCAATTTCAGGGGGTGCATCAGGGTGGCCTTTTCGCCCCCTTGCACCCCTGAAATTGCATGCGCAATTTTTGAGTACCTATTTGATACTCGCAAATTGTGCATGCAATACCCATTAATTCCTACTGGCCTCTAGGCCCATAGGAATGAATGGGAAGCTATTCCTTAATTGCGAATAGTAATTTGCAATTCGTAATTAAGGAATATGAAGGAATAGCTAATATTTGAGCAAAGCCCACATGCATAGGCAATTGCGATTCCATAATTGCGATTCCTTAATAATCACAATTATGGAATCGCAATTGCCTACATTGACGCATGTGCCCCTACGTTTTGGGGTTTCATCCACTGCAGAACTGTTTCAAGATATCATTCGATGCATCATACAGCCTGTCTTGAATGTGTTCAATTATAGCCATAAAATATTGGTTTTCTTTTCAGAGCTACACAAAAGCACGATAAAGCTCTTACACAAGTATGTTGCTTACTTGCTGAAGCAGGTTTGACTTTGAATGCAGACAAGTGTGAGTTCCATAAGACACAGCTAAAATTCTTTGGCCATATTTTTCTGCTGGGGGTATGACACCAGATCCTGCTAAAGTACAAGCGCTGTCAACTGCTGATCGACCATAAGATTTTTCTATGGTGCGTTCATTTCTTGGCATGGCCAGTTACTGTTCCAGATACATACAAGACTAGGCCACTGTAAGTGCTCTGTTGAGAAAACATACAATTTGATTTCATTGTGTCATAAAACTCTCGCAGAATGATGCACGGGAGCAGAATGATGTCTTTTCCCAATGCCCCTTTCCAACACGCTCTGTCATCTAATCTATTGTGCTAAGATTGGCAGAAGAACTCAAAGGAGGGAAAGTGGATGGGAGAGAGAGAAGAAACAGTCTAAGCTATCTTTGCTTGTTCCTTCCTTTTCTTGTCTTTTCCTTCTTTGGAATTTCACCATCTACTGCTTTTATAAAATATTTGCTCTGCGATTGCTTCACTTTAAGTTGAATAAGGAAAATTACACTGCAAGAGAGAAAGTAAATATGCATGCAACTTTTAAACGGTCCAAGACCCTATATTATAACATCAATGTAAATTAGTAATCATGTTACACTACATATCTACCCTAATAGACTAAGACTATTGCCACCCTTCTTTTAAATGTATTTTGATTGGTGAATTACTAGTAGAGTTAACTAGTTTTCAAGTCTTCTTTCTAATGGAGTAAGTCATTTTTTTCTTTAGGAGTAAAGTGCTTTTGAATAACCTTTTTCATTTTCTTTTCTCTTATTTGTTCTAGGATTTTCCGAACATTACAGATGATTGACCTGCACTTGAAAACTGAATTAGCAGTCTCAGGTAAGTATCTTTTAAGCTCCTATAATGTCACCTTTTTAAAAAAAACTATGTCCACAAATGGTTGCACTAACAATCTTTCCTTCTTTTTATGAGAGAGACACATACTACAAAAAGTCACTCGATACTTGGCTACCGTTTCTTATAGAAAGAAGAGCGAGTGAGAGGTAGTGTGTGAAGAAGAACACTAACGCCCTTTCCACAAAATACCACTCAGGGAAAAAGAAGGAAAATGTTGAAATAAACTAGAGCAGCCTATTTCCTTTTTTGAAAACACTAATCCTATGATGAGAGAGAATTTAGAACTACGGATGTGCTGCTTCTTAATGAGACACTATAACTAATATGTGTCGTCTTTTTTCCAAGTAATTGTTTCTGCTCCCTAACGAGACACCACTCCTGACCAATAACTCCAAGCACAACAGATCTAGACGTTGATAACACGACTCGCCTACCCTGACTAACTATTGCGCCAAAAGGGAAAGAACTACTTACGTCAGAAAATCCTCAGGTGAGGTGTAGAGTCCCATTCCTGTCTCCTGTTCTGCAACACTAATTCCAGGTCACCTCAATGGACCAATCAGAGAAAGAAAGATGAGAAAGTAAATCATAAGAAGGACTTGGGAAACAAACAAAAGATGAAAGCTTATACTGACCAAAGACGATGTTCAAAGAACATTGGGCCATATTATCAAGAAAGGGCGATACATTATCGCTGCTTTTATCGGCAGGAAACTGCTGCTAAAGCGGCGATAATGGGCTTGATAATATGCCCTTGTAAATTCCCATAGAAGCCCAGGTTCTGGTGTTAACCTGGACTTCTATGGGAATTCACAAGGGCATATTTTCAAGCCCATTATCGCCGCTTTAGCGGCAGTTTCCTGCCGATAAAAGCGGCGATAATGTATCGCCCTTTCTTGATAATATGGCCCATTGTCTTTAAGAGAGGAGATCAAGTGCTCACACAACAGATGCGAAGAAGAAAATCTGATTCTCCATTTGCTGCAGAACCAACCAAAGAACACCAGGAAACTGCCCTGGGTCATGAGAAGTCCATTACCAGAGACTCTACTCATTTTTGCATTTAACTAATCGTTCATCAGATCTAACTGTTGAACTGAGAAACTGGGTTTGAAACCTCAGTGACTGCTGTTGCCTCTACACATTTGATGCAGGTCTTGGACAATGGTGGTGACAGTTCCCAGTTTCTATGAACAAGATCAGGTCGAACAGCTTAAGCATCAAAAAGATTGATTGAAGAGATTTAATTTGAATTATGTATATATATATATATATATATATATATATATATATATATATATATATATATATATATATATTCGAACAGGAACCCAATTCGAAACGAAGCCACACGAAGTTAGTTATCTGCACTTTTCATTTATTGCCAGCTTGCCAGCAGGCTCTCAATCCGTGGTACATTTCAGGAAGAAATAACGCCGGACGCGTTTCAGGAGTGAAAATCCTTTCTTCAGCGGCGTGTTGTTCAAAGGCAGAAAAATGTTTGTAGGTGCGCCGTACTTCTAATTTATTCCTGCCCCTTTTGGGGCGTGGCCTTACTCTGGCCTTTTGGTAAGCTGTCAATAAATGAAAAGTGCAGATAACTAACTTCGTGTGGCTCCGTTTCGAATTGGGTTCCTGTTCGAATTAATATATATATATATAGATATTTTGTAAAAAATTGCAATTTTTATTTAACACAGGGGGAAATGTTGTATCTTGCGTGTTAGAAATGACGGAACCCTTTTAGCTCCTAATGGACTCCATAGCGATGTGACGTAAGTGTAAGAGTGGAAGGCAATGAAGGCTGGTTTTGTATGTTGAGTTTGCAGTTACACGCAGAAGAATAATGAAGTGTAATACTAAGCTCTGTGTGTGCAATAGTCATTTGCAGGTACCCAGGCTAGGAAAGACGCTACACAAGTTATCTGCTAAGTCGGTTGGTGCAAGTAGGAAATGTATGCGCACTTTAACCACTGTCCCTACTCCCAATTCCACCGTAATCAGTAGTAATTTTTTTAATGCCCTGGTACTCTTCTTTCAGAAGAATATTCAGAAAATATTTGATAGTTTTCTGACAACTAATGAGTGTGCTATCTAGTGCCTGCCCCTTTACTCCTATGCAGATGAGGTACCCAGGTCTATGAAAGAATTCTCTAAGCTATCTGAGGAAACAATCAGACAGTTGATCCTGATTACTAATTCAGAGTCCCCCCTTGATCCTTGTCCCCCTTCCATAATTCAGATGGTCCCAGATATTGTGGCAAAACAGCTTGCTACTATTTTTAACTTCCTGTTTCAATCAGGTATTTTTATTGAAGTTTGAAAGAAAGCTTAAGTATTGCCACTCTTAAAAAATCTAATCTTGATCCCTGAGACACCAACAACTACCATCTCATAGCTAGGCTGCCTTTTCCAGCCAAACTTGGGGAAAAAGCCATGAATGAACAGCTAACATCTTTTTTAGATTCCTCTTAATTTGAGTTCTGTGGTGGCCATGGCATAGAGACTGCCCTTATAGTTGCCACTGAGGAGATTTGTGCAACTCTGGATAGTGGCAGAAGAGAGATCCTGGTCTTACTTGACCTCTCCGTTGCATTTGATACGGTTAACCATGTTCATGTAGTCGACCGATTAAGTGCTTAAGGAGTTAAGGGCCAGGTGATTGCCTCACTTAAATCCTTCCTGACCTCTAGAGTTCAAACAGTTCATCTTGACGAACACACCTGGAATCCTATGTTTTACAATGCGGTGTCCCCGTAGGGCTCATCATTGAGGCCATCATTGTTCAACATTTATGTCACCCCAATGCCAGAACTTATTATAACTTTTGTGTTCTTATTTATTTAGTATGCCGATGACACCCAGATAGTTGTATCTCTCTCCAATTCTAATCAAGGCATTGATGAATCCTTTCGCAACTGTATGTCTGCAGTTAGCGACTGGATTGGTAAAAACTGCCTCAAATTAAATTCAGCCAAAATGGAGGTGATGCTGTTTGGCCATAACACATCCTTCTGGACCCACTTCATGCTGGCCCAAAGATATGGGAACTCTTTCCGTCCCTAATAATAAAGTCAGGAACTTAGAAGTCCTACAGGACAACAAATTGACATACAAGAACCAGGTTAACACAGAAATTTCTTCGGCCTTTTTAAAATCTGATCCCTCAGGACCTTCTGAAAACAGTGGTCATTGCTTTAGTACTTTCTCGCATCAACTACTGCAATGGCCTCTATCTTAGTCAGGAAGTGAACATTATGCAGAAATTGCAAACTGTACAGAATTCCGCAGCTAGAATGCCTAAATATTTGCCTAAAGTCAATCTGCTACCTCAGCGCTGAATGATCTCAATTGGCTTACATTGAGAAAGCGAGCTGCTTTTAAGTCTGTATGGGTTTCTTATTAGCCGTTGGCCAGTACTGTTCCTGAGTGTTTGAAAAATAAATGTTGCTGGTGTACTCATAATAGACCCCTCTGCTGTAGCCTGGTGAAAACAGTTGTTGTGCCTTGACTCAGGCTGACTACTTGGGGTGGAAGAGGCTTTGTGAAAAACACTGCACTCCTTTGGAATTAACTTCCTCTTGATTTAAAAACTGCCCCCACTCTCCATATTTTTAGGAAAAAATAAAAACTTGGCTACACTGCAAATAATATATTCCTCGCCCTGCTGTCATCTCTGTATCCTCTTTTGCTCAGATCAGCACCAAGACACCTCAGGGCATAAGAGCGCTGTATAACACCCAAAATCAAATCAAATCAAATCAGAGGTATGTGAACTGTATGACCACTGAGATTAGTGCTGTCCCTCATTTGCATCTTCCAGGATGTCTTGTGACAAGACTAAAAAGAACTTAAGAAGGCATGCTCACAGGGTAAAGGAGATAGTTGTTTCCTTCTTAGATCTCTCTCTTCTGAAAGGCCCTTTACACTACACACACACACAATCTGGGCAAAAATTGACCCACTGTCTTGTCGCATGTGAGACACTTTCAGGCTAGATTGGGTTCCAGGGCATGCACCCTTTTGCTGAGCTTGAAAATCTAGGGGGCATATTACCAAGGGCCTTATCGCCCTTTTTCCTGCTAAAGCGGCGATAATTTTATCACTCTATTACCTAGCTGTCGCTAACACCAGTTAGCGACAGCTAGTAGTAGATAGCGATCATCTTGGGGCCCACTTTGCATGTCAGCGATAATTATCGCTAATGACATGCAAAGTGGGCGTGCCAAGATGTTAGCGACTGGAAACAGTCACTAACATCGCTATCTCCTATTACCTACTTTTGGAAATATTCGCGCTAAGCGCGAATATCTCCAAAAGCTAACGCCTGCCCAGAGCAGTTCCTAGCCATGTTATCCAATGGTAGGTGGATAACATGGCTAAGAGCATTAGTTCGGTAATGCATGAATATCGCTGACTTTTCAGCGATATTCATGCATTTCGGGCGATTTTTATCGCTTAGGAGATAAACCGTGATAATAGCAAGGTTTCTAAGCGATAAAAATAGGCGAAGCACGGCGATAAAATTATAGCCGCTAACCAAGCTTAGCGATAATTATCGCTTATTCTTGGTAATATGCCCCTAAGTTCCTTGTGCAACACCTACCATACTGTGATCCTTGTTTTGAATTACGGACGGCCTTCCTTGGAGATACATGCCAAAGAGCAAACATGTAGAGCAGCTTCTTTTCTCTGAAGCAGTTGTCAATCGCCCACAGATAACCTCTAAGCCATTGACCATGTCACCTACTCCCACGGTACAGTTACAATCCTGGCCACTTTGCTGAAAGAACTCACAGACATTAAGATCTTCATCTGCTCCATGAATACTGCTGTGTAGTTCACAGCTGCAGAAGTGCAATCACTCAGATTTGACCTCACTGCCTTCAAAACACAACTCACGGTAATGGATCAGAGGATCTGAGGTGGCGACATACACCTAGGCCAGCAGCCGAATTGGGGCACTGAACAATGGCACCAACACAAAAACACTATCAATCTTGAAGACCATAGTTGTAGAGAAAATATTGACATTTCAGTGGTTCTAGAGCAAGCAGAGAAGGATGCCTTGGTCACTTTCTTGAATACATTAATCCGTTTGACAATAAACATAACTTTCAATATCGCTGCGAACAACAATTGTGTTTCTGGATCGCCTCCTCCACTGCCCCTCCCAAACACATTCTGATCTGCTGTGTTCACCATAGACAAGCAAGGCAAATCATAATGGCCATAAAGAAATACAGCCCTTATCAGTTTGGCGATAAACAGGTATTCTTCACAGTAGACTTCCCTGCAGATACGAATGCTAAAAGGAAGCTAATCATAGCACTCTAGCTCGGGTTATGTAGAAAGGACATCAAATTTGGCCTATTGGAACAGACTACAATGGCCATTGAGATCAACCGACGTACACTAGACTACAAGCAACCGAAAGAATTGGAATCCTTTTCGGTTATCTGGATGGCACACAAATGGATACGTTGTCCTCTATGACAATACTATCAGTGCCAGCTTCAGGATGGAGATGCCAGGTAGAGGATGGGGGATATCAGAGTGGCCCCACTGGAGAAAGATGGCATGGACATTTTCTGAGAATAAATAACGCTCTTGGAAAGTGTCACAGTCAAAGTGGAAGTCCAGATTGCCTCACAAGGCTTGAGAAAATCAGTAGATGTAAGTCTCATACCACATGACACACATTGCTTTGCATCTTGTGTTGGCTGGTGTGACCCGAATACTCCCACTACACCCTACACTTTCTACACACCGAGCTGGCTAGAGACATGGTAAACCGCTTGGCTGGGTGACCGAACATGACCACTCTTCATGCTACGCAATAGATCTCTTGGAACTTGCTTGAAACCCGGGACTTTCCATTTTGTGTGCTACATGCATGAAGTTAAACTATTGTCCAGAGCCTCCTTTTCATTTCTTACATGTTTGTTTGGACTAACAGTATGGCCTTTCCACCCTCTTATGTCATTACCACATGATTCACACTATGAAGTATGGGAAGTTTAATCGACTGACGTCAAATCAAAGTCCCAGCAACAGGTTTCTTGTCAGATTTCACTGAGTTGCCTTCTGAAGTTGTCAAGGTCCTGAAATCAAACTTTAGCTAGACACGAAATTACGGTACCCCTTATCTGTCCAATTAACACAGGCATGTCAACGACTCTGAACATTGAATCATTAAATATCAATGGCTCCACACACTATATCAAGCGAAAGAAAATATTTACATCACTGGGTTGTCAGACACTTGGTATAGCACTCCACCAAGAGATCCATCTAAGCACGGAGGAAGGAGAGAAGCTCTGAAGAGACTGTGAAGCCCATGTCTTTCACCAAGTACCACAATCTACAAAAGCACATTACACACAATCCAAAGGCTGTCACGAGAAAATAGGCTGACTATAAATCTTTGCAAATCACTCATTCATTGATCAACACCAATTGAATATCAACATGGTGGAGATTTAGCACCTATTACACAAAAGAACCACGTCTGTCTGTTAATATTAACCCCATAATTTCCACTTCACAAAACACAAGGCAGAGTTTTCATATCACTTCCACGGTCAAATGCACCTACACTCAAAAACACCAATATGGCATATTGCTGCCATAAACATAGGTGGTGAAGAGCTGGACTGATCTGTATGTAAGACACATAAGATAAAACACCATGATGGCCTCATAGCACATAAGTCACTGAAATCTTTTGAAGCATTGTTTCAGGAATGTAGACTCCTGCTTACACAACACTGGTGATACTCACTTATCGCATGCAGTGCTTAAGATCTTGGACCTAATAGGCGTCCTGCAAAACCCCCCTAAACACATTACACTTGGAAAGATTTTAAGCGATCCATTTGAGGCCTTTACACCACCCTGATTGATGCCCAATTTTCCTCTCTGACATCTCAAGCCCGTTGCCAGTGTATCATGACGCGAGACTCCAAACACTAAAGAGTGAATTCAAGATTAGAAACCCACAGATAAAAAGGGAAAGTGAAGATAAGACCTATGCAAAATTGCTCCATGACATTTCATCCCAAAACAAACAAGCATTTTGGTCTTGGGTGGGATATGGCACAAGCTCGCATAGGCAGCCTGATGATCTGTCTATCCAAAATAATAAATGGGAAACTCACATAAAGTCCCTGCACAAATCAGTATTTACTTGCAACTTCGAACCACTAATAGAACTTGGATAATATCCTGATATTACAAAGGAGGAAATATCAAAGTTAATAAAAAAGTTCTCTATTGTCCAAAGCAGCTGGACCAAATGGTATCCCTATAGACCTGGTCAAGTTAGATGTTACTTTTTGGAGCACACTGCTAGAACAGTTTTTCTTGCATGTAACAAAGAGACTGATTACGAGTTTGGTGGTCCGAATGGCGCAAAACCACCTGCGCCACGCCATCGCCATGATCATGAAAGATGTCCTCCATATTTAGAGTTGTGCCTACAGATCTTCCACCACCAGCTCAGCGGTTCAGCCAGTGGTCTTACGCCAGCCTTGAGGTTGTCATAGAAATCGTCAGTTCACTGCCAGCCCGCCTGCACCGCAAGCCGGACAACCATGCATATTACGAGTAGAAAAATGTATCCGCGTCTGGAAGTGGCGCTGACCGATAGGTGGTCCTGCGCCATCATCACATGCTTACGTTGTAATCAACAAATCACAGCACAATTTCAAATTTTCTATATCCAACGACTATTGTCTGCTTCAAACACCTCATCCACATGAAGTAACATAACAAATTGACACATTTTTTGAACACCCCAAAAAAAGCTACAAAAATTAGAACACAATCCTTTTCGAAGACTTTCAAAATGCCTCTATTTTCCATCGTCCATATCATCGTTACCATTACTTTGCCTACAATTTTTACATCACCCAAAAACCACGTATGTCACTTCCTAGTCCCCCTTCCAGCACACAAAACCCATCCACCATATCACCCTTTTCTTGGTTCATATTTCATTTGTTAATCAACCCCCACCACCATGCCTTCCAAAAAACCTGCATTCAGTAAACAGAAGTTCACTAATATGATGTATGAAATCATTAGAGTAGAGCTTCAGCTTTTCGAAACCCAAGTCCTGACCACTCCTCACACACGTTAACAGGAAATGTGGACCAGGATAGTCAACAAAGTGAATGGTGTCGGCAACACACTCAGCACAACGGGAGATATCAGGAAAAAATAGAACGACTTCAAGATCCGCACCAAGGAGAAATACACCTGCCACCACAAGGGGGCCCAGAGGACTGGCAGTGGCCCTCCCAGTGCACCACCACAACTACAGCCCTAGGAGGAGAAGGTTTTGGAAATCTTACACACTGAGGCCATGACTGGAATACCTGGGGGAATCAACACTGTTAAGTGACCACAAGACAAATGTCCTCACTACACATGAATGTGTCTATCAACAAGACTACCCTGCCCATCTACTCCTCTATCAAACCTTCCAAAATGCAATACTGAAACTATTGTCTAAAAGTGTCACTTTTGTGGCCATGTAAATAAGGGCAAATGACTCACCATGCAGAGAAATGGCATGCCTAGCCACATATGCAAATGCAGGCTGTAAGTACAGTTCCATCTCAACATTTTGTACACGAGTCACTTTAAGACTTACCAATGATCAGATCTATGGTAAGCCACAAATACATTGTAACAATCTTCACACCTGTACAAACAGTAAGTGCAACAGTATGGAAATGCAATCTAACACAACTCCCGAGTGGCCATTTAAATCCCGCCTAAAATTAGGGTTGTTTCTGGGGCAGTGCTTAGGAACATATTGATGCTCAGGACTACAGATATTCCACCTGTAGCAGCTTGATAAGTGGCCGTCCTGTGGTGCCAAACATCAATATATTCCTGAGCAGTGTCCATGCAACAGTCCTCATTTTATGTGGCAGCTGCAAGACCTCCTGAGAGTTGTAGTCATGTCAGAGATTTCCGCCTTTGTATGTGTGTGTCACGATAACTGAAGCCATGGTGTTTTCACATATCCCTGAACATCACCTGAAGAGCATGTTAATTGGCACCCAATAGCACCACACCCTCAATACATCCTTGGACATAGGTAATACGACATACATAAAACATCTGTGCTGCACACTACAGACAAAAAAACAGTATAAAAAAAGATACCAGCAACTTGTGTAAATGTGTCCACATTGGTTATATTTCAGTACAGTGTTTGTGGCATTCAAACTGAAAAATGGATAAATAAAAAGACATCTTTATTGCAAAAAATACAAAAAATTAAACAGGTCTGTCAGTGCTTCAGGCAGATGAACCGTTCACCAACCCACCCTTACAGAAGCAAAGCATGCATGGAAATGAAGAGCCACATATATTCGGACTCACTAACAGACCCTGTATCCCTGCGAGCATATATACAAATCAAACATCCCACACGTCCCAGAATGTCTGTCATATACACGTTTGCACTAAGGAGTGAGAGCTACATACAATTTGGCAATTATACCATCAAATGCCTGTGTATGTCAAAATCACTCTGGAATCACAGACATAATCAAAGGTGGTAGTGTCTCAGGAGTATGTGGAACATGGAACAATGTTGTCTGACATCTCAGACCATGTGCACAACAAGTGCCTGTTGAATCTCGAAACAACTCAACAACTCCCAAGTCCAGTGACTTGATAGTCAACAAGCGTCACAATATAATGCTGCTCAAAGTTGTCACCACAAAAAAGTGCAGACAGATAGGTTTACAATTCAGACATTGGGACAATGATAAAAGAACGTACATTAAACAAAGTAACCTCCCCCTTGGAAAAATCGTCTAGTGAATCAGAACGTCAGTCATTTTACTTGCACAAAATGACTTCCAACATATTTCTATGACCATTTTGAGGTGAAAAGTAAAGCAATGCCAAATATATGTCATAATTACAGACTTCATGAAAATTCCATGATTTCATTAGTGACAAGAACTGCCAGAGACTGCAATCCTGAATCCGATTCAGATGCTATAAGAGATTCCACTGCCCATTGCATGAACTTCAAATTACACACATGATCCTGATTTCTAGCTGTTCCTGGGATAGGTGACAAATGACCCCCGAAACATGTCAGTCGACCACCCAATCAGGCTGCCGTTTGCCGATGTAGATTCTTCCGATAACACCAGTGACTCCAACCTCACATGATGTAGCAATCGCAAGCCAGAATGACAATATCTGTAATGGGTCAGTAATGGACTCATCAGCAGCACCAAGTCCAGGCCAACAGAGGTAGGTGAACATAAGCAAAGATCCAATGTGCAACGAAAGGAACACCATGGACAGTGGGACACGTGCTGCATGCATCTAGACCAGGCAGGTCTAAATGTCAGGGGCCAATGATGCTCCAGTTCTCTTAATACTAGTATGCCGAATAACTGCAGCATCCTGTCACAACACAAGTACCTGTCCCTAATGTTGCCCATAGACGGTGCATAAATAGCTGAACAGTCAAAATATGAATGGGAGAGCCTTATTTAGGAACAGCAGCAACGTGGAGAGACCAAACTCACAGCCAGCTCTCAAATGAATGAAACTCAGAACCAACGAACACACAGTACATAAGTTCCAGTCTTTGTCATAACAGATAGCATATGTCAAAAAAGCTATTTATCAGGTCCAAGAAGTCAGAACACTGATGTTCCATATCTTCAAAGTTAATAAAGGATGACTGTGTACAACAAGAACTGTGTTCACTACACATGTCTAACACCTGCATAACAAAGGTCTTGCCACCAGATGCTGGAGCTATGTTACGCATAAACAATCATGCACTCTGGCCTCCTAGCTTAACCAAAACCCATTTGCCAAGTAGAAATGGAAAGCCATGAGAAACTCCCTATCCTCCTGTGTGGAGGAGGCTATAAGACACTGTGTGAACATCAGATGAGTAGGGTGAGCATCAAGCCTGAGGGCTTTCATAATAACATACCATATTTACTTGGACAACAAAGCAGTCTGACATCAGCCACTGAAAGAGCAGAAAACCAATTTAAAAATAGCATAGCGCAACCACATTTGAAAAGCCATATCAACAAACGTATGACAGTTGCACAATTATTCTAAAAATACACCAGTGTCCAAAACATGCCTTAGTTCATTACTTGTGTAACAGGTAGGGTGAAGGGTGTTAGAAATGGGATTACCAATTCTACGGGGGTAGCATGGTGCAGAGCGGGCAGGCCAAACTCCCAAGGACATGTGTGAAGCATCCACGCAGTACACACAGACGACACACCAGGCACAGCAGAAAAAGAGACACAACACCAGTTGGGAGGAAAAATAATAACTCTTGTATTGTGTCCAAGCTGCAAAGGCAAACACAGGAATCACAATGTTGCGCCAACTGGCACCAGGGCAATATGTACACAGGGGATTATTTACTGGGAAAATGGGAAAATCAAGAAGAAGGTAGGTAAGTCCATTAGTTTCCAGGGCTTAAATAAAGACAAGCGTTATCAATTGACATGAAACATTAGCAATATAACGTGAGGAGAAGAAACACTAGGCATCAGCCTTTGGGCATGTCAGCATGAAATAGAACATCAGACGTGAAAGCACATCATGCATGGCATCAGCATAAAATCAAACATTAGGGGTAAGGGCCGGGTATGTCTGGCATTAGCATGAATCATCATTAACATTAGGCCCCATCATATAGGCAGAACACATTTGGCCCGAAGCACAGTGGTCAGGCCTACAGCCTGAATTAGCACCTTCTGCCAGCCGTCACAGGGGGCCTGAAAATGAATACCAGAGGCGTACACGGGGGAGCATATTCGGCATATCCTTAGGCCCACCACCCTCCTTGTCAGCATGGATACGTTGGCCTAAAAGCATTATCCACAACCATAAACCTGTGGGCATCAATCGCCTTAGTTTACGCATACAATCCTGGGTCCTCAACCTGAGTCTTTGGGGCAGTACCACCAGGCTCACCTCACTACCCTAACCAGCATTAACGTAACCCAGAGGAGGGCCTAAAACATTCTCAGTAGTGAGTACATAGTGGGCCCGACCGTTCCCACCGCCCATTGTCCAGGGGGCAGGGATGTAAAGCCCAGTCAATTCTGACAAAGGGGGAGCCCCTCTCCCGGGGCCTTCAGCACAGTGAAAGACTCAACTCTACACACAGTCGCAGGGGCCGGGCACCGACCCTGTGCCCCGACTCCAGCCCCCAACCACCTCACAGCTGAGCCCCACTCACCGGGGCTCTTGGGGCGGGCTCCGGAAGTCTCTTGCGGTCCCCACTCTCTGGGTTCTCAAGTGCTTCTCCAGCAGGCCTGCGGGGACTTCTTCACAGGACAGGGGGAGGGGCAGGCACCGATAACGTGCCTCGACGCCCCATCCCTCTCACTCCCTCTCTGCAGCGGCGGCAACTCCGGTCTCTCTCCATCCCGAACTGCCAAGCCTGAAACTGGTCCCAGGATGCTTGATTCCGGTCCAGGGAAGACATGGCTTTGGCAGTTCGGGTTGGACTGTTCCCATGAGGCACAGGGTCAGACTGATTTGCATATTACCATATCTGAACTGGGGTGGCGGAGTGAGCTAAGAAATGGTGATGGATTAAACCCAGATCAGTTGACTGGGGGTGAGTGTTTGATTTGCTCAAATGCTCCGTCCATCATCCCCTTTTGTATCTCTTTGTTCACCCTAAGTTGGCAGGGTATGCTCAGACGTGAGTCCCGTGCTCACTTTGCCACTGGATTCAAGCTAGCCTGGCTGATTACAGCTGTAATGCCAGAAACCGGTCCCAGGATGCTTGTTTCCGGTCAAGGAAGACATGGCTTTGGCAGTTCGGGCTGGACTGTTCCCATGATGCACAGGGGCAGACTGATTTGCATATGGCCATGTCTGAACTGGGGTGGTGGAGTGAGCTAAGGAATGGTGATGGATTAAACCCAGATCAGTTGACTGGGGGTGAGTGTTTGATTTGCTCAAATGCTCCGTCCATCATCCCCTTTTGTATCGCTTTGTTCACCCTAAGTTGGCAGGGTATGCTCAGACGTGAGTCCCGTGCTCACTTTGCCACTGGATTCAAGCTAGCCTGGCTGATTACAGCTGTAATGCCAGAAACCGGTCCCAGGATGCTTGTTTCCGATCAAGGAAGACATGGCTTTGGCAGTTCGGGCTGGACTGTTCCCATGATGCACAGGGTCAGACTGATTTGCATATGGCCATGTCTGAACTGGGGTGGCGGAGTGAGCTAAAAAATCGTGATTGATTAAACCCAGATCAGTTGACTGGGGGTGAGTGTTTGATTTGTTAAAAAGCTCAGTCTATCATCCCCTTTTGTATCGCTTTGTTCGCCCTTAGTTGGCAGGGTATGCTCAGACGTGAGTCCCTTGCTCAGTTTGCCACTGGATTCAAGCTAGCCTGGCTGATGATGGCTGTAATGCCAGAAACCGGTCCCAGGATGCTCTATTCCGGTCCAGGAAAGACATGGCTCTGGCAGTTCGGGCTGGACTGTTCCCATGAGGCACAGGGTCAGACTGATTTGCAAATTGCCAAGTCTGAACTGGGGTGGTGGAGTGAGCTAAAGAATGGTAATGAATTAAACCCAAATCAGTTGACTGGGGGTGAGTGTTTGATTTGCTCAAACACTCCGCCCATCATCCCCTTTTGTATCACTTTGTTCGCCCTAAGTTGGCAGGGTATGCTCAAAGTGAGTCCCTTGCTCATTTTGCCATTGGATTCAAGCTAGCCTGGCTGATGACGGCTGTAATGCCAGAAACCAGTCCCAGGATGCTTGTTTCCGGTCAGGGAAGACATGGCTTTGGCAGTTCGGGCTGGACTGTTCCCATGAGGCACAGGGTCAGACTGATTTGCATATGGCCATGTCTGAACTGGGGTGGCGGAGTAAGCTAAAAAATCGTGATTGATTAAACCCAGATCAGGTGACTGGGGGTGAGTGTTTGATTTGCTCAAACGCTCCATCCATCATCCCCTTTTGTATCGCTTTGTTCGCCCTAAGTTGGCAGGGTATGCTCAGACGTGAGTCCCTTGCTCACTTTGCCACTGGATTCAAGCTAGCCTGGCTGATGACGGCTGTAATGCCTGAAACCGGTCCCAGGATGCTTGTTTCCGGTCCAAGGAAGACAAGGCTTTAGCAGTTCGGCTGCACTGTTCCCATGAGGCACAGGGTCAGACTGATTTGCATATGGCCATGTCTGAACTGGGGCAGTGGAGTGACCTAAAGAATGGGGATGGATTAAACCCAGAGCAGTTGACTGGGGTGAGTGTTTGATTTGCTCAAACGCTCCATCCATCATCCCCTTTTGTATCGCTTTGTTCGCCCTAAGTTGGCAGGGTATGCTCAGACCTGAGTCCCTTGCTCACTTTGCCACTGGATTCAAGCTAGCCTGGCTGATGACGGCTCTAATGCCAGAAACCGGTCCGAGGATGCTTGTTTCCAGTCCAGGGAAGACATGGCTTTGGCAGTTCGGGTTGGACTGTTCCCATGAGGCACAGGGTCAGACTGGTTTGCATATGGCCATATCTGAACTGGGGTGGCGGAGTGAGCTAAGAAATGGTGATGGATTAAACCCAGATCAGTTGACTGGGGTGAGTGTTTGATTTGCTCAAATGCTCCGTCCATCATCCCCTTTTGTATCGCTTTGTTCAACCTAAGTTGGCAGGGTATGCTCAGACGTGAGTCCCGTGCTCACTTTGCCACTGGATTCAAGCTAGCCTGGCTGATTACAGCTGTAATGCCAGAAACCGGTCCCAGGATGCTTGTTTCCGGTCAAGGAAGACATGGCTTTGGCAGTTCGGGCTGGACTGTTCCCATGATGCACAGGGTCAGACTGATTTGCATATGGCCATGTCTGAACTGGGGTGGCGGAGTGAGCTAAGGAATGGTGATGGAATAAACCCAGATCAGTTGACTGGGGGTGAGTGTTTGATTTGCTCAAATGCTCCGTCCATCATCCCCTTTTGTATCGCTTTGTTCACCCTAAGTTGGCAGGGTATGCTCAGACGTGAGTCCCGTGCTCACTTTGCCACTGGATTCAAGCTAGCCTGGCTGATTACAGCTGTAATGCCAGAAACCGGTCCCAGGATGCTTGTTTCCGGTCAAGGAAGACATGGCTTTGGCAGTTCGGGCTGGACTGTTCCCATGATGCACAGGGTCAGACTGATTTGCATATGGCCATGTCTGAACTGGGGTGGCGGAGTGAGCTAAAAAATCGTGATTGATTAAACCCAGATCAGTTGACTGGGGGTGAGTGTTTGATTTGTTAAAAAGCTCGGTCTATCATCCCCTTTTGTATCGCTTTGTTCGCCCTTAGTTGGCAGGGTATGCTCAGACGTGAGTCCCTTGCACAGTTTGCCACTGGATTCAAGCTAGCCTGGCTGATGATGGCTGTAATGCCAGAAACCGGTCCCAGGATGCTCTATTCCGGTCCAGGAAAGACATGGCTCTGGCAGTTCGGGCTGGACTGTTCCCATGAGGCACAGGGTCAGACTGATTTGCAAATTGCCAAGTCTGAACTGGGGTGGTGGAGTGAGCTAAAGAATGGTAATGAATTAAACCCAAATCAGTTGACTGGGGGTGAGTGTTTGATTTGCTCAAACACTCCGCCCATCATCCCCTTTTGTATCGCTTTGTTCGCCCTAAGTTGGCAGGGTATGCTCAAAGTGAGTCCCTTGCTCATTTTGCCATTGGATTCAAGCTAGCCTGGCTGATGACGGCTGTAATGCCAGAAACCAGTCCCAGGATGCTTGTTTCCGGTCAGGGAAGACATGGCTTTGGCAGTTCGGACTGGACTGTTCCCATGAGGCACAGGGTCAGACTGATTTGCATATGGCCATGTCTGAACTGGGGTGGCGGAGTAAGCTAAAAAATTGTGATTGATTAAACCCAGATCAGGTGACTGGGGGTGAGTGTTTGATTTGCTCAAACGCTCCGTCCATCATCCCCTTTTGTATCGCTTTGTTCGCCCTAAGTTGGCAGGGTATGCTCAGACGTGAGTCCCTTGCTCACTTTGCCACTGGATTCAAGCTAGCCTGGCTGATGACGGCTGTAATGCCTGAAACCGGTCCCAGGATGCTTGTTTCCGGTCCAAGGAAGACAAGGCTTTAGCAGTTCGGCTGCACTGTTCCCATGAGGCACAGGGTCAGACTGATTTGCATATGGCCATGTCTGAACTGGGGCAGTGGAGTGACCTAAAGAATGGGGATGGATTAAACCCAGAGCAGTTGACTGGGGGTGAGTGTTTGATTTGCTCAAACGCTCTATCCATCATCCCCTTTTGTATCGCTTTGTTCGCCCTAAGTTGGCAGGGTATGCTCAGACCTGAGTCCCTTGCTCACTTTGCCACTGGATTCAAGCTAGCCTGGCTGATGACGGCTCTAATGCCAGAAACCGGTCCCAGGATGCTTGTTTCCAGTCCAGGGAAGACATGGCTTTGGCAGTTCGGGTTGGACTGTTCCCATGAGGCACAGGGTCAGACTGATTTGCATATGGCCATATCTGAACTGGGGTGGCGGAGTGAGCTAAGAAATGGTGATGGATTAAACCCAGATCAGTTGACTGGGGGTGAGTGTTTGATTTGCTCAAATGCTCCGTCCATCATCCCCTTTTGTATCGCTTTGTTCAACCTAAGTTGGCAGGGTATGCTCAGACGTGAGTCCCGTGCTCACTTTGCCACTGGATTCAAGCTAACCTGGCTGATTACAGCTGTAATGCCAGAAACCGGTCCCAGGATGCTTGCTTCCGGTCAAGGAAGACATGGCTTTGGCAGTTCGGGCTGGACTGTTCCCATGATGCACAGGGTCAGACTGATTTGCATATGGCCATGTCTGAACTGGGGTGGCAGAGTGAGCTAAGGAATGGTGATGGATTAAACCCAGATCAGTGGACTGGGGGTGAGTGTTTGATTTGCTCAAAAGCTCGGTCCATCATCCCCTTTTGTATCGCTTTGTTCGACCTTAGTTGGCAGGGTATGCTCAGACGTGAGTCCCTTGAAGCTAGCCTGGCTGATGATGGCTGTAATGCCAGAAACCGATCCCAGGATGCTCTATTCCGGTCCAGGAAAGATATGGCTCTGGCAGTTTGGGCTAGACTGTTCCCATGAGGCACAGGGTCAGACTAATTTGCAAATTGCCAAGTCTGAACTGGGGTGGTGGAGTGAGCTAAAGAATGGTAATGGATTAAACCCAGATCAGTTGACTGGGGGTGAGTGTTTGATTTGCTCAAACACTCCGCCCATCATCCCCTTTTGTATCGCTTTGTTCGCCCTAAGTTGGCAGGGTATGCTCAAAGTGAGTCCCTTGCTCATTTTGCCATTGGATTCAAGCTAGCCTGGCTGATGACGGCTGTAATGCCAGAAACCAGTCCCAGGATGCTTGTTTCCGGTCAGGAAAGACATGGCTTTGGCAGTTCGGGCTGGACTGTTCGCATGAGGCACAGGGTCAGACTGATTTGCATATGGCCATGTCTGAACTGGGGTGGCGGAGTGAGCTAAAAAATCGTGATTGATTAAACCCAGATCAGTTGACTGGGGGTGAGTGTTTGATTTGCTCAAACGCTCCGTCCATCATCCCCTTTTGTATCGCTTTGTTCGCCCTAAGTTGGCAGGGTATGCTCAGACGTGAGTCCTGTGCTCACTTTGCCACTGGATTCAAGCTAGCCTGGCTGATGACGGCTCTAATGCCAGAAACCGGTCCCAGGATGCTTGTTTCCAGTCCAGGGAAGACATGGCTTTGGCAGTTCGGGCTGGACTGTTCCCAGAAGGCACAGGGTCAGACTGATTTGCATATGGCCATGTCTGAACTGGGGTGGCGGTGTGAGCTAAAGAATGGTGATGAATTAAACCCATATCAGTTGACTGGGGGTGAGTGTTTGGTTTGCTCAAACGCTCCGTCCATCATCCCCTTTTGTATCGCTTTGTTCACCCTAAATTGGCAGAGTATGCTCAGACGTGAGTCCCTTGCTCACTTTGCCACTCGGTTCACACTAGCCTTGCTGATGACGGCTGTAATGCCAGAAACCGGTCCCAGGATGCTTGTTTCCGGTCCACGGAAGACATGACTTTGGCAGTTCAGGCTGGATTGTTCCCATGAGGTACAGGGTCAGACTGATTTGCATATGGCCATGTCTGATCTGGGGTGGCGGAGTGAGCTAAAGAATGGTGATAGATTAAACCCAGATCAGTTGACTGGGGGTGAGTGTTTGATTTGCTCAAATGCTCCGTCCATCATCCCCTTTTGTATCGCTTTGTTCGCCCTTAGTTGGCAGGGTATGCTCAGACGTGAGCCCCTTGCTCACTTTGCCACTGGATTCAACTAGCCTGGCTGATGACGGCTGTAATGCCAAAAACCGTTCCCAGGATGCTTGTTTCCGGTCCAAGGAAGACATGGCTTTGGCAGTTCGGGCTGGACTGTTCCCATGAGGCACAGGGTCAGACTGATTTGCATATGGCCATATCTGAACTGGGGTGGCGGAATGACCTCAAGAATGGGGATTGATTAAACCCAGATCAGGTGACTGGGGGTGAGTGTTTGATTTGCTCAAACGCTCCGTCCATCATCCCCTTTTGTATCGCTTTGTTCGCCCTAAGTTGGCAGGGTATGCTCAGACGTGAGTCCCTTGCTCACTTTGCCACTGGATTCAAGCTAGCCTGGCTGATGACGGCTGTAATGCCTGAAACCGGTCCCAGGATGCTTGTTTCCGGTCCAAGGAAGACAAGGCTTTAGCAGTTCGGCTGCACTGTTCCCATGAGGCACAGGGTCAGACTGATTTGCATATGGCCATGTCTGAACTGGGGCAGTGGAGTGACCTAAAGAATGGGGATGGATTAAACCCAGAGCAGTTGACTGGGGGTGAGTGTTTGATTTGCTCAAACGCTCTATCCATCATCCCCTTTTGTATCGCTTTGTTCGCCCTAAGTTGGCAGGGTATGCTCAGACCTGAGTCCCTTGCTCACTTTGCCACTGGATTCAAGCTAGCCTGGCTGATGACGGCTCTAATGCCAGAAACCGGTCCCAGGATGCTTGTTTCCAGTCCAGGGAAGACATGGCTTTGGCAGTTCGGGTTGGACTGTTCCCATGAGGCACAGGGTCAGACTGATTTGCATATGGCCATATCTGAACTGGGGTGGCGGAGTGAGCTAAGAAATGGTGATGGATTAAACCCAGATCAGTTGACTGGGGGTGAGTGTTTGATTTGCTCAAATGCTCCGTCCATCATCCCCTTTTGTATCGCTTTGTTCAACCTAAGTTGGCAGGGTATGCTCAGACGTGAGTCCCGTGCTCACTTTGCCACTGGATTCAAGCTAACCTGGCTGATTACAGCTGTAATGCCAGAAACCGGTCCCAGGATGCTTGCTTCCGGTCAAGGAAGACATGGCTTTGGCAGTTCGGGCTGGACTGTTCCCATGATGCACAGGGTCAGACTGATTTGCATATGGCCATGTCTGAACTGGGGTGGCAGAGTGAGCTAAGGAATGGTGATGGATTAAACCCAGATCAGTTGACTGGGGGTGAGTGTTTGATTTGCTCAAAAGCTCGGTCCATCATCCCCTTTTGTATCGCTTTGTTCGACCTTAGTTGGCAGGGTATGCTCAGACGTGAGTCCCTTGAAGCTAGCCTGGCTGATGATGGCTGTAATGCCAGAAACCGATCCCAGGATGCTCTATTCCGGTCCAGGAAAGACATGGCTCTGGCAGTTTGGGCTAGACTGTTCCCATGAGGCACAGGGTCAGACTGATTTGCAAATTGCCAAGTCTGAACTGGGGTGGTGGAGTGAGATAAAGAATGGTAATGGATTAAACCCAGATCAGTTGACTGGGGGTGAGTGTTTGATTTGCTCAAACACTCCGCCCATCATCCCCTTTTGTATCGCTTTGTTCGCCCTAAGTTGGCAGGGTATGCTCAAAGTGAGTCCCTTGCTCATTTTGCCATTGGATTCATGCTAGCCTGGCTGATGACGGCTGTAATGCCAGAAACCAGTCCCAGGATGCTTGTTTCCGGTCAGGGAAGACATGGCTTTGGCAGTTCGGGCTGGACTGTTCCCATGAGGCACAGGGTCAGACTGATTTGCATATGGCCATGTCTGAACTGGGGTGGCGGAGTGAGCTAAAAAATCGTGATTGATTAAACCCAGATCAGTTGACTGGGGGTGAGTGTTTGATTTGCTCAAACGCTCCGTCCATCATCCCCTTTGGTATCGCTTTGTTCGCCCTAAGTTGGCAGGGTATGCTCAGACGTGAGTCCCGTGCTCACTTTGCCACTGGATTCAAGCTAGCCTGGCTGATGACGGCTCTAATGCCAGAAACCGGTCCCAGGATGCTTGTTTCCAGTCCAGGGAAGACATGGCTTTGGCAGTTCGGGCTGGACTGTTCCCAGAAGGCACAGGGTCAGACTGATTTGCATATGGCCATGTCTGAACTGGGGTGGCGGTGTGAGCTAAAGAATGGTGATTAATTAAACCCAGATCAGTTGACTGGGGGTGAGTGTTTGGTTTGCTCAAACGCTCCGTCCATCATCCCCTTTTGTATCGCTTTGTTCACCCTAAATTGGCAGAGTATGCTCAGACGTGAGTCCCTTGCTCACTTTGCCACTCGGTTCACGCTAGCCTTGCTGATGACGGCTGTAATGCCAGAAACCGGTCCCAGGATGCTTGTTTCCGGTCCACGGAAGACATGACTTTGGCAGTTCAGGCTGGACTGTTCCCATGAGGTACAGGGTCAGACTGATTTGCATATGGCCATGTCTGATCTGGGGTGGCGGAGTGAGCTAAAGAATGGTGATAGATTAAACCCAGATCAGTTGACTGGGGGTGAGTGTTTGATTTGCTCAAATGCTCCGTCCATCATCCCCTTTTGTATCGCTTTGTTCGCCCTTAGTTGGCAGTGTATGCTCAGACGTGAGCCCCTTGCTCACTTTGCCACTGGATTCAACTAGCCTGGCTGATGACGGCTGTAATGCCAAAAACCGTTCCCAGGATGCTTGTTTCCGGTCCAAGGAAGACATGGCTTTGGCAGTTCGGGCTGGACTGTTCCCATGAGGCACAGGGTCAGACTGATTTGCATATGGCCATATCTGAACTGGGGTGGCGGAATGACCTCAAGAATGGGGATTGATTAAACCCAGATCAGTTGACTGGGGGTGAGTGTTTGATTTGCTCAAACGCTCCGTCCATCATCCCCTTTTGTATCGCTTTGTTCGCCCTAAGTTGGCAGGGTATGCTCAGACGTGAGTCCCTTGCTCACTTTGCCACTGGATTCAAGCTAGCCTGGCTGATGACGGCTGTAATGCCAGAAACCGGTCCCAGGATGCTTGTTTCCGGTCCAGGGAAGACATGGCTTTGGCAGTTCGGGCTCGTCTGTTCCCATGAGGCACAGGGTCAGACTGCTTTGCATATGGCCATGTCTGAACTGGAGTGGCGTAGTGAGCTAAAGAATGGTGATGGATTAAACCCAGATCAGTTGACTGGGGGTGAGTGTTTGATTTGCTCAAACGCTCCGCCCATCATCCCCCTTTGTATCGCTTTGTTCGCCCTAAGTTGGCAGGGTATGCTCAAACGTGAGTCCCTTGCTCACTTTGCCACTGGATTCAAGCTAGCCTGGCCGATGACGGCTGTAAGGCCAGAAACCGGTCCCAGGATGCTTGTTTCCGGTCCAGGGCAGACATGGCTTTGGCAGTTCGGGCTGGACTGTTCCCATAAGGCACTAATTTGCATATGGCCATGTCTGAACTGGGGTGGCGGAGTGAGCTAAAGAATGGTGATGGATTAAACCCAGATCAGTTGACTGGGGGTGAGTGTTTGATTTGCTCAAACGCTCCGTCCATCATCCCCTTTTGTATCGCCTCCTCCTACACAGCAGCCTGAACTCCTGCAGTGGGGCTTCCACTAGCCCTGGGGACAGCAGAGGGGTTCTAGATAGGTGCAGGGTCCAGCACACACTTGTTCTGGCTGTTTGCTGTTGCTGGACTATCGCTGTCACCGCTGGAAGACGGATCAACCTTCATCGCGTGTTCACAGCCTTTGCGTGCTCACAGCTGTTGCCTCCCCGAGGACTCGCTGGTTTGAGCGAGAGCTGCAGTCGGCAGGCTCTGTCTAGCGCTCCCAGCTGGAGTCCTCAGGATCAGAGGCCAGGGCGGATCTACTCGCGCAACCCGGGGGACTGCGAGGACCAGCATTCCCGGCACTGACCAGCTGGTTCCTCTTCCCCCAGGCGCCACGCCCACGGACACACCCACTGGCGATTTGGAAATTTAATTCGTGACACCCGCTTCGCGGGCGCCACTCACTTGTTCTGGCTGTTTGCTGTTGCTGGACTATCGCTGTCACCGCTGGAAGACGGATCAACCTTCATCGCGTGTTCACAGCCTTTGCGTGCTCACAGCTATTGCCTCCCCGAGGACTCGCTGGTGTGAGCGAGAGCTGCAGTCGGCAGGCTCTGTCTAGCGCTCCCAGCTGGAGTCCCCAGGGTCAGAGGCCAGGGCGGATCTACTCGCGCAACCCGGGGGACTGCGAGGACCAGCATTCCCGGCACTGACCAGCTGGTTCCTCTTCCCCCAGGCGCCACGCCCACGGACACATTCACTGGCGAAACGTATAATGACACCATCAACCCTACCGCGACGCAGGACGCGCGCGGGTCGGCGCACGGAGCGAAGCCCGGGCAAAGGGCGGGCCGTCTGTGGCCGTCCTGGGACGTACGAGGACGGGACGGGCCCCCCCCCTTTCATTTTGCTCAGCTCTACAGAAAAAGTTCTTCCCCTGTAAGAGAGTCGGGGAAAGCCAATATCGCATAAACAACAGTATAATATCCATCAAATCCTTGGTGAAGTAAGCGACATATAAATTTAAATTAATTTACGCTTATCGGTGAACAAATGGGTCTCAAAAAATTGCGATCCCGTACTATATTTATGAAAAGAATGGGGACGGAGAATGCAGTACGGAAATCCTCCGATAAAGCCATAAAACCTGGTCGTATAACTCATACGCCGACAATCAGTACATACTTCTCGACGCTTACAGCTAAAGATACTCAAGAATCACATACATCAGGTAGAGAAATATCTCTCAACTCTTCAGTAATCATTGGGGAAACTGAAAGTACTCCAATGATACCTAATTCTCAATCTAAAATGGGACATTCGGAGCCTGAGTTAAGCAACAAACTATTTTGTACCCCAAAAGATCTACAAAACTTTGACCAGGAAACATCTACTTTAAAAACCTCAACACCGATAAAAAATAGATGGAGCTCAATGATATTTGAAGATTCAAACATTAACAAATCAAACCTAGTGTCACAAAAGTTAGAGCCTGGGACAAGCAACAATATCCAAGAAAAAACATCTCCTCCATTTATCTCACCTGACCTCTCGTTGGACCCCTTTAATCTTAAAACTAATAACAATATGGTCAACACAACCTCACCTATATCAAAAGCTTTGTTCTCACTGCAAGAGATTTTGGAATCAGTTCTCTCTTTTCTGGGAAACATTTTAGAAAATTCCGACCAAACTCTGGACGTTCAAATAGGGATATTGAAACATTTAGTTGACGAAAAAAAGAAAAAAGACTTCTTCACAGCAGAGAAAAATAATTCATCAACGAAAACCAAAATCAAGCAAAATGGGATTCCAAAAGAATATAATAAAGATCAGAAGAAAAGAATACGCAATTTTGGTACTCAAACGTCTAATACCCAAATACAACAAAACCAGAAGTCAGATAATCTAAATGATTCAACAGTATATTCTCTAAAAAAACTTTTCAAAGAAAAACATCAACAAAAAATCAAACACTTCCCAATATTTACAAAATCAAGCGAAATAAATAATCTTATAAATGATTCTGCACCAGATACTCAGGAAAAATATACTACCAATATATCAAATCAAGGAAATGAAGAAATCATAGTTAAAACGACACAGGAAAATAACACAGAAGGAAGGGAAAAAAGGAGGAAAAAACCAGTAAGAAGGATTCAAAAAAAGAAAATCTGCAAACTAAAATTCCAAAAATCAGTTATAATACACAACTTTGAAAAGGAAAAATGTGATGATACAATAACATCTCAAAAGATCGAAATACCAGGAATCATTAAAAATCCCGAAGAAAAGATGACTCAACTAGATCCAAGAGCTATAGAATATGTCCCAAACAGACTCTCAGAGGAACTAGATCAAAGCAACAACAAAAATACTGGGGAAGTTAAAAACAAGTACAATCAAATGGAGAAAGAGCCTTCCTCCAAAACTCTACAATTTGAGGAACTTTTTCCTACCGATTCTGCTCCACTTAACAGAGGAAGGATAATATACTTATTACGTCATATAAGGTCCTTGCAATCAATGACCAGTAATGAACTTGATCTAGTAATCTTTCCTAATAAAGACAACATTAAACTAGTAAGGGTAACATTCTGGTCGTCTGTTCTTCCAGGGATCATACTCAATGAAAAGGAGATACTACATAAACACGGATATGACGTGGTTGAAAGAGTGGAACCAACGGTCAGTAAAAATCCAATTCGGTATAACGCTCAAATACGTGCACTTTCCAATTCACACTTGAAAGCATACCAGAGAAATTTCAACGTGATAGAAGATCAAGAAATCACGTACTTAGATACATACTCTAAAGGGGAAGAAAATCTAAAAATTTCGGTGGATAAAGGACAAAGGGCAGTTTGGTACCATGCACCTAAAGAACTCGATAATAGTAACAGCATAAAGTCCTGGGCCTGGGTCTCTGAGACTCTGAATAGTAATAAAATTAAGAACTCTCAACATCAATCTGTTTAGCACCGGCCTAAAAATTACATCTTGGAATATCGCTGGTAGAATTGAGAACAAACTGTCCACAGCCTTGAGAAATTTGCCAGATATTCTGATCCTACAAGAAACGTGGGCAACTGAACCTATCACTCTTAAAAATTATTACGTATACGAAATCCTAGCAACACCAACCAAACGAGGACACGCTAAAGGTGGTCTAGCCATTCTCTTGAGCGAAGATTATCTGTGGGCGCAGGAAATAGTAGATACTAATTTAGAAAACTTACTGTGCATTAAAATTTCTGCAAAAACATATAGTACGGTCTCCTTAAAGACAATTCTCCTCTTTAATGTATATGCCCCTCCAGGTAAAAAGCATGATATAGTATTCCTAGAAATTATGGAAAAGATCGTGAAAATAACAGAAAACCATCCCTACTCATCCTTCTTAATCGCTGGTGATTTCAATAGTAAAATTTCTAACTCTGAAATCAATAAGTGGGCTAAACTATTCTTAGAAGAAGGTATGGAAACTATAACCCCGCAATTTCCTGAGGGTATATCGATTGATAAAAGAGGTAAATTGCTATTATCAACATTGACTAACCTGCATGGAATAATAGTGAATGGTAACATGGAAGGGGACATTCCAGCAAATTACACCAGACGGGGCAATGGGACTTTTTCCATTATAGATTACATTATTTGCAGTATGGATCTACTTGATACAGTTACGTATTTGCTTAACCTGTTTTGCCAAGAGAGTGATCATGCACTAATGCATTTAACCACAGACTGGATACCTAAATCCTCACCAGTCTGTCATATCATCTACCAGAAAAGTAATATAGTGATAAACAGCGAACAGAGACGCATCTTCTGGAATTCCTCGACTCTTGATAAAATTACGTCATTTATTGATCACTCTCAATTTCTAACAAAACTATTTTCTGAAAATCCTATTGAAAACTTTGAACTCATTATAAAAGATTACAAAAACCACATCTTAAATATGATAACAAAGAAGGCAGTAGGTAACAGCAAGAAGAAAGAGAAAAATATGCGTATCTCTAAGAACTCTGAAATAAAGAAAAAGTTGAATAAACTCATACGCGCTCAATATATGAACTCTACACCAGATAGGAAGAAGGAAATAAATAAATTGAAAAATCAATTGAGACGTGAGAATCAAAGAAATAAAAAAGCTGAACAAGATCGTAATTGGGTCGATATTCAGATAGCAGCGAACAAGTATAACCAGCGCAAATATCGGTTCCTGATTGCAAAACTAACTGGAACAAAAAAGAAATTACAAACAATACCGGTCCCTCCGAACGACTGGGAAACCTTTCTGACAGATCTTTACAAAGAAAACATAATAATACCATCTGAAAGTAGTGAGGTTAATACCTCAGGAAAAGATAAATGCCCAATAACTAAAACTACAGCTATATCGGTTGAACTGAATATACGTAATGCAAGAACAACGGGTGCTTCTGGCCCGGATCAGATCCCGATCAAAGCACTGAAAGTCGCCCCGAAGGAATGGAGTCAGTTGCTACACCCCCTTTTCAACTATATTTTTGATACCGGCCAGGTACCACAATCATGGCAGGGAAGCATAATCAGCCCCATTCACAAAAAGGGAAGCAAAACTCAAGCAAATAATTACCGCCAAATAGCGCTCATGGATGCAGTGGGAAAAGTATTTGCAGCAGAAGTATTACACCGCCTGAAAGAATGGGCTTTTTCGACAGGTCTGATACCCATGTTTCAAGTAGGTTTCAGACCCAAACATTCGGTAACAGACAATATTGCAGTTATCCAGGTCATTCTTGATAAGTACGTAACCCGAAAAACCCAGGTCGTTTACGCAGCATTTATAGACTACTCTACGGCGTTCGACCGGGTAGATCGACCTACATTATGGAGAAAACTGAGGAGGATTGGAATACACGAACAACTGCTACAATCTATCGTAAGCCTACATACCAATACCTGGTGTCAAGTTCAAATGGGGGGAGAAAAAGGTCTTACAAAAAGAATCAAAACCAAAAACGGATTAAAACAAGGGTGTCTTTTAGCCCCGATCCTATTCTCCCTCTACTTAAGTGACTTGTGTGACCATCTGCAATTAGGCTCCAGCCTACCTCCAAAAATTGCCAATCAGAGCATACATGCATTGCTCTATGCTGACGATATAGTGTTGTTGGATCTCACTCCTTTCGGATTACAAATATCATTGGATATTCTGCACAGGTATTCCAAAGAAAACTATTTAGTTCCAAACATTAAGAAAACAAAGGTGATAGCTTTCTCGAGGAGGAAACAAAACGCCAAATATACCTGGAGGATAGGAGGAGAAAAGATAGAAGAAGTCAATGACTATCCTTATCTTGGAAGGATCCTTTCTAAAAATTTAACAAATACAGCGCAGTTGAAAAATTTAGAAAGGAAATCTGACATACATGCTGCAGCCCTCCAGAGACTCTATAGTGCAACAGGGAGCAGGCATTTTTCCTCACTGATAAACATCTACAGAGTAAAAATACCACCTGTATTATCTTATGCGACAGAGTACATCCCCATAAAACAATGGGCATTTATGGATCGCAAAGAAGGAAAAAATTTAAGAAAAATCATGAAAGTATCAGATGCTGTACCTGTTCAAGCATTGAGACTGGAACTATCCATCACAAGTTCCTATGCTGTAGCAATTGCAAATGTAATCAGGTGGGCCTACAACCTATTACATGCAAAAAGAACACCTTAAGGACATTACTGAAAAAAGAGACTTTTGGATCTGACGCCAAAAAGCAAATTTTCTTAGAGAATATGACCGAAGCATTTCGTATAGCAAATATAAACACAGAACTGCTGCTTACTTGGACACTAGCTCAAGTAAAATTGTTTCTAAAATGCTTCACCCCAAAATTGAGTTACGAAGTGGACTCTCGACACTGTAACAGACTAGCCACTTATAAACCCTTTGCCGACTCAATAGACTATAAACAAAGTCGGTCCTACATCGGGTTTTCTTTGACTCATGGCGCAAGGAGGGCAATTGCTATGCTTCGCTTGGGCATCCTACCCGTATCAGCATATACCTCAAGATGGATTCCGGGAGGATCTCCAATATGTACATTGTGCGCAGGGGGCGATCAGACCTTAGAACATGTTCTATTTGTATGTCCAAACCAGAAAGTAACCTTACCCCGTACTAGATTCTTAGATCCTATCTATCGCTCTTGTAGAATCACAATGGTGAGAGAACTTATATCTTTGTGTAAACAACCTCCGAACGAATTTGTTTGTTATAATTTGTACAAATTTTTAAAATCCTTTTTACCTTTGTATTGATAAAATTTAATCTTTTTAAATGTAAAATGTAAAATTTCTTTTTGTGGTCCTCTGATGAGTACCAATACAAATAAACTTTGACTTTGACTTTGACTTTGACTTTGGGTCCAGCACACAGGCCCAAGTGGCGGTATCCCCTAGCAGCAGGTCTCCTCACATTCATGTCACTTCTCTGTCTCAGCACATGGTGGCACATCCCCCTTATTTCTATGCCCCCTCACCCCACCTACCAGTCAGTGCCATAAGCTTCTAGAATTCTCAGGTTAACTAGTTCTAACTGGCTCAGGGTGAGGAGTAGAGCACCCTGGGTGCCAGGCTTTCCTTCCAAATGCTGGGATGGCTGGGTACCAAACAACTAGACCGCTAACCCACCGCAGTCAGGTGGCACAACACATAGACATCGCATTCATTTTACATGCAGCATTGCATCAGGGTACATTTCTATAATGGGGGGTTAATAACTGCACACCATTGCATTGCATTTAACATGGCGTCTCAAACCACACTTGACCTATATAGTAATCTTCACCATGGGGGAGACATCCTAAACAGTGGGGTGAAAGCGAAAAATTTTGGAGGAAATGGGCCAAGTCCAACAAATGGGAAATACTAAGTTAGACAACCTAGGATCAACACAAGGATTCAAATACATTGGCACATGTGTCATGCCTACAGTAAGTATTAAGCTAGAATTTGGTCTTACAAAAGACTCTGTGTGCCAATTGCACAGTAGATTGACTGTCTGCCACATGGACTTCAAAGTGGTCCGTATGTCACAATTCGGAGCATGTGAACTGTGCAATCTAACATGGCAAAGAATGGGAAGGTGTATGTCATTACCAAAACCACTACTGTAGAATTCCCTAGGAGCCAAAGATGTATGTCATTGAGTCAGAGACTTCTCAACAGGGTTAGCAAACCAAAAATAAAATGGCACCTAATCATTTACTTGGCAATTTGTTATCCTTTCCCCCGGAAGCATTTTCAAATGCTCCCAGTCTTGTTTGTATATTTCTCTCTTGCTGTTTATAAGTGCAATTTTATACTCAGAGAGTGCCAGGGAGATTTCACTCCTGATCCTGGGACGTGCGTTTAGAGCATTCCTCACCTTCCTAAAGTACAAAGTGGCTTGAGCATGGACTCCCTAATTATGCATATCAGCCTATTATAGTGTGAGACCATTGAGTCTTGTTCGTTCTCCGCTAGACCATAACAGACTATATTTAGGTGCAACTTAAGTAAGGCTGCTAATGAGTCTTTGGGCTTTTTCAGGCACCAAAATATTCTTAAGCCATCCAAAGAATGTGGCTTAATGGAGGCTAGATTACTTTTATTGGGTAGTCCCTTAAGCGGTAGAAGCATAGTGGCGCTTAAGGCATTGTGATTGTTGCAGTCTGTGGGCAGGATCTCTCCTTTGGAAAACCAAGGTAAAAAATCAGGGCTTATGAACAAATAGTCTATAAGAGAGGCTCTCCCCTCACCTCCCTCTAAATAACATTAATGTGTTTCTCTCTCACCCTAAGGTATTGAGTAAGTCAACCAGATCGTGTGATTTGAGATACTTAAGGAGCTCTGACCCCCTTATATCCTGCATAATTCAGCGTCCTTCCATATGAATGTCTTGTGTTCTGAGGGCCCCACTAAGCTTTGCATTAAAATCATAATAGGAGAAAAAGTGAACTAGAAAAGCGCGGTTATCAACCTTAGTTTGTACATGAGATATAAAATTAAACAGGTTATTATAGTGTGTACAACTAGGGTTAATAAAATCATTGTTATAGAAACGTATCAGATAAAAAACCATATTAGTCTTTGGGACGTGAATTAATAACACTAAAAAGGAAGAGGAACCAGATTTAGTTTGTGATACTTCCAGCTGAAGACTTAGGCTAACCCAGATGGTTAATACTCCGGCCGCACTGCTGCGTGGGGAAGGAATAGCAGGACTTGGATAACAAGCATAGCCCTCAAAATAACTGGTAATTGTGTCTGCTACTGCGGCTATACGGGGATAACTCTACCTTCTATATCCCTTGTGGTATTAGGAAAATTAAAAGTAGTAGTAGGCAATTGAACTACTTTCTGCCTTGTTAAAGTGTTTATGTTACATGAATGGTCTGCGTGGACTAGTGGGCTGCTAAAAACGTATGGGACCTGTGTTAGTGAAATGTGCTCTACCAAGAGGGGCGTGGCCTGACTGCCGACCAAGATGACCGTGCAGTGCTGAAGCTCCGCCAGGCGATCCCAACATATTCACCTTATGCCGATAAACTGTGCATCAGACTACCTGCTGGACTGTTGCCGGCGCAGAGGTAGAAGCAGTGATGCCGTGGAGCTGATTGCTGCCTCCGAACTTGCAGTGACCGGCCCATTACGAGGCTGAAGAATGTGCAAGGGTAGAGCCAACTGCCACAACGAAGAAGGGCCCGGAGGAAGACCGTGCCGATCGTGAAGCTGCGGCCTGTGTAGTCAGGCGCTCCAATCCTGATGGCACTGGGCGATCAAGAATTCGCTGTGGACGAGGTGACCGTGTTTGGGCTTGCCCCCCTCTCCTCTTACATCTGATGCTCTCTGCCTGGCTGCCGTGTGAGCGTGACCCGCCCGTTCCCGCTCCTGGCAGCCCTGCAGTATTAGGGACCGTGGGAGAGCCTGGGAGGCAGTCACACAGTTGCACAGGCTGCTGGAGGGGGGGTGAGAGAGTTCTGGGGCCCTCGTCGGCACTCTACATGACAACCCCTGCAGTTACACCAAGAATGTCGGTGAAATAGGCTCTGAAGCATATGACGCAGTACGGCCACCATGATTGTATTAAATCGGCGCTCCTGGGGCTCCAAAATAGTGGCCAATAGAAGCACCTGCAGAAGGGCTCCAAGGGTGGCATGGAAGGTTTATATTAACCTGCACAATATAAAGTGCATTTTGGGACACATGGTGGAAGAGTTGTACTATTTCGCTTCCCTGGAAAACGTGGCAGTTAGTTTATTAAACTGATGAGCGTCCTCTTGCCTCCCCAGCAAGAGTTGACCCATAGCAGATGTTGCAATCCAGTGGGTGTGTGTGCACGGGGATATGGGTTGTAAAGTCCTTAAACATTGGCTGCTGCAGTTTAGCAAAACCACAGAAAAACCTATAGAGGCAGTAAGCAGCATGACTGATGGTGGCTCAGATGCGATCTCCACAGGGGACCCTGCCACAGGCTTGAAATAATTACTAGAGGAATTGAGATTCGGCTTCAGAGCTTTAGATGGACGATTCAATGCATTAGACAAATGCCTGGATAGCATGGGCTCTAAACTGGAGTTGTATGATAGGCGTCTCAACACAGTGGAAGGCAGGGTGTCTGACATTGAAGATGGCGCTTCCCAGTTTGTTGAGCGCCTGGACCACGTTGAAAAGATACTCAAGGAGGTAGCAGTTAAGAATGAAGATCTGGAAGCGCGCAGTCGGTGCAATAAAATCCGCATACTGAGGGTCCCTGAATCTGCCAATACCGGTTGGATGGACCATTTTGTGGAAATGTTGTTGGCCAACATATTTGGCAGAGATGCCTTCACTCCAGGTTTTATTACAGAACGGGCCCATCGATCCTTGGCCCCCCACCCTAACCCAGGCTGTCCACCTAGGCCCATAATTGCCCGTCTCCTAAATTCCCAAGACAGGGACACAGCGTTGCGCATTGCAAGAAAACGTGGTGCTATATCATGGCAGGTAGCTGCGTTGGCCCTATACCCTGACTTTACAGCCATGGTGCAGGAGGCGAGGTGTAAATACAACTATATCAACGCGACACTACGCAGCTTGGGACTCCTATATGGTATGCTGTACTCAGAACGACTCCGGGTGGACATTGAAGGCAGAGCACAAATCTTTGATACCCCCATTGCTGTGCAAGAGTTCTGCAGAGACTATAAAGGCAGTGGCAATCAAAAGACTAAAGACACAGCCTGAGGTTCTCCCCCTCACAGTGGTTCGGTGATCAGCGGTGAACTTTTTTTTTTCCGAATAATCCAGGCGAGCTGCTTTGGGTTAACATGGCTTATTAATGTATGGTGTCTCCTTGTAATGGGACAGGATGTTTCTTAAACAGCACAGTTATTGCAAAGTTGGGTCTCCAGCGTGGCATTGCCAGCCCTCACTTATATAGCACGTTAAATGTATCACATGATGGCATTGTATCTAGTTTATATACTATTCAAGTTGTTTCGATGTTAGCACGATGCATATGACTGTCTACTTTATGTTGTTGTTCCCTGCGAGTGGGAGCGCAAGGATGGGTGGGGGGGTGAGAGGGGATGTTCACAATTTATGGTAAAAAAAAAATGTGTTCTACCAAAGTTCATCAAGGCTATTATTCACAGTTTGGTGCCTAATGGAAGTGATAGATATAATTCCTTTGGCAGGGCCTAAAAGGCTGGTACCAAATGCAGCCAAATTAGTCTCAAAAGTGTCCAGTCGGGAAACCAGGGGTGAAAATATAGTGGTATTCATTGAGCACAGATTCTCTGAGAAAGTTTGTAAATGACTAACCACAAGGTCGTTGAAGAAATTGATAATATAAGACTTGTCTTCCTGTGAGAATGAGGCTCAAACTGGATCCCCTGAGCTTGATGTTAAAACAGTCACAGGCTCAGTCTCAGACACTTGTAAAGTCTCAGGAGGGGATAAAAGAGGGCTAACCCTCTGCTTGCAAGCCTTGCCGTATTTAGAACTCTTTGGCAGTGTGGAATGCAGAGACTTATTGTTTGCCGTTTTGATAAAGAAGAGAGAGAAGTGGTTGTAGGAGGAGTGGCCACGAAGTTTGTTATAGGACCGTGAAAATTAACCCGTTGAGTGCTTGTGACGAGCTCAGCTCGTCATGAGGCACGGTTGAGCTGCACTCATGAAGAGGTGAGCTCGTTCGCACGCGGGGATAATTTCCCCGCTGTGCTGAACGTTCCAAAACGGGTGCGGCTGGGACGAGCTCAGCTCGTCATGAGTGCAGCTCCACTGTGCCTCATGATGAGCTGAGCTCGTCACAAGCACAGCGGCGCCGCAGTGAAGAGGTTAAGACGAACAGCACTGTTACGAGGGGAAACTGTGGGCATATCCAAAGGGGGGCAAGAGGAAAGACCAGGTAAGCCCCCACTAGTACCATCTGTGTTTATGGAAAGCCTTCATTCTGTTCGGGCAATTTAATTACTGATGGCGCTAACGGCCTTTTCTAGCATCCGATCAATTGAGGAAGGTTTTACCAGCGGGAATGAAACTGTACCGCAATCACCCTCTTTTTTCCTTCCCATGATCATGGTAAAGGGCCTTTATACCGGGGTGGCAGAGAGCCTATACAAAGTAAGGGCCTGGAGCAGGGGGAAGGCCACTAATTAGGATAATAAATTATGAACAATAAACAGTAACTCGCAGTTGTAGGATTGATTTCCAAGGAGTGGCTTAGCAAATTCAGCAACTTCAGTTTAAGTTAGGGGCTTTAGAGGCATCACAACAACGGCCTTAGAGAGTGGTAAGTCCCCTCCCCCTTTAGGTTTTGTTGCTCCCTGGGACTTTGAGTCCCACCAGGGATTAAGCAGCCAGCAGGGGCAGTGGTGGCAAGCCAGAATGTATCACGCGGTGGGAGATGACGTGGCGCTATAAGGGCAGGGAGAAAGTACCCTCCCCCTTTTGGGATTGTTGCTCCCTGGGACTTTGAGTCCCACCAGGGAGTTAGCAGGCAGCAGTGGCATCTGCGGCAAACCAGGGTGTACTCTGTGTGTCCTCTGGGCATGAACATTTTAACGTCTAATTTTTAAAATGACAAAATATAAGATACCAACATCACAAAAATTTGGATACATATGACCATTGTGTCAAACCATAGAATTCCTATGCCAATAACCTATTCTGTATTTCGACAAGGACTTTCAGAAGGTCAACACACTAAATACACAGTAAATTGACTAGAAAACTAATAGATAATCACACCTGTTGACAATAAGAAACTGTTTAATCTTACAATTTGTTACCCCATTACATGTCCCTGAAAAGAAATATGTCTGAAAATGTGTCTCAATGATGATCAACACTTCAGTGATGTCAGGTTCTAAGTTAACACTACTACCTCACTACAACAATACCTCTCTAATGAAAAGGACACAGATCAGGATGTATGTTTAGTGTAAAATAAATGAAAGAACAGTTGTTCCTAAATAAATCACATCTAAACTAGTATGTGCTAATTTTTTTTAAATGACATGTCTGTAAGAACCATTGAGTCAATTTTCACATGAGACAAAATCATTAAGTGTGTCCCATCATTTCAGGGAGTGACCTGTCCCTCCAGATGTAAAATAGATTGTGACATAATTCGCTAAAGTCAATGTAATGAGGACTGACAATTTGTTGTACAAGTCCCACAAATGTTGGTGAAATCTGCTGTGGCAGTTACCTCTTGCAACTTCATACATCAAAGTTGAAAGATAGTATATGTTCACCCTTAGATACCAATGGAATTAAACCTAACAGTTGTGTTATCTTTTCACAGATTATACCACCCCTGTTGCACGTCAGAGCCAGGCCATGGACCAGAGTCAAACAACAGACCCAGAAGATTCCCAAGAAACCCTTAGGGATGACCCTGACATTGTAGACTTGGGTGATGACAACACTCCTGGCCCTTCTGGGCAGCCCTCAACATAATCATCAGCCAGAATATGTGATGGCCCATCAGAGGAGGACAGTCCTGCAGACAGCCAAGATTCAGCAGCCCCAGATCCCACCCAGGAAGAGAGGAATTCCACGCAAACACTGAGGAGATAAGATTTCCAAAACGTTATGGCCCGCGGGTAGTCCATCTTGACTATGTTGTCTGTCTGTGTGCTTAAAACACCTCAACTCTGTTGACTGTTGACTTGAACACTACTCTTGGCTCTAATGTAAGGAATAAGTCGTCAAACTTTGGTACTCGAAACATGGGCTCTACTCCAATGATGTAATTCACCATGAAAGTGGTTATCAGCACTTTTTTGTGATCACATATACCCCCAATTTTATGATACAATGCCACCTGAACCCTGCCAACATAATCTACAAAATGGTTTACAAGATGTTTTCTAAACTATGTAAATTCTAATACACACTAAGGTATGTGTCTTCATCCAAATTTCAGAACAATATTTAATTCAGACTCAGAGATGGTGTGAGAAGTTTAAATTAAAAGTAACCTTCACTCAGTCAGGCAGTGTTGCCGAAACATAGGTTGCTGTCGCAAAAGATTAGATAGTAGATTGTATGGTAGAAGTGGACACATCTCCTAAATCCTTCTCTCCACGGGTTCAAATCAACCAAGATTGTAGAGCATTAGGTTTAAGTTGCCAAAGCCAAAGCCAGTTCAGTGGCATGAATTCAACCCAAAATACATAGCCCAACCCAGCAGTTACTACATCCAGGCCCGAGACACTGCGGTGGCACACATCAGACTTGCAGAATTCCTTACTTTGGTCACAATACCCAAACTGGTGATGTCACATATACGGATGTATGTCAGTACAACGCGGTTGTTTCCAACGCGGTACTTTACATCGCAGATTTTACAACGCAAGTCGCTACAACGACTTGCGTTGGAGGGTGCAGATTTCGGAATCCTATAATTTTATATTCCAACACCAGTCCCCGTAACAGTAGGGAAGGTGTTGGAATATAAAATTACCAGATTCCTTATCCCACAGCGCCATCCAGCGCAAGTCGTAGTAACAACTTGCGTTGTAAAACGCGCGTCGTAACAACACTGCGGGGTAACATCCGCGTTGTAAAGGATGTTCCCCCACATATACATATAAGCTTGTTCAACCAACGCATCAGAAGCAGATGTACCTTAGAAATCAGGTCCGACACATCTACTGGTTGTGCACAGTGTCTTGCCTGTGGGTCTGTACAGGCCAACCCCTATACACATATCATACAGGAACCTTCAATGTACACTTCGTACATCAGAACTGCAGCACATACATACTTAAGTGACGACTCATAAATGCACTAGGATAAAATAATCTTTTAAGGGTATTTTAATGGTTTTCAATTATTTCTATCAAGGAATAGCAGACCACATCTGATAGAGGTGGACCACACAACTGGACATTGTATCCTGCAAGGGATGGGCAACAATTGTGTGGAATGATTGTACAACTCGTAGGTGCATGGTTACAACTTATACCAGTGGTCTAGGTACTCAATATGCCTAATGAATCTCATATTTAAAAAATATATATATATGTTTGAAAATGACATAACCTCAAGGATGGCACATGCCCTCATAGCGATAATATCTCATGGAGGAACCTAATGTCAGCGTTCGAAGACCGTGAGTCTAAAGCAAACTCCCACGGCGGCCTCTCCCATAGGCTAATGTTGGACAATGTGACCATGGCAAGCCAATCATTGCGCAAGTATACGCGAAAGACTGCGTCTGCAGCGTACATTTTCGTTTAGATGTAAAACATGCTCTGTGTCCTACTGAGACTGCAGCCATACACACCTCATCAACTCTGAGAGCAACAATGCCAGCCCAGACAGGTGTGAGTGCCCCTGCCTTCACTACAGAGGAATTTGAAATCTGGTTGGAGGGGTCTTTCGCCTGTATGGCCAACTTTATGGCTCTTTAGAGGAGCAGGTGAGATTGGAAAGATGCTTGTTGCTCAAAGGTGTCTCAGACTATACAAGTCTTGTGATTTCAAATGTCATGTAGTGTTCTATGATCAACACATATTCACAAATCATAACTTGGCATCTCAGGCAAAGTCATGAATGTGATGGATGATGTATGATTATGCTAATCATGAGCCCTTTACACTACCATGTGTCTGATTTGCAACAACTTCCTACTCAGGACCATGCATGATCTTCAGGATGAATTTGTTAAAGTGCACAAATTTGTGACGCATAAGGCAAAGTTGTTGTGTTAATGTCGAAAGAGTAGTCAATGTGTATGGACATTACTGATATCATTTGACATCATTATTCACTACTGTTTCTCAGGGACAGGTCAACACACAGACTACATACGTGTGTGACATAGTCTTATGAAGTAGGGGCCGACTACTCATCATCTCCCTCTGTTGCATCTATGCAGCTCAATGCCCATCCCAAGCGACGTCAATGGAAATCCATCGCCGGTAACGTGCAGGCCCTGGGAGTTCATAAGTGGCACAGAGTCCAACGTCACAAGAGCTTGAAGGACTTTGGACGTAGATGCTGCAACATTGCAGAGTACCAGCGAGGAAGGTCCTCCCCCTGTCGCAGGGGCGTGCAACAGCCCTTGACTCCCCTGATGGTCCGTGCTCTGGAGGTGGCCTATCCTGACCTTAATGGGCAGTTGAGGTTCCCAACAGCAGCAACGAGGGAGTGAGCATTGCACAGAGTGTACACAATGTTACTCACTTTCAAGAAAGTTCTTCGTACATGAGCGCAATGGTGTACTCCACAGTTTAGGCTGGTGAGTTATGACACACCTGGATGGGAAAATAAGGATTTAATTTCCTACTGGGTAAATTATCTATGGTTCTGGTATCCATTCTAAGAGGAGATTAATATACATAGTATTGAAGGCATCACATGAGTTTGTGATAGACCATCATGCATACAATTGTGTGACGTTGGGATTGTCAGACATCCCACTCATGACAATTCACAAGTTAGTGTTCTTGAAGTATCTGCGGCAGATATATATGGCATGTCGTGTGGAGCATTCACAAATGTTCTTTTTGGAATTGGCCTGTTTGCTCCTCTTATTGTTTCATCTTATGCCTTGCTATGATGATATTTGATCTGTATGGTGTATACTTTATATGTGCTTTTGTCATAAGTATTGTTGTACACCTGTTATTCTCTGTAGCTCTGAGTTTATATTGATCTTTAATTGATCATGGACATTTCACTGTGTATTAGATCGCACATATATTGTCAAGTAGATTGTGTAACTTGGTCCTGTTTTGTCAGATATATGACGTGCATTGCACAGTCACTGTGATTTTGTGTCTAATGGTCTACTCTCATACAGTGTGTCATGTATAAGTTGATCATTCCAGCATTGTAACAGTATGATGGTCTACTGTGTGGCCTATATCTGTATCTGACTGTGTAGTCACAATTGAGTTCCACATTCTGCTCATCTATGTGTGGTATGTGACATGTTATGGTTATGTAGAGTAATGTATTCAACTGTTGACTAAGGACACACATGGCACAAAGGTAACTGACATATTTTGGACTGATGGAGTCTGGTAATGTGTTGGTGTGTGTCCATACAATGGTGGGAACTAATTATTGTTGCAGCACATGTTATATGCAACTTATTTTCCATTTTTGTTGGTAACAGGTGTGCCACTTCTCAGGCGTTTGAGCAAATCATGCTCTCCTCTATCAACAAAATGGAGAAATCCAAAAGATTCGTGCCTCCGAATATCAGTAAAGGCGAATTGCATGCTTTACAAAGCCTCAAAGAAGACCCCTCCCTTGTCATAAAACAGGCTGACAAGGGTGGTGCGGTCGTCATCTGGCCCCGCGACAAATATGTCGCTGAAGGACTCAAACAAGTTAATAATACCACATGGTACCGATCTCTAAATGAGGACCCTACAAAACAGATTCAGGGTTTGATCACCGATGTTCTAACACAAGGGAAAGATGAAGGTTTTTTGGGCAGCAAAGAGTTCGAGTTTCTGAATAAAAAGTTTCCTTGTATACCTGTACTGTACTTGCTCCCCAAAATTCATAAAAACCTAGCCGAACCACCAGGGCGCCCGATTGTGTCGGGTGTTGACTCCTGCTTAGAGCCACTATCTAAGTATGTGGATTTCTTTTTAAAGCCCTTTTTGACGGAGGTCAAATCGTATCTCAGAGACGCTACTGATTTCCTAACGAAGGTGGAGGGAATAGAGTTTGATTCATCCAAACATATCATGGCAACTATGGACGTCACGTCCCTTTATACACAAATTCCTCAGGAAGAGGCGCTAGAGGTCATCGAACTGTTCTTAGACAAAAGGGAAAGGCCACACAGGGTGCCTACTGCATTCATTCTCAAACTTGCAGCCATTGCCTTACAGAAGAATTATTTCACATTTAATGGCCAGTTTTATATGCAAATCAAGGGCACTGCCATGGGGTGTCCCTATGCCCCAGAAATGGCAGTGCTGTACATGGCACAATATGAGACCCTGTTTGTAGACAACAACAACCCATATAAGGATAATATCCTTCAATGGTGGAGATATATTGATGACGTCTGGCTCCTGTGGCAGGGGAGTCAGACCGAACTCTTAGCGTTCCATGATTGGATCAATAATAGACACTTTGACATCAAATTCTCTATTGAAACAAGCACCACAAAAATGACGTTTTTGGACGTCGAGGTTACTTGTGAGGAGGGTAAACTTAAAACATCTTTGTTCAAGAAACCAACTGACAAGAACACCATCCTCCACCACAAAAGCTATCACCAAAGAAGTCTTAAGGCTAATTTGCCGTATGGGCAAATGTTACACATTCGAAGAAATTGCTCTGAGTTAGGGACTACGACCAACATGCACAGGCATTCTGCAACGAAATGATCCATAGAGGATACCCATGTAAACTCTTGAAGAATTCATACAAGAGGGCACGGTTTACTCCTCGTGAAACCTTATTACAAACTAAGGAGAAAAAAGAATTGGACAGATTGGTATGCGTTACCACCTTTGGGCCTGATACCCATAAGCTCAGACAGGCAGTCCTCAAAAACTGGCATCTGTTGGAAGACCTAGAATGTTCCTTCCCACGCCCAATTTTCGCATACAAAAAGAACCGTAGTTTGGGCCAACAAATTGTGCGAGCAGACCTCCCGAAGTCCCTACCCAAACATGATCTCCGAGCACTATGGGACATGAAACCAGTAGAGGGACACCATAGGTGCGGGAATTGTGTTTCGTGTGGCAGTACTGTTGAAGGTACTGAGTTTCAACACCAAGGAATTAAATGGAAACATCTTGGGTTTTCAAACTGTAAAACCAAAAATGTCATTTACGCCCTTATCTGCCCTTGTTCTAGGATCTACATAGGTAAAACAAACCAGCAGGTCAATCTCCGAATAGGACAGCATAGATCAAGGATCAAAAAGAAAATATTAACAGCTCCGGTGGTAGAACATTTCATTGAGATGTTCCATAATGAGAATGACTTCAAGTGGACTGTTTTACACACAATGAGCCCCGTGCAGCGCCCTGCGGACATTGAAAAAATGCTACTTGAAAAAGAAGCTTACCTTATATTGAAATACAATTGCACCATGACTGGCCTGAAGAATATGTCCGAATTGTCAAGAATTTGAGACTTTGTGTCACACTGCCGGTTTGTCACTGTTAAGACGCCCCACTGTCATTAGGAAGGACTCAATACGTTTGGTCCTGATCAAAGACAGTTTGAGATATTTACTTAGACGAGTACCTATGAGGCAACCTGTGCACTCACTAAAATTCCATTTGTTTGCAGTTTCAGATTCACCGATGCAGCTTGCTAAATAATTTACTTCATCCCGTTTTGTTTGTACTATAATTGATTATGTACCACAAATCCCAGAATGCACTCTCCCCCAAGCAGCGTCCCCTTAAGTATGGTAGAAATGGCCGCCGCTCAATTAGACTAATAGCGAGCGACCGAGAAGCATCGTGTTCACGCAGCGCAAGTAAAAGATTTACAGAGGTGAGCAAAACATACGGCCGCTCCGGCCGGTTTTGATTATTACATCTTGTGCGCCTCCCGTGTAGTAATCACTCGCACGTTTTTCCAGATCACGACGGATCCGTGATTGCAAAGCGCCGAGTAAACAAAACAAAGTTACTCTGACTTTCTACAGCCCCGGCTGGGGCCGTAGACTGGGGGCGAGAGGTGGTGCCGCATCTAGTAAGAGCGAAGGTACGTGTGAAATTGCGGACGACAATTTTATCTGTGAAAACTGTATGTGTGCATTTTATAAACAACTATACACTCATTAGTGCATTGCTCTCACAGGCACATGGGAGATTTATCCACGGCCAAAAAGCTGCCCCACAGTGAAGAATGTGACAGGTACGACAACTTTGTCGATCATATAAATACCTGTTTATTTATTCAAAGTATCCCTCTATATGACAAATGGGTGCGTATTTTCCACACAGGATTAAAAGAAAAGATATCCCTCCGCCCCCTCCTTATGTTACAAGACCGCTCAACTTAAGGTATGAATTTCTCAATAAATCCCTCGTTTTTTAAAAAAAATCAACAGGGTGTCACGTTACACCCCAAGACCATGCATTGTAAATATAGACAACACCTTTTGTTTCCCAGATTGGTGCTGTCATTGAAGTATTCCTGGTTGTGTCCTGGATAAAGGATTTGGTCCATCCATAGAAACCTTCACAGGCCAACCTTATAACAATATTCAGGTACTTTTAATTCTATCCAAACGGTGCTATCGTTTCAGAAGGGGCCATTTGGTTGTATTAAAACGTGTTTTTTCTACATCCTAACAGAAGAATAACAAGAGCCCTGATGATAGTTTGGACACCTTTGGCCCAAACTTGAAACGCGTCGGCAAACCCAACAAGAGCTAATCATAACATTGAGTGTTTATCAAAAATATAATTGCCTTACGCTTTTGTTGCTCTTGTATTGAACTGGCTCTCTTCATATATTGATTTGTTTTTGATAACTTTTTTGTATTTCATATAAATTGTGGCATTGTAATGTTTATGGTTTAGCACTGTAATGTATATTGTTTGTTGGATGTAACACTTGAATTTTTCTTTCCGTATAGTTTGTAAGTGTCATCTTGTCAAATTGTGGTCCGAGTCAGATTGGTAATAATTTTGTATGTTGTATTCTCTTTCTGCCAGAAAAAACTTCAAATAATTGTTAAAAAAAAAGGTATAAATAAACATAACGGACTAAATTCAAAGTCAATGTGTATTTGGTCCCCAGTGTAAAGTAATTGAGAGAGGGGGCAGAGTTTGTTGTGTTACAGAATTATATAGGGTCCAGCCCTCCCTCAGCCCCACCAAGGACCTATCTCCCTTCGTGTGCTACTTCTCAGGTAATGGCACATTCTAGGAACTGGATATCTCTACGATGTATTTGAGCTGTGGTGATGGCATTTCCATTGCTGTGGTAGTTGTCTCTTGCCTGGGATACTATGTGTGAGCAGATAGTGTGATATTAAACAAGTAGCGGCCATGCAGGTATTAGTGGTTCTTATTGATGCAGTACACTATGCCATCTGGATGTCACTGTAGTGCAAATGTTTAGAGATGGGTATGTGCATATGTGTCATACGTGTTTCCACTACTTTGTCAGTATCTCCAGAGCCAGGCAGAAGAGATCGTGCAGATGATGTGGTGGAGATAGCTGGACAGAGTGCTCAGAGCCAGGAGACTGACAGTAGTGGAGTCACAGTGTCGGAGGGTGAGGGATGTGCCCTGGAGGAAACCTTCCTCAGCAGAGTCAGGCTCTGGTGGCAGCCCTGCAGTGGTTGTGGACACCACAGAAACGGTGTCACAAACACCCTTGTCCACCACCACCCATTCCATTTCTACCCTCCTTGCTGTTCCCTTCAACAGTGTCTACATTCACTCCCGTAAGAGGCGTGATGTCTCCTTTGCCACAGGCTCCTTTTCCCCAACCACGGTGTCCACAGCTGCCCTTAGTGAGGAGGCTGTATCACTGTTGACACAGATGTAATGAGACAGACGCTGGAGTTCCTGGAGGGCATTCACAATAGCATGTCTGCCCTACAGATTCCATTTCAGGCAATGGCCTCCTCACTGACAGCAGCCTTCCCCCCAACCCATCCTTCCACCCCTTAACCAGACTCTTCCACATCACAAGTCCCCATTACCCATTCCTGTCCCAACTAAACACAGATATCGCCACACTCAGGCACCATCATCCACATGCACCACATTGTCCCCAAAACACAGGATAATTGCCATGCATGCATACACCATGAATCCCCACTACACATATACCCACAGACCACCCATCATCAGACACAGTCTGTATACATGCATCTTCAGACTCACAGACACCAGCAACAGGCACACCCATATCACAGCCACAGACTACCTCTACCTCCCAAAGCCCACCACTAGTTATTATCCCTCTGCTTCAGACCCTATCCCTCCTTTCACTTTTGATCCTGCTATTACTGCTCTTGACCCAAATTTACCCTGATTTTAAATTTGAAGAGGTACCTGGAATGCCCACCTGATACCCCTTTCTGGGGAGGTTTCCCTGGCAGTGTATTTTGGCAGGTGGTGCGGTACAATACACTGATGGACCGCAACTCAGCCTTGGTGTGGCCTTTGTTATTCATTTGATTTCTCTTATGTTTCTTATGAAAGCTTGTCCATTGGATACCATCTTGGTGGATTCATAGTTCATGTGGATGAATTCTGTTATGCTATACTTCTATTGATACAACTACATTGATGTACTCTCTGGAGCTGGTAATAGGTGGTCCTTTTTCAATGAGGATTGTGATGTGCGCTTTACAGCATTTCTGTGTTTATCATGGAATTGCTGTGGTGTGGCTTACCACAGATGGCGCCCATGTCGGTGTCTGCTTTGGAGATAGTTCAGGAGGTAAATCATAGGGACGACAGGTACAATGGCCTCCATGACTGTAGAAGTACTGAGTCAACATTTAAAGGTGAGTTTCAATTTTATATACCTCCATTCCACCTCCTGTGCAGCAGCAGATGGGCTGCAACACTTGCACCAGGCTAGAAGGCAACTCATAATTGTCTCACCGGTCTTGAGTGGTGGAATTTGCTTCCCAGAGTCTCATTGGTCTATTGCGCCGAGCCGACACAGATTTGGCATTGACATTTTGACAGACCTGCGCCAGCGCGCAAGTATGCTCCTAATGTAACTCATAATGCAGCAGACGGAGGACCACAGTAGAACCGCCAGTGCCGATATGGTGGACCTCCGTCCACTAAACTTGTAATCGGGCCCTAAATCTGGGAAAATGCCATGTTCTTGAAAAGGGGCGATTGGGTATCCAATATATGAATGAGGTCCAATCAACTATAGATTTTGGCACTCCTAGCCTTTGAAGGGGAGCTGATTTCTAAGCACCTTCAAAATAAATTAAGGCTTTGGGCAGAAGAAAAATCATTAATTCCATCAACACAAACAGGATTTCTCTCAGGCTGTTCAATGGTTGATAATATTACAACACTGGTTCTACTTGAGTAAAGATCTTGTGTACAGAAAACAACGCTATACACCTGTTTCATGGACGATTCCACAGCTTTCAACAAAGTGAACCTGCAAAGGCTTTTAGATAAGCTTATAACGTAGGAAGTAGCTCTTAAGCTTCTGCACTTTATCATCGAATTGCATATGAAACATGGCGTAACTGCAACAAATGATGTACGGAATGCTGAATGATTCAAATGTTCTCCCCCAGTCAAGAGATCTGGGTTACATCCATTGTTCTTTTGCCAACTACGCCACCCTAGTTTGGACCAAGCCATGTGCAAATCAGTCTTGACCCTGTGCCTCATGGGAGCAGTTCAGACCGAACTGCCAAGCCAGATCCTCCCTGGACCGGAAAAAAGCATCCTTGGACTGGTTTCAGGGTATGTCACCCTTCATCAGCCAGTTTTGTTGCAGTTATACTGAAACATGGCTACAGGTAAAGCTATCAACTGACAACACCCTGGGGCATATTCTCAAGGAGCCATCGCCGAGTTAACGGCACTTTATCGCAGCAAAAATCGCGATAAATGTATCACTCCATTCACAAGCTGGTGCTAACAGCCCACAGCAGGAGGTTTACCTGTGATAGCAGCCGCAAAAAACATTGCAACAGACAACCCCCGCAACTATCGCTAATGAGATGGAGAGTAGGCATTCCCGTACCAAAAGCCACGACAACACCACTCCACAACATTCACAACAACCAGCCAGATCTGCGATACAACCACAAAACATTCGATAAGGCTTGTTAGCAGCAGGAAACTAACACCTGCTCTGACCTGGTGCAAAGACGGACCACAGCCTGAACCACAAAAGGGAGCCTAGCCCGAGCCACACCTGAAGAACAACAGATGCCAGATGCCATGGAGCCACTGCTCATGCGGGACAGGCACCCAAGAGGGCCACAACACCCACCGCCACCACCCCCAGGACCTCCCCGGACCCCCACTGCCCCCCCAACCAACACTGAGGCAGCACAGGCAAAGACAGCGACCCCAGATAATGCACCAACCTCACAGACCCAACACCAGAGAATGTCATTGCCCACTACAGGTTCAAAGGGACAAACCACATCCGCATCCCGATCACCAATGGCCACCGGCTGATGGTACCAACACAGCGGACAACCAACATCCCACCTCAGACAATGATGCTGGCCATGATGCACCTGTTGGCCTCTGGTACCCACCAACCAACAACCGCCCGAGTCTGCAGAGTCACACAGCCAGGCCAATCCTAGTCCCTCACAACGGTCATGGATGACACCATAAGCTTGGTACCCCACTATCAATACATCTCACACACTGCGCAGCAACAGTCAGAGACCTAGCAAGGTGTCTACGCCACAGCTGGATTCCCGCCTATGTCAGGGGGCAACTAACTGAACACATGTTCCACCTGTGCCCCCTGGCAACACTGCACACAATAAGCGCTACAGAAAGCGCATGTATCCCACCATTGTGCAGGCACTAGTGGACCACCGGGGGATCTCCGCCAACTTTGCCGCCAACCATACAGGCAGTGTGCATGATTCATACACCTCCAACAGTCCATCATCAACCTGCGCCACCAGGATGGCACCCACGGGAATGCACTGCCCATACAAAATGCACACACCACACACCTCAAGTCCACAATCATGCAACTCACAACACAGGAAATGCACACATCAAAAGCTCACATACAACATGCACACCCACCAGCCAGGACAGCACAACTCACTATGGGAACGTGGCCTAGCTATGTACATTAGCCATCAACGGAATGGCACCTCAGCCACACAATAGCAGGATGTCGTAAGAGGTGGGGAGTAGGCATGTGCGAATTAGGCAAGTGACCGATGAATGAGAATGTACACAATGCCAAGTGTGGCATGGATGTGATGGCCAAACTGCGGTATGCATACCACACACACATATCCATGTTGACACACACTGCTGGTGTCTGGAGTGTAGTGGACAGTGGACGCAACCATGTCACCCCAGCCAGTGGGGCAGATTGCGGGACTGTAACTTGTTACGTTCCCCCTGTAAGCGTGAGCGGAGTGGGCTGGCCCGGCGTACGACAGGACAGCATAGGCATGTGAATAACAGGCACGTAACTCTGGGCGTGGTCCTCTTCCGGAATGCCCAATGTCTCTGCCATGGCGGCACCTCTCACCCCACTATGAGGCCGACGCCCTCTCCGTAGGTGGAGTTGCCTGCGATCTTGTGCACCTGCTGTACCCTGGGCCCCTGGCCCCCGAACCAGTCCTCCCCACCCCTGCGCACCCAGGCCTCAATGCTGACCTGCCAACACCGACGTGTGTCTAAGAGGGCCCACCATGTGCCGGTGCTCACTCCAAGCTTGAGCCCCGCAATCCTGCCAACTTGCTATGACCATCAAGACCTCCGCATGCAAGGCGTGCAGGACTCCTTTCTCATTCACATACTCTACCGGCTGACACAGTGGACTAGTAGGTCACACACTTGGAACTGAGTCTTGATTACACCATGGCAGAGGACAATGTTTATGGCTGACTTGAAGTCACTATACTCCCTTCCATGTGGTGCCACTAAGCCTGTGCTTAGCATCACAACCACACGTGCATGTAGGCCCACGTGGACTACTGCCCGCAGCGTCAGTTGCGCGCCAGTAGGTTACAGAATTGGAACTGGACATCGATGATTCAAAGGCAGACTGTATATCAATACACGCAAGGAGAGGCGTAAGATGATGATGCGTTGCATTTGGGAGGAGAATAGGATCATTGCTACAGAGGTGATCGGACACTACCGACAACTGCCCTGGTGTCACTAACTCTGTGCATCACAAGCCTTTGACACGTGGCTGTGGGCCACTGCTGACCGCTGCCTCTGGCCTACACTGCGGTCCAGTAGGTCACAGAGTCCTGATTTAGCAAAGGCAGAGTTTATTTCAGTGTACCGGCATCATCGCAGACTGCATACCCTCAGCCCCGGTGCCACTAAGTCTGTTCTCCAACATTCATGGACAATCTCTGGTTGAACTTTGGTGGCATATTAGTTTATGGACTAGGGGGTTGTCTTCATCCTCATGTAGCTGATACTGAATTGTTGGTGGCAATGAGGCTGTCGCTTTCCACCCCCCCCCCCCCCCCATTTGCTGTTTCCGGATAAGATTAAACCTTTGCATCATGCCCTGGAGTACCCCTTCCACTGTCCCCCGCTACCCTCAGTTACATTCCCCTTGGAGCTCGAAGAGGACCGCTCAGTCCATGTTGCCCTACCTCAGTAAGACGCAAATCACCATCCCGTGGCGGGGTGCCTGTGCCAGCCGCTGTGCATCTGGGGCCACTAACTCTGTGCTGGTAAGATCCGGGACCCCTTCTTCTGAGATGTTGGATGGCTCCGAGGCTTTGGTCTTGGGGTCATCAACGCCTTGTGTCTGTGGCGCTGCCTCTGGACATAAATGCGCCCCACCAGGGGTCACACCCTCACCCTTTCACATTGTCACTATAAGTGCCACCAGGGCAGGGCACTTTAAAAAGCTGCACGCATTTTCGCATAAAGGTTTGGATTAGTTTGAAAACATTGAAAAAGAAGGTGTGCACCCTGATCAATTTCATTGTTTGCCACAATATTTGCCCTACCAAGGGGTAGCACCCGTCAAGATAAGAACATTAAAAGAGAAACAACTGAGGTTAAAGGTCTACATGGATGGAGTTAAGATTCTGGTTCGGAAAACGAGCGGCGTTTTAAATGAAACTAACAACAGTATTGATAAAAACGAGTCCAGGAACGAAATGACATTACACTGAGAAACTTTGAAAGACTATTTTCACACGACGTTTTTTTACCAAATGTGGATATTTATAATGCATTGTGGGTTATAGAGGCATTTCATATAGTGAGGAGTGTTTAGCAACAACGAGGCGGGTCTATTTAAATTAGAATACCAATCAGAGTGCAGCAGGTCACCTGAGTATGATTTAAATGCGGAAGGAAAAAAAGCGGTTAGATTCTGCTGATGTAACGGGAGAACGCAGCAAGTTTACCACGTCTGTAGCAGGTATGGCAGTTAGCAATAGATTCCAGTAGGGTTGGGTTACCAAATGGAGCATGTAATTGAGGGTATTTCAGCGGGGTTATTTAGATGGAGCCAGTGGAGAACGGTATTCGAGGGAAAGGGCGAGATGCACATTGTATAAAATAACCGGAGGTCCACAAAAAGCTTTGGGATAATGTAAGGAGAGAGGAGGTTAAGAGGGGAAACATCGATAGAAGGTCACGGAGACTGCAGTGAGGAGGGATGTGAAGGAATAAGGAGGATTTATGGTCGGGAAATCGTTACAGTTGGGAAATCTACTTGGTTTCTAGTAATAGCAACAGGATGGGAAAAACACGAGGAGTTAAATTAGGTAATATACATGGAATCTGTTCTGTAGCAAGCATAGCGTGTTTACATGTAGAGGCAACAGTGTAATACTGATAGACTTGAGTAGTTGTTGATATATTCTTTAAGGTACAATACAGAAAATGAATTTGACATGTATAGGTTTTGTAAGGTATCATTGTTTTAAATGTATTAGTGTACTTTTTGAACGAAATTATAACACTCAGTTATGTACCATAGTAATAGTTTCATTGTTACCTTACAGTGTCCCCTGACGAAGGGCGTATTCCGCCTGAAATGCATTGGGCTATCAATAAACACTGCTTGGAAACGAACCTTGGCATCTTTCGTGTTTTAACAAGAGGCCTGGAATGGCACAGTTTTGACATGAGAAACTTGGAAAAAAGCTGAATGAATCCCGCATCACCAGGACCACCTCCAACCGCCAGAGTCAAAATAGTGGTACTGACAGATTAACGGAGTTGCTTGCACCTGTTCTTGATGTCATCATCTGCCTGTTACCCTGCTCAGCACTCCAGGTGCCACTAACTCAGTGCACCGCAACCCATTGACCGTCGCTGATTGAGTTTTGTGCTGTGGAGATGTTGCGCAGCTATGTCACCTCATGCATAGTGGGAGACCTGGGACGTTGATGTAGAAGATGATGCAGGTCTAATACATCCCACTGCGTCTGCATCAGGAATATGATGGGAAACAACACCTGACATTTTCTTCACATGAGTGCACTCAGCTCTAGTGCCCCTACCTCAGTGCACTGCAACTCACGGACACTTCTGTTTGTATGTTGGGTGACTTCTGTACTTGCTCCGGCTCCCTCCATGTTGCTCAGCAGTTGACTCTGTTATGCAGGTTTCTATGTTTCGTTTCTGTTGCAATGGTGTCCACTTTCAGGTTGTTGCCAGCATCAACCACTCCGTGCGGGCTGGCTTACATTCACCCCACACTCATCCAGCACATACGTCACTGTACATGTGGCCCAGCCAATAAAGGGCAGGACGCACGTGCCCGTAGACAGTTTGACATGAAATCTGTGTGTGTCCTGTGGCCTTGTTGTATGCATGAGGGCCCGGGCCCTACCACATTACTATGTGCTGTGTACAGCGGATGCAACCATGTCACCGCACGCAGAAGGTTGGAGCTTGGAGATGAAACTTTGTTGATAACCACTCAATTCGTAAGGGGAGTGGACTGGGCTGTCGTACGCAGAGCCAACTTGGGTGTGTGGCTGATGTTTGCATGCCCATGGGCATGGCTGTGTACTGGGTATGTGCATCTGCATTTGTCAATGGCAGTGTGGGTCTCCTCTGTGGGGTGTGTGTGGTCCCTGAAGGATGAAGGACACCCACTTCTGTAATCTAGTTCGTCTTCCATGGATTCGGACCCCGCCTCGCACCTGTTCGGCCACCTCCTTTTGGCGTTCTGACACCTGGCATTGGGGTGCCATGTGTGGCTCAGTGAAGTGTTGTGAGCCAGCCGTGCTTACGGGTGCTTCCTGCTGTGTGGTCTGTTGCAGAGTCTGTGTTTTCCTCTGCGTAGCTTGGCTGCCCTGGTCCTGGTGGTGGGTTGCGTGGGATGTCCACGGGCTTTTGTAGGGCGTCGGTGTCGAAGGTGTGGTGGTCCTCTCCGGCATCACTGATGTGTGGTTTTCTGTGCTCTGCTGGAGGTGGTGTGTCCCTCTTCAATGTGAAGGGGAGATGCATGCTGACATAGTGTTGACATGTATTTTTGTGCATTGTTCTTGTTTGCATGCAGACTGTCACACAATGTACATTGTGACTGTTTGGGAGGTGCAGGATTTGGATGCTGGACCATGTACATTTGGACTACATGACGGATGTTGGATGTGAGGTGGTATGCGTACAATTCCATTTCACTGTTTCCAGCTCTGTCAGATGTAGTAGGCCTGTTTCTGTGCATGTGCAGAGCCTGTTGAGTCCTCTGTTCTGCAGTGTCAGGTTTGCGCATTGTACCGCATTGTCGTCAATGTGGGTGTGCTGTTCTTGGACATGATCCTGGGTCATTGTGGGTGTGCAGTGTGTTACACCTGGTTGTGCATGTGTGCCATTGTGCCCATCTCCCCGTCCCCCTAGTCCCTGGTGGTTACTAACCCCCTTGATGTTGTGTCAGGTCCTCCCGAGCTGTGTCCGCTCTCCCGAATCCTTGCACCGTCTCCACACTGATGACTGTGGCCTCCGTTTCCTCAAGCTCCTCTTCTGGCACAGGTCTCCCACCTCCTGTCGCCGTTGCTGCCTTCCTGTTGGCAGCTGCTTTGTGCCTGGTTTAGATTTTCACATCATGCCAGCACCTCTTGGCCTCCTCAATTGGCCTCCTCGACACTCCAACTGCATTCCCGGTAGTGTAATTGTGGGCCAGTTGATGGTAGTGTTCTGTCACCTCTTTGATGCTGATCTGGTTTTGCTGTGGACTGCACTCCGTCTTCCTCTCCCTCTTCTCCCTGGCCTTTCCCGACCCCGTTGTTCCTTGCTGGTAGTCTGTGGGGCTTGTGGGGTTCACGTCGGCCTCTGCGCTCAGTCAGGGTGCATCCATGTTGCTACGCACTTTGGATTGTTTCTGGTGTGTTGTATTTGTAGCTTTTATAGTGCATTTTCCCGCCAGACACGTGGGATTAGCAGGCCTGTCGCCAATTTTCACTGCTTTTTGTAATGGAATTGGCCTCATCGCAGGATTTTTTGCGTTTGCATTTCGCATTTTTGTGGCGTGGTGTTGATTTTAACGCAGACATTTGACGTGTTATCTGGAGACTATCGATGGTACCACTGTGTTGAGAATGCTTAGTTAACACTGCGTTATTTTCCCGCAATAGACTGCATTGTTGGAAGTTGCGTTAAGTAACTTTTGCGATGGTTATCACACATTCTTGAGAATATTATCCCCTGTCTTCTAAATTTGGAACTGAGAACGTCCTTAGACAAGAATGTATCCATGCTATCATTCCCCTTATACATCGCTGACGTAACAGAGTCACATTGAAGTCAGATCAGGGTATTCCTCTAAAGTTAGGAGGTATACAAATAACACATTTGAACTACGCCAAATGATCTGGTGATCCTGTCACAGTTGTCAAAAGGACTACAATATCAACTAAACCAATTATATATCTGCAATTTGGAGAATGGATGAATTGATAATCTGTCCAAAACGAAAATCATGACTTTTGGGCAGCAAACTAAAGCCATGGTATTGGTTATGAAAGACACTTCAATTGAAATAGTAAAACAATATGACTATCTCTGAGTGACTTTCAACAGTAAGTTATCATGATCAAACCATCTGGCCACCAGGAAATTGTAGTCAACATTGATTACCAGATTGGTTCCATGATTTGCAAATATGTTTTGCTGAAAAGTGATTAGGCCATCACTTAAAGTGTCTAATGTATGCATCTCTGGGAATGAATCACAAGGTCATATCCAGTCTCGATGCAAAATGTATGCAACATGTATGTAATTTATTACATCTAAGCACAGCAACTCCTCACTGTATTATAAGACTGGAATTTGGTCTAAAATCTTTAACATCACTCCACTATAGAAGCACCATGAATTACGTCTGCGAATGTGCAAAAGCAGACGCTAATTCACTATAACATTTTATATTCCAGGAATTGGGTACATTTGTATACAAGGATATGGAGCTGCACATCTTACTGGCAGGCTTAGAATCTTATGACCTACCTGGTCTACAGACACTAGGGCAAATTAATCAATCAGCCCAGAAAATCCTCCTCCGTGATACTGTTAAAACAGTGGGACTCTGACTTGACACATGATGGAAAATACAAGAATATGGACTTAGTATCAAATACCTACTCTGTTCAGACCCAAAAATACATACGGTCAAATTTGCCCATCTATGTTACAAATATATTTTAAGCTTTAGATTGTTAATTTGTGAGTTTGCGGGAAATGGAACCGAGCTTTACAGGTAAAACAGCCTGTCGTCTCTGTGGTTTTGCAACTGAATCCCTTTTGCATATCATATGTATCTGTCCTAAATTGTTGTATTTAATGAAAACATACTTACAATCCATGTTTAACAAAGAAAAAATGAGATCAACTGTGGAAGCTGTCAGATATTGTTTTAGAGTCAGGGAAAACAGTGCAATAATAACATTGATAACTTTTTTTAGATCAGGCCTAAAAAGCACTAGCTGTATGATTTTATGATCTATACTTATGTATTTAAAGAAAAATATTTTTAGAGTTTATTATCTAATTAGATATCCTGATTTTCCTCTAGTGCTTATTGATCTGTTGCGCAAAACCTGTAAACTTTTATACATTCTTGCACATTTCGGCCCATTTGAACTGTATTGTACTTGGCAAGAAAAAGTCAGTAGGTCAAGAAAGATGAAGGAAAGGCAGAGAATGTTTTGGTCAACCGTATGAATAACGAGGCCAGTCCTGCTATTGGTTGAAACTTAAAAGGTCAACTCATGCATCTTTATAATTGTTAAGACTATGCCAATTTTATATGGATTAAGTTGCATAAAAACTGCTTTTGAAGTTTCAGTATAAATATATGCCTTTGGACGCAAGTGCATTTTAGAAATGTATGTAAGAAACATCACTTTTTATGGAACCTTTTAGATTAGATGCACTAATTAAGTATGCCCTAAAGATAACGCTCATTCTTGAAATGATAAGCCCCGAGTTTTAAATGCATTGAAGTCGGCCGCTTGTATGTCACAATTGCAGAAACCTACCATTTTAGACGCTTTTTTATACTATGTGTGATGTTTTATATCTAATATTGTAATTTTCGATTAATACAATAAACTCTACTTACTGCTACTACTATGCCAGTGGTGGGAAATTCATCTCAACATTCACTTTCAAGAAGACGAATGGGAAGACCTACTCACGACATGTAACTAGGGTCTTAGGGATCCTGCATGAAATACAGATATTTCAAGGTCCTTCGACGATGCGATTGGTCGCCAGTAAAGCTGCTTCAGTAAAACGTAGTATGGATGCAGGAATCAGGATAGTGATATTGTACGCAAACTGCAGGACTTCCTGGACATACGCCCATACTGGCATCAACTATGGGATCAAATGTACCCAGACAACCCGGTGCACACACCACTGATGGTTAGAATGTCACCCATGCATGAGATATCATCCCTTAAGGGCCTGTCAAACCTGGAGACTAGATGGTTCCCAACTGCTATCAGAGTGGCTAAACTCAATATTTAGCACCTCTAGAAGGATCCACTCCTGAAGTGCTGGCAAACAGACATGCATGCGGTAGCATCTTTGAGAAACTGATTTATAAGATCTAACATTTCACAATTTGAAGGGGTTTGGGGGGAAATTCCTCTTCCAAGCCTGACCTGGGGCACAGTACTAAGTACGTCTATCCCACTGTTGGGAACCGATGCTCCAGTTCTTAATTTGTAAAAAAAAAGAACTGAGTGCAAGCTCCCAAAGCTCTGCTTAGAAGCGCATGGGGGAAAGGGGGGAATTGGGGGGTGGGGGGGGGGGGTGAATGCTCAGCGCTATTAAATGTCTATGTAGTCTTGAATCCACCTCATGCCTCAATGACAACCACTGGCTGAAACTAAGCACAGTGATACTCCGAAACTCTACCTTCCTTCGTGCTTCCGACCCCCCACTCCTAATCCACCTCTCCAAATGTTGCAGCTTGGATATGTCTAATATGTGGCACTATGGTCCATCAAGGGCCTCCCTTTCTGTTCATAGGTGGTTTTTATTCATGGTAAATATTCAGAATAGCCATTACAACACACTTAAGTAGAATAGCTGTCCCATAATTTTGGTCACAAGAGAACCTATCACGTGTTTACCTTTAAGTATTTCAATATTTGTGTTTTTACATGTTTACCGCTGTGGGAATTTCCCCTAACCTAATTTGAGAAGATATGTATTAATATAGCTATTAGAGTACACAAAACTGTATGGGGAAATGTCCTGAAAAAATTTCAATAAAGAATTGCGATGAAAAAAAGAGATGTCTGCTATGCCGGCGGATATCTCTAAATTTGGCTGGTGGAGGACCATTAATAAAATAAACACTCCACCCTATAAACGGGTTTACTTCCACCCACAAAAGCCTAAATGAGGCATTTAATCATGTATCAATCTTTGTTTACCTATAAAGTAGTCGCTCACAACTGGCCTGACACTAAGGTACGTGGGAGTGACCAGGTGTGCGGTACTCGTAGTGAACAGGTCTATGTTTCTGTGTGAGATGCTTGATGTGGACAGGTGTACATTTATGTGTGAGGTACTTGAGGTGTACAAGAGGTATGATTTTTCCTTCAAATGGATCCCCCCGAGTCAAAGAAGACGGTAACCCATGCACTCATAACCAGCAGGCTGGACTACGGAAACGCCCTCTACATCGGGATCAACAAGTCTCTCATCCGCAAACTACAGACCACACAGAACACCGCAGCAAGGCTTGTTCTCGGAACCCCCCGACAGGAATACATCACCCAACACCTACCCTACCTCCACTGGATTCCAGTAGAGAAGAGAGTCACTTTCCAGGTACTCACACACGCCTATAAATGCCTCCACAACAACGGGCCCCAATACCTCAACGAGAAAATCTCCTTCCAGGTACCCAAGAGAAACCTCCACTCCGCCGACCACGACGGAACCCAGCGTATCCGAAAAGCCAGGACAGGAGGAAGAACGTTCTTCTAGTGGCAAAGACCTGGAACAAGCTCCCGGCCGACATCAGACATGTCCCCTCCCTGAACATCTTCAGGAAGTCACTCAAGACCTGGCTATTCGACTGATCGGAGCTGCTAAAACCTCTCCCCTCCCAGCACCTTGAGACTCTCTTGGTTGATTTGTGTGCTTTACAATTCCCTGATTTATTGATTGATTGATTGATTTTTGTGCGGTGGTTTGTATGAAGAGGCGTACATTTATATGTAAGGTATTTGGACAGGTGCATGTTTTTGTGTGATGTATTTGAGGTGTACAAGAGTGTGCTATTTTGTGAGGTGCATGGTGTGGATAAGCCTACGTTTAAGTGAAAGCTATTTGGAGAGGACAGGTGTATGTTTTTGTTTAAGGTATTTGGGATGGACATGTGCATGTTTTTGTGTAAGGTGTTTTGTGGGAGGTGATTGGTAAGGGCAGGTTTACATTTATCTGTGAGGTGCTTGGGGTAGATTAGTTTAAGTTTGTGTCAGACATGTGTGTGAATAGGTGAAAGCACAGGTGTGACATCTTTCGACCCTCCAATGATTCTATGAAGGCCACTTTAAAAATATTGACCTGGTGAGATGGTTTTGTCATGAAAAACCTATTTGGTACAAGGAAGTAATCATGTAAAAGCTCTAAATATGAAAACACAACTTGAGGAAACAAAACAGTGTGTACCATCGTGAGCTGCTAGCAGGCAGAAATTGGCATGCAATGTCTCATTATTTTGCCTTGGAATGTCCTAAACACGGAAGTAAGGCTAATGATATAATTAAAAATGTTGATAGACAGCACATTTATGCAAATGAAAGTAGGCTGGAAGTAGGCCATCAGTGTATCTGTGGGAGCGCAGTTTGGCCTTATTTTCCTTTAATTGCTCTCAATCAAAAGGCAATAACATGGTCTGGCCCTGGGATTTCAAATTGAGCCGGAGAGGTGCTTTGCTGAAGCCAGCTATGGTAATTTTGAGGTGACCTGCACTGCAGAGGAAGTACTCTTAGCAGTGTGTAACTATTGTCTTGAACTCCCGTAGAAAGCAATGCCTAGTACACATACTGTGGTGTTGTGGGGGAGGGCAACCTACTGGGTAAGGTAATTCCAAAGTGTTGTTAATTGACCCACAATGTAAACAGTTACTATAACAGGCCATGATTTTTAGGTTTCGTCTGCACAGCGCTTGTACTGTGCTTGAGAAATCTATTGTTTGTAATATAAACTTAAAAGGGACTTACATCCCACCTCCTCTCTTTCCTGGCTTCTCATTGGTTACTATGCGTGCCACTTACCTTTCCTTCATTTCTATTGGCTGTAGCATATTTGCCTGCATTTAGCAATGCTTGTACCTTGTCTGCTTCTTTTATCAGTTTCCCGCCACCGAAATACTGTTAACATCCGTTTCGGTGGAACTATACTTTCACAAACTTTTGCCTTTTATTATTGCAGCATATTTATATAACAATATATCACCCAGAGATGAGAGATTAAGGGATTTGCATAGAATCACAGGATGTTAGTGGCACAGCAGAGGAGGAGACTAGAACCGGGATCCCCAGCGGTAGAGTCAGCAGCTCTGGTGGCAGCGCCACATCCTCTCCACTCCCCTGTTATCTGTCTGGGAGCTCTTTCCTTCTCCCGGGCGATTATTGGTGGAAACAGATCTTTATTCATTACATAGTCGAATCTGATGCACTACCAATGCTTGTTCTGAATCTAAACACTGCAATGTGTGGAGGTGGGGAAATACTGCCTTAGTTCTACACAACTTCAGCATGCACATGTGCTGTAGGGTAGATTTGAGGTGCTCAGATTGAGCTCAACATGAGTGGGGGAACTGCAAAAGTAGAGGGTTATATGGGTCACGGCTGGGACACATTGACAGATAGGAGCAACCAAGTGACTCAATAGCAGGGGTGATCCAGTTGAGGAAGGGGGAGAAATTGGCAGATGCGGAGTTCCTACTACCAGAGTTCTCAAGATTGGCAATACCATGCAGGAGGTGCTTATGCAATCTAAAGTTTTCCCTTGTAATCGGGTACTGTAGTCTTCCTGTATCTCATTTTAACTTCAGGACTACAAGAATCAGAATTCAACAAAAATAGCCTGGACTGAATGGTTTACTCGCACAAGAAACTGGGAAGCATGGGAGTACAGTACTGTTGTCTAAGGCTTTGCTCTGCACATTATTGAAGGACATCATAGGGGCTTTGCTTGTCCCAGGGCCGATAATCTCCATTATTGGAGCTCAGCCTGGGCGCAGGAACTGTCAGAGCATTGGTTGCTGAGGGTCAAGAGTGGGGTGCATTGATAGAGCAGTGTGTACTGGGATTGCAGATGTGCGTCATTCAGTAGTGTATCACACAATTATGGGCCCCAGGCAGAATTTGGTTAGGAGTCTTCCATATTGTGCAGCTCTATACATGCCTGGATCGGAATGATAGTATTATGAAGGGAGGGGCCGCCGTTCACCACTGCAAAGGCCTGCGTTATTCACCTGGCTGCCATGTGGGACTGAGAACTTTGGCAGGGTTGTGGTGTGCATGTCTCACTGCAGTAATGTCAGAGGATGCTGCAGGTTAGAACATAGGTGCTTTGCAATAACTGGGTGTTGTTCCTAGGGTAGCAAAGATGTGCTTTGGTGGAACTTTATATGTGCCCCACACATGCACTACATTTGTGTGTCTTTTGCTTTCTCACCCTAAGTGCCCCAGGTATGCCAGACGTGGGTCCCGGGCTCACTGTGCCACTGGATTCAAGCTAGACAGGCGGATGAGGGGCGATGCCCCGAAAAGGGTCCCAGGTTGCTTGTTTCCGGTCCAGGGAGGACCTGGCTTGGCAGTTTGGGCTGGACTGTTCCCATAAGGCACAGGGTCAAGACTGATTTGCATATGGCTGTGTCTAAACTGGAGTGATGTGGTGAGCACAAGAATGATGGATTAAACCCAGATCCTTGTGACTGGGGTTGAATGTTTGCATTGTTTAGCATTCCGTCCATCAATTGTTTATTTTGCATTTGTCGCCCTAAGTGGGAAGGGTATGCCCAGACATTGGGCCCGTACTCACTGTACAATGGATTCAAGCTATCCTGGCTGATGAGGGGTGATGCTCCAAAACCAGTCACAGGATGCTTGTTTCTGGTCCAGGGAGGACCTAGCTTGTCAGTTCGGGCTGGACTGTTCCCATAAGGAACAGGATTGAGACTGATTTGCACATGGCTGGGTCCAAACTGGGGTGGTGTGGTGAGTAAAAGAATGATGGATTAAACCCAGATCCCTGTGACTGGGGGTGAATGTTTGCATTGTTCAGCATTCCGTCGATCAATTGTTTCTTTTGCACTTAGAAATATTAGAGCCATGAACTTCTTTAAAATGGGTAACCCAGGTTTCCGGACTAAAGTTGGTCATAGCAGTGTTACATTTGACACTCACAGTTTTGGTGTTATTAGCCACCAATCAAAAGGCCCTGGTGTCTTTCACCCTACATGCCCTAACCACCTTTCCTCGAAGATTCATTTTGTAACTCTTTACTCTTGGTCCTCAGGGTACCCTTATACTCCACTCTACATTGTTGGGTTTTTGCACGAGTCCATAGTTATCTCCTTCAGTGCCTTGTGTAGATGCACAGAAGCCTTCTTACAATGTTGATCAAACATTTAGCCTCATGGACCTGATCTACTTGGTTTCAGAAGCAGTCTACTAATGACAAAACTCTGCTGGGCAAATTGATTGGCTGCAGTCTTGTAATCATCAGTGAGAGTAACTCCAAGGAAATATTACTCAGACAAAGTTTAGACAACAGGATTTTCAGGTTGGCATTTCTCCAAGTCAGATGCAGTCCTTTAGTCTCAGCTGTTTAAAATTGTGTGCCACGCACACTCCTCCTCCCCGGGATATGTAGACCAAGACTTAGGAGGTTATGATCACCATTAGCACTTATGCCTACAGGTGCCCTTGTAACCTTGGTGGCAAAAATATAGTCAATGATAGAGAAGGACTATCCCCTTGCAAATGTGGCCTCAGCAGGATAGGTTGCATGACAAAGTTCAATCACATTGGTAAAATGAAATGATTTAATCGATTGGAATAGTGCATGTCCTTTCTGATCCCGGGGGTGATAATCATGGCATATGCCAATGTGGTCAAACACAACACACTCATTTTCCATCTGTAATAAACAAAAGGTCAGAGTTAAACTCAACAGCTTAAATAATTTGATTACTTTTATGCCAAGAGGCAATTTGGGATTCAAGGCCAAGAACAAACTCATATAACTTGTTAAAATTGGCAGTGTGATCAGACTCAAATACCCATTATAAAAAATGATAGGAACAACATTCAAACCTTTGGGCAACGTATATAAGAATGCTTGAAATAGTGTGCAACCAGAAGAGACCATGCTGATTTTGTATCCAAAGTGACTTTAAACCAGGCTGTTAATCCTGCCATAGCTCTGCCCGACATAGATGGACTGAGTGGGAATAAGAACTATCCAAACTAATATTCTCAGACTCCAGACAACCCACTTTTTACTTGGAAAGCCAGCAATATTCCAAAAGAAGATATTAATCTCTTGAACATGGTTTACTAATATAACAGAATTCCCTTTACTAATTGACAACTGTCAGATCCCCAGGATTTGGAAAATCATGAGATGGGAGCGGCCAAACATGGTCTTCTTAATCTCATTACAAGCACTCAACTAGTAGTTCTCTGGCAAGTCACCCAAGAGAGAAAAACAATGTTGAGTGGGGATATTGTAAGGAAATAAATGGGCAGGCGTAGGGCAAAAAGGACTCTCCCTTAGTAGGGAATTTGTTTCCAAATTTCTATAGCAGTAGTCAAGGGGCAAGATTTTAACATTACCAAGTTGATAAGTGAGGACTCAAATAAGGAAGATTCGTTAGACATGTTACACATGCCAGATAAGAAAGCTGGGGTGCAGATGGTGAAGCAACCGGAAACAGAACATCGCCTTTGGCTGGAGCACAAGTGTTGCAATGTGATTAGTTGGCAGTACAGTGAGCAGGGCAGAAGCTCATTCCACTACAGTCTGTGGTACACACATGTTTCGACACCGCAGCCTAGAGACGGACATGGGCGAAGCCCCACTATCAACTTCAAGAGCTTCAAGTTAATCCCAGGGCAGCTGTCTAGAAGGCGTCTCTTCTCTGCATTCAAGTGATGCCATTGATGAAAATTCATCCTCTCCTAATCCACTCTCTTTGAGAGACTACCCTATGGCTACAGAGTTGTGGTCCATGTTCCTTGGATGATTTAATCAAGAACAATTCCACAATATTCGTGAAATTCCCACTCACTTCCAAGAACCACATGGTGCGTTTGATGAGTATAGACACAAGTGTGTCAGATGTGAACCAGTTATTGTGATTGGTGGTGCAGAGTAAATTTAGAAAAAGACTAATGGTAAAGCACTGTGGCTGAGCATCACCCCTAGGAAAGATGAGGAACTGAATGCTGCTAAGGATGTATTATGGAATACAATTGTGAAGGTACGCCCAGTAAAAACTGATTGAACTATGATCTCAAACTGCATACAAAATAAGGGTGGGGTGCCAGCTGATTATTTGGACAGACTTAAGGATATGTTTGAAAGGTATTCTGGCATAGCCTGTCCAACATAGATGACACAGGAAGCTGAAGTGTTGCTTTTGCACAGGGATTATTAACCCTTTCGCTGCGGCGGCTATTCCGCCGCAGCGCTAACGGGGCAGGGCGGGGCGGCCGCGCGGCAGCCGCATGCTGGTGACAGAACCGCTCCGTCACCAGCCGCGGTTGAGCTGTGCTGGTGACGGAGCGGTTCCGTCATGACCCGCCCCGCTCAAAAGAACGGTCGCGCAGGCGCGAAATCAGCGCCGCGCAGGCGCAGCGGCCGGGCCATGACGGAACTGCTCCGTCATCTGCACAGCCCAACCGTAGCTGATGACGGAGCGGTTCCGTCATCAGCAGGGGAGGGGTTAAAGAATGTTAAGCATTAGTGTTGTATTCTTACATTGGGTAGCTTTAAGGGTAGAATGTACTTGGGAGTTCCATGTAGAATATGGAGCCCAAGGTAAATGAGCTGATGCTGATGCACTATGGAGTTCAGTTGTGGGTGACTTGACTTGTCACAATAAATCCTAATTTAAACAACATTGTTGTTGATGCGGTTAGGTAAACGACCAAGTCAGTCATAATTTTTCCCCTTTAGCACTCTTTATTTATTTTCTTTTGTTTTTTCTGTGGTCCAATGATTAGTAATATGCTATACAGGTATCTTTGGTTTCCAGGGTCATCTTTTCTTTACATCTGTTTTCAGAGGAGTCAGCCCTTTCTACTGGACAGGAGGAAATTGGCTGCCCGGGATGTTTATTACATCCCCTCCTTGCGGAAAGACCGGGCACTCCATGCCATAGTCGAATAGATCTTCTTTGACATCTTAGCATATATTGACAAATGAGGACAAAAAAAACATTGTTGTTGATGGATTCCTTCAGTTAGCTGACCACCATATGTACTACATGGCAAACTAAGAAACAAGCTGAAATAGTGAAGGATCCCAGAAATTGAAGAAAAAGAAATAAAATGCTGAATTGTAATCAATGTCTTTGAAAGTGCAAAATGGGAAAAGACAAGGCACCCCACAAAGGGAGGACGGCAAAAGAGGACAGGGAGGTGGAAGTATTGGGAGAGATTAAAGGGGCCAAGACGCCCTAGGAGCAAGAGGTTTGTTTTTTGTCTGTGGTCAGCTGGGGCAAATGAAACAAGATTGTTCAACTTCTCTGTTTAATGCATCAGGACTCTCTAACCAACCTGGGTGTCATCAGATTACTAAAAATCCTTAGCCTGGGGTTTAGAATAGTTTGAGAGGCTCTGATTGTGTTACAAAAACCCTAATACCAGTAGATCAGAAAGGCACTTTTATGAATTGAGTTGTCAATGGTAAATGTACTATTCACCTTATTCTCACGGGTGCAAGACACTCAGCTCTAAATACCTCTAAATGTCCTTATTTTCTTCTCTTGGGCTTGTCCATAGATGCAGACAATATTTTCAACCAGAGAGTCCCACAAATATTACCGATCCTGTGTCTATTTCTGTTTGACCTATCAGTGACAATCATTCCTTTCTACTTAGATCAGTTTTGCCAACCAATTTGTTATGCAGGATTTATTGTGTAAATTGAATAATATTGTGTCTTGTACTCCATATTGGGTGTTCTTGAATATACCTCAACGTCAAAAGAGCAAGGTACTTGCATTCATATGTGAGAGTTTTAAGCTGTTCAAAGGAAGCAGGACATATTGCCATGTCTCTTGATTTAACTGAATTACTTTTACAGGTAGGGTACATTATGGTCCACAGAGGCCAGCTATGGGCGATTCATCTCATCGATGGAATCAATAAAGGTGAAAGTTTACGCTCAAAAGAAGCCTCCTAGAATGCCTCAAAGCCTGTTAAAACCAGACACAGAATGGTGGATCCACGCTGTAATAGCATATGTGATGAGCAATAGCATATTTGATCAAGCAAGGTGTTTCAATAGCTATTGTTAGTAGCTACAACCCCAATTCTCCTAATGTTCGAGGTGGGAAAGGCCATTGTGTACAGGTTTGTCTTAGACCTTAGAGCTATTTTTGTCAGTCAGTCATAGAAAACTTTATTTGGTTTGGTACAACCATAAAAGTGTGTACTTTACATTTGATAAAACTTCATAAAAACACATAATATTACGCAGTTATAAAAATGCAGCACGTGATCATTTCCCAGATGATGACACGGCTCTTTTTGTTAAAAATCAATATCCTACTAAGTTATTAAAATCACAATGAATAAAACATATATAACCAAGACCTTCCAACCATGTGTACATTAATATTCAATTACAATCACCTTTTATATTCGGGGGATTACTTGCACCTATGACTCTTTACACTGGAGAAACGCCCTCACTCTATACATGTAGAGCTATTTATAAGGTGGGTATCCCAAATTTAGCTGTTGGCCTCAACCCTGCCATCATCCTTTCTTGAGACACCACAAATGCCCAGTGGTATATGTGTCGATATTTTTCCATCTTCTTCTCAATTGTCATACATGAGGAAAATCATTATGTCTTTTTCATCCCATTTCGAGGGTCTCAGCTTTCATAGACCCGGCCCCATGAAGGATTTACAGTCTCCCTCAGTCTCTTCCAAGCCCTAAAGAAGGATTTGGATGCGTTGGTTTACCCCCAGGGTTCTACCCTAATTCAATACATAGATGATTCACTTTTGCCATCTGTTACTCTAGATCATTATAAGGAGGATTCAACCTACCTCCTCACCGAATTTCCTAATAAAGAACACAAGACTTTAAAGGAAAAGGGCAGAGTGGTCCTGTTGAAAATGGAGGTGCTCCTGTGTTTGCTATAAATCTTTTGGACTCTCCCGCTATGGATCCCTAGTGTGACATTCCGAGACCTGAAGTCACAACTAATAAAGTGAAATGGGTGGGGGGCAAGTCGTAGGCAAGTAGCCCTAACCACGATGCAGCGCTCCACAGTGACAGGGGGATTGGCAGTGCCAGACCTTGAGGCATATTACCCCGCAGCCCAGTTCCAATAGCTCGTGAGGTGGCTGGCAGCCAAAAGGAACCCGGGAGGGGCAGAAAGCCCATTTGCTCCAGAGGCCCCAGATGTGGTGAGAATCCTCTTAAGACTGGAGCGATGGAAACACGCGGGAACTGAAGAGATAAAAACAATAACGCAATGCTGGGCCAGATGGCTACAGCGGGCCAATTGCAGAATCCCCTACTCCCCAGATCTGCCCATGGAAATGCTTAGATACTTGCCACACAGGGGGAACTGGGTGGGACTAGACGACTGGAGGGAAGCAGGAGCAACTGTAGTTGGAAAACTATTTAGAGACTCCCAGCTGCTTCCTTTGGAGGACTACCGAGAGGAGTTTGACCTCCGAGAAGGCCATTTCTTGATGCATGGAGCCCTCAACTCAGCATTTAAGAAACATTGGGGCACTGGATCGATAGAACCAAGGGCACTAGAATGCTGTAAATACGTGGCCCTATCAGTGGGTAGAATTAAGACGGGCTCATGCATTTAGAGGGCATTCAGGAATGACATTCCGATTCCGAGGCCCTTGGAGCGATTGAGGCTTCAATGGGAGGTGGATATTGGGAGTACAGTTACAGAAGAGAATTGGGGAACCATTGTGGAATGAACCCTCAAGATATCCAGAAATGCACGACTTAGGCTAATACATTATTACATCTTGCAAAGAGCGTATCTTACACCAGTGCCAATCAGACGCTATTTCCAGTCAGAGGAGGCGGCCTGCTCCCGATGCATGGAAAAAGAGGCGCATGTATTACACATGTTATGGGATTGCCCTGGCCTGCGGGTCTTCTGGGAGGAGGTGTTAATGGAAAGTATTATAGATAAAGAGATAACACGTTCGCTGGGTCACTGCATACTGAGCTGGTTCCCATATATGGCCTAGGCAAAAGTCACTGGGAGGTTGCATATGTATTAGCTAAGCGGGAAATCGCAAAGAATTGGAAGTTGACTGGGGCACCAAGAATAGAGACCTGGAAAAGAGATTGGGAGAAATAGGCAGGCACTGAAAATAGAATCCTACTAAGAGAGGCAAGACGAGGTATAGGGAACCTGGAAACTGCATGGGCTTGGGAGAGGCTGGTAGATGGTATTCAAGAACAAGATTCAGAGACGCAGCAGATGCCCAACCGAACCCACCATCACCGGACAGAGACAACAGGATGACGGCCCAAAGTGAGTAAGGCAGGGAGAATAACTCACGAACTTCCTCGCCTCATGTGATCCCCAAGTGGGAACAAAAGAGAGAATAGAAGAGATGAACATACACTGCTAGAGACACTACATTGCGATTATGCTGCCATGTCGGGGGATAGGAGGGGGTTGATTTCTTGTTGTAACAGAACAGAGATGGCAGACCTATAAACTAGAAATCTGCGCTTATATCTTGAAAATTTGATAATGAAACAGTATATCAGTGAAATGCCAAACAAATCTTTTTTTTAAAAAAAGGCTTCAAAGGAGAAGTGCAGTTCTGCGTCCCTGAGTGTGATACCTTGGTTATGAAATATTGGCTGGTACATGGCACTAATCTTCTGAATGAGTTAAAGCCATCTATAAGTTGCCCAATACAGTAACTTTGTTCCATGTATGTACCTTTTTGGGGATTTTTTGGTACTGGAGACAGTAGATTCCGGAACACACTGGAACAGCTAAATCTTTGCAAGAGTTTGTTAAAAAAAAAAACGTACCCCAAAACTCTTTTAGTCGACTAGTTGAGCCGAAAATGCATTTGTAAACATTAAACAAGCTCTAATCTCTGTACATGCTTTAGGGCTCCCGGAGTACACCAAATCATTTACTTTGTATTATGAATGAAATGAATTTGCACTTGGAGTGTTGGAACAAAGTCATGGGCACAAGAAACCCCCCCATAGACTTTTACTCTTCAATTCTGGACTATGTTGCGGAAGGACTATCACCAAGTTTATACCAGGGTTCAGTGCTTAATTTGTAAAATATGAAGTGCATGTGCGCAAGTGTTTGTCGGAGGCCACACCTACTTTTCTCTGGCTCCACCCATTTCTCCCACTGGCTCCGCCCACTTTATTAGCTCCACCCATATCCTCAACTGGCACTGCCTAAAGTCAGATGAGTCCAGACTATATTCTACTACATCAGTCCATTTAATTGGTTTTAGCTTAATTTTTGTCATTCCAGGTGAGGGGAAAGTACTATAAGCAGATTACTCTTATTATGATAGTTGATAGGATGGGAGTCTCAGAGAGTGAAACAAAGTGCGTCCAGTGAGTGAGTCCAGTGAGGTAGAGGACTAAGACCAATGAGGCGGAATTCTTAAAACGAGGAAGTCTCATTCCAGAGGGGTGGTATAAACCCTGTACAGAGATATTAGTCCTATGAAGTCAGGGTCTCAATCCAGTTAAATTGGATTTTTGACAGTTGTGGTGGAAGTCTTACTCAATTTAATTGGTGGTCTCAGGTAGCGCTGTCCTAGTTCCGTGAGGTGGGGTATTCAATTCAATTATGCCAGCGGTTCAGTGTGGGCTACAGTCCAATTAGAAGGTAGTTTCAGTCAAGTGAGGTAGGGTATCAATCTACTGAGGTGGAGGGTCTCTAATTCCAGGCAGGGGAGCATTCCGGCCCAGCCATTTGAGAGTCTCTCAGGCTAACAGAGAGGAGTCTGAGACCAGTGAAACAAGAATTCAGGCAGCCGAGTGAAGAGGTCTTCGACCATTATTGAGGTAGGCGTTAAAGGCTAGTGGCATGCTAGCATCAGTCAAGTGAGTGTGGTTTTTAGTCTCACAGGGTTTCAGGAGGTGTATCAGTCTATTTAGGAGGGTAGCTTATTGTGACGAGGAAAGAGAGTATCTGTCCCTGACCAATGTGAGTAGGTATTTTGTAGTAAAATGGTGTTTTAGACCAAAGGCCTGGTGTCTTGGTTGAGTTGGTTCACATAGTTACTCGGGGGGCTGGGGGGCTCACAACAAGTGACGTACGTTGCCAATACAGTGCAGTAAGGAGGCATTGTGTGTAATCTTGGGGTTGCAGATTATATTTAGTTAGGTGGAGCCTGAGGTCTCATAGCAGTGAGTTTGGAGTCCTATCCGGTCTGCAAGTATGGAGAAAGCACACCCCTTCAGGGTTCGTGGCATTGGGACCCACTGCGTATCCTGTGGCGACGGACCCACATCCTCCCTTGCTTTCATGATTCTTGGCTGGGGAGCTGCTAGTGAAAGGATACTGGTTGGCAGTAGTTAATTTATGGAAAAATAAATCCAGGGCCGGAGCTCTTCTCAGGAGGCAGCTTGCACCAGCCCATTGCTCCTATTAGCACCACCTATGACAGAAGTAACTACGAACCATGAAACTCGACAAGTGGTGAGAGGATCTGGCGTAACAGCAAGAGCTGCCAACTTTGGAGCTGGGAATGAGGTTCAAGTGTCAGCGTAGGCTCAACAGCCTCATTCTGTGACAAATTACTTTATCTCCCTGTGCCTACAAAAAATGAATGAATACATTAACTGGTGCTCATGAAAAGCACTCCAATACCTGGTGGATAAATTCTGGTGTTGTAGATTAGGACGCCGGTACCGAGCACCGGAAGCCACCGGCACCAGCTCAAATTAAAAACTGAATATAGGTGATGTTCTTAGGCATTCAGGTTTGCTCATGAAGAAGATGAAGAAAATACAGACTAGGGACAGAGCAGTGGTCGAAGTGGGGGTAAAAAGTTGGGGAACTGTGGGTGGAGAATCAGAGGGCGGGAAAAACCCAAGGATTGGATCAGTGGGCGGAGCCAGAGGTGTGGCCAGAATGCGACACACATCTCAATTTTTAGTATCTGTTTGGCATTTCACTGCCCATTTTAATCAACCAATGGATACACATGATTATTTAAGGTTATAATGAGTTATTGAAATTAAAATACATTCACAAAGTGGGATATGCTTCTAATCACAGAACGTCCCAAATACGATAAAATGTGGAAGCAAAAAACATTTGTCTCCGAGCCATGGAGTTTCTGTCATTAGCACTCCTCCCTTTTTCCACAACAGCAGTTCAAACACGAATGGCAAAATATCCTAGTTTGCAAATGGTTTCTATATAATTATGGCTCTGCCATATTTGCCTCATAATGCAAGTTCTGCTGCATGATCTGATCATTTAAACTAATAAATTGTTTGTAGGTCAAACATATCAAAAGTCAATAAAAAATATGACGTGTTGCTGCGGAGTGGATGACCTATTGCAAACGTTGACTGATCACCGTTCTCACTGCTGCATTCGTATGTTACACTGGTACTAATAGGGCAAAATCTTTCCAGAGACTTTTAGTTTGTGTACACATATCAAAATAATAAAATATCAGAAAATATACTGCATTACGCTGCAGAGCTTTTTTTTAATGCATAATTTAGTCAACACTGAGGCATGATTCTGTTCTCCTTTGCTGCGTAATTAATTCCAGTGGCCCCACAGCAGGCAGCACATGTTAAAAGTGCTTGTGAATGAAGCTGAGAGACTGTGAAGTTTGCAAACTTAGTTTGGTGTTCGTGCAAATCCTGCATTGCCAAGCCCTGGTGAGATGCAGCTACTACTGCTGAAACAAGCCCAATGGAGGTGCCTATGGGTGAGGTAGACTGGCCTCAAGGGCAGGGCCAGACTTAGCACCTTTGGTGCCCTGTGCATTAATGTTTGTTAGTGCCCTCCAATGACAACATCTGCCATGGATTCCCTCACTACCACCCTTTAACAGTGCCCCTCAAGTCTCCATATCCACACTCTCTCTCAGTTCCATTTAATTTGATTTAAGCGCCACTCATACCATTGTAGGGTGTCAGAGCACTTTACATCACACACATTACACAGACCACAATCAATATGTGTGTAAATCACTGTATAGAAAATGTTACATAAGACTAAGGACTACAAAGTGTAGGAATCACATGACAACCAAACTACTAGGCTGTATAGTTTAATAGTGATTGATCTGGAGAAACGCAAACTCAGAATTTAAAACGTAATACCATTGTTGGGTGTTCTGTTTAATAATCAGAATTGATATATGTCCAAAAGAATTTTTTTTGCAACATTAGGATAATCAAAGACTGGGGGGGGAAACGTAAAGCACTGATTTATACCATGCAGTTTGTGTGCAGCTCTTAGATGACAGTTAATAGCTCACTGTTCTATGTTAGGATTTTAACTTTTAAACTGCAAGTGACAAAAGGATCTCTCTGACAAAAGCAGTAGCCCACTGACCTATTTACAGTATGTGCACTTTGTGATCTGCATGGCACATGTTCTTAGCAGCAGGCACATTAACCCTTTCCATGAGTCAAAACTTCCACTAGTCAAAATTCTGATCACTCTCTAGGAAGAACATTAATCACCAGAGTCATCATGACATTTTTATTGTTGCCAAAAATTGCTGGAGGGCAGGAAGGAGGTATCAAGCGCTTTTAAAACCATAATATGCCCACAAACATAATGCCTCCACCCAAAGTCAGCACCCGGTGCGGTCATAATGGTTGCACCGCCCTAGAGCTGGCCCTTTTCAAGGGTCCTGTGACCTTAGTGACAGAGTCACTGTTGCTCTAGGGTGTGCTGCTTGATAGGTCTGTCCGCAAGACTGGAGGTGAACTTCAGTATGGATTGTGGTGGACAAGCCTTGAAGGTTAACCTACACTTGTTATGCTAAGGTCCACCTGCTGGTGCTAAGACGCCAGGGCTTCTAAGGTCTTGCGAAGCCTTCTAAGGTCTAGCATGGGACTGTGCTTTCTCAAGAGAGTATTCTGGTGGACTGGTCATTAAGGCTGAACCTGGTTCCCCAGTTCCAATTAAGCAGCTCTGGCCATGGTGCCACATCCTCTCCCCCACTGAACACCAAACTGCCCCACTGAGAAAAACTCACACTGCCTTTAACTACAAATCAATTGCTGCTGGCTATAAGCACCTGGATGCTGCTCAATTTTAATTACGCACTAGCCAAGATCAATATGTGGCCTCCAAAAAAAAGTAACATCATCCTGGAAAAAGCAAACACTCATAGGGAATGCAAAATTTAGCAAACCATGTGAAATGTAAGCAGAAACAACATGGTTACCTTAACGCTTTTACATTCACTATTCAGAAATCAGTGAGTGCTTTTGCCTGAAAAGTTAAGGACTTGACTACAGGGCCCTGGCTGGACCCATTTCAATGTCCATTGCTTATATCCTTACAAAACATAAGCAGTATGGTAAAAAGACCACATCCCTGGACACAGAACCGTAGCACTCATTTTGCTTTCCATCCCACACATTGCAGTACCTCCAGGATTGTGCACTAGATGCAAGCTCAGGGAAAAGAAAGACAAGAAAACAAAATTAGTGCTTCACTGGCAAACTCTGTAAAACTGGCGCTAATGTGTTTGAGTGTGAATAAAATCAATCTGGCCAGTTTGCTACTACTCTGTTTTACTTTATTTCTTTATTTTTCATAGTGTTAACCTTTCATTACTAATGCTGCACTTTGGAATTAAAATGTCAGTGAAATCCGAAATTTCCTGCAAGTGTTTTCCTTTTTTGGATCCATTTCACAGGGAATCAAATAAAAGAAAGGAGAGAAAAGAGAGTTAGAACCTGTCTTGAAGTCACAGTTTTCAGTAAGAGAAGAACTGCTAGACAGAAAGAGAGGGAAGAAGGGGAGAAGGAAAGAGTTGGGAGTGGGGGGGGGGAGATCAGATGAAGTGGCAGAGCGGAAGTGGACACAAGACAATCATAAATTAAGTGTTAATTAGCTCAACAGGCCAAACCCCGTACACAGTGCCACACCAAGAGGCGCATTTGGTGGTCCAAGGTACAGCACAGGATGGGGACGGTGGACTGTAAAGTCGATGCGTGGCTACTGTTATTTAATTTACTCTATATAATATTTCTAAATTTAGTAGTACTGAACTTACTACTTACGGCGGTGGGCTGGGCTCGACCAGGGCACACTGCCTGAGAGTCTTTATTTATGATTTAAGCTGGCCTGGGCATGGCTGCCTGCCGTCAACGTCATCGTGCTGCGGCCGAACCTTGAATAATAATAATAATAAAATAATAATAAAGTAGTTTATAGAGCGCATGGTAATGCCATCCCGGCGTGTCCCCGTGCTGTGGAGAGAAGAGGTAGCTGGCAGACCTCAGGAGACGTGGCTCGGTGCAGGTCAGGTGTGCCGGATGGGGCGTGGGAATCTGAATAGAATCTGCGCATACTGCCGCACACCCCCTACCCCCGAACAACCAAATCCAGCCCACTGCCCAATCTCACTGTCCCACCCACAGTCACAACAGTGCACAGAACTAAGGCCGCGGCCGTCAGTGCCATTCCTGAGGCATATGCCTGTCGCACAATCTTTGAAAAGGGATTAAGGCCACCCCACCGCTCACCCATTTCCTTGGGCACCTTCTTGCTCATCCAGTTATACTTTATTCAGATGCCAAAATGTGCAAATTATTAATATGTTCTTATTGTTTTATGTATGTTTTCAGGATGAGTGGAAGTATGCCCTTCTGCCAGGCTTTTGCGATGGACAAAGTTGTTTGTGTCCAGCTCCCTGCCTACCCCACCACCGCCACATAATAATGCCCCTACAGTTTCTCAACACTACTACCTCTATCTGCGCTGGCCGGTATCGTCCTTCTGGACACTGGATACCCCTGTGGTCATCTAGCCTCATGCCTGCCTACCTCAGTATCTGCTTGGTGATAGAATGAATCCTCTTCTTTGGCAATGGGGAATCACCCCAAGACTGAACTGTACTGAACCTTCCCTTGAGTGGATCCGTCGTCCTCCCTACTAGGGTAATTCCTTCATGTTTCTGTGGCAAAAGGTTACACCGGCAATTCTCCTTGCTGAATTTAAAACTCTTCCATCCAGGACTAAATATGCAAACACAACTTGAGGAAATAAAGTTGTATCACCTGTAATCATAAGCAGCCAGCAGGCAAAAATTGGCATGCGATGTCTCAATATTTTGTCTGGGAATGCTTTGAACACGGAAGAAAGGCTAGTGTTATCATTAGAAATATTTATATGCTGCACATTAGTGCAAATTAGAGCAGGGCCACCCAAAAAGTGGTGGGGGTGCATCCCTGACAGGCTCCAGCGGTTTAATGACACAAAGGGAAATAACAAAGTCTGGTTCTGTGATTTCAAATTGAGGGGAGAGGTGTTTTGCTGAAGCCAGCCAGGTCATCTTGATGGGACCTGCCCTGCAGGCAACATTTCTGAAGGTAGTGCACAAAGCAATGTGTAATTGCTGCCTTTAACTACCACATATACAATGCGGCAGAACAGTAGCTCCAAAGTGTTGTTAGTTATTCCACAATGTAAACAGTTATTATAACAGTGCATGCATTTCTATATTTAAACACAGCAATATATGTGTACTTCAGAAAACACTACCTTATTTCTACACAACACTGGCATCCAATGCAAGATTGAGGTGCACAGTCGGGCAGGGAATTTGAATGGTAGGAGGTACTAGGGATCACGATTGATGTGTTAAGAACAACGAGGGACCCCAAGTAGATCAGCATAGGACCTCGGGGAGCATACTTTGTAAAACAACAACGGTCCCATGCATAGGCAATATATGTGAGACAATGAATATAGACGAAATCAATTCTATATTTGGAGCGACATGTCCAGCCGGACAGAGGTCTTCAATTTTTTACTCAATTGAAAGTTTTATATAAAAGGAATACCTTCAACAAATCACCAATGTGGGGCACAAGCCTGTACCCAAACACAGATCAGTACAGAAGGTTGACAGAAGACAAAACAGGGCTTGTTAAGGCAAAAGCAGCAGTTTCTGTAAAAATTGTAGTGTACAGAAATATCAGGCACGCACCATTACATATACATAACATATGGATCAAGTTTTTGTATAAGGTGCACAACAGGTCGACGGCGTTTCGGTCCCACTACTTAATCATGGGGACCATCATCAGGACATTTATTAAATGCCTTATGGTTGTAAGCCTCTAATGCCGGGGTAGATATTGCTGGTGGGGTTCGTGCAGCGAGCGTGTTGGCCAATTGCCTAGTGAGGCAGAGCGACCCAGAATCGGGCGCAAAATTGCACCCGATTCTGGGTCGCTCTGCCTCACTAGGCAATTGGCCATCATGCTCGAAACGCCGTCGACCTGTTGTGCACCTTATACAAAAACTTGATCCATATGTTATGTATATGTAATGGTGCGTGCCTGATATTTCTGTACACTACAATTTTTACAGAAACTGCTGCTTTTGCCTTAACAAGCCCTGTTTTGTCTTCTGTCAACCTTCTGTACTGATCTGGGTTTGGGTACAGGCTTGTGCCCCACACTGGTGATTTGTTGAAGGTATTCCTTTTGTATAAAACTTTCAATTGAGTAAAAAATTGAAGACCTCTGTCCGGCTGGACATGTCGCTCCAAATATAGAATTGATTTCGTCTATATTCATTGTCTCACATATATTTCCAATGCATGGAACCGTTGTGTTTTACAAAGAGGATCACGACTGAGGCACATTGGCAGAGAGGTGTGACCAAGTGACTCAAAAGCAGGGGTGCTGCGCTTGAGGCGTGTGGTGTTTTTGCACCTATGGGATTCCCTGTCCCAGAGCTCCCAATTATCACAAGTCCATGTGAGGGGAGCTCATACCATCCAGACTTTTTTCATGTAGTCTGGTACTTGTGGTCCTCTTGTATCTCGTTCGCGTATCAGAATTCAACAAAAATAACCTTAACTGAATGAGTTACTCAGACATTAAATTTGGAAAATTTAAAGTGCAGTCCTGTAGTTTCAGGATCTGATTGCAGATCTGGAGTCCATCATAGCAGCTGGGCTGGTCCCAGTGTCAAACAGTAAGGAAAACAGTTGGTCCCCAACACTCTAGAATGCACTCTAATTAATATCTGTAGAAGAGTGTGATATGAAATTAATCTATATAAAGTAGAGGCACATTCAAAGGGGAGGTACACTGTCGCCAGAAGTCAATTGAATTGTAACCATCAATTTATTTTTTATCAAAGAATGAGCAACATAAATGAAACATAGTATGTAATACATACGTGATACTAGCACAGTTATTTCCAAGGTGGGAAAAATGAGTGAAGATAAGTGCTCATGTATTGGAAGGAAGAAAGATGAAGAAGCATCAAAGGTATTGTACAGAAAACAAGTCAAAATATTTACAGAAAAATGGATCCGGCTTGAAACCCTAACAAAGCAGGTACCCCTTACTTAATGAGCCTACCCCTAGTTACAATTGCAATAATAATTGTTTGTTTTAGTTCAGAGCACAGTCAAACTTCAGTTTAATTAGAGTGCATTCTGAAGTGTTGGGGACCAACTATTTTTCCTTACTGGTTGATACCCAGTTCCTTTGACACTTAGGGGCTGATTAGGATGGCGGCGAATCCGCATTCTCCGGGTCTGCAGAAGCCACCGACGGCCTGGAGGATGCGGATTCACCGCCTTGGACTGCAACAACAACACCTGCCACATTAAGATGGCGGTGGGATCAGCGGCGGATGGCAAGTCCGTCCGCCGCTGATCCGCAGTGTGTGTACCCAAATATGGTGGTGGTGTCTGCAAGACACCGCCAGACATATTATGATGCAGGCGGAAACATGCTTTTCCACAGCGGCTTTTCTGCAGTGGAAAAGCATGTGGTCTTTTGTGTTTGGAGGGCCCATTGCGAGCCCCCAGGGTGTTGAGGGGTGGGGGGTGCACATGGGGGTACCTATGGTACCCCCCTGCTTTGGCATGCACAAGGTGGCAGACACCAAGCGGTGCCTGCTAAGTTGTGCATGCCAAAGTTAAGCATGCATATTTTACATTGAGGCGGGTGCTGCTCAAAGCAGCACCCGCCGCAATGTAAAATATACGGGATGTGACTGCCAGGGTGGGGGTCAAATCCTAATTGCTACGGAGGGACCGCCACTGCCCCTGCGGTCGGTCCCTCCAACTTGGGGGTGGCAGATGGACGCAAGTACGTCCGCCATCCTAATCGACCACTTAATTGGGTACCCCTATTTATTATAATGGTTCCCAGTGTGAAACAGCAGGTGTGTGGGCATGGGGTGGGGGCCATGTCAAGATTAATCATCAGAGCTCTGCCTTGTTGCAGGGACTTTCAAGGCAGTGGTTGCTGAGGGTCTGAAGTGCATTGACAGCAATATGTGTACTGGAATAGCAGAGGTGCTTCATTCAGTGGTGTAACACAAAGTTATTGTGTCCCCTGCAGAATGTGGTGAGGGACCCCTAGCCTTCCATATCTGATAGATATGTATATACCTGGGGCTAAATGGGGGCTAAGCACAGCAGGAGCTTTAAGGACCTGCTTTATTCATCTGGCTGCTTTGTGGACTGAGAGCTTTGGCAGGGTTGTGTGTGCGGATGTAAGTACTGCAATGTCAGGTGATACTGCAGGTTTTAGTATAGGTGTTTTGTGAGAACTATATGCTGTTCCCAGTTATTGGAATGCCAGGGTATATGCAATTTAAAATTGAGATGCATTGATAGAGTGTGTGTGGGCCCCAGATATAGAGATTTCAGGGCAGTATTAGCCAGTACAGAGGGCCTCTGTCAGAAAAATACAGGTCCCAGTGCATAGCAATGAAAGGTCTCTTGCATCTTCATTTCAAAACTGGAATAATGATGGCTATGCTGTCTACAAAGATGTCCTTTACAGAACTGTATATGGGTCCCTATGATGCAATACCTTGGTGTACTGCAGGTCAGGCATGAGGTGTCCTAGCAGAGCTATGTGTGGGTTCCAGTATGAAAATAATAAATGGTGGTGTACTTCTTTGTTGTGGCTCATTTGCATGGCTGTGCGTGGATCTCATCAGGAAAACAACATGCAATTCTGCAGTTCAGAACTGAGCTGCATGGACAGATCTCTTTGTGGTTTGTGGGACTGAAATCAACCCCTGTTGTACATGGCCCAAAGCTGTGCTCAGCAGGAGAGTTGGAGGAATAGGATTTCAAAAAATTACAGGGGGCTTGGCCAAGATGGCGGCGGAGGAGGACGTGCTTCACTGTCCCTCCGGCACCACCAGATCTTTAGCCTTGTCTATCGCCCAGACCAGTGCCCATCCGTGTTGGCAACAGCGTTGGAGCCCCTATTTCTTTGATCTGAGCAAAGGCAGCGCTGAGCCGCGCTGTGAGACCCTGGCCGACATCGGGCCCGGCGGGCCTCGTGGCAGGAAGTGAGCGGGGGCCTGCAGTTGCTGGAGCGGTGCCTCGGCAGATCAACGTTCCCGGCCCTGTCTGGGCGAAGTGGCCTGCTCAGCCGTGGCTGAAGTGCCGGAGGAGGTGGGCGAGCATTCCCGAGTCCGGTGTGGTGCACGAGGTATGGAGGAGCCACAGCCGGGCTGACCGGAGCGGCGGCGTCCGGAGCGGTCCGGACGCCCATTGCAGAGGTGGCGGTCGAGACCCCCTTGGGGCGGGTGAGTGCTCCCGCGCTGAGTGGCACTGAGCGGGGCTGCTTCTTTCGAACCCCCCGGCTCCCATTGACAGAGGTGAGGAGAGTGAGGCGGCTCCCCGGGACTCCTGAAACTCGGTGCGCAGACCGGCGGATGGCATGGGCCTACGTGGGGGGCAGCACAGAGTCCCCGACGTTGATGGGAGCTGAGTGGCTACGTGCATCGTCCCCGGCGGCCCTTGCAACCTGGTGACTGGGGGTCTTGCTTGCTGAGGCGGGCCTACTGCCCAGGGGGCGCGGAGGGGGCCTGGAGCGCAGCGCACAGCCCCCCCCAAGTACCTGTGACGGCGCCGTTAATCACCCGGCGGGTGAAGATTAGCCCAAGGTGGGTTGGCCGCCTATTGACCCGTGTGTCGGCGGGAGAGCCTTTGTCTGTGGGCGGCTCTGGGTTCAACTACCTTGCTGTTTGGCCTAACTGAAGATTGAGAGCCTCGTGGCCGTCCTGCCCCCGAGGCCCTGGTGCTACGGAGGAGCGCTGGGGAGGGCAGGTGACGGGCATTCCCCTTGTGCTGAGTGGTGGGCCGGTGCGGACCCCTGATCGGGCCCTGCTGCGATGTGCCTTCCGCTCTTCTGAGAGACTGCGACCTAGAAGTGTGGCACGGCGGGGCACAGGGAGCCCATTCACGGCCGGTGTTTTGGAAGTCGTTGGACCCTGCCTGGCCCGGGTGGCCCTTCTCCCCCCTGACGAGCAGCGGCTGTGGACCGGGTGAGCGGTCTGGACGCTGGGGCATTGGCAGAAGCCCTGGGTATGGGGTGGACCTGCTCCCCTTCCCCCCGTGGGAGTTCGGCTGTGGAATTGAGCTTACGCTTTGGGGCGAGCGCGTGGGCTCCTAGCTGGGCCCCTGAGAGTTGAACGAGCCCCTGCCCCGGATTTACGTATTGGGGCGTGGGTCACCCCCGGATGAGAGAAGGCGACGGCAAGAAATTGCAAGGATAAACATGTGAAAGATATGCCCTAATTGGGAGTGGGTCGGTCGGACACGCCGCACGCTGCCACGCCTCACGCTGCCACGTCCCCACTCTCTGTCGATGGTGAGGCCCCGGCGACCAAGGCCTTCATGCTGGAGCTGTTCTCCGCCCTCAAGGAGGACATCTCTGAGCTACGCTACCAGCTTTCCTCGGACCTGTGGGAGATGAGGCGTGATGTGGACGCTGTGGGGGAGAGGGTGGCGACCCTTGAGGAGCATGACCTAGGAACAGCAGAGGACATCCATCAGCTCCAACAGGACGTGCTGCGCCTCACTGAGCAAAATCTGGATCTTCAGGCTCACGCTGAGGATCTAGAGAATAGATCCCGGCGGAACAATATCCGGATCGGAGCGGTGCCGTGCAAAGGAGTGGGGGATGACCTGCGCAAATACGTGGGGGCGCTCTTCCGCCACATTCTTGCCGAGGAGGAAGTACAAGACATTCAACTAGATCATGTCCATCGGGTTGGTCTGCCGCCTGGGGCCCGGGCCCCTCCAATGGACATATTGGTCTGTGTCTATGATTTCCAGCTCAAGGAACGGATCCTCCGGAAAGCCCGAGATCTTAATCCCATCCAATTTCGTGACCACCATCCTGCGCTTTTTCAGGACCTGGCTGCCTCCACTCTTGTCAAGCGCAGGGAATTCAAGCCCATCACCACCCACTTGAGGGAGCAGAGCATTCCCTATTCCTGGGGGCACCCATTTTGGCTCATCTTTAAGTTCAAGGGCAAGCTAGTCCAAGTTCGCTCCTTGGAATCGGCCTTTGACATTTTGGGAATGGAGCAGCCTGCTTCCACACCTAGACAAGGTGGGACGCCTAGCAGGCAGCATAGACGATCTGCGGAGTGGCAGCTGGTCGGGAAGCATTCCTCCGTGGCAAATCCTGATCTCTCAACGAGCGTGCTGTAGAGGGGGGTCGTGGTGGTCTCTGTGGCCTTGGTCACAGACACGTCTGGGGTCGCCTGAGACTTAGCGGCATGGCACTGGCTGGGCCTGTAGGTGGTGCCGGAGGCGGGCGGTTCTCCATTGCAGCGTGGTAAATCCCCTATGTCCTTGGGCGGTGGTGTGTCCTGTATAAGGAATTAGCAGAGTGAGATGTTGGGGCCATGCTGCCTTGCTATGGGGGCCTGTTTAACAGTCTGTTGTTTTTTTCTTCTCTACTGTGAACTGACTGGGATGGGGAGGGGGGTTTGGGGCAGGGTTTGGGGTCTTGGGTTGTTCTGGGGGCTCCGCATCAGCTTTCGGGGGCATTAGGCAAGGATCCAGGGATTCATTGGGGCAATGCAATCCTTTAGGGGCCTTGGGGATGGGTTGTGCAGCAGCTACCTATCTCCTTCCTTGGTATGGTGGGTAGAGACCTGAAGGTGGTGAGCCTCAATGTTAGGGGACTAAGTAGCCCAGTGAAGCGTGCTGCTATTCTCTCCCTCCTGGAGAATGCGGAGGGTGGTGTCTGCCTCTTATAGGAGACGCACCTCCTCTCTAAAGATGTCAAGCGTATGGCAGACAAGTGCTTCCAGCTTCAGCTTTGGTCTTCAGGCCCGAACAAGAAACATGGGGTGGCTATTCTGTTTAGTGCGCGTGCGCATTGCAAGGTTATCTCTCAGGGGGTGGACATCAAGGGCAGATTCTTGGCTGTGCGTGTGCAATGGGGGAGATGCCATTCACGATAGGGTCCATTTATGCCCCAAATGTCAAGCAGGAGCCTGTTGTATTTACCTAAAATGTAATATTGGTACATTCCAATTCCCCCCCTCTGTTCTGCCCCGGTTGGGCTGACCCCTTGTGCTGTCAACATTCCAAGACGCACTCCTGTCAGTACCTGACTGGCAGGGTTATGGATGTCGTTGTGTTCTTACTTCAATAAAGTACCAGAACTTATTGTGGTGCGGTCACTTTATTACACTGGTGACGATCGTTGGGAGGAGGCCAACGGGCGACATCCCCTCCACTTGTTACCCAGGACCAGTGAAATAATGGAGTGAAAGAAGAGTAAGGGAAAATAGAAGAAGAGTTTATGTGCTGAATGAGTAACCAGAGCCTTTGCGAATAAAGAGGAAAAAAAGAAGTATCCGTGAAATCAGAGGAAGTAATTTGAAAAAATGATGAGGAGAAATCACCAGTGAAATTCCAAGTGAACCAGGTGGGAGGAAGCGTGAGTCGTGAAGGGGATATCGTATTGGTGATGAGAGAGCGCACATATCCAGTATGAATCTTGAGTGGAATAAGCACACACCGGTGAATGTGGAGTGAAACAGCGTACTGAGAAGAAGAATACTATCTTGGCAAGGCACCGGAACTATCGGTGGTAGAAGCTGAGAGGAAGTATCGTGAAGCAAGAAATATAACAGCTGTGTCCCTGAAAGGCAGGAGTGAGTGCGTGGCAGCGCATAAGTGAGGCGGTGAATGAAGGTTATGAGGCAGCTCGTCGAGTAAGGGGCTCGGAGGTCAGCTGTGAGGAGGTTAGTCAGCTGAAGCTGACGAGCAGTGATAAGGAAAAAAAAAAAGACGTACCTGACAGCGTAAGCAGGAAAACGGCTGCTGTCGATGAGGTGACGGATGAGGCAGTGGATGCGCTGCGGTGAGGGAATCTTGAAGAAAAGTTGGTGACGGATTCCTCTGGAGCGCGTAAGGCAGCGTTGGAGCAGCTCTGGAGAGAGAGAGAGAGCATCGCGTGTGAGGAGATAGTTCCCTGTCAGCGGCAGATTCGAGGAAAGAGGAGCAAGTACTGTAACGGCGGATTCAGCGGTGCACATCCAGGGAGCGGTGCAGGTCGATGAAGGTAGCAAAGTTTCCATAGAGGGAAAAGACGAATCTTAATCGTGAGGGGCAACGTGGGAGCGGCTCTGAGGAGGAGTGCCGTCACGCATTGGGGAAGTGAGTTCGGCAAACAGTGGCAGTATCGACGAAGGGAAGCTGACTTTGGACAGTAATTGCAGATTCAACAGATAACAGGCGATGCAAGTTTGACGAAGGAGGTAGAGTTAAAAAAAAAGTAATCGCAGATTCCACACAAGGTCGTTGTGGAAGGGTAGGGCATACCATTCTAAACAGTGGTGGGTATTTTGCATGACAGAAGTGAATCATTAGGAGATTGCCTAAGCCCTCGGGGGGGAAATAGGGTAATGCAGTCGAAATGAAATAGAATGTAAATGTTGTAATTACAGAGAGTGTATTTGAGGAGGGAATATTCAAGTGAATAAGTAATTAATCCCACAGGTGGAATTTTGAGTAAACTGCACCTTGGCTGGGAAAAGAATAAAAGAAGTTAGCGTAATAGTAAGTAAACTAGTGCAGAGTACTTGGCATATCTAAGGAGATAGGTATTAGTGGTGCACCTGTACGTTAACAGTACGTTCTGTAAGAGAGAGAGAGAGCATCTCTGTAAGTCATCATCGGCATGGCGGCAGTTAGCATGAGCCAAACGCCACCCTTCCTAACAGAGGAGGGGGAACCTGTGCTGCCATGGAAAGATTGGAGGAAGGGTTTTGAATCCTATGTGGTTGCAATAGGCGCAAGTGGGTTTTCAGCTATAAGAAAGAAGAATATACTACTAATAAATCTAGGAAATGAGGGAAGGAAAGTTTTTGACAGCTTACCGGATTTGGAAGGAGGGGAAGGAGAAGGAGTTGGTGGGAATATCTATGAACAAAGTTTAAAGAAACTAGAATTACAATATGCTGATAAGATAAATGTAGTGTTAGAAAGACACAAGTTTTATGGAAGAGTACAAGGGAAAAACGAGAAAGTAGGGAACTACATTGCATGCCTGAGAGGGTTGGCAAACACATGTGAATTTAATGATTTAACAGAATCACTCTTAAGAGATCAGTTGGTGAGGTGTACCAACAAAAAGAAAATTCAGGAGAAGCTGCTGGTCGGTAATCCAGACTTGAGCAATGCAATAAATATAGCCATAAGTGTGGAACACACAGCAGAATGCGTGAAAGAAATGAATATAAATGAGGGGAGCCAGGTAAATGAAATTGGTAACTGTAGGGAGAATTATAGAGAAGTGTACGCTGTAAAGAATAGAAGGGGAAAAGAATTAGATGAGGAACAAAATGATGAGCGATACAAGGAGGAAAACAGACTTAAATGTTTTAGATGCGGCAGTACAAGACATTTAGCGAACAGTACCAGATGCTTGGCAAGCACAGCTATGTGCAGGAATTGTAACAGGAAAGGGCATTTTGAAAGAGTATGCAAAGATAATTAAAAAAAATCTGTGAATCTTGTAAGCAATAGTGATGTGTGTGGAGAAGGTGTTGTGTTATGCATTGGCAACAAAGATGTAGACTCTGTCAAGAGGGTAGATCTACCAAAATGTATTATTGATCCTAATGGTGATGTGATAGAAGTATTTACAGGTTCTTGTTCGCAATTTTCTTTCATCAACTTTAAGATGTACAAGGAAAAATCTGAGAAAAGAGGTATAAAGTTGATGAAACCAGATACTTGCCCGATTGGTTACAACAGTGAGAGAATACCATTAGAAGGAATGTTCACAGGAAGAATATCTTTTAAGGGAAGAAGCACGTTAGGAAAAGTCTTTGTGGTGACAGACGGTATAAACTTACTTGGATGTGCTCAACAAAAAGACTTAAGGATGATACTACACTCTACAGCTGAAGAACCAGTTATGATATTAGGAAGAAGGGTGTGTGGTGAAGAGGTGGTAGAAGGAAAAAAGGAATTTGCTATGAGAATTCATTTGTGGGGAGGAAAACCCCTAAAGAAGATCAAGAAAAGTATTTAAGGCAGGAGGAGATAGAACCTGCAGAGAACACAGAAGGAGTTGTGCCCATAGTAATAAAAACTGAAGGGGGCACTAACAAAAAGGGACTAGGCTGTGAGGAAGGGAAGCATAAATTAATGAATGTTCTTTCTCTGGGCCAGTTGGACACAGAAGGGGACATGGTCATGACTGTGGGAATAAACACTGAGAGAACAGGGGTCACCCCTAGGCAAGAAGTAGATGAGGAAGAAGAGGAAATTGCTTTTGTTTCAAGGTCCCCAATTGAACTAGGAGAGCAGGAGAAAGAGTTTAGGGAGGGAAGAAACAAACTAATCTTCCAAGGAAAGAATTTATATGGAGAGAGAGAAACAGTACCACAGGAGATCATGAGAGGAAGTATTGTGACTGGAACCCATGGTGGTCAATTGGGTCGCAATTTAATGGTAAACAAAGTCAGAATACTCTACATGTGGCCAATGGTGGAAACCATGGTAGAGAGTTTTTTCAGACAGTGCAGGAGTTGTACCAGTAGTGATAAGACTACAGTGAGCAGGGAAGACTGCATATTGGCAGCTGAGGTACCAACCACACTAGGGGAGAAGTCAGTAAAGGACATTGTAGGACCCCGGGAGGCAAAGTAAGGGGAAGCTAGATGCAACAAGTCCCCGGTTGGCTCTCACTCCAGTGGAGTGGGAAAAAAGATTGTAGAAAAGGGGACTGTTAGCTTAGTAACAGTGTGTTGTCAAGAAATGTTAAGGAATGAAGAAGCCTCTCAAACATTGGTGTTGGAAAATGGTGTCCAGATTGTCCTATCTCAGATGAGTGAGGGACAAAATAGTTTGGTTACATCTCATCAAAGTCAAACATTGTACAGTTCCAGAGTGAATGGAAAATTTGAGAGAGTAAATCAGATGATCGAAGACATTATACAAATGGTTAGCAACAGTAGGGTTAATGTGAGAAAAGCACTCAAGGAAATAATATGGTTGTACCTAATCATGCCATCCGGCGTGACGAGGTCATCTCCATTTGAATCAGGAAAGGCAAAAGGACCAGGCACTAACATGGGTACATTAAGGCTAAAGGGAAAGGAGGAGGAAAAGGATGACAACGGACAGAAGCAGGAAGAATGAGGAATATTAGGATTGGTATTCAAGATGTACTCTCTGTCAAGTGTACTGGGAAGGGACATGGAAGAGTGCAGACAAGGTAAAGTTTCTGTTACTCAGATCTCTTCACTTGGGAAGTTCTAAGTTTTCTGGGAAACTAAAATTTTACATCTCGTGCAGTTACCCTGGTGTGTTGTTCTGTTATGGGGTAGGAGATGTGTTGTATTTACCTCAAATGTAATATTGGTACATTCCAATTCCTCCCCTCTGTTCTGCCCCGGTTGGGCTGACCCCTTTTGCTGTCAACATTCCAAGATGCACTCCTGTCAGTACCTGACTGGCAGGGTTATGAATGTCGTTGGGTTCTTACTTCAATAAAGTACCTGAACTTATTGTGGTGCGGTCACTTTATTACACAGCCCTTCTTACGGGCAGCCCTCTCGCAAGTATTGGCGCGCCGGACGCCCTGATTCTGGTGGGGGGAGACCTGAATATTGTGATGGAGGGTGGGGTGAACAGGTCGGAACATAGATCACATCAGGCAGGGGCAATGTCACAAGGGGGGAAACAGTGGCTTCTAGAGGGTGGGCTGCATGATGTATGGCGTGTTCAGCATTCCCAAGAACGTGACTACACCTTCTACTCGGCAGCCCATAAGACATATGCGCATTTGGACCACTTCCTGGCCACATCCTCCTTCTTGCCTCATTTGTCAGCGGCGGACATTGTGCCGCACTCTCTATCAGATCATGCCCTTATCTCTGTGGTAATTACTTCCAGTGGCGCTTGGCCGCCACCGGCCGGTTGGCGCCTTCGCGATTTCATGCTCCACTCGGAAGTAGTGGTTGCAAAGATACGTGACACTATTACCCACTATCTAGCCGAAAATGAGGTGGGGGATACTCCCCTGGCGTCGACCTGGGAGGCCCTGAAACTGGTGGTGCGGGGAGAATTTATAGCGCTGACAGCAACATATTCTCACCTGCGTAAGGAGAAGCGCGCTGAGCTGGAGGGGGAGGTTAGTGGCTTGGAGGCGATCCATAAGCGGACTGGGGCCCTGAGGGTATGGAGGGAGCTGGAGACGAAAAGGCGCATGCTCAAACACCTTGACCTCGACAGGGCGGCGCATGCCTTATTGCGCCTACGGCACAAGTTTTACCTCTGCTGGGATAAAGAGCGTAGGATGCTTACAGACAGGTTGCGGGCGCTACTCAGTTAGACCACTATCCAATCCATCAGGGGCCCTCAGGCAATGGAGCATACCACTGATGCTGCAATTGGAGGCGCTTTTTGCCAATTCTATCAAACTCTATATACGAGGGAGGAAGCGGCTTCGGGGGGAATAGCGGAGTATCTTGCGTCATGTGGTATCACGCCCCTTTATCGGGAGTCGACGGAAGCTTTGGATTCAGCTATGCGCGTCGAGGAGGTTATATCTGCTATTGCGCGGCTGAAATTAGCTAAATCACCTGGGCCAGACGGCTTCTCAGCCATTTTTTATAAAAGGTATTGCGTGGAGCTGGCTCCTCTTTTAACGCGCCTTTTTAATTTCTTTCTTGATACGGGAGCGGTGACTCCGTCCATGACAGAGCCAGCAATCACGGTCATTCTCAAGCCCGGGAAGGACCCTGCAGAGTGTGGCTCGAATAAGCCTATCTCGCTCCTCAACATTGACGCCAAATTATTCACAGGAGTGTTGGCTGCGAGGCTTAGCCCCTTGATGGATGGAGTGATTGAGCCCGATCAAGCGGGATTTATTCCAACGCAGCAAGGGGGCACAATACTAAGGGGCTGCTCCATCTCATGAATCTGGTGCACCGCTCTAGGACAGAGGCCTTCTTGCTTTCTATTGACGCGGAAAAAGCCTTTGACCGTGTAGATTGGGGCTACCTGTTTGTGGTGCTGAGAGCTTTCGGGGTGGGGGACAACTTCCTACGATGGGTTCAGTGCCTCTATGCGGCTCCTACAGCTGTGGTGCGGCTGAATGGCTGTAAGTCTGCTCTTTTCCCATCACCAGGCGAATGCGACAGGGTTGCCCTCTCTCCCTGTTGCTTTTTGTGCTCTATATGGAGCCTTTCGCCCAGCGCATTCGGTCCCATGTCGGTATCTCCGGGATCAAGTTCGGGCAAATATTCATAAGATCAGTCTGTATGCAGACGATAAAACACAAAGGGGGTGCTAAGGTCATTAGTGGCCTCTGCTGTCTGACATGTACTTAAAGAAAGAAGGTGCAGACTGTGGAAATGAGTGAGGAGAACAAACGTGAACCCATCAGCCCACCCATTGGCGGAACTTCATCATTTGGATTTAAGAAACTCCAACCTGGTGTCTACTAGGTGTCTCACCTTGGTGAAAATGTGAGTACAACCACTAGTATTTGGTACACCAATGATGGAAAGTGATGTCTGGAGGGCTGTGGGAGGTGAAAAAAAGTTGCAGTGTTGAAAGCAAGTGTGCTATAGAAAGAGTGGTGAAATAAAATTGACTAACATGGTGCCTAATAAACCTTTATTCAAACGGTCACCATGGTGCCAAGATTAAAAGCAGAGTGTAAATGGATGTAAACATATATTGCCATTCATAGATGGAAAGATCGGGCGACATGTTTCAGCCTTGGGAGGCTTTCATCAGGACCTAGTTAGACACTACTGCAACTGTGGTAGTAAGATTCTCTGTATGCAGACGATGTCATTTTAGCCTTGACTAACCCTCATTCCTCTCTGCGGTGCCTATTGACGGAACTCCTCGCATTTCGAAAGGTAGCGGGGTTTAAAGTTAACTTTTCAAAATCACGAATCCTTAATATCTCCATCCCTGAGGCTGACGCATTGGACTTGCGGCAGGACTTCGCCTTCCAGTGGGTCCAGTCGGATATTACGTACCTGGGTATCTGACCAGCCCCATCTCTTGCTAAAACTTTGTCCTTAAATTACGCCTCTCTTGTTATTCATGTTGCCAAAGCCCTTTCAGATTGGTCCCGTCTCAACTTGGCCTGGTATGGGAGGCTGGCTGCAATAAAAATGACTGTACACCCCTCTATATTGTATCACTTTCAAATGCTGCCCTTGAGTCCCCCTCCGGGTACGCTGCGGAAGCTTCAGGGGTTTCTCAATAGGTTCTTATGGAATAATAAAAGGCTGCGACTCACGTTGGCCATAGCTACCACCCGGAAAGCGGCAGGCGGGCTAAGCTTCCCCGTACTGACAGTATACTTTCAAGCCTTAGATACATCGTAGAGTGGAATATACCGCTGTCTAGTAAACATTGGAACTTTATGGACCAGACGGTGGCGGGGTGTAATATATGGCGGGAGTTGTGGTTACCACACAAGCGTAGGGCATGGGGTTTGTATTCCTCCCCAGTGATTTCCCGGACACTAAAGGCATGGGACCAACTGGCGCAGCGTAAGGGGTGGACCACCTTCCCCTCTCCAATGACCCCTATCGTGGATAACCCGGACTTCTTGCTGGGAAGCGTGTCCTCAGTCTTCCATCGCTGGCGAGAGGCAGGCTTTAAGAGGGTGGGCTCTCTCTTTGATCTGGATGGTCTGATTCCGTTCCCTAGGTTGTGGGTAGAATACTTCCAGCTGCCCTGGGCCGACGCTTTTCATCATGCACAGGTGGCGATTGGGTGACCCAGCCAGCCAACGTGGCCCTCATGTCTCGGCCGCTGACAGTCTTTGAAAGATGGTTGGTCGGTAAAAAGGGCGACCGGAGGCTCATTTCGGAGCTGTATGCGATGATAATACGCCATCCGCGGAAGCAGCGTACGAAAGCGCAAATTCGCTGGGAAACAGAGCTGGGACGCCCCCTGGCGAGAAAAGAGTGGGAGCATGTTTTCTATTGTGCACAGCATACGGCCTCTAACACTGCGGGGACCGAATCGGCCTATAAATTAGCGGCGTACTGGTACTATACCCCGGCGCGTGTCAAGGCCTAGGTTGTCACGAAGTCAGGCCTCTGCTGGAGGGGGTGTGGGCTTTCAGGGACACTTGTGCACTTGCTGTGGCGTTGCCCGAAACTGGAGCATTACTGGAACATGATCTTAGATGAGCAAGATGCTGCTTTTCAGATTACATTCCCACGGATGCCTGAGCATGTGCTATTGGGGCTTCCCCATCCTAAGTTCTTTTCTTTGCGCTCGCTGAGGGGCAGACAGATTGCATTGGCTTTGTTGGCTGTGAGGCAGGTCCTCTTGGCACAATGGGGCTCCCCAGCAGTGCCTGACCCCCGAAATTGGATGCAGCGGCTTTGGCACATCCTAGCCATGGAACGGCTTGGATGGGAAAGGCTCTGAATATGCTATGCTCTGGGGTTCGTTCCTTCAGCTCCTGTCCAAGGACCTTTGAGATGGTACATGCCTGAAATACTTGCAAGTCTTACAACTTATTCCTCTGAAACCTACGGGGGCTATGCTTGCTGTATGACTGCTGTTTGACTGCTATTGGGTAGAGCTGGGGGACCCTGGAGGGTGTAGGTAGAAGCTGATGCGGAGCGGGGTGGGATTGGGTGGCAGGCTGTTACTGGAGGATGGTGGGTCAGGGGGGTTTTGATTTTCATGTTTTGCTTTCCATGGTTGTTTCTTTATGAAAGCGGTGGTTATAGCTCAGATGGGGCGGCAGAGCTCCTTCATTTATGCGGGGTCGCCTTCTGGGGTGTAGGCCCAGACGCAGTGTCATTGCTATGCGAATACGCCCTGCCGGCGAGTTGATGTAGGCAGCTGAGCTGTGCATCAAGATGCTTTCCCGCATATTAAAAATGATTGACTCTAAAAAAATTATAGAGACTCATTAAGAAAACCTCAAATATTAGAGTGCCATCATAGTTAGGTACAGTAATACCATTTTGCTTACATAAAATTACTGAGAAAAGCAAAAGATAAAATGACAATATAGTTTAGTATTGAAATAGCACTAAACCTATTGTTTGAAAAAACACTGAATGTCTCTGGGTATAGTCTACTGAGCTAACTATAACTTGTGCTCCCCCGTGCTCTGCTTATGATCTCACATATTGATAACATCACTGATCACTTCGATTAAACATCAGCTAAAATCTTATTACCTTACCTAACTATAACCTTTATACATATGTTTATATATATATATATATATATATATATATATATATATATATATATATATATATATATATATATATATATATCAATCAAAGCTCCAAACTGTCCCCAGTTAGAGACGCACACAGAAGAAGACTCGCTGTTGGAAGCGTTTATTCAGGTAAAACTGCATCAGCACACCAATCTTCAACACAGCAGGATGCCGTCTGCAGCCTGACACATTTCAGAGCCCTTCGCTCTTTCCTCGGAGGCTCGGCATTACCTTGTGCTGCGACACACCCACTATTTAAATGCCCTCCAATGGGCTCCTCGAATGAGTAAGGCGGACAGTCTTATGGACTATGTAGTAGGCCGAGGTCCATCCAGGACCTTCAATTTGGACACAGCAAAATTCAAAGTGCATCTATTCAGGATTCAATATATATATATATATATATATATATTCACAGAAAAAACCATAGGTTATAGTGGATATATAGTTAGGAATTTGCATTTACAAAACCTTGAAAATTCAATGAAAAAACCATTGGTTTTAGGCCATATATAGTTAGGGATTTGCATTTACAAAACCTTATTTTACTCGCATAAAACCATTGAAATTCCATATATAGTTATAAGCGCTAACTATATATCGCGCACCCGCAATCCACTGCTGATGATGTCACATATTACATCATTCATGACATGGTTAGTGACATCACTGATGACATCACTGATGACATCTCAAATGACATCACTGATGACATCACTGAAAACATCTCATTTGACATGACTGATAACATCACTGATGATATCATTCATGTGATAATACCATGAACCTCTTCAGACTCTAATATAACCTTAGATACAATCAGTGTAAACAGACAGTCACAGACTGTCACTCATCCATGGAGTTACTCACACACCTAGTCAGTTATGCCAAAAATCAATCACACCTCCATTTTCTCAACTATACAGTTATACACACCTTACTTATTCAAACATATACTAACACATATTTACTTTACTCTCTTATACAATCTCTGATACATGTTCACAATGATCCATACAGCCACTCACACATTCACTGGCTCTTATGCACAGTTATTTATAGATGTCAACTCTCACATGTACTGTGTTTTACATATGTACTTAATTTGACATGTAGCACTGAGATATCCATTCACTCACTAATACACTCATGCACAGCCAACCGCCCATACAGCTGTTTGCACATGCACTTTTGAATCTATACATATAGTGAATCAACTACTCACACATCTATGTACAGAGTCACACACCTCCCAGCCACCCATACACACACACTCAGTTTCCCATACAAATACTTGGACAACCAATCAATAACCCATACAGTTACTCATATATCTACTGATCAACATATGCAGCAGTTTGTAGAACAACAGATATAATGATGCACAAATTAAAACAGTTTAGTCACTAACCCATGCACTCAGTGAGACACATTTAATCACTCACTCAATCAGTCAGTCATGCACCTAGTAAATCCTTCATCCAGACACTTATATATCCACTCATTCTTCAATATGTAAAACATATTTTAACTTTACAGAAACATACAGTCACTGGATGTTGTAATCAGTGATGTCATCAGTGATGTCATTTGAGATGTCATCAGTGATGTCATCAGTGATGTCACTAACCATGTCATGAATGATGTAATATGTGACATCATCAGCAGTGGATTGCGGGTGCGCGATATATAGTTAGCGCTTATAACTATATATGGAATTTCAATGGTTTTATGCGAGTAAAATAAGGTTTTGTAAATGCAAATCCCTAACTATATATGGCCTAAAACCAGTGGTTTTTTCATTGAATTTTCAAGGTTTTGTAAATGCAAATTCCTAACTATATATCCACTATAACCTATGGTTTTTTCTGTGAATTTAATTGGTTTTTTAATAGCAAATATGAAAAGCTTTAAAATGTCAAGTACGTGATAGATAAAAACATTTTCGTATTTATGCACGCTGATGTGCTTTGAACACTGCCCCCCCCCTCCCCTCTTTTCTCTTAGTAGTACTCTCTCTTTGCAGATAGTGAACGGTAGTTAACGCAGGCCTTTGCCCCCGTTGTAATCCGTCGTGCCTGCTTGTCTCTCCATTTGATTGATTGTTATCCAAGCATTTACTGTTTTAGAATTGGTTCTCTTTGGATCATTCTCTATTTACAAACAAGCACAAAGTCGCAATACTCTGTTTAGTCTTTGCAGATAGTGAAAAATCGTGTAAAAAAATAAAAGTAATCGAGCAAAATCAGTAGGCCACTAATTGGATCTCTTTTTGACCTCGCTAAAATAGAAATATTAGGAACAACCCTTCATGAGAAATACGAAAATAGTGAGATGAACTGAGCTCCACACCATGAGGGCTGCAAGACAGCTCGACTCCGTCACCCACCCCGCCCAAAATAACGACAAACCCTATGCAAATATTAAAAATATAGACAACACACCAGCAAAGAAACAGGGTAAAACATTTTATTAAATAACTATTTACATAACTATTTTATACTTTTTATTGCCCGATCCGGCTAGCTCAATCGATCGAGCATGAAACTCATGCACTCTGATAGCAAGCGTTGCTGCTGATGCTATGCAGACCAAAACTGGTTTTCAGTTTGTACATTTTTCTAGATTTTTCAATCCAAGGTTGGTTGACTTTGTAGAACGATGGCTTCAGATTTTCAACATACGGTGTGGTGGCGCGGACTGGGAGGGGGCGCTTCGCTCCTGCCCCCTCCCCAAGTAAGATTTTCATACGTGAAAGTACGTTAATGGTTTTGGTCCCTGAGTTGCTTCAATGTCACTGCCATTCTCAAATGGCATAAGTTCTGGATGTTGGGTGCCATAGTTAAGAGTTCTGAGCAGTGCTTGTAACACTGTCTGAAGCTTATTTCCACCTACTGCAGCTTCACTACTCTCAAAGTAAGTGAGTGTCGTTTGTGGACCTGACTGCATTAGAAAACAATGTGATATGTTACCTTCCTAAACAGCTTGACGGAGGCCCCTGAGGGGCGGTGTGATGGCCATGGACTCGGAGAAGACGCTTGGCTCCGACACCCTCCCCAAGTCTTATAGCACTGGTGTAGCCTGAGATCGCCCCCGACATAGGCGGCCGGCTCCCGGGGTCCGGCGGAACTTTTTGCCTTTTGATGACTCTTCAATTCTGGACCTTGTCCCACAATCCGTTTGACCTGAAGACACGCTGTAGTGGGGCGCCCCTTTACCGTTTCAGTTGCCATTCCGCCCGCTTTTGCTACACTGTGCCTCTTCCGCCATTCAGCTGTTTACCGCCCGCTCTTGCGACTACAGCGTCTCGCTCATCATGTAGTTGAGTTGCTCCCGCTCTTGCGGTGCAGCGATAGGCGGCTGCCACAGGACTCTCAAAATGGCGGCCGGCTCTTCGGTTTTGGGCCTGGTCCACTAAAATGGCCCTGGGACACCTTTGAACTCGGACGCTTCCCTGATAGGGCTTGGGTCCCATTCTCGAAAGCGTCCCCTCAGCCGTGAAGATTCTACAAAAGTCTTGGGGGCCTCCGACTCCCGCAGGCTTCTGGTGGGGAGCGGCTGCCATGATTGCTCGTGGCATGGCCACGACGGAGCTACGAGATGGTAGTGCTCTCATGCTGACGCCAGCTTTAGTCTGAAACATCCAGAAACACTGTAGACTACCAATTCGATCAGTTCCGGTAGCGCCCCAACATGACCCGGAAGAGAAGAACTTGCCCTCCCCTCTTTGACTGATGGTTCTTGTTGCCTGTCCTCTCTGTTGTCATTTAACAGAACTTTTTGGACTGCTGAAAGGGGTTGTGTTCCGAACGCTGGTTGGTGGAGACATTTTGACTATATTCTTGACCTACGTTGTCGCGTAATGCGCTATATGACACGCCGCGTTAGCGCACCCGGAAGTGATCCGAGGCGCGGCGCGCAGCGCGTAACGTAAGCATAACAGGTCATGTGACTTGTTAATAAAACTTTTCATTGGTTCATTTTACTTTTGTTATTTTAATGATGAAAAGCTTGGTCATATGACCTAAAAATTACGCTTTTTATTGTTTTCGAACATTATTTTTTTTTAAACATATGTTATAATATTCCAGGCTAATGTACTTTCCCGGAAAATTTACAACTGTCCTGCAAGTAAAATATATTCCTTTTTCGAGAAAAAGGGCGTTTCTTCCTTCCATGACGGAGCCGTTGAGTAAAAGAGATTCGGCCTGCTGTCTTACTCGCCGATACGCCTGATTATCAGATTCTTATCGATCACTTTATGTTGCAGGAGTGGAAAACACAACTGCCCTTGACCATTTATCTTTACTGCGTTCCTACATATTATACCTTTTATCCGTCATGTAATTGGACTACTTTATTTCACTTGCCTTTTACTGATTCGAAAACAGTGACTAAAAGTAAAAACTTTACCAATGTAAATACTACTACCGTGTTTTGTTTTAAAAACCTTTATTGTGAAAATGTCAGTATACAAATACGGGCCTATAACCACGTGGGCCGGCCACGGAGCAAACTGAAATCGTATATGATGAGGAGACATTTACACTGTAGAGGAACGTAACGAGCGGGCCATTAGGTTGCAAGAACAAAGGTGTATAACAGTTGCGGAATCGGTGGACGTACATTTTGTAATTAAAATACGACAGGGCCACTTACAATAACATTTTCTAGATATACATTTGCGGGCAAGGAGTTACGAGTCCCATTTATACCGGCGCCATTTTGGGCGAGGCCGGGCAGGTCCAAGATATAGTCAAAATGTCTCCACCAACCATCGGCCAGACCAGAACCCCTTTCGGCCCTTTATGCTACAAGATGGTGTCTTCCATTCAGAAAATATTGTTGGCAGCATTTTGAAAGGAAACAGAAACAGCCGTTCTCCTAGTGAGTTTCACATTGTTACATTTAGGAAGAATGTTGAAGAGTAGTATGTGGAAAATCTGAAGCCATTTTTCTACAAACTCTCAATCAGACTTGGATGGAAAAAAAAATCCTGAAGAATGTACAAACTGAAAACCAATTTTTGTCTGTATAGCATCAACAGCAACGCTTGAGTCAGCTTTGTGTCAAGCCGCCATTTTCATTCAATCAATAGCGTCCCCCTGCACACATTCAGGGACCTGGTCGTGTCTTCAGATGAAACGGATTGTAGGAAAAGAAGCAGAAAGGAAAAGGAAAAAAGTTCCGCCGGACCTCGGGAGCCGGCCGCCTATGTCATGTGCGACCTTTGGCCACACCAGGGCAATAGTGAAGCTGCAGCAGGTGCAAATAAGCTTCAGATAGTCTTACAAGCACTGCTCAGAACTCTCAACTGAGGCACTCAACATCCAGGGCTTGCCATTCGTATCTTGGCGCCTTGTGCTGGTTCCGACCTATTCACACATCGGTCCACTACTGACATCACCTCATAAGCCAACGGGGCACCCCACGCCGACTTTTGGCGCAGCATTGTAGGATGGCCACACCAGTGCGGCAACTTGCTGGACACAACCTCGGTGCCATCCGGATCTCGGCGCGTTCGACTCACTGTACCGCAAGAGTGACCGGAACTCAGCTGGACACGCCGTCTTTCGGCGCAGCATTGTAGGATGGCCACACCAGTGCGGCAATTTGCTGGACACCACCTCGGTGCCATCCGGATCTCGGCGCGTTTGAGTCACTGTACCGCAACAGTGACCGCAACTCAGCTGGACACGCCGTCTTTCGGTGCAGCATTGTAGGATGGCCACACCAGTGCGGCAATTTGCTGGACACCACCTCGGTGCCATCCGGATCTCGGCGCGTTCGAGTCACTGTACCGCAAGAGTGACCGCAACTCAGCTGGACACGCCGTCTTTCGGCGCAGCATTGTAGGATGGCCACACCAGTGCGGCAATTTGTTGGACACCACCTCGGTGCCATCCGGATCTCGACGCGTTGTGCTGCCTTCGGCCTATTCGCACATCGGTCCGCTACTGACGCCGCCTCACGTGCCAACGGATTTTCTACGCTTTTTGTAGCCCTATGCCGCATAACAGGTCATGTGACTTGTTTATAAAACTTTTCATTGGATCATTTTACTTTTGGTTTCCTAAAGATGGAAGGCTTGGTCATATGACCTAAAAATAACACTTTTCATTGGTTTAGAACATTTTTTTTTCCCAAACGATGAAAGCCCCACCTTGTTTCTGGATCATTCAGACTGAAGCTGGCGTCAGCATGAGAGCACCACCATCTCGTGGCTCCGTCGTGGTCATTCCGCGAGCAATCATGGCAGCCGCTCCCCACCGGAAGCCTGCGGGAGTCGGGGGCCCCCAAGACTTTTGTAGAATCTTCACGGCTGAGGGGACGCTTTTCGAGAATGGAGCCCAAGCCCTAGCAGGCAAGCGTCCGAGTTCCAAGGTGTCCCAGGGCCATTTCAGTGGACCAGGCCCAAAACCGAAGAGCCGTCCGCCATTTTAAGAGTCATGTGGCAGGCGCCTATCGCTGCACTGCAAGAGTGGGAGCAACTCAACAACATGGTGAGCGAGACGCTGTAGCCGCAAGAGCGGGCGCAACTCAGCTGGATGGCCGCCACCTGGGGAGGCCCGTTCACGCCGCCTCCCCCACGCCCCCCCCCCCCGGGCCGCCGCACACAAATTTTCGGAGCAGCATTGTAGGATACCAAAACCAGTGCGGCAGTTTACTGGACATCACCTGGGTGCCATCAACATCTCAGCGCGTTCTGCTGCCTTGGGACTATTCGCACAACAGACCGCTACTGACGAGGCCTCCCCCCGCCCCACCCGGGACGCCCCACGCCAATTTTCGGAGCAGCATTGTAGGATCCCAAAACCAGTGCGGCACCCAGGCGACATCACCTGGGTGCCGTCCAGAACTCTGCACGTTGTGCTGCCTTGGGACTATTCGCACAAAAGACAGCTTCTGACCATTGTTGCTTTTTTGGGTGAAAAATGTTTAAATGTTTTTACAGTTTTTGTTCCGTTCATTATAGTTAAAAGTTAATAAAGTTTTAAAATCTAACTTTGTTGGAGTGCTATATATGTTTAAAAAATCGGGTGAATGGGGCCTTGAATCGGGTTATTGTCATGTGTGGGCTTTGCAAGTGTACTGCTACAAGATCGGACATTTCAAACTCAAATGCACGTTCTTTTTCTTACCTTTCCGAAGCATGGAGCGCAATAGCAGGCAGAGAAAGGGTGATGCACGTGTTGAACACTGCCTGGCCTGGCAAGTTGCTGGCAGTGCCCCCCCCGCCCGCTCCTGAAAGAGGGCACACACACACCGCCGCCCCGAGTACTTCACAAATCTTTAAAAGACCATGCGCTTGTTCATGAGGCTTAAATGGTTTATCACCCCTTCTAGAACCCCTGCATCGACCCTCTGACGTTTCCTGGAAGAATTAGCACGTAACACAATACCAAGCCCTGTCAGCTGAAACCCCCGAGAAATCATGGGGCATATTATCAAGGGGGTTTATTTCCGCTTTTTTGGCTTTAAAAGCCAAAAAAAAAAGAGATAAAATTATCTCCCTATTACCAAGCTGTCGCTAACACCAGTTAGTGACAGCTAAAAGGAGATAGCGACCATCTTGGGCCCCGCTTTGCATATCAGTGATATTTATCACTAACGACATGCAAAGTGGGCGTGCCAAGATTTTAGCGACTGGAAACAGTCCCTAACCATCGCTATCTCCTATTACCAACTTTTGGAGATATTCGCGCTAAGCGCGAATATCTCCAAAACCTAACACCTGCCCTGAGCAGTTTTAGCCATGTTATCCAATGGGAAGTGGATAACATGGCTAAGAGCATTTGCTGGATAATGCATGAATATCGCTGACTTTTCAACGATATTCATGCATTGCGGCCGTTTTTTATCGCATTTGCGATAAACCTTGCTAATAGCAAGGTTTATGTGCGATAAAATTCGCCGATGTGCGGCGATAATTTTTGTCTCTAAACAAGTTAGAGACAAAAATTATCGCTAGTTGTTGGTAATATGCCCCCGGGTTTTTGCTTGCAGGAATCGGGAGGCGGGAGACTAGCACTGAAATCAGTAGTCTCACGCCTGAATCGGGAGGGTTCGCATGTCTGGATACTCTACAGCTGGGGCCATAAACTACATCCGCAGGGCTAGGTGATAGCCTAGGTCCGGCCTGGACAATCGGACACAGAGGAAGAGGAGTGTCAGAGGGTGCGGTAGTGAATAGGGTGAAAGGGAGGTGTCGGGCGGGCACAGGGTGTGATTCTCAGAGAAGAGCAGCGCAGATGGGGGGAAGTATATGGCCCATGCATGAGAGAAAGAGCGGGGGTGACCAGTGCGTGGGGGAGATGCTTGCGAGGGTGGGGAGCCATGCTGAGGATCGGCGGCGTGCAGAGAGTGGCCCTGGTCAAGGCATCTAAAATGGCTGCCGTGCACGACAAAATTGTGGCATTGGACAAAAACGCAAGATGGCGCAGACAATGTTTATCAATAAGGATTCATTTATAACAAAATATTTACTCGCAGTGACAAAATGGTGGTCAACACTTCCTGATTTCCATCGAATCGAACGTTAACAAATGTCACGCAGCAAAAAAAAAAAAAAAAGCTCACGCACAGAGCAGTTTTTAGCCATGTTATCCAATGGAAGGTGGATAACATGGCTAAGAGCATTTGCTGGATAATGCATGAATATCGCTGACTTTTCAGCGATATTCATGCATTGTGGCCGATGTGCGGCGATAATTTTTGTCTCTAAACAATTAAAACGAAGCACAAAATGGCGAATTCCCGTTTTGCTACCAGTTTGCGGCCCAGTTCGCGGCCCGTGAAGCGCTTCTACCGTGAAAAATCTTTTTTTTTTTATTTTCCCCACGGGACCCTTTAATAACCCCAACAACATTCCTAGGGGGTCAAGAGGGGTATACCTTGCCCCCTTTCAATAAATTCCCCCTTCGTTTTTCACCTCTTCTTCTCTCTCGATCCTACCGAGAGATAAGATGGCGGCCGCTCCGGACTGTTTAGAATGTTGACAGACACCGGAGAGCCAATCAGCTTTCTGCGCGCAAAGTTCCGTTTTGCGAAAAGTAAGCGGACCGGATCGCTGGCCGGAGCGCTGTTACAGATATATATCTTGTTTTGAACGTTAATTTCTCAAAAACTACTGGAGCACATATATTGAGACCTAGCAAAGGCACATCGGGCTAACAGTCCCTACAATTTTGCCAAGTTTCGTGCAAATCCATTCAGCCGTTCGAGCTAAAAGTGAGTCCAACCGCCCTATGGAAAAATGAATGGGAAAAACGCGTTTTGGGACCCCCCTTTTTTCTCGGCCCCCCCTTGACGAAACCCCACCAAATTTTCAGGGGCTGCTCAAAAACAAAATGTGCCATTTTCCTGAAATTTCAGCCGATTCCGTCCACAAACGCCAAAGTTATTAGACATAGAATTTTCAAAAATCCCATAGGGAAAAAATCCTAACTATATATACCTACTGGCGATAGCCAGTAGGTAATATGTATATATATATATATATATATATATATATATATATATACTAGCAGCCCGCCCCAGCGTTGCCTGGGGCAGAAAGGGGCTGGGGGCAGTACACCCGCTCCCTCCCCGACCCCCTCCCGTCCCAACCCGACCCCCTCCCACCCCCATCCTCCCGCCGGCCCCGTTGTGCATACCCGCTCCCCTCCTGTCTCGACTTCCTCCAGTCCCGACTTCCTCCCGCTCCGACTCCCTCCTGCGCGGACTCCCTCCCGCCCTGACTCCCTCCTGCCCTGACTCCCTCCCGCCCTGATTTCAATGTTTACATTACCTGAGCTGCCGCTCCGCTCCTCTTCGCCATGACACGCCCATGCTCCTCAGCTCCATGTCCGCCGCGATTTCAATGTTTACATTAAATGAGCTGCAACTCCGCTCCTCTTTGCCATGATGCGCCCACGCTCCTCAGCTCCATGTCCACCGCTCCAACACGTCGTCATCACGCATGTCATCGCGTCGCATCACGGCCAGCGCTAGGTCTTGGCCGGCGCTACTTTCAGGGGACTACTTTGTTTACAAATTTAATTTTTTTAGTTTACTTTTTTTTTTAATTTATATAGCCTATGTCCATCTACACACCCTGACATTTTCATAGATGTATCGGGTGTGTAGATTGGCGCTGTGGTTCCCGAGTTTACCTGGCCAAAAGGTGCAAGTTCTCTCTTTATAATAGTAGTATAGATATATATATATATATATATAATTCACTGAAAAAACCATAGGTTATAGACCATATATAGTTAGGGATTAGCATTTACAAAACCTTGAAAATTCACTGAAAAAACCATAGGTTATAGACCATATATAGTTAGGGATTAGCATTTACAAAACCTTAATTTACTCGCACAAAACCATAGAAATTCGCATATATAGGTAGTTACAATAACTATATATCGCGCACCCGCAATCCACTGCTGATGATGTCACTTATTACATCATTCATGACATGGTCAGTGACATCACTGATGACATCACTGATGACAACACCCAGTGACTGTATGTTTCTGTAAAGTTAAAATATGTCTTACATATTGAAGAATGAGTGGATGTATAAGTGTCTGGATGAAGTATTTAGTAGGTGCATGACTGACTGTATGAGTGAGTGATTTAATGTGTCTCACTGAGTGCATGGGTTAGTGACTAAACTGTCTTAATTTGTGTATGATTATGTCTGTTGTTCTGTAAACTGCTGCATGTGTTGATCAGTAGCTATATGAGTAACTATATGGGTTATTGATTGGTTGCCCAAGTATTTGTATGGGAGACTGAGTGTGTGTGTGGGTGGCCGGGAGGTGTGTGACTCTGTGCATAGATGTGTGAGTAGTTGATTCACTATATGTATGGGTTCAAAAGTGCATGTGGAAACAGCTGTATGGGCGGTTGACTGTCTGCATGAGTGTATTGGTGATTGAATGGATTTCTCAGTGCTACATGTCAAAGTAAGTACATATGTAAAACACAGTACATGTGAGAGTTGACATATATAAATAACTGTGCATAAGAGCCAGTGAATGTGTGAGTAGCTGTATGGATCATTGTGAACTTGTATCAGGGATTGTATAAGAGACTAAATATGTGTTAGTATATGTTTGAATAAGTAAGGTGTGTATAACTGTATAGTTGAGGAAATGGAGGAGTGATTGATTCTTTTCATGACTGACTAGATGTATGAGTAACTCCATGGATGAGTGACAATCTGTGAGTGTCTGTTTACACTGATTGTATCTAAGGTTATATTAGAGTCTGAAGAGGTTCATCGTATTATCACATGAATAATATCATCAGTGATGTGATCAGTAATGTCAAATGAGATGTTATCAGTGATTTCATCAGTGATGTCATTGGAGATGTCATCAGTGATGTCATCAGTGATGTCATTTGAGATGTCATCAGTGTTGTCATTTGAGATGTCATCAGTGATGTCATCAGTGATGTCACTGACCATGTCATGAATGATGTAATATGTGACATCATCAGCAGTGGATTGCGGGTGCGCGATATATAGTTATTGCAACTAACTATATATGCGAATTTCTATGGTTTTGTGCGAGTAAATTAAGGTTTTGTAAATGCTAATCCCTAACTATATATGGTCTATAACCTATGGTTTTTTCAGTGAATTTTCAAGGTTTTGTAAATGCTAATCCCTAACTATATATGGTCTATAACCTATGGTTTTTTCAGTGAATTTCAATGGTTTTTTAATAGCAAATATCAAAAGCTGTAAAATGTATTCTTATTCTAATTCAAAAATATATTTTACATATTTTTGTATTATATTTTTTTAATTTAATTTATATTATAGTTTAAATTATTTTTTCTTGTTTCGCTGCCGGTCCGCGAACCGGTAAACGTTCCATTAGTGCAAGTACCGCGTTAGAAAGCCACATCGTGACGCGTCGCGTAATCGCAACGTATCGCGTTACTGCGTATTGCGCCTTATGACGCGCCGCGTTAGCGCACCCGGAAGCGTTCTGGAATGCGAACCAAGGCGCGAAACGCAGAGCCCCGGAAACGATCCGAGGCGCGGCGCGGAGCGCGTAACGTAAGCATAACAGGTCATGTGACTAGTTCATAAAACTTTTCATTGGTTCATTTTACTTTTAGTTTCCTAATGATGGAACGCTTGATCATATGACGTAAAATAAACACTTTTCATTGGTTTAGAACATTTTTTTTCCCAAATGATGAAAGTCCCACCTTTTTTCCTCACCCCGACTTTCATTTTTATGAGAGAAAGACCTGTTTTTGCTTGTTTAGTCATGGCATCTGTAGTAGCTGCAGCTGGTGGATCCCCACCACCACCATCACCACCAAGGAAGAGAGGACCAACTCCACAGGTCATCTTCCAACAAGAGGAGGAAGAAGAGGAAGACGAGGAACAGGAGCAAGGGACAAGGGGGTTTTTGAAAGGAATGCCAAGGACGTCCCATGTTAAAGAAAATTTTATTTGGCAATTTTTTTCTTTTCCTCCACATTTAAAAAAAGTAAATGCCAGGTACGTTACCTGCCTCATCTGCCAAGATGTACTCTCCAGAGGGACCGAAAAAAAATATAGTTATGGTAATCATACCATGCATCGACACATGGAGAGGTGGCACACGATTAATTATAGTGCTGCACAAATTCGAGATTTGGTGGATAACCCCCGACCAGCCAGTACATCCACCAATGAACTAGCAATAACAGAATCAGAGGCAAGGGAAACGGTCCCAAATCTTCACAAGAACTTTGGACAGATGAAAATGACATGTATAGCTTGTGGCAAATTAATTTCATGTGGAGAGAGGAGTGTTACTCTAATAAATAGAGCATATGAACATCATCAATGTCCAAAACGTCCAAGAAAGTACATTTTCTTTTTGTTTGTTGCTACTGTTGAGCCCTTTGTAGTGAATCATTTTTGTTTCCCCTTCCTCCAAAAAAAACACAAAAAAAATATAAAACAACAAAAATAATTTTAAAAAAGTTCTTTTCAGAACTACCTTCCCTTTTAAAAAAAATTGCTAGAATGTTTAGCACTCTAGCATCCTCTATTTCTTTTGATTCGCTTCCCAGTTAGCGCTCCGGTACGCGAACCGGGAGCGAACTAAAAAATTTTTTTTTTTTTAAAAAAAGACGAGTACATAAACAGAGAGTAATGTGAAAAGAAAGACAAATAGAGGGAGTAACACACAGTTACTGTTGAAAGAGGGACTGATAAAAGGAGTGAAAAGAGTAGTATAAATAAGTAATAGAAAACGAAATGAAGGAAGTAGCAAAGGCAGGAAACTAAGGGTTAAAGAAATGAAGCAGTGGAACTAATAAAAGTTAAATCTGATAGACATGTAACATAAAGAGTACTAAACACTTACCTTATAATTGTCATTAACGTAGTCAATTATCATTTTTATACTTTTAATCTGTGTAAGAAAGAACAAAAAAATTTAAATTAATACAAGGTAGTAAAAAAAGAGTGAGCATGAGACAAAATGAATACATATTAGAAATCACAATTCAAAGTACAAAATTAATTATACATATTTAATGGTTTATTTTTGCTGTCATCAGAAAATATCAAATTTCACTGAAAACAGTGAGTTGAAGGTATTCATCATATAACAGCGGGGAAAAAAAAACCACAATCAAAATGATTGTGTTTAAAAAAAACAAATAATATAACTAAGCAGAAATCAGAACTTCTCAAAAGTAACTTACTTTCTATGACGTCAAAGGATGTCCTATGAACTGCTTATACTCTGTTGTGCTGTTACTATTTTCTGCCTGCCACTTTCTGAAAGATAAACTCCATCGTTTTAAGAAAACTGAGACATACAAAGCAATTTAAAACAGCACACTAAATTACAGCAACACCTAGTATCATTATAGTCCAAGTACCTACCCTAAATTCTCACTTCAGTAATCAAGTCAAAAGGCAACATTGCTTCGTACTCAATTGGTAATGTTTGCTGAAAGACTAGCCTTTTTTATATTTCAAATAAGCTGTGTAATATCCAGATGTTGTCAAAGGACCATCATAATATATAATAGCTGCAGTTGCAAATGTTCTTCCTGAAATCGATGACTGTGTAGCCAAAACATTTTTAATTAGACTTAACAACTTTTTTTCATCCAGTTTATGTAGTTCAAATTGTAAAATGACATTTCACCCATAAGTTTCCACAAAAAATATGGACAGCATTGCAGACTTACATTTCCTCTACTCCTTATTTTGATCTGCTGCTTGACTTAGCTTATAAACACAAACAGTTTTCGCTCTGTACTACAATTATCCACAAGGCCATATAGAGTAGGAGCCATTAGAACCTCTGAAAATTCCTCTAAACAAATCCCAAGATTCCTTTCCTAAAATTTTGGTTGTAAGAACACCAGGTAAGAATTTTGAAGGTGGAAAGGCAATCTTTTTTTGAAAGTTAAAACAGAATCATTGCAGAATGACCAGCCGTTTCCAGATTTTAAATAAGCTGTATAATGTCCTGAATTAGTTGAAGGACCGTCATGATATATAATTCCAGTAGTTATAAAAGTCCTTCCTGATATTGACAACTGCGAAGCCACAAAATTATTAATTAAAGTTGTCAATTTAGTTCCATCAGGCCTACATCGTTGGAACATTAAAATGACATACTGGCCATAACTTCGTAAAATTAACGTAGACAGCATTGCAGATTTACATTGGCTACACTCCATGTTTTGATCGGCTGCCTTTACTAGCTTATTGAAGGATACTGATTTACCGTCAGGCAAAGATAAATATATAAATCTTTCTGAGTCTACACTAGTATTACTTGATAGCCTACAGTTCTCGCAGTCATGCTGCCATAGATAAGAAAGGCCAAACAGATAATCTACATCTACACCCTCATCTTGCAATACATCAAGCATATACATTAAAAACTCCTGACAATCCTGCTGAATATTTTCAGAGAATTCTGTTTGACCTGAACATTCGTCTAACAGAAAACGAATTTCAGACACACTTTCTACTCTCGTTCTATCAGCACTACATTTCTCTAACACAGAATTCAACAAACAGCATAAACATTGTTCCGAATTGATCACAATTTGTTCTTTTAAAGTCTCTAGTGAAAAGAGAACATTAACAACTACATTAGCATAGCAGTTGACATCAGAACTATTTTCAAATTGAAAACCAACAACATTTTCAACAGAATTCATTTTATTCCTGCTTACAATTTTTGGATCATCGACTTTTGGTCTTTTTGCTTCATCCTCCCTACTATTACTGATATTTCTTTGTTTCCGGCCTACCACACGTTTCTCAAACAAAGGATATTGAGGCAAATGTGGCGCATACTCTCTTCTTAACCTATTGTATTCCTTAACACAATCTAGATCCGCACAAATGTTTTTGACATCACAGTCAATCAAATACAATCCCGACAAAGTTCTGACTCGTGACAATGCTACATAAGCCATACCCTCTTTGAACACAGAGCTGCCAATATTCACTAAAGCAGTGTCTACACTTAAACCTTGCGATTTATGAATTGTCACCGCATATGCCAAGCAAACAGGAAACTGCTTACGGCGAACATATAAGTCTTTTACAAGCAAAAACCTTGTCGTGCAACGACCAATTAGCTGTACTTCCTCAATACCATCAAATTTAATTTTTAAAAATTCAATTCCATCTCTACTTCTGTATTTCTCAAAATCAACAACATTACCCATTGATCCATTTACCAGACCTCTTTCAACATGTAAATTCCTTCTCAAAATGATACGGCAATTTAAGCACACATTCAGAGTCTTTTCAAAACCCGCAGTTTTAGATATAGTCTTCTCTAATGAATCCAATTTAGATTTCAAATTCTCAGACAAAATAATTGTTGCTCCCATATGCTCTATTTTGTCAATAGCTTCCAGTTTCACAATCTCTTGTTTTTCTAAATTCAACATTTTGTTGTTGAAGATGGAACATTCTGCAAGAGTTGGCATCAAACATATTCCAGATTTCTTCACAGTAATTTTCTGAAAAATATCCTCTGGCAAAACGTCTTGTTCTGGATATAAATTTGACAGTAATCGTGCATGTAAAGCTTCTTTCCCATGCTCAGTCACTTTCCCGATTCTAACATCTTGTAGAATATTCTTGTAATCTTCGTCCTTCGCCTGACGCATATTTTCACGCAGCTCAGCATAACTGAAGTTTAACCATATGTTAACGTTGCCAATGCTCCCTAGGCACTTCTTAGTATCTTCATGTGTAAGCAGTTTAAACACTGGTTGTCCTTTCACTGGTGTCAGCTGCAGAAGATCACCAAAAACAATGATGTGTTTTCCACCGAATAACACATCATACTCTGTTTTAAGAACTTCCTGCATTCTCAAATGCACAAAGGCAAGCATGACATTGGAAACCATGCTTACTTCGTCAATGATAAGAAGTTTCATCTTTTTCAGGACTCTAGATACTTCACAACAAGCATCTCCAGATAACTTGTGGTATTGTAATTTGTTATCATACTCCACTGGCAGCATCAGTAACCGATGCAAAGTAATCCCTTTAATGTTATGAGCTGCCAGTCCAGTTGGAGCGGTCACAACACAAGACAGCGATGACTCAGTCCTTTTCTGCAGATAACATGAAATTGCTTTAATAAGGAAACTTTTTCCAGTTCCTGCTTCTCCACTCACGTATAGTCGGACAGGCTTCAACGACGTACATGAGCACTCTTTCTTCTCATGACTTAATCCATGCTCAATTTGGTTGGTAACTTCGTCATATATTTTCCTCTGCTCAACTTTGAGTTGTCTTTCCAAATCTTCTAAGTTAACCGTATCCTCCTGAGCATGTGCCATGGATCTTTCCACTTCAATCATGGCAGTGGCAGCTTCATTTTCGATAACTGGTCCTCCTAGTGGATCCTGACTCAATGAAACAGAACTCTGACTGTCCTGAGAACTGTCTCTAGCAATCTCGGCTGCAATTGTTGCTTCCTGCTCGATTTCTGCATTCAACATTTCTAGATATTTTGGAAAAACAGGACATTCTATGGACTCCTTGGCTGCATTGAAAGAGTCTTCGTAACAGAGGAAATCCCCAAGCAGTTCCTCTTCTGCACGCCAAGGCTTGAAAAGTTGCAAAAGAGCTAAATAGAAAAATTATTTTCTTTCTGGAGATTCGCAATCCAATTTTCGATGGTTTATCAATTGACATTTTTTTTGCTTGACCAGACATCCCTCACTTCCAATTACAGCATACACTCCTTTATCAATATCTTCTTTGATGTTCCTCTTGAAAACGTAATTTTGAAGAACATCATACAGACAAACATTCTCCAGGTGACTGCTTCTATTTGGATAATATGTATCCAACATGTTGGTCTTCAAAATATCTGTACTGTTTGGCTCCTTCTCCGCCAAATACTCAATTTCCCGTACAGGTTTCAGAACTCGATTACGCGTTGCAGCAAGACCAAGACTCGCCCAAATGATACTCCTAGATTTGGCATAGAGACTTGCTGAAGATAACCGGTCAGAACATTCGTAAGCTCCGATTTCTCGATGCGACAACATCTTCAGACTGAAACTGTACAACTTCTTACTGAGGCTCTTTTCATGGGAAATATCCTCCCACATATCCTTCAGTTCTATCTTTTCTTTTTTGGTGATGTAAGACGTCACATACCGAGCCACAGCCATACAGTTGTCAGCCACAAACTGTATATCCATGTTAGCATTCCACATGGACAAAATCACTGGGTTGTAGTCGTTAATGTACTTGGACTCTTCGCTTCTTTTTAAATTGTATGTGTTTTTGGGTGATTTCCTCGTCACATTATGTCGCAGCGAAGACATCAAATTGTTAACTCTTCCTTTTGATATCACCGACCGTGGAAATGCAAAACGACATTTGGTGTAGTACTTGTCCTTGTTTCTGAATTTACGACGACAGTACTTTCCACAACGATGGCTTTGAAACCGTAAAACTTGTTCTCTTAGACTTTTGTCTTCGTTTGTCTTTGTAACAGCACATGTAGCATACTGTTCTATGAAACTCATCACTAAGTCATCCGGATCTGTTCCAAATTTGGGTGCATCTTTGATCCATAGCAGCATATGTATATGAGGAGCTCCTCTTGCTTGATACTCCTTTCTCCAGAAGAAATCCAACACCTCTCCAAGAGGTGGATTTTTCTTGTTCGTGATGAAAGACATCATAGCTTCAAATCTATGATTGAAGTACCTACATACATTCACTGGATCCAAAGAGCACAGTTCTCCTGGTGTCTTGAATTCAATATTTTCAATGTTTCCATTTGCCTCTCGTAGAAATTCAAGTAAGTCTTCCCAGCCATACTCAGCACAGCTGAGAGTGAGGAACCATGTGGGAGTTCCTAAATTCCTCAGCATACATTTTAAGTCACCATGACGACGGTACCAATACTCATTAGTACCACGCTGACATGCCATCAGATTAATCAGGTGAGAATCCAAAATACTGTCTTGCACATTGACTTTATCCATAAAGTCCCTTGCCGAGATATTTCGCAGTTGTAAACCGCTTTTCAGGATGTGGTTCACTGCATAAGACAATCCAGAGAGATCACTTTCAAACAATAGATGAAATAAATAGGGAATGCATTGACGAAACCTAGGATCTTCTCCATACAATCGTAAAGTCCGGTATTCTGAAGCAGGAATTTGAACAGGTCGCTCTTCATATCGTCCTCCTCGACCTGTGGGAAATAACTGTGGGAAACATCGAGCTTCCAAACTTTCCTCCCAAACACTAATGGGACTTCTTTTGGCTTGTTTCATTTGAAACAACTCAATAGCATGCCCCACGACTTCCTTGGAATGCAAAGGATGAACACTATAATGTTCATATATTTCTTCCTTTTTAGAGGCTTCTACTTTCTCAATTTGTCCAGGACACAAATCGCTGTCCTCTTCTTCACTTACTTCCTCTTCTGCAACACATACATTCTTGTAGTACTCATTATTTTTTATCAAATACAATGTTGCCTTTTTGACTTTCCTAACATCCACTAAATCTTGCCAGATTTTCTTACTCTTTGTCGGAACACCATTAACTATGATAACCAGAGGTTCCTCTTCCACTTTCTCTACTCCAATTGTATTAATGTTTTTCTTCAAATCCAAAGGCAAATAAACAACCCTTCCCTTTAATCCTCTCTGTAAATCTGATGGAGGCAACTTCCCTGTCTTTGGCTCCATTCGTACAATAGCCTGAAAGGGATGGACACTTTGAATCAAAATAGATTCATAAGTATTTAAATCCTTCAATTCAGAAGGAATGTCAACTAATTCCAGATTATTATAAACCGCTCTAGCAGGCATCTGGTTTTGGTTTAATTTGTTATAGTAATAAGTACACATACGTTGTTCCGCTCCCAAATCAAAACAATTTTCTACCATCAAGTATGTGACAAAATCCTTCCATTCACTATTGTTTTCCATATCACTTTTTGCATATAAATCCACTAACTTAGTCTGATTCTTATAATAAGTCCGTCGACAACACACACAAGTGAAATTAGGCCTCTCACATGTTTTCACCATAAACGTGGAAATTTCCTTGTGAAACTTATGTGTACTGAAAATCTGTACACTGTCTTCCACATTACCTTCTTCTAGTGGTTCAATATCAACATTGTTCTCTTTACCAGCAAAGTAACAGAACTCAATTTCTTGACAAATATTCTTCACATCTACTTCAGAACCATGCAAAAGAGCTCTGCTTAATTTTTTAAGCATAATTGCTGGACTCTTAGCATAATACAACATTCTAACTAATTTCCTCACTTTATTATGATGCACTGCAAGCATCCTGAAATGATGAAAAACACTCTGGCATACTCTCCTAGAAAGACAAGCCAGTGAATGACCATGCAAACCTGTCACTTCTCTCACTCTGCAAGGATCTAATTCTTGCAACAACTTTATTTTTTGTTTTAAACTTTTCTTATTAAATGTCTGTATAAAATCACAAAGCAAATTGATGGAATCCTGTCGCACACTGCAAATAGAACTACACTTCCAGGTGTACACTGGTCCCTTAGGACGTCTCCCTAAAACATCATCACTTAACACCTCTTCTGCATCTGCAGACACAAGTATTTCTTTTTCAACCGGACGACCATCTTTTACCTCATATGCTCGACCACTGCTGTCAACTGCATGCACCAAATCATTGTCCTGAAAATAACTCTCCTCATTAAAAAATGCCTCACTATTTGAACTATGCATCCATTCTCCTAAGAAAACTTCACAAAAATTATTTTGATTAACTTCTCTCTTCCATCTACTATTTGATTTGAAAACATAGATTACCTTGTTTTGTTTCCTAATTCTATTAATTACCAAAATAAATAACTTTCGCTTAATTTCGAAAGCCTGATCAATAATTTTCTCTACATTTTTCTTTTTCTTATAAAATGCCACTTTCTGTTGACCTTTCTTAAATTGTTTTAGCAAATTGACAATTACCCTGTTGCGGAACATTCACCTACGAATGTCCCTGAATGTATGTTCCCTTCTACTGCCATGCACAGAGTTATCTCCTGCTCTAGCAGAAACTTTTTTGACGGGCCTTTCCTTTCCATTTAAATTGGCTCTCTTTTTCTGGACTAAAACTTGTTCTGTAGTTATACTTTTGTTTCTACAAATGTTTCTAAGGAATAATTTTGTTCTCTTACCCGGAGCTTTCTTCGTGCGTTGAGGTGATTTTAATGTAGAGGACTGCTGCAAGCATTTAGTAATCTGCTGTCTTTGACGTTTCGTAGCCTTTCGGATTCTATCCTTAGACGGCATTGTCTAATTTCTAAATAATCTGCAGTTGAATCTGTGGTAAAATATAATAAAAAATGTTATTAACCACTATTACCAAACAGTAAATCAATAACAGAAAGAATTTGATTCAGCATTGCTATAAAGATGATTCAGTAAAATGTTTTTAATTTTACTGTGATAGTGATAGTATTACAGGGCTTTCATGCAAATGACTGCCCTCCCTGCAACAAAAAAGCCCACATGAAACTTTACGCACATTAAATTGTGTACTTACCTGCAATAATCCATATGCCAGTGTTTAGGTCCCTCCACCCTGCCCCTCCCCCTCCCCGCCTCCCTGCCCCACCGTAACTCCCTCCACGACCCGCGGCTGCTATCTTGCAACATGGTGCATCTTGTAAATCTATCCTGCATTATAAAAGTGAGGCAACAGCAGCACAAAAGAGGCGCACAACCATCATAAATCTGCCCCTAAGACTTTAAGGGCCAGATGTAGGTCGGTCGGTAACGGCCGAAAAACTGTATTTTCGGCCGTTACCGACCGGTTTACAAAATTTGGCATGTAGGGGGCAATATTTTACCGAATCGGTAAAATTACCGAATCGGTAATTTTACCGATTCGGTAAAATAAAACATCGGTAAATATACCGATTTGAAGCCACCCATATGTAGGTGGGACTCTTCAGAGTCCCAGGAGCCTTAATGAATCGGTATTTTACCATCAAAACCAATTTGATGGTAAAATACCGATTCTGGTGTGCATGCAATTGATTTCAAAAAACGTTTTTAAACCTTTTATGTAAAACAATTATATACCTACATTCATGGGGAACTGACTTAAAATGCCCTAATAAACATGAAAACTTTTTTTAAGGTACTTGCACCTTTTTTTCAATACCTTTTAACATGGCTATATAACTCAAACAATCAAAATCAAAATTTTTCAAGCACACATGGGGGCGTATTTACAAGGGCCTTACACCACGGGGAAAGTGACTTCAAATGACCAGACACACATGGGGACGTATTTACAAGGCCCTTGAACCAGGCGGAAGTGACTTGAAATGGCTAAGCACACATAGGAGAGTATTTACAATGCCCGTGCAACACTTATGCATCATTTTTTATATGTACACTGTAGATCAGCATGGGGCAATAACAACACAGATGCATCATGCATCTGTTCCGCAAAAGCGACGCATTGCAGGAGTCACATCACAAGTAAATAAATTCTCATAATTTTTTAAAGCATGCCTTTTCCTTAAAAACGATTTTCTGATCATAATTTGAAAACACAGCACAGCTCCTATGTACAACCACACCTTGTCAGTACTAATACTTTACATTATCTGCAATTACAATTGGTAAAAGAATGCAAAATCGTCTTTGAAAGCATAATGCAAACACTTGACGCAAAACATCATTTTAAATACACAGGTGGCTTTCTTATTTACGCAAAAAAGCATACTAGTCTTTATCTAAAATATAGAAACGATAACTCACCTTTACAAATTCTTTTTAAATTTCAAAACAGTCTCAGAAACACACCAATTTTTCTTTAGCAGAATTAAAGGTATACACTCCAGAGGCTGGAACCAACAAAGGCATTGAAACGCTGATATTCATCACACATATCTCTCATGTCAGCCAATCAAAACTCTTCCCTCACTATTTTCAAATCAACACCCTTCCCCCCTCTGCCCTTTCTGCCCTTTTTCCATAGCAACTACTTCCTGCCAGACCTCTCATGTTCACAAGTTCACACAACAATGTTTCAAATGAACTCTGAACTCTCAGTACACCTGCTAATCCACTGCAATGTTTCATAACAACATTTTTAAATAACCATTCAAATTACATCTTTCAAAGAACACATCCATGCACCCTAACTTTCTGTTTTCAGCAATGGAAATACACCAATCACTACTAATGAATCATTTGCACTCAAACTCCACAGTTTTTTTTCATTACAAACTTCACTATTTCAACTGCCATTTCATTCCCACACTTCATCTGACTGCAGCAAAAACTCCTCTAGCCATGTTTTCAGTCTGGATTCTTGGACATAGCTACATCCACTGGGCTCACAGGTATGCTGATAACAGAAATTTACACAACCTCAATTTACAAAATGTGGAAATCAAATGGATTGGCCGAAGAGGATTGAAATGTCACCAATTGATACCATTGGTGAAAACCTTTTTACATTTGCCAAACCCTGACCCCATAATAGTGCACTGTGGAGGAAATGATTTGGGCACTTTGACTGGGGTAGGTCTGGAAATGCTCCTAAAAGACACCTTTGAGCAATTGATAACAATTTTTCCTCAAACTGCCTTGGTATATTCCAATATATGCCAAAGACAAAAATGGAGGTGGTCCAATCAATTTTGTCCACAAATTGAGAAATCGAGGAAGCATGTAAATAAGTCTGTTTCAGCTTACATGAGAGACCATGGAATGGGTGCTATCTACAACAATAACTTGCGTTACTACATGCAAGATATCTACAGAGGAGATGGCGTGCATTTCTCAGATGAGGGGAACAGAGTTTTCATACTAAATTTAAGAATGTGTATTGGTTCAATCAATCAATCAATCAATCAGTGACACTTGTAGAGCGCGCTACATACCCGTAGGGTCTCAAGGCGCTGGGAGGGGGGGTGCCGCTACTGCTCGAACAGCCAGGTCTTCAGCTTCTTCCTGAAGGAGAGGTGGTCTTGGGTCAGGCGCAGGTCGGTCGGGAGGGAGTTCCAGGTCTTGGCGGCCAGGTAGGAGAAGGACCTTCCTCCCGTAGTCGCTCTTCGGATGCGGGGGACGGCGGCGAGGGCGTGGTTGGCTGATCGGAGGTGGCGTTTGGGTGCGTAGAAGTTGATCCGGCTGTTGAGGTAGCTCGGGCCCTGGTCGTGTAGGGCTTTGTGTGCGTGGGTGAGGAGGCGGAAGGTGATTCTCTTGTTGACGGGGAGCCAGTGAAGGTCTCTCAGATGTCCGGTGATGTGGCTGGTTCGTGGGATGTCGAGGATGAGTCTGGCTGAGGCGTTCTGGATCCGCTGGAGTCTCTTCTGGAGCTTGGCGGTGGTACCGGCGTAGAGGGCGTTGCCGTAGTCCAGTCGGCTGGTGACGAGGGCCTGGGTGACGGTCTTCCTGGTCTCGGTGGGGATCCACCGGAAAATCTTCCGTAGCATGCGTAGGATGTTGAAGCACGCCGAGGAGACGTTGTTGACTTGTCTGGTCATGGAGTGGGAGGAGTCCAGGATGAAGCCCAGGTTGCGTGCATGGTCTGTCGGTTTGGGTGCGGTGCCCAGGGCGGGAGGCCACCAGGAGTCATCCCAGGCGGAGGGGGAAGAGCCCAGGATGAGGACCTCCGTCTTGTCCGAGTTCAGCTTCAGGCGGCTGGTCGTCATCCACTCGGCTAACTCTCTCATCCCCTCGTGCAGGTTGGCTCTGGCGGAGGCGGGGTCGTTGGTCAGGGAGAGGATCAGCTGGGTGTCGTCGGCGTAGGAGATTATGCTGAGGTTGTGTTTGCGTACGATGGCCGCGAGGGGGCTCATGTAGACGTTGAAGAGAGTGGGGCTCAGAGATGATCCTTGAGGGACGCCGCAGATGACTTCGGAGGCCTCTGACTTGTACGGTGGGAGGCGGACTCTCTGTGTTCTTCCGTCGAGGTTCCTACTTATAAGTACCTAGAACTTACACAGAACCCAAAAGCTCTTTTCAGAGCTACCTTAACTTTATTTACTCTTTTGAAATTTCGAATGTACCTTTTTTCACGAATTTTCACTTATGTTTGCTTCCCGGTTCGCTACCCAGTTCGCGTACCGGCAGCTAACAGCGCGAAAAATACAATTTTTTTTCTCGACATATATGAGCCTCCTCAGCCACCCTCAGAAAACCTAGGGGGTCAGGATACGTCTAAAGTACCCCCTTCTACCCATTCTGAACATTATTTACCCTCCATCTTGTATCTCAATTCTACCGAAACACAAAATGGAGGACTCCCGTAACGCTGCAGGTTCGCGTACCGGGACACGCACTGACAAGCACTCGCTCAAAAAAGGTGGGAAAGTAATTTACATAAAAACCACTGAAGACACTTTCACCAATTAAACATTAGCTCATACTACATACCAATCCCTACCATTTTCACAAATTTCGTTGGAATTCCATTTAGTCATTTAGCATGTAGAACTCTCTAAAATCCCTGAGGTAAATTACTTCACAAAACATATCGAAAGTGTTGGAATTGACAACCAATTAAAATATTACTTTCAATTTCTACTATTATATCATGACATTTGATTGGTTATGTACCTGAATATATATAAAGAAAGAGAGAGAAACACAGCCATTTTGACTACTACTTCTTGAAGTGCATATCCACTACATTTCAACTGAGAACTTCAAGTTGTATTTAAAAGGTAAGATATTACTTTAAAAACTGAAGTATGTTCTGTACTGTAAGCTAATTAGGAAAACATTTTCTGATAGTTATATTCTATCACTCTGTAATACTTATAGAATAAAATAGACTTCTCTGTTTTAGTTATGGATGGAGTTAGACTTGTCTTGTATAATTCAGAATTGACTAAGAGTTTATTTGATAATTTTTTTCATATTTTTACTTCCAGTTTGATACCATACACTGCCCAACGAAAAAATCACTGTTTAAAAAACCAAACTTCCTGTCTGTACTTAAACCCAACAGTGCCCTATCTATACTAATATATTTTTTAAAAATTAATTTTTCAGCATACAAAATGGAAGGACAACAGAAAAATAACTTGGAAATTGAAGCAGGAACAAAAAAAGAGTCAGAAATTGACCATGAATTCAATGATGATTCACGGAACAATGAACTTCTGCAATGTGTGGAAGCAGTAGATTTCCTACTGGAAAATGAAAAAAGAAATGATAATGAATTTTTAGAATTTCTTTTAAATTTTGAAAAAGAATCAGAATAATAAATTTTTATTTCATAATTCAAAAATTGTTTGACACATTATTCATTTTTATATGTATATTGTAAACTAGTAGCAAATTGATTATAATGTGAAGTCAGACTTTAAATATACTGTGCAACTTTTTTGTGTTACATACTAAGTTTGCTCATAGTTACTTCCTTTCTTCCACTATATTATCTCCATATATAAATCCAATGTGTATTTAACATCTCTTTATCATCTCCTACCTCCATATTGTTTCGGCTTTCCAGACAGACTATGGTATAAATTCCATATACCACAAAAACTTCAGAAACAACTTGCAAGATATCTACAAAGGAGACGGCGTTTATTGATTTTTAGACTCTGCATTTGTACCTACATGTTGCTACGTAAATAAAAATAAACAAAAAAAACAACAAAACGAACAATCAATAAACATACTGTCAGGAATCGCATATGGCGCCTACTGAACTACAACTCCCACAAGTAGTAGGTGAACAGAGTTTACATATTGGTGGTGGCCACTAGATGGCGTTGTATTTGATTGTTACTCTTGAATCCTGAAGGAGAGAAGTGTGGTCGTGTTCCCTGTTGTTTGGGGAGCTTTTGTTCATGGACTAGAGACTTTGAAGATTGCCCGTTCAACTGAAGATTTTGGAACGACGTGATCATCCCATAGATAGCGAGGGGGAAGGCTTTCCCTTTCCCGCTGTTCCTGCGCGTGCGGCTGCCGCGAGGAAGAAGCCGAGTATTGCTTTGCCGGCTGGCAGAGGACGTTGCTGCGAGGAGTCGGAGTTTCCCTGTGCGCGAGCGGCTGCCGCGAGGGAAGATTCCCGTCGTCTGTGCTCATAGCGTGGGCGCGTTTGTTTAGACATTGTGAAAGCCTGAAGCGGATCTTCTTGCTGATGCCAGACCGTGTTTGGTGCATTCTCGTGAGCGGCTGCCGCGAGGACGATGCAGAGGTTATTGTATTAACTGAAAGTTGGTGCAACTCAAATTCAAAGACCTTTGCCAAACAATAGAAAAGGAAAGGCGGTAAGCCTCGGATGAGGACGCATTCGTTCTGAACTATTTTTTGTTAGTGTTCCCTTAATAGTTGGGCCCAGCTAGGAATGCTAAATGAACTTTATCATTTTTTTTTGTTCTTGAATGACTTTGAAGATATTCATATATCGAACTCTTGATCTTCAGTGATTGAACTGAGGTTTCTGGTGACATCCCTAATTATTTTCACTGGGTTATTGGAGAGGATTATTACAGCTGCAAAGGAAGCATTTTAAGGGTATGTGTGGTGTATGTTTGACCCGTGTGATGTTTTCCAGAAGGTTGTGGTACTGTTAGTAATTTGTGGTTTTCTTCCAGGTAGCACTCAGAGATAGAGAAGTATCTATGTTTTTAGAGGAATAAGGTCCCCTCCTGATTTCAGTGGTATGTATCTTTCCTCTAGCGAGAATTGAATGAGAGTAGGTAGAACTGATGTGATAATATTTCTTGTTCTTGTCGTTTCAGCTATCCCATCCATTCCAGACCCCATCCCTACCTTCCCTGTGTTATCCCTCGCTTGATTGCCTTTACGCTCTGTGTTATATGTACAGTCAGAGTGTGGGGAAATCAGGAGGTGGACCCCTTTCAGCATCACCCTGATCCTGAGGTTCTTCAGAATCCTGACAGAATCAAATACCCAAGATATATTGAACCTCCCGGTCAGGGTCTGCTGAAAGATGACCACACTTGATGAAGTGATGCAGGCATTGGTTCTTGTTCAGCAGGAGTTGGTTAATTCTCGGGCAGAAGTTACTGCTCTTAAAGAACGTTTCGACAGACAGGCTAGGAATCCTTTTGATGCCTCTGCAGGGGTACCCCAAATACAGGTTACAGTGCCCCCTCCGATACCATTGGCTAGTCCGGAGCGTTACGCAGGGGATCCTCTAAAGATACAGACATTTTTGACGCAAATTACCTTGCATTTTTCATGTAGGCCTGCTTCCTTCCCTACTAATCATTCTAGGGTAGCGTTTGCGATTTCTTATATGACGGGAGAGGCCGCAAACTGGGCTGTCCCTTTAGTACGCAAAGATGATCCTCTGTTGACGGACTGGAATGCTTTCCGCAGCGAGTTTGAGAGGGTTTTTGATAGACGGGCTACCACCCTTAGTGCCGATCGTGATTTGTTGGGGTTACGTCAAGGGAGAAAGGATTTGTTAACCTATATGACAACATTCAATAGATTGGTGGGTGAAACGGCCTGGCCCGAAGAGAAACGAATGGCACTGTATTATCAGGGGTTGAATGAAGATATGAAAGACGTTCTGGCCCAGATCGATCCTCAGCCCACGAGTTGTTTAGCTTTGATTAATTTGACCTTACGGTTGGATCACCGCCTTTCAGAGAGGGGAGGTGAGAGGAAAAGAGGAGGGAGAACCTGGAGCGGGTATGAGGTGGAGAGTGTTACACACAAGAAGGATTCAGGTCCCGAGGCTATGGAAATAGGGGCGGTTCGCCCTCCTTTAACCAAGGCAGAAAGAGAGAACAGACGTGCCCTGGGTTTGTGCATGTATTGCGGCAAAAAGGGGCACTATGTGAGAGAATGTCCGGCTAAACCCCAAAAACGGGGTTTGTTTTTTCCTGCCAAAAAGATGGTGGCCGTAGTGGCAGACAACACCTATGCGGTAGAGGAGGATAACGAGGGGGCTGAGAGTATTCCTGCTCCTCCGAAGGAATGGAGAATACCATCCTTGGGGGTAGTGGATAGAATGGAAGCAGTGTCTCATGTGATATTGCCCATGTATTTGGGATCAGGCCAGCAAAAGGTATCGGTGAATACAATGGTGGATTCAGGGGCTACTGGAAACTTCATAGATTACGGGTTAGTGCAGAAGCTTGGTTTAAAGAAAGTACCCACTCAACTACCAGAGTTGGTGTTGGCGGTGGATGGTACCCCTCTCAAGTCTGGTCCCATTGTCGAACATACTGAAGCCTTAGAATTGACTCTTTGTGGACATCCCTGGGATCATGTAGAATCTATAGTACTAAATATGATCGAAGCTCCGCAATACGAAGTCATTCTAGGGATGCCGTGGTAGTGGAGACACAATCCTTTGATGGATTGGAAGTTGAAAACCATCCAGTTCACATCAGAGTATTGTGTATCCGAATGCTTGCAAGACAAGGAAGGGTCACATACCCTATCCTTGGCCCAGAGTTTCAGGGTGGCTACGGCAGCGGAGAAGGAGGTGACTCTACCGGTAGAATACCATCAGTATCAAGCCGTGTTCAGCAAGGTGGAGGCAGAGAAACTTCCACCTCATCGCGACTATGATTGTCGCATTGATTTGGTGGAAGGCTCCAAGATTCCTACTTGTAGGGTCTATGCGTTGTCTGACTCTGAGACGAAATATCTGAGAGAGTACTTAGAACATCTGTGCTCGTTGGGGTTCATAAGACCTTCACGATCCCCAGCGGCCTCGCCTCTTTTCTTTATTTCTAAGGCAAACGGTGAGCTGCGCGCTTGCATAGACTTCAGACAGCTAAATAAGATCACGATTAAAAATCGTTACCCTCTTCCACTCATACCCGTCCTGTTAGACCAGGTGAAAGAAGCTAACATCTACACCCGGTTAGACCTACGAGGGGCGTATCATCTGGTGCGAGTTCAGGACGGCGATGAGTGGAAGACGGCGTTTAAAACGCGCTTTGGGCTGTTTGAATATCTGGTGATGCCGTTCGGGCTCTGCAATGCCCCTGCGGCATTTCAATTCTTCCTAAACGACATCATGAAGGAATATATTGACCGTTTTGTTGTCATCTATATCGATGACATTCTGATTTATTCCGATGATCCATTACAGCATGTCAGTCAGGTTAAATTGATTCTTCAGACATTACTGGAACACAGCTTATATTGCAAATTAAGTAAGTGTGAGTTTGGAGTGACTGAAGTGGAGTTTTTGGGAGTGATCTTGAATCCTCAGGGGTTTAGGATGGCGGACAGAAAAGTGAAGGCAGTGCAAGAATGGCCAGTACCTAGAAGTGTGAAGGATGTGCAATGTTTTCTAGGTTTCTCCAATTATTATCGGAGGTTTATTGCCCATTTCTCCCAACTAGCCTCTCCAGTGACCCGGTTGTTGAGAAAGGGTGTTACATTCTGCTGGAATTCGGAGGCAGGAGAGGCCTTCGATCAGATGAAAAAGGCTTTTTGTTCTGCCCCTATATTGAGACATCCGCAATCCGATGTTCCATTCATTGTTGAAGCTGATGCTTCGGACATTGCCATTGGAGCGGTCTTGTCACAAAGAGATAAATCCACCGGGCAGCTGCACCCGGTTGCATTCTTGTCCAAAAAACTGAATCCTGCAGAGGTGAACTATACAGTGGCCGAAAAAGAACTGTTGGCAGTCAAAAGGGCATTTGAGGAGTGGAGGCCTTACTTGTGGGGGGGTCAACATCCAGTTACGGTGTTCTCTGATCACCGAAATTTGCAGTTTATGAAGACGGCTAGGCACCTTTCGCAGCGCCAAATGCGTTGGATGCTATTCTTCGCAGAATATGACTTTACAATCACCTTTCGTCCTGGGGCGGACAATCGAAAGGCAGACTCTTTGTCCCGCCAATTGGATCCCGGTGCTTCATCAAAGAGAGAACAGTTGTCGATCCTGCCTCCAGAGCGAGTGGTGTGTGCCACTACTGTTGAAATGTTCCTGGAAGCTGTCCGTAAACAACGTTCCGCATCACAGTGGCATGTTTGGGCGGGTAAAGAAAAACAACGTACCTTGAAACATGGACTACCTATGCGGAATAATGCCCTGTTTCTTCCCACGCATGAACTGTGTCTGATGGCCTTTAATTGGTGTCATAACGCCATGGTGGCAGGTCACCCGGGACACACAAAAACCTTCCAGATGTTACAGAGACAATTTTGGTGGGAAGGAATGATGAATGATGTGAAGTCATGGATTGAGCAGTGTGAAATTTGTGCAAGAGCCAAGAGTGAACAAACCAGAAGTAAGGGGTTGTTGATGCCTCTTCCCACCCCCTCCAGACCCTGGCAGGTGATAAGTATGGACTTTGTACTTGGACTACCGTTGGATAAAGGTTGCGATGCCATTCTGGTAGTGGTGGATAGCCTGACCAAAATGGGTCATTTTATTCCTTGTCGTAATCTCCCTACGGCTGCTCAAACCGCGCAGTTGGTGTTGACGGAAGTGGTGCGGTTACATGGAATCCCCAAGACCATCGTATCGGATCGTGGCCCGCAGTTTGTCGCTAGATTCTGGCGTACTTGGTGTAAGGCTCTGCAAGTAAAGGATGCTTTGTCTACGAGCTTTCACCCACAGTCTGACGGTCAAACCGAGAGGCTTAACCAGACCCTCAAGAAATATTTAAGATGTTACGCTGAAGAGGCCAATGATTCCTGGGTCTCGTTGCTGTGGTTAGCCAAATTATCCTATAATAACGCATGGCACAGTTCTACGGGGGAATCCCCTTTTAGGGCCAACACGGGTTATCATGCTGACATCTTGCCTGTTACCATCCCTAGTGATGTGCACAACCATCCTACCGTAGCGGCTCGGATGAAGGCTTTGCTGAAGATACATCGGCGGATACAACAGCACTTGGAAAAGGCGAAAACATCATACAAGAAGTGGGAAGACCGACGACGTCAGAAGGGTCCGGTATATAAAGTGGGGGATAAGGTGTGGCTGTCGACCAGAAACATACGTTTCCGCTTCCGCAGTATCTTTCACCCTAGGTTCATCGGACCTTATGAAGTGCTGCGAGTAGTGAATCCGGTGGCATACAAACTGAAGTTACCTGCATCCTTACGGATTCATCCGGTTTTTCATTGCAGTCTTTTGAAACCTGCCAGAACTGGGAGACGTCAAGCAGTCCCTCCAGTGATGAGAGATGGTCAACTGGAGTATGAGGTGCATCGTATCTTGGACTCCAAATACCAACGGGGTAAGCTATGGTATTTGATATCTTGGAAAGGATACGACTCGGAAGATGACTCCTGGGAACCCAGTACTGAGGTGCATGCCCCTTTGGCGATTCGTCGATTCCATGCTCAGAATCCTGGGAAACCTGGTGCTAGAAGGCGCCGTTAAGGGGGGCATACTGTCAGGAATCGCATATGGCGCCTACTGAACTACAACTCCCACAAGTAGTAGGTGAACAGAGTTTACATATTGGTGGTGGCCACTAGATGGCGTTGTATTTGATTGTTACTCTTGAATCCTGAAGGAGAGAAGTGTGGTCGTGTTCCCTGTTGTTTGGGGAGCTTTTGTTCATGGACTAGAGACTTTGAAGATTGCCTGTTCAACTGAAGATTTTGGAACGACGTGATCATCCCATAGATAGCGAGGGGGAAGGCTTTCCCTTTCCCGCTGTTCCTGCGCGTGCGGCTGCCGCGAGGAAGAAGCCGAGTATTGCTTTGCCGGCTGGCAGAGGACGTTGCTGCGAGGAGTCGGAGTTTCCCTGTGCGCGAGCGGCTGCCGCGAGGGAAGATTCCCGTCGTCTGTGCTCATAGCGTGGGCGCGTTTGTTTAGACATTGTGAAAGCCTGAAGCGGATCTTCTTGCTGATGCCAGACCGTGTTTGGTGCATTCTCGTGAGCGGCTGCCGCGAGGACGATGCAGAGGTTATTGTATTAACTGAAAGTTGGTGCAACTCAAATTCAAAGACCTTTGCCAAACAATAGAAAAGGAAAGGCGGTAAGCCTCGGATGAGGACGCATTCGTTCTGAACTATTTTTTGTTAGTGTTCCCTTAATAGTTGGGCCCAGCTAGGAATGCTAAATGAACTTTATCATTTTTTTTTGTTCTTGAATGACTTTGAAGATATTCATATATCGAACTCTTGATCTTCAGTGATTGAACTGAGGTTTCTGGTGACATCCCTAATTATTTTCACTGGGTTATTGGAGAGGATTATTACAGCTGCAAAGGAAGCATTTTAAGGGTATGTGTGGTGTATGTTTGACCCGTGTGATGTTTTCCAGAAGGTTGTGGTACTGTTAGTAATTTGTGGTTTTCTTCCAGGTAGCACTCAGAGATAGAGAAGTATCTATGTTGTTAGAGGAATAAGGTCCCCTCCTGATTTCAGTGGTATGTATCTTTCCTCTAGCGAGAATTGAATGAGAGTAGGTAGAACTGATGTGATAATATTTCTTGTTCTTGTCGTTTCAGCTATCCCATCCGTTCCAGACCCCATCCCTACCTTCCCTGTGTTATCCCTCGCTTGATTGCCTTTACGCTCTGCGTTATATGTACAGTCAGAGTGTGGGGAAATCAGGAGGTGGACCCCTTTCAGCATCACCCTGATCCTGAGGTTCTTCAGAATCCTGACACATACAATAAGTTAAAAGTCAATCATTCTTGTTTCCTTATAGTACGCTCCTCAGACCGCTTTCCGGTGCGCGCACCCCACGAAAAAAAACTATTTTCTTTTTTTTTTTTGGCCCCGCGGGGCTCATTTAAAGCCTCCACATCAAACATAAGGGGTCAGGGAGGATCTACTATGCCCCCTTATGGTCATTTGCCCCTTCGTTTTGGCCTCCTCTTGTCTCTCGATCCTACCGAGAGACAAGATGGCGGCCGCTCCGGACTGTTTAGAATGTTGAGCCAATCAGCTTCGCTTCGCAAAGCTCCGTTACGCGAAAAGTACGCGAACCGGTGCGCTATCAGGGACGCTGTCACAGATATATCTGTTTTTTAAAACGTTAATTTCTCAAAATCCACTGGAGAACATATATTGAGACCCAGCAAAGGCACATCGGGCTAACAGTCCCTACAATTTTGCCAAGTTTCGTGCAAATCCATTCAGCCGTTCGAGCTAAAAGTGAGGCCAAACGCCCTATGGAAAACTCAATGGTAAAAACGCGTTTTGGGACCCCCTTTTTTCTCCGCCCCCCCTTGACGAAACCCCCAAATTTTCAGGGGCTGCTCAGAAACAAAATGTGCCATTTTCCAGAAAATTTCAGCCGATTCCGTCCACAAACGCCAAAGTTATTAGACATAGAATTTTCAAAAGTTACATAGAGAAAAAACTCCTAACTATATATACCTACTGGCGACCGCCAGTAGGTAATATATATATATATATATATATATATATATATATATATATATATATATATATATATATATATATATATATATATATATATTCTTGCTCTGTTTCCCTCGCGAGGGCAAAGGAATGGACCGCTCTCCGTGGCTCAGGTAGATTCTTATTTATTGTTCAATTTTCAAAATTTCGCAGCATAGCAGGACGCGATTCGGCATCGCGCCTTCCTCCAGCTGTTACTGCACAGCACATGAATTCCTTTTTTAAATAACGGCACACAGAATGAATTGATTATTTCACTTCCTCTATAAAAACAAACGATGCACTCAGTATTATTTTGTTCAATGCTGCCATCTTGGAATGTAAAAATATAACCTTTTTGAACCAAGTCATTTGGCCTTAACTTAACATAAAGCCCTGAATGGGCAGATAATCAACCAAAAGTAGTCATAATTGATCAGTTCAATTTCACACATTAATTCAATATCATTTCTATTTGCAATTGAAAATGTAAAAAACAAAATTGAGCCCTAAACGGGCATATTTGCAGACATGATTAATCAATCATAGCCTCATCTTATAATCAGATGATCATTTTAAGCAACATTAAATTTATAAGGAGTAATTCATATATGTCTCCTATTTTTTCTTACCATATAAACCTTGTTTCTGCAATGTATGATGAAAGTGCAATAGAGATTTGTTAAATATTCTTCATAGATTCAGCATATACAAGTACACTGGTCAGTTGATTCATGCATATTGAAAACTGGGATCTACTTGCCTAGATGTATGGCCAGTTCTTCCTCTGTATTTAAACCAAAGTGAGTTCTCATGATGAGATCAATAATAAATCTCGATTCGAGACGGCGTAGCTGTATTTCCCCGTCTCCACCTCTTTCTTTGATAGGTACTTGGTCTAAGCAAAAGAAACGCAATAGATTGCAATCACTTTTGTGTTCTTTTGCAAAGTGCTTTGCCACTGGGTAATTTGGATTGTTATGCTGTATTGCCCTTGCGTGTTCTTATATTCTATCCTTCACTGGGTGGATTGTGCTACCAATGTATTGCTTTTTACAGGGACATACTAGGCTGTACACACAAAATGGGGTGGTACACGTCAGGAATTTATTGATTTTCCTGGTCATTGGTTTCCCCGGGAATTCATAATTGTTTGTTTAGTACTGGCTTTGCATGCTTTGCAATTTTGACAAGGAAAAAACCCAGTCAAGTTACCTAGTCTTGGTGTCCGTGGGACTGAGTCAAAATGACTGTGTACTAGGAGATCTCTCAAGGAGCGGTTCTTTCGGTATGTAATTTTGGGGTAGCTGGATATCTCACTCCTAATTTTGCCATCCGTTTTTACAATCTGCCAATTACGTGTCATTATCTGATGTATTTCTTTAGAGTCTCTCGAAAAAGGTGGTAATGAATCGAGGCATATTGTCCTCTTTTACTTCTGTTATTTTCTTATCTCTGAGAAGATTAGGTCTTGGAGATATTTGAACTTTGTCGTAAGCTTGTTCTAGGATCTGATCAGAATATCCTCTAGCTCTAAATCTCGACATCGATTCCTGAGCTGCGATTTCAAAATCATTGATTTGTGTTCAGTTTCTCTTAAAACGTAGCAATTCCCCATATGGGATGCTATTCTTAAGGGATTTGGGATGACAGCTACTCACTTCCAGAATCGAATTCCCTGCAGTGGCTTTACAATATAATTAGGTGCAAATTTTTCCCTCCTTAATAAAGATCTTCAGATCAACGAAATCTACCTCAGTATTGCTTATGTTGCCACTGAAATGCAGGTTCACTGTGTTGTCATTAAGATGTTTAATGAAAGACTCAGCTTCCATTCGAGGACCTTTCCAAAAAATGAATAGGTCGTCTATGTACTGGTACCACCCAGCATTTGAGGAGACCCAGTACTGATTCTCATCAGCCCAGGCAATCTGCTTCTCCCACCAGCCGACAAACAAGTTCGCGTAGCTGGGGGCGAAGCACGTTCCCATCGCCGTCTGCCTACATTGCCTGAAATATAGTTTTTGAAACAGGAAAATGTTATTGTTGAGGCAAAAGGACAAGAAATTAAGTAGCATTTCATTATGTTTGGAAAACCTTAGTGATCGTGTTTTAAGAAAATATTTCACTGCATATATATATATATATATATATATATATATATATCGAACAAGTGCAACCTCCCAGGCTCCGACCGCAGCGACCCAGGAAATCACGCGGATCCAGTAGTTTACTTAAAGCACAGATTTTATTTAGAAGCTGAACCAAGCAATCTGACCCGTTTCGGGCATCCGCCCTTGCTCACATATATATATTCACTGAAAAAACCATAGGTTAGAGACCATATATAGTTAGCTGGACATTTTATTGATATAAAACCAATGAAATTCCATATATAGTTAGTTGCACTAACACTATATTTCGCGCATCCACAATCCAATGCTGATGATGTCACATATTACATCATTCATGACATGGTCAGTGACATCACTGATGACATCACTGATGACATCTCAAATGACATCACTGATGACATCACTGATGACAACATCCAGTGACTGTATGTTTCTGTAAAGTTAAAATATGTCTTACATATTGAAGAATGAGTGGATGCATAAGTGTCTGGATGAAGGATTTAGTAGGTGCATGACTGACTGTATGAGTGAGTGATTAAATGTGTCTCACTGAGTGCATGGGTTAGTGACTAAACTGTCTTAATTTCTGCATCATTATGTCTGTTGTTCTGTAAACTGCTGCATGTGTTGATCAGTAGCTATTTGAGTAACTATATGGGTTATTGATTGGTTGCCCAAGTATTTGTATGGGAGACTGAGTGTGTGTGTGGGTGGCTGGGAGGTGTAGGACTCTGTGCATAGATGTGTGAGCAGTTGATTCACTAGATGTATGGGTTCAAAAGTGCATGTGGAAACAGCTGTATGGGCGGTTGACTGTGTGCATGAGTGTATTGGTGAGTGAATGGATATCTCATTGCTACATGTCAAAGTAAGTACATATGTAAAACACAGTACATGTGAGAGTTGACATATATAAATAACTGTGCATAAGAGCCAGTGAATGTGTGAGTGGCTGTATGGATCATTGTGAACTTGTATCAGGGATTGTATAAGAGAGTAAATATGTGTTAGTATATGTTTGAATAAGTAAGGTGTGTTTAACTGTATAGTTGAGGAAATGGAGGTGTGATTGATTCTTTGCATGACTGACTAGATGTGTGAGTAACTCCATGGATGAGTGACAGTCTGTGAGTGTCTGTTTACACTGAGTGTATCTAAGGTTCTATTAGAGTCTGAAGAGGTTCATTGTATAATCACATGAATGATGTCATCAGTGATGTGATCAGTAATGTCAAATGATATGTCATCAGTGATGTCATCAGTGATGTCATTTGAGATGTCACCAGTGATGTCATCAGTGATGTCATTTGAGATGTCATCAGTGATGTCACTGACCATGTCATGAATGATGTAATATGTGACATCATCAGCATTGGATTGCGGATGCGCGAAATATGTAGTTAGTGCAACTAACTTTATATGGAATTTCATTGGTTTTATATCAATAAAATGTCCAGCTAACTATATATGGTCTCTAACCTATGGTTTTTTCAGTGAATTTTCAAGGTTTTGTAAATGCAAATTCCTAACTATATATGGTCTATAACCTATGGTTTTTTCTGTGAATTTCATTGGTTTTTTAAAAGCTAATATCTATAGCTGTAAAATATATTCTTTATTACGTGACGTATCACGTAGCCACGTGAGACGCCTCATGACGCGTCGCATAACCGTGACGTATTGGCTCTGCAGCGCAAACAAAACCCGTAACGTAAGCGCGCCGGAGCACGCTTACAGATATATATATTTTTTTAACCTTAATTAGACAAAATCCACACATGCACATATCTTGAGGCCTTCAAACAAACAGTCCCTACAATTTTGCCAAGTTTGGTGGAAATCTATTCCCTTAAATTTTATTTTACTGTTTCTCTTGGTTTTTCCCTTGTTACGTTTACCGGAACGCTACCCGGTACGCGAACCGGACGCTCCAAAAACACAAGATGGCGGACTCCTGTTATGCTGCCAGTTAGCTGCCCGTTTTTTTTGTCCCGCGGGGCACTTTAATAGCCCCCTCATCAATCCTAGGGGGTCAGGAGGGGTCTACCTTACCCCCTTTCCTTCATTTACACCTTTTTTTTCCACCTCTTGTCTCGCGATCCTACAGAGAGACAAGATGGCGGCCGTTCCGGACTGTTTAGAATGTTGACAGACACCGGAGAGCCAATCAGCTTCGCTTCGCGAAGTTCCGTTACGCGTCAGGTACGCGAACCGGGGCGCTAACCGGAGCTCTGTCACAGATATATCTGTTTTTTAAAACGTTAATTTCTCAAAATCCACTGGAGCACATATATTGAGACATAGCAAAGGCATGTCGGACAAACCATATCTACAATTTTGCCAAGTTTCGTGTAAATCCATTCAGCCGTTCGAGCTAAAAGTGATTCCAACCGCCCTATGGAAAAATGAATGGGAAAAACGCGTTTTGGGACCCCCCTTTTTTCTCGGCCCCCCCTTGACGATACCCCCCAAAATTTTGGGGGGCTGCTCAGAAACAAAATGTGCCATTTTCCTGAAAATTTCAGCCAATTCCGTCCACAAACGCCAAAGTTATTTGACATAGAATTTTCAGAAATCCCATAGGAAAAAAATCCTAACTATATATACCTACTGGCGACCGCCAGTAGGTAATATATATATATATTATTCAAAGTTTGCCCCTGCTTGAGAGCGCGCACAATGAGACAGCAGGACTCCGCTTTATTCTTGACATCGTCCTTTTATTATGGCGATCAGCAGGAAAACATCTTGTTTTGTTTAAAAAGACCCTATGCGTTTTGGAGCACACTTGCTCCTTGATCACGGGTGATGCATGTCAGCAGGGCAAACTGAGGTGAAGGTGAGAGTCATTAAGTCGTTTATGTTCCTCCAGTGGAAAGCCCTCCACTGGCTGTAATTCACTGAGTGATAAAACCACACCCACTGGAGGGCTTTCCACTGGAGGAACATAAACGACGTAATGACTCTCACCTTCACCTCAGTTTGCCCTGCTGCTCGCCGTAATAAAAGGACGATGTCAAGAATAAAGCGGAGTCCTGCTGTCTCATTGTGCGTGCTCTCAAGCAGGGGCAAACTTTGAATAATATATACCGGCCGGTCCGGTCGGGAGAGCTGCGACGCCACAAAGAAAAAGGAAGGTAAACTGTCATGTGCAAAGAGACTAGTCTTAAAGCACAACTGGCAGAATGAGCAGTTTGGCAGAGGAAATAATCAGGAGGTGAATACCTTGTAGCTCACTGGAGAGCGAAAACCGGCATTAATCAAGGTCAACATGGCAAACACCCACTGGAGGGTTAGACTGAAGATGAAGGTACTACGAGTCCCAGACTTCACTGAGTTTTAAAACCACACCCACTGGAGGGCTTTCCACTGGAGGAACATAAACGACGTAATGACTTTCACCTTCACCTCAGTTTGCCCTGCTGACATGCATCACCCGTGATCTAGGAGCAAGTGTGCTCCGAAACGCGTAGGGTCTTTTTAAACAAAACGAGATGTTTTCCTGCTGATCGCCGTAATAAAAGCACGATGTCAAGAATAAAGCGGAGTCCTGCTGTCTCATTGTGCACGCTCTCAAGCAGGGGCAAACTTTGAATTATATATATATATATATATATATATATATATATATATATATATATAACTATATTACCTACTGGCGGTTGTAGTTATAGTTAGGATCTAGTTACCATAGGAAAATGGCAACATTCTATTCCCACTAACTTTGACGCCGATTGACGACTCTTCGCGAAATTCTCAAAACTCCGCTCCTATCTTGAAAATTCTGGGGTTATTCGGCAAGTGGGGGCCGAGAAAAAAGGGGGGTCCCAAAACGTGTTTTCTCCATGCAATTTTCCACAGAAAACTTTAGACACGGCTACAGCCCGAACGGCTGAACGGAATTACACCACATTTGGCAAACAGGTAGCCCTTGGTTCAGAAAGAGCCATTTGTGTTAAATGGTGTAAATTCATTCAGTAGTTGTTTAAATATTAATGGAAAAAGAAATATATATATCTGGGCGGAGCCTAACCACACATCTCATTGTGAGATCTGATTGGCTGTCAGCACTCCATCCAAGAAGTGTTGGCAGCCATCTTGGGACCAATATAAATACTAGCACCTCATTAAAAAAACATTGCAGTTAATAGAATGTTTTAAGACTTTAGTTACATTATAAATCATTTGTTGATAGTACCATACTCATTTCGGAATTGTGGTGTGTTCTAATGTGAAAAAGCCTTCTGCTGGGATATCATGAATCATGTTTGAGAGAAAACTATTTTCTCATGCTTTTCTCACAGAGTTTTGGTTGGTGATCTATAAGCTAAACTGAGAGCATATTTTCTGTAAATTCAATTATCTTTCTCAGTCATGTGAGAATGAAGTCTGACATTCTCAGTAAAACATGTACGTCCAACAAGGGCAGAGACTGTCAGTTGATTTCTTTGTGTTCTACTGCAGCCTCCTAGAGTGTTCTAAAGAACAACTAGAGCGCTAAAAGTCCTACTTATGATGACAAACGTATTGCACACCTGAAGCCATCTTGATTGGAATAAAGTGGTAACTCTTAAAACATTTAATTTAAAAAGGAAAAAAATGAGGGGGTTCATTTTGCCATAGAAAATATGATTAGTGCTGCAAAAAAATTAGGGCACATTTTGATTGACTTCTCAAATCCTCTTCTATTCTCATTGAAAAATTCTGACATGCAACTGAAACATGCACTTTCAATACCAGCAGCAGACTTCCCTGGTGAGCAGTAGCTTTACTACAGTGATCTAATGAGCAACTAGAGTGCTAACATTCAGAATTTATGGCAAATGTGTGACATATCTGAATACCTTCTTGATGGAATCAAAGTAAAAAACTGAAAGCATTTCCTACTGAGAAGACTGCAGTAAATGAGGAAATTAGGAAACTTCATGAAAAATAAATCTCCCAAGATGGCCACCAGAGATAAAAGAGCCCAAATGTAGCACAAATATCACCCATATGTAGCCCACATGTAGCCCAATGACAGCAGTGTGCAAAACACTTTTTGTTTTTTTGCAGTTTTATATAGTGCAGACTTGTCAGGTATTGGAGTGCTTTACATGAGCATTGGTTACATCACACAAGAACAAATTGATTTTGGTTTTAGACATGGGGAGATTAAGGGGCAGATTTATGTTAACTGGCGCATCCCGAGGGATGCGCCAGTTAACATGCGCCACAGTGCGCCACAGCTACGCCACCCATGGTGCGCCGCATTTATGATGTGGCGCACCATGGGGCAAAAACGGCACAGATGCGTGACGCATCTGTGCCGGAAATGTGGCGCATTACTAGAGTTGCGTCGCAAGCGCGACGCAGCTCCAGCAATGCTCTGGGGGGGCCTATTCTTTCAATGCTGCCTCAAGCCTTACGCCTGCTTCAAGCAGGCGCAGGGTTTTGACGCAGCATTGCCCTGAAAGTGACTGAGTGAAATCTCATAGATTTCACTCAGCCACTTTCAGGAGGCGTTCCTGCGCAGGAACGCCCCCCCCCCTGCGCAGGAACGCCTCCTCATGGCGCAGTGCTGTACAACGTGACGCATCTCCTAGATGCGTCACGTTGTAAATAGGGCGCAGGGATGTGCCACGTTTCCGTGCCGTTGCATCACGCAACGGCGGCGTAAACGTGGCGCAAGCCCTTCATAAATCTGCCCCTACGTGATTTCACCAGAATCACAGAATGTCGAGCTGAAGCAGAAACTCCAACCTGGTTCCCCAGTTGCAAAGTCTGCAGCTCTGGAAGTAACACCACATCCTCTCCCCTAAGTGCAACATTTATTCAAGTGGTCAACTGGATAAAAAACATAAAGATAACAAATAATTTAAAAGTGCTTTGTCGCTATTTGAAAACTCAGAAAATATGTCCTCATTTTAGTTTTTTAGAGCACTAACTATATTTTTGATGAAAATAAGACCCTCTCATATATGTAATTTCTAAAGGAAATGCTCTTGGTATTACAGTTTTGATTACATCAAAGTGACGTCAGGCGTTCCACACTTTTGTAATAAATATAGAATTTTAGCAATCTAGTTGTTCATTAGGATACTGTTGAGAGGCAGAGGTCAGGGGCATGGACTCTGAAAATTGAAGGGAGATAGGAGGGTGATGAGGCTACAATTTGACCACACTGGGCAGACAGTAAGGACAGTGGCAGCACAACAGACTATGGAGGGCATTGGAAAGGGGGGCAGGGGCAACAAACCAACAATTCAGGACTGGCAAGAGAAGCTGTGGCAATATAATAGATCATTGTGGGCAGAAGGAAGAGGCAGTGGTAGTACAACCATACATGCCAACAGACCCGATTCAGCCAGGAAATATCCAATGTTTTTAAGCCCAAATGGGCTTTATTTGACCTGTCTACAATCTCCTCTTTTTCAATGAAAGTCAAAGGGGAAAATCAATACCCCAGTGTTTTTTTCAAAATCTCCCTCTTACCAAGTTCAAAATGTTAGCAAGTATGGTACATTGGATCAAGGAAGGCAGGAGAAATTGGGGTAGGGACATGGACACGAATAACAGAGGACAGGAGGACATTGAGAGGTGCACCAGACTGACCCTACAGGTCAGGCATCAGGGTTTGCAGTAGCATAATACACCACACAGGGCATGCGGGACGGGAGTGCAGCACAACAATCCATAGCAAGCAATAGGGAGGGGACAGGACCATGCACAAGGACAACAGAGAACAGAGGAGAAAGAGGCAATGGTAGCTAGCTGACCATAATGGACAGACAGGAGAGAAAGCTGCAGCATAACGGACCATAAAGGGCAGGATGGACCAATCAGGGGCATTACAATGGAACAGACAAGCCAGGAGGGAGGGAATAGGGATCTGCACATGGAAACAGAGGGCTGGGGAAAGGGGGCAGGACAGAAGCAGCAAGATTACCATGGAGGTCAGGCAGGATGGGCACTAGAAGCAAGACACACCATGGAGAGCAACAGTGAGACTATAATGGCACAGACCATGGAGGGAAGGTGGGAGGGGGTCAGGGGCAGCTAGCTGACCACACAGGGAAGATGGGAGGGGCCGTGGCAGCACAGGAGATCATGCATGACGAGCGGGAGGGTCAGTGACAGCACAATGGCTATGATGGGCAAGAAGGAGGGTGCAGGGGCATGCACAAAGGACCATGGAGGATAGAAGGGGAGGGTCAGGACCTGGGCACAGACAAGAGAGTTCAGGGGAAGGGGCCTCACAACAGACCACATGGGGCAAGCAGGATAAGCAGTTGCAGCACAACAGACCAGGGAGGGCAGAAGGGTGTGGCAGTAAAATGGACCATGGGGGACAGGAGGAATGGGATAGAGACATGGAATGTGGACAGGCAGGGTGGAGGTGACAGGGACAGGTTACAGTCATCTGGCAATGCTAGGCAGGTGAGAGGGGAGTGGCAGCTCAACAGAACTGTCATAGTAGATAGGAGTGACAGGTCCATGGAACATGGTGGGCATAAAGGATGGAGCAGGGGCATGCACACATACATTGGAGGGCAGGGGGAAAGAGAATAGGGGAGCAAGCTAAGCGCAGAGTCTAAGCAGGAGGTCAATGGGGGGCATAGAATTGGGCAATGGAGGGCAGGAGGAGTGGACTGGTACATCATGCTAAATGGAGGGCAGTGGCAGCACATCAGACCATGCATGGCAGGATGGAGGAGGCTAGTCCATGGATTCAGACAACAGAGGATAGGGAGGAGGTGGATGGGGCAGCAATCTAACTGTTCAGAGAAGGCGGGAAGGCCAGTGACAGAACAACGGCCACACAGGGCTGTAATAAGCAAGCAGAGACATATACTTGGACAATGGATGGCTAGGAGGAGAGAAGGCCGGAGCAGCAAGCTTGGGTGGGGGCAGCACAATGCCAGGCCTTGCTTTAAACCCCCCATCATCCATTGTGACATGCATTTTACTTAACATTTAAAAAAAACTAGACATTTGCTGAAAAAAAACAAAGATTACAGGGACGGTATAGTTAGACTCAGATTTCACCCATGCATAACCAGTGAAATTCAGCAGTTATAGTTACCTGAGCTAACTATAACTTACGCCCCCGCAATGTACTGCTAATGACCTCAGACATTACATCATTGATGGCATGGTCAGTTACATCACTCATGACATCACTCATGACATCTCAAATGAGCTGTGAATGGAATGAACTATAATCTCTAGAACTTTATTTAGGGATAGTGTGTGTATATTAACACCCCTTTTTTTTCTTTTCTTTCGTGTAAGAACCATTATAATACGCAACGTGCCTAGATTAATTTGGACGATTGACTTTCACTTTAAAGTAATGTGTAGTCCATTGTTTATGTTGATGTTTGAAATCCTAAGTATGTTTATTATGAATAAGTCACATTGACAAACCTACAGGTATGGCGGTGACGGGGCAAGATATGCTGAAATGACATTGTGTGCAAATTAACCCTTGTTTTCTTTTCTTTATTGTATTCATTCCTGAATTTTTACATCGTGACCAGGCCAATATGGCCGCCAGGTTTTTGGATTAAAGTAATATGTAGTCCTTTGTTAATGTTGGCAACTTTAGGCATTTGTAAATTTAAATAAGGATGCTACAATGACGTCTTGTATCATTATCAAAGTTTGGACGACTAAAACGAGTGGATCACGTCCTTTGCAGATAAAATACTTCCAAACTACAACCTAAGTGCTGATTCCTTCCTTGTAAGAGTGAGAGGAGATTAAATAAATATGTATAAAATTCACTGAAAAAAACACAAGTTTCAGGGACAATATAGTAAGAAATGAGCATTTAAAAAACCTCAGAAATTCATTGAAAAATGCAGAGGTTTCATGGACGTCATAGTTAGTTAGACATTTCACTCATACAAAACAAGAGAAATTTGGCCGTTATAGTTAGTTGTGCTAACTATAACTCGCGCCCGCGCAATGACTGCTGGTGACGTCACATATTACATCACTCATGACATGGTCAGGGACATCATTGATGACATCACTGATGACATCTCAAATGACATCACTGATGACATCATCCACGTGATCATCTGATGCACCTCCTCACACCCTAAAATACAGACTACCATTCTTGAAACCATAGACACACCAATACTAGTACATCTACAATATTCTGTTCACTATGCATGCAGACCTCTAACCAGCTACATACTATTGATACGCTCTTCTAAATACCCAGTTAGTACCTATGCAGTCTAGGAATCCTTCTGTCTGTCCCATGTACTTCTCCATTCACCCATCCAGTGCTATCTACGTATTCTATCACTCCACCAATACCTAAGCCCTTATACAATCAGCACACACTTTCTTTGCAACACTGAAATTACTCCAGTTATTAGTTGTATTCTTAAGGATACACCAATACCTAAGCACTTATAAATTCACTATACACTCTGTTTGTAATACTGTAAGTATTCTAGTTACTAGTCATGAAGTTATGGAATGGCCTAGCTACTAACACAAGTACAGCTATAATATTTTGTGCACTATCCAAGCAGACCTCTAACTAGCTACATAATATTGATAAACTCTTCTAAAAACCCAGTTAGTACTCATGCAGTGTAGGAATCGTCCAGTCTGTCCCATGCACTTCTTTAATCACTTATCTACCACTATCTACTTATCCTATCACTCCACCAATATGTAAGCACTTATAAATTAAGTGTTCACTCTGTTTGCAGCACTGTCATCATTCCAGTTACCAGTGGTATTCTTATAAAATGATGTAGGCACCAACACAAGTTCACATAAAATATTCAGTGCATAATCCCTACAAATCTCTAAGCAGATACATACTATTGGTCCACTCCATTAAATACTGAAGTAGTACCCATGCAGCGTAGGCTACCTCCTGTCAGTCTCATGCAATTCTTCAATCACCCATCCAGCACTATGTTCCTATTGTATCAGTCTGTCAATACCTAAGCACTTATGGGGCAGATTTACAAGCACCCTACGCCACCAGTATATCACTTATTGCAACGTAGTGATGGTGCCAGGCACTCCTTCGTATTTACAAGGAAAAGCCACCCTGCATGGTTTTTCCTCTCCTTGTAAATACAACCTCTTCATACACAGAACTTTGCTTTGAAGGGGCGTTCCATAGGTGTTGCTGTGGGTGTTCCCATGCAACACCCATAGAACAAGACAAATCTCCAGATTTATGAGAAATCGTAAATGTGGAGATGTGTGTGAATGCTGCACCTTCCTAGAGTTGGTGTAGCAAGGCGCAAACATGGAGAATTGTTTTCATTTCTCCTCATTTTTCCTCTTTCAATGCATGCTGCATTCCACAGCATAGATTGAAAGAGGAAAATGCCTTTACTGGTGCCTGTGTCCCCGCATGGCTGCAGTTTGTGCAAAGGGAAGCACAGAGTTGTAACATATTCATGTACATATGTTACATCCCTGTGCTTCAAGGGTGCCACAGTGCAGTGCAGCTAAAGAGCTTGCAGTGTCACGCTGCAGTACTTCCTCATAAATCTTCACCTATAAAGTCACCATACACTACTAATGCATTCTTTCAGTCAATCATGCGGTATACATATATTCAACCAAACTTTCACACATTACCTTGCAATTATAGTTCTATCTTTGACCAGATAAGGTAGTTCTGATAAGAACTTTTTTTTTCTTTTTTCTTTTGTATTTTTTGTATTTTTTGGAACAATGTTGTATTTTTTTGTGTTTTTTTAAAAAATTAACAAAAAAAAGAATGAATAAAACAGGAAACCTTTGGAATTACTTATCATTCCAAAAACAACAACAAAAAATTAACAATGGTTGCGTTGCGCAGCACAAACTGCATCCACTGACTGCTCACTGAAGCATATACGTTTCTTACACTTCACGCAGTGTTGCTCGAAAAAGGCGAACTCTGGCCTAATGTCCAATGCAGGTGTTCCTGAGGATGCTCCAGACGTACTTGCCACAGCAGGCGAGGGGTTCAAAGCAGCTCGCCTTATTTCCTCCCGAGCAAGATTGAGAGGATGTGTGATCCAGAGGTGCTTGTACATAGAAGCAGTGCCACAAGAGTATTTTTTTCACTGCCCCTTGACAGGATTTGGCACAAATTTTGCACGTCACCTTTCTTGAATTTACTTTCTTCTCTCCAGGTGGAAAAGTGAAGAATTTCCACATGACAGATTCCAGCCTCTGTGGACGTGGTGCCTCCTGCAAGAATTGTTCTTCGGAAGATACTTCCTCCTGCTGTTGCTGCTGTCCAGATGCCATTTTGTGTGATATTCTTTTTAAAACACCAAAAAAACAAGCAAAAGGGTTCTTGTAGGAAAAGAGATGTCTCTCTAAAGATGCTCCAACAAGGATGATTAAAATGGGTGGGGTCTTTCAATAGTTACAGTGGGAAATGTTATGAACCAATTAAATCTTTTTTTTTAGGTCACATGGGATCCGCGCACTCTGCGCTCACGAAGCACGCACCCGATGCGACTTCGAAAAAATATATTTAAAAATAATATACGTTTATTATAAGTACAAATATATTATTTTTATGAATATCTTACATAATCTTTTTCCCTAATATGTATAAAAGATATTGATGAAATCATAGACAAACTGGGCAAGCTCAATCAGGAATATTATGTGAACAAATGCAGGAAAGAAATTGATGAGTGTATCAAGCACCAGCAAGACCGCATTAAAATACGGAAGATTCGAAAATTCAAGCGAGACAAAGAAGATTATGACCTTGGTCAGATTTTTAATTTTGCACGACGCTACGACAATGCCAGGAAAAAGCAAGCTGTGGCAAGAAAGAAGTCCTCTTCTTTACTGGCATCAGAACAAAGTAATATTTCGACCAATGTGGCAGCAGAATCATCAATTTCTGATGCAGCTTCAATAACCAGTGACAGTGATTCAGATGCAGGGGATAACCATAGGCGGTCACACGAGTCAGACCCCATTATTCTAAAACCAGGTGAGGAGCTGAATTATTTAGCCGAGGACCGCCGGCAGACCCTGAGGCCGCGGAATCCACAGAGCAAAGTAGGGTCTGTCGAAACAAAAGGGGCAGGGAGAGATGCAGAGCCACAGGCGCCCAAAAACAAGAAAACGCAATGGCGAAGGCGTTAGCGGACAATACCATAATTAATCTTTCGAAAACAACTCTGACTAAGGCAGAACATCAATTGCTGGCACTTGGGCTGTCATTTTATTCTGAGAGTAATTTCAACTACAGCAAGACCAGAGTAGACGTATACACTTACATTAGAAAGTTCAAATTAAAAAAAGTGTTCACCATCAAAGGCAATAAGGATGATGCGCAACCGTCCTCAAGTACAACAATTACTTCTGCCAGTAATTTATTAACATTGGATGCGGCACTGTTGGTGAATCTACATGAACTAGCCAATGCTGGCAATAACACTACGGGAGAGGAGGAAACATCATCCTTAAAAGATAAACTGGCCAACATTATTCCTATCATCCCAGTGCGGGCAAGAGTCCTTTCAAAGTTAAGTCAACGTTTATACCGATAATGCCGAAGGATGCAGTGGACATATTTCATGAAAGGGTCACAGAGGTTCTCAAGAAACTTTACCGTAAGGTATGTAACACAAAAAAGAGTTTAAAACACCATGAGATCTGGTACAGAAACTTAATGTTGAAGCTCAAAACCAATCATGAAATCATTGTTCGCCAATCAGATAAGGGGGGTAATATTGTGATTTGGCCACAAAAGGAATATGTGATGGAAGCCAAAAGACAATTTAATGACTTGTCATGCTATCAAATGGCTGGTATGTCGGATTTCAAAAAAGCTAAGGAGTCCTTAAAGAGATCCCTCTTGGATTACAAGAGGCAAGGACTATTATCCAATCAGAAATATCTGTTTTTACATAATGAGTTCCCAATCACTCCATCTTTATATCTTATTCCGAAGATTCATAAACAAGTCAAACCCACTCCAGGTCAACCACTTATTCCGGCTATAGGTGGGGTCAGTGAGAACATCAGCAGATATGTTGACTTCTACCTTCAACCCTTAGTACAAGGTCTCCCCTCGTACTTAAAAGACACTGGGGACTTTCTGAACAAACTGAAGGATACTGAATCGAAACAAGGGCAGCTTTTGATTACACTAGACATTGAAGCGCTGTATACCAGCATAGACCATCAAATTGGCATGACAGCGGTCAAACATTTTTCGGAAACAAGACCGTTGACTTTTTACACCCACAATCTGATTCTTTTAGAAGTGATCAAATGGTGTCTTTTTAACAATTATTTCAGTTTTGGTAAAGAGCTATTTTTACAGAAACGAGGAGTTGCTATGGGTTCCTGCTTCTCTCCAAGCTACGCATGTTTACATGTTGGCTTGTGGGAGGAGCAGGTTCTCAGAGGCATGCATGGTGTAATTTTTAATTCCAATGTGATCAAATGGTACCGATACATTGATGACGTGTTTTTAAATTGGGATGGAAGTATTGCTAGTGCACAGGAATTCATCAATATACTGAATGATAATGTTTTGAATTTAAAATTCACCTTGCAAATTAGTGAATCCAGTGTAGAGTTCCTAGGTACCACAGTCTACATTGAGGGAAATATTATTCAAACTACATTGCACAGAAAGAAGACAGTGGGTAACATAACCCTCCATGCAACCAGTAGCCACCCCAAACACGTTATTAACAACATCCCTTATGGTGAACTACTAAGGGTAAAGAGAATTTGCAGCAAAATTGAGGAATGTGAGAAATGGTCAGCTGATCTGATTGATAGATTCAAAAAGAGGGGGTACAGCGAGAAAGTCCTCAATGTGGCAGAAACTAAGGCCAAAACAAGGTCTTGTGAGGATCTATTAAATACAAACAACAATTCTAAAGAGACGTCATTTACATCTTGCAGCACACCATTGGTCCAATCGGCCCCCAGATTCATTACGACCTTTAATAAACAGCATAAACAGATCAGGGGGATTATGAATAAAAATTGGCCAATTTTACAAACAGATGGTGTGCTGGCCCTCATAATCGCCAATAGGCCAGCTGTGGCCTTTCGAAAGGCTAAATCAATGAGAATGGATCTTAAAATAGACAGTGTCTTTGAGATAGACAAGAGGTCTTGGCTTAAACCCAGGAATGGGTTTTTTAAATGTTCTATGTGTAGAGCCTGCAAATTTGGGGTGAACAAAACAAAATACAGAGTTCCGTTCAGCCCTAATGAGAGACCAATTACAGGACATTTTACATGTCGCACAGAATTTGCTATATATGTTTTAACTTGCACATGTGGTCTCTCATACATTGGGAGCACAAAATTGCAGGCACATGCCCGTATTTTACAGCACCTTCGGGCCATTGTCAACAATGACTCTAGCTATCCGGTGGCACGACATTTTAAAAAGACACATGACAATAATTTGGAGTGTCCTAATTATTTTGTCATTGATGCCGTTCCACCTCTGCAGAGAGGTGGTAACAGAGAAAAACTTCTCAGGCAGCTAGTATCAACATACATTCTTAAATTTGACAGTAAGGCTCCGAATGTTCTTAACAATAGGGAGGACATACACAATTTTTTATAAAAGAAAGAAAAACAATTTTTTATAAAACAAAGATTACACGGCCGCCCTCGCTGATTAGCGCGAGGCCACGCCCACCCGTTAGGCCACGCCCACTTCCCACCTTCTAGCCTATGAATAGCGCTGGCTGATAGCGCGTGTGCCAGAAACTGAAGACCTCTGAGGCGGAAGCCGGAGGTGCTGTGACTCGTATTTTAAAACTGTAAACATTGTGTTTGAATTCATTTTAAAACCTTCTTTACCTCTAACAGAGCTCCTCTCTGTGTTCACCGCCTTGCAGGCTCCCCACTAAACAGCGGATCTAACGCTGCACCGAAGCAAAGATTACACGGCCGCCCTCGCTGATTAGCGCGAGGCCACGCCCACCCGTTAGGCCACGCCCACTTCCCACCTTCTGGCCTATGAATAGCGCTGGCTGATAGCGCGTGTGCCAGAAACTGAAGACCTCTGAGGCGGAAGCCGGAGGTGCTGTGACTCGTATTTTAAAACTGTAAACATTGTGTTTGAATTCATTTTAAAACCTTCTGTACCTCTAACAGAGCTCCTCTCTGTGTTCACCGCCTTGCAGGCTCCCCACTAAACAGCGGATCTGACGCTGCACCGAAGCAAAGATTACACGGCCGCCCTCGCTGATTAGCGTGAGGCCACGCCCACCCGTTAGGCCACGCCCACCCCCTCACTCTCTAAATGTGCCTCCCTCGCAAGCGCAGCGGACGAGCGCAGCGGGAGCGCCTAAGGCAAGCCCGTCTGTGCCCGTCCGCGACCGACCGGGACTAGGGGCTATACCCCCTACAGGCTCCAGCTCATCCACGGTCAAACTCATCTGTTACACTCGCAATGACTTACTAGCTTTTAACAAAACCACCACGGTTGCTAGATCGCACCCATGCATCCAAACTGGCCCTGGCCTATCTTATGGACATATCTCTTGCCGCTCGTGCCGATGGTCAAGCCTGGGTCAACTTCCCACAGATCATCACACACTTCCCACCAGTAATCACACACTTCCCACCAGTAATCAGATCCCTTCCTAAACATGCACTAGACATCTGGGACATATTGACATCTAGGACCCCTGACCTGGTCTTTATCACTGAAACATGATTATCCGACGCTAGCGCTCCAGACCTGGCCAACGCCCTTCCCCCTGAATACAAAATAATCACACAAAATAGACAAAGTCAAAAAAAAGGAGGTGGAGTTGCTGTGATCTTCAGAGACCACCTAACATGTCTCACGGAAACAACAATTGTCTACCCTGAACATGAGATTCTACCATTTAAAATCCTTGTGGAGAACCTCATCATACTAGCCGGTGTAGTTGTCTATAACCCGCCAGGACAACAAGCCAGCATAGGCACCAAATTACTGAACCAACTGCTTCCATCCTGCCTGAAACACAAAAATTATATGGTCATTGGTGACTTCAATGTCCACTATGAAAATACTAATGCCCCTGGATCGTCACAGTTGAAGTACGACATGGAAATCCTGCAACTTAAGCAGTTGGTTGAGGGCCCCACACACTCAGCAGGACACACCTTGGACCTCCTTTTTACTAATATTGAGTCGACTACCATGAAGGAAATCCTCCCCCTGTCCTGGTCTGATCATTCCATGCTATCCTTCTCTTTTAAACTTCTCGGTAAACCCGCGAAGTCTAGATCCACCCCTCTCACCACCAGCAGAGCTTGTAGACTAATCAACGACTCCAATTTTCAAAATCACTTTCTTGAGATAGATGTCATATTGCAGGATGATTCCTCCGTCTGTAATAACCTCACTTTGCTAGAAACTAGAATTCGCCAAACGTTAGACAAACTAGCACCCCTGCGGGAACAAAGAAAAAAAACAACTACCAGGGAAAAATGGTACACCCCTCTACTTAAAAGTCTCAAAAAGGAATGCCAGAAAACTGAACATCGATGGAGACAAACCAAAGATTCAGAAACCAGAGCAAACTATGTCATCAAGCGGAAACAATACATCCTTGCCATTCGAGATGCGAAAAAAGCTTTCTTCACGCAACGAATCCATGAAAACCACAACTCCGCAAAAGAACTGTTCAAAATTGTAAAGGAGCTTAGTAATCCATCCAGCACCTCACAAACCCTCACCCCCTCAACTGAGGCCTGCGAACGTATTAGCACCTTCTTTGTCGAGAAGATTAATCAAATTTACTCCACCTTTACCCCTTCACATTCCCCTTCCCTGCCCGACAACCCCGACGAAAATTCGCCAACATCAGACAAAGATAATGTCCATCCAGACGCAGGCAATCTCCCACGTCTAACCAATTTTCAACCACTCTCCAAAAATGAGGTATTATCGGTTCTAAAGACAATCAAATCAGGCTCTCCTGCAGACCCATGTCCTCATTTCGTGTTTTCTGAAATTGCACCGACACTCTGCCCTTTCATTACCAAACTTTTCAACCAGTCCCTCAACACTGCGTCTTTTCCAGAAACTTGGAAGCACGCATCTGTAACCCCCCTCCTGAAGAAAGCCGGATCCGACATCCTCAACCCGGAGAATTACAGGCCAATTTCCCAGCTACCTTACCTCTCCAAGGCTTTGGAGAAAATGGTCAACATACAACTATCCAAATACCTGGAAGACAATTCACTTCTGGAACCCACCCAGACCGGCTTCAGAGCCAACAATAGCACCGAGGCAACGTTGCTGGCAGTGTCGGACAGTGTCAGATGCATCACAGACAAAGGGGGATCTGTGGCTCTGATACTGCTAGACCTGTCAGCAGCGTTTGACACGGTATCACACGACTGCCTAATAAATATCCTCTTGAGCAAAGGAGTGCAATCTACAGCGTTAAGATGGATTAAATCATTCCTTAGCAATCGCACCCAAGCTGTACGCATGGGCCAATTTCACTCAAAACCCTGTCCCATCGGCTGTGGGGTCCCACAAGGGGCCTCACTAAGCCCCACTCTCTTTAATGTCTACGTTTCATCTCTGGCCGACATTGGAAGAAAGTGGGGCATCGGCATATGTTCCTATGCCGATGACACTCAGCTGATGGTGATAATGGATGAAGGGTCGGAAACAACCAAGAAAAAACTACACAGTTGTCTCTCCGAAATGGCAGAATGGATGCGCAACCACTGCCTAAAACTAAATGCCGGAAAATCGGAGATACTACTGTTCGGAGGAACACTTCCCACCAGTAATCAGATCCCTTCCTAAACATGCACTAGACATCTGGGACATATTGACATCTAGGACCCCTGACCTGGTCTTTATCACTGAAACATGGTTATCCGACGCTAGCGCTCCAGACCTGGCCAACGCCCTTCCCCCTGAATACAAAATAATCACACAAAATAGACAAAGTCAAAAAAAAGGAGGTGGAGTTGCTGTGATCTTCAGAGACCACCTAACATGTCTCACGGAAACAACAATTGTCTACCCTGAACATGAGATTCTACCATTTAAAATCCTTGTGGAGAACCTCATCATACTAGCCGGTGTAGTTGTCTATAACCCGCCAGGACAACAAGCCAGCATAGGCACCAAATTACTGAACCAACTGCTTCCATCCTGCCTGAAACACAAAAATTATATGGTCATTGGTGACTTCAATGTCCACTATGAAAATACTAATGCCCCTGGATCGTCACAGTTGAAGTACGACATGGAAATCCTGCAACTTAAGCAGTTGGTTGAGGGCCCCACACACTCAGCAGGACACACCTTGGACCTCCTTTTTACTAATATTGAGTCGACTACCATGAAGGAAATCCTCCCCCTGTCCTGGTCTGATCATTCCATGCTATCCTTCTCTTTTAAACTTCTCGGTAAACCCGCGAAGTCTAGATCCACCCCTCTCACCACCAGCAGAGCTTGGAGACTAATCAACGACTCCAATTTTCAAAATCACTTTCTTGAGATAGATGTCATATTGCAGGATGATTCCTCCGTCTGTAATAACCTCACTTTGCTAGAAACTAGAATTCGCCAAACGTTAGACAAACTAGCACCCCTGCGGGAACAAAGAAAAAAAACAACTACCAGGGAAAAATGGTACACCCCTCTACTTAAAAGTCTCAAAAAGGAATGCCAGAAAACTGAACATCGATGGAGACAAACCAAAGATTCAGAAACCAGAGCAAACTATGTCATCAAGCGGAAACTATACATCCTTGCCATTCGAGATGCGAAAAAAGCTTTCTTCACGCAACGAATCCATGAAAACCACAACTCCGCAAAAGAACTGTTCAAAATTGTAAAGGAGCTTAGTAATCCATCCAGCACCTCACAAACCCTCACCCCCTCAACTGAGGCCTGCGAACGTATTAGCACCTTCTTTGTCGAGAAGATTAATAAAATTTACTCCACCTTTACCCCTTCACATTCCCCTTCCCTGCCCGACAACCCCGACGAAAATTCGCCAACATCAGACAAAGATAATGTCCATCCAGACGCAGGCAATCTCCCACGTCTAACCAATTTTCAACCACTCTCCAAAAATGAGGTATTATCGGTTCTAAAGACAATCAAATCAGGCTCTCCTGCAGACCCATGTCCTCATTTCGTGTTTTCTGAAATTGCACCGACACTCTGCCCTTTCATTACCAAACTTTTCAACCAGTCCCTCAACACTGCGTCTTTTCCAGAAACTTGGAAGCACGCATCTGTAACCCCCCTCCTGAAGAAAGCCGGATCCGACATCCTCAACCCGGAGAATTACAGGCCAATTTCCCAGCTACCTTACCTCTCCAAGGCTTTGGAGAAAATGGTCAACATACAACTATCCAAATACCTGGAAGACAATTCACTTCTGGAACCCACCCAGACCGGCTTCAGAGCCAACAATAGCACCGAGGCAACGTTGCTGGCAGTGTCGGACAGTGTCAGATGCATCACAGACAAAGGGGGATCTGTGGCTCTGATACTGCTAGACCTGTCAGCAGCGTTTGACACGGTATCACACGACTGCCTAATAAATATCCTCTTGAGCAAAGGAGTGCAATCTACAGCGTTAAGATGGATTAAATCATTCCTTAGCAATCGCACCCAAGCTGTACGCATGGGCCAATTTCACTCAAAACCCTGTCCCATCGGCTGTGGGGTCCCACAAGGGGCCTCACTAAGCCCCACTCTCTTTAATGTCTACGTTTCATCTCTGGCCGACATTGGAAGAAAGTGGGGCATCGGCATATGTTCCTATGCCGATGACACTCAGCTGATGGTGACAATGGATGAAGGGTCGGAAACAACCAAGAAAAAACTACACAGTTGTCTCTCCGAAATGGCAGAATGGATGCGCAACCACTGCCTAAAACTAAATGCCGGAAAATCGGAGATACTACTGTTCGGAGGAGCCAAACTCTCATGGAACGACACGTGGTGGCCACCGTCTCTGGGATTAGCCCCCGTACCGAAACAGTACGCCAGAAACCTTGGCATCATGATGGATGACGCCCTGTCCATGAAAGACCACATACGCATACTCTGGGGCAAAGGTTTTGCAATCCTTAAACTCTTGGCAAAAATTTTCTCCTGGATACCTTTGGACTGTCGACGCACAATCACCCAGGCCCTCCTGGTCAGCCGACTAGATTACGGCAATGCCCTGTTCGAAGGGATGAACGAACAACTGTTCTCCCGCCTACAGATCTTACAAAACAAGGCGGCTAAATTGGTCTGTAACAAAGGCAAGCGAGATTTGGCCTCTGCATGCCTAAAGAAGCTTCACTGGCTACCAATGCGTCAGAGGGCTACCTTCAAACTACTTTGCCACGCGCACAGAGCCCTTCATAAAACGGGCCCCACCATCCTTCAAGGGAAAATCGAATTCTATATCCCCAACAGGAATCTAAAATCCAACAACTCAGCTCTGGCGAAATCCAAGCGCATTTACAAAGCAAGGACTGGCGGACGCGCCTTCTCATACTTGGCGGCTAAAAGATGGAATGAGTTACCTGTGGACCTCAGACACACCACTAACTACCTCCAATTCCGCCAAAAATTAAAAACTCACCTCTTTCCCAAAAACTAACCCCCCAGCACAGTTTCAGTAGTCTTCTTTTGTTATAGCGCCGTGATATCCCATGGGATGAGTGTCGCGCTCTACAAATACCAGAAATAAATAAATAAATAAATAAAACATTTGTAGTGTACTGCATTGGTTTTTAATTAATGTATGTCCTCTTTGTCCCAACACAGCACTGTAAGGCCGGCCATTTACGCCCCCACCCTTGTTTTTCCATCTATAGGGGTTGTACATATTTTAATTTGCATCTTCTATTTAACTTCTATGTATATAGTAGATCGGTAAATATGTTCATGCATATATATACATGTAAAAATCCTTTTAGATACATACAGTGACATATACAAACTTTTCTTGTTCCTTTGTAAATATGATGTCCAGTCCTTGGTTTCTGTCTCTGAACTACATGAAATATGTAATCAGATATACACTCCTATTATGGTCATACTGAAGTTGCATCTTACCACCAGATCTCCCACAATTCCAATCTTATTGAACTATATATATTCTTTTTTTATATAGTACCTATTTGCACTTTATATCACAAACAATTTTTAGCATGGTTTTTTAAGGACTGATATTTTTCATGTGTACTGTAATTTTCGTCATGAATGATAACCATATATCATCATTTAGGCCCCAGAAGTAGGTGGTAAACTCAGGATTGCGTATTTTGCACATTTGCGATGTTTTGCACATTGGCAATGTTTTGCACACAATGCATTTAGCACTGATAAAACAGAATTTTGCACTGGAAGCCATCATGTAGCAATGCGCTATGAACTTTGTCAGCATATTTTGCACAATTCAGCTTAATTTGCATTTAATAATGATTTATTTGAGTTATCATGTTCAGGACGATCAACAGAAGTTGAAAAGATTTGCAGTATTCTGTACTAGGCACATCGCACTTCATTTTAGAATTTCTAATTAGCATGCTGTAGGTATTTGCGTTACAGTATTTTTTCTATGTCCATATACAAAACCATGTGACACGAATGGGATGTGTATTTATTTGTCAAAATCTCGCGTGTAGCTTTCATGTGATCAAGGCCAGCTTGGCTGGCCGAAACGCGCAATGGCAGGTTATTATTGAAACAATAAAAAATAACCTTGAGCCACAAGAAGTGGTGTTCGTGTGTCTCTTCATAGCCCTAAGGAGTTTGAGGACATCATTGGATTTTATATATGTATATTTATATATATATATATATATATATATATATCACCTACTGGCGGTCGCCAGTAGGTAGTTATAGTTAGGATTATTTTCAATAGGAAAATCGCAACATTCTATTGGGAATAACTTTGGCGCCGGTTGAGGAATCTGCCTGAAAATTTCTTCAAATTTGCCTTGCGGCGTTCCGGTCCTTCCCTGAAAGTTTGGGGGGATTCGTCAAGCGGGGGCCGAGATAAAAGGGGGTTCCCAAAACGTGTTTTCCCCATGTTAATTTCCATAGGGCGGTCGACCTCACTTTTAGCCCGAACTGCTGAATGGATTTCCACCAAACTTGGCAAAATTGTAGGGACTGGTAGCCCGATGTGCCTTTGCTATGTCTCAAGATATGTGCTTCAGTGGATTTTGAGTAATTTAGGTTCAAAAAAATTATATATATCTGTAAGCGCGCCCCGGTACGCGCACCGGGGCGCGAACCAGCGCACTACGTGAGTTCGCGCGCCGAAAGCTGATTGGCTCTCGGGTGTCTGTAAACATTCCAAACAGTCCGGTGCGGCCCCCATCTTTTGTCTCGGTAAGATCGAGACACAAGAGGTGACAAATTCACAAGAGGTGACAGATCCACTATTCACTAGGCTGTTTCCCTAGGTGGGGAAAACCTGAGCACGCACCACCCTGTGAGTGTGACCAGTTTTCTAATCAGGACACTCTCCATTTTTTGTTTTTCTGTGGGTTTTACAATATGGAGAGGATAAAATATCTAATACCCCTCCTGAAAACTATGGGCTTTATACAAGTGAGACCAGCCTTGCTTTTTCTTCAACGGTTACCGGATGCACATGTCACTTTCTGTGTTGCAAGTTTTCTAACAGCCGCATATAGAGGAAGAAACAAAAGAATCCCTAGAACTGTAATATTTTAAACTAAAAGCAAACCAGTATATCAATTTTAACTCTTTTTATATATTATGGTGTCTAATTAAGTGACTCTTTTTATGGATGCTGTGTAAAATACATGTATTGTGGGCATTTTTAAAATGTTTTTAATGTATGTATTACTCTTGCCTTTTATGATTTTAACAAAAATCGAATAAAGTGTATTTTGACTGACTGACTTTGACTGAGGTGATAAATGCAAAGAGGCGAAATGACCAAAAGGGGGCAGGGTAGACCCCCCCGACCCCCTAGGTTTGATGTGGGGGCCATAAAAGGGCCCCGCGGAGGAATTTTTAAAAAAAAAAAAATTATTTGCGCGGGGGAGCGCCTGGTACGCGCACCGCGGAGCATACCGGGGAGCGTACCCTAGAGAAAAAAGAATGACAGTTTTTTAAAAATGTAGGTTTTTTTTTATAAATTGGAGCTAGTTCTAAAAAGAACTGTTTCTTTTATTCTTTTTGTTGTTTTATATTTTTATTATTGTTTTTTTGAACATTTATTACTTTTTTTGGCTTTTCTGAACAGTTTTATATTTTTTTGTATTTTTTATGGGGAGAAACAAAAAACAGGGAATTATAAACGGCTCAACTGGAGCAAAAAAAAACTGGAAAAAAATTAGTGTTTCTTCGGGCACTTGTGGTTATCACCAGCAATGTTGATGAGGGTAATACTCTTCTCACCATAAGTAATGGTTTTGCCACAATATATGCAAACTTTTTTGAAACCACCAAACTTAGTTTGTATATTTGGAACCATCTGACTTGATTCTGGACCCGATGGAGTGGGTTCTTTGGTTGTTGAGGTGCTGGCAGACGATTGTGGAAGGTTTCTGCACAGTTCTCTCACCTCTGCTGCAGAATAGTTATTGGGGTGCAATCGTTGCATGTGCCGAATCATTGTATGATTCCCAAATGAATATTTTTTTGCAGGGTTCCCCCTGGATAGTACAGCGCCACAGATGAGACAAGTCACCTTTGCAGCGTTTACCTTCTTTGCACCCCTTGGGATTTAAAAAATCTCCCATATAAAGTGCTCCTTAGGTTTATATGGGGCTTTGTCTTCAGGCAGGAAATGCCTTGTCTGCCTTCTCTCCTCCTCCTCCTCCTCCTCTTCTTCTTGACCACCAATGTGATGTTGTGGTGGTCCTTGTGGTGGTGGTGGTGCAGATGCTCCAGCTGCTGCTGCTACTGTAGCCATTTCTCTAACAATAGAAGCAGGTCTACCTCACTCAAACAACAAAGTGAGAATGAAGAAAAAGGTGGGGGCTTTCATCATTTGGAAACCAAAAGTGTTCTGAACCAATGAAAAGTGTTATTTTCAGGTCACATGACCTGACGCGCTTATGCTACGCGCCCCGGGGCGTGCCCGGGGGCGTGTAGCGTAAGCGCGTTAGGGCACGTCCTGGGGCGCTTACGTAGCGCAATCGTATGTGCTCCGGCGCTTCCGGGTGAGCTTACGCCGTGGGTCATAACACGCATCACGCGGCTACGCGATACGTCACGATGATGTTTTCGTTCGTGGCAATAGCGCAAACGGGGCGCTCACCAGTACGCGAACCGGTGCGCGGCAAAACTGCGCTTACCGGTAAGCGCATCGGTACGCGCCCCAGGAGCGCTCCGGGGCAAAAAAAAAATTGTATTATATAAATTTACAATATAGGATTAATTAAAAAAAATATTACATTTCATAGCTATAGAAATTTGCTATTAAAAAACCTTTGAAATTCACCAAAAAAACCATAGGTTTCACACCAGTTATAGTTAGGAATTAGCATTTAAAAAACCTATGAAATTCACTGAAAAAACCATAGGTTTCACACCAGTTATAGTTAGGAATTAGCATTTAAAAAACCTATCATCAGTGATGTCATGAGTGATGTCACTGACCATGTCATGAGTGATGTAATATGTGACGTCATCAGCAGTGCATTGCAGGCGCGTAAGTTATAGTGAGTCCAACTAACTATAACGTGGGAATTTCAATGGTTTTATGTCAGTAAAATTTCCAGCTAACTATAACTGCTGTGAAACCTATGTTTTTTTCAGTGAATTTAATAGGTTTTTTAAATGCTAATTCCTAACTATAACTGGTGTGAAACCTATGGTTTTGTCAGTGAATATATATATATATTCACTGAAAAACCATAGGTTATAGACCATATATAGTTAGGAATTTGCATTTACAAAACCTTGAAAATTCACTGAAAAAACCATAGGTTAGAGACCATATATAGTTAGCTGGACATTTTATTGATATAAAACCAATGAAATTCCATATATAGTTAGTTGCACTAACTATATATTTCGCGCATCCGCAATCCAATGCTGATGATGTCACATATTACATCATTCATTACATGGTCAGTGACATCACTGATGACATCACTGATGACATCTCAAATGACATCACTGATGACATCACTGATGACATCATCCAGTGTCTGTGTATTTTTCTTTAGTTTAAATATGTTTTACATATTGAAGAATGAGTGGATGTATAAGAGTATGGATGAAGGATTTGATTGTATAAGTGAGTAAGTATGTGTTAGTATATCTGTGAAAATGTAAGCTGTTCTGTGTTTAACTGTATAGATGAAGAAATCAAAGTGTGATTGATTCTTTACAGGACTGACTAGGTGTGTGAGTAACTCCATGGAAGAGTGGCAGTGTGTGAGTGTCTGCATAGGTGTATGAGTGCATATGATAGTGTTGTAATGATGAGTGACTGTATGTACGAGTGATTGTATGGGTGAATGAGTGAATGTGTGTGTAGATGTAGGGATCAGTGAGTGCGTATGTAGTAAAGGTTATTCGTGTGTCAATGGTTTCAAAAATGATACTCTATTTTACACTAGGTGTAACAGAGGTTATATTAGAGTGTAAGGAGGTGCATTGTATTATCACATGAAGTATATCATCAGTGGTGTGATCATTGATGTTAAATGAGATGTCATCAGTGATGTCATCAGTGATGTCATTTGAGATGTCATCAATGATGTCATCAGTGATGTCACTGACCATGTCATGAATGATGTAATATGTGACATCATCAGCATTGGATTGCGGATGCGCAAAATATATAGTTAGTGCAACTAACTATATATGGAATTTCATTGGTTCTATATCAATAAAATGTCCAGCTAACTATATATGGTCTCTAACCTATGGTTTTTTTCAGTGAATTTTCAAGGTTTTGTAAATGCAAATTCCTAACTATATATGGTCTATAACCTATGGTTTTTTCAGTGAGTTTCATTGGTTTTTTAAAAGCTAATATCTATAGCTGTAAAATATATTCTTTATTACGTGACGTATCACGTAGCCACGTGAGACGCCTCATGACGCGTTGCATAACCGTGACGTATCGGCTCTGCAGCGCAAACAAAACCTGTAACGTAAGCGCGCCGGAGCACGCTTACAGATATATATATTTTTTTTAACCTTAATTAGACAAAATCCACACGTGGACATATCTTGAGGCCTTGCAAAGGCACATCAAACAAACAATCCCTACAATTTTGCCAAGTTTGGTGGAAATCTATTACCTTAAATTTTATTTTACTGTTTCTCTTGGTTTTCCCCTTGTTACGCTTACCGGAACGCTACCCGGTACGCAAACCGGACGCTCCAAAAACACAAGATGGCGGACTCCCGTTACGCTGCCGGTTAGCTGCCCGGTTCGCGTACCGGGAGGCGCCTCTATGGCGAAAAATCGCAAATTTTTTTTTATTTATTTTTTGCCCCGCGGGGCACTTTAATATCCCCCTCATCAATCCTAGGGGGTCAGGAGGGGTCTACCTTGCCCCCTTTCCTTCATTTCCCCCTTCGTTTTTCACCACCTCTTGTCTCTCGATCCTACCGAGAGACAAGATGGCAGCCGCTCCGGACTGTAAACAATGTTGACAGCCAATCAGCTTCTCCTCAGACTCTCGTTACGCTGCCGGTTAGCTGCCCGGTTAGCTGCCCGGTTCGCGTACCTGGACGCGCCTATACAGCGAAAAATCGCAAAAAAATGTTTTTTTTATTTTTTGCCCCGCGGGGCACTTTAATATCCCCCTCATCAATCCTAGGGGGTCAGGTGGGGTCTACCTTGCCCCCTTTCCTTCATTTCCCCCTTTGTTCTTCACCACCTCTTGTCTCTCGATCCTACCGAGAGACAAGATGGCGGCCGCTCCGGACTGTTTAGAATGTTGACAGACACCGGAGAGCCAATCAGCTTCACTTCGCGAAGTTCCGTTACGCGTCAGGTACGCGAACCAGGGCGCTAACCGGAGTGCTGTCACAGATATATCTGTTTTTTAAAACAGTAATTTCTCAAAATACACTGGAGCACATATATTGAGACATAGCAAAGGCACGTCGGGCAAACCATATCTACAATTTTGCCAAGTTTCGTGAAAATCCATTTAGCCGTTCGAGCTAAAAGTGAGTCCAACCGCCCTATGGAAAACTCAATGTTAAAAACACGTTTTGGGACCCCCTTTTTTCTCGGCCCCCGCTTGACAAAACCCCCCCAAATTTTCAGAGGCTGCTCAAAAACAAAATGTGCCATTTTCCTGAAAATTTCAGCCAATTCCGTCCACAAACGCCAAAGTTATTCGACATAGAATTTTCAGAAATCGCATAGGAAAAAAATCCTAACTATATATACCGCCAGTAGGTAATATATATATATATATATATATATATATATATATATATATATATATATATATATATATATATATATATATATATATATATATATATATATATATATATATATATATATATATATATATATATATATATATATTCACTGAAAAAAACATAGGTTATAGACCATATATAGTTAGGAATTAGCATTTACAAAACCTTATTTTACTCACACAAAACCATTGAAATTCCATATATAGTTAGTTGCACTAACTATATATCGCGCACCCACAATCCACTGCTGATGATGTCACATATTACATCATTCATGACATGGTCAGTGACATCACTGATGACATCACTGATGACAACACCCAGTGACTGTATGTTTCTGTAAAGTTAAAATATGTCTTACATATTGAAGAATGAGTGGATGTATAAGTGTCTGGATGAAGGATTTAGTAGGTGCATGACTGACTGTATGAGTGAGTGATTAAATGTGTCTCACTGAGTGCATGGGTTAGTGACTAAACTGTCTTAATTTGTGCATCATTATGTCTGTTGTTCTGTGAACTGCTGCATGTGTTGATCAGTAGCTATATGAGTAACTATATGGGTTATTGATTGGTTGCCCAAGTATTTGTGTGGGAGACTGAGTGTGTGTGTGGGTGGCTGGGAGGTGTGTGACTCTGTGCATAGATGTGTGAGCAGTTGATTCACTAGATGTATGGGTTCAAAAGTGCATGTGGAAACAGCTGCATGGGCGGTTGACTGTGTGCATGAGTGTATTGGTGAGTGAATGGATATCTCAGTGAAACATGTCAAAGTAAGTACATATGTAAAACACAGTACATGTGAGAGTTGACATATATAACCATGCATAAGAGCCAATGAATGTGTGAGTGGCTGTATGGATCATTGTGAACTTGTATCAGGGATCGTATAGGAGAGTAAATATGTGTTAGAATATTTTTGAATTAGTAAGGTGTGTATAACTGTATAGTTGAGGAAATGGAGGTGTGATTGATTCTTTGCATGACTGACTAGATGTATGAGTAACTCCATGGATGAGTGACAATCTGTGAGTGTCTGTTTACACTGATTGTATCTAAGCATGGGCGAATTTTGCGGATCTCGCGTTCGCGAATTTTGCGGATTTGCGGATTCGCAATCCGCAAAATCCGCGAATTCCCGCGAATTTGCGGATTTTTTTTTTTTTTGTGTTCGCCCGCGTTTCTGCCAGTTCGCGAGGGTTTTTACAATTTCGCAATTTGCGAACTTACCTGTCGGGTCGCAAGTTTTGCGAACTTGTTGTTTCTACATGTCCAGCCTGTTTGGGACACTCTTCTTCATCACTGCCACTCTCTGTCACCACTGCCACTCTCTGACTACTCATGCCACCCTCTGGCCCACCCATGCCACCCTCTGTTTCATCACCACACCCTCTGGTTGTCCAGTGTACATTATTTTCGGCAAAGCAAAGCACACCTTCCCTGCCTCAAGTGACCTGAATTAATTTGGGGCTGATTAATGTGTCACAGAATATTTTTTTAGCTGGCACCTGCTTCCTTAGTGCGCCCTGATTAGTGATCTTTTGCACTTGCTAAGTGCTTTCATTGTTGCAAAATTAGTTACAACACCTGCCCTGCCCCAACTGACAATAATGAATTAGGGGCTAATTAATGTGTCACTGAAAGAATTTAAAGTTCCAGCCTGGCACCTGCTTGTCTGCTCCTTTAGCTGTAAATCAGGACCTTTGTGGCATACAGTTAAGGTCAGAGCAGGGTCACACAATAGTTGCAAGCAGGCAACCGAATTCTGGAGGGCCCCCTCAGGAAGCACTACAAAGAATCGTTACAAATCATGAGGTTGACCTTTTGCACCTGCTCATTGCTTTTGCTTTTGCTGAAATCGTTTTTCGGTTTTTTTCGCGCTATTCGCGGGGCGCGGCGTCGTGCGAAACCGACCGCGGAAGCCGCCAATTCGTGCGAATGAGCATTTTATTTTTTTGCGGCTTGTTGTTTCGCGAGTTTTTTTGCAGTATTCGCGAGCCGCTTGCAGCGCAACACGCGAATTTACCCCAAGGTCGAGTACGGGCGCGGCCATTTTGTTTGCGTGACGTATTTCCGTTTCCGCCCGCTATGTATAATCTCGCGCAGTAAGCGCATTGCGAGTAGAGGTTCGCACGAGATCGCGCGGGAAATCTAGAGGTTTGCACGAGATCGCGAGGAAAATCTCGCGCGAACTTACTTTCGCGCTCGTGAACGGGCGCCGGCCATCTTGTTTTTCATTCATTTCCTGTGTCTGGGCATGGTGTTTAATCCTCTTGGTATCTTTGCCATCCTTTGCTTGTTTTCAGTTTTTTTTTTACGATTTTGCTTCTTATCTATCCCTCTCTTTTCCTAGCTGTATATTTTTGTCTTTTCTGCTATTTTTCTTTACTTTTAAACTACTTTTTTAAACTCTTTTCTTTTCTTCTTCCCTATCCTATTCTTTCTTAATTTTCTACTTCTTCCTACCTTACCTGCCCAGACCATGGTCAAGCCAGGCGCCGTGAAGCTGCCCAGGCACTTGAGGGCCGCAGCGGCGGCGGGGAGTAGTGCTGGACCCAGTGGCAGGACAGCATGCGGGAGATTGAGGGGGGAGCAGGTGACACGACGGGAGATATTCAGCCCGGAGGAAGTGGGCGCGCTGGTCTACTTCGTCCAGCGCCGCCTGCCCAGGACCATCGCGGGAGGCGGCAGGATCGCGGCCGGCGGCTACAACATGCGGGAGCGCCGGAAGCGGTGGGAGAAGGTGTGCTGGGCCATATCCCACCTCTACGGGGTCCAGCGCACCTACAGCCAGGTCACCCATCGCTGGACGGACCTCCTGGACCGCGAGCGCGACCTGCTGGACCAGCTCGGCTTGGAGATCCCCGGGCTTGGTGAGTAGTAGTAGCCATTTAATCACTCACTACTATGATGTTTTCTCCTGCTCTGTGTTGTTGTATTGCAAATATTTGTTTTTTACATGGAGCAAGCCAATAATGCCGCTGATGACGATTACATTGTAGTTAAATTATATTTCAAAATCTTCTGTGCATTTCAGGTGCACTGCTCTCCTTCTCAGTGGCGTTGCTACTATGCTTATTTGTTTTCTATTTCGTGGTCTCATTGGCCTGAGTAACTATTATGTATGAGTGTACTTTACAGAACTGCGTAATGCTAGACACTAGGGGGCAGATTACATTTACAAGCCCCTTGCGCCACGTTTACGTTGCCTTGCGTGACGCAACAGCGGCGTAAACGTGCCGCATCCCTGCGAGTCATTTACAGCATGACGCATCTAGGGAGATGCGTCACGTTATAAAGCCATGGGCCTGCACCACAATGGGTGCGTTCCTAGTACGCAGGGTGGGCGGTCCAGCGGCTGTGCGCCTCGCAAAATTGCCTGCGTGAAATGTACAAGATTTAACGCAGGCACTTCTGCGACGCTGCTACGTCAATTCAATTCCTTATGTCTGCTCGAAGCAGGCGAAAGGACTGACACAGCATGTTAAGTATTGGGTGGCCCTGAGCATTACTGGAGTTGCATTGCGTTGGCGACGTGACTCCAGCGATGCGCCGCTCTTACGTGACGAGATGCGTCACGCAAGTGCCTACCCTTGCGCCAGGGCGCGCCGCATTGTAAATGAGGCACATCTGCCGTGTCGCAAGGGTAGTTTTGCGTGACGCATTTGATGATGATCTGGCGCATCTCTGGAGATGCGCCAGAACGCGTAAGTAAGTATGCCCCTAAGGGGCAGAATTGCAATTACCGTCGCATCCCTGCAAAGTAGCAGGGATGCGCCATTAATTGTGCGGCCCGCTACCACCACCAAACATGGTGCGCCGTATTTGCAATGCGGCGCACCATGGGCCCAAAACGTCACCGAAGCTTTACTGCTGGAGTTGCGTCGCAACGATGGCGCAGCTCCATCAATGCTCTGGGGTACCCTATCTCCCCAATGCTGGGTCAAGCCGTACGTCTGCTTCAAGCAGGTGCAGGGTTTGTGTGACGCATCATTGTCCTAAAGGTGACTGATTGATATTTTGTAGATTTCCCTCAGCCACTATTAGGATGTGTTCCAGCGCAGGAATGCCCTCCCTTGCGCCGGAACGCCCCCTGATGGTGCAGGGCTTTATAACGGGATGCATCTCCCAAATGCGTCACGTTGTTATAATATTATACGCCGCACCATGGCGACCTTTTTTGTTTAGCTGCTGCGTCACAAAAGTCACGCAAGAACGGCGCAAAAGAGCCGCAAGGGCTTAAATCTGCCCCTTCCTTTGTAACCCTGACAATAAGAAAAATAGTGGCGGTGGATTGATAGTTTGACTATTTAAATGACTGGTAATGTAGCAGGCAACTGTTAGTGTTGTCACTGATCTGACTGAAATCACAATGGAGTTTGTCTGTCACTTTGCGTCTTGCCTGCGGACTGCGGACTGCCAGTCCTAGGTGAACGTTTCAGTACTTTGTTTAGTGAGTTACGTGACTTTCGAAGTCACAGGTCCGCAAATAAATGAAAAGTAACCATAATCAATATAATTTCGCGGAAATATTTTGTTATTGTTCTTTTGAAATGTTTGATTTGGTTGACATTGACAAGCAACAATCATCCATGTTTTCTGTTCTTTCTTTCATGTTGTACGTCAGCTCCCCCCAGGGGCGAGAGGAGGACACAGGAGCAGCAGGCGGCGGATGCTGTTCAACAGGGCCAGGATCGGGCAGGCGAGGGCTCCTCTGCTGGCCCCAGTAAGTTTTCATTTTAGACTAGTACCTATTTTTCCTAGCGTTCCTCATTTGACTTTTTTCAAAATTGTCTTTGCTCTTCTTGTAGACTGTATCTAAATTCTTATCCTGCCTCTACTATGACTCCCTGTGGTATTACTAGATTATTCTTATTAGTCTGTCTGTGTAGCTAACTAAGATTGCACGGTTGGCGAAACTCCCATGATTCTAGTCAGCAATAGCTCTATCAACTTAGTGCAGTCCTCTGGGATTGTCCATAATGTCTTTTGAAGTGTTCTATCTGGACTCATGCTTGCAAAAATTGCAAAACCTTTCGCTCAGTCACTCTAGTCTGGACCAAAAAACACAGATTGTATTTAAGTTTAAAAGCTTTATTAAAAGTAAACACATTTATTAAAATGAAGTCATAATAAAACTAAACGTTTAACTGATAATGGAAAAGTGGTTAGTGCTGACGATTAATTGAAGACATTTCTTGTGGTCGAGCCGAGCTCTCACCTGGTTTCAACTTGATCTTGTAGTTAGAAGTCCATCTTCTGTCTATGTGGAGAAAAATGGTGCGTGTTAAAAAAACAGCCTTCATCAGTTGTGCCAAAAAGTGCAGCAAGACAACCTTCCCTGGAAAAAGGGACTTTTTTTTTAACTTTAACGTAGACAGTCACAAATTACATTGTTTTCACATGTCTTCATTCCTAGACCAAATACTAGTGACTAGTGAGTGCTTTATTCTAACATTGTTACATGTACTTTGTAGGTGGAACATCTGGTGGCGGGGCCAGTGTGGAGGTGGTGGTGCTGGACACGGAGGCGGAGGCCGATTGTTCAGGGGAGGAGGCGGCGGCGGCGGCTGTGAGAGTTGAGACGGTGGTGGTGGCGGCCAGAGGTAAGCTCTTATATATTCCTTACTTATTGAGATTGAAGACTAGCTGGGAAGGCAAGAATATGAGATGCATGGCTGGGTGAATGATGAAGCAATGATGGGTGGAAGGACAACAGCCTGGGTGGGTGACACAGAAACTGTATGTGTCCATATACCTGGATCATGCTACTATCTGACTCTTAGATAGCATATGTGTATCTAGAGCAGGGGTACTCCTAGTACGGCCCGCGGGCCGGTGGTGGCCCGGCAAGCCTTCCTTGGCGGTGCGCAGACCTTGCAGACAATCACTGCTCCCCCGGCCCCCACAGAGCAGAGGCTTTTTTGTATTTCACCTGTTAGCGCCCCTGCATCTCCACTCTGACAATCACTGCTCCCCCGGCCCCCACAGAGCAGAGTGGAGATGCAAGGCCACAAAGAGGTGAAATAGAACAAAGCCTCTGCTCTGTGGGGCCGGGCAAGCAGTGATTGTCAGGGTGGAGAAGCAGGGGCGCTAAAACAAACAAAGCATCAATAATATGTTAATGGTCTTTTAAAGACCTGTTAAGTACTTTGGTGTTGTTGTCTGTGTGTGCGCGTTGAGGAAGCGGTCTCAACCCGGGCTGAAGGCTGACACAGATAGACACACACACAGTGAGATGACAGAGGGGGAGGGAGAGGGAGGGCAGGAGGGAGAGAGAGATGGAGGGAGGGCAGGAGGGAGAGCAGGAGGGAGAGAGATGTATGTAAATGCTGGGTCTGGTGGCTCAGTGGATGAGGGCATCTGCTGCAGGGACCTGTGTGCAACCTCATGGTCACAAGTTATCGTTTTGCCTTAGCCCCGCCCCCTCTGACTCCGCCCCCACCAGTGCGGCCCTCGGCCCCAAACTACACTGTAAATGTAGCCCCTGAGAGAAAGTTTGTGAGTACCCATGATCTAGAGAGAGTAGACGGTCAGTGGATGAACTAAGTGTAACTTTGAAGAGCATGTAACACTGCACCCGCACGTCCGTTCCAGTGTAGGAAAGGCAAGGAAAAGAACTTTTAATTTTGTCCAAATACTACCATAAATAGTAGCAGTAGTTTGTATTGCAAGCACTGCATAGATCCGGTTATTATGGTGGCCACTCCCTACCTCTCTTAATAAGTTTAGTAGTACTCAGTCATTCATGTGTGGATGTATCACTGGTCACTCAATAAAAAGCAAAGCACCTAAAGTCATCCCATATATAAGCAAAAACATCCCATGTGAAGTGATAGATAATCAGATTATTTATCTTCTTTAATTTTCCATTTCTAGTACTCATTTCCACTGTAGGGTGAAAGTTAAATTAATTAAGCAGTAGCCCTTGAGTTGTAACAGAGTATTCTCAGTGCCACCCGTAATAGAAAAGTAAGAGCTTCACCACCTGCATGTACTGGACGGGTACAGTAACGCAACGGCAACGCAAGTCTAGGTCACTCCTCATGGCGTGCGTCTCTTTTTCTCGGGTGCAAGTTTACTGCGCTGGCATTATGCCGGCTTGCAGAAAATAACGTACCAATTTTCCAAAACAAGAGATAAGAAGAAGAATAAGACTGGTGTACTTTCATAGTCGACTCCAATGGAAGTCCACAGTGCTCGTAGAATTTGTTCCTTAAACTCCCACTAATGTTAGAGCAAGGATGAAGAAGTGTGAGGTTAGATAGATACTGGCCTCAATAGTTATGTAATGCGCTTGCAAGTTGCTAGTTGTACTGCAGCACAAATTTCTGCTGAATGATTGAGTTAATCTTAAAGAGCATTGGTTACAGACTATGTCTTTCTTTCTTCATATAGGTTCTCCTTCCAAACGAACAAGGAGGAAGGAGCTGGCTAGAGCGGCCCGGCAACGGAGGATCGAGGCCACTGTTGCGGAATATCGGCGGCTGGTGGCCCTGGAGGACGTGGAAAGTGTACAGTCGACAACTACAACAACGTCGTCTGCATCGGCCTCCGTGGCCCCACGGGCTGCCACCCAGCACAGTGGTCCACCGAGACTGAGCCGGGCTGCCAAAGGCAAACGCCACCGCCGAGCAGCAAGGCCAACAGCTGCCTCTCACAGGCCTTGCACCTGCAAGGCAGTGAAGGCACGCCTGCGCCGCACTACCCTGATGGTGTCCCGCCTTCAGCAGGAGCTCGCCTTGCTCCGCGAGGAGCATGATGCCCTGGCCCAAAAAGTTAACAGCATCCACCCATAGTGTCCCTTGCCCCTTTTTTAGAGACTTTTGGGGGGTGGGAATTGGGAGTTGGGTTTTTGGGGACTTTTGAAGGACAATCGTTGGGGTTAGGGAGGGTCTTGCGGGAGATTATTTTGTTAGGGATATAAATATACTTTTTCAAACTTTATCTGAGCATACCTGTTTTTTACTGCTTGCCTGGTGGGTGGGGGTTTAACGTTGACTGTTTTCCTGAAAGTTTAGTTCCATTTTCTTCCTTTAAGTGTAAATGCCCAAATGTTTTCAACACTAAGTGCCTCTCACAGACTAAGTGAAGTGAATCCAAGAGTCCTAGGACTTTAGTAGTACTACCTTCAGTCTCTCGTCTCTCGTACTAATACTCCATTATACCCCCAAACCACCAAACGCTTATCTTACCTGTAATTTGTGTTTGAAAGTAGGGCTAGACCCAGGGCTGGCTCCACGGGAAACACCGAATAACGTTGGCAATCTTGGTCGGATAAAATTTCCTCATAGCGGTGGTACTAGTGGTGTGACACAGTGGCAGTTGCATGCCTATGAAAAAAAAGAAAATGAAATCTGGTTTGTCCTCCTGAGCAATTCAACGGTACAACTGAGAATATAGCAGGTGACAGAAGTACAGTAGAGCAGTGCCACATTGTAGCCTAACAAATGGTAAAGTATAACTACTAATTCGGTTGAAGTTCTTTCACATTAGCAATGGTTCTTTGTCAAGCAGAGTAAGAATATATCATCGACAACTGTGGAAAGAAAGAATGCGACAGTACAGGGCCTGTGTGGAATTATTGATAACGATATTCAACATAAGGTCTCTGTAGCCAGATACCCGAGAGCCTTGCTGGTCACTATAAATCCATTCACAACAACACTCAATGGGGTTGGTCTGGAAGGTGTCAGGTTTACTCCCCGTGATCCAGTCGATGCAAATATGGTTCCACCTCCAAATGTCACCAACACCCAGAAGTGTAAACACAGGGTGTTCGAGGCATTAGGCGGGGGAGAAAAATAACAAACTAAAATAAAAAATGTGGGATGGGTAAAGGTAGGGTCAGCAGGGAAAGGATACCTGTAACAGAAGACAAGACAGGCATCAGTGAAGTGCTGTCCTAACATACAAGGGTACTCTCATATAGTCTCACTAAATAGTCTGCAAGTCTCCCGCCTACTCATGGGAAATGTAGTTTCATAGTACGGTAGGCGCTTAGGGGCTGCGTAACCTGACAGAAGGTATAGTAGATAGAAAAGGAGAAATTGCTTTTTTTCTAGGTGTCCCCTCACTCACCAGGGTTGCCCCTTGGTGACATGCTTCATCATTGGGGCCATCCCAGTCCTCTACGGCCTGGGGCGTGCTGCGACTTGCGAATTACGTAGGAGCACTTACAAATGACTATGTGTGGTGCAGATAGTGGAGTGGACTAAGTGATGTGTTAAGGGATAAATGTAGAAGCCGAGAGAGAGCCAAGAAATGCAGTCACAGTCAGAGAAAAAGGCAAGGGATACTGTATCTATGTGGTTGTAGTGGTCCTGTTGGAAGTGGTAAGTAAGTTGCCCGCAGAAAAAAAATCCTCCTATTAGCGGCACTCCTCCATTGCAGCCGACGCTTCGTCCACCGATGTTGGTCACCAGAAGACACCCTGTCCACTGCCTGCCTGATGCTGAATTGTGGCTCGCTACTGTGAAGCCTGACTCCATCCTTTTTTCCCCATTGCAGAGACTGAAACCCGGCCTGTAATTATTCAACGAAAAACAGGAAGTGATATAATATTACAACACCACTGATAAATAAATATAAGGTATGTAGGCTGTGGAGTGCAAAAAGTCACAATTTGTTTTTCCTAGTAGACAGTACAATGTTTTTGAAAGTGCGTACTCTGAGTCACCTTTTGAAGGATAAATAAGTATGGGCAAATTAATGTAGCGGATCTTGCCCCTCAAGCTAGGTGTACTGTAAACTGTGTTTTAGAACAAAATTAGATCTTCCTAGCAGTGCTCCCACCCAGACCCTTACTAAAGCCAGTCGCAAAAATGTAGAAGACCCCCAATCAAATCTCAAAAAACGAGGCCTAGCAGAAAACTGGTGACAAAACTTACTTTGAAAGTAAAAGTAGGCCGAAGTACCCTAATTACCCATTACCCACCGTGGATTGCATTCAAACCACTTGCAAGCAACCAAGCAAAAGTAGCCATCGCCAGCATCGCTCCAAGACTCGAAATCCCCCCCACTCAACCACATGCAATAGAAATACTGCTAACCCTAACGAACCCTAAGTTAAGAATAGTGGCAAAGGCTTTCTTTAACTATGCCAAATCCCCCCTTTCCCACCATGGATTTTCTTCAAATGACTTGCAACCAAAATTACACATTCTCACGAGTGCTCTAAGACCCCAGAACTCAGTTTGAAAAATCTAGAACACCCCGAAACACATGCAATCCTGCTGCTAGGGCTAACCCTAACGAACCCTAAGTTACAAAAAGTGCCAAAACTAAAGGCTTTTCCGCGCGGATTTTGTCCCAACCACTTCTACCCGGTATTAGACCTTCCCAGGAATGCCCCAAGACCCGTCAACCCACCCGCCAAGAAGCATAACACCCCCAAACAGGCCAAAAGCAAAATCTCATACTTGCAATATTTCTGGGCCTTCGGTCCAAACGCGCTGCGTAGCTAGGCCATAAGTCGGGGTTGGCACGACGGATTTCCTGAAAAGCAAATGCAATCAAGATTAGAGTGTCCCAGCAGTGCTCCCAGACCACGAAACTCACCCGCAAACACCAGGAAGCCCCCCAAACAGGCCCCCGAAAACGCTACATAGAGCAAAATGTCAGAAATAGCCCAAAAAAAAATCGGCCTGGATTTTGTCCCAACCACTTCTACCCGGTATTAGACCTTCCCAGGAATGCCCCAAGACCCGGCAACCCACCCGCCAAGAAGCATAACACCCCCAAACAGGCCAAAAGCTAAATCTCATACTTGCAATATTTCTGGGCCTTCGGTCCAAACGCGCTGCGTAGCTAGGCCATAAGTCGGGGTTGGCACGACGGATTTCCTGAAAAGCAAATGCAATCAAGATTAGAGTGTCCCAGCAGTGCTCCCAGACCACGAAACTCACCCGCAAACACCAGGAAGCCCCCCAAATAGGCCCCCGAAAACGCTACATAGAGCAAAATGTCAGAAATAGCCCAAAAAAAAATCGGCCTGGATTTTGTCCCAACCACTTCTACCCGGTATTAGACCTTCCCAGGAATGCCCCAAGACCCGGCAACCCACCCGCCAAGAAGCATAACACCCCCAAACAGGCCAAAAGCAAAATCTCATACTTGCAATATTTCTGGGCCTTCGGTCCAAACGCGCTGCGTAGCTAGGCCATAAGTCGGGGTTGGCACGACGGATTTCCTGAAAAGCAAATGCAATCAAGATTAGAGTGTCCCAGCAGTGCTCCCAGACCACGAAACTCACCCGCAAACACCAGGAAGCCCCCCAAACAGGCCCCCGAAAACGCTACATAGAGCAAAATGTCAGAAATAGCCCAAAAAAAAATCGGCCTGGATTTTGTCCCAACCACTTCTACCCGGTATTAGACCTTCCCAGGAATGCCCCAAGACCCGGCAACCCACCCGCCAAGAAGCATAACACCCCCAAACAGGCCAAAAGCAAAATCTCATACTTGCAATATTTCTGGGCCTTCGGTCCAAACGCGCTGCGTAGCTAGGCCATAAGTCGGGGTTGGCACGACGGATTTCCTGAAAAGCAAATGCAATCAAGATTAGAGTGTCCCAGCAGTGCTCCCAGACCACGAAACTCACCCGCAAACACCAGGAAGCCCCCCAAACAGGCCCCCGAAAACGCTACATAGAGCAAAATGTCAGAAATAGCCCAAAAAAAAATCGGCCTGGATTTTGTCCCAACCACTTCGACCCGGTATTAGACCTTCCCAGGAATGCCCCAAGACCCGGCAACCCACCCGCCAAGAAGCATAACACCCCCAAACAGGCCAAAAGCAAAATCTCATACTTGCAATATTTCTGGGCCTTCGGTCCAAACGCGCTGCGTAGCTAGGCCATAAGTCGGGGTTGGCACGACGGATTTCCTGAAAAGCAAATGCAATCAAGATTAGAGTGTCCCAGCAGTGCTCCCAGACCACGAAACTCACCCGCAAACACCAGGAAGCCCCCCAAACAGGCCCCCGAAAACGCTACATAGAGCAAAATGTCAGAAATAGCCCAAAAAAAAATCGGCCTGGATTTTGTCCCAACCACTTCGACCCGGTATTAGACCTTCCCAGGAATGCCCCAAGACCCGGCAACCCACCCGCCAAGAAGCATAACACCCCCAAACAGGCCAAAAGCAAAATCTCATACTTGCAATATTTCTGGGCCTTCGGTCCAAACGCGCTGCGTAGCTAGGCCATAAGTCGGGGTTGGCACGACGGATTTCCTGAAAAGCAAATGCAATCAAGATTAGAGTGTCCCAGCAATGCTCTCAGACCACGAAACTCACCCACAAACAGACGGAACCCCCCCTAAGAGCACCTCAAAGGCAAGCAAGTCATCAAAAACAGAAAAAAAATTCCGCCTCGGATTTGGTCCAAACCACTTTTAGTGCTTCCCAGCAATGGCCCCAGACCCGTCAACTCACCTGCAAAGAGGTAGAACAACACCCCCACAAGTGCTGAGTCTTTCTTCATTGGGCGTAAACCAGCCCTCTGCTTTGATGGAAATAGGAGTCTGGAGGAGGAGGATAGAGGAGCATGTTCTTCTGAACTTGTGAACCTGAGGAATGCAGACTGCGGCACCTTCAAATAAATTAGCAAACAAGTGAAGACAGTTCTGCTGATGGGCTTGTTTTTGTGATTATCTGATTAAAGTTTGAATTATATTAACTGTGCACAACAAAGAAAGACAGACACACAGGAATAAAAGTGAATAAGGATGAAAAAGAAAGTTATTGATTCGTTGTCTCATTTTCAGGGCTCGAAGTCGGTATCACGGTCCAGGAATAAGAATAAGGCTTCGTCATCATACTCTGCGAATTCAGCCAGGGTGAGGTCAGTGCCACCTGACAGAGTAGAAATTCCCTCATCTATGTGGCTGGCCACCTCCTCTTCATCCGGCACGCTCTCTCGTACTCTTATATCTGGTGGTATGAGGTGCTGATTCATCTTGATCATTGTTAACCTCTCCACATTTTTGGGCGAGAGGCGGCTCCGTTTGGGAGTTACAATCCCACCAGCCGCACTGAAAACCCGTTCAGAAGACACACTTGCGAGTGGGCAAGACAAGTAGTTTAAAGCCAGGTTGGTGAGCTGTGGCCACAATTCTTTTTTCCCATGCCAATACGCCAATGGGTCAGAATTAACATAGACCTCTGTGGAGTCATTCAGATAGTCCTTCACCATCGACTCAAGGTCCTCCTCCAAGGTTCCTCCACTTTGCGTAGCTCTTGCTGTGCCTCTGACCTTTTGAGAACCAAACCCACGCAGAGCTAGCCAATCCTCTTCAGCCTCCAATGTTTCTGTTGTCTTTCGTGCAGATGATCCGGTTGCCGGTGTCTTTAACGGCTGAGAGGTCACTTGTGCCACAGCCACAGGTGCAGAAGTGGATTGTTTTGACTGGGGATGGCCTGCTGATGTACTGCCATTTCCTTCAATTTCCAGCCGTTCTGTTTCAAACTTCTTGGCTGACAAGGCTAGCCAACGTTTGTACTTTGTAACATCTTCATCACCAAAAGGAAAGAATGCTCTGCCTGCCAGCGCCTTTTTGTAGCGTGGATCCAGAATAGTAGCACAAATGTAATGCTGTTCTGAGTGGATCTTTTTAAGACGTTCATCACCTTGTAGGAGCTCTAATAATTGCTCAGCCAGAAGCAAGGAGTCTTTCTTTTTGTCATCTTTTCCAAACACAGAACACACCTCCTTCAGTTGGTCCTCCAGCATGTACAACAATGGGATAGCTTTTCCCAAATTAGAGTCCTCCTTGCTGACTGCACGCGTGAAGACCTCAAAAGGACGAAGCATGCGTGTTAGGCTTTCAACTATGTTCCATTGCGGCCCACCCATCCTCAGCTCCTCTATACCCTCTTTCAAGAAATATTGATCGAGTTGCGTATACTGCTCATACAGACGCTCAAGCATGTAGAAGGTTGAGTTCCAACGTGTTACCACCTCCTGGATGAGTGCTTTCACTGGCATTTGACATTGATATAGCATGCTCCTCAGCTGCTTCCGGGCCTTAAAAGAATGCCTGAAATGCTTGCAAATTTTTCGGCAGTTCTCCAATACACTGTACGCTGCACTGCGTTTATTACCCAAGAATTTTTGGACAACCAGGTTTATACAGTGCGCCAAACACGGCACTCTGAAATAGTAACCGTCCCTCATGGCCTTAACTATATTGGAGCCATTGTCCGTGGAAACATAACCAACCTTGCGTTTTAGTGGGGACAGACAGTTAAGGACCTTTGTGTTAAAGACATCCAAAATGTTTTCTGCTGTGTGACGTTTCTCCAAACCAAACATGGCTAGTGTTGCATGTTTCCGAGCACCTTTAAAAACAATGTTAGTGTCAACACCTGAGTTTAGCTTTGCTTTAGCCCCTGAAAAAGAGACCCAGTGTGCAGTGATGCACATGTAATCAGCGCCTGCGCCACTGGTCCACATGTCTGTTGTCAGATGTATAGTGTGAACAGCACTCTTCTGCAAAGCTGCCCCAATCACCTTCAGAACATCTTCATGTAGTGCTGGAACCGCAACTCGGGCAAAATAGAACCGGCTAGGAACCTTCCATTTAGGGCAGAGCGCTGTCACTAATTCTAGAAAACCAACCCCTTCTACAAAAGAAAAAGGGAGAAGGTCCAGAGCTAGCATTTTAGCCAGCTTAGTGTTATACAGACGGGTCATTGGGTGGTTGCGTTCATATTGCGCTTCTGTAAACAACATCTTTTTAATGTTGCCCTGGACCAATGATTTACGGGATGATGATGATCTCTTCGACCCAGTTACGCTCGCTGATGAACTTTCCCGCATTGATGTCTCACTCTCTCCCACACTCTTAGTGTGGCTCCCATGGGGTGTGCTGCTGACATGGGAACTGGGTGTAAGTGAAGTGTTTGAATCGTCTTCTTCTACCTCCTCGTCATCAGCAGATGACAAATCAACGTTTTCATTACGTGCAATTCCGGCTTTCTTGACCGCCTCTAGGTGCGGAAGCCATTGGACAGCGTGCCTTCTCTCAAGATGACCTCTCTGGCCTCCGGTACCATAGTTAGAACCAAGCTTACCACGACTAAATCGAAGCTTACAAAGGCTACAAATGGCTACGTTTTCCTTTTTTGGGCAAACACTAAAGAAGTCCCAAACTGGAGACTTGAAATGTCTTCGGGGGCCGGAGGAGGCGGCGATACTGGTGGTGGTGGTCCTGCTGCTAATGACAGATGAAGTGGAGGATGTGGATTGCCGAACTTCAGTACGTTTTGCACTTTCACCACCACGAATTGAGGTCGAGGACGAGGTGGGTACCTTCTTGCGAAGAAATATGGAAGCGGTAGGTTTTGGTGTACTACTTAACTCCAAATCTAATGATTCCATTTCCATTGCCTCCTCGCCGACATCATCATCACGCTCAGCAGCTTCTCGGGATAGGGTCAAAATGTCTCTTTGCTGCATGCCCGGTGGGGCTGCAGTGACCTTTGTGATGACTGGCTCGTCGTCATCGTGAGAGGCTTCATCACCAGCAGTATCTGTCACTTCTTGTTGAGCCTCATCACACTCCATAGGTTTGAGTTTTTGGACGACCTTCCTTTTACGCTTAGGTACCGGTGTCAGATCATGGTGTGCCTCACTGTCAGACAGCAGTTGTGGTTCCCAAGACAGATCACTTGCATCAGAACGAGGTGGGCTTGAAGAAGATGTAGACACCCCCCTTGATCTTTTCCTTGCTAGGGATGTGGAAGACAATGAATGATCATCAGGAGGAGTGGCTTCCAATGATACCTCAGCTTCATTGTCGATTTCCAAATGTGCCCCTACTTCGGGAGGAACAACTATTGTGGGCACTTGTGAACCTCCATGCACCTTTGCTTGCGCATCTCCTTTTGCTGCCTCTCCTTCCACATGTACTTGGGCGTGTACTTGCACATGGTGTTGTTGTTGCGGCTGTGGTTGTTCAACACTTGTCAGATGAGTTACAACAACCTGTGTTGATTCAGGGACATTGCTGCTACTTTCTTGCGATGAGCCAACATCACTGGTCGATGGTGATTGGAGAAGTACACTGACTGCCTCTGAAGCACTCAAGGGCTTTGACTTAAGTTGGCGTGGTGGTGGAGGCACTGAACCCAATGGAGCAGGGGTGCTGCTCTCAGCTTGGTCCCCAGCAGATCCTGCTGCTGCAGGCGTACTTTTTTTTTTGCTCCCAAAAAAAGTGGCGGGTGGCACACCAGCCACCTTGGTAACTTGCTTCTTCTGCTCCTTACTAGCAACTTTCTTGCTAGAGGAGCTACGGAGAACTTTCTTTGGGGGCGGGGCCATCTTCTTCAGAGCAGGTCAGACAGCAGGCCGCAGTTGCACGAATTGTAGAGTTGTCTGAGGCCAGACGTGACGTCGCGTGACGTTATGCTGCACACACACACCGCTGCAGGACTTCTTCCTGGCACTGGTGGTTCTCTTGAGTCTTGTGCACCTAAAAAAAATGGAAGACAGAGGAACATCAGTTCAGTTATAGAGCACAAAAAAATCGAAAAACACTGCAAAATCAGCACAATCCCAATCCATCCATGCCATCCATAATGTTTAAATTCAAGACAACCCACAGAAAGACTAGGCCCATGCAAGACTCACTACCCCTGGGCATAAATAAAGGTTGAAAAGTAGGCAAAATGGTTGGAGGCCTAACAACAAAGCCTGCATTTAAAATGGCCACTTGCCTGCCAGCACATGGCCAGTGCCTGTAGCTGCACTCAAAATGGCCACCAGCCACATGGCATGTCCCTCCCCATGAACACCCCCAAAAATCGAAAAACACTGCAAAATCAGCACAATCCCATTCAATCCATGGCCTCCATGATGTTTAAATTCAAGACAACCCACAGAAATACTAGGCCCATGCAAGACTCACTACCCCTGGGCATAAATAAAGGTTGAAAAGTAGGCAAAATGGTTGGAGGCCTAACAACAAAGCCTGCATTCAAAATGGCCACTTGCCTGCCAGCACATGGCCAGTGCCTGTAGCTGCACTCAAAATGGCCACCAGCCACATGGCATGTCCCTCCCCATGAACACCCCCAAAAATCGAAAAACACTGCAAAATCAGCACAATCCCATTCCATCCATGGCCTCCATGATGTTTAAATTCAAGACAGCCCACAGAAAGACTAGGCCCATGCTAGACTCAAATACCCCTGGTGAAAAGGCCACAAGTACAGGCCCAAAAATCGAAAAACACTGCAAAATCAGCACAATCCCATTCCATCCATGGCCTCCATGATGTTTAAATTCAAGACAGCCCACAGAAAGACTAGGCCCATGCTAGACTCAAATACCCCTGGTGAAAAGGCCACAAGTACAGGCCCAAAAATCGAAAAACACTGCAAAATCAGCACAATCCCATTCAATCCATGGCCTCCATGATGTTTAAATTCAAGACAACCCACAGAAATACTAGGCCCATGCAAGACTCACTAACCCTGGGCATAAATAAAGGTTGAAAAGTAGGCAAAATGGTTGGAGGCCTAACAACAAAGCCTGCATTCAAAATGGCCACTTGCCTGCCAGCACATGGCCAGTGCCTGTAGCTGCACTCAAAATGGCCACCAGCCACATGGCATGTCCCTCCCCATGAACACCCCCAAAAATCGAAAAACACTGCAAAATCAGCACAATCCCATTCCATCCATGGCCTCCATGATGTTTAAATTCAAGACAGCCCACAGAAAGACTAGGCCCATGCTAGACTCAAATACCCCTGGTGAAAAGGCCACAAGTACAGGCCCAAAAATCGAAAAACACTGCAAAATCGGCACAATCCCATTCCATCCATGGCCTCCATGATGTTTAAATTCAAGACAGCCCACAGAAAGACTAGGCCCATGCTAGACTCAAATACCCCTGGTGAAAAGGCCACAAGTACAGGCCCAAAAATCGAAAAACACTGCAAAATCAGCACAATCCCATTCCATCCATGGCCTCCATGATGTTTAAATTCAAGACAGCCCACAGAAAGACTAGGCCCATGCTAGACTCAAATACCCCTGGTGAAAAGGCCACAAGTACAGGCCCAAAAATCGAAAAACACTGCAAAATCAGCACAATCCCATTCAATCCATGGCCTCCATGATGTTTAAATTCAAGACAACCCACAGAAATACTAGGCCCATGCAAGACTCACTAACCCTGGGCATAAATAAAGGTTGAAAAGTAGGCAAAATGGTTGGAGGCCTAACAACAAAGCCTGCATTCAAAATGGCCACTTGCCTGCCAGCACATGGCCAGTGCCTGTAGCTGCACTCAAAATGGCCACCAGCCACATGGCATGTCCCTCCCCATGAACACCCCCAAAAATCGAAAAACACTGCAAAATCAGCACAATCCCATTCCATCCATGGCCTCCATGATGTTTAAATTCAAGACAGCCCACAGAAAGACTAGGCCCATGCTAGACTCAAATACCCCTGGTGAAAAGGCCACAAGTACAGGCCCAAAAATCGAAAAACACTGCAAAATCAGCACAATCCCATTTCATCCATGGCCTCCATGATGTTTAAATTCAAGACAGCCCACAGAAAGACTAGGCCCATGCTAGACTCAAATACCCCTGGTGAAAAGGCCACAAGTACAGGCCCAAAAATCGAAAAACACTGCAAAATCAGCACAATCCCATTCAATCCATGGCCTCCATGATGTTTAAATTCAAGACAACCCACAGAAATACTAGGCCCATGCAAGACTCACTACCCCTGGGCATAAATAAAGGTTGAAAAGTAGGCAAAATGGTTGGAGGCCTAACAACAAAGCCTGCATTCAAAATGGCCACTTGCCTGCCAGCACATGGCCAGTGCCTGTAGCTGCACTCAAAATGGCCACCAGCCACATGGCATGTCCCTCCCCATGAACACACCCAAAAATCGAAAAACACTGCAAAATCAGCACAATCCCATTCAATCCATGGCCTCCATGATGTTTAAATTCAAGACAACCCACAGAAAGACTAGGCCCATGCAAGACTCACTACCCCTGGGCATAAATAAAGGTTGAAAAGTAGGCAAAATGGTTGGAGGCCTAACAACAAAGCCTGCATTCAAAATGGCCACTTGCCTGCCAGCACATGGCCAGTGCCTGTAGCTGCACTCAAAATGGCCACCAGCCACATGGCATGTCCCTCCCCATGAACACCCCCAAAAATCGAAAAACACTGCAAAATCAGCACAATCCCATTCCATCCATGGCCTCCATGATGTTTAAATTCAAGACAGCCCACAGAAAGACTAGGCCCATGCTAGACTCAAATACCCCTGGTGAAAAGGCCACAAGTACAGGCCCAAAAATCGAAAAACACGGCAAAATCAGCACAATCCCATTCCATCCATGGCCTCCATGATGTTTAAATTCAAGACAGCCCACAGAAAGACTAGGCCCATGCTAGACTCAAATACCCCTGGTGAAAAGGCCACAAGTACAGGCCCAAAAATCGAAAAACACTGCAAAATCAGCACAATCCCATTCAATCCATGGCCTCCATGATGTTTAAATTCAAGACAACCCACAGAAATACTAGGCCCATGCAAGACTCACTACCCCTGGGCATAAATAAAGGTTGAAAAGTAGACAAAATGGTTGGAGGCCTAACAACAAAGCCTGCATTCAAAATGGCCACTTGCCTGCCAGCACATGGCCAGTGCCTGTAGCTGCACTCAAAATGGCCACCAGCCACATGGCATGTCCCTCCCCATGAACACCCCCAAAAATCGAAAAACACTGCAAATTCAGCACAATCCCATTCCATCCATGGCCTCCATGATGTTTAAATTCAAGACAGCCCACAGAAAGACTAGGCCCATGCTAGACTCAAATACCCCTGGTGAAAAGGCCACAAGTACAGGCCCAAAAATCGAAAAACACTGCAAAATCAGCACAATCCCATTCCATCCATGGCCTCCATGATGTTTAAATTCAAGACAGCCCACAGAAAGACTAGGCCCATGCTAGACTCAAATACCCCTGGTGAAAAGGCCACAAGTACAGGCCCAAAAATCGAAAAACACTGCAAAATCAGCACAATCCCATTCCATCCATGGCCTCCATGATGTTTAAATTCAAGACAGCCCACAGAAAGACTAGGCCCATGCACCACTCACTACCCCTGGTCAAGGCCCCAACAACAGGTCAAAAATCGAAAAACACAAAATTTTACAAAAAAAAAAAATCGAAAAACACAGAAAAATCAGCACAATCCCAATTCATCTATGGCCTCCATGATGTTTAAGTTCAAGACAACCCACAGAAAGAATCAGTCCACCCACCACTGAGTACCCCTGGGGAAAAGGCCCCAAAACAGCCCAAAAATCGAAAATCCCAAAATTTTAGTTGCAGCAACTGTAATGCCCCAAACAAACTTACTTGTAAAATTTCTAATCCAACAGTGATCCAAAGAAAGTCAAAAAGGCCTCAAATCCAAAGATCCAGCAGCATCCACAAAAAGTAATCCTTCCAGGTCCACATCCGAATGAAAAGTGACCAGGAGATGGACAAAGCACTGGGAGGAGCCTGCTGAACAGGAGCAGGAAGTTGAAGACTATGGGGCACTTCCTTCCTCCCACCCCCCTGCCCCCCTCCCCAAAATGGACTCCTCGCTAAAAAAGTGCAGGAAAATGTCAAACTAAGGAGTTATTCACATAAAAATCATCATTTCTAGAAGGTTTATGCTGCTTGCTGGTGGATTTCTTGTGCAGAATTGCAAATTTATATTTTCGCTCGCCGCATCTCAAATCTCGCAATTGCGAAGTACCGCGAGACGTGATCTCGCCGTACTCGCGTTGACAAACTATCGCTGGCAAGCCGCGATGACGTAATCGCGCTCGCCAATTCCCGCGGGATCACACAGCAAGATCCAAAATGGCGCAGCACTCGCAAACTATCGAAAAAAACAACTCGGCAAACGATGATAAACGCCGCGCGCCGCAAAAATTGTATCACCAACGCCGCGCGCCGCCAAAAAAATCCGCTGCGTGCGAATTTGCGGATTTTGCGGGAAATCCGCAAATCTCGCGGATTGCGGATTTCCCGAAAATCAGCAAAATCCGCGAGCGGAACGGATTTTCCGCCCACGCTTAATTGTATCTAAGGTTATAGTAGAGTCTGAAGAGGTTCATCGTATTATCACATGAATGATATTATCAGTGATGTTGTCAGTGATGTCATTTGAGTTGTCATCAGTGATGTCATCAGTGATGTCACTGACCATGTCATGAATGATGTAATATGTGACATCATCAGCAGTGGATTGCGGGTGCGCGATATATAGTTAGTGCAACTAACTATATATGGAATTTCAATGGTTTTGTGTGAGTAAAATAAGGTTTTGTAAATGCTAATTCCTAACTATATATGGCCTATAACCTATGGTTTTTTCAGTGAATTTTCAAAGTTTTGTAAATGCTAATTCCTAACTATATATGGTCTATAACCTATGGTTTTTTAAGTGAATTTCAATGGTTTTTTAAAAGCTAATATCTGTATTCTTCTTTAAATCTTAAAATATATTTTACATGTTTTTTATACAATTTTTTTTAAAAAAAAATTTTTGTTTCGCTCCCAGTCCGCGAACCGGTCAGCTTTCCGTTAGCTCAATTTAAAGCCGCGACTCGGTCCGCGAACCGGTAAACGTTCCTTTAGCGTAACTGTTACGTTAGAATGACGTTTTGCGTTGTCGCGTAATACGTCATTTGACGCGCCAAGTTAGCGGACCCGGAAGCGGACCGGAAAGCGGAGCAAAGTGCGAAACGTAAACACAGCAGGTCATGTGACTCGGTAATAACACTTTTCATTGGTTCATTTCACTTTTGGTTTCCTAATGATGTAATACTAGGTCATGTGATCTAAAATTAACACTTTTCATTGGTTTAGAACTTTTGCTTTTCCCAAATGATGAAAACCCCTCCTTCTTTCCTCACTCTGACTTTCATCTTGGTGAGAGAAAGACCCTTTTTCATAGTTGAGCAATGGCTTCAGTAGTTGCTTCAGCTGGTGCAACCCCACCACCACCTCCACCTCCTCATGGGAAGAAAGGACCACCTGCTAAAGTAATCATACAAGAAGAGGAAGATCAGGAAGAGGAGGATGAGCAGGAAGAGCCAGAGTGTTTGCCAGAGGAGCCCAGGAGGTACAATCGAAAAGAAAACTACATCTGGCAATTTTTTACATTTCCTGAAGGGCAAAAAAAAGTGAATGCAAGATATGTGTTTTGCCGTATATGCGATGAAAGACTGTCAAGGGGGACAGATAAGAAATACAGCTTCGGAAATTATACTATGCATAGGCATATGAGTAGGTGGCACCCAAACAATTATAGTGCTGCCCAGCTTCGTGATGAACAACAAAATCCCCCTGCGATGGCAAGAAGATCGGTGGTTCAAGAAGTGTCGGGACCGGAGGCGAGGGAGATGGTCCCAAACATTCAAATGAACTTTGGGGAAGTGAAGCAAGTGTGCGTGCGCTGTAACCAAATAATTTGCTACAGAGAAAGTAGCATTACTCTAATTGTGAAAGCTATTACTAATCATGTTTGCCCGAAACGCCCCAAACAATAAATTCTTCTTTTTTTCGTTGCTCCTGTTGAGCCCTTTTCAATGAATCATTTTTGTTTCCCCCCTCCCCCCAAAAAAACAAAAAAAATTCAAAATGTTCAGAAAATACAAAAAAATTAAAAAAAAAAAAAAAAAAAGTTTTTTTCAGAACTACCTCCCCATTATAAAAAAATTGGTAGAATTTTTTAAACTCTGCCAACCTCTATTTCTTTTAGTTCGCTCCTAGTCCGCACTCCGGTACGCGAACCGGGAGCGACCCAAAATTTTTTTTTTTTAAAAAGAACAGTAAGTATAAGGGAAGGAAACAGACAGTTATGTTACAAGAAAGACAGCTATAGGGAGTAAACAAAAGATACTGTTACCCGCAATCCACTTCTGATCATGTCACATATTACATCATTCTTGACATGGTCAGTGACATCATCAGCAGTGGATTGCGAGTAACAGTATCTTTTGTTTACTTCCTATAGCTGTCTTTCTTGTAACATAACTGTCTGTTTCCTACCCTTATACTTACTGTTCTTGTTTTAAAAAAAATTTTGAGATCATTCAGAAACAGTAACATTAATAGAGACAGAATGAGTGAATAAGAATGAAGAAGTATGAGAAGAGAGGGACTGAGAAAAATACTGTAAGGAGTAGAATAATTAAGTAATAGAGAAAGGAATGAGGTAAGTAGCAAACGCAGGAAAGTAAGGATTAAAGAAATGAAGCAGTAGAACTAATAGATGTTAAATGTGATAGATTAAATGATTGATTCAGGATGACGATAAGGTGTGTCCTCTCCAAAAGTTTGTTTAAGGTGAGGCCTACTCAGGGTTGCATATCAAATTTATGCTTGTTGTAGAATACAGAGGAGATAATACATGTGAAGGCCTACCATTGAAGTAAAACATGTCCACTTCACTCTTGAACAACGGCCAGACCTCTTCTGTGTCCATAGACAGACCTAAACTTCATCTGCACAATGTCATTCGTAAACTTAGAAAACACAAGTAATGTAATTGAAAAACGTGGGGTTTCTTTTGCTCATTTCACAATCACATCACCTGTGTTGCCTTTGCTTAGGTATCTCATAGTGCAGATGTAGTCCAGCATATGAAACAGAACGCAGAAGTGCAGCAGTGTATGCATTAATACATGTGAAGGCTTACCAATGAAGTAAGTCATGTCCACTTATTACATCATTCATGACATGGTCAGTGACATCATCAGCAGTGGATTACGGGTAGAAAGAGTAGAAAACATTTACCTTATAATTCTTGTTAACTTTTTAAATTCTTTTTTCATACTTTCAATCTGTAAAAGAGAGAACAAACATTTCAAAAATATTAAAACATGTATTTAAAAATTAGAAAAGACAAGGGAAAAGGTTCAAGAACAAACAGTTTTTCAACAACTTTGACATTTACAGAAGCCTCTGCTTCTCTACGTCCCCTACACAATCCTAATGATATATATTTTAAACAAACAGTATCTTGATGCTGAAAAACTGAGGCCTATTTTGGAACATGGTGCATCTTTTGCACTGCTGATGTCTCACAATAGTGATGCAATAGCAGCGCAAAAGAGATGTAAAGCCATCATAAAATTGTGTCTAACATTTTAAATGATTGTTTCAGGATGCAAATAAGATGTGTCCTTTCAAGAGGTTTCTTTGAGGTGAGGCCTATTCAGTTTTCAAAAAAAACAGTACCCAGAAGTGCAGCACTGTAAGCATTAACTTTGACACTTACAGAAGCCTCAGTTTCTCCATATCTACCTCACATTTCTAAATGTATATCATAAGTACAAAAAGTAGAACATTAATTATACATGTTAAATGGTTTATTTTTGCTGTTCTCAGAATGTATCAAATTTCACTTAAATCAGTGACTTGAAGGTATTCATCATGTAACAGCGTGGGAAAAAAACACAATCAAAATGATTGTGTTTAAAAAACCCATACAACCTAAGAAATCTGAATTCAAAACTCCTTAAAATTAACTTACTTTCCATAACGTCGAAGGATGTCCTATGAACAGCGTACACTCTGTTGTGCTATAAATATTTTCAGCCCGTCACTTTCTGAAAGAAAACCTCCATCGTTTTGAAAAATATGTTACATACAATAAAAGACTTCTCACATTCTACCACATGTTTCCACTTGGCCAAATCATGTTGCAGCGATTCACAACTCTTGTAATTCTTCTAATCAAATCCCGTCATTTTCTATTCTCGCAACTTTCAAAAAGTAAACATTTAAGATTACTTTCACAATCCTGGACTACTAATATCTTACCCTTCTTGCTCACTCATGTTCTACTTTTCCTATGACACTGATACTGCTTACTATGAAGCAGACTTACTTGCATCAGGTTTATATAGTTGGATTTTTAAAATGACATTATAATTAAAAGTTTTGGACCAATAATCTAGACAGCATTGCAGACTTACATTCCCTCTACTTCATGAACCTTTTGCAATTCCTCAGAGGAAATCCCGAGATTCTTTCCTTAAAATTTTGGTTTTAAAAACACCAGGTAAGAATTTTTAAGGTCAAACGGCAATTTTTTTTTGAAAGTTACAACAGAATCGTTGCAGAATGACCAGCCATTTCTAGACTTTAAATAAGCTGTGTAATGTCCTGATGTTGTTGAAAGACCATCGTGATAGATAATTGCTACAGTTACAAAAGTCCTTCCTGATATTGACAGCTGAGAAGCAACAACATTTTTTATTAAAGTTGACAATTTTGATCCATCAGGCCTACATCGTTGGATCATTAAAATGACATACTGGCCATATCTTCGTATAAATAATGTTGACATCATTTCAGATTTACATTGGCTACACTCCATGTTGTGATCAGCTGCATTTACTAGCTTATTAAAGGAGACTGATTTACTGTCTGGCAAAGTTAAATATATAAATCTTTCTGAGTCTACACTAGTAGTACTTGATACCATACACTTCTCGCAATCATGCTGCCATTGATAAGAAAGCCCAAACAGGTGATCTACATCTACACCCTCATCTTGCAATACATCAAGCATATACATTAAAAACTCCTGACAATCCTGCTGATTATTTTCAGAGAAGTCTGTTTGACCTGAACATTCATCTAACAGATAACGAACTTCAGACACACTTTCTACTTTTGTCCGATCAGTGCTACATTTCTCTAACACAGAATTCAACAAACAGCATAAACTTTGTTCCGAATTGAACACAATCTGTTTTTTTAAAGTCTCTAGTGAAAAGAGAACATTAACCACTACATTTGCATAGCAGTTGACACCAGAACTGTTTTCAAATTGAAAACCGACAACATCTTCAACAGAATCCGTTTTCTTTCTGCTTACAATTTTCGGTTCATCGACTTTTCTGCTTTTTGCTACAACCTCCCTACTATTAGTGATATTTCTTCGTTTACGGCCTACCACACGTTTCTCAAACAAAGGATATTGAGGCAAATGTGGCGCATACTCTCTTCTTAACCTATTGTATTCCTTAACACAATCTAGATCCGCACAAATGTTTGTGACATCACAATCAATCAAGTACAATCCCGATAAAGTTCTAACTCGTGACAATGCCACATATGCCATACCCTCTTTGAACACAGAACTGCCAATATTCACCAATGCACTATCTACACTTAAACCTTGCGATTTATGGATTGTCACCGCATATGCCAAGCAAACAGGAAACTGTTTACGGCGAACATATAAGTCTTTAACAAGCAAAAACCTAGCAGAACAACGACCAATTAGCTGTACTTTCTCAATGCCTTCAAATTTAATTTTTAAAAATTCAATACCATCTCTACTTCTGTATTTCTCAAAATCAACAACATTACCCATTGATCCATTTACCAGACCTCTTTCAACATGTAAATTCCTTCTCAAAATGATTCGGCAATTTAAACGCACATTCAAAGTCTTTTCAAAACCCGCTGTTTTAGATATAGTCTTCTCTAATGAATCCAATTTTGATTTCAAATTCTCTGACAAAATAATTGTGGATCCCATATGCTCTATTCTGTCAATAGCTTCAAGTTTCACAATCTCTTGTTTTTCTAAATTCAACATTTTGTTGTTGAAGATGGCACATTCTGCAAGAGTTGGCATCAAACATATTCCGGATTTCTTCTCAGTAATTTTCTGAAAAATATTCTCAGGCACAACGTCTTGTTCTGGATATAAATTTGACAGTAATCGTGCATTTAAAGCTTCTTTCCCATGCTCGGTCACTTTTCCAATTCTAATATCTTGTAGAATATTCTTGTAATCTTCATCCTTTGCCTGACGCATATTTTCATGCAGTTCAGCATAATTGAAGTTTAACCATATATTGACGTTGCCAATGCTCCCTAGGCACTTCCTGGTATCTTCATGCGTGAGTATTTTGAATACAGGTTGTCCTTTTACTGGTGTCAGCTGCAGAAGATCTCCGAAAACAATGATGTGTTTGCCACCAAATAACACATCATACTCAGTTTTAAGAACTTCTTGCATTCTCAAATGCACAAAGGCAAGCATGACATTGGAAACCATGCTTACTTCGTCAATGATAAGAAGTTTCATTTTCCTCAAGACTCTTGAAACTTCACAACAAGCATCCCCAGATAACTTGTGGTATTGTAATTTGTTGTCATGCTCCACTGGCAGCATCAGTAGACGATGCAAAGTAATACCTTTAATGTTATGTGCTGCCAGTCCAGTAGGAGCGGTAACAACACAAGACAACGATGACTCAGTCCTTTCCTGTAAATAACAAGAAATTGCTTTAATAAGGAAACTTTTTCCAGTTCCCGCTTCTCCACTCACGTACAGTCGGACAGGCTTCAACGACGTACATGAGCACTCTTTCTTCTCATGACTTAATCCATGATCAATTTGCTTGGTAACTTCGTCATATATTTTCCTCTGCTCAACGTTGAGTTGTTTTTCCAAGTCTTCTAAGTTAACCGCATCCTCCTGAGCATGTGCCATGGCTCTTTCCACTTCATTCATAGCAGTGGCAGCTTCATTTTCGATAATAGGTCCTCCTAGTGGATCCTGACTCAATGAAACAGAACTCTGACTGTCCTGAGAACTGTCTCTGGCAATCTCGGCTGCAATTGTTGCTTCCTGCTCAATTTCCAAAGTCAACATTTCTTGATATTTGGGAAAAGCAGGACATTCTATGGTCTCCTTAGCAGCAGTGAAAGAGTCTTCGTAACAGAGAAAATCTCCAAGCAGTTCCTCTTCTGCACGCCAAGGCTTGAAAAGTTGCAAAAGTGCTAAATAGAAAAACTCCTTTTTTCAGGAGATTCGCCACTCAATTTTCGATGGTTTACTAATTGGCATTTTCTTTGCTTGACCAGACATCCCTCACTTCCAATTACAGCATACACCCCTTTCTCAATATCTTCTTTGATGTTCCTCTTGAATATATAATTTTGTAGAACCTCATATAGACAAACATTCTCAAGGTGACTGCTTCGATTTGGATAATATGTATCCAACATGTTGGTCTTCAAAATGTCGGTACTGTTTGGTTCCTTTTCCGCCAAATACTCAATTTCCCGGACAGGTTTTAGAACTCGATTTCGCGTTGCAGCAAGACCAAGACTCGCCCAAACGATACTTCTGGATTTGGCATAGAGACTTGCTGAAGACAACCGGTCAGAACATTCGTTAGCTCCGATTTCTCGATGCGACAACATCTTCAGACTGAAACTGTACAACTTCTTGCTGAGGCTCTTTTCATGGGAAATGTCCTCCCACATATCTGTCTTTTCTTTTTTGGTGATGTAAGATGTCACATACCGAGCCACAGCCATACAGTTGTCAGCCACAAACTGTATATCCATGTTAGCATTCCACATGGACAAAATCACTGGGTTGTAGTCGTTGATGTACTTGGACTCTTCGTTCCTTTTCAAATTGTATGTATTTTTGGGTGATTTCCTCGTCACATTATGTCGCAACGAAGACATCAAACTGTTCACTCTTCCTTTAGAAATCACCGGTCGTGGAAAGTTGAAACGACATTTGGTGTAGAACTTGTCCTTGTTTCTGAATTTACGACGACAATACTTTCCACAACGATGGCTTTGGAAACGTAGAACTTGTTCTCTTAGGCTTTTCTTCTCCGTTGCGTTTGGAACAGCACATGTAGAATACTGCTCTATGAAATTCATCACTAAGTCATCCGGATCTGTTCCAAATTTAGGTGCATCCTTGATCCACAGCAACATATGTATATGAGGAGCACCTCTTGCTTGGTACTCCTTTCTCCAGAAGAAATCCAACACCTCTCCAAGAGGTGGATTCTTCTTATTTGTGATGAAAGACATCATAGCTTCAAATCTATGATTGAAGTACCTGCATACATTCACTGGATCCAAAGAACACAGTTCTCCAGGTGTCTTGAATTCAATGTTTTCAATATTTCCATTTGCCTCTCGTAGAAATTCAAGTAAGTCTTCCCAGCCATACTCGGCACAGCTCAGAGTGAGGAACCAAGTTGGAGTTCCTAAGTTCCTCAGCATACATTTTAAATCACCATGACAATGGTACCAGTACTCATTAGTACCACGCTGACACGCCATGAGATTAATTAGGTGAGAATCCAAAATACTGTCTTGGACATTGACTTTATGCATAAAGTCACTTGCCGAGATGTTTCGCATCTGTATACCACTTTTCAAGATGTGGTTCACTGCATATGACAGTCCAGACAGATCGCTTTCAAACAGGAGATGAAACAAATAGGGAATGCATTGACGAAACCTAGGATCTTCTGCATACAATCGTAAAGTCCGGTATTCAGACGCAGGAATTTGATGAGGTTGCTCATCATATCTTCCTCCTTGACCTGTTGGAAATAGTTGTGGGAAACACTGAGCTTCCAAACTTTCCTCCCAAACACTAATGGGACTCCCTTTGGCTTGTTTCATTTGAAACAACTCAATAGCATTCCCCATGACTTCCTTGGAATGCAAAGGATGAACACTATAATGTTCATATATTTCTTCACTTTTAGAGGCCTCTACTTTCTCAATTTGGCCAGCACACAAATCGCTATCCTCTTCATCACTTACTTCCTCTTCTGCAACATATACATTCTTATAGAACTTATTATTTTTCTTCAAATACAATGTTGCCTTTTTGACTTTCCTAACATCCACTAAATCTTGCCATATTTTCTTATTCTTTGTCGGAACCCCATTAACCAAGATAACCAGAGGTTCCTCTTCCACTTTTTCTACTCCAATTGTGTTAATGTTTTTGTTCAAATCTAGAGGCAAATAAACAACTTTTCCCTTTAATCCTCTCTGTAAATCTGATGGAGGCAACTTCCCTGTCTTTGGCTCCATTCTTACAATAGCCTGAAAGGGATGGATACTTTGAATCAAAATAGATTCATAAGTATTTAAATCCTTCAATTCAGAAGGAATCTCAACCAATTCCAGATTATTATGAACCGCCCTAGCAGGCATCTGGTTTTGGTTTAATTTGTTACAACAATAAGTACACACACGTTGATCCGATCCCAAAGCAAAACAATTTTCTACCATCAAGTATGTGGCAAAATCCTTCGATTCACTATCATTTTCCCTTTCACTTTTTGCATATAAATCCACTAACTTAATCTGATTCTTGTAATAAGTACGTTGACAACACACACAAGTGAAATTAGGCCTCTCACTTGATTTCATCTGAAACGTGGCAATTTCCTTCTGAAATTTATCTGTACTACAAACCTGTACATTATCTTCAACATTACCCTCTACTTCTGGGTCAATTTCAACATTCTCATCTTTACTTCTAAAGTAACAAAACTCAATTTCTTCAAAAATATTCTTGACATCTATTTCAGAACCATGCAAAAGAGCAGCACATAATTGTTTAAGCATAATTGCTGGACTCTTAGCATGATACAACATTCTGACTAATTTCCTGACTTTATTATGATGCACTGCTAGCATCCTGAAATGATGAAAAACACTCTGGCATACTCTCCTGGAAAGACAAGCCAGTGAATGACCACGCAAACCTGTCATTTGTCTCACTCTGCAAGGATCTAATTCTTGCAACAACTTCATTTTCTGCTTCAAACTTTTCTTATTAAATGTCCGTACAAAATCACAAAGCAAATTGATGGAATCCTGTCGCACACTGCAAATAGAACTACACTTCCAAATGTACACAGGACCCTTAAGACATCTTCCTAAAACCTCATTACCTAACACCTCGTCTGCCTCTGTTGTCACAAGTTTTTCTTTTTCAACTGGACAACCATCCTTCACTTCATAAGCTCGACCACTGGTGTCAACTGCAAACACCAAATCATTATCCTGAAAATAACTCTCCTCATTAAAAAATGCCTCACAACTTGAACTATGCATCCATTCTCCAGAAAAAACTTCACAAAAGTTAGTACGATTTACTACTCTCTTCCATCTACTATTTGATTTGAAATCAGAAATTACCTTGTTTAGTTTCCTAATTCTATTGATTACCAAAATAAATAACTTTCGCTTAATTTCGAAAGCATGATCAATAATTTTCTCTAAATTTTTCTTCTTCTTATAAAATGCCACTTTCTGTTGGCCTTTCTTAATATTTTTTAATAAATTAACTATTATCCTGTTGCGGAACATTCGTTTTCGAATGTCCCTAAACTGTTGTTTCCTTCTACTATCATGCACAGAGTTATCTCTTGCTCTAGCAGTAACATTTTTGATTGGTCTTTCTTTTCCATTTAAATTGCTTTTCTTTTTCTGGACTGAAACATTTTTGGAAGAAATACTTTTTTTACTACAAATATTTCTTATGAATGATTTCGTGCTCTTACCCGGAGCTTTCTTGGTGATTTCACAAGTTTTTGGGGGAGAGGACTGCTGCAATAATAGATGATCCTGCTGTCTTTTACGTTTTCTAGCCTTTCTAATTCGATTTTTAGTTGGCATTTTTCAAATTTTGAAATGATCTGCAGTTGAATCTGTGGAAAAATATAATAAAAAATTTTATTAACCACTATTACTAAACAGTAAATGAATAACAGTCATCAAAAACTTAACACCCTACTTATTATTTAACATAGCAAATCTTTTGCACCACCACTGCGTCACAAAAGTGACGCACAGTGGTACAAAACAGGCATACACCTATCTTAAATCTCTCCCTAACATTTTAAATGATTGATTCAGGATGACGATAAGGGGCCTCATTTATGAGGCCTTGCGTCAGTTTTGCGCTGCGGATGCGGCACTTTTTGTGACGCATCTGCGGCGTAAAACATGCGCCTTGTTGCGCCATATTTAAAAAGTGACGTATCTAGGTAGATGCGTCACTTTTTAAACCCCTGCGCCACATTATACCTGCGTCAGGTATAATGTATGCAGAGGTGGCGTTCCCCCGCAAAAAGCCTCGTAATAGTGACGCAGTGAAATCTATGAGATTTCACTGCGTCACTTTTAGGATGCTGTTGCGTCAAAATCTTGTGCCTGCCTCACAGCAGGCGTAAGGCTGACGCAAGCCCTTTCACATGGGGCTTTCCCCATGTGAAAGGACGCATTGCTGGAGATGCGTCACTTTTGTGACACACTCCAGCAATGCGTCACTTTTGCGCTTACAGATGCGTCAGAAATACTGACGTATCTGTAAGTCCTTGCAACATGATGCGTCATACATTAAATATGACGCATAATTGGTGTCGCAAGGAGTGCGCAGTGAAAAGTGACGCATCGCTGTTTTCACGCAGCTATGCGTCACTTTTCATAAATGAGGCCCAAGGTGTGGCCTATCTAAAGGTTTGTTTGGGCCCAGATCTTTGGACTGGGGTGAATGTGTGTCATTGATCCACATTCGGTCCATCACCTGTTTTGTTTGTTTGAGGTGAGGCCAACACACGGTTGCAGATGAGATTTTTGCTTGTTGAAGAAAACAAAGGAGATAGTACATGTGAAGGCCTACCAATGAAGTAAGTCATGTCCACTTCACTCTTGAACAAAGGGCAGACCTCTTTTGAATCTGTGGTCACACCTAAACTTCATCTACACAATGTCATTCATAAACTTAGGAAACACTAGTGATGTAATTGAAAAATGTGGAGTTTCTTTTCCTCATTTCAGAATTACATCACCTGTGTTTCCTCATTGACTTAAAATGTCCTTAATACACATGAAAGCGTTTTTTAGATTGCCCTTGCACCATTTTTGGGTCATTTTTAACATGGCTATATAACTCCCATAATCAAAATCTAAATTTGCCAAGCACAGGTGGGAGCGTATTTACAAGAAACTTGCCCCATTAAGAACGCTTTCCATTTAAAAAGGGAAAAATAACATCATAGACACTCAAATGCCTTATAAATATGGCCCAAACAACCTATGAAGCTCTAGCAGAACATATCCAGAAATGTAATTGTTTTCAAAAATCGTTTTTAAACACAGCATATAAATCAATTGTATACATGCATTCAAGATGAAATGACTGAAAATGTCCTTGAGACACATGAAAGCGTTTTTTTGAATGCCCTTGCACCATTTTTGGGACATTTTTAACATGGCTATGTAACTCCCATAATCAAAATCTAAATTTGCCAAGCACAGGTGGGAGCGTATTTACAAGAAACTTGCCCCATTAAGAACGCTTTCCATTTAAAAAGGAAAAATAACATCATAGACACTCAAATGCCTTATAAATATGGCCCAAACAACCTATGAAGCTCTAGCAGTACATATCCAGAAATGTAATTGATTTCAAAAAATCGTTTTTAAACACAGCATATAAATCAATTGTATACCTACATTCAAGAGGAAATTACTAAAAATGTCCTTAAGACACATGAAAGCGTTTTTTTGAATGCCCTTGCACCATTTTTCAGACATTTTTAACATGGCTATGTAACTCCCATAATCAAAATATAAATTTACCAAGCACAGGTGGGAGCGTATTTACAAGAAACTAGCCCCATGAAGAAAGCTCTTCAATTAAAATGGGAACAATAACATCAGAGACACTCAAATGCCTTATAAATATGGCCCAAACAACCTATGAAGCTCTAGCAGAACATATCCAGAAATGTAATTGTTTTCAAAAATCGTTTTTAAACACAACATATCTGTTTCAGCTTACATGAGAGACCATGGAATGGGCTCCATGTACAACAATATCTTGTGTTACTGCATGCCAGAATGCTAAACCGAATATGCTATTACAATTTCTCAAAGAAACAAAATCTATTTGTATATGACTTGAGACAAAGCCACATTTTAAAAACACAGCTTTCTTCATCATTTTCTCCTTAAATCATACTATTCTCTATCTAAATTAAATAAATCTTTTCTCACCTTAGCAAATACTTTTTGAGTTTCAAAACAGTCTCATAAATACTCCAAATTGTCTTCAGCAGAACAAAGAGGATGCACTCCAGAGGCTGCAGCTATAGAAAGCACAGAAATACAGATATTCATTACACATATCTCTCATATTAGCCAATCATAACTCTTCCCTGATTTTTTTCAAATCAAAACCCTTCCCCCCTCTGCCCTCTCTGCCTTTTTTGCTTAGCAACCACCTCCTGAAAGACCTCTCATGTTTGCAAGTTCACACAACAATGTTTCAATTGAACTCTGAACTCTCAGTGAACCTGCGTATCCAGTGCAATCTTTCATTAAATGTTTTTTCCTTGACCATTCAAATTACATCTTTCAAAGAACACATCCATGCAACCTAACTTTCTGTTTTCAGAAATGGAAATGCACCAATCACTGCTAATGAATCATTAGCACTGGAAATCCACAGTTTTTTTTCTTTACAAACTCCTACTGTTTCAACTGCCCTTTCATTACCACACTTCATCTGACTGCAGTCCAACCTTCTCTCACCATGTTTAATGTCTGGATTGTTGGACATAGTTACATCTACTGGGCTCAAAGGTATGCTGAGAACAGAAATTTACCTAACCTCAATTTACAAGATGTGGAAATTAAGTGGTTGGGCCAAAGAGGATTAAAATGTCACCAATTGATACCATTGGTGAAAACCTTTATGCATTTGCCAAAACCTGACCTGTTAATTGTGCACTGTGGAGGTAATGATTTGGGCACTTTGACTGGGGTAGGTCTGGAAATGCTTTTAAAGGACACCTTTGAGCAATTAATGGCACTTTTTCCTCAAACTGCCTTGGTATATTCCAATATATGCCAAAGACAGAAATGGAGGTGGTCCAACCAATTTTGTCCACAAATTGAGAAGTCGAGGAAGCATGTAAACAAATCTGTTTCAGCTTACATGAGAGACCATGGAATGGGCTCCTTGTACAACAATAACTTGCGTTACTACATGCAAGATATCTACAGAGGAGATGCAGTTCACTTCTCAGATGAGTGCAACAGAATTTTCATTTTGAATTTAAGACTGTGCATTGGTACCTACTTATAAGTACCAAAATGTACCATAAACCCAAAAGCTCTTCTCAGAGCTACCCTACATCTGATCACTCACAAATATTATTTTTCTCTAACTTTTTTCTCTAATTTTCAACAAAATACGCTCAAAGAGCGCTACCCGGTACGCGAACTGGAAGCTAACCGCGCAAAATTTCTGAAAAAAATGTTTTTTCCCCGCACATATGGTCCTCCTCAGCCACCCTCAGAAAACCTAGGGGATCAAGATACATCTACCGTGCCCCCTTCTACCCATTCTGAACATTATTTGCCCTCCATCTTGTATCTTGATTCGACCGAAACACAAAATGGTGGACTCCCGTTACGCTGCAGGTTCGCGGACCGGACCGCTTCCCGGTAAGCGGTCCAATAATAAAGGTGGGAAAGTAATTCACAGAAAAACGACTGGAGACACTCTCACGAAATATAGATTAGCTCATACTACATAACAATCCCTTTCATTTTCACAAATTTGATTAAAAATCCATTTAGCCATTAAGCCTGTAGACCTCTCTAAATACCGTGAGGTAAATTACTTCACAAAACACATCTGAAGTGTTGGAATTGACAACCAATGAAAATATTACTTTCATTTTCTACTTTTATTACCTGACATTTGATTGGTTATATACCTGAATATATATAAAGGAAGAGAAGAAAACACAGCCATTTTGACTGCTACTTCGTGTTGTACATTACATTTGAATAGTTACCAAACACTTCAACTTGTTTGTGAAGGTAAGTTGTTATTTTTAAAACTGAAGTATATTGTGCACTATAACTTAATATGGTAAACTTTTTCTAATAGTTATATACTATCCCTCTGTAGTAGTTATAGATTTAGATAGACTTCTCTGTTATAGTTATGGATGGAGTTAGGCTTCTCTTGGTTAAATCACATACACTTTTTTATAGTCCTACTTCCACTCTGATACTATACACTGCCAAAAGATGAATTCACTGATAAAAACTGCCTATCTAAAATTAATCCCAACAGTGCCCTATCTCTAGTAATATATATTTTTTTAATCCAAATTTCAGGAAAAATGGAAGGCGAGCAGCAAGTTCAATTTAAAATTGTACTGGAAGAGAGCAGCCAAGGAAACATTGATGAATTTATGGATGAAAGTAGGGACCAGGAACTACTTCAATGTGTGGAAGCAGTGGATAACCTGCTTAAAAATGAGGACATTTTACACCCTCATAGACTTCAAAATATATTCAATGACAAAGATGAAATTTCTGACAATGAAATGTTAGAATATTTAATAAATTATGAAACACAATCAAAATAAAAAAAATGCTTAAAAAATATAGAAAAAAAAAATAATCAACAAAAACAACAAACAATTAACATACAGTATTTGAAAAGTCTATCATTCTTTTTTCCTTATAGTACGCTGCCCAGAACGCTTTCCGGTTCGCGGACTAGGCGCTCACCACGCAAAACAAAAAAAAATTTTTTTTTTTTTGCCCTGATGGGCCCTTTTAAAACCTCCACATAAAACCTAGGGGGTCAACGAGCATCTACTATGCCCCCTTATGGTAATTTCCCCTTTGTTTTGGCCTCCTCTTGTCTCTCGATCCTACCGAGAGACAAGATGAGAGACAAGATGGCGGCCGCTCCGGACTGTTTAGAATGTTGACAGACACAGAAGAGCCAATCAGATTCGCATCGCAAAGTTCCGTTACGCGAAAAGTACGCGAACCGGAGCGCTGTTACAGATATATATCTTTTTTTGAACGTTAATTTCTCAAAATCCACTGAAGCACATATATTGAGACCTAGCAAAGGCACATCGGGCTAACAGTCCCTACAATTTTGCCAAGTTTCGTGGAAATCCATTCAGCCGTTCGGGCTAAAAGTGAGGCCAACCGCCCTATGGAAATTAACATGGGAAAAACGTGTTTTGGGACCCCCCTTTTTTCCTGGCCCCCCCTTGCCGAACCCCCCCCAAATTTTCAGGGGTTGCTCAGAAACAAAATGTGCCATTTTCCTAAAAATTTCAGCCGATTCCGTCCACAAACGCCAAAGTTATTAGACATAGAATTTTCAAAAATCCCATAGGGAAAAAATCCTAACTATATATACCTACTGGCGACCGCCAGTAGGTAATATATATATATATATATATATATATATATATATATATATATATATATATATATATATATCCATCACAGTCCAGGACCCCAAATTAGACTTGCCACACGGAAGCTGTTTCTCAAACACCCTTTTATTGCGACATGCTGGTGGATTTCAGGACGGAAAATACTTTCAATGTTTAAATGCCAGACGCGTTTCGAGAGCTTAACAGACTCTCTTCCTCAGTGGCTTCATGTCTGCAAGGTGAAGTGGCAGTTAGTTAAGTAATTTATATCCAGCACCTGCCCTCCTCGGGCGTGGCCACACACGGCCTTCTGGGTGCTGTAGTTTTAAAACTGTATTTTCCAAGTGGATGCACACTCCATCGAAAATAAAACAAAAGTACATTCCCAGTGGATGAAAGTTACTAATCCTGCCTTCTCTCCACTCTGCTTTCCTGTAGCAATAAGGTGTGGGCTCGCACTCATACCTGGATAGCTTGCGTCGCCCCTTCCGCCTTTACGCTGTACCCAGTCTTGGAGTCAGCAAGGTCAAAGTTTTAGTTTGAAGGGCCAAGTCCGCGACCAGGGAGGCCGCCAAAATCCATCACAGTCCAGGACCCCAAATTAGACTTGTCACACGGAAGCTGTTTCTCAAACACTCTTTTATTGCGACATGCTGGTGGATTTCAGGACGGAAAATACTTTCAATGTTTAAATGCCAGACGCGTTTCGAGAGCTTAGCAGACTCTCTTCCTCAGTGGCTTCACGTCTGCAAGGTGAAGTGGCAGTTAGTTAAGTAATTTATATCCAGCACCTGCCCTCCTCGGGCGTGGCCACACACGGCCTTCTGGGTGCTGTAGTTTACCGGCTGGCTCGGCCGTGGACGTAGCCCCGCCGCATGAAAGCGGTCCTTTGAGGATGCCACATGGTGTTCACGAGTGGAACAAGGAGGTCGTTTGGGGAGTGATACAAAGCAGCAGCGCACAGCAGTTTCATCATGTTTACCCACTGGGGCATTAATTTTTAAAAAATGCGATGCAGCACAGAGCACCTTACTGAAGGAACACGAACAGGCACTACAGGTACCAGAGGGCTTTGCCGGTAGCCACTGGGCGGGTACCTAGGGATTATAAATTGTGCCTGAATTGCTGAAGCGCTGACATCTGAATTTGCCTATGAAGAAGTGCATCCTTGCACGAAACGCGTCGGCTCAGAGAGACTAAAAGCGTGACATTTTGCTTTAACCTGCTGCAGCTCCCTAATAAAACGAAAAGCAAACCTACCTGAATGGCGGCTCGTCCTTTGGGGGCCACTCTGGTTTGAATGATATATATATATATATATATATATATATATATATATATATATATATATATTACCTACTGGCGGTCGCCAGTAGGTATATATAGTTAGGATTTTTTCCCTATGGGATTTCTGAAAATTCTATGTCTAATAACTTTGGCGTTTGTGGACGGAATCGGCTGAAATTTTCAGGAAAATTGCACATTTTGTGTCTGAGCAGCTCCTGGAAATTTGGGGGGGTTTCGTCAAGGGGGGGCTGAGAAAAAAGGGGGGTCCCAAAACGCGTTTTTAACATTGAGTTTTCCATAGGGCGGTTGGACTCACTTTTAGCTCGAACGGCTGAATGGATTTGCACGAAACTTGGCAAAATTGTAGGGACTGTTAGCCCGATGTGCCTTTGCTAGGTCTCAATATATGTGCTTCAGTGGATTTTGAGAAATTAACGTTTAAATCAAGATATATATCTGTAACAGCGCTCCGGGCAGCGCTCCGGTTCGCGTACTTTTCGCTTATCGGAACTTTGCGAAGCGAAGCTGATTGGCTCTCCGGTGTCTGTCAACATTCTAAACAGTCCGGTGCGGCCGCCATCTTGTCTCTCGGTAGGATCGAGAGACAAGAGGAGGCCAAAACAAAAGAGGAAATGAAGGAAAGGGGGCAAGGTAGACCCCTTCTGACCCCCTAGGATTGATGAGGAGATATTATAGAGCCACGCTGGGCCCAAAAAAAAAAAAAAATTCTGTTTTTTCGCCGTAGAGACGCGTCTTGGTACGCGAACCGGGCAGCTAACCGGGAAGCTAACCGGCAGTGTAACGGGAGTCTGACGAGTAGCTGATTGGCTGTCAACATTATAAACAGTTCGGAGCGGCCGCCATCTTGTCTCTCGGTAGGATCGAGAGACAAGAGGAGGCCAAAACAAAGGGGGAAATGAAGGAAAGGGGCAAGGTAGACCCCTTCTGACCCCCTAGGATTGGTGAGGGGATATTATAGAGCCACGCTGGGCCCAAAAAAAAAAATTCCGATTTTTTTCGCCGTAAAGACGCGTCTTGGTACGTGAACCGGGCAGCTAACCGGCAGTGTAACGGGAGTCTGAGGAGAAGCTGATTGGCTGTTATCATTGTAAACAGTCTGGAGCGGCCGCCATCTTGTCTCTCTGTGGGATCGAGAGACAAGAGGTGGAAAAAAGGTGTAAATGAATGAAAGGGGTAAGGCAGACCCCTCCTGAACCCCTAGGATTGTTGAGGGGGCTATTAAAGTTCCCTGGGGGGTGAAAAAAAAAATGCGATTTTTCGCGGTAAAGGTGCTTCCTGGTACGTTAACCGGGCAGCTAACCGGCAGCGTAACGGGAGTCCGACATATTGTGTTTTTTGAACGTTTGTGATATGTGCACGTGTGGATTTTGTCTAATTAAGGTTAAAAAAATATATATATATCTTTAAGCGTGTTTTGGCGCGCTTACGTTTTGGGTTTGGTTTGCGCTGAAGAGACGATACGTCACGGTTATGCGATGCATCATGAGGCGTCTCACGGGCTACGTGATACGTCACTTAATAAAGAATATATTTTACAGCTATAGATATTAGCTTTAAAAAAACCAATGAAATTCACAGAAAAAACCATAGGTTATAGACCATATATAGTTAGGAATTTGCATTTACAAAACCTTGAAAATTCACTGAAAAAACCATAGGTTATAGACCATATATAGTTAGGGATTAGCATTTAAAAAACCTTATTTTATTTGCACAAAACCATTGAAATTCCATATATAGTTAGTTGCACTAACTATATATCGCGGACCCGCAATCCACTGCTAATGATGTCACATATTACATCATTCATGACATGGTCAGTGACATCACTGATGACATCACTGATGACATCTCAAATGACATCACTGATGACATCACTGATGACATCTCAAATGACATCACTGATGACATCACTGACATCTCATTTGACATTACTGATTACATCACTGATGATATCATTTATGTGATAATACATCTTCAGACTCTAATATAACCTTAGATACACTCAGTGTAAACAGGCACTCACAGACTGTCACACATCCATGGAGTTACTCACACACCTAGTCAGTCATGCAAAGAATCAATCACACCTCCATTTCCTCAACTATACAGTTATACACACCTTACTTATTCAAACATATACTAACACATATTTACTCTCTTATACAATCCTTGATACAAGTTCACAATGATTCATACAGCCACTCTCACATTCACTGGCTCTTATGTTCAGTTATTTATATATGTCAACTCTCACATGGAGTGTGTTTTACATATGTACTTACTTTGACATGTAGAACTGAGATATCCATTCACTCACCAATATACTCATGCACACAGTCAACTGTCCATACAGCTGTTTCTACATGCACTTTTGAAGCCATACACCTAGGGAATCAACTGCTCACACATCTATGCACAGAGTTATACACCTCCCAGCCACCCACACACATGCTCAGTCTCCCATACAAATACTTGGGCAACCATTCAATAACCCATATAGTTACTGATATAGCTACTGATTTAAACATGCAGCAGTTTACAGAAGAACATAAATAATGATTGCCAAATTAAGACACTTTAATCACTAACCCATGCACTCAGTGAGACACATTTAATCATTCTCTCATACAGTCAGTCATGCACCTACTAAATCCTTCATCCAGACACTTATACATCCACTCATTCTTCAATATGTAAGACATATTTTAACTTTACAGAAACATACAGTCACTGGGTGTTGTCATCAGTGATGTCATCAGTGATGTCATTTGAGATGTCATCAGTGATGTCATCAGTGATGTCACTGACCATGTCATGAATGATGTAATATGTGACATCATTAGCAGTGGATTGCGGGTCCGCGATATATAGTTAGTGCAACTAACTATATATGGAATTTCAATGGTTTTGTGCAAATAAAATAAGGTTTTTTAAATGCTAATCCCTAACTATATATGGTCTATAACCTATGGTTTTTTCAGTGAATTTTCAAGGTTTTGTAAATGCAAATTCCTAACTATATATGGTCTATAACCTATGGTTTTTTCTGTGAATATATATATATATATATATATATATATATATATATATATATATATATATATATATATATATATATATATATGTATATATATGTATATATATGTATATATTTATTTACTGAAAAAACCATAGGTTTTAGGGAAGTTATAGTTTGTTGGAAACTTCACTCATACAAAACCAGAGAAATTTGGCTGTTATAGTTAGTAGAGCTAACTATAACTTGCGTCCCCGCAATGCACTGCTGATGACGTCACATATTACATCACTGTTTACATGGTCAGTGACATCACTGATTACATCTCAAATGACATCACTGATGACATCATCCAGTGACTGTGTGTTTCTATAAAGATTAAATATGTTTCATATATATGTCAAGGTGTATTGAAGAATTAGTGGGTGTATAGGTGTCTGGGTGGAGGATTTAATAGGTGTGTGACTGAATGCATTAGTGAGTGACTCATTGTGTCTTACTGAATGCATGGGTTAGTGACTAAACTGTGTGAATGTCTCTATCAGTCTGTCTGTTGTGTAAGCTGCTGCATGGGTTGGTGAGTCAGTGTCTATATGAGTTATTTATTGGTTGCATGAGTATCTGTATGGGTGCCTGAGTATTTGTGTGGGTGGGTGGGGGTGTGTGACTTTGTGCATAAATGTGTGAGTGGGTGATTCACTGTGTGTATGGGTTCTGGAGTGCAAGTGGAAATAGCTATATGGGTAGGTGAGTGCGTGTATGGGTGTGTTGGTGAGTGAATGGATGTCTTAGTGGTATATGTGTGTCAGGAAGCAATACATACAGGACTGTGTGGCTTGCCAAACTGTAGGAGCTACTATAAGGCAAAATCAATCTTGGACCGCATTGGTGCAGACGCGGTTTTCCAAGATGTCGCCCTACTAGAGTCAGCACTCTAGTTGTTTCAAGAAGAGCGCGAGGAGCTGTTTGAAGCTCGAGCGCACCCACCGCTCTGCTCACTTCACTGAAGTTCCGACCACGTACAGTTGTGCTTCAGCCTTGTTCATTGTGAATTTTAGTCAGGGTAGTTAGAAGCGTTGTTGAGTTATTCCGACAGTAGATAGGGTTTCCTCACTGAGCGCCGGGTCCAGCTTACTTCAGAAGAAATTCCAGAACTCTTGTTAGAAGACCTACGAAGAGGCGACAGGAAGGCAGTTCACGCAAGTACCAAGGAAGCTTAACAGCTTTTAAACGGAAATTTGATTTGTTTAAAATGAATTAAAGAGACTGTAGACGTCAGTTCAGTTTCACATTTATTTTCTCTGTACATTATGTAAATACATTGTTAAAAGGATAAAAGTGCGAGGAGGAGCTTAGCGCGCATCCGAGATGGCCGCGTGAGCACAGACCTCCCAAGACCCTCGCCGCCCTCCACATATATCCTGAACGATATCCTGATTACAAAGACGGATTGTTAGGGATGAAACTCAGCTGATGTTCTAGCTGCTTTCAAAAAATTGAATCGGACTTTGGGAACCACTGCTACGACGCTCTGAACTTTTGAGGCCCACCCCATGGCGAAGCCTGGGGCTTGAGTCGTTGAGGTGCCTAGGCAGTAGTTGAACAACAACGGCCTGACGAGCTCTGCTCTCTGCCTTGGAGTTCACTTTCGGTTTTGCTTTTGGTCTCTGGTCTTATTCTATCGCCAGATTGGCTTGGTCACTCGAGATCTTCCAAACTCTGTGACTCCACCATCTGCCAACGGTCACGAGCAACTGTGTGCTGGCCTGCAGCTGCTGACACCTGCCTTTGAAGACGCTGGTGGGTCGACCGCGAAGGGCCATTTTCACCAGGTCTCACATGCCCCTCGGGGGCACATTGCCCAACATGGCGGGCAGACCCGACAACAAGAAGCGGAAGACAAAGACGCCTCTCCGGGGGGGAACTGTTCAAACGAACGTCATGGATCGATATACCCAACCTAAAGGGTCCCCCGGTGGTACAAATAGGATTTTAGAGGAGGTAGGCGGAGACCCGGCAGCGCCGACCGAGTTGACTCTCCAAGATGTAATGGGCGCCATTGCAGGTATCAAGTCTTCCATCGGCCAACAATATGAGTCTCTAGCCCTTAAGCTCGATACTGTGGCCATTGACGTCAATTTGATCAGAAAGGACTTATCGAAGACCAACGAGAAGGTCAAATCTCTTGATCTACGGTGATATACCCGAGGGTGGCGGGGGGAGTGGGACTCCTTCCTCCTCTGTGTTTCTTTTTGTAGAATAGTTTAATACTAGGGCGACAGGCACACTGCAATTTGGGGAAGTTCTTGAATTTACCACAGGGGTGCAGGGTGGGGGGGTATTGTAACGGGTTCCGGTTGGGGGTGGAAGGGGGAGTTGGGCATGTTTCTCTTTTTCTCAAGGAAACGTATTGTATTATTTTTGTATTTAGGTACTGTGTTCGCTATGGGGAGGACTCTGCATCCATTCCTGGAATGGGGTGTAGTGGGTTTAAAATACTGTCTTGGAATGTCAATGGGTTGGGAGATAGGATAAAGTGGGGAGTAGTATTGCAATTGCTGAGGCGCCTCTCCCCTGATGTGGTGTTGTTGCAGGAGACGCACTTGATTGGAAACACTTGTCAAGCCATTTATCGGCGAGGATACCGCCTCGCTGTACACTCTGGTTATACTAATGGTTCGAGGGGCGTGGGCATCCTAGTCAAGAATTCTCTCCCTTTGGAAATAGATAACATGATTCTTGATGATAGGGGGCGCTACGCTGCCCTCACAGGAAGGTTGGAGGGTAAGACTGTCTCTTTGGTTTCTGTATATGTCCCACCTGGTTTACAGGCCTTCACTTTTGCTAATCTTGGACGTTTAGTGCTAGGGCTTCCGGATGGTATCCTGGTGCTGGGCAGAGATTTCAATTCAGTTGTCTCTGGTTGTGCAGATCGCCACCCCCCTAGAGATCTCACCAGGTCGCAGTCTTGGTTAGGTTGGTTTTTAGACAAAATGGGTTTGGTAGACTGTTGGAGGTTGATGCATCCGGGACAAGTGCAGTACACGTTCCACTCTGGGGCCCACGGCAATCTTTCCAGACTTGATTATGTTCTGATGCCGGCTGTACAGGCCTCCTCGATCAGGGAGATTAGGCACCTGGCCCGAGGTATATCAGATCACTCTCCATTGTGGTTCAAGATCGGCACTACTGTGAGTGTCGAGGGAAGGGTTGCCCTGATTAATCCCTGGTATTTTCGTCACCCTAAAACCCGTGCTGAATTGATTAAGTCCCTGGATCTGTACTTTGCCGAGAACGAGGGGTCCGTCTCGTCCTCAGTGTCACTGTGGGAGGCATTTAAGACGGTCATCCGAGGACAAGCACTACTGTTAATCGCTGGTGCCAAAAAAAGTAAGAATGAGGAGGTGGTCCGCCTAGAAACCGAAATAACTGAGTTTAAAAGGGACTTGGAACTGGGTGTGACTCGTAATAAGCTTCATGCTCTCTCAGCCTCAAACAATTGGATTATAAAGCTCTGGTGACCAATGCTGCTAAACTTATGAGTAGAGAGCAGCAGGGCAGACTGTATGATGTGGGTGATAAAGCTGGGAAACTGATTGCTTGGCTAGATAAAAAGGAGAGGGCGAGTCGTGTGGTCCCCGTGATTGAGACGCTTGATGGTGTGAGTGTGACTGATCCGGTTGAGATTTCGAGTGCTTCGCGGAACACTTCCGACAAGTGTATTCCCCAGTTTCCGATAGACCAGAGGAGGACTCTCACCTATTACTACGTGATATCTCAATGCCTTGCCTATCGGACTCGGATAGGGACTCAATGGACGCGGTATTTACGGATGGCGAGGTGGCCCTCGCTATTCGCCCTCTGCGCTCGGGCAGGGCTATGGGCCCTAATGGCCGGCCCATCAAACTCTATAAGCTACGTCCTGACAAAATGGCGCCGTATCTCCGTAACATGTTTTTAGAGTCACGAGACCTCGGCTCCCTTCCTCGTGATCAGCACCTCGCTACCATTGTGGTGATTCATAAGAAGGGGAAACCGCGTGATCACTGTGCATCCTACAGGCCCATTTCGCTTTTAAACACTGAACCAAAGATTCTCTCTAAGTTGCTAGCAAACCGTTTGATAAAAGTAATTAGTGACTTGGTGCATCCGGATCAGTCCGGATTCATTCCACACCGCAATACAGCACTCAATCTGAGGTGCTTGCACGGGGTCCTCGCGAGGGCGGCGTCATTGCATGAACCCGCCATTTTGGTTTCTCTGGATGCCACGATGGCCTTTGATACGGTGGAATGGCCGTACCTCTGGGCTGCACTTGCGAAATTTGGATTCTGTCCTGGTTTCATTGGTTGGGTGAAACTTTTGTATGAAAAGCCAATAGCACAGGTGGTAGTGAATGGTCGAGTGTCTAAGCCCTTTGTTCTCGGTAGGGGTACGCGGCAGGGCTGTCCATTGTCTCTGCTTCTCCTTGCCCTTGCCTTAGAGCCCCTGGCTGCCTGGCTGCATTGGGAGCCCTCGATGAAGGGTATTCAATGGACCCCTGACTTCGAGGATCGCATATCACTCTATGCTGATGACATTTTGTTGTACCTCACATCCCCTCGTAAGTAGCTGAATGTGTTGTTTGATGTGCTCACCTCGTTCGGAAGGAATTCCGGCCTGGTGATCAATTGGACCAAGTCCTGTGTGTATGCGATTTCAGGTGATACCCCTCCATTGCCGCGTCGTTGTCCTATCCAGGTGTCACTGACGGGATTCAAGTACATGGGCATTTTTATATCTTTGGATCCGGTGGCTCGATATAACTGAAATTTGGTCCCTCCTCTTCCGAGGCTAAAATCGGACATTGTGCGCTGGCTTCGGCTACCACTCTCACCACTTGGGCGCGGAGCTCTTTTTAAAATGATGTCCTTACCGCGTTTTTTATATGCGCTCCAGAATACGTTTGATATTATTCCCGCAAGTTATTTTCGTGAAGTGGAGAGTTTGCAGAGACGATTGATCTGGGATGGGCGCTCGCGTATCGCCCTCGCTAAACTCACGCTTCCTTGGTATGACGGAGGTATTGGACTTCCTGATATCAAATGACATTATTGGGCCTCTCAGTTGGGAGCAATTAATCATGGAATATATGGACCAACGCCCAATCCCGCATTTGAGATGGATAAACATCTGTTGCCGGGTGGTGATTATAACAGAGCTCTTTATTCCAAGGCAGAGGGGAGGGAATTGTCGGGACCGACTAGGATAGCAGTTCGAGTATGGCATGATGCAAATGCGTCAATGGGATGGAAGGATAGACTGACCCGTGCTATTCTGCTTTATGCGCCTGAGAGACTGGGTTGCCTGTGGAAAACAAAAGGATTTGAAAAGTGGGATATGATTGGTATTAGTAGGGTGAGTGATTTACGGGTCAAGGGTAAATTCAAGACTTTCGATACACTGAAGGTAGAGTATAAGCTGAGTGATAGAGAATTCTTCCACTATGCGCAGATCACCCATGCGTTGAATTCGGTTTTTCCCAAGGGTATTGACATCCCCGAATCCTCCCCATTGGAGGATCGGGTGCTAGACGGCCACGTGTCAGACAGCACTATATCCTTAATATATAAGAAACTAATTAATAATTGCACGGATCTGTTGGCACAGCTTAGAGAGGTCTGGACCAAAGACGGTTTGGAGTTGGACGATGAGGATTGGCAGTCAGCGCTATCCTCGCCGAAAGAGGTCGCCATTCCGGCCCGCCTCCGACTCGTTCAACTTAAAATTCTACACCGGATATATGTCACTGGCCCGCGCCTGATTCATATGGGTTATTCAGTGGATGGGTTATGTAAGCGTGGTTGCGGACTGGTTGGAATCTTCCTTCATATAATATGGGAGTGCCCGAAGGTGGCTGCGTTCTGGAGTCGTGTGCATGCAGTGATGGAAAGAGTCACGGGGTGGCATTGTTACTTGAAGCGAGGAGGTGTCTGTTGAATGTCTGGGAACCGAATGACTATGATGTTGCACAGATGCAATGGGCGACCCTCAGTGATATGATTGCTTAAAGAGACATTGCACAGCTGTGGGGTTCTCAGCGGCCGCCCACGATCTTGGCATGGAAGGAGAATATGGACTGGTGTATGTTCAGAGAGAAGATGGTGTATGTGGCACGGGGTAAACCCAGAAAATGTAATACAATTTGGAGCCAGTGGAACTCCTTCCGTGGGAATATATGCACGCCTCCATTCGTTGAAACCCCAGAGGTTCCCCTTTCCCCCTGACCCGGCATTCCAAGTTTGGTTTAGCCTTTTTGAACATAGACTTTGTTTCCTCACTCACACACCCTCTGGAGTTAATGATGTCGGTTTTGTACTGTACTGCAGTTTCCTTCCTCCTTGAACACATGTCCAACTGTATTGTTTTATTGCCTTGTATTTGAATTTCTTTTCTAAATAAAATAAATTATATAAAAAAAGGATAAAAGTGAATACTTACCAGTCCTAAAAGATCACAGATTAAAAGGAATTCTTAAAAACCTTGAATAGAAGAGAAAGTAGTAAGTAAAGGTCATTCTTGGAAAGTGATATATAAAACACAGATTAAATAGGTTGTATATTGAGTCCTTTTTCAACATGTTTTTCAGGTATTAATAAAAGCAACTGGCTTTTCTAGAGAGACAAAACCAAAAGGGTTGAGAGACCAAAGTTAATTACCCAAGAAACAAAAGAGAGGCAAAAGTCTATTCAGAATGAGTATGTAAGAGTCAAGGAAGAAGGAGAGGAAAATTATTGTTAGTAGTCAGTATGTGTTAGGGCTCATGAAATTGTTGTTTTATTTTGCAGTGCACATAACTACTACTGTGAATGAAGGTTGGCAACAGCAGTTCAACAGCAGGAACCCAGAAGGCGAGACTGTCTCTTCTCTGTTCATTTCCCCTTTCCCCCCGGAGGTTCCTTTGTGCCCTCATAAAAATATTTTGAGGGTTTGAGGGTGCCTTTGGAGAGTCGTTGGGTAACGGCTTCAATTCTGCTGCTGTGAACATCCTGGGAACACTTCAAGTAAGGCTCTGACAGAGTGAAGTGCCCACGATTTTTTACTCACCCGAGCAGAATGGCAGAGGGTCTCGACCTAAAGAACCTGGGAGGGGTCTTAGAGGCCATCCAAAAGGAGTTGTTAGCTGTTAGAGAAGTGAATAGAAGTTTAAGACAAGAGCTGATGACTTCATTGAGAGAAACTACAGATCTAGCGAGCAAGATGGATGGATATTTTTCAGGCCCAAGTTTTGCAGGTGTATCTCCAGACTTACAGGCTTCTAGTTCCTCATCTGTTTCTCACCATAGAATTACCACACAGGTTGCGCATTCCTTGTCCCCAGTTATTCCACTAGCCCCCGCAAAACGATTCAGTGGAGACCCTCAAAATGCCCACATTTTTGTGACCCAATGTTCACTTCACTTCATGTGCCGACCCACCATTCTCCTTGATGCACAGTCCCGGGTGGCCTTCATCTTATCCTATTTAAGCGGCAACGCAGCATCTTGGTCTTTACCGTTAGTTTCCGAAGACGCAACCATCCTGTATGATTTCGAAGAGAGTTCTTAAGAATCTTTGATCGAAGAAAAGTTGCTCAAGCGACAGACAATGAGCTTTTAGAGCTAAAACAAGGAAACAAGGAGTTGGTGGCTTATCTGGCTCAATTCAATAAGCTCATAGTGGAAACAGACAGGCCAGAAAATAAGAGGGCTGCACTGTTTTACCGGGGTTTGAAGGATGAACTAAAAGATGCGCTATCTCAAATACCCAATAGACCCACAGAGGTATCCTCCTTAATTGATCTGGTCCTGGAATTGGATTACAGGCAGACAGAGAGAAGAGGTGCAAAAAGAAGGGAATTTCATTCAGACGTGCCCAGAAGCAATCGAATGAGATCAGAAGGCTCCAAAACCGTAGAAAGTAATTTAACTGTAGAACCCATGCAAATTTGAGCAGTTCAAGGACCTCTCTCAAAAGAAGAAAAAGAAAAAAAAGGAGATTAAACAACCTTTGTATGTACTGTGGGGCCAGTGGCCATTTTGTCAAGATTTGTCCAAAGAAACCTAAGTCTTCGTTGAAGGAAATCTTGCGGCACCACCAGTAGGAGGGGTTGGACTGCTGAAAGCGAGAGAAGAATCAACCGCCAATACTTATCAGCTAGCAAACACCCTACAATCTGCAGCTCCACATTTGAGACCACCTGTTATGTTGAAATTCAGATGAACAGCCCATTCAGACATTCCAGTTATGATTGACTCCGGAGCTACAAGTAATTTTTGCGAGTTGAAGTTTGCTACCAAAATCGGCTTAATGGCAAATTGTAAAGAAAGGAGTGAAGCGGTGAGAGCGGTAGATGGAACAAACCTCTCTTCCGGCCCCATTGTGAGTCATACAGAAAAGGTGGAGCTTGTCCTTCCAGATGGACATCCAGTTCAATTTAATTGATGCACCACAGTTTCAACTAATCTTGGGCCTTCCCTGGCTGACAGAAACGGTCTATTAAGATGAATTCAGATTTTAGCAAGGAGTTCTGTTTTCATGAGGAGAATCACGCGAAGGAATCCAGTCTATTCACAAGTTTGTGTGACAGTGGGACTACTGTGAGCATCATTCACACTGATGAAATTCCTGAATTATACCAGGATTATCAAGATGTGTTTATTGAGGTGGAAGCTGATAAACTTCCCCCACACCACCCGATGATTGCAAATTCGAATTGGAACCAGGGGCGGAAAAGGAGGATAAATACCTAAAAGAGTACATTCAAACCTGTCTGAAGAACGGATTCATCAGACCATCACAGTCTCTTGTTTCCTCTCTGTTATTTTTTGTACCCAAGAAGGAGGAAGGTGATTTGAGGACCTGTATAGATTACTGCGCTTTCAATCGGGTAACAATCAAGAACAGATATCCGTTGCCTCTGATCTCGGTCCTCTTAGACCAGTTAAAAGGAGCCCAAATCTATACAAAACTGGATCTTAGAGGCACATATCATCTTGTCCGAATTAGAGAGGGCGATGAGTGAAAGACGGCGTTCAGGACCAAGTTTGGCCTCTTTGAGTACCAAGTTATGCCCTACGGTCTTTGTAACGCTCCGGCCGCCTTCCAGTACTTCATTAATGATGTTTTGAGTGAGCACATTGACAAGTGTACTGCTGTCTATATTGATGACATTTTGATCTATTCTGCGTCGGAGGAAGAACATCATGGAAATGTCAGAGGAGTCTTAGAAAAGCTTTGGAAGAACAACTTATTTGTTAAGCTTGAGAAGTGTGCTTTTAAAGTCCGTTCCGTAGATTTCCTCAGTTTTGTTCTTGCTCTGGAAGGCATAACCATGGATGAGCGTAAAATTCAAGCAGTCCTGGAATGGCCATCCCCCACCAGTGTGAAAGAGATTCAGAGGTTTATGGGATTTGCACATTTTTACCGGAGATTTATACACGACTTTTCTCAAAAGGTTATCCCTATCACACGTCTATTAAGGAAGGGAATTCCATTTGTTTGGTCTGAGGAAGCAGAAGCTGCCTTCCAGTCCTTGAAGAAAAGCTTTACAACAGCTGCAATTCTGCTTCACGCTGATCTGAATGAACCTTTCTATTAGGAAACCGATGCTTCAGGCCAAGTAATTGGCGGAGTTTCATCCCAGAGGCATAAAGTAACAGGTCAACTACACCCAGTTGCTTATCATTCCCAAAAATGTCTTCCAGCAGAAGTTAATTATACGATCAGCGAAAAAGAGTTACTTGCAATAAAGGATGCCTTTAAAGAGTGGAGGCATCATCTTATGGGTTATAACACTCCTTAGCTTCCTGTCCGAGAAGTGTTCCCCGTTAACAATCAGCGGACACGCTGATTGTTAACGGGGAACACTTCTCGGACAGGAAGATAACGGGCGAAAGCCTTCCCATAGAAACAGACACCTGGAACTAATCGGACAACACACGCAGAATATTATACAACAGAAGAACCCCGTAGAACCCCCATGCGGGTTGGAATTATCACCGCATACTGATTGAAAGAGAACAGATCTGGAAATAGCCTTGAAAAAGTCGTGGGTTACATTCCCAATTACGACGAAACACGTGTCGGCTGTGTGGAAAGTTTCCAGTGAACGAGAATAAACACAAACTGATGTACCAAAAACAACTACTCTTCGTGATTGTATCAGAATGTGGAAACACTTGTATATATAATATTATTGTGACTTACGTGTGCTAAGGAGTGTTATAGCTTGTGTAAGGCTTGTGCCGCGTTTGGAAGGATTAAAGTGGTTCCTTCTACCTTTTAGCACCGTCAGATATAACCTCTAACGTCAAATCAACTGTGAGATTTTCTAAGTGGCGCCAGCTAACCTATACCAAACCACTGCTTGCGTTTAACTTTGCACCATCTTATGGGAGCCAAACATACTGTAACAGTCTTTACAGATAATAAAAATCTACTGTTCCTAAAATAAGCAAGGACGTTGACTCCAAGACAACTCAGGTGGTCTCTGTATTTTGCAGACTATAATTTTGTGAGTGCTTATAGACCTGGAAGCAAAAACGGGAAGGCGGTTGCCTTGTCTAGAATAAATAGTGAAGGTTTAAAGAAGGAGATTGTTGACCAAAAGATTATTTCAGACGCAAAGATTGTGGCCACTATGGTTAACTAAACTCTGGAAGGAATGATTAAGAGCTCTTTCTCAGAAGAAGAAAAACAAGTCTGGCTGGATAAATACCCGTCCAGGGAAATTCAAGAAGGATTGCCTCATCACAACGGATTTTTGTACTTATTGTACTTACCCACAACTGAATTATGAGACCAACTTATATACGAGAACAATGATCATCCCATGGCTGGCCATAAAGGAATCAATAAAACAGAAGAATTGATTAAGAGACAATTTTGGTGGCCAAAGATGTCATAAGACATTAAAGAATATGTTCTTGGTTGTGGGATCTGTGCTCAGGGAAAATCAGCAAGGCACAGGGCTTGCTACAGCCTCTTCCCACACCCCCTCATCCCTGGCACACAGTGACATCAGACTTGATTATAGACTTGCCTCCCTGCCAAGGTTATAACACCATTTTAGTGATGGTGGATTCTTTTACTAAAATGGCTCATTTTGTCTCTCTAAAAAACATCCCTCATGCCCAAGAACTAACTAGTTTTCACCCAGAGACAAAAGGGCAGACAGAAAGAGCTAATCAAGAACTTGAGCAGTACTTGAGATTGTTCTTGCTGGAACAGGAAGAGGACTGGGTAGATCTCCTGTGGGCCGCAGAGCTTGCACACAATATTTCCCAAAACAGTTCTAGAGGCTATACCCTGTTCTATTTGAATAATGGGCGACACCCAACCTTAATGGTTAGTACTAATGAAATCCCAGTTCCAGCAGTTAAGGAGTTCATTCAACATCTGAGAGAAACCCATGATTCTGCAGGGGAAAACTAGAGAGAGCAAAAGAACAGTATAAACGTCATGCTGACCGAAAGAGAAGACAGGAAGAAGATTATCCCATAGGTTGTAAGGTTTGGCTAAATGCTAAAAATCTAAAACTCAGAGGAAATAGGAAATTTCAGCCCCGTTTCATTGGTCCTTTCGAGGTGAAGGAAAAGATAAACTCAGTAACTTATAGACTAAATCTATCCTCTCAGCTGCGAATACGCCCTGTGTTCCATGTTTCCTTATTGAAAAAATCCTCTTTACATCTCAGACTTCGAACTCTGCCCAAACCAATCCAAACGGAAGAAGGAGAGGAGTTTGAAGTTAAAAGAATCCAAGATTCCAAATGGTCCAGAGGAAAAATATATTACCTAGTTGATTGGAAAGGGTATAGTCCTGAGGAAAGATCTTGGGAACCGCTTTCTAATTTGAATGCACCAAGGCTAATAAAATCTTTCCATGATCAAAATCCCCTTAAACCAAAACTTGGGGAAAACCTCTTGCGGAGGGGTACTGTCAGGAAGCGATACATACAGGACCGTGTGGCTTGCCAAACTGTAGGAGCTACTATGAGGCACCATCAATCTTGGACCGCATTGGTGCAGACGCGGTTTTCCAAGATGGCGGCCTTCTAGAGTCAGCGCTCTAGTTGTTTCAAGAAGGGCGCGAGGAGCTGTTTGAAGCTCGAGCACGCCCTTCGCTCTGCGCATTTCACTGAAGTTCCGACCACGTACAGTTGTGCTTCAGCCTTGTTCATCGTGAGTTTTAGTCAGGGTAGTTAGAAGCATTGTCGAGTTATTCCAATGGTAGATAGGGTTTCCTGACTACGTGCCGGGTCCAGCTTACTTCAGAAGAAATTCCAGAACTCTTGTTAGAAGACCTACGAAGAAGCAAATAGAAGGACGACATTCTTGAGTTCTTTTTCTGTGGCAGTTCACGCAAGTACCAAGGAAGCTTAACAGCCTTTAAATGGAAATTTGGTTTGTCAAGTCAAGTCAAGGAAAGCTTTATTCAGCTGTTTTTCAATACAGTCATAAAAGCACATAGTTATGATAAAAAATACAATTCGATTCATAATATTTACAACATTATACATATCATAGAGAGACACATATCATACTCAGTTAGAAACATAGTACATGATTTACAAACTCATAGTAATCGATTTCATGATTTGTAGCACCTTTTTTTAAAACTTAGGGGCATATTATCAAGGGGGTTTATCTCCGCTTTTCTGGCTTTAAAAGCCAAGAAAGCGGAGATAAAATTATCTCCCTATTACCTAGCTGTCGCTAACACCAGTTAGCGACAGCTAGTAGGAGATAGCGACCATCTTGGGCCCCGCTTTGCATATCAGTGATATTTATCACTAATTACATGCAAAGTGGGCGTGCCAAGATGTTAGCGAAACAGTTGCTAACATCGCTATCTCCTATTACCAACTTTTGGAGATATTTGCGCTAAGCGCAAATATCTCCAAAAGCTAACATCTGCCCCTGAGCAGTTCTTAGCCATGTTATCCAATGGTAGGTGGATAACATGGCTAAGAGCATTAGCTCGGTAATGCATGAATATTGTTGACTTTTCAGCGATATTCATGCATTTCGGACGATTTTTATCCTTAGGAGATAAACCTTGATAATAGCAAGGGTCCTAAGCGATAAAAATTGCCGCAGCTCGGCGATAAAAATATCGCCGCTAAACTAACATAGCAATAATTATCGCTAGTTGTTGGTAATATGCCCCTTTGTTATTCTCCATGCTATGTGCTCATTTTCCAGGAGCTGGAGTGAGAGCATGGCCTGGCGACACTGCCTAAGCCCTAAAACCTTTTTAAAATTGAATAATCTAAACTTTCCTTGGCTCCCTTGGCTCCATATAATATTTGCAGTATAAAACTACATGCATAGTTGAGTGGTCTGTGATCTTATTGCAAGGGCACGGTATTAGTTTGCGCTAAAATCGTTCATTTTCGGCAAAGATGTTAATCTATGGATATTTGCCAGTCTAAAACTAATTAAAAGGAATCTATCAAATGTTCCAGGTACGAATGATAGGTAAGGCTCCATCCCCAAGGGTGTAGGTGTCAGCTGATGTTGCCTCACAGTGATTTTGTTGGAGATTTCCTCTACCATTCTGTTTGTTTCCATTAATAGGAGACAGTCTTTTTTTTAAGTCTTTCTGGGAATCTCCAGCATAGATATTGGGTTTAAAAAGTACTCTGGATGTCCTAGGTCATTCATAAAATCACGGATGTATTTAATCCAAGGTATCCGCATAGCCCCCTCTAACCTCAATGTATCTTTCAGATACATTGTGTAGACCCAACTCTTCATGGCAGATAAATGAGAAGGTCTTGGGGGTGCGGATAAAATATACCTTATAAAGGCATTTTCAATTATTTGTATCGGGGTGGCATCTGGAAAACCCCAAACCCCCCTCCATAAGTTGCCATAGTGATGCATTTTGCTTTATATCATTTGTAGGAGTTCTGAGGGTGGTTTCCTACCTAATTCTTTAGCGAATGTTACCAGAGCTGTGGTGGATCTAGAAAGTGCCAGCTTTTTAGCAGTTAGGTTGGCAACCCAAGACTCATGTTGATTAAAAAGTATGCATAGATAGGAATTTTTTTTTGCTGTTGATAACTTCTTTTCATCTAAAAACATTTCTTGGGTCTTCTAGGTGCCTTGATACATCTCATGACATATGTTTTAGCAATGTTAGTTTTAAGACCTAAGTCGCTCATAAATACACTGAAGCTATCCAGAACTCTCTGGAGGCCATTTTGCGTACGTGCCAGTAACACAGCATCATCCAGATAAAGGAGTGCGGGAATGGGCAGACCGTTTACTTGCGGGAAATCATTGCCCTGCAGGAGTAATGCTTCTTCTAATCTGTTAATATAAAGATTAAAAAGGAAAGGGGCCAAAACACAACCTTGTCTGACACCTCTCCTGATTGGGAAAGCTTGCGTACCTTCTCCCTTCAGTCCATACCGAACACTTGCCGTAGCTCCACAGTACAGTAGTCTTAAAAACATAATAATTTGTAGGTGAACCCAGACCGTCTCAAGGACCTCCCACAACATGTGATGTTTAACTGAATCAAAAGCTGCGGTAAGATCTACAAAGGCCAAGAAAAGACTTCCTTTTTTTGCTTTGGTGTACTTGCCAACCAAAATTGACAGATTCAAACACTGTTCTATTGTGCCTAAACCAGCACGAAAACCATACTGCTGGTCAGACATTATCTGACTATTCTCTGCCCAGTCTTGAAGGTGCTCCAGGATAACCCTCCCTACCACTTTGATCGTAGAGTCCAGGAGGGAGATCGGTCTGTCACATGCTGTGTCTTGGCGATCGCCTTTTTTGTAAATTGGGATTATTATAGACTGCACCCACCTTGATGGGAGATCAGACTTTATGCTGGCATTAATAAACTGAGTTAAAATAGGCCCCCAGAGAGGAACGTTGAATTTAAACATATCGAGAGGGACCCCATCGGGTCCTGGGGCTTTGCCACCCAGACTACTGGCAGGGCCCTACCCACCTCCTCCAAGGTGATTTCCAGATCAATCCCATTGCCACTACTTAGTGCACCATCATCAAGTTGCCGCCCAGTATTTCCCTGCTCATTGTACACCATTGAAAAGTGGCTAATCCATTTTTCTTCTGCAATTACTATTTCGACAGAAGGGCCACTACAAGTCTAATTTTAGACGGTGATCTCGGTTGTTTGTGCAATTCCTTCTTCAATCTAGCGTAGGCCCTGGTACATTTTCCATTAAACCACCTGGGAGATGTTAATCTGTTTCTTTGTTGCCCTCGTAATATTATTAAATGAATGAACAATAGCAACATCGGATAAAGCCTCACCCAGGCACATATCCAGAGCGGACCGGCAATTCACTATCACATTTTTGGTCAGCAGATCCGCATCCAACTTATCCCATTTTAGTGTATGTCCATTAGTTTTTCCCAGTGCTACATTCCCCTGCAATGAAATAGTATTTGTGGACTTTTTGGATCTACGAATGGGTAACTTGAGGTTTATGGAGAGGGGGAAGTGATCACTTTTAGCGATATCACCCACTTCTAAGGCAGTGACAAAGAGCGCATAAGGGCGAGAGGTCAATATGACATCAATTGTTGTAGCAAACCCTCTACCATTAAAATTGGGGGGCATGCAGTGCGGTGTAGCCAGCAATTCTTTGGTATCGACGAGATCCACACCGAAGATGAGTTTGTCAAATAAATCCCCCGCTTTGGAGTGTGAAAAATGGATACTATAATCCTGGCCAATGGATAAACCACACATTCTGTCATCAGTATAGTTACATTGGGTACAATTAAAATCTCCCATCAACAGAAACATAGTATCTTTACCTTCCACAGTGCATAAACCTTTGGAACCCTCGATGATATTCTTTACCACTACTCCTAATGCATCTTGGGGAGCATTATAATATAAGTTAATCAATATGAGGCAATTAATTGCATTTAATACTAATTCTACCAGATGATAAAAACAATCCCCCTCATGAAAGTAGATATTGCTCTGGGGTATTTTGTTAGAGATATAAGTGCAGCTACCTACTTTTTGCCTTCCTCCCAAAGCCTTCACTGCCTGAGTGTGATATGTCCGGAAACCATTTATATGGATGGGTTCTATTGCCCAAGTCTCCTGCAGACAAAGGATATCCATGTTCTCTATAACACCAACCCAGACTGGATTCTGTACCTTTGAGCGTAAGCCTGATATATTCCACGTAACAACAGAGGTAGTAGTAGCAATCAGGTCAGACAACAAATTAATGGAAGTCGACCCTACTTCAATAATAACATCTGAACTAGATGGCACCAATAGACCTTTGTTATCCTCATTCTGTTCCAGTATGGGGGCTAAGTTCCCAGGATGATATCTCACATCTATGTAATCCTCTGTTCTTTCGCGAGGTGTAACCCCCTCTAAATCCACTTGCGAGTGTAACTCAACCTGTGGAAATGGATCCAGGTGGCTAGATTTACTTTGATCACCCCAACCTCGAACTATATAAGCAGATGTCTCCAGTCCATATCATTGAGGGGCTCAAAGAAGTTAGATGTTGGGATACCAAATCTCTGTTGATGGGCACCTCTGATATTCTCTATTATTGGTACAAACTGGGGGTCATTGCAGGGTGATAGAAAAAGCCTAGTGGAACCACGCTTATCCTGCCTTTCCTGACCGGATAATGACCGGACCTATCTAGTATGCTCCTCACCAAATCTGGGGACCTGAAGGAAATCATGACACAATCGCCTGGCAATGATTTAGGAGACCCTCTAACCCACGGAATGCAGTGTATCATCTTAAATTCCGAGATTATATCTGCATACCCTGTCTCCGTTGTCAAAAAGTGTAATGCCCTGTTATTCAGAGTGGACCAGTGCTCAGGTTCTCCACGAGGGCGTTGGGGTATGTTAGTAAGAACAATGTTGTAAGGGGTAGCTTGTGGGGGCAGATGCAATTGCCTAGGCTCAGGTATGTAACTTCCCTCCATGTTTTATTTTGCCTGATTATTACCATTCAGTCTCACAGTATTTGACTTATCAGAATTTTCACCCCTGTTTGTCTGCTTATCCTGTGCATGCACACCTACAATACCCACCTCCCTTCTGCTCTCAAGCTGACCAGGAGCTAAAGAGACCTGACGTCTCTGTTGGGAAGATGCAGTAATATCTGTCTGGACCCCTGCTTTGTTGTCCAGATTAGTTGTAGGCAAGTGTCCGGTGCATGCGGGACCAGTGGCGCTCTCGGAGCAAGGATTCTCTGGGAATTAATTTCTGTGGGCCCACCTCTAATACCTCCGCTTCCTATCTCTTCAAGCTCTCCCCTTTTTTGCACTACAGACTAAGCAGACTAAGCAATCTTTCCTCAATAGAGGACACCATGGCTATCATGGGTCTAATTATGGCTGTTATTGTGCCTTCTAGTTTTGCCCAGAATTCCAATTGACTCATACTTTGAACCCCCCCCCCAACTATTTCATTTTTTCGACAGAGACAGGGGGCACTCCTGTGGTTCAGAAACCGCTCCCTTCTCCGGCACCAGCCCTTGGCCTTTTTGCCTAGTGGTGGCCGGTTTATGGGTAGTTGTTGATCCATGTCCCCTTCTTTTTTTCGATGGGGCACTGTCCCTTTCCCTTGGCTAATCTTTACTTTTTGGCCCCTCACCAGGACATTTGGCTTTGTAGTTAGATTTAGTATTTCCTATGAGTCTTTTGTTGGTGCTTGGGCGGCTAACACTTGCGAGACTTCCTCTACTGAGGTCCGCAGGTCATTTTCAGCTGCTTCTCCAGACACTGAAGTTGTTTGCTCTGACATATTATTGTGGTACCGTGGTAGTCCAGCTATAGGCTCTAGGGACAGCCTACGCTCAGTTAGAGTGATTTCACGTATCAAAACTGTTTCTGCCCAAGAGAGAAAGGCATCTAGCATCCTGACTACCCCCTGCCCTGTTAGGGATTTGCGCTTATTTATAATAAACCCCCTCAATACACAAACATGTAAATTATGGCTTAGCTTTATAAGTCTCATCCAGTCCGTTTGATAGAAAGGTCTTGTAAATTAATCAGCTGCCAGGGTAAACCCGTCGTGAATTCAAAATATCAATGATGTGGCCCAGCCCCCTCTGGGCTCTGACGGGATCAGATGGGCCCGCACTGCAGGAGTAAAGTCAATGCTTTTAAGCGTGGCTTGAGTGCCTTCCCACACTTGGAGCAGCAGTGTGACCTCGCCAGGCACCCTGGGACTTGGAGTCCCACCAATGTTTGATGCGAGGCTGTGGGCGGATCAAAGGGCTTGTGGTGCACCCTGGGTTCAAGATCCCACCAGGGGGGTGCTGATGGTGCGAGGAAATGCCCCAAACAAAAACACAAAGCGGCGTGATGTATCCCAGGTTGTCTCAAATATGTGTCCCGCGCTTCCTTGCCAGTTTTTATGGTTGACTCTGGTGCCGGAGCTCACAGTGTACACATAGTAGCGCTGCCTCTAGGGTCACCTCGCCCATCGTAGGAGGTACACAAAATGGCGCTTAGGTGACATTCCCGGCTTCCGTTAGTCCCAATCTGCCCCATGGCTGCTTTTGGCCGTGTCTCTGTCCACGCCTCAGGCGGCGTGGGTCTACAGTGCTGCCCCATGTGCCCTTTCTACGAGGCTAGAGGCCATGTGCCCACACTTCCAGAGTTTAGGCCAGTGCTGCCTCCCCCCGCACCGCAGCACCGCCTCGCTGACTCCTTGCCGCACAGCCGGGGCCAGTGCAGCGCTTTCCGATGTTCACAAGCGAGCGCGCACCTCACCTCCTCAGCCCCGGTGCTCCTCTCCCAAGTCTGCGACCACAGAGGCAGCCTGTCTTCGCCTCACTGCACGGGACGACTCAGGCTCGGATCCGTCTGTCTGCACACCAGGAGAGCGAGCGGGCACGGCTGGGTCTTCCTCCGATTGGGAGCAGCTCTCAGTTCAGGCGTCTGTCTCTCCCTGGGATCCTCGTCTCCTTAGACTGTTTTGTTTAAAAGGAAGGAAAGAGACTATAGACGTCAGTTCAGTTTCACATTTATTTTCTCTGTACATTATGTAAATACATTTTTGAAAGGGAAAGAGAGAACACTTACCAGTCCTAAAAGGTCACAGATTAAAAGGAATCCTTAAAAACCTGAAATAGAAGAGAAGTTAGTGAGTATAGGTCCTTCTTAGAAAGTGATAAATAGAACACAGAATAAATAGGTTGTTTATTGAGTCCTTTTCAACATGTTTTTCAGGTACTAATAAAAACCACTGGCTTTTTTAGAGAGACAAAACCAAACGGGTTGAGAGACCAAAGTTAATAACCCAAGAAACAGAATAGAGGCAAAAGTCTAGTCAGAAAAGGGTATGTAAGAGTCAGGGAAGAAGGAGAGGAAAATTATTGGTAGTAGTCAGTATGTGTTAGGGCTCATGTAATTGTTGTTTTATTTTGCAGTGCACATAACTACTACTGTGAAGGAAGGTTGGCAACAGCAGTTCCACAGCAGGCACCCGGAAGGCGTGACTGTCTCTTCTCTGTCCAGTTCCCCTTTCCCCCGTAGGTTCCTTCGTGCCCTCATAAAAATATTTCGAGGGTTTGAGGGTGCCTTTGAGGGTGCCTTTGGAGAGGCGTTGGGTAACGACTTCAATTCTGCTCCTGTGAAGAATCTGGGAACACTTCAAGTAAGGCTCTGACAATGTGTGAGTAACTACATATGTGAAAGGCAGTATATGTGAGTGTTGGAGTATATAAATGACAATATTGATTGACTACACATGGGGAAGGAGTGGGAAGAATCAGCCCCCCCCCCGGTTTGGAGTGGTACAGTAGGCAGGAGAGATGAGTTAAAGCAGGGGATAACACCACATGCTACACTAGATTGTGGGGCTATAGCATCCGGAGGTTAGACAGCATAGAGAGGGTTGTTATCACTCCCAGAAGTTCCCACAGTGAGAATCCTAGGGTAGGGAGACCCGGGGGAGATATTATGACTAATCTGGCCTTTCCAGCATATCTGCTGGGTCATCGCCATCCAAGAACACTATATTGTTGTGGAATATTGCAGGGTTGAGCAAGAAGATGGTTACTCCTGAATGGCATGCATTTATAAAGGGATATGACATCTGTCTTTTCCAAGAGACTCGGGCAGAGGCTCCTCTTTTTTGTAAAGGGTACCTATAAGCCAGCCTGTAGGGGAGAAAAGTGGAGGCCATCGGGGGGTTTGACCATCAAAATTTACATCTAAATATACAGGAACTCCTAACCCAGAGTAAATATATCCAGGCAGTTATATTGAATATGAGTGCACGCCGAAACATAGACATTTTTAATGTCTATGTGAGGGGTACTAGAGGGAAGAAGTCGGGAGTCTTGTCGGCCCTCGACGTTCTCCTCGATTCCCATCAGGAAGCCCCGAATACCCTTGTTGCAGGGGATTTCAACACGACGTTTGAGCCCCTATCAGAGGAAGGAGGACACCACATGGAGGAAGTAGATAATTATTGGGGCATTCCGAAGTTGCAATTATATCCCATAAGGAAGTGGATTTATATGGTAATCGAAATGACCACTATTTATATGAAAAAAGGTTTGGGAGCGGTCAATGGGCGTACACACTCAGTTAGGTGTGGGGTTAATACCTTTAATAATGGACACAGCACTAGCAGAATAGACTATGTGCTGTTGAGTTTGGAACTATGGCACGCCCTTAGTGATATGCTAGTCAGATAGGTTGGAAAGTGACCATAACCCATTTTGTGTGACTATTGAATTAGGGGGGTACAAGGTGCACACAGAACGAGGAAATGATAATTCTCTAAGTGACGCCGTGCCATCTAATGATATGAGACGTCTTAAATGAGCACAAATTATTGAATTGCCAGACCTGATAGAATGTATAAACAGGGGTTTGGATAGTGCTACTAACGAGCTTGGAGATAAGGTGGCAAATCACAAGGCACTAGATCAAATGGCAAACACTCATAATCATTTTTTCGCTCATCTGCTTGCCTATTTTTATAAGCAGGTTAGAAATAAAATGGTTTTATGTCAGAAAATTGAGCGCTGGTTTGATAAAGATTGTCGAGAGGCACGGACTGCTCTCGGGGAAGCTATCAAAGCGGGAGATCCTATAGTAGTTTGAAATGCAAGATGTACTTATAAGAGCACCCAGAAAAGTACAAAGAGAAAATGGGATGATAAAAGATGGCAGGATTTAAGGGAGACTTGTGCCTCAAAAAGTCCCAAAGCATTTTGGAATGTATATAAATGGGGTAGAGGAGGCCAGGCCCAGCAGCCTCAAAATCATGTATCTCAAAGGGACTGGGTGACTCATTTTAAACTACAATATGCTCTAAAAATAGTCACAGAGAATGGGGGTTTTATTAGAATACCCTACCAAAATTCGGCCTTTTGCCAGGCCGAGGTGAAAACGGCACTTAGATCTATCATGGTCAGAAAGGCACCAGGGCCGAATGGTATACCCGGGGATGCCTTCCTTTTTGACAAAGAAAAATGGTGCTGATATATCCTTTTGCTGACTAATGCCATTGCCCAAGGGGCTCCAATACCAGACTTCTGGAAAGGGGCAGAAATTATTCCTGTTTTTAAGAAAGGGGACAAGTCATGCCCAGCGAACTACAGGCCAATCAGTCTCATTGAATGTATGAAAAATGTAATGGGGAGATTGGAAATGAATAAAGTTCAGGATTGGATTGACAATTTCAATGTTTTATCTCCCCTGCAAGCAGGGTTCTGGGCTTTTACAAGCACCATAGATCAGGTGTTTTGGTTTGTCCTACTCTACTGAAAGACAGTCATTTTAAATAACGGCAGCTTGTATGCCGCATTTGTTGATCTAAAGTCAGCATTCGACCTTGTCCCTTGTGCTAAACTCAGAAATGTTTTACAAGAGGTAGGGATGCCATCAGATTTACTGAAACTCATTATCAGGTTACATGAGGATACCAATGCTAAAATAAGATGGGGGAACCAGGGTGAAGCCACTGAATCATTCCCAGTAGAAAGAGGGGTGAGAGGAGGGTGTGTGATGGCCCCAACGCTATTTTCATTATACATTAATCGAATAGTGAACAGTATGAGTTCTACCCCTGCAGATGCTCCAAAACTAGCAGGAGAAAAAACTCCTATACTGTTGTTTGCGGATGACACATTCATTATCTCCAAGACCCCAGGTGGATTACGAAAGGTCCTAAAAATATTTGAGGAGTTCTGCTTACAGCGTGGATTGTCGAAAACAAGGCTGATGGCATTTAATACACAAAGGGCCCTTAAGGGGGGAATACAAATGAACGGTAGCCCATTAGAACATGTTAAAGAGTTCACTTACTTGGGGGTTAACATCCAGGATAACCTGAAATGGAATCATCAGATAGAATTAGCGTCCCTTAAACTCAGGCAATTGGATGGGGTGGTACAGAGGGAATATAACACCTCATACACTAAACCCCTTAGCCCAGCATTAGAGATTTATAACACGAAAGTCATCAGTTCAGCTATTTATGGCTCTGAACTTTGGGGTTGCAAACATTTATTGGTGCTTACATCCTCTGAAAATAAGTTTTTGGGGAATATCACAAGATTACCCCAGAGTACCCCTATGTGCCTGTTATTGTATGAGTTAGGGAGGAAACCTTTTGCAGCTTTAGCCAAACTACATCCCCTCTTGTATTGGCACAGAATATGGACTGTACCTGAACTTGCAGGTTTTGCAGCAGGGTTGTTGGATATAATTAGGGCTGATACCTTTCACTGTATAAAATGGTTAAGGGCGGTCAGAGATATCCTGTCCAATATTGGCATGACTTCATTGTGGAATGACCCGATAAACTCCGCTTTCCCCACTAAGAAATGTTTGAAAGATAAGTCTGGGAATGGGTCCAGCATAACGTACTTAGAACTAGCAAGTCTTCCACTCTAACTGATCAACTTTTGGAATTTTAAGTTATCCCGAAGATGGTGGCATATTGGGATTTTATTACATAGCCGCTCAACCGGAAATTAAATTTGAAGTTTAGTGTAGGAACACTGTCAGTGAGAGCATTTACAGCTAGTTGGAACGCAACTAGTGATAAAGCGTGCTCGATATGCATCGAATCTCTGGCACATTTACTATTTGTCTGTGCTGGATATGATGCTCCACGTTGAGTTTGGCTGTCACCAATCTGTACGTTTTTAGGAACTAGAAGGGCCAGTGATGCTGAAAGAATTTTGCGCACTAATAAAACAGCATCCATTGTTATAGCAATGGCAAAATATCTAGGGTGGTCGTGGGCGATAAAATCTAATTTCCTACGCCAAACCTAAGAAAAATGAATTAGTTAATTACATTTTCTAATGGAGACGTTCTGGTAGATGCGTGATCGAACTTGGTGGGAAGCCAGTTCTTCGCCTTGAAAAGATTAAAACTTATTGTGCCCAATACTTGGTTTCAATATACTAATTTTAAAGTATATTGTCCATATTTTACTTCTTCTCTTTTTAAAGGTCAATTTTCATTGTCACGCTGTTTTAACTAGGTTATGTATTATATTGTGGACATTTTTTTATCCACTCCTTTATCTGTTTTTGTAAATGCTTTTATGACTCAATTTGTTGAATAAAGCTATTTGATGACTATATGTGAGAGTGAGTGATTGTGAGAGTGGCTGTATGAATGAGTGTGTGCTTGTGTGAGTGATTGTATAAGAGAGTAAGCATATGTTATGAATAGGTGAGGTAGTGAATATATAACTGTATAGGTGAGTAAATGGCAGTGTTATTGATTCTTTACATGACGGGCTAGGTGTGTGAATAAATCTATGGATGAGTGGCAATGTGTGAGTGTTTGTATAGGTGTATGAGGGCATATGATAGTGCTGTATTGATGAGTGACTGCATGTATGAGTGACTGTATGGGTGAAAGAATGTGTGTGTGTGTATACCTAGGAATCAGTACGTAGGTATGTAGTAACTGCTATTGGTTTGTCTATGGTTTCAAAAATGGTAGTCTGTAATTTAGGGTTGGTGTTTCAAAACTCATATTAGGGTGTGAGGAGGTGCATAAAATGATCACATGGATGATGTCTTCAGTGATGTCATCAGTGATGTCATTTGCGATGTCATCAGTGATGTCACTGACGATGTAATAAGTGATGTAATATGTGACGTCATCAGCAGTGCATTGCAGGGGCGCGAGTTATAGTTAGCTCTTCTATAACGGACAAATTTCTCTGGTTTTGTAAGAGTGAAATGTCCAACTAACTATAACATCTCTGAAACCTTTGTTTTTTCAGTTAATTTCTAAGGTTTTTTAAATGCTAATTTCTAACTATAACGTCCCTGAAACCTATGGTTTTATCAGTGAATTTCTAAGGTTTTTTTAAATGCTAATTTCTAACTATAACATCCCTGAAACCTATGGTTTTTTTTGTGACTTTCAAAGGTTTTTTAAATGCTCATTTCTAATTATAATGTTCATTAAACCTATGGTTTTTTCAGTAATTTTGAATTTTTTTTAGTGATATTTTGTAACTTTAATGTCCTAAAAATCGTTTTTGTAATTTTTTGTGTTTGTTATTAAAAGTATATAATGTCTTCTTTTTATTAAATACTAAAATATATATTTTTTGGGGAGAAAATAGTGAAGTTGCGCACCCATCGTGTACCTATCTCGGTGGGTGCGCGGATTCAAACTGCTATATTGGTGAAGTCGTGAAGGATGCGCGTTTCAGCCAGCCCACTCCGCTTACGCTTACAGGGAAGGAACAACAACATTACATGTCCCCAGGTCTTCCCTGTAGTGATCTGCTGATCACAGGTCTAGTTGTCAGCATGATTAGAAGAAGGACCTTACAGGCGTAAGGTGAGGGACGTGAGCACTCCTGTGTGCTATATAAATGCAATTTACACCGTAATTTTAAAAAAAAGTTCAAAGTTTTATTCACTTTGTAGTTTTGTCAATGTAATTCATCCTTCTGAATTAGAACATATTCATTTAAATAAACAAGGTTTGAATTAAACGCTGTTTTAGTTGTTCCATAATAAATCCATAAATCAGAAAAGTTCAATGCATTAAAGTTGTAAATATGAACATCCCTAATGCATTTCGAGCTTGAAAGCTCTTCTTCAAGGGGGTTAAAGTGTTCTAGGAAAAAGGAGGAAAAGTTACTAGTCAGGTCCTGAGTGATGAGCAAGTAATCGGATAGATGAGGTGAAATGGTGATTAAATCTACTGGAGGCGGGTGAAAAAGTGACATGGGGGAGAGGTAAAGAATGGAGGGGTTTTAGAAACACGGTCTAGAAATAGTGCAGCAAGAATCTGTGTGGTAATTGTTAAGTAAACCCAGAAATCACCGAAAGAAAAAAGTTGTGAGCATTACGTGTTGAAAGTGAGGGATTTGAGAAAAAAATGCTTGCATTTGATTTGGCGTTACATTGTGAACATTCGAGAAAGATTAAAACGGCGTGTCAATGAAAAAAACGGCGTTTCAATGAATGGAAAACAGCGTGTCAATGAATATAAAATAAAATGTGCATATTAGTGGTTTAATGTCCCCTCGTTAAAAGGTCATATGAGTTTGAGTTTAAAATATTTCATGAGCGCACGTACACCGAGCGGTTTCATGGTGCTATAGAAGTGCTACAGATCCTGGGGGGCAGAAGAAACGGGGGCGCCTAAGGTGCAATTAGGAAGGGAAAGCTTTGGTGAAGAGAAAGGTTTTGAGTGCCTTGCGAAAAGGAGAGTACTGGGTACAGGATCGCAAGTGATCCCGGAGGGAATTCCAAAAAGTGGGACCGATTGTGGAAAATTTGGAGCCACCCCATTTTTTTCTTCTGAAACGGGGAACTACGAGAAGTTGTTGGGTGGAAGAACGCAGCTCCCTGGAAGGGACATAAGGGTGAATTTCGGAAGTGATAAAGGCGGGGGCTAACCCAGATCGGGTATTATAAATAATGCAGCCTAGCTTGAACAGGGCTCGTTCCGGTATAGGGAGCCAGTGCAGGGACTTAAGAAGGGGAGTGACGTGGTGAGATTTGGGTAGATTGAAGACCAGGCGAGCCGCCTGGTTTTGAACCAGCTGAAGGCGTCTCGCGATGTAGGCAGGCATGCCACTATAAAAGGCATTTCCATAGTCCAGGCGGGAGATAACCATCGCCAGGACTATGAGTTTGAGTGCGGAAAAAGAGAAAAAGCGAGAGACTTTACGGATGGTGCGGAGGGAAAGGAACGATGAGGAAACAACTGAACTGACTTGAGAATGGAGAGAGAGTTGCTCATTGAGTTTGAAACCTAGGGTTTTTACAGAGGAAGAAGGGGTGGGGGGGGGCCAAGGGAGGAGGGCCAGAAGCGAGAGGACCAGGGACTGGCGCAACCACCCGTCAGCACCAACTCCGTTTTGTCGGGTTAAGCTTCAGGTGGTTGTGGTTCATCCAGTCTTGGATAAACGTCATAACTGAATGGAAATTGGATATTGACTGGGGGGAGGAAGAAAGGGAGAAGATAAGCTGGAGGTCATCCGCGTAATTGTAAACGGAGACCTCCAGCTGTTGAAGGGCAAAAATAAGAGGGGAGATGTAAAGATTAAATAATAGAGGGGAAAGGGAAGAGCCCTGGGGTACCCCGCAGTGAACTGCCCGGAAATCCCCAGAGTAGTCACCCAGTTGCACTGCTTGAGAACGGTCGTGCAGGAAGGAGGACAACCAGACCGAGGCTGAGCCCTCCATTCCCGCCGCTCTGACACGGGAAAGTAGGATGTTATAATCAACCGTGTCAAAAGCTGCGGAGAGATCAAGGAGGACCAAGGCCTGGTGATGGTTGGTGTCCATGCCCTCTCTGAGATCGTCAAGGACTGATATAACTACGGATTCTGTGGGTTGAGCGGGGCGGAATCCAGCCTGCCTAGGGGTCAATACGTTGTTAGTCTCCACAAAGGTGCTCAGAGTACTGGTTACATGACGTTCAAGTACCTTCGCCAGGAACGGAAGGAGTGAAATGGGGCGGTAGTTGATGGACAGCGAGGGGTCAGCACCAGGTTTTTTTAGAATTGGTTGGATGACAGCCGATTTAAGAGAAGGGGTGACAATGCCCTGTGAAAGGGAGCTGTTAAGAAAGGTGAGAGGTGGCAGAGCACAGGTAGAGAAGATTTGTTTGAGGATATGTGCTGGGCAAGGATCTAAGGGGGAGCCAGATTTAAACAATGGCAGAAGAGATAAGAAAGAGTCTTCTGTGAGAAGAGGAATGGATTCAAGGCGAGCTGCAGCTGGGGGGCACTGAGGGCTAACAAAAGAAGGGGAAGGAGGGGGGATGTTTGCTTTGATGACGGCTATTTTATCGAGAAAGAAAGAGCTAAGGTAATCGCAGAGGTGTTGTGAAGGGGAGGGTTTGAGTGTGGCCCTATCAGAATATGCAAGATCATGGACAATAGTAAAGATTTCTCTGGGACGATTTTCGGCTGTGTGGATCCTGGAGGAGAAATAATCCTTCTTAGTTGTCAAAATGGAATTTTTATACGAAGTCAGGAGAGTGACAAACTGATTCCTAAGGATAGGGCAGTAGTGTCGCCTCCAAGATCGCTCGGCCCGGCGGACACAGAGCTTTTGTGCCTTCAATTCCTCGGTAAACCAGCGATTAGCGTCCTTGAGAAGAGATCCGCCTGAGAGGGGCGACAGTGTCGCAGCCTGCTCGAAGCCACCCATTGATGGAGTCCGCTTGGGTGCAAGATGAAAGTCCACGGAGGTCCGGGCTGGATGTGGAAAGAGTAGCGGACAGGGAGGCCACATCCACCCGATTCCATGAGCGCAGCCAAATGTTTTTGGTGGGAGGGAGCTTGTCCGCTGTACTGAGGGATAGAGAAAAAGAGATAAGGGAGTGGTCGGACCAAGTGCAGGGGGAAATGAGCAACGAGGTGACCGGGAAATTGAGGGCCCATATCTGGTCTAGGATATGGCCCTTGCAGTGGGTTGGGGCGTGAACGACGGAAGTGAAGTTGAGAGAGCGAAGAGTTTCCGAGAACTCTTTGGACGTTGCGCATTCAGCCGGGTCAGAGGGCCAGAAATTAAAATCCCCCAAAACCACGACGGAGGAGTTGTTTACTGCTAAAGTGGCCAGCAGGTCTGAGAAACACAATAGGAAAGATTGGGGGGAAGAGGGAGGGCGGTAAATGAGGACGCAGGTAAGTGGAGATCTGAAAGAAAGTGAGCGAACCACTAAGCAGTCAGTTGATCCAAAGGAAGGGCAAGGTAGGGTTTGGAAGATGATTTCCCTGCGAGCAATAAGTGCGACGCCACCACCCGATCTGCCGGGGGGGCGGTCAGCTCGAAGAGCATAATAGGATGCTGGGAGCATAGCCAATAGGGAAGGGAGGGAGCTATCGCAAAACCAGGTTTCCGTAAGAAACAGAATATCTGGTTTGTGTAGGTCGAGTAAAACAAAGAGCTTGTGTTGATGCTTGACAGCTGATCTGGTGTTAAGGTAAAAGGCCGAGAGAGCATTAGGGGGTGTGCATGATGGTGACGTAGCGGACGAACAAAAGGCAGGAGACGGGGATGCGGAAGACAGTCCCAGCCTGTTGATACGTGCTGTAATAATTTCGTCCAACGGCCATGGTCCTTGAAGACTGGTGAGTGACTTCGGCGTGCAAACGTCGCGCCCGCTGCGCTCGTCCGCTGTGCGTCCGGGGGAGGCACATAATTTATGGAAGGAGGAGAGGGGCAGTGGGCGTGGCCTCCGGTAAGGGGCGTGGCCTGCGGCCGTGGCGAGGAGCTTGCAAAAAAGTGTCTTAGCCCGGTAGTCAATCAGCGCTGAATGCGCTGATGGCCCGTAAAGTTATAGAGCTTACCAGAAGTGTAACGCAGTGAACGCGATGAGTCCAAATGCTGTAAACACGAAGAAGATGCCGCCCACTCAGCAACATACCAGCTATACTGTAAACAGGCGTAGTAGCACACCCAGGACACATTCGGTGTCACTGGATGGGCCCGATGATGAAGCATGCCACCAACTAGGTTGATGGGTGAGGGCTTCATGAAGAAACCTAATGGTTTCCACTTTGTCATAGAGTCCTGAGCTTTTTCCTCTTGACACTGGGGACAACAGCACAGCGGTTTTGTTTATATGCCCTCAGGCGTAACAGGCTCTGACACTGGTTTCCCTTAGAAGGGTTGACAAGTTCAGGATTGACATGGCACCCCCTCAAGTCAACACAAACTGGGCTGCTAAAGGAGCACGCAATCCGGTTAAAGCCCGCCCTGGAACAGAATCAGAACTAGAATATAATAGGGTGGAGGAGCCTCTTCAACTGCAGGATGATGCCCCAAAACTATTGTGGGTTTGCCAATTTTGATGTTACTTAAAATGGTTGATGCTGCCTCTATACTGCTGGCATATATTAAAGAGTCTCCAGGAGGAGAAACCACACTTGCTGATTGCGGCTGCCCCGGTTTGTAATATTGATACTTTGTTAACAGCTCTGGAAGGAAACAGAGGGGCATATTCTCAAGGAGCTACCGCCGAGTTAACAGCACTTTATTGCAGCCAAAGCCGCAATAAATGTATCACCCCATTCACAGGCTGGTGCTAACAGCTCATAGTACCAGTTTACCCGCGATAGCAGCCGCAAAAAGCATTGCCACAGACGACCCCAGCAACGATCGCTATTGAGATTCAGAGTAGGCGTTCCTGTGCCAAAAGCCGCGACAACACCACTCTGCAACATTCTCAACGACCAGCCAGATAGGCGAAAAGACCACGAAACATGCGATAAGGCGCGTTAGCTGCAGGAAAGTAACACCTGCCCTGACCTGGTGTAAAGTCGGACGGCAGCCTGCACCACAAAAGGGAGCCCAGGCCAGAGCCACACCTGAAGGGCAGCAGATGCCATGGAGCCACTGCAGATGCGGGCCGGACACCCAAGAGGGCCACAACACCACGACCACCACCCCAAGGACCCCTTCCGGATACCCACCTTCCCCCCCCGGATCAACACTGAGGCAGCACAGACAAAGACAGTGACCCCAGAAAATACACCAACCTCACAGACCGAACGAGACACAGCCATTACAACGCAGCTGTTTCCACGCAGGGCCTTTACTACGCAGGCATTACCACGCATACACTGTTACCATGCATAGCCTTCATCATGCATTTTTTTATTTTACAACGTACGTGTGAAATCATATGCTGGTAATGGCACCTGCGTGGTCAAGGCTTTCGGCATTGTTAGAGGAGCGAAGAGATACTTCCGCTTCCTCTTGACGACCTGTGCCTCACAAGAGTTGTTTCGTCGTGCTGTGACGTTTATGAAAAAATCTTTATCCGGCAGGGAAGGCCGAGTGCAGTGGATTCCTTAATTTGTATGTCATCCTGGAAAAGGTCATGCACCCTTTTAAAATCGCTGACAACCACCGTCAACGCTGACTACACTTTTAGGAAAAACTGCATCTGTTTATTGTATGAAGAGTTCCGCATTCAAATTAGGAAATAAAACGCCAGACCATTTAAACAGGTGCCGAGATTTAGGGCAGGGTCAGGTATTTTATTAACAGGAAGGGGGGCACATTGAGGTCAAGATTTAGGGCTTAGGGGTATTTTTAAACAGGGCATGGAGCGCGCAGTGGTCTAGATTTAGGGATTAGGACAGAGACAGATATTTTTTAACCAGGGCGGGGAGTGCACTGTGGTCTAGATTTAGGGATTAGGGCAGAGACGTGTATTTTTTTTAACAGGGCAGGGGTGCTTTGGGGTCTAGATTTAGGGAATAAGGTAGGGTAAAGTGTTTTTTTTAAAAAGGGAGGCATTTACCATACATGCTTTACAACAAAATACATTGTAAAAGCATGCGTGGTAAAGGTATTATGTGGCGATGGAATTCACGTTGTAATGCATGTGTGGTAAAGGCATGCATTGCAACGGAATGCGTAGTACTATCATACAACCAGACCCAACACCAGAGAATGTCATTGCCCACTGCAGGCTCAAAGGGACAACCCACCTCTGCATCCTGACCACCATTGGCCACCGGCTGACGGTACCAACACAACCAACATCCTACCGCAGACAAAGCTGCTGGCCGTGATGCACCTGTTGGTCTCTGGTACCCACCAACCAACAACCGCCGAGTCGACAGAGTCACACTGCCAGGCCAATCCAAGTCCCTCACAATGGTCATAGATGACACCATCAGCTTGGTAACCCACTTTCTATACTTCCCACACACTGCGCAGGAACAGCCGGAGACCAAGCAAGGCGTCTACGCTACAGGTGGCTTTCCGCACATGTCAGGGGGCAATTAACTACACACATGACCCACTTGGCCCCCCTGGCAACACTGCACACATTAAGCGCAATAGAAAGCGAATGTATCCCGCCTATGTGCAGGCACTAGTGAACCACCAGAGAATCTTAGCCAACGTCGCCACCAACCACCCAGGCAGTGTGCATGATTCATACACCTCCGACAGTCCATCATAAACCTGCGCTACCAGCATGGCACCCACAGAAATGCACTGCTAGTTGGCAAATACCAAATGCACACACCTCAACTCCACAATCGTCACAAGCTCACATACAACATGCACACCCACCAGACACAACAGCACAACTCACTTTGGGAACGTGGCCCAGCCACGTACATTTGCCATCAAAGGAATGGCACCTCAGCCACACAATAGCAGAATGTCAGAAGAGGTGGGGGACCAGGCATGAGGATGTACACAATACCAAGTGTGGCATGGATGTGATGGCTAGACTGTGGTATGCAAACCACACAGACATATCCATGTTGACACACACCTCTGGTATTTGGAGTGTAGTGGACAGTGCACGCAATCTTGTCACCCCAGCCAGTGGGGAAGATCGCGGTAATGTAGCTTGTTACGTTTCCCCCTGTAAGTGAGAGCAGAGTGGGCTGGCCCAGCATACATCAGGTCACTGTAGGGGTATAAATAAAAGTGCACGCAACTCTGGTCGTGGTCCTCCTCTGGATGCCCAAAGTCTCTGCCAGGGCGGTGCCTCTCACCCCGCCACAAGGCCGACACCATGAGTGGGGCTGCGATCCTATGCACCTGCCAAACCTGTCTTACCCGCACCTGCACACCCAGGCCTCAATGCCCACCTGCTTATACCAGCATTTTTGTCGAAGAGGGCCCACCACGCACTGGTGCATGCTCCAAGCCTGATGACCGCAACCCTGGCAACCTGCTACGACTGTCACGGCCTCCGCGAGCAAGGCACACAGTACTCCTTTCTCGTTTACGCACTCTACCAGCTGACACAGCGGACTAGTAGGTCACACATTTGGAATTGAGTCTTGATTACGCTATGGCAGAGGACGATGTTTATGGCTAACTTGAAATCACTATACTCCCTTTGCTGTGGTGCCACCAGGTCTTATTAGTTCATCACAACTGCAAAATTCTGTGGGCCCACACGGACTACTACCCTCGGCCTACGCTGTGCTTGAGTAGATCACACAATTGGAACTGAGCATCGATTTTTTAAAGGCAGAGTACATATCATTCCACGCAAGGAGAGGCGCAAGAGGATGACGCGTTGCATTTGGGAGGAAAAAAGGATCATCTTTACGGAGGTGATCGAACACTACCCACAACTGCCCTGGTGTCACTAACTCTGTGCATCGTGAGCCTACGACACGTGGCTGTAGGCCACTGCTGACTGCTGCCTCCAGCCTACACTGCGGTCCAGTAGGTCACAGAGTCTTGATTTAGCAATGGCAGAGTTCATTACAGTGTACCTGCATCATCGCAGACGGCATCCCCTCTCAGCCCTGGTGCCACTCAGTCTGTTCCCCAAAATGTATGGACACTCTCTGGTTGAACATTTGTGGCTTATGAGTCTATGGACTAGTGGGTAGTTTTCATCCTCATGCAGCTGACACCGAATTGGTGGTGGCAACAAGGCTGTTGCTTTCCACTCCCCCATTTGCTGCTTCTGGATAACATCAGACCTCTGCATCACGCCCGGGAGGACACCTTCCTATGTCCCCCACAACCCTCCACCACATTCCCCTTGGACATCGACGAGGACCTGCTCAGTCCGTGTGGCCCTATCTCAGTACACCGTGAGTCACAGTCCTGTGCAGGCCTCTGTGCATCTGAGGCCACTAAATCTGTGCAGCTCAAGTAAGGGACCCTGTTTGATTCAATATTTGATGGCCTCTGAGACAATGGCCTTGGAGTCGTCAACACCATGTGTCTGTGGCCCTGCACTTTCCGCTGCCTCCGGCCTCAACTGCAGTCCACCAGGGCTCACACATCCAATCGAGTCCTGACCGGCCCGGACGTGGCATCACCACAGGAGGCAAATGCCACCATCGCCAGGACCACCTCCAACCGCCATCTGCCAGAGTCAAAATAGTGGTACAGGCAGACTAACAGAGTTGTTCGCACCTGTCGTGAATGCCATCATCTGCAGTTACCCTGCTCAGCACTCCAGATGCCACTGACTCAGTGCACTGCAACCCATGGACTGTTATTGATTGAGTTTTCGCAGCAATGTTACCACAGGCAGTGTGGGAGACCTGGGACGTTGATGTGGAAGATGATTCAGGTCTAACACACCCCACTGCGTCTGCATCAGGAATATCCCGAAGGGACACATTACTAGTCATTTTCGTCACATGAGCACACTCAACACTAGTGCCCCAACCTCAGTGCACTGCAAGTCACGGACACTTCTGTTTGTACGTTGGGTGACCTCAGTACTTGCTCTAGCTCCCTCCATGTTGCTCAGCAGTTGACTCTGTTATGCAGGTTTCTGTGTTTCCGTTGCACTAGTGTCCAATGGTCTGGTTGTTGCCAGCACCAAGCACTCTGAGTGGGCTGGCTTACACTCACTCCAGACACATCCAGCACAGGCATCATTGTTCGTGTGGCCCTGCCAATAAAGGGGACGGGCGCATATGCCCGCAGCCAGTCCTACATGATATCTGCAATTGTCCTGTGGTCTTGATGTATGCATATGGGCCCCGGGCCCTACAACATTACTATGTGATGTGTACAGAGGATGCAACCATGTCACCGCAGGCAGCGGGTTTGAGCTTGGAGATCTAGCTGTGTCGTCACTCACTCAGTTCGTAAGGGGAGTGGACTGGGCCGTCGTACGCAGAGCCAATGTGGGTGTGTGACTGATGTTTGTGTGCCCCGGGCGTGGTTCTGTACTGGGTATGTGCATCTGCTTGTGTCAATGGAAATTTGGGTCTCCTCTGTGGGGTGTAGGTGGTCCCTGAAGGATAATGGACACACACGTCTGTGATATAGTTCGCCTTCCATGGGTTCGGACCCCGTCTGCACCTGTTCAGCCACCTCTTTTGGCGTTCTGACACCTGGCATTGGGGTGCCATGTGTGGCTTGGTGAAGTGTTATGAGCCAGCTGTGCTTGCGAGTGCTTCCTGCTGTGTGGTCTGTTGCATGGTCTTTGTTTTCCTCTGAGTAGCATGGCTGTCCTGGTCCTGGTAGTGAGTTGCGTGGGATGTCCATGGGTTATTTTAGGGCGTCGGTGTCGAAGGTGTGGTGTTCCCCTCCCGCATCACTGATATGTGGTATTCTGTGCTCTGCTGGAGATGTTGTGTGTCCCTCTGCAATGTGATGGGGGGATGCATGGTCACATTGTGTTGACATTAAGCATGGGCGGAAAATCCGTTCCGCTCGAGGATTTTGCGGATTTTCGGTAAATTCGCAATCCGCGAGATTCGTGAATTTCCCGCAAAATCCGCAAATCCGCGAGCAGCGGATTTTATGGCTTGCTCGCACTGTTCGCGTGAGTTCGCGGCTTCCCAGTTCAACTTCGCGCCCCGCGAATAAGCGCTAAATTGCAGAAATACGATCTTAGCAAAACTGAAACTACTTACCAGGTTCAAAAGTTCAAGCTCATCATTAGTAGCCATTTCCTGTAGTGCTTCCTGAGGGGCCCCTCCAGAGTTCAGTTGCCTACTTGCAACTATTATGTGACCCTGCTCTGACCCTCAGAATAGTTACACATATGCCACAAAGGCCCTGAATTACAGCTAAGGGAGACAAGCAGGAGCCAGGCTGGAAGTTCAAATCCAGTGACACATTAATCAGCCCCTAATTCATTATTGTCAGTTGGGGCAGGGCAGGTGTTGTAACTAATTTTGCAACAATGAAAGCACTTAGCAAGTGCAAAAGATCACTAATCAGGAAGCACTAAGGAAGCAGGTGCCAGCTAAAAAAAGTATTCTGTGACACATTAATCAGCCCCAAATTAATTCAGGTCACTTGAGGCAGGGAAGGTGTGCCTTGCTTTGCCACAATAATGTACACTGGACAACCAGAGGGTGCTGTGATGAAACAGAGGGTGGCATGGGTGGGCCAGAGGGTGGCATGAGTAGTCAGAGAGTGGCAGTGGTGACAGAGAGTGGCAGTGATGAAGAAGAGTGTCCCAAACAGGCTGGACACGTAGAAACAACAAGTTCGCAAAACTTGCGACCCGACAGGTAAGTTCGCGTTTGCGAAATTGTACAAAACCCTCGCGAACTGGCAGAAACCCGCGCGAACACACCAAAAAAAAAAGATCCGCAAACTCGCGAGAATTCGCGGATTTTGCGGATTGCGAGTTCGCAAATCCGCAAAATTCGCGAACGCGAGATTCGCAAAATTCGCCCATGCTTACTTGACATGTCTGTTGGTGCATTGTTCTTGTTTACATGTAGAATGTCTGACAATGTACATTGTGACTGGGAGGTGCAGGATTTTGATGCAGGACTGTGTACATTTGGACTATATTATGGATGTGAGATTATATGCGTACATTTCCATTCACAGTTTCCAGCTCTGTCAGAAATAGTAGGCCGGTTTCTGCGCGTGTGTGGACCAAATTGTGTCCTCTGTTATGCAGAGTCCTGTTTGCGCATTGTACCACATTGTCGTCAATGTGGATGTGCTGTTCTGGATGTGTGTGTGTGTGTGCTGGAGTGTGCCACGAGGATCATGGACATGATCCTGGGTTATTGTGGGTGTGAAATGTGCTACACCTCGTTGTACATGTGTGCCATTGGGCCTATCTCCCCCCGTCCCCCCAGTCCCTGGTCGTTACTCACCCTGTTGATGTTTTGTCATGACCTCCCGAGCTCTGTCCACCCTCCCGACTCCTTGCACCATCTCCACACTGTTGACTGTGGCCTCGGTTTCCTCCAGCTCCTCCTGTGGTGCAGGACTCCTGCCTCCTGTCACCGTTGTAACCTTCCTGTTGGCAGAGGCTTTTTTGCCTGGTTTAGATTTTCACATCATGCCAGCGCCTCTTGACACCCTCCATTGGCCTCCTCGACACTCCAACTGCTTTCCCGGTGGTCTAATTGGGAGTCAGTTGATGATAGTGTTCTGTCACCTCTGTGATGCTGAACTGGTTTGCCTGCGGACTGCCCCCATCTTCCTCTCCTTCTTCCCCCTGGCCTTCTCCGACCCCGTTGTTCCTTGCTAGTGGTCCGTGGGGCTTGTGGGGTTCACGTCGGCCTCTGCGCTTGGTCAGGGTGCATCCATGTTGCGGCGCACTTTGAATTGTTTCTGGTGTGTTGTGTTTTTAGCTTTTATAGTGCATTATCCCACAGACGTGTGGAATTTGCAGGCCTGTTGCTGGTTTTTCATTGTTTTCTGTACCACGATTGGCCTCATCGCAGGATTTTTTGCATTTGCATTTCGCGTTTTTGCAGTGTGGCGTTGATTTTTACGTGGACATTTGACGCGTTATCTGGAGATTATCGCATGGTACCGCCGTGTTGAGAATGCTTAGTTAACACTGCATACTTTTCCCACGATAGACTGCAATGTTGGAAGGTGCATTAAGTTACTTTTGTGATGGTTATCACACATTCTTGAGAATATGCCCCAGAGTTGCAGGAAGACTGGAGATGGATACATTACTCCCAGAGAGCAATCAGTCACCAGAGGAGAGGAACGATGACATCCTAGGAGTGATGTGCGTGAGGAAGGCATCAAGTCTTCTATTGCTTGGGGGCTAAGCGAGGCACAGTGCCACACCTGCCCTAGCCACTACGGTAACAGCCACTAACCTACATATGCAGAGTGCCTATAAGGAAGTGATTTCAGATAATGTTGACCCAGCAATCTGTGTGAGAGTGCATCCGAAGCAGGAATGTTAGCTCATGTGTGGACTGACAAGCTCCTGGTTAGTTGTGCTGGAAGAAATAAGAAAGAGCAACTAGATTTATCAAAGAATAAGTGGGTTGATAGCTGTGTCTCTACATGAGGCAAGAATGAGGCAAGACACAAGGCTACTAAAGGTCAAGTTAGCCCACTGCCAAATTGGGTTATGTCCAAGAGCGAGGTCAAGACACCAATATGATGTTTGTCTACCGCATCAACTGACTCTCAAAGCATGCGTAAGGCAGGAAGATGCACAACCAAAGTCCTGCAGGGCCAACATCCTCAGCTATTGACAGCCCGGGGATTATGACTCCTTCCGTGACTAGCCCCTCTCACCTAGGGGCACTACGACCTCTAGCTCTCTGCCTATGGCTGTATCTGACCCTTTCTTTTCCACCAGCGAGCAGGAGCCAACATCGCTAACTATTCTACAGATGTTACAAGCTCAAAGAGCTGAGGCACAACAACATTATGCGCAAGCTCGAGCTGATAATATTGCTATAAAGGGCACATTGGCTGAGGCAGCCGGTAAAATATTTAGTCTTACGGCAGACATGGGGGAACTCCAACAGCGGGTGTCAGACATGGAGGATGCTGGAGTGGCTACTAAAAAAATTATAGATAGTCATGAAAGGCACCTGGATCTTGTACAGGCCAAGATGGAAGAGTTGGAAAACCGACAAAGACTAAATAAACTGCGCATATTTGGTATACCGGAAGGGAAGGAAGGGGAGGATCCACACCAGTTTATAGTGCAGCTTTTTAGAAAGACGTTCCTGGATCTATCAGGCTGGGATATGGCCTCTCGAATACAGAGAGCACATAGACTCCCTATTAATCGCTCTGTCAAGCCAAATATTACTGATTCTAGTGGAGGTACAAATGCATGTCCGGTATTGGTGTACTTTGGTAATTTTCTTCTGAGGCAAGCTATCTCCATTAAAGCTCGACTAACTGCTCCTGTGCTATTCGACTCAATGTCAATAATTACTCACTCTGACTTGTGTAAGTCTACAATGGACAGGAGGTGGAAACAACGACAATTTGTAGATCCTTTGACGTCTGCTGGAGCACAGGTTTTTCACCAAGAGACAGCCAGACTTAACATTGTTAAAGACTGTCAAGGATGGTTTTGCCCTATGGATCAGGAGGCAGCTCATATTTTGTCTAAAATAAGTGGGGGCTGTACAGGAGTTAGCTGAGCACCTTTATTGCTTTTATTTGTAGGTGGTCGCCCAATACCAGCACTTTTGTACGCTGACGATGCTGTACTTATGTCACGTACTCAAGTGGGTCTACAGCGGGTGGTTGACAGCTTTTCTCGCTTTATGAATGATTTAGGCCTGAAAGTTAATACTTCCAAAACTTTCACTATGTATTGTGGCAGACAAACTAAACCTAAGAGGCCAATTTTTATAGCGGGTCAGAAGCTTGAATTTGCTAAACACTTCTCTTATTTGGGGATACTTTTTGCCCAAAATGAGACATGGTCCCAAGCAGTCTCTGTGAAAAAACTTGAGCTTACTAGATCAACTGCTGCTCTTAAAATCTTTTCTAGGAAATTAGGGACCAGACCCCCCGTAGAACTGATAAAAATATACAAAGCTAAATGTGTAGCAGGTGCTACCTACTGTAGCGGGGTCTGGGGTTTTCTCAAATTCATCACCTATTCAGGTTTCTGAAAACTCCTTTTTAAAATACATACTGGCACTCCCCCAAAGCTCCTCAAATTTTAACTGTCACTCTGAACTAGGCCTCTGTTATATCTCAGATTTGATCAAAGTAGAGCCAGTGCTGTTATGGCACAGACTCTGGACTCAAGAGGCAACACACTTTAACAAAGCTGTTCTGACAGACATTCTAAAACTGGAAGGTGCTACCAAAATACCTTGGGTTAAGTATGTGTTCAATTTTTTGAAAGACATCGGGAAAGAGGAATATTCTGCCAACCCTTTGCATATTTCAGAAATTTCAAGAAAAGAACTGAAAAAGGAATGTTTAGCCCTTCTAGAATCCCATCGGGTTGCTGTGGAGGTCCTAAAACCCTCTGTTCAGCAGCACCAATTGGTTTTAGCATCTTTTAAGATTCAGCCCTATTTAATGCATGTTAATAACAACTATGAGCGCTTTTTACTTTCACGCTTCAAATTCAATATCTTCCACAGATTGGTTAGGTTTCCTACAATTAACAATTGGACGCATGATCTAATATGCTGTCCCTGTGATAATGTCTCCCCCCAAAGTACCATTCATGTATTCTTATTTTGTAAACTATACCATGAAATGAGGAAAATTGTTTTACTGCCACTCTTAAGAGTTTTAGGATTTCGTCATTGCCGTGCGGCGATGATTAGTATGCAAGCGCTAGATAATCATGTAACCGTAGCAACAGTAACTTTGTTCCTAAAGAATGCGATGACTATTAGGAAACGCATGATCACATAACTGCACTTTTCAAATATATTTTTAACTGTACCTGCACTTAAAAAAAAAGTAATTGATTTTGCTTATGAACCCAATGAATTATTGTATTTTTATATTCTATTTTTAAAATTGTAAATTACTTGTACTTTTATGATTGCCTACAACAATCGAATAAAGATATTTTGAATTGAATTGAATTGAAGGGGCTATGAGAGCTTCCAGGGGGCCTTCTTGGTAGTCACTTTTTTCATGATATTAAGATTATCCCCCTTCCCTTCTCATTTCATTTTATTTTTGTATTTCTTCCCTCTTTCTTTTCTGGGCGTCGGTGCAAGAGAGGGGGATGTCGTTGACTGGTGCTGGGACGGGGCTGGTGGTCCCCTCTCACTCTTCGAGTAGTAAACTTTCTTTTCCAATTTTTTTGCGGTGAGGCAGGTCATAGCCGGGTAGCATGGGTGGTGAGGAACATGGCAAGTGGGAGCTCTCAGGCTGTTGAGTTTGACAGTCCAGAGTTAGGTGTGACTCTTCCAAATAGAGTATGGGAGGGGGATGGCAGTTCAAGGGTGAGAGGGATGGGGCCTCAGAGGGGGAGTCGGGGGAAATAAGTGGGCAATAGTCAAATTGGTCAAAGTCATAGTAAGTGTCGATTAAGGCTAAAGTTGGAAATGTGATGAAGATTACAGACATAATGTAGCAATTTTTCTTTATGACAAAATCAAAGCATAGGTGTAATGTGAGGCATATTTGGACTATGCCATGGCTAAGGACTATGCTAAGGAAGGAAGCAACTGGCTCAAAATGAGCTTAATAAGATGTGTATGCTGGAATGTTTTGGGCATAAACAACACTAATAAATGCCAGCTAGTTCGAGAAGAGCTTAAAATCCCCAAACCCCACTTAGTATGCCTCACTTAGACGCGTTTGGCTTACAAGGACAGGTTCTTACTGAAGCAGTTGGGTTGCAATACTTTTGTTTGTACATAACAGGCTGTTTCCATCCGGGGGATAGCTATGCTGGTACATCTTATTCTAGAATACAATCTATTGTTGGCCACAACTGATTCACAGGGCAAATGGGCAATCATGCAGTTAATAATAAATGTCGCTAAATATGTGCTGTGTACAATATATGGGCCCAACGTGGACAAGCCAGTGATGTTTGATGCGCTAACTTTAGAACTATTGAAATGGCAGGGAAACTATTAGTCATGGGCAATTTTAACTGCACTATGGATTAAGCCAATGATTCGACTAACCAGCATGCTCCTTCAAAAATGAAAAAGGTTAGGGCCTCCATTCTTTAACTAGCACGTTAACATTGCCTTAGGGACACATGGAGGTCACTACAGCCAATGGTACAGATTACTCTGCTCCACACAAACAATATTCTAGGATTGATCTGGCTTTTGTGAATGATAGGATACTACAGACTGCAGCTATGGAATTGTGTCCTAGAGTGACATCGGACCATAATCCGATTTTGTTGTCTTTTTATCTGCAGGATAAAAGTTGTCAAAGGTGCACTTTTTCCTTTCCTAGCCACTTACTCATGGAGAAGGAGTATAAATTGATTGTTCAAAAAGAATTAACAGAGTTCATAGAGAACACTGTTGGGTCTGCATTCCCACAGATTGTGTGGGATACTATCAAAGCCTTTTTAAGGCACATTACTCAGCAGTATATTTATCAGCAAAATAATAACAAAGAACTCTGCATGAGGGCAACCCGGCGTGCAGTTACACAGCTAGAAGTATTGCACGCGGATGCTATTAGCACCTTGTTACAATAAACATCGTTCCCTTCAATATCAGTATGGTGAGCAGGTTGGGACAGTGCTGGTGCATCAATAGGCAGATAAAAAAAGCTAGGAGTTGCATTAAGGCTAATAAGGGAGAGGATGGAGCTCGATATACACAGAAGCAATTAATATTAGAATAATTTATTGGGTTCTATTAGAAATTATATGTCTAAATAATGTGATGGATGTAATGAGGTTTAGTCAATATTTACAGGTAGGTGCCCTCCTAAGGCTTAGCGCTGAACAAGCCAAGACTCTCCAAGAGAAAACCACTTGTGAAGAAATTTTGAAGGCCTTGGCTGAATTTCGCGCTGGTAAGGCAGCCGGTGAGGATTCAATACCCATGTAATTCTATAAAGTGTTTAAGGACGATATTGTGCCCCTCCTGAAAGATGTTATGTGATCATAGGGAACAGTGGGGACTTGCCTAGTTCATGGAATATAGTAAATATCGTCTTTTAAAAAAGAAAGAAAGGGGAAGCCTTCAAAGAAGTGTGTGGTTCATACTGAGCTATTTCTCTCATAAAAGCGGATACCAAGATCTTTGCTATGAAACTACCCGCCCGATTGACTCCTCTTATGCCAAGATCTTTGCTATGAAACTAGCCACCCGATTGACTCCTCTTATGCCAAGATCTTTGCTATGAAACTAGCCGCCCGATTGACTCCTCTTATGCCAAGATCTTTGCTATGAAACTAGCCGCCCGATTGACTCCTCTTATGCCAAGATCTTTGCTATGAAACTAGCCGCCCGATGGACTCCTCTTATGCTAGGACTGGTATCAAGCCAGCAGTATGGTTTAATATTAGGTATATTAGGACTGCTGTCCATGTCAACACGGCAATTGTGGCTTTAGACATGGGAAAGAAGCTAGGCATTAATATGGGGATGATATTGCTGGATGTCGAAAAGGCAAAGGTATTTGGAATTGTCTCGGGTCCATATTCTCGGCTTATGAATTTAATGGTCGCTATTGCAAATGGGTACAGGCCCTACATCATAATCCCTGGGCTCAGCTGGCATACAGTGGGCTGGTATCTACCCCCTTCCGAATACATCGGGGACCTCGGCAGGAATGCCCGCTGTTCCCTCTGCTATTTGCTTTATTGTTTGAACCATTTATACGTTCTTTGTATTTTAACACCAATATCAGCCTGTTAGGTCAGGAGTGTGCAAGGTGAAAGTTACTGCATACACTGATGATGTTGCAGTTTCATCTTCTGACCCAAAATCTGCACTGGATGATATTAGAGAGGAAGTCAATACATTTGGTATCTTCTCCGGACATAAATGGAATGTCTGTAAGATACAAGTTTGTTTTAATTTTTTATCTGTTGGACCGGTCCCTGGTGCTTGCTTATCTGTGTTATATTTGGGGGTGCAGATATCACCCCAGGAAGAACAAATTGTTGCATTAAACTATGAGCCTTTGCTACGAGGTGTGGTGAAAAGTTTTAAAAATTGGCATAAGCTGTCCATCGGCAATATCATAACAATTAATACATTACCGAAATGTTTATATTTGTTTCGTACAATACAATTTTTAATCTGTTGGACCGGTCCCTGGTGCTTGCTCATCTGAGTTATATTTGGGGGTGTAGATATCACCCCAGGAAGAACAAATTGTTGCATTAAACTATGAGCCTTTGCTACGAGGTGTGGTAAAAAGCTTTAAAAATTGGCATAAGCTGCCCATCAGCAATATCATAAAAACGAATATATTACCAACATTTTTATATTTGTTTCATACAATACCATTATGGGTTCCAAATTACTTTTTTTAAAGTCGAGGGGGCTTTGGGCAGCTTCATATGGGGGTATAAGACAGCATGGCATGCAATAAAGCACATTAAATTTCCTTAGAACCAGGGTGGGTTACAGCTCCCGAATTTCAAACTATATTATTGGGCTGCATTTGCTAGATGCCTTCAATCAATCAATCAATCATTTGTAAAGCGCACTACATACCCGCAAGGGTCTCAAGGCCCTGGGGGTGGGGGGGCACTACTAATCGAACAGCCAGTTCTTGAGTATCCCCCTTAAGGTCAGCAGGTCTTGGGTCTGTCGTAGGCTCAGTGGGAGGGTGTTCCATGTCTTGGCGGCGAGGTGGGGGAAGGATCTCCCACCGGTGGTTGTTCTTCGGATGCGTGAGACGGTGGCGAGTGAGAGGTCGGCGAGCGTAGCTGGTGGTTGGGGATGTAGAAGGAGAGCCGTCTGTTGAGGTAGGCTGGGCCGGTCTTGTGGAGTGCCTTGTGTGCATGGGTGAGGAGCTTGAAGGATATCCTCTTGTTGACGGGGAGCCAATGCAGGTTTCACAGGTGGGGGGTGATGCGGCCGTGGCGTGGTACATCGAGGATCAGTCGTGCCGAGGTGTTTTGGATGCGTTGTAGTTGTTTGATGAGCTTGGTCGGGGCTCCCACGTAGAGGGTGTTTCCGTAGTCGAGTCTGCTGCTGACGAGGGCCTGGGTGACTGTCTTTCTTGTATCTGTCGGGATCCATCTGTAGATCTTGCGGAGCATGTGGAGGGGGTTGAAGCAGGAGGAGCAGACGGCGTTGACTTGCTTGGTCATTGAGAGCGTTGAGTCGAGGAGGATTCCCATGTTGCATGCGTGGTCGGTGGGTGTCGGGCTGCCCCCAGTGCCTTCACAATTTGCTGGTTGCAGGTAATCCTGACTTATGGTATAGGTTCGCACTCGGCTCAGATAGCAGACCATTTTTATATCGAATTAATGATCCCAATTATTTCAAAAGAGTTAGATTTAAGGCTACTAGAGAAATAGTCTATTTTTGCCGTGTAATCTCTGCTAAATACTCCTTACCTTTCATTCATGCGTATCTCCACGTGTGGGAAAACCAGATGCTTCCAGAAGTACTTCACAAACTAATTGGTAAGATTTGGGCTAGATATGGTTTTGAGTGCTTAGGACATCTATATAATACCAATGGGTTTCGCACATTTGAAAGTTCGCAAAGTTCCTTTGCTATGCCTCACTGGCTTTTCTTTAAATATCTGCACATTTGGGATTATTTATTAGTGCGTTGGGAGTTAAAAATACTGGAGAGCTTGAATCTGCTGAGAGATCTTTATGAGGGACCCAAGAAATTGCTTATAAACACTATTCACCAGAACTTTTGTCAGCAAAGAGTTATAGATAGCTCAAGCTTGCGGAGAAATGGAGTTATCTACTGTCAGACGATATTACTTCTACTGAAATAATTGCAGCATTAGAAACTATAGAGGGGTCTGCACATTCCTTAGACGTAAAACTACAGCAATTCATAATGGTCTGCATGTTATATTATACACCCGATAGAATAGCAAGGTGGTCAGGCAATAAAGAGACTGAAAGAGGGAAGAAGAACCAATGCCACAAATGTCGATCGAAGGCTACTAATTTGTTGCATATGTTTGCTACTTGCCCAGAATTGGGGACATTTTAGAAAGAAGTGAGCAATTATATTAGGAGGTGTCTTAGTTTAAAGCTGCAATTAACTAATAAGGTGAATATGTTGGGGTATAGCGCTGTAGCAGATGTAGGGCTAAAAAGCCTACTCTCTATCATAATTGGTACATCTAGGCTGTGCATAGCTAGGGCGTGGGTCTCAACAACACCCCCGAGAGTAGCTGAGTGGTGGGAAACCGTTAGGGGAATTTATGAGAGGGAATTTGCTTAGCTAGGACCAGGGGATTACACTCTATTAAAAAAAATCAAATGAATATGGAGCAGATTTAATTGGAATTCAACTTGGTTCAATTCGATCTATCCTGTCTAAGGCAGTAATATTAATAATATAGCCCGTAATATTAATAAGATAGCCCGAATTATAATTTGTCTTCATCACATAACCAATTGCGTTGCTCACAGTACAGTATGATGATTAGTCACAACTTGTTTTGACATGAAATGTCTGTATGATTGTCTAGCTTCTTACTTCATGCATTTTATGCATTTTATCTATCTGCATCTCAGAGTTTTTTTGTTTGTCTGTTGATCAATTTGGCCATTAAAAATAAAGAAAGGAAAATTTCAAAGACTAAGCAGCAGAAAAGTTTATCAAACATTCATTACATTAATTTACAAATCACCAGTGCAATGACTACCCAAAATATCAAAATTCCAGCTTCACAATTATGCCCAAATGGGCTTAAACAGAAAACTTAATGCCGCTCCCACCTTAAATCCACAAATATGTTTTAGAAAAATGCAATTTGTTTATTTTTTACTGCATGTACCAGTATTCAGCCCCTAATCTTTCTTTGAGTTCATTATGCAGATTGTCCTGGGAGTGTTTCTGAAAACAGAACACATTAAAAACTTAAAAAAACATTTAGGGAATTTATTTACACTAAAATGATAGGCCATTCATAGATGCACATACATTCCTTCATCAATATTCACTCCCTTAGGTTCCTTTAATTCCCTTTGCAAAATTAACATGAATCGAGTCTTCTTAAATTTCTTCTCCCAACCTACTCCTCGTGCCCTCTTGGGCACACAATCTATTACGTTATCACGTTATGTCTCATTAGCTTTTCATCACCATTAAGGAGTCTCTGTATATGCCACAGGCACTGAGAACCCTCCTCCTGAACAGGAGTTGGGTGGTGACTCTCTTAGACAGCGCAGCAGAAGTCACCATAGCACGCCGGAAACTCCAGGAGTTTCTCGTAGTGAGAGCAACTGATACTTTTGTTACAGTCGAGACGCAAAGCCCCTGAAATATGTTGTATCATTTACCTATTCAAATAGAAGGTGACATACAAAGCACTATTAAAGCAGTATTCTGGGAAGTTTGACTTTGTCTTATGACATCCTGCTGGCAGAAGTCGATTGGCCCCCAACGTTTTTACGCGCATTCTTCCAAGGAGAGGATGTTATTAATCCTTTTTTTTTCTGCTCTTGTCTCTGAACAAGTTAAACAAGACTGTGCAGCAGAGTGGGCTGTTGCACTAGCCCCTGCACTTTATTACAATCAATGCAGTTGGCTGAACTGAAGGCTTCGCTTCTTGCACTTCAACTTATAGGTCCTGAATTCCCCACACTTGTAGTGTGTGATTCGTACTACTGTGTACAGTCCTTTAATGATAATCTATATTATTTGCAACAAAATGTATTCAAAGGTTCTAAAGGTAACACAATCAAGCATAACACGCTTTGGGTTAAGATTGCAGACCTCAAAGACAGATTGCCAAAGACTTGTGTATTACATAGGGGTGGGCGGAATTTGCAAAATTGCTTTTCTCAACATTTCGTGAAACGGCAAAAAATCTCAGCGAACACGCGGAATTTTGCGTACTCACGGAGATTTCGGGGGCGGCGCTTCTTTGCGTGTTCACATGCCTCTCTTGTGTTTATAAAAGGTCAGAGACTAATCAGAGCAGAAGGTGAGGAGAAAGAAGAAGCTCCTGGTCACAGGAACTGCACAGGGATTGCGCTTGTGAAAGTCAAGGATACAAATGTAAAGGCCTCCATCAACCATCGCAGCTAATTTTCGAGGGTAGATATGGTGGAGAAAGCACACCTGCCCAGCCTCGACAAAGCTCACAATTTTTTTGCGGTGATTAATGAGTTACTGAATTTGAGCTTAAACTCGGGCACCTGCTTTATTTATATCTGTAAGTGCTTCCTGTTGAGCTCTAATTTTTGTGACAGGAGTATTGTGCCAGAATGAATCCTGCCCTGCAAATTTATCCAAGAAGACGCCACCATTTTGTGCGATACTTCTAATCAACTGGAGTACTTTCTACTGGATAATCAGTAAGTGCTACCTCGTTGGGTAAATGTATAGTGTTTTTCCCACATTAAAGCTGCGTAAAGGGCCAGAAGAGCTGGCTCCAGTGACCATGTGTGTGTAACTTTGCCATTGCGCCGAAGGGCGCCAGGGTCCCTCGAGTGAGCTCAGCTGTCCATCATAGTGGGTAAAGGGTGAGAAGACGGTGCACACTGCTAGTGTGTGGGGCGGGCCAAACGGGCGGGCTTCTTCTATACGAGTTCACATGCCTCTTGTGTTTATAAAGGTCAGAGACCGATCAGAGCAGCAGATGAGGAGAAAGAAGCTCCTGGTCACAGGAACTGCAGGGGGATTGCGCTCATGAAAGTCAAGGATGCTTAGGCCTCCATCAAGCATCACAGCTAATTTTCGAGGGTAGATATGGGGAGAAAGCACACCTGCCAGCCTCGACAAAGCTCACGATTTGTTTGGGCTTAAACTCGGGCACCTGCTTTATTTATATCTGTAAGTGCTTCCTGTTGAGCTTTAATTTTTGTGACAGGAGCACTGTGCCAGAAAGAATCCTGCCCTGTATATTATCAATGAAGATGCTTCCGTTCCGCCGCAGAAGTTTTGACATTTTTGCGTTCCGCATGGAATGCGAAAATGCCACAATTTTGCGCGTTCCGTGAGCGGAGCGGAATTTGCCTCCCACCCCTAGTCATCGGTTCCTGAGATTTGCGGTCCAGGAGATACATTTCCAGTTTCAGGTTTTGCCGTTCAGCCTCTCGACTGCTCCCAGGACTTTTACCATGGAATTGGCTCCTGATGTGGGGGTTTTGCAGCATAGGGGTTACTCTGTGTTTTCCTATATTTATGATTGTTTGATCTCTGCTTTCCTATGGCTCTTCTGGTGGTGGAGGCTATGTTGACCCTGTTCCAGAATCTGGGGTTCAAGTTGAATCTGGTGAAGTCTCGTCTGTATCCTGTTCAGAGGCTTCAGTTCATCTGGGTCTATTCAACACCTCTCTGGGGGAGGTGTTTCTCCCTCCTGTTCGGATTCTTTCCCAGCAGTCTCTGTTGCGGATCTGTTGAGTCGTCCCTATGCCCCGGCTAGTGTTTGGTTGTGGGTCCAGGGGTTGATGGCTGCCACCACTGCTGTGGTTCCTTGGGCTCGCCACCATCTCAAGCCCTTGGTGACTCATCTGTTGGCTTGGTGGGACTCCTCCCTGGCGGATTACGAGACTCTGGTTCCTCTCTCTCCTGCTCTGGTTCAGGCATTGGACGGGTGGCTTTGCACTCCCAATCTGGAGAAGGGGGTGCGGTTTTGTCTTCCACCTCTTCTTTTGTTGATGACTTATGCCAGTCTTTGGGGGGGGCACAGGTTCCTCGAACTGGCAGGAGTTGGCGGCCATTTGGGAGGCGGTGCAGTTCTTTCAGGTTCATCTCCACGGGTCGAATCTGTTGGTTCGTACTGACAATCAGGTGGCTCATTGTTACTTGAAACGTTAGGGGGGACCAAGTGTGCGTCTCTGTATCTACTGGACTCCATGATTTGTGCTTGGGCGGAATCTCATCTGTTGGCCTTGAGGGCAGTGTACATTCTGGGATGGTTGAATTTTCAAGCGGATTCTTTGAGCCGAATCTTCCTTCCTCTGTTCTGTACCATCTCTCTCTTCCTCTGTTCCAGTCCCTTTGTCTTCAGTTCGGGACTCCCTGGATTGACCTCTTTGCCTCTCTTCACAATGCTCTACTCCCTTGGTTTTGTTCAGAGTTCTTGTGTCCTCAGGCTTGGGCGGTGGATGCTCTTTCGATTCCCTGGTCTTCTCGTCTTCTGTATGCCTTCCCTCCTATTCCCCTCCTCCCGAGGGTGCTGCGGAAGATTTGGGAGAGAGAGTGTTGGTCCGTGGATTGCTCCTTTCAGGATTTGCCGCTTTTGGTTCCCTCTCCTGTTGCGGCTGGTGGAGGGTTGGTTTATCTGGCTTACTTTGATTTCGGCTCCTCTTCAGTTTCCGCTCTTGTCTCTGCCTTGTCTTTGTCATTTGCAGCTGACGGCTTGGCTCTTGAGCGGTTGATGTTGGAGTCTTTGGGATGTTCCTCTGGGGTGGATCGTAACATCCAGTTGTCCTGTGACCTTCGACCCTTAAGTGCTATGGTCGTCATTGGGGCTCTGTTGTCTCTTGGTGTTCTTCCCATGGGGTGGATCCTGTGCTGGGAGATCCTACTTCTGTGTTAGAGTTTCTCCGGGATGTTTTTTGAAGTGCTTTCCCTTTCCACTGTGTCTGCTAAGTGGGCAGTGGTTCGTGCTTGTAGGGGTCCTGGAACTCCTTGGAGGTTGTTGCGCCTTTGGTGAGTCAGCTTATTGGGAGCTTTCGACATCATCGACCAGTCTCTCCTGTGACCGTGCCTTCTTGGGATTTGCCTACTGTTTTGTGGGGTCTGCAGTTGCCCCCTTTTGAGCCCTTGTTGGAGGCGGACTTGTTATGGTTGTCCGCTAAGGTGGCTTTTTTGCTGCCCATCACCTCCGCTCGTCGGTTGGGTGAGTTGGGTGCCTTGCTCATTTCTTTTCCTTATTTGCAGTTCCTGCCGGATCAGTTTGTTTTGCGGCTTGATCCAGCTTTTCTGCCCAAGGTTTCTTAAAATTTCTATTTGCAGCAGGAAGTGATTCTTTCTTATTTGCCTGCTGAGGGGGATCCCCTTGTTCCTCCTTCTTTGGATGTTTGGAGGGCTCTTCGGATTCACCTCCAGCGTTCACTGGAGTTTCGGCTTTCCCCTGCCCTGTTTGTCTCCTGTGGGGGTGTGGCTAAGGGGAAGAAGGTTTCCACTTCTATGATCAGTCATTGGGTGCGTTTGTCGATCTGCCAATCCTATAAGTCTGTGGATCTGCCTTCTCCTTCTCATGTTCAGGATTGGTCTACGCGTTCTGTGTCTGCTTCCTGGGCTGAGATGCAAGGGTCTCTGTCCAGGAGATTTGTAGGGCGGCCACCTGGCAGTCCCATTACACATTTTTCCGGCATTGTTGACTTGATTTTTACATGTCTATGTTGACAGTTTTTCTGTTGGTGTTTTGAACCCTGCTGTTCGTTGATCATTTATTTGATTAAAGTTTTGTACTTTTTGCATGGATCCCTGGTGTCCGGCGTTTTTTTTTTCTTCTTCGTTCTCTACTTGTGAGTTCCTCACATTGTAAGGATTGGACAGGGAGGACCCATGAGGGGATAATGTCTTGTTACTTTTTTTTTTTTTTTTTTTTAAAGTTCAACAGATTTTATTGAATATCACATATGTACCACAGCTGCGTGCCTACAACCCGGGGGCCGGCAGCGTACATCAAAAAGGATAATCTGCAATGAAACACAGCCCATCAGTCGACATCCCGGGGGACCGGCGGCGTTTTATGAAAAGGCATCACATGCGGCCGCTGTACATGATAGATGAAGATGACATAGCATTTCCAGATGAACTTTGTTTTATCAGTTAACCAATAAGATAACAAGAAAAATAGCATCACAGGCATGTAGACAACCTAACAGCAGAGCAGTCAGTATGCAGTGTCTCAGATACCAAAAACCTCTTCCTGGAAACTGTTCAACACAGCAAGTGCAGCAGAGCAGACATAAAGAAAGAGAAAGTGGTCAGCGTGTGCGGGTCAATCACTCATCAAGCAGCCCTCTCGCATCTAAGAGCCTCCCATACCTACGAGGCAGCCTCCAGTAGCGTATCGGGGTAAGCCGCAGGGGCCACCCCCACAGAGCCATCCCGCTCATCATCAGTAGCCGCATCAGTCGCAACAGGCACTGCCATATGAACCGCGCCTTCCATTACTGCCGTCCAGAAGTTCTTAGGTCTATTCGTGGGAGGCATCAGATCACTATACAGCTCAGTCTGGGTGCAGCAATACACCAGTTCCTTCTTCCACACTCGCACCGAAGGCGGGGGGCCTCTCATCCAGACCTTGGCAATACAACGCTTGGCCATCAGAAGCGCGATATCCACAATACGGCGCTGGGGGGAGCGCAAGGGTTTGGAGTAGCCCAGGAGAGCCAATAAAGGTTCCGGGTTAGTGTCAAGTTAACCGTTTTATTAATCTCAGCAAAGACCAATTGCCAAAAAGAAAAGATCGAGGGGCATGACCACGCAACATGGAGGAAATCTGCCAAAGGAGCCCTGCACCTCTCACACTCCTGGGATTCGCGGAGCCCATATCTATGAAACCTGTCCGGCGTATAGTGTGTCCTGTTCAGGAATTTAAAATGTGTGAGCCTATGGCGACCATTAAGAGAGATTTTGCGGACGCTGGCGCAGCAATAGCTCCAAAGGTCTGATGTCATTTCCGTGCCCAGGTCATGCTGCCAGGCCAAGCGAGGCGTGGTATAATCCGCATACAGCTCCGTCTGGGCTATTCTATAAAGACTGGAGATCAGTCACAGTGGAGACTTGGCCGTGACCACATAATCAAAGGCAACGACAGTCACCGGTACCGCCATATCCGGTCCCAGAAGTTCACGCAAAGTGCTACGCACCCTATGAAACTGAAAGCGCGCCATCAAGGGGGGGTCCTCCACCGTGTTATTCACCTCGTCCAACATCCGCGCCGTGCCTCCCGAGAACAAGTCACCCATATTATGGATACCAAGCCATCTCAGTGCCCGAATCACTCCCTTTTCCCTACAGGGACTCAACCAGTAGCACCACTCAAGAGTCGCGCTCGGGGAATATAGTAGCGAGCACGCCTGGGCGTTCACCATGAAGTGCCAGGCGTGGGTGACTGACAGCAAGGAGTCGAATAATGTCTTGTTACTTAGCGGTAATCTTCATTACCCCTATTAAGGCCATCCCCGTTTCAGTTCCCTTCCTTCCCTCCCTCTCTCCTGCTGTGTTTGTGTCTGTGTCTCGTTTATAACAGGCATGGCTGTAGGTAAGAGGGGCTTATGTAAACGTTAGCCTTCTTGGTTGCTAGCGTTTTGATTTGTTGGGTGAAGGCAGGGCTGCCTCACGCTGTAAGGACTGGGACGGGGAGGACCCTAATCGGGGTAATGAAGATTACCGGTAAGTAACAAGACATTAGCTTTCAGTGGCCAACAATAGAAGGCATAACGGCTATCAAAATAAGGTGTACGGTCTAGAATGAAACATCTCAGCGGAGGCGTTGTATGTCAGTAAGTATGTGATAGGAAAATATCCCTAAGCTAAGAGTAAAACCGCAATGAGAAAATGGCAAGTCGGAGGCTTGCGCGTCACAGGCAGATAGAACAGGTAAATTCTTGGCATCAAAAGTAGTTCAACAAGAGGGGACATAAGAGTATAAGAAGGTTCATTGCAATGCTCACAAATTATTATTTTAAAATGTTGCAGCGAACAAAAAGTGGGGCGAGGGAGAAGTCTATACCTATGGGTAGATCTCAGTGTGGGGACTAACACAGTGTATCGGGTATTGCCTTCACAAACTGACCCCTGTCCAGTAATAGGAAGTCAGTGTACCAGGAGGGAACTAAAGAGGACAAGGTAAGATGATGCGCATAGAAGAGAAATACTCCATAAAGAAGTACAATGAGTAGAAGATCCACTCAACAAGTAGTAGGACCACAAGATAATAGCTAGGCTATTGGCAACTTGGCGGTGTCCACAGAATGCTACGGTGACAGGAACATGTTGTTGCAGGGGGAGATGTGCTAGGGAGGATGGTGGAATTAGCTACACTGCCAATAGCACAGGTGAGAGAGGTACCCTTGCAGTTAGCTTGAGGTTGGAAATTATTACAACAAAGGGGTGTCCATGAAATGGATTCAGTTGAGATACCGTACTTTTGAGGTAATATAAAATAATGTAAGGAGGCATGCAAGAATAAAAGCACATAACAAAAATAAAAGCATTATGCTGCCTAAAAAAAGAAGAGGCATATGTAGAATTTTTTTTTAAGTTACAAAGTGAAAGATAGCTGAGAAAAGAGCAATGTTTAAACCCAAAATATTCATGTTCTTGCGCCACTCAAGATTGTAATGGTGTCTACCATCTTGTCATCAGTTGAACTAATATTGTAATTATTCTCCAAAGAAATGATGTAATTCGTTATCTCAGTTGAATCCTTTCTCTACTGCTCGAAGACATCATGCGATCCAGCGCGCTTCAGTTCACCTCAGAGTACATGTCCTCTTGCCACCTCTGATGGCCATTTTGATAGGCTGTATGACATGAAAGTGTATTTTTCAGGGCCTCGTTGTTGTGACTTGTGCAGTAATGTTTTGCTCGGGAAATTTTTAAATGAAATCTGCTTAATGCTCTTACGCGTTCCTGTATGCTCTCTTTGGACACTTGAGCCTTGCTGCCCGTGCCTTGGTAGCAAGGTGTCTTGGTAACCATTCCAAACTGTAGAAAATTGGGTGACTCAATGAGGGGCGGTCAAACCATCACCAAGTAGCAACAACCATTCCAGTCAGCAAGACGTTACAAGTACTCCCGTGCGGAATTCCACAAGAAAAATTGGAGAATTTTGGTGACTCCACTTTAGGTTTCAGAATGGAAGTGAGAGTCGCCTAGTATGGTTTCCGATTGCTCGTTGGACTTCCTGTGAAATGTTATAAATGCAGGAAATCGTATGCGGTCACAGTCAGAAGGCTTCCTGTGTAGATTTTCTACTCGAGTGGAAGCAAAATCAACTCAAAAATAGTTTTTCAAGTAGGTATTCTACTCAAACTGGCAAATTGGCTAGTTTTTTTTTCTTTGCGCAGAGCCTTTTTTTAACAGGAAGAAATTGCTACAGAGACTCCATCTTCCTGCCCTGTCCATAAGGCTCCTTCCACTTCTTTGTCCACCCCTTGGTCACTTTTCATTTGGCTTTGGAGGGAAAGGGTCACTCTCTTTGTCTGCAATCACTGTTGTGTGTACATATATATATATATATATATATATATATATATATATATATATATATATATATATATGTATATATATATATATATATATATATATGTATCCAAACTCACTGCTCACGCGATCCTCAGCCTAACAACGCTGATGCCGTGGATGGTAGCAAATGAGAGCAAATTGGCCAGATAAAAGAGCAACAGTTGTATCCACGGTTTCAAGCTCAGGCGCCAGCACTGACTCTGAAGATCGAGGAGCAGGATTCCCTTTAGGGTCACGACTACTGACCTTCTATCACGAATTCCAGATATTGAAGCAGAACAAGGAGCAGACTGTACCGAACAGACCTCAAACAAGGGGGCAAACAAGAGGCAAGGGAGGCAAAAAAGGAAGAGGAAGAGGTCGCGGGACAGTAGAAGAAGAAGACCACTAAAGAGGCAACATAAAAATACTGACATGGGAAATTTCTCCAAGGTGGAAACAGAGGAAAATAAGACTGTCGTCAATCTTTCCAGCCGCAACCTATCAACGATAGAAATTTCCATACTCCAAATGGGGTTATCCTTTTGCCCGAGCACAGTATTGAATTACACCGATACAAGGATTGACTTATTTTTGTTTGTCTGCAAACTTAAACTGATGAAAATATATGAAATTCGGTCTAAACCAAAATCGCCCAACATCAGAACCACGAATACTGGCGAAGTGAATCTGCAAGTTAATGATATGGAACTGTTGAAAGACATGTATGAACTAGAGATTGGAGACACCAATGAAAAAAATTACCATGTTGTTCTGAGAACTTGTGGCATCATGAACAAACAGGTTAAACACAGTGGTCTAAAGCTAAAAACCAAGTACAACCCCAATGTACCCTATAGCAATATAGAAGCATACAATATGGCAGTCATTTCTGACCTCAAGAGAACAAAAAACAAATTCAAAAATTCGAGAAAAGAGAACCTTTCGAGCGAACAAAGAATGGCATTGAAGAGCTTGGAAAACGACAGTTCAATTGTTATCAAGCCCTCCAATAAGGGGGGCAATGTCGTCATAATGGACTATGAGAACTATAAGCAGGAGGCAAAGAGACAGTTAACAGATGCAACGTGTTATGAACTAATAGACTGGGAAACATACAGAAAAACCATCAAGGACTATCATTCACTATTAGGGGGATGGTACCACAGTGGCTTACTTGATACAGACTAATACAAATTCCTAAGAAAGGACCAACCACGCATTCCCTGCATTTATTTTCTTCCTAAGCTGCATAAGGACCCCACTAGACCACCAGGGCATCCCATAGTATCATCGAATGGGGGACTCTTAGACAATACCTCCATATTTCTGGATTTGTATCTTGCGGAATATGTCAGTAATCTAAATTCGTATTGCAAAGACAGTTCTGAATTTCTGAAAATGCTACATGATGTGCAATGGGAGAAAGGGTACTTGATGATCAGTATGGATATATGTTCACTGTATACTTGCATTGACCAGAAGAAAGGGGTGGAGGCTTGCATGTATTATCTAAGGAGCAGACATATTGACCACTGGAACCATAATCAAATGTTGGAAACCATGATGCTTTATTGCTTACAGGAGAATATCTTTCTATTTGAGAAAGCAGTATACCGTCAGCGGTCAGGAACCGCGATGGGAACTTGTTTTGCCCCCAGCCTAGCGAATCTGTTCCTAGGCTGGTGGGAGGAACAACAAGTTTGGTCTCAGGAATCGGAAATGTACACTGACCGCATTATAATGAGGGTCAGGTACATTGACGATTTATTCCTAATATGGAATGGTCCCAAATCACTAGCAGAGAAATACATCAAATATCTGGGGGTTAACGACCTGAATCTACGTTTCACCCACACCATCAGCGATAGCTATTGTGAATTCTTAGATATAGCAGTTGAAATTAAAGACAATAACATCACAACCCGCCTGTTCCGTAAATCAACGGCAGGCAATGCCGTCCTACATTCAGCGAGTCAACATCCGATACCGCTTATAAATAGCGTACCATACGGCGAGCTACTCAGGGCTCGCCGTAACTGTAATACTGACATGGATTATGAAAAAGAGAAAGAAACCATGCGGAAACGATTTAAACAAAAGGGATACTCAGATAAAACATTGTAATTAGCTCAAGAGAAAATAAAAGATCTCTCACATGAAGATGCCCTATTTAAAACATCATCCAGTGCCATGAGAAAAGAGGCCCTAAGTAAAAGTAAAAATAATGAGCCCAATGCACCACGCATTATAACCAACTTCAGTAGGGGGGCACGGGCACTGGAAAAAATCATGAAAACACATTGGAACCTACTTGTAGCGGATCCCATTATAGGAGCCCGAGTAGGACTGAGACCAAAAATAACTTATCGCAAGGCGAGATTTTTAAGAGATAAATTGGTACACAGTTACCCAAATGATGTCAAACAGACAAACTGGCTGAGTAAATCCAAGGGCTTTACGACTTGTGGGATGTGCAAAGCTGACCGCAATGGAAAAACTGTAAGGAATACCTAACAGGTACGGGACAAAAAAGACCAATTAAACAACTTATCAACTGCAATAGCGAATTTGCTGTCTACGTGCTGGAGTGCCCTTGTGGCCTCCGGTATGTAGGCAGCACCAAACATCAATTAAAGGTCAGAATATTACAACACCTACATGCAATAACCAATAAGGACTCTAATTATCCTATGGCACGACATTATGCGGAGAAGCACAATAGCAACAATACAAGTCTAAGATTCTGTGGCATAGATAGGATCCCAAAACATATACGGGGTGGAGATCGTGAAATCAGGTTAAGGGTTCTTGAGTCCAAGTACATTATGGACTTAGACAGCAAAATCCTGAACGGGCTAAATTGTGGGGAGGAACTATCCAGCACATATAGGTATATGAACAGTGTATAAACACAGCCCGACAGCCTGGATAGGATGAGTAAGACAGTTGGGCAGTTGTCATTTTTATATTCACTCACATGTTTTAATGAGTGTAGCCATGATTTACAAATAATTTGAGACATCACAAGTCAAGAGAGAGCATGGTAGACAACCACAATTGTGGCATCATGTTAGGAGCAGGCTTGCCCCATCAGATGTCTCATTAATCATTGCGCATACCTCGTATTGTATTTTAGATAAGTTCACACTAAATAGAAATCAGTACAGTACCTAAACACTCACCTCACTTTCCTTGCACCATTCCCTCATCCTGCACGATACGCACGTAAACACTAGGCTTGCCCCCACAAAATTTGTTGACCAAATCACATACGAATGACCCACTAGTCTATGGGTAACGGGAACATGGGTTGAAAGTCCTTGTTGTCTGCTATCATATATGGTCAAGAATCAGTATATGAATTCACGCAATGTGCCATTAATGTTTAGTTCTATCGGATAGCGCGCATTAGGAACGCCCTAAATGTATTATCAGTCACTGTGAAAACCATGGGAGCACCCGATTATATCTGGTAATATATACTTATGCGGAATTCTGCTACACAGAAACAAATATGTATCATGGCTGATATATGTAGCGTCATTAAGAGGACTACATTACCCATACACCACCACCAAAGCGCGTGCTGAACGTATTGAATTCAATCGTGATTGCACAGTATATGTGATGGTCAACATATGAAGCTGCTTGTAAATATGGGTAGGTCCTCATTGATAATATGTACATACTAAATATACAATGATACAAACTGTATACATGAAAAAAGAAGAAACAATAACACGAGTGGTATACCGTAGTTTTTCTTCTATGTTTATGAAAAAAAGAAAAAATTAAGGACTTAAATATATGTAATTTTAAAATGGGGGCTACTTGATAAAGGCTACACGCCGAAACGCGTCGTCTTTAGTTGTTAAGTGCACAAGAAAGTTTTTCTTGTGCTGGACTTACCTGGTGTGCCGTTTTTTCCTGGGAGCCAATCACGAAGGTGAACGGAAACAGTGGAAGATATATATATATTGACTTTGTCAAACAACTCCCCAGTTTCACTCGTGACGCCAGTGATTTTATAACCAAAATAGCTACAATTGTATGGGAGAGTGACATGTGGCTTATTTCGCTTGATGTCGAATCGCTGTACACCAGCATAGATCATGTGAAAGGCCTATCAGCTGTACAACACTACCTTTCAAGCAGACCCATCCAATATTATGAGCACAATAAGGTGATTGTAGGTCTTATAGAATGGTGCCTTTATAACAACTTTTTTTCCTTTGATAAGGAAATTTACAAGCAACTGAGAGGCGTGGCGATGGGGGCCTGCTTCTCTCCCAGCTATGCTGCTTGCACGTTGGCTGGTGGGAGGAGCAGGTCCTCAAAGTTCGCCATAAGGCGTGGATGGAGGGTCATGTCAGGTGCTTTTTGAGGTACATCGATGATGTCTTCATCATCTGGAAGGGTAGTAAAGAGGAAGCATTGTCGTTTATTTGTGATATTAATGACAATTCGCTAAACCTTAACTTCACGGCTCATATTCACAAAAATCGCATCCAATTTTTGGATGTTGAGGTATATGTCTCCAATGGAATCTTAAACACTACCCTCCATAGGAAACAGACTGCAGGCAATGCCACATTGCATGCAACCAGTATGCATCCTAGGCATACAATTTCTGGAATCCCCTATGGGGAAATTCTCAGGCTAAAGAGGATCTGCAGTTCCCCCTCTGATTTTAATACCTGCTTGGAGGAACTTTTAAGCAGATTGAGAGCTAGAGGGTATTCCGAGCGGATATTGAACGCAGCACTAACCAAATCCCTTTCAAGATCTAGGGAGAGCCTCTTTCCTGATTCCACTCCAACAACTGAACTCCCTTTGGATGCAGAACCCCAACTGGAGTGCCCACGTCTAATCACCACTTTCAGTAGGGAAGATAGGAAAATCAGGTCAATTCTTAATAAAAACTGGCCGATTATATTGAGTGACCATATTTTAAACACCAGGTTACCTTCTTCCCCTACAGTAACTTTTAGACGGGCTAAAACGACGGGCAACTATTTGGACAAAGCAGCCCCTGAATTAAAATCTAAAGTCCCATGGCTACGCCCTTCCAGAGGATTTTTTAAATGCTCCAGTTGTAGGGCCTGTAAGTTCGGAGTCACTACCACTCACTATCTTACCCCGTTTAGTTCAGTTGCCAAGACCATCAATGGCAACTATAATTGCAAGACTGACCATGCTGTGTATGTTCTGGTGTGCACCTGTGGACTTAGATATGTTGGCAGCACTAAGCTCCAGGTGCACGCCCGAATACTACAGCATTTGCGGGCAATTCTCCACAGTGACCCTACTTACCCGGTCGCCCGGCATTTCAAGCGGGTACATAACAAAGATTTAAACTGCCTTAGCTACTTTGTGATTGGGGCGGTACCCAGTTTGAGAAGAGGAGGTGACCGTGAGGCAGAGCTCAGGAAAATGGAGTCTAGATTCATATTGGAACTCGATAGTCGTTGGCCCAATGGGCTCAACAATATTGAGGAAATGCATCACTTTTTGTAAATTGCCATATAAATTCTGGTTATTCCATTCTGTTTTCCTTTCAGCAAACTATACACGTACTTCTAGTTAGGTTCCCTATTACAAGTACCCTGTGCTTTTTATATCTCCTGTCCCATGATCTGTTTTTACAACTAGTGAAGTTTAGATCGATACTCACTCATGGTGACGCACTCTATGCACTTTATTTTGTAAAATGATCAATAAGCATTTTTAATATATTTATACAATTCTATTCCTAGACCCATTGTAAGAGTTCTATGACAATTACTCTAAAGGCAACTTTAGATTGTACAGGTATTTCAATATGAAGGGACAATTTGTAGATTTGTACATATATTAAACTGAAGGTTAACATGCAAAGTGAGTGTATATATGGAGATGCACAGATGTCCAAATTTGTATATAATGGGGGGTTGGTGTGTATGTATTGATACGTTGGGGTGTATATAATTTTGGGGATCATTTTGGTCTTTTTGTGCTTGTTATTACAGTGTGTTTTCAATTTAAATTGGGCTGATTTAAAGTTACAACTGGTTAGATGTGTGGGGTGGTATGTGTTTGTGTGTATATATATGAAATATGGTCTTATTTATACATATTGTCATTTTTAGCTTCTTGAAAAATAATCTCTTTCTCTACCTGGAACTCTTTAAAAGAACTTACAATAGAATAGGATTGTTTTGATGAATTTACTCATGCAAATATCTATGCATTGTGTATAATTGCACATTACTGTTCTAATGGTAGTTTAGTATGTTCCCGCAACTTTTTGCACTTTATTACATCTTTATCACTTATGCACTTTTTTATCTATGCACTTTAAATTTTCGCTGCTATATATAATAATTTGCATATTTGCACAGAATTGGTATACATGTCATTTGTATTTGACAATGGAGAAATGTGTCTCAATGCTTAAATTACTGAATAATTTTATTGAATTGGACTAATTCCTGGATTTAACCAGTGATAATTCTTGTATACAGGCCAGCAAATGCAATAATGTATCAGCGGTAGTGTTTTTTCACTGTTTACTATATGTCATGTGATCATGGTGGACGCCACCAGGGGGCGGCGTTAACATCACTGCATACACTTATAAAATAGCATAATGATCCTAAACATGTTGCAGCTTGACCAAGGGCTTTCCGCCCGAAACGCGTCGCTGGTTCTGTTTTTGTCTTAATAAAATACCATCTTGCTGACTCTGCTGGTCCGGTCCTCATTCTTTGCTGGCGTGGAGGCGGTGTCTGCGAGCGCAGAGCAAGCTGAGGAGGAACTTCCTTTTTCATATATATATATATATATATATATATATATATATATATATATATATATATACTGCACCTTTCAGGTCTGGGAAGGCAACTCTCAATCTGCCTTAATCCCCCTCCAGTGTGGGGTGCCACAGGGCTCATCCTTGAGCCCCACATTGTTCAATATGTACATGGCCCCCCTGGAGGGGGTGGTTATCCCTTTTGGGATCAAAATAGTAAGCTACGCCGACGATACCCAACTGGTCATTTCACCGTCTCAACTTAGCCAATGTCCAGACAATTTCCACCAATGCCTGACAAAGATCCATGCTTGGATGTGTGACTCCTCACTCAAGCTTAATGGATCAAAAACAGAAATTATGATTTTAGGCCAAAAGTCAGCCTCTCTGCCCTCTTCCATCTGGCCGGCCTGTCTAGGGGACCCACCCACCCCAAAAAAGGAAATCAAAAGCCTGGGGGTTTGGCTTGAGCAGGACCTTTCGCTCAAGACACAAGCTAAAAAGACTGCAGGTACTTGCTTCGGTCTTCTCCGCTCCGCTCGCAAAATCCTCCCCCTCCTCCCGCAGCATTCTAGAAGGCTATTGATTCAGGGTCTAGTTCTCTCTAGACTAGACTTCAGCAATGCAATCTTCCTTGGTGCCCTGGAAGCCACAATCAACAAGCTTCAACAAACCCAGAATGCCGCTGCTAGGCTCTTAATGGGTATCCCCCTCAGGTCATCAGCCAAACCTGCTCTCAAAGCTCTTCATTGGCTCCCTGTGCGAGAGAGGATCATCTTCAAATCACTATGCATTGCCCACAAAATCCTGCAAGGTAAAGGACACCCGATTATGAGAAGCCTAGTCACCCCCTACAAACCCAATAGACCCTTGCGGTCTGACAACGGGTTTCTGGCCACAGTGCCTAAAGTCAAGAAATCTCGCACCGGAGGCCGACATTTCTCGGTGAAGGCTGCCTCTCACTGGAACTCGTTGCCACTGCAACTACGTGCGGAATCCGACCATCTCCGCTTTCGGAAATCATTGAAAACCTTCCTCTTCTCCAAATAATTTTCCTCCCCCCCCTCCCCGCCCTTCCACAGAGTCTTGCTCTATCTTAGCGCTGGGATGCCTCTTGGTAACCACGCGCTCTACAAAAACACCATACAATACAATACAATACAAAACAATATACCATTGGACTTTAAGGCTTCTTTTGAAAAATTAAGTAAATTTAAGAACTTGCTTGTTGTTTGATGGAGTGCATGCATCAGCATTTTTTTTACATTTTTCATTTTTTCTTATAATATTAAATTTGGTTGTAGTACTTACTTTTTTAGTTTTTTCTAAGGGAAAACATTTGCATATTTTTTAGAGTACTGGGGGCATTGGTTTAAAGTACTTTTTCTCCATTTTCCTGTGTGTTCTGAGCGTGAGCAGCACAGAGTGCATTTTTAATTTTCAATAAATTGGTGGAACTCTGTGGAATCTTGCTGAGTTATTACATAAAAATCTGAAATTCTGTGAGTCCTGCCCATACCTAGTCACGAGCAAACCCCAAATTAACATGTGCTTAACCCCCTGGTAGCTTGACACAAAAGAGGTCAGGCTTAACTTGGAGGCAATGTGGAAAGTATTTATGCAGCAATTCAAAAAGTAAAACACAACACAAGAAAACACCCTCACCAAAAAAAAAAATAGAATAAAAATGTATAACTTATTTGACAGCAAAACAAAAAAGTCCGGACATATGTAATTTCAAAGATTTCAGGTAAGTATAGTGCCAAAAAGCACAAAGTACCACTATTGGCCATCTGGTCATTAAAGACTGGGTGAAAGTCACATGTTCAGTCCGACCATGATGGAGTGCAGGCCGGATACAGGGATGAGGTTAGTACTGCTGAAAGAGTTTCCTTCAAAATTCCAGTGCACATTGTTCCATTTGCTGTGGAAGGGGCCGCGAGGAGTAGGGAGAGTATCATGGATGTTCACAAATGCAGCATGAAGTGCCGGCCAGGCATTGTGGAAGATCATTGTTGTACCACAAAGATACTGTCAGGTATCATGAACAGTTGTTACTGGAGATTCTCTTTGGCGGGCACCATAGGCTGTTAATGTTGTATCGCAAAGTGAGAATCTCACGTTACAGGTTGTCATTAGCGGTCGCTATGGTGCAAAGAGCTGGGTTCACTGTAGCTTCTCAACCTTGCATCTCATTAGCGATGCGAGGCGAGGCAGTGAGAAACTGGGCGCTAAGGCAAGGAAACACGCGCTAGTGTGTCCTTGTTAATAAAGCGATAACATTATTGACGCTTTTTGCCCGAAAACGGACGCTAAAGAGGCGATAATGTTATTGCCAGCCCTTGATAATATGCCCCCAGGATCTTAAAGATACCTTTTGGGATCAGGAACTCACTCAGCAGAGCCCAACATGGCTCAGGCAGGTTCAGTTGCAGTTCCAATTGCAGGTCCAGGCATCAAGTCAGCTAGGGAGATGCAGGGAGCCTCTGGAGCTTGTTATGTCCCTGTACCTCATATCAGAAAGTCAGTCAGCCAACTCTTGGGGTCATTTCAGCCTGGGATGGAGGGTTCAGGTCCATTCTTCCTTCTCACCAAGCAGGGCAGCGGGGTAGCAGAGCAGCAGGGTAGCATTCCCTCTGGCAGCAAAGAAGCACATCAGTCCTTCTTCTGTAATATCCATAGGTCCAGAGGCATACCAAAGAGTTGGGTCTGAGGGTCTAATGCTTATACTTGGTGGCAGCTTTGAATAAAAGAAGGTTCTGGAGGTTTCCAACAACCCCCCGCCTTTCTAGAATTTCCTGCCTCCCTGCCCTGGCCCCAGCTTGTCTGCAACACACAAAAAAGTGTTACCTCCTGTGTGAGTCTACTCAGGCAGAGCCATTGTGATGCGTAAGTGTGGTAGGTGAAAGCCCCCCATCAAGTCAGAGATGGCCCATTCTAGCAACGCCTTATCCCCTTTTGTCTCATTGTCTGGGAGCAATACACAAAAACCAACTGCCAGCTATTATTATTATTAAATTAGTTTTGTAACGCGTGCAGCTATCCAAAAAGGGTTTCCCGGCGCCTAGCACACAAATTGCTAGAAAAGGAGCAGTAAATAACTATTTGCTACTAAAAGAGCCAAGTTTTAAGATTTCTTCGAAAGCTGCGATAGGACGGGTCATTCTTCAAGGACACCGGAAGAGAATTTCAGATTTTGGGGCCAAGACAAAAAAAGGAACGGCCTCCCATTCTTGCAAGTTTAAATCTGGGATCACTAAGTCTCCGTGGGCTGTAGAGCGCAGGGGACGAGAAGGAATGTAAGGATGGGTGAGCTCTTGCAGATACGCTGGTGCCACACCTTGTTTGATTTTAAAGATGTAACACAGGGTTTTAAATGTAATTCTTTGATCAAGCTACACCTAGTGATGTGTCCCATGAAACAGACTGCAGGACCCAAATGGTTAGAACAAGAATATGCAACTTCTAAAAGTTCCATTTTCAGAATTATGACTTAAAATCTGACCTCACTATTAAAGAGGGTTTTAAATTACAATTTTTCAGACAGCACACTTGACATATCTACTTGCTCCCAATTGAAAGTTATCACTTAGTAATCATAATAAGGTAACCCAATATTATCCTATGTGAGAGGTGGGCCTTGCAGGAATGAAGAATTAATTTAAAAGTTTGTCACTACCAGGACATGTAAAAAGCTAAAACGTGCATGTCCCGCTTTTTAAATACACTGCACCCTGTCCTATTGGCTTTTTTAGGGCCTAACTGAGGGGTGACGTGTATTTAAAAGGGAAGGCTTAGGCCTGGTGTAAAGAGAGATCCGTACACCAAATAGGTGAGTTTGAGAAGATTTTATTTTTGAATAAAGAGAGCCCACGTCCTGCATGCATCCAGTAAAGCTGAGACTCCAATTGCCACAGGCAATTGTTAGAGCCCAACTCTACTGGGTGATCAGGATCATAGAATCCCACACAAATCAAAACAGACTCAAGACGCAGCTCGAGGACGCAACACAAAAAATTGATAAGCATAATTTAAACACTTAAGGTGCCCTGGCAAAAGGTTTATTTTGCCAGGTTAAAATGACAGATAAAAAGGTACCATTTTACTAGGGATTTACAAGAAAATTAAATGTGGCAATTGGGTGTAAGCCAATTTTACCATGTTTAAAGAGAAAGCACACACACTTTAGCGCATGTTAAAAAAGTTTTTAAAAAAACAGGTTCAGAAAACAGGAGAGCGTAAGTGAAAAAGATTGGGGATGGCCCTGAAGAAAGGGCCAAGTCCAACACAAACCATATCTCCATCAGTAGAGGACATCTTCTCTTCTAATTAATGAGTGGCTTGGCATTCAGGTGATTTTAACAAAATGGTCTCTTTGCGGACCTTACAATGCCTTTGTCGGGCCTGGTATATGCCCTGGCTATTTCAATTTTTGCAAGTAATTAAAGCCAGCCAAAGTTCAACCATGTTATCCTGTTCCTTAGTTTTCTCAATGACTGTATTAGCATCAGGCTGTGAGTCTTCCCTTCATTTTATTCACTACCTCTTCAAAGGGTATTACTTCGCTACAGATCCTCCTTAAACTAAGATATATCACAAAAAAATTAGAAAGGGTGTAAAGTCAGACAGAAAGACATTTCGTTGTATTGCAGTGAATTATATTGCATTTATATAGCAGTTAAGACCCCTGACGAGGAGTTGAAGCTCTTGACCTGATTAAACCATTGCAATAGGGCCAAAGCTGCTCTTTTTACAGCATGTCTTTTGTATGGCCAGAGATATTATACATAGGCAGACCCCACAGAAATTTGTGGCTTTGGGTGGCAAATTTTTCAGCAAAAAAGCTACATTTGCGCCCAAAAACCTAAAAATGTGCAGTATTTTGCAGTGGGCAAAAAATGTGCCAGCCACAAAAATACTGAAGGCTTGTGCTCTGTCATTGCTGGAGACAGGGGCGGATTGGCAAGGCGGGCATTCGGGAATGGGCCGAAGGGCTGGTGCCTCAGTGCCCTCTGTGGGCCGTTTTTTTTCTCCCCTGTCCTAGTCCAAAGAGAGTGAACTAGGAAAGGGGAGAAAAAAAACGGCGCACAGAGACAGAGAAAATGAAAGCAGCCTCGCAGTGCGGCCAGACAGCGATTGTCAGCTGTGGCCTCTCCTTCACCCCTACCCTGCCAAACAATCAAGCTGAGGCTGGGCAGGGGTGATTGTTTGCAATAATCAGCCTCCCTGGGGGCCAGGTGTTTCTCAGGCCTTTGAGCCATTTGCGCCTCGGCTCCCCTGGGGCCCATGCAGCCCAGAAACGGTGTTAGTCTTAGCACCTCGCCCACAGCCCTTCACATTCAGGGCATAGTGGGCGAGGAAGAATGGGTCTTGCTGTAGGGGCCTGGTGATGTTTGGAATTTTTTTGTTTTATTTATTTATTTATGCGATTTTATATAGCGCGGACTTTACCCAAAGGTGTCAGAGCGCTTCACACTAGGAACAGCAATAATACAAGGGGAGAAAATTATAAGTGAACAAATTACAAAAGCAAACGTTAAGTTACATGAATCAAAAGTGACAATAGTGAGCAACCAAAATACAGGAGGAGCAAACGATACATTACAGGAGGAAAAAGAGATATGTGTGCAGGTTACAAAAGCGTACAAAATACAAGTAGAGGTATAATACTGCAATTAATGGCAGACACTCCAGCACAAGAACAAACGTTACGTAGGCAATGGTGGCACTTGTGCAAGTATCTTAAGCAAACAAAAGTGAGAGGTAGCAAACTGTGTTACAAGAGAAAAGTGACTTGTGCAAGTTACAAAAGGGTACCATACACAGGTACAAGGGTAATACTACAGTAAATGGTAAATACCCAAACTGCCAGAACACACTGGGAAGGCACTTCCCATGCACCAGCTTCACCTCAGCCTCCCCCCTGGCTACCTGGCTACCTTGGATGACCCAGAAAGCTGTGTTTTGTGCTCCCTGCCAGGACATTTTCCCAAGGCCTGGAGGGTTGATTAATTTACTAATTGCAGGGGCCTTACCTCTGTTCATATGCTCCTGAGCTGAAGGTCTGGGGAGGGCTGAGTAGGTTAGTAATAGCAGGGGCTTTGCTGCTTTTCAGGTGCTCCTGTGCTGGAGGGCTGGAATAATTTTGTGACAAAAAGGGGCCTTGCTATTTTTTTTAGTTGCTCAGCATGTAGGCCATTGTCACCTTGGCCCTGTGTCGTGTGCAAGAACAGTATCCTCCCACTTTCATTCCTTGTCTGTGCAAATGGTGTTTCATGAAAGGGCACGCCCCTTGAATGTGAGCCACGCCCCTTAAATATGGGCCACGCCTCTTGAATGTGGGCCACTTTTTTCGTCAGTGCTTGGGCCCAATTGTGATCCCAATCCGACCCTGGCTGGAGACTGTGCTGTGTCAGAGTCTGTAATGTTGCGGAGTCTTCAGCAGCCCAGCTCATGGAATCTGAAGTTGTCTGATGTCAAAGAGAGTAGATTACAATGTGAAACCTGCTCTTTTTGTAATCAGACATCGTATGAGCGCAGGGCAGCAGGAGGAGAGGCAGCCGGAGGTGACGGGGCGGATGGTGGCAGAGAAGGTTGAGGGTATGTAAAAACAAGCATTTACAATGCAATAGGTGTCGCATTTACGCGAGTCTAAGCTATCAGCATTGTAAATGACAATGCCTTTTATTTATGATTTAAAACCAAAAACAAAAATAAAAGGCATTGTCATTTGCAATGTCAAATAGCTCAAATCGTGTAAATGCGACACCTATTGCGATGCAAATGCTTGTTTAGGTAAAAGTGCCTGCCTTTCACAACAACACAACCAGGTCTTGTGTGAAGTACCTGGCTCTAGACGCCTGTTCTCCTCATGCAGAAGAAAACTGCAAATTAATTAAATAACCAAGCGCAATCGCTAAAGTGAGCGGACCGCGCTGCAAATAATTAAATAAACAAGCGTGGCCGCAAAAGTGAAAGAGGACTGTGCTGCAAATTTGAAAAAAGAAAATAAACAAAGTAGTTCTCTTAGCCATGATAAAGCAGACCGTGTACCATGACCAGTAAAAGGTCCAGTCCTTATGGGCGGTAACAAATGGAGACAAGGTGGTACCAGGGAGGGAATAAAAAGCCTATTTACCAATCTGAAGCCAGCATTTAGGAAGGACAATGACACAAAGCCAATGACAAATATGGGCGGAGAGTGGACAAGGCTTCCACAGAATACCCTACTACAGCATGCCTCGTAGAATAAGCAGCCCATGCGCGCTGCTGCTAGGCTCAACCTAACAAATTAGGAGACTTGGGGGTTAGGGATAACAGGAGACAATCGGGAGCAGAGGAAGAGAAGTGCAGTGGGGGGTGGGGGGACAGGAGAGCATTTCAATGACCTGCAGGGGTCTGCAGGGGGGGGGGGCACACAAACCTGTGAGGTGGCCTGCAGGCTAATTGTTCAGGAGGGGGCGAGGTGCGTTTCAAAGGCAGGCAGAAGAGGAATTTAACACCTCTGCTGCTTGCCTGTTGCTCACCCTCCCTTTACTGGGTCAGTGGCAGCACAGAGCCAGTAAATCAGGGGTTTTCAAACTTGGGGGCAGGGGCAGGCTCTGGCCAAACAAAGCTTTATGCTGACAGCAGTGCTTTGTTTTTTAAGCGGTGGGGGGAAATTAGGGGCAGTAAGCCACTCTTTAATGGACCGTCCCTAGCTTTTTTGTCATTTATATCCTAGCTGGGGAAAATGTTAACACAATTTAATCGCAATGTTTAAATATGTCTCCTATTTAAATAAGTCGAGACATATTTAAACACTGCTTATTAAATAGAATAATTGTGAAAAATCAGAAGGGAGGCCAATGCATTTTATTTCTTTACTGGGGGGAGGGAGGGGGCAACATTAATAAACATAAAGACCACTGCAGTAAATAGAAGTGGACAGAAGTTATATTTGTTTCATTTTTTGCGGGCACTTTTGTAAAAATCACTGCATTCTTACAAAAGTGCTGCTTTCGCGATTATTTTGCAAATCGCAAAATCCTGGAGGGTCTGCCAGAGGTTAAACACTGAAGATGGAGGTGCACCTTTTATTGAGGAGATTAATATATTGTGGCTTTTAATGTACATACGTTTTGAGAGAATGTAATTCAGTGCCCTTTGTGTTGATCTGCTGTTATAGTCTAATGCATCAACATATTCAGCTTGTGTAATTTTGTACCTTAGGCAATTATCCCTATATATTGTAAAGCGCTCTAGCGCCTTTGGGTAATGTTCGCGCTATGTAGAAATAGATGGATGGATGAATAAATACATACATAAATCGTGTTAATGATTTTTGGTCTGGGTCGCCCCACGACAACGCAGACACGAGCCGTTGACCAAACCAGTTTTTCCTCTGTCTTACTGGTAGCGTGGCCTCTTTATGTGATAATTACGCTGGCAACCACGGCATAAATAAATAATAAGAACATCCCAGGAAGGTTCCAGCGGCGAGCTATATGGGAAAGAAAGCATCATAAAGTATCAGGTGCCCTGACAGCTGAGCGGGGTAGAGCTGAACTCTGAGAGAGGTAGCCGAGCGCCACCTGGAGGCATACCCGGGAAGTGCGACCGAGGCTCAGATATCCCCAACTGTAAGACAGGGCTCTCTCTCTCTCTCTCTCTGTCGATGCACTGGGCAGCTTTCACAGGGTGCCACCGTGCACTCTGAGCCCGCGTTATTGTTTTTCCACTGGAACTCTGATATACTCGAGCGCTTGCTAATGTATAAGTGGACACGCAATTAACATTGACAATCGGCAGAGAACACCATTTCTTGCACTTCCATCAGTTCACTTTAATACGTACCGCAATGATGAAATAATTTACACACACACACACACCTGGCGTAACAAGTTAAACGTTCAGCAGCCGGAGCAATCATGTCTTCGGTGTTTTGGAACAGAACAGGCATTGTCCACTTTTCGCGCCGTACGCATTCCGTTTTTTTTGGGGGGGGGAGGTTGCTTTTTTTATTATAGCGTGAACTCGATCTCAAGGTATTGGAGCGCTTTACGCGAGTACCAGTTACATTACACAGTCATATATTTTTTATGGCAGGGGGAGAATACATTATTTGCCCAGAATCACAAGGTGTTGACCAGGCGCGCAACACCCATTGGCCTCAAAGGGATTCAGCCCCCCCCCCTCCCCCCCTCCCGCCTCCCGTGTGTGGCAGCCCGGGATGAGACACTTCCTGGGCCGCTCACAGCCGCACCCCAGCACTTCACAGGTCTTAAAATACCTTGTGCATGTTAATGGGGCTTTGTTGTTGTTTCACCCCTAGTAAGAGCCCCTTCAGCTCGACTCTGCCGATTGCCTAAAGATTCAGCCCCCCCCCCCGAAATATTTTCTCCCCCCCCCCCCCCCCCCCCCCCGGAAATTTGACTCTAGTTTCGCCTCAGGTGTTGACCCAAGGGATCTCGACCTCGGTTTCGGTTCCCCAGTTCCAAAGTCAGCAGCTGTGGTGCTCGTGCTCCTCATTTTCTCATGCCTCGGCAGCACTTTTCACACGATCGGCCCTGATTCTGCAATCCTGAGCTGAGATCGCACAGGAGCGCCAGAACAACAGCTCCTGTCACCTGGGCACAGCAATCTTGTCGTGCTTCTCTGCAACTCTTCCAGCAGGCTGGGGCGGCAGGGTGTGTGTTTACCCTTTGATCCTGCACAGTAGGAGTTGAGAGTCCACCATAAAACTAATGGACAAGGGGTGGGGCGCATTCTTCAGGGCAGTACAGCCCTGAAGAAAGCGCAACATCTGCAACCTGAAGCAAACATACCATTGTTTTAAATGACTGTAAATGTTAGTTCATCAGCAATTTAAATAAAGATTTTTACTTGAATATAAATCCCTTTAAACACTTTAAAGGCAACACAATTTTTTTTTTTTGGTTTGATGCATTTAAACCACTTGTTTTGTATTGAAAACTTGTTTAACCAAAATGCGACAGGCAGCTCCATGGAATGCTTTAGGCTTTCAGACAGTTCTAGATTTTGCTTTTGCATGCTGGGACTCGTAGTTCTACTTTCTCATTATATGTAAGAGTTTCTAAAAATTCCAGCATGCAAAACTTTGGTTGCAAAATTCAGAGGCAGTTTTGAACGTACCGTTATTATTATTACGGCCTTAACCATAGGACTGATGCTTCCGATTTTTTTCCTTTCTACTTGGATTTCTTGCATACAAAGTTTGGAACGGTTGAAAACCTGACCCGCCCCTTGTTCTGCCCCTAGTCCCACCCCACACTCCGCCCACTGGTCCACCACTCCTTTTGGTAAGTACCTGCAATTATTTTTTAAAGCACTGGCAGAAACATCCATGAAATTGTGGGTAAGGGTCTCCCCTGACCACCTCACGAGGTACTGCCCAGCAAACTCTTCCGCAGACCCTCTTCAAAAGTGTTTCTTAAGGTGTTTCTTATTAAATAGAACCATAAACATACTATGCGCTTGTCTTCGAAATAGTATTTAACGGAAGGAACAAACAACAATTCTGTGTACACAGTAGGTATAAACATCTTCAAGTTGCAGAAAGGCTTTTTACCGCGAGCAACGGTTTTGTGCAGATACATGGTTCCTGTTCCACTCGGTTATGGTTGGACTACACTGCTTGTGAGCTTATGCAAGGAGGGTTGTGGTACACGGGACGCTGATCATGAGTGGAAGTATGCAAGGGAGGCTGGGGTACACACTGCGGGTGAAGGGGTATGCAAGGAGGGTTGTGGTACATGTATCCAGGGGTGGTTGTAGGATTTGGGGCCCAGGTGAAGGGGAATGTGCACGGACCCTCTAATTTACATAAGTGACACCTTCAGTGCTCAGGAAGCTGCTCCTTCAGTGCTCAGGAAGCTGCTTTGTGCGGACTCCTCCTGGGCCACAGCTCCCCTCTCTGCCACCTACAAGCACCTCGTTCACAGCACAAAGCAGGCTGAAGGTGTGAGAATAGTCTGGGGGCTGAGAGTTAAACCTGCGTGGCCGCTGAAGTGCTGACAATGGGCGTACCGCAGTGTCTCTGAATGGGCATTCAGCCAGGAGGCCTAATTGCAGGACAACCCTGCAAAATGTGCCTCATTGCAACTGGCACAAGATGAAGTGTGCCCCTCCCCTAGGTCTCCCCATACCATCCATGAGAAGCCCAGGGAGGGGGCCCCTTCTGAAAGCCCAATTGCAACAGACACCTTTCTTCAATGGGATCAGCTGGGGCACAAAAGGGTCGGTGGTGTGTTGCACTGAAGGGGGGCCCCCATGCTGGTAGGCTGAGTGCGAGGCCCTGGGTAGCTGCCCACACTGCCCATGCCTAGCGCCGCCCTGCACATACTTTGTGCCTGAGTGGGTCTGGGTATGAGAGGAGGGTTGGGGTACGCTCCATGTGTGAGGTATGCAAGGATGGTTGGGGTACACTGCTCATTTGGAGGTTTACAAAGACGGTTGGGGTATATTCTGTGATGGGGTATGAGAGGAGGTTTGCGTACACTGTGCATAAATGGGGTTATTTGGGGAATGTTGGGGCACACACTCCCTGTGTTGGGTATGAAAGGAGGGTTGAGGTACACTTCGTATGAGGGGTGGGCAAGTATGATTGGGGTACACTTTGTGTGGGATATGCTAGGGAGGTTGGGGTACACTGTGTGTGTGTGAGGGCTATGAGAGGAGGGTTGGGGTACACTGCGTGTGTGGGGTATGCAGGATGGGTTAAGGTGCACTGCGTGTGTGGGAGTGTGCAAGGATGGTTGGGTATCAAGTGTGGGGGGTATGCGAGGAGGGTAGGGGTTACCTCTGTGTCTGGGATATGCTAGGTGGGGTGGGATACACTGCGTGCGTGGGGGTATGAGAGGAGGTTTGGGGTGCACTCTGTGTGAGGGGTATGCAAGGAGAGTTGGAGTACACTGCATGTATTGAAGTGTGCAAGGATGGTTGGGTATCAAGTGTGAGGGGTATGCGAGGAGGGTAGGGGTACACTCTGTGTCTGGGATATGCTAGGTGCGGGTTGGGATACACTGCATGTGTGGGGGTATGCAAGACGGTTTGGGTACGCAAGGTGTGGGGTGTATGCGAGGATGTTTGGGGTACACTGTGCATGCAGGTGGGTTCAGGTTCTGTATGCTGAAGTGGAGCGATGGAGGGAGCAGTGGGTGGATGAGGATGGGGTTCAATCACCCATGAATACACGTCACGCAAGGAGGCCCATGGAAATTCTCCAAGTGGACTCGAAGACAAGTGGCATTTGCTTCCTCGCGGTGCTGTGTCTCCCAAGACTTTAAAAGCTCTGAGATGCAGTTCGCACAGGATGTCTGTTTCTAAAATCCTTCCATGCTATTGCATTACTCTGCACAGCGGCATCTGTTTTATTTAAGTTCACGAGGTGCGGTTTCTTTACACTGTGCTCCGAGTGTTGGTTTTTATTTTTCATTCCTGCCATGACGCTCTGACGTTGAACGTCCACAGCGCCCAGGCAGCGTCTCTTCTCTGTGTTTGGTGTCCCAGTACACAAAGACCCTGAGTTACAGTTTGGTTACACTGGTTGCCTGGTAGTTTTGTTTTGAAAGACGTGACATGCCGTGTCTCTACGGCCTTGTTAGTATCTTGGTTCTCAAAGACCCTGACCTGTATTTTGTTAGCAGTACACTGTGTACTGGGTGTCTGTTTTAAAGCTCCTGAGATGGGGTGTTTTATGGCAGTGCGCTTGGAGTCTGTATTTACAGTCCCGGATATGCCGATACTACAGAGTTAATGTATTTTTAAATGCGCCTAAGGGCATGAACAGCGCCGCACTGCCTTTCGGCGGGTTTTGTGCGGTGAAATGGCCCATAAGGAGCATTGAAGCCTTATATAGCGCTACAGTCCAGGATGGGCATTGAGTACAGGCTGCAGGGTTGGATTGGGAATGAAAATCGGCACGGGCACGCAAAAAAAAAAAAAAATCGGCCCACATTTGCATAATGCCATTCCTCAACTGCCTGCTTCGGTGTAATCTTATAAAAAAAAAAAGCAGGGGGGTTTTATATAATGCACACGTTAGTTCACACTGCTGAAACACACCTGGAAGCAAGTGAGGCCACTTCTACTCGGGCCCCTGCCCCCGCTCAATGTGTGCACACGTTAATGGCCCGGCCAGCTAGACAAAGAGAGTGATACCGCTGCCTGTTGCTAAACAGGAGGAAATGAGCGCCCATCTGCCTCTAGAAAGGCCAATCAGACACCCACTGGGCCGCTGGCTGTTAGAACAATAGAGACAGCGCCCACATCGACCCCAGACTGCTAAAAAAAAAGCAGCCCACAGCAGGAACTCAGACACCGGCCCCTCGGGCATTGCCCGAGTGCCCAGGTTACCAATCGGACGCTGAGTACAGGCTGATGAGACGAATTGCTGGTGGTGTGTGTGCACAGCGTTCCTCGGTGGGTGCACTGCCGTGTGCAGCTTCAGTGCAGTGCAGGCTGGGAAGCAGCACTGCACAGGTTGTGCAGTTGCATGGCCGTTGCGCGGGGCGGAATTGCAGCTGCGAAGGGGGAGTTGCGGCACTCGGTACAGACATGTTGCTGGCACAGTGCTCTCTTCGGGGCGAATATACTCCCTTCGTTCAGTCAAAACAGACGAGGATGCATATATATTCCTCTTATCTTTAAATAAAAAAAACGACACCTATTTGCAGAGGCAAATGTTGAGATTTCTTAATGTACTTTATTTGATCCCTCACGAAACATCCAAGACTCGTAAGAATTAGTGCGGGGGTGTTCGGGCTTGTCGTGCTCTGCTGTACATACTGGTGGGGTCAGCACTGGCTTGTCACAGCAGGCGGGAGCTGCTGGTTGCATCCCGGCCTGTCACAGCAGGTAGGAGCTGCTGGTTGCACCCCAGCCCGGTCTGTCACATCAGGCGGGAGCTGCTGGTTGCACCGCAGCCAGCATGGTCTGTCACAGCAGGCGGGAGCTGCGGGGTGCACCCCGGCCTGGTCTGTCACAGCAGCAGAGGGGACAGATCGGGGACAGGAGCTGAAGAGGGTCCGCGGGATGTGGCATCTCCTGCCCGGTGCCTGTTTTCAGCAGAGTGCACAGCCGAGCTGGAGCTGCAGGCAGGTCTGCAGAGCCGCAGTTTGCAGCACATGGAGACAGCGAGGGAGAAACGTCAATTTGTGCAGCAGGTGCAGTGGCACCGGACACCCTGGATTATTGCTACGTTTTCTAATTAAACCAGCTGCCAGGCCCTTTCCTTGCTTGTACCGGGGATCACAACACACGGTGTCTACGCTACTAGTAGGCAAGCCGGGAAGGCGCTGCAGAGAGATCTGCAGGGCGCAGCACATGTGCATACCGGTGCCACAGCTCCCGGAGCCCGGGCTGGCGCGAGCGCCGCTGCCCCCCGCAGCAGGAGAGCGGTGGGCGGGGTTCCCCTCGTGGGTTGGTGTGAGTCCTCCAACAGGCAGCGTGGGCGGGAGCCTGGCCCTGCCCCTCAGTTTCAGGCCCCGCCCCCGCATGGGTGGATATAAGGCGGCGGCGCCCGTCTCTCCAGGACTCACTCAGCCTTGTACCTCTCGCTTTATTCCTTGGATAACTTGGATACAGTATGCAGAGCGCCATGTTCCTCGCCCTGCAGCACAACCGCAGCAGCCCTCTGGAGAACACCCCCAACAACGGTCTGCAGCAGAAGGGGGACGAGAAGAGGGGCCGCATGAGGAAGACCATGTAAGTGTCCGGCGGCTGATGGAGAGCTGCTCCCTGCATGCACCATCGCTTTGGCGCTGACCCGGCTTCGTAGCTCTTGTGTCTGCTTGTTGGGAGTGGCGGTCAGTTTGTCTGGAGCCTGTCTTGTTCGTCCTGTCCACAGTCACCTGCGTTGCCAAAATGTGTAGATTTTCCTGATGTCCGTTGTTGCGAGGCAGTTCCACGGATAAGAACTTTCTACCCTATGTAGCGCCTATTTGACTAGTAGCGCTGTCGGTTATCATGCAAACCATGTCCTTTCGAGTTTTCACTCGCGCTCAGGAGACTGGCAGTTTGTTCTAGTCCTGTTCACAAGGAAACTGGGATCGCTTGTTTGCGGGCGTTTGGTGATAATGGGTTTAGGCGATTTTTTTTAAAGGCGGGCGTTAATATGCCTTTTTCTGGTGGTTGGCGGTAGTCTGGGCTTGGTGGTGGTTTCTTGTTCACAGAACTACTGGTGAGAGTTGTCTGTAATCCCTGTCTGTGCAGTGTTTATGTAAGTCGTGTGTTCTGTCAGTTGGCCTCTGTTGTTGCAAATGTACAGTTATGGGCGAGAAGGGAGTTTTGCCGAATCCCAGGGTAGTGCCTAAAAGGGTAACTGGGAATTGCATTTATATAGCGCTTACTACCCCTGACCATTCGTTAGCGCGCTTTACTGCGAGTAGCCATTTGGTCCTACTCCCGTCCTCAATGTAGCACCTTGTTGGCCATGCTACCCCGGCATACGATGGCGACTGTATAACTAGTTATTTTTGTGTAATTAAAATGACAATGGACTCCATTAGTCGTTGACTGCGAAAAGCAGAATTTGTATGATTTCCAAAGTCCCCCCTAAAGGACATTGTAACAGAATGGTTCTTTTTTTTTCTCGCTAGTGCAATTAAATTGGTGTGAAATCCCCATGTATTTAGCTCAGCGGGTTAATGCATCTGCTGCAGAAATATGCGAGTGCAGATTGATTTGAAGTCCCAGTGGGCTGACTAAGACGTTCGTTCTTATGTACTTCGGATGATTTCCTTTCTGGGTACATTGCCTTCCTTCCCCAAATCCCACCAGTGCCCGATTTCATTGAATGAACCGAACAAAGGGGTTAACATAAACGTCTGTCAATCCGCGATGATATGTAGTGCAGGAAAGAGATTATCAGCTTTAGTTTGAGGCACCTTCACCGCACCTTGGTGTAAAGGTCACTTCCGGGGTTGTGGTGGTTCTCTCGAGCTTGTGCCACGTACTTGGCTCTGGAATCGACTAGAAAAGCCCAGGGTGTCGGAGAGAGCGAGTGAGTGGGTGTGTGAAAATTAGATGCATGCTGCTTCCTAGCGCTGCGGCCGAGCCGTGTGATCTTGTGCATGCCCATCGCCCACCGTGACCCCATCGCCCACTGTGACCCCTGTCGTTTGTGCATGCTTACGTCGTCACACTTGTTTCACTTTTGCCAAGAGGAACATGTTTTCAAAGTGCCTTTTTACTCTTCCTTTTTAGTTTGAAAGATTGGAAAGCCCGCCTGAACTACTTCCTGCAACATTCCCCCGCTTCCAACGACACCCCGAAAACCGTCCAGGGCAAGAAGGGCAAAAAGTACGCCTATTGCAGGTAAGAGAGTCTCCCTACCTTGTGTGTAAATATTGCATCTCGGGGTGCTGCTGGCATTATCAAGGCCCCTTGGCCTTCCGAGTCCTCGTGCCATCAGAATCTCGCGATGCCCTTCCTCTGACATTCTGTTTAATATATTTAGGTACGCTGTCTAATAAATTAACCCTGCGTTTTCTTGCCTTCCTCAGACCTTCTCCCGAAGAAGCCCAAAAGTGGTCAGAAGCGTTCGATGAGCTGCTGGCGAGTACATGTAAGTCTAATGTTTGCGCCGAGTCTAACCTCCTCCGTTATTGTGGGGGTACTTTGAGACTTGGTTACCTACCGATACCCAGGAGTTTTGCAGTTTTGTATACTTAACCAGTTTTAACAGATTACCTCTATTGTGAAGGTCGGTTAATCTAATTGCCCGTCACACTGAGTACTCGCCATGGGCTAACAAACTGGTTCCTTTTTATCTGACCCAGTGGTGGTGGGTGGGCTGGTAGGGGGTAACAGGAAAAAATACGTTAAATGTTCCGGAAGTGGGTGGCTCTCTGCCTTGTGGCGATGCTGCTTCACAATTTTAGAATCCCAAGTGAAGGCGGGCAACTTTAGTGGACAGTAAGACCTGTTCCTTGTAGATTGTATAGGATTAAAACTTTTATTGATAGGATTAATACTATTATTGACAGTTTTCGATAGCCCAGAAACGCATTGAAAGGTAAGAAACTAGGGGGCATATTATCAAGACAAGCGATACAATTATCGCCGTTTTAGCGACAGGAAACTGCCGCTAAAACGGCAATAATGGGCTTGATAATATGCTGTATGGAATTCCAATTGAAGCCCATGTTAGATATCTTTCACATTTAACATAGGCTTCAATTGGAATTCCATAGAGCATAGTATCAAGCCCATTATCGCCGTTTTAGCTACAGTCTTCTGCCGCTAAAACTGCGATTTTATCGCCTGTCTTGATAACATACCCCTAGCTCCGCGATATGGCGACGTGTTGTCTTGCACACGCTAATTAAGTCTTGAGTTTGCCAATACTAAGCCACTCAGGATTATAGGCAGTGCACTGGGTGGTGAGGCGAGTAGGGCCTTTTAGGGGTTTATCTCAACTGCGGCTCGTTTCCAGCTGACTTACACCCATGCCCCTTCTTTTCCAACAGATGGCGTCACGGCTTTCAGGGCCTTCCTTAAGTCGGAGTTCAGCGAGGAGAACATCGAGTTCTGGCTGGCCTGCGACGAATTTAAGAAAACCAGGTCCCCTCACAAGCTGACGTCGAAAGCCAGGAAGATTTATGACGAGTTCGTAGAGAAGGAGGCTCCCAAAGAGGTGAGAGGCGCGGCTCGCTCAAAGCTGCCGGGGCTATTTTAAACCAGACCTGGCAGATCCTCAGCAGTGCTGTGTGTGTGGATGACGTGTTCCTGCGCATAAATTAAGCGTCCCTTCAAACGTTGCTATCTTTCTAGTGAGCGCTGCTTTCTATTTATAACCAAATGCAAAGTAGCCCAATCCCCACCCCCGGCGCAGCTGAATTCCCTTCCTTTCGTTCCTTCTCCTTCCTTCTACCAGACATTTAATTTGTGTTGCCCTCTCCCATGAGCCCCCCCCCCCCCCCCTTCTGCTATCTCCAATGCTGGTGCCGGGGGACCGAGAGGAAGGACCTTCAAATTATGTACAACCTCACCCACGTTGTAGGGGAGGGGGGTCATGACGTACGACAAATCGGGGGTTGGGTCTCAATACATGTGTGTTTTGTAGATTGGCAACCGAAAGGAGCAGGTCATGTCGCCCCTCCCATCATTTTCTTGACTACGTCATGGAGATGGCCGAAGGTGGTTGTTCCCAATGTCCACCACTATTTCAAGTCCCTGTGCTTCTGTTGCAAATGGATTGGTCCGTTTTTTTAAGCAAGCCTGGTGCTGAGGCTGCTGTATAGTTAGGAAAAAAACCTTAGCAGCGTTCCTGGAATGTGTGTGATGATACACGATGAATGTTTAGCATTTGCCATATCTAAACTCTGTATTAAAAGTTATTTCCTCCTTTCCGTTTCAGATAAATATCGACTTTCAGACTAGGGAGAAGATCACCAAAAGCCTCACAGAGCCCACTCGCTCATGCTTCGAAGCTGCCGAGAAGCGCGTCTACAGCCTGATGGAGAACAACTCGTATCCTCGCTTCCTGCAGTCTGAGTTCTATCAGGAGCTATGCCAGAGGCCACAGATCACCCAGGAGGCTCAGGGCACATGAGCGCTCTGCGTCCACTGATTAGCGCCAAGATTCCAGAAGGAGTCGTTGTCTGCTGGAGCTCGGAGGCCACCACGAATGGTGTCCACTGAAAGTGCCCATGGGCTACTGGACCGTCAGCAGCCCTGGACTGGACTTGCCTGTCGGACAGAAGACAGACTTGGACTTTGAGGTGTAGATGTTGGTGGTGATGGTGGCTGGAAGTAGCCGGAGATGTCCGTCCATACCTGGTTTCAAACAGGTCTGCGTGTGGAGTTGGGGACATTCTGGTACCCTTGTGTAAATCTCCTTGGAAGGCCTTGAAGTGAGTCGGCCGCAGGCCTCTGATCCTTAGAGCTGCCCAGCCGGACACTGCTGGCCCACGTGGGCTTCTTTCAGTCAGTCGGTGCAGAGTAATATGTGTTCCGTTTCAATGTCAATGTGTAGGTATTCATTCTTCATCCTGGTGGGTGGTACTAGCTGGTACAATTCCTCAATAGTGCCCCGCGTGTCACTCGCCATCATTTTGTGCTGGACATTGATTTGCGACCCTGTCTATTTTGTTTAATAAATGCTGAATCTCTGTCCTGGGGGCAGATGGCTCTACATTAATGTTATTACCAGTTGATGACTTGTGAATAAATAAATATATTTTTCTATGACAATTGTGTTGCGTGCTTTCATAGTTGCTTTACTAATTTTACCCTTTTGAGGAAGAGGCATATTGCTAGCTAGCGCCCGGTGAGATGGCGCTTACCCTTCCTGGTGCCACAGGTGTTGCAATGTGTCCAGGATAACACTGGGCTTGGGTCCTCCTAAGTATTTATCTTCAGCGCGGTGGTCTTTGTAGCAGCATGAGAGGTAAGAGGGAGAAAACAATCGCAATTGAATCTCAATACAATACAGTGTAACTAAATGTGAGATTAGTAAGATTTAATTATAAATTTAGAAAAAAATCAATATAGACCAGCCTCAACATTATCATATAGAAATACAGAAACAAATTGTCACCCTATATACCACAAAGCAGATAACTAACCTACAATGACCACGCAAATGAACAGGAAAAATAATTAAACAACATCAAATGATACACCACGGTAAGCATGAGCACGCTATCCCTATACTGCCCTAAAGAGACAACCCTAAACTAAGAAGCATTGAATAAAGGAGTAATTAGAAATGCCCTCCAACCATGGCTAACATGTTACAAAGGGTTTTGTATGCTAACTAAGGCTTTGTCCACACCTGCAGTGGAAACAAAAATACAAACAAATACATTGTATATTGAAGGTTAAATATGAATTCCATGCTAGGCTTTAAATGTGAGCTTGAACTGAATGGTTCTTGAGGTCCAAACTCATATAAAAATTAGAAGTCCACAAATTACAAATATGTGCGCATTTCTATACAAATAACAAATGCAGCTTCTTAACCCTTTGGCTGCGTCGGGCAGCCCACAGCTGCTTGACGCCAAGGGTGGCGTGTGCGCCGGACGGCCAGAAGCCGTCCGATTTGCGCACACGTGAAATTTTCCAGCTGCGGGAAAATTTCGCCCGCATTTAAAGGGTTAATGCATTAACAAATTACAAAGATGTCATTTCAGATGCCCCAATGTGGATATACTTGCTTGTTACATGCATACTTTTTCAATCATTAGTCTACATATACTGTTTTACTAATGTCAGAATGAGACAATTTAAACGTTAACTTCTCCTAACTTAGTATGTAAATATTACAAAGACTTTTATTAATCTCGTTCTAAGGCCAAAATTATAAGTCTCATTAACTTTCACATGGAGTACTTTCAATATGCAATACTCCATTTTCCTTCGTAACACTAATCACACAGAACTTATTCGAGTGCTGACTTTGCATGATTATGGTGCACTCCTACAGGATCTCAGGATAGAATCAAAATTGCACTGCTCCAGTACCGATCTAACTACATTGAGGGATAACTTGAGATTTGCTTTCAGGGTAAGGAGCAGGCTTGAGTTCAGGAATCCACTCCCAATGAGATGTTTTCACTCTGGGAATGTTAATGATTGGGCTCAGATTATGGTTAGTGTTAAAGTTTAGGTTTAAGTTTATGGGTAGAGTGAGTTTAAGGGTAACTGGCCTATTTGGGGTTAGGGTAGCGGTAGTGCTACGCTTAGAATATATATGCACATGTGGGAAGTCTTGTAAGCATGAATAATCAGATAAGAGTTCAACGCAAGTGGCAAATTGTGCAGCATTAACCTATCCATGGGGGGGGGGTGTAATGAGTTTTCACGCCACTTACTAATGTCCAATAACATATTAACCTTCAACTTTTTGCAATTGCTCCTACAATGGCAGTAAATTTATCGTTAACTCACGGGTGGAAAGTACACCATCTTTTCGTTATTTTCATATTTTGCGTGTTTGTGGAAAGCTGTAGATTTTCCAAGCCACCAGTCTCACATTCTCAGACCGCTACCAATCTGGTTCCGGGTATCTTACCGCTCCTTTAAAAGACACCAATCTTCCAAGCTTACATTTAGCTATGGCAAAGCTATAATCTGTATAGATCATGACATGTCTTGCATGAGTCATGAAATAATCTCAATGGCAGTGAATGTCCTCTGGTTCCAGGGGAATGATGCTACATCAGCAATCATTTATAACCCCCCCCCCCCCCCCAAAAAAAAGACTATCCGCCCCATATCCATTTTACCTGAAATGTCAAATTTAAGTATTTTACGGGATTGAACCAGGCGTGTCCCTCAAACAGCAGCTAGGATTTTTTTTTTTTTTACGGTGGGCCTCATTTGAAATCAATGGGATCCCCCCATACTCTTCATTGCCCCTCTGCGATGTGTCAACCGTTTTGGATAAAGTCAGTGGAGCAGGATTGTGTCTTAGAAATTGGCTGTGAATGGGAGCTTTGCAGCATTGTACTGCTGTGAGGTGGTATACTGCTGCGCTCCCCTGTTTTTTCTTCTAAGAAAACATTGAAATTTGCTACATTTAAGAAACCTCTTGCAAAGATCCAAGTGGGCCAAAACTTTGCTGCTAAGGGCAGCCCATTCCTCTGCTTGTGGCCCTGATTTCCAGCAGGAACGTTATAGAAATGTTTTCCATCCTACAACTCTCCCCCTCCCACTCATCCGTTGTGTCAATTTGTGTTCCTATGATGCTGATACAATATTTTGATGTCTTTGTCAAACATTTGTTGTTCACCTCTATTAGAAAAAGGCCTAGAATTATCACAATGAATTGCACGGAAGTTGTACCTCTGTCCCGTAAGAGGGCCTGTGTCAGAGGTGCATTAGTTGGTCCCCAAATCCACATCTTGTCCCTCAATCACTATAGCTTTGCCCAACACAAGATGGCAACAATTTTCTTGCCTTCACTGAGGCACACCCGTGCGATGCCAACCTGTCGACGGTGGACTCTCTCATTGCTGTTTTTAGTATTGTTGCCTTAATTGTGCGGATAGGATTGAAGGGACTGGGTGTTGAGTATCACCAAAGCGATATGCACAATGACCAAGTCTTTCATCTACTATGCAACACAGGAGGGCTGGGGGCCGGGTGAGGGGTAGGTGGGGTTGGGGATAGTGAGAAGAAATGATTAAGTACCCAATTTCACGTACTTGAATCCTCAAACCTTGGGATAATACTGTGCCAGTTTGATGACACTTCCACCCAGGGCTTTAAGTGGGGAAAAAAATGGTGGTGCTCTAAAAGAGGCGTGGCAAATTTCTTAAAGGGGTGTGGCCTATCCGAGTAGGGGTGTGGTCTAAATCAAGATAACTAGCATTGTGTGACTAAGAAAATCATGAAGTCGCATCCAGCAAAGGATAATAAAATAGGCAAAAAGGTATATTTATTAAGTATAAGCCATAAAATACCAAACTGCCAAGCCATGTCTTCCCTGGACCGGAAACAAGCATCCTGGGACCGGTTTCTGGCTAATCAGCAGTCATCAGCCAGACTAGCTTGAATCCAGTGGCAAAGTGAGCAAGAGACCCACGCCTGGGCATACCCTGCCAACTTAGGGCGAACAAAGCGATACCAATGGGGAATGATGGACGAACCGTTTGAGCAAACCAAACACTCACCCCCAGTCAACTGATCTGGGTTTAATCTCTCATCATTCTTTCGCTCACTCCACCACCCCAGTTCAGACATATGCAAATCAGTCTGACCCTGTGCCACATGGGAACAGTCCAGCCCGAACTGCCAAGCTATGTCTTCTCTGGACCGGAAACAAGCATCTGGGACCGGTTTCTGGCTAATCAGCCATCATCAGCCAGGCTAGCTTGAATCCCCACATGTAAGCCCTTAAATACCCTAAGGCAGTGGTTCCCAAACTTTTTTGACCCGTGACTCCCTTGACTGGGTTGGCGGTTGGTCGTGGCTCCCCACCATTTTTTTGCCGGTGGGTCAGGCAGCGCACCGCGCTGCGGCACCCCTGGCTTCTCATCACGGCGCACTGGGGTGCCGCGGCGCACACTTTGGGAACCACTGTAGATAGTCTACGTCAGCTATTGGCTCATTTCACTGTGAGTGACAGCATTCTGTTCTTTCACAAGGAACACACCCGCACACAAAGTAGTCTTTCAGTGTCAGGGTGTCAATGTCTCCTATTTGAGGTCAGAAACTCTTTCTCTGCTGGCTGCTGAGATAGTCATAACAAACTAATCAATCCACTGATAATCTGAAATGTCATTACAAATGTTACCTTGCAGAAACAAAAATAAATGGTGGAAATACTTACTGTTATCCTAAATTGGCCAGAGCATGAAAAGGAATTGTATTGTAATTGCATTTGTATAGCGCTTACTACCTCTCGCAAGGCGCTATTCCGAGACCCATAGAGGATTAGTGATGAATAAGTATAGTGAAACATGCAAGTAAATGTGAAGTAGTGGAATAGTGTGCTTATGAAATAATGGCAGTCTTTATTAGTTGCCATGCCTCCAGCAAACAAACGTGATTTTTTTCAGATAAGACATTCCCTCCAAGATTCACCCAGTCATAAAAAATAAATGCCCATGGCACATGGGGAGAAAACTCAAAAGCTGAGAGGTAGGAAGGAGTACAGTGAACGGCAAAATTGAGAGTTCGAAGAAACCTTCTTAATTGTTTTTCATTTTATTTTGGTAAATTGTTGGATTGTCTGAATCGGAAGTGCTCGCTAGGCACCCCTGGCTGGCTTGCTCACATGCCATCCAGGCCCCAGGAACGCTGTGCGCCCTTCACTGGGATTGTGTTCTTCCATTTCCCAAGGTTAATGATGATCACCCCCACCCCCCACACATGTGGAGGGCTGCAAAGGAAATCTCAGGCCAGGATTACGGCTGTTGCCTGACACCTCAATGCTTTTTTTTTCAAGTCCCCCACATCGTGCTCGGCGCTGCTGCGCCCCTGGCTCCTCATCACGGCGCACCGGGGCGCCGCGGCGCACACTTTGGGAACCACTGCCCTAAGGAAAGGGTTGGAATGATTCAGGAGTACCTCCCTCCTCCCGGACAAGGGGGAGGATAGTCCTCTGTCCATTATCCAGTTTTGCACCAGAGCGGGAGCCAATGGCTCCCTGAACTGGTTTGAACTGGACTATGCATGGAGGGCACCAAGTGTGCCCTGCACACAGACTTTGTGACGCTGGCAAGCCTTCCCACCCTTTCCCGAATACACTAAACCCTGTCTGGGAGGTGGTCACACCTCCCTTTGGCAGGGTACCTATTGTTCTGGCTTCCCCTGCTCGAGCTTGGGTAAGCAGCAGGAGGGCAGAAACGTGTCTCTGGCCGGCAGCAGGCCTAGCTTGCTGGAAGACAGGCACAGGGAGCACTGAGGGCCTCCCAGAGGAGCTTTATGGTGCATGAAATCATACCTGCCACACCGTTTATGGTGTTGGGGTATGATTCCAACTTGTTTGATACCAAACATGATCGGATTCGTTACAGCCAGTTTCGAGATGGCCACCGCGAAATGGCGCAATGCCCCTCTATATGTTATATGGCTGTCTCGCGTACAACCCGGGAGAATGGACTCTGTGGGTGACAACTGCTTGTTGGAGTGAAAATGTTTTCGTTACCTTTTCTTGCGCATTATTCCATGTAAGTTAGCATTTGCGGCACCATTTTAAGTTTGCCCGCCATTTTAAACCACAATCAAAACTGTCTGTCTCTCTGAAAATGGTTTCTGGGGATGTTCGTTTGCTCATGGCCTTGCTCTGCTACTGAATACACTGTTCTTAGTAGCACATACATTTCCCACTAGATAGAGGCCTTCTACCACCAGTCTAGCGGCGGGCACGGACAGAGTGACCTTGGGTAAAAGATACTGTGTGCCCGGCCACAGAGTCGAAACCCATCCTACCGTACTTCTTTGTTTAGCTTCATCTACTGCGAAAATTCCATTATGGGCTTGCCTTCCTTGGTTCTGAAATTTACACAATGTATCTCTATTTTTGCTGATGTCAGTCCCTCTGCAGCACTCCTAAGAGACTGGGCAGATCGGGCTCCGCTCTGAGTGTATCTGAATAAATATATATTGGTTTGTATTCTCTACTGTCTGACCGACTCTTCATTTGGTATGGAAGACTGAAAGGTGGTCAAAAGTGACCCGGGTGACCCTTCATGCTCATGTAGGGGCACCCTCACACTTAGACCCGAGCACCCTGCCTTTAGGACTGTAAGGCCTGCCTTAGGGGGTGACTAATATGTTTTAAGTGCAGTGACCCTAGTTATAGGTAAACCTATATCACCTATATCTTTTGTAAACGGTGTTAGCACCAACTTAAACAGGCTGCAATGACAGGCCTATGGTTACAAATTGAGTGGTCTCCCATGGGTGACAATGCATGCTTCAGCCCATGGGGGGCCCTGGTGTACCTATGCCCTGGGTACCTAAGTACCATATATTAGGGACAGGTAAGGTTACACCAGTGTCTTATCTGGGATGTACCTAAGTACTTACCAAACCAATTTAGGTGAGAAAGCACAGAGACTGGGGTCCTGATTAGCAGGATCCCAGTCAGACTAGTCAGCAACAGTATTACATCAAGCAAAAAGTGGGGATAAGCATAAAAGCAGATTCTACTTTCCTACAGGCAGTATATTTGTTAAATGCCCTGAACACGAGTTATAAGCCAGAGCCGCAGGTGCGGGGATATAATGAAGGAGAAGGTCTTCAACAACTTGTACAGCCAGAGACAGATGACCTATAAGGCTATTAGAACAGTTCATCAGCTGAAGACAGAAGGTTCTACATTAACAAGCATTTGCAATGCAATAGGTCTCGCATTAATTAAGTTTGAGCTATTGGCATTGCAAAATATTGCAACACCAATTGCAACAAAAGTCTATAAATTGTAGGCCAAAAATGTGTATTTATTTTTGTAGCAATGGTGGCATGCTGCGCTTTAGATGAATATGTTTAAAAGTGAAGTGCGCCATACAGCGATTGCTACAATAGTTCATTGTGGATGCGTTAACAATTGATCTGTGCACTGATGGCTGGTGGTGTGTGTGCCTGGTGGAAGTGTGCACTGCAGGCTGGTGGTGTGTGTGTGTACCTGGTGGAAGCGTGCACTGACGGCTGGTGGTGTGTGTGCCTGGTGAAAGCGTGCACTATTGGCTGGTGGTGTGTGCCTGGTGAAAGCGTGCACTGACGTCTGATATTGTGTGTGTGCCTGGTGAAAGCGTGCACTGACGTCTGATGGAAGCGTTAACTGATGGCTGGTGGTGTTTGTGCCTGGTGAAAGCGTGCACTGACAGCTGGTGGTGTTTGTGCCTGGTGAAAGCGTGCACTGACGACTGATGGTGTGTGTGTGTGCCTGTTGAAAGCGTGCACTGACGGCTGGTGGTGTGTCTGCATGGTGGCAAAGAGTGCACTGACGGCTGGTGGTGTGTGTGTCTGGAAGCGTGCACTGAAGGCTGATGGTGTGTGTGCCTGGTGGAACTGTGCACTGACGGCTGTTGGTGGTGCGTGTGCCTGGTGAAAGTGTGCACTGATGGCTGATGGTGTGTGTGCCTGGTGGCAAAGCGTGCACTGATGGCTGGTGGTATTTGTGCCCCGTGAAAGCGTGCACTGACGGCTTGTGGTGTTTGTGCCTGGTGAAAGCGTGCACTGATGGCTGATGGTGTCTGTGCCTGGTGAAAGTGTGCACTGACGGACAGTGGTGTGTATGCCTGGTGAAAGTGTGCACTGATGGCTGGTGGTGTGTGTGTGTGTGCCTGGTGAAAGCATGCACTGATGTCTGGTGGTGTGTGTATGTGGTGGAAGCGTGCCCTGACTGCTGGTGGTGTGTGTGCCTGGTGGAAGTGTGCACTGACGGATGGTGGTGTGTGTGCCTGGTGGAAGCGTGCACTGACGGCTGGTGGTGTGTGTGTCTGGAAGTGTGCACTGATGGCTGATGGTATGTTTGCCTGGTGGAAGCATGTACTGACATGTTTAAAAGTAAAGTGCGCCATACTGTGATTGCTACAATAGTTAATTGTGGATGCGTTAACAATTGATGCGTGCACTGATGACTGGTGGTGTGTGTGCCTGTTGAAATTGTGCACTGATGGCTGGTGAAGTATGTGTCTGGTGGAAGTGTGCACTGCAGGCTGGTGGTGTGTGCCTGGTGAAAGCTGCACTGACAGCTGGTGGTGTGTGTGTGTGCCTGGTGAAAGCGTGCACTGATGTCTAGTGGTGTGTGTGTGTGGTGGAAGCGTGCCCTGACTGCTGGTGGTGTGTGTGCCTGGTGGAAGCGTGTACTGACGGATGGTGGTGTGTGTGCCTGGTGGAAGCTTGCACTGACGGCTGGTGGTGTGTGTGCCTGGTGAAAGCGTGCACTGACGGCTAGTGATGTATGTGTGTGCCTGTAGAAATTGTGCACTGATGGCTTTTGGTGTGTGTGCCTGGTGAGTGTGCACTGACGGCGGTGGTAGGTATGCCTGGTGAAAGCGTACACTGACGGCTGGTGGTGTGTGTGCCTGGTAAAAGCGTGCACTGATGGCTGGTGGTGTGTGCCTGGTGAAAGCTTGCACTGACAGCTGGTGGTGTGTGTGTGTGTGCCTGTAGAAATTGTGCACTGGTGGTGTGTGTGCCTAGTGAGTGTGCACTGACGGCCGGTGGTGTGTATGCCTGGTGAAAGCGTGCACTGACGGCTGGTGTTGTTTTGTGTTCCTGTTGAAAGCGTGCACTGACGGCTGGTAGACAGACACGGGTCTGACCTCCTGTTGCTGGTGGAAACTCCAGCAAGGGTGGCCGAGACAATAGGCTTCCTGTCCAGGGAGGTGCCAGCACCTCCTCAGACAGGGGTTTTGTGTATTGGGGCAGGGAGGGCTGCATTCAGTGAATGCATCTGGACACTGCCTGGGGCACACAAGGTGCTCCATGCATAGCCCAATTCCAGCCCCAGCTCTGGTGCGAAACTGGACAAAGGGAAAGGGGTGTAACCAACCCCTTCTCAGGTCCACCCATAGGAGGGACCTAGTCAGGTAATCCAGCCCCTATCCTTAGTATAAGTATAGGAGCTGTGTCCCCAGGATTTTAGATTATCCTGGATGAATCTTTGTAAGACATATCTTGGACCTTCGACATTCCATTCTGACTGGAAGACAGAAGACATCTTCCTTGTGGTCAAGGAGTGACCACCCTGTGCAAGCAGGAATCAACAGCAACTTCGCCGGTCTGCAGTTTCAAGGCTCCCGTCAGAACCCGAAGACAGTGCGACTCAAAAACTGGACTTCCAGACTTCTCTGACCCCGATCCACATTCACAGCAAAGCTGAGACCCGTGGCGAACACAAGAGACGTGAGACCGGACATCTTGGACGTTCTGCATTTTGCTACCTGCACTTCTTTCCTGAAGCCTCAGTAAGTTGTGCATTGGGGTACGAGAATTCCCAACCCCGAGCACTATTTGAACCGAAGCCCAGGCTCCCACACTCCGCGAGTGTCCCGTTGGCCCTGCCTTTACATTTGTGCATTGTGCGTCTTTTAGGTTCCTTGCCTGTTGGCTAGTGAGCCCCCCTGAAGATGCCATCTTGAATCTAACTTGTGATACTGGTTGCTCTAGGCTTGCTCCAGCTTCCCTAAAAAGGAAAACTGCCACAGACCTTGCTGGTCTGCAACAGAGCCAATCTTGATATACTGCGTGGGTTGCGGTTGCCAAGTCTTGTTGGGTTCAATCCGGATACCAACACTGCAGTCATCTAGATCAATTGTGGGAAAGCTCGAATCCAGCTCCTGATCATCGTCGATGCCTCCTGAACCTCATGGCTGAAGAGACAAACTCACCTTCTTCACCTTAAAGCACCCAACATCGCCTGGTTCCTTCCTGGTTCCTTCCTGGTCACTGGCTGGTGACCCAGATTCTGTCCCCTCTGCTTTTAGGTTCTTCCCATCTCTGATCCACCCTTGGATCCACCCGGACACTTTTCTTTTGGTTGCCTGCAGCACTTCTTTGCAGCTCTCCATAGAAAACGACGACGAAACCCGCCACGAAAAGACACCTATGCACTCGGCTTCCCTGGGTGAGGTAACACGAGTACTCCGGTGCTCCCGTGGGTCTTGACTCTCAACGTGTTCTAGTTTAAAAGAGTTCCATCCTAGTCCATCCGGAAGTGTCCATAAATTGTAACTTTGTAACTTTTACGAACTCCATAGAAAGTCAATGGGAACCCGCGCCAGTGTTTAGACACTGCACGCTGCTCCCGTGGGTCTCCTACTTCCTAACCTTTGGTTGTTTAGTGTAGCCCAAGCAATTCTACAGGCCCTAGTCCTGCTTTCTAACTCTCACATGGTACTTGTACCACTTTCTTAGGATATATGTTTTGTGAGGCCCCTAGGGCATAACTTATACTGTGCAACTTATTGTATATTAACTGTGTGACTTGTATTGTATTTTTTTCTATGACCTCATAAAGAGTACAGAGGGGTTGTGTTTAGAATAAATACATATATATGTTATATATACCTTGTGTGGTGTCCTTTCATTTGATATTCAAGGGATTATATATGGTAAAACAACTTGCTTAACTTGCCTACTGAAGTCTGAAGACTATTGGTTCATGCTACCACTAGGATAGCTTTCTATAAGGTTGACTTTACAACCACCATCAATAAGGGTCGATTAGACAGGTAGAAGGTGCCCACTAGAACTAGTGGACAACATATGCCAGGCTAACTTCTCACATTGGTGTGCAGCGGTTGGGATAAGAGCTTGCAATTTGGTTTTACCAAATAATCTTGTAATATCTTCTGAAAGATCATATCAAGGTACCTGTAGGTACATATAAATCAAGTCTTAGCAATACAAAAGTTCTACTGAACTTAGTAGTTGTAGGTGGTAAGGGCTTAGCACACCCTGACTACAACTCTTAGAGAGGTTCTAGTAGGAAACCATTTAGTGTAGGTAGGTGCACACACCACACCTCACTAGAAAATGTCCTTGGAAGCAGGCCCTAGTGGACCTCTTCAAGAAGAAACCCAGAGGGTGCCTTCTAAGTATGACACATTTACTTTTCGTGAACTGAGAAGTCTGTGTTCAGTCAGAAGACTGAGACAAGGACAGAGTCCAACCTTTAACCACCTGGTAGAAATCTTAGTGGCCTATGATGTAGAGAATGCCTCAGACACAGAAAACCAAGGTAGTAGAGAGGGGGGGCATCCATCCACAGAAGAGAACAATACTAGGGAAGATCCAGCAGTCTCTGATGAGGAAGTGGATGCTGACCTGGAGGAGGTTGATGAACCTGACCTTGGCAACCTAGGACTATCTGGAAGTGGAGAGGGTCATGAGAGGCCCCCTTCCACTCACCCCAGGAGGCCTAACCATAGAAACAGAAGGCACAGGTCACTGTCCAGTGGCTCTGAGCATTCTGATTCTTCAGTAGGGTCCAATGCCTCTGATCTGAGGAGGATATCTTTCCCTCAGAGAAGGGAGCATAAAGGTAGGATGAGAGAAGCCAAGCTTAGGATCAAGAGGCAAGAAGTTGCCCTTACAAAAGAGACCCTGGCTCTTGAAAGAGAGAAAAGGTTAAGTTGGCTAGAGCCCACTGGTGGCAGTATAATTCCTAGAGATAGGGAAAGGTCTCATGACCATAGAAACCTGAACAAGATTGTTCCTCCCTATCAGATTGGGGATGACATCCACTAATGGATAACTGCTTTGGAGAGGGCTTGCAAAGTACAGCAGGTACCCCAAAGTCAGTGGGCAGCAATCTTGTGGCTCTCCTTTTCAGATAAAGGCAGAGATAAGCTCCTAACAGTTAATGAACAGGATGCTGACAATTACTATGTCCTGAAGAGTGCTCTGATAGATGGGTTTGGCCTAACCACTGAGCAGTACAGGTTGCTGTTCAGGCATACCCAAAAGACACAGACTCAGGACTGGACTGATTTTGTAGATGGTGCAACTAAGGCTCTGGGCAGGTAACTGGGCATTAAGGTCAATGACTATACAGGATTGTATAATTTGATTATGAGAGAACACATTCTTAACAACTGTCAGAACCAGTTATTGCATCAGCACCTGGTTGACTCTGATCTGATCTCTCCCCAAGAATTGGGAAAGAAGGCAGACAAATGGGTCAGAACCAGGGTGAGGCAGAAGGTACAGAACCAAGGTGGTGATCAGAAGAAGCAAGACCAAAAGGGTGGGGAGAGAGCAAAAGACCAGAAGTCTTCTCAAGGTCCCCAAAAAGCTTCTAATGGTGGGGGGGTCCCAACAATCTAAGAAGAAAGAAGGCCCAAAGAAACATTGGTGCAAGATTTGTAAAGTAAATACTCACTGGACCAGTGATTGTGTCAAAAAGGAGACAGCTCCAGCCACCATTGCCCCTAAGGCAACTGTTCCCCTTAGTCCAGCTCCAAGTGGTGGTTCTCAACAGAAGGGTGTAGTAGGGTTAACCCTGGGAACTGAGATGGATTCTGGCCTAGTCAGAATATCAACTCAAGCTGTTTTGATCTGTGGTGGGGACATAATTATGTCCTCTACTGTGAGTCCCAATAACTTGGGCAAGTACAGACAAACTCCTTTAATTAATGACAAAGTGGCTCCGGCCTACAGGGACACATGTGCTAGTGACACAATGGTGGCGCCTGGCTTTGTGGACCCTGGACAGATCATACTAAGTGAAATTGATCTAGTGACCAATGCTAGCAATGTCACTGCCATTCACAGTATGGCCATTGTTAATTTCTCCTGGGGAGGGGTAACTGGACTAAAAAAGGTTGTCATTAGCTCACCTCCCTGTAGGATGCTTGCTTGGAAATGACCTGGAGACTTCAGCTTGGGCTGAAGTGGAGTATAGGACCCATGCAGAAATGTTAAGATTATCAGCACATGTCCTTGCTGTGACTAGGTAACAGGTCAGAAATAGCAACACTGAACTGGCACTGGATTCTGGAACAATGGACCAGTTGCCTACCAGGAGGTGAAGCAGTAGGGTTAAAGCAGCGCCTTCCCCCTTGCCTCAGGAAGAGGGTCAGACTTCACAGGAAGCTGATTGTTAGACCCAGGAGGAAACTGTCCTAGAAGAGCTTGAGCCTGATCAGGTTGAGTTTCTTGGGACAGGGGGACCCTCCAGGGCAGATCTGAGGCAGGCGCAGTTAGACTGCCCTTCTCCTAAACCCCTCAGACAGCAAGCTGCTGCTGAGGCTGAAGGGAATGCTAGTGGGACCCGCAAAGTCTATTGGGATGATGGGCTCCTGTATTCAGAGGCTAGAGACCCCAAGCATGGAGCTTCCAGGAGGTTGGTCATACCTTTGGCATTCAGGGGCTTCCTTTTCACACTAGCCCATGATATTCCCCGTGCAGGACATCTTGGCCAGAACAAGACTTGGGACAGGCTTGTCCCTCACTTTCACTGGCCTCACATGTCAGAAGATACCAAGGAGTTTTGTCGCTCCTGTGTCACCTGCCAAGCCAGTGGCAAAGTGGCAAAGGCCCCCCTAAAACCACTACCTGTGGTGGGGGTTCCCTTTGAACATGTAGGGATTGATATTGTTGGACCAATGGATCTCCAAACAGACTCTTGGCACAGGTTTATTCTGGTGGTAGTGGATTATGCCACCAGATACCCAGAAGCTATTCCCCTAAGGACCACAACAGCACCTGTTGTGGCAAGAGCCCTCCTGAGAGTTTTCTCAATAGTGGGTTTTTCAAAGGAGGTTGTCTTAGACAGAGGTGCAAACTTTACGTCTGGATATTTGACTGATATGTGGAAAGAGTGTGGCGTGAACTACAAGTTCATCACACCCTACCATCCACAGTGCAATGGTCTAGTTGAGAGATTTAACAAGCCCTTAAAGGGCATGATTAAGGGTCTACCTGAAAAGCTTAGGCGAAGTTGGGACATCCTACTGCCCTGCCTTTTGTTTGCTTACAGAGAGATCCCACATAAGGGGGTTGGCTACTGCCCTTTTGAACTTCTGTTTGGGCATCCTGTAAGAGGACCCCTGTGGCTGGTGAAGGAGGGATGGGCGTTACCTCTCAAACCTCCTAAATAGGACATTGTGGATTATGTACTTGGTCTCAGCTCCAGGATGGCCGAGTACATGAAAAAGGCATCTAAAAACCTTGAGGCTAGTCAGGAATTGCAAAAGGCCTGGCATGACCAAAAGGCTGTGCTGACTGTTTATCAGCCAGGACAGAAAGTGTGAGTGTTGGAGCCTGTGGCCCCAGCAGCTCTCCAAGACAAGTGGAGTGGACCCCACACTGTTGTTGAGCAGAAGGGAGGAGTCACCTATTTGGTTAACCTTGAAACTCCCAGAATCCCCCACTGGGTGCTTCATGTCAACAGATTGAAACCATATGTTGACAGGGCAGACATGGGCTTGCTCATGGCTATAGATGAGGGACAGGAGGAAGAGAGTGACCCTCTCCCAGACCTGCTTCCTCAGAACCCTGATGATGGTTCAGTGGATGGTGTAGCCTTGGCAGGCAGCCTCACTGACCAACAGCAGCAGGACTGCAAACAAGTTCTACAGTCCTACAGACATATGTTTTCTCTGACTCCAAGTCAGACTACCTGGTGCACTCATGAAGTTGACACTGTGGACAGTCTGCCTGTTAAAAGTAAAATTTACAGGCAACCTGATCATGTCAGGGACTGTATCAGGACAGAGGTCCAAAAGATGTTGGATTTGGGAGTCATTGAGCCTTCAGAGAGCCCTTGGGCCAGGGGATGGACTTTACAGTGGAACATAGACCTGGGACTGATCATGCCAATGCAGATGGACTCTCCAGATATTTCCACTTAGAACATGAAGACTCAACTGGTCAAGGTTAGTTTAATGTCCCTGCGTTTGGGGGGGATGTAGGAGAGATGGGTCTGCTTCCTACGTTCACCCCCACTTTTTGCTGTGATTCTCTGGTTTTTCGACTTTAGTGTGGCTGTGGGCCTGCTAATCAAACCCACAGCCCAGCTGTTCTCCCTATAAATTGATACCATGTACTTTGGGTACATACCAGATTGGTTACTGGGTCACCCTTGTGAGCCCCTGTATATTGTACCCTAGGTACCCAGGGCATAGGTGCACCCTAGGCCTACCATGGGCTGCAGCATGTATTATGCCACCCCTGGTTTGCTTTCCAAACTGACACCACAGGTATGTTCACACAGCCTGGCTAGGGTGGTGTAATCACCCCTTACTTAGATATAGTATACATATATCTACCTTTATATATAGACACATATACACATATAAGCCACTCCTATGGTAGGCCTCGACAATCCTGGAGGGAGAGTGCTTGGTTTTATGTGAGAGGGCGACCTAGCATGAGCTGAGCCCTTCTGAAGCTTTCGGAACCATCTCTTTATAGCTGTTCTATGATACTGCCATGCCATATACTCTTAAGTGCAGTATAATCCTTGCGGTTAATGCTAACTTTTGTTTGGCTTTATCAAAACATGCCATGTAAGGTGTCAAACACTTTAGAATACTACCCTCCCCCCCGCAAATTCTGGCGGCGGGGGTAGCATTCCACCCTTCTAGAGGGAAAAGTCATGTAAGTTACTGCTTTACCCGGTTAAAGTTAAACAGAGCCTCAGCATCACAAAATGAATGCTGCTGCCATAGACACGGGTCTGACCTCCTGTTGCTGGGGGAAACTCCAGCAAGGGCGGCCTGGACAATAGGTTTCCTGTCCAGGGAGGTGCCAGCACCTCCCCAGACAGGGGTTTTGTGTATTGGGGCAGGGAGGGCTGCATTCAGCGAATGCATCTAGACACTGCCTGGGGCACACACGGCGCTCCATGCATAGCCCAGTTCAAACCAGTTGCTGGGGCACTCCAGCCCCAGCTCTGGCGCGCAACTGGACAAAGGGAAAGGGGTGTAACCACCCCCTTCTCAGGTCCACCCTTAGGAGGGACCTAGTTAGGTAATCCAGCCCCCATCCTTAGTATAATTAAAGGAGCTGTGTCCCCAGGACTTTAGATTATCCTGGATGAATCTTTGTAAGACATATCTTGGACCTTCGACATTCCATTCTGACTGGAAGACATCTTCTTTGTGGTCAGAGAATGACCGCCCTGTGCATGCAGGCATCAACAGCAACTTCGCTGGTCTGCAGTTTCAAGGCTCCCGTTGGAACCCGAAGATTCTGCGACTCAAGAACTCAACTTCCAGACTTCTCTGACCCCGATCCACATCCACAGCAAAGCTAAGACCCGTGGCGGACACGAGAGACGTGGGACCGGACATCTTGGACATCCTCCATTTTGCAACCTGCACTCCTTTACTGAAGCCTCAGTAAGTTGTGCATTGGGGTACAAGAAGCCCCAGCCCGAGCACCATTTGAACTGAAGCTCAGGCCCCCACACTCTGCGAGTGTCCCGTGGGCCCCGCCTTTACATTTGTGCTTGGTGCATCTTTCCGGTTCATTGCCCATTGGCTAGTGAGCCCCCCTGAAGATGCCATCTTGAATCTAACTTGCGATCCTGGTTACTCCAGGCTTGCTCCAGCTTCCCTAAAAAGGAGAAGTGCCACAGACCTTGCTGGTCTGCAACAGAGCCAATCTTGACATCCTGCATGGGTTGTAGTTGCCAAGGCTTGTTGGGTCCAATCTGGATACCAATGCTGCAGTCATCTAGATCTATTGTGGGACAGCTCAAATCCAGCTCCCGGTCATCGTCGATGCCTCCTGGACCTCTAGCTGAGGAGACAAACTCACCTTCTTCACCTTTAAGCACTCAACATCGCCTGGTTCCTTCCTGGTCACTGGCTAGTGACATAGAGTCTGTCCCTCTGCTTTCAGGTTCTTTACATCTCCGATCCACCCGGACACTTTTCCTCGGGTCTCCTGCAGCACTTCTTTTCAGCTCTTCATAGAAAATGACGACAAAACCCGACACGAAAGACACCTATGCACCCGGCTTCCCTGGGTGAGGTAACACGAGTACTCCGGTGCTCCCATGGGTCTTGAATCTCAAAGTGTTCAAGTTTAAAAGGGTTCCATCCTAGTCCATCCAGAAGTGTCCTTAAATTGTAACTTTGTAACTTTTACGAACTCCATAGAAAGTCAATGAGAACCCGTGCCTGTGTTTAGACACTGCACGCTGCTCCCGTGGGTCTCATACTTCCTAACCTTTGGTTGTTTAGTGTAGCCCCGGCGATTCTACAGGCCCTAGGCCTGCTTTCTAACTCTCACGTGGTACTTATACCACGTTTTTAGTATATGGTTTGTGAGGCCCCTAGGGCATGACGTATACTGTGCAACTTATTGTATAACTGTGTGACTTGTATTGTATTTTTACCTCTGACCTCATAAAGAGTGCAGAGGGGTTGTGTTTAGATTAAATACATATATATTCGATATATACCTTGTGTGGTGTCCTTTCATTTGGTATTCAAGGGATTATATATGGTAAAACAACTTGCTTAACTCGCCTACTGAAGTCTTAGCCTGAAGACTGCTGTTTCATCCTACCACTAGGATAGCTTTCTATAAGGTTGACTTTACAACCACCATCAATAAGAGTGGATTAGACTGGTACAAGGTGCCCACTAGAACTATTGGACATCATATGCCAGGCTAACCGCTCACACTTGCCAAATTCTAGCATTCTAATAATAATAAATATACTTGCCGGACTTAGAGTACCCTGTTTCTCCCCTCCTCTACCAGTCCTAGAACACATCTGAAATAATCCTATTTTAACTCTAGATATAACTCAAAGAACGGTTTTAGCAGTTCCACCTTTGTTCTTTTGTGCTTTTACACCTGTGTTGTGTACTGTGTGTTAATATTCATAAAACATGCAGTAAATATCAAAACTTGGCATGAATGTACATGTTGATCATACATAGAACTACACATCTTGCAGAGGTCTTTTGTCTTTTGGTAATGTGTGCAGTAACACTGCAGGGTACTACATTGCTGTTTGCTGGGTGTTACACCATTTGCTCTCCTCCCTGTCAGGCGCATCTACAATTAACTCACATATACCCACATAAGCACCTTTCCAGATCTTCTCCTTAACGTCTGGATGCATGTGCCTCCCCAATTGATCAGTCTCTGAACGCACATCCCTCAGACCCATGCTTGGCAATAGCTGCAACATACCTGATGGCATAACTTCCTTGAGGCGAGGTTAGAGCCCGGCGGCTGTCTGCAGCCTACTACCCGTTTGCGTGGTGTCAGCTACTATGGGTCCCTGCACTGCTGACACACCTGTTACTCTTGTCTGTCCTTCAATACCCATGCCATCCACATGTTCCACAAACCTTTTGGCCATTTCGACACTCAGTCGCCCTCCACCACCCCTGCCAATGCACTTCCCAACCACGGTGCGGACCACACACCTGCCGTTGAAAGCCAAGGCAAAACACTGGCTAAGCTTAACGCCAAGTGTGGCTGCACTGCAGAGCCCCCTGGAGCTGCCACACTTGCAATAACACTATTCCCAGTCTGTACACTGCTGCTTCTCTCTGGCAACATTGCAAATGTAGGAGAGCTGCCCTGCCCTTCAGTACCATTCCTTCTGCCCACCAGCACCACCTCTGCGGGAGCCCTGCCCATTCCACTACCTATACCACCCAGCCGCACAACCTTAGAGGTGGCCCTTGACCCCCTTCACCATTTGTCCCCTGTTCCCTGGGCAGGCCGAGGCTACCATGACCCGGTCGCGTGGTTGATCCCCAGCTCCCTGCAATATTGTCGGCTCTACCGAGGAGGGAAGTGCCTCTGTTACAGTAAAGATGGTTTGCTGTGTCATGTTCAGACCCAGATCAAGAACAAGTATAGCTACCAAAACCGAAATCCAGCAGGTACCCAGTCTTTTTAAGCAGCGGTTTAAACTCTGCTAAGCCGCCTTCTTACAAAGTTTGTGCTTTCTCTTTGAAAATCGCAAAAGTAAGAAAAGACTGGTGTTGTATCCTTAGTGGAAAGACACCAGGAGCCAGGATGAATATTCAAGACTAGTTTATTCAGTCTTCAGATCAGGTTACATCTTAGATGACTCCAGCCAGCCTAGTGTGGTACCAGCCCCACCAGGAGCAGCCTCCCTAGCTGCTCAGCCCATCGCCAACTGCCACATTCACCCCACTCAGTCACCCAGGTATTCCACGCATCACAGGCACACCAACATTCTAATACCAAGACACACTCTGGCTGAGCAGCTAGAGGCAGCAGGGCTAGAGTACATATTAAACTAATATGTAGAATACAACAGTATCCCTTTTTCCTTAAACAAAAAAAAAATGGAAACTAGAGGACAAAGTCCAATTCAATTAACATTTCAAATCACAAAGATGCAGCAAATGAACTATGCATCAAAGAGGTTGGAATCATTAAAGCAGAAGAAAATCAATAATTATACAAATCTCAAATCTCTAGGATGCAGCAATGACAACAAAACACCACAAGAGAAAAACATTCTGTAAAGAAAGGATGGTTAAGATAAAAACAATTTAAAAGCTAAATCCCCCCATCCCCCTTAAAAAGAGATTTTTTTAACATATACCAAAACATAGCATTATGTTCCATATACACTGTAACGTAAAGCACTATGACCTATAAGCATACCAAGAATAGGGCTAAAGGTAAAATAACCTACAACTCAATCCCATGTGTAGGGAAACAAGAACAAATGGGTCGTCACCCAAAACACAAACCGAAAAGGTAAGTACTAATGTACTTCGCGCAACTTACAGGGAATAAACCCACATCCAACCTTGATGGGGGTTAACCTAGGTACAACAGATGGGAACTAACCCATGTCCCAACCCCTTCATGGAGGTTACATACCCCATGAAGGAGTAACACACTATCCCATAGAAAACATCCAAAATGGGAACTGACCCAAACCCCCTCGTGGAGGTTACATACCCCATGTAGGAGTAACACACACATATGTAGGAGCAACTGTACCTACAACCATCCCTCATGTAAGGGAACTGTGAATACCATCTTTTAAGAACTAAAGTAAGAAAGCCAATAATTTAACTGACATTAGCCCGTGGAATCACGACAAAACTAAATGCAATAAAGGAGACAGCACATTGCTAGTAAGCACAGTAATGACACACCGGTGAGCGACCTCTCACCCGTGAAATGGTACCCTGTAGAAGAGAAAACAAACAGCACAAAGCAAAATAAAAGATCCAGCAACGCACAAGACAAGTGTAAACAATGACTCACATCAGTTTGCCCACCACATAATGTTTGCACAGGAACAACACCAAAGTTACCATCAACTTGCTAAAAGCGAAGGATAACAGAACCTAATCCTGTGCACGAAAATTACATTACACATGTACTATACACCACACCATATCGGTGAAAGAAAATGCAGTAATAAAAAGGTGTAATAACAGACATAAAGTGGCCAAACTTGAAACCGAAGAGCTCCACAAAGATTTCCATGTTCTCCCGCATATTTCTTCATGTCCAGTTGAGACCATCACTGCCATGACCACGAACGAAAACACTCAACTATAAGGGAGTGAAGCTAACACAAAGAAAATCAAACTCCAAAATGGCGGCACGTTTTTCCACGTAATGCCGGGAGGCGTTTTTCCATGTAATGCCGGGAGGCTCACAGCACGCTCCTGCTTGCAAGCGTGACCGGGCAGCAGAAAGCAATGAAGAGAGGAGGACGTCATCACAAAGGCTTCCACACTCGTTCCGAAGAACAGATCTCAGGTGATAGTGCACGCGACGTCTGTCACTCACGCGATTGTTTCAAACGTAGTATTCAAAATGTTGGTCAACAGCTCAAAAGTCAACCGTTGCTGAGAAGAGCAACATAATTTAATTTAACTGAAATAATACAGCACAGTCGCAAGATGAGCGAAATAAATATAAATGAATGCATTGCCGAAATTTTTGCCAGAATTGCCACAAGACTTCGTTATAAGTGGTTAGTCAGAGCTCTTCCCAATCGCACCACCAGCACAACAAAACATGGCAATGCGGAGCTCTTTCACAGTGTGACTGAAGCAAGGAAGTGAGCACCACGGGCACAAACATAGTCCAACTCCCCCCATTAGAGCGCTATACTGAAAACTTGCAAAGCTCAATAGAATCTTATCCAGGGCAAATACAGTACAAGTAGAAATCCTCACCATACACGAAGTAGCAGGAAAACGGCTAAGTGGTAACTGAATGCTGGACACAGATACTTGAACTGAGACCTGATAGAAACTGAGAAGACTGCATATTTAAAGTCAGTACGTTTAAAAGCAGTATCAAAAATTGTGGCTTGTCTTATGTAACTCCATCAGTGTTTCCACAACACACAGAAGGTTTTTACATCCATTAGGTACTAATTCCAAAAGTGTAGTCACTGTACGCTTTATGGCTGCACATCTCAAATAGTGCCAAAGATTTAAAGATACTGAAGGCTCTGTAGAGCGCTGTAACTGGAACACAAACAATCAGGGTGCTTAACACCTTGGCTGCGGAGCATATTCCCCTCCTGTGCTGAAAGTGCTTGAATTCCATTGTTCATGACAAGGTCAGCTCGTCATAAGCACACGAGCACCGTGCCTCATGACGAGCTGAGCTCGTCATGAGCATGGAAAGGGTTAAGGAATACACATCTCAAACTTGTGCCTTGACCTTTATTCTGTCACATAACTGAAAGGCACTCTTCACACATTAGTGTGATGTGGCTGGTACACCAACACCTGGTTGTAGAGACGCTACCCATCCAACTCACAGTCAATTTAGTACATTACCAAGTGGCTGGAACTCCAGATGAGGCTGTAGTTGAACTACTCAACCAACTCACTGTTCACCGCTGTGGCTGGACCACCCAAAATGGGTTGTAGTTGCACTACTCCACCAGCTCACAGTTGCAGATGTATTCCCAGGCTGAAGTGTCAGTTGGTGGGGACACTGCTTGTTGGGGCTGTCCATAGGAAGGACACTGGTGGGGTATACAACGTTTAGCACGCATTTTTTACAAAGCACTACCATTACAACGCAGGCATTACCACGCATACCATTACAACGCATTGCGCTGGGGGGCGCTCTAGGATAGGGAATACGTTTAATTTTATATCCAACACCTTCTCTAGTGTCCACGGGGACTGGAGTTGGAATATAAAATTATACTTACCACTATCCAGCACCTCAAAGCGCTATGCGTTGTAACGGTATTCGTTGTAAATACCGCGTTGTAAAGGTATGCGTGGTAATAGTATGCGTGCTAACGTCATACATCCCACTGGTGGGGATGGCGCTGGCTTGCCTGGAAATACCTTCTTTTTTTTCTCTTGAAATTGCTTGTAGGATCTCTTGGTTACTCTCTTTCAGCCTGATTCATCAAGCATAATTGCGCTCGCAAAGGGCCAGATTCTGAGAATCTGGCCCTTTGCAAGTGCAATTTTTGCATTTGGGATTCATCATCCCAAATGCAAAAGTCGCTATTTAAGAACTCGCAAATTTGCGAGGAATAGCATTTAAGGAATCTCTATTAGAGATTCCTTAAATGCTATTCTTGAAACATTTAAAAATTGCGAATTCGCAACTTTGGGCCGCTATTTACCACGAGGTCAAACCTCGTGGTAAATAGCGAAAACTTAGAAAAATGCTTTTAAAAGCATTTTTCCAAGTTGCATGTTACACACACACATGTCCTTTGGACATGTGTGTGTGTAACATCTGTGTAATATAACATTTCAGGGGTGTTACAGGGTGTCCTTTGGACACCCCTGCACCCTTGAAATCGCAATCTCATTTGCGATTAGCTAATTGCTAATCGCAAATAAGGAATGACTCCCCATGCATTCCTATGGGCCTTTAGCCCCATAGGAATGAATGGGGAGTTATTCCTTATTTGCGATTAGCAATTAGCTAATCGCAAATAAGGAATCAGTAGGACTCACAAATAATATTGCGAATCATACATGAAACCCGTTTTGCGAGTCTGGAATAGCGATTCCTTATTTATCGCTATTTCAGACTCGCAAAACTACTCAATGATGAATCTGGCCGTGTGTTCCTTAGTTTCTTAGTTACTTAGTTGCTTTGCTGTACCAAGAGTCACTGGTGTTCAAGACTGTCCTTGTCGCCAAAATAATGTTGTATCCTTAGTGGAAAGACACCAGGAGCCAGGATGAATATTCAAGACTAGTTTATTCAGTCTTCAGATCAGGTTACATCTTACATGACTCCAGCCAGCCTAGTGTGGTACCAGCCCCACCAGAAGCAGCCTCCCTAGCTGCTCAGCCCATCGCCAACTGCCACATTCACCCCACTCAGTCACCCAGGCATTCCACGCATCACAGGCACACCAACATTCTAATACCAAGACACACTCTGGCTGAGCAGCTAGAGGCAGCAGGACTAGAGTACATATTAAACTAATATGTAGAATACAACAACTGGATAAATAACAACATGTTACTTTTACTTCTGTCAAACTCGAGGTTAGGTTGTCCATGGGCATCTGGGAGCCATGTTTACTTTCTATATTTTTCGCTTTTGGCTTGACCTCTATCCCTTCAGCTGCTGAGTGGTTGAGGGTTGAGCAAGTGCTCAGTCATTAATTCAAAAATGTATTGTTTATTTAATTAAAACCCTAACAATCATTTGTCACAATAAAACATAAACCATGGTAAAACGGAATTCATTGTCAAGAGAAGGTTAACAATATTAAAACCATGTGTGGGAGTAGTCCAGACAATATGTGATTGTTTAAGTGGCTTGAAGCTAATAGTGGTTGAGGCTGCCAGCTTCATTATCAACAATGCATAACATTTTAAACAGGAAATTAAGAGTTTCATCTCAGATTGGTTCTTTTTTTGAGTGTCTCTTTATCAGATCCTTGTGACGAAAAGAATGGTGTGTTTATTAGATTAGCCAGTCTAGTTGTTCTATCCCTCCGAATGGCTCGTGCACACAGAAATATTAAGGCTCAACTGTAGCGAAGTGTGATGCGTTTAAAATCTGTGCTCAGTTCTGTTCTCAGTGGTCAAAATTGCTTGATCTCACGCAGTTAGACCTTGGAATTGACGTCTATGATTGTAAAGTTGTAAGAAAATTGTATTTCTATGATATTGTATGAATATCAATTACATTCTTAAACACAAAAGGTACTCTGTGTGGGTAATACGTATATAAGGAGGAAAAGGTCCACATTCCTCAGTTTGATTGGAAGTCGTAAATGCCACAGAACCCACACCGCGATATTCCCACCACAAGATGGCGGCCTCAGTGTCCAGAAATCATCAGGATTAAACATACTGGAGGAGGGCTAGTCAATCATTATCACTCAGATCACAGATGAATGGATGGAGAAAGTAAGAAGTACCCTGCTCAGAAGCAAGCTAGCGTAACATATTATTCTTTGAAACCAGTGGTAATAAACCTGTGGTCCACGGACCCCGGTGGTCAAGAAAATAAAATATTATCACAGATTAATAAAGTGTACATAAATTAAAAAAAGCTCTGCGCTGCTCTAGACCCATACCCAAGGAGCCAGGAGCCGGCTGACAGCACACCAGCATTTTATCTCACAAAGGCTGGAGACCTAGTTCGGCCTGTATGGAAAATACACTTGAGCATCGAGTGTCTCGACTGTTTATCTTAGCAGCAGCATTGTATGCTTTCCAGAGCTCGCAGACGTCACAGGGATGCAGTGTCAATTGTGAAAGCAGAAAGGGCTGAGCAGAGGGAAGTAAGAAAATTTGTACTTTGTTCTGTAAAGAATGGCTTAGTTAAAATGTCAACCGATGGCAAAGTCCTTTCAGCTGTGTTTGCAGGAACTGTGTAGGCCAAAGTGGTTAAGGGCGTGACGCCGAAGGTCTTAAGCAGAAGTGCTGGAATTCGAATTTTCTGCCACTGCATGCATTTTCCACATAATTAAAGACGTACAAACTTGCCACATCCATCATTAAGTTTAATAATCCCCAAATTTTAACAAGAACGCCTTTTTCGGTTGTAATAAAATGCACAGCTCCTAGTTCTGCATAGCGGTAGACTCTGAAAGGGTTAACTGGTCTCTTTTCAGTCAGAGATTTCTGCATTCAGGTGTTAACTGACACTAATGAGCTGGACTGGGAGAATTAATGTGTGTGGAAACGAGAAAAGAGCAAAATAATTCGGCCACAAAATGCTCTGCATTGTGTCACATAAGTTGGCATTTTTTGCCACACAATTTAGTTAAAACTTCTGCATAATTGAATGCTCCACTACAGTATAATTCCAGTGGCCCTGCTTTTAGTTTATGCTGTTCTGCGAGCACATGACCTCCCTGCTGAAGTGCTAAAGAGATTGCAGTACAGAGGTGGTCAAAATACAATTATGAATACTCCCCCTCCATGCATCTCAGTGTGGAGTTTCAAAAGTAGAAATATCAACTTACAATATGCAAATTACACTTTTTTTTATAATTAGACAGGTGACAGTTTCTTTCCAACTCATTCACTAATTCTTCATTCCCTTCCGGTCCCTCCAGTCCTCGTCCCATTCCTTAACAAAGTGAAGATGACCATCTCCACGACAGAAAAAAAGAACAGGAGATACCTAAACCCACCCACTCCCACTGGGAGTACATAAACTCTACCAACCCAGCATTCAACCTGTTATTTTTTTTTCTGTCTTCCGACAGAATGGGTCATGGATTTTGCTGGTTCTTACCTGTGATGAAGTCTTCTTTTGATGTCCTTGTCGAGCTGCTGATCTGTCCTCAATGTCCTGCTGGCGCTCTCCTGGCCTTCCGGGCTTGCCGGGAGCCACGTTGCTTGGCGACCGCCCCTTTGCTGCTGGGGCGTCATTCTGTTCCGGGTCGGAGGGATGGTCTTCCTGTGGCTTTGCTGGTCTGGAGGACGTGCTGCTGCGGCTGCTGTGGAATGTCTCGGGCCGTTCTTGATGGTGCCTTGGGCTTCCTGGATAGCTGACGGGGTCCTGTTGGAGTCCTTTTCCTCCCTGGAAGTGCCTGCAGTTCTCGTTGTGGTGCGGGGGCAGGCCGGGTCTTTGCTTGCCTGGGATTGCCGGATGCTGCAGTCTCTCCCTTCGGCCAGGCGCTGGTTTGTTGGAGGGCGCATGGGTTGCCTGGTGGAGGCAGTCACTTTGTGGTGTCTCCCTACCCCGGTGTTGAATACGCCTAGCTGTGAGTTCTCCATCACGAAATACTGTCATACTGCATCAATGCGCCTGCTCTCTTTTGATGTCAGAAGTTCAGCATGGTCAAGCCTGGTTAGTCCCTGGGTTGGAGACTGTCTAGGAATACTAAGCTGTAGGCTAATTCAAATGGGCGATGTTCCTATTTGCTCTGGTGGGGCTGGGTTGTTGCCTTCCCTGGGTGGCCGCCTGGAGGTGCCTGTTGTTTATGGCTGGCCTTCTTGCGCCCTTGCCTCCCTGTTTGGGTTAGGTCTAGTTTGCTCAGTCGTTTAGTGGGGTCGGACCTGGTTGGTTCCTGGCTCCGCATGGGTGTTTCCTGGTGCTTGGTCTGTGTTTGGGTCTCTGCTGTCTCTCTCTCTCTCTCTTTCAGGGGGTGTTTCTGGTTGGCCTTCTTCCTGGTGTTGCACTGGTTGTCGCTTTCTGGGCTGGCTGGTGCGGGCAGGCAGTGTGTTGTGCTTTCTGTCTGCCACTGGGGTAAGAACTGCATTCTGGTTTGTCTCCTTTTCTGGATCTCTGCCCCCACCCTTTGCGGTCCCTGACCTCTGGGTTACTGAATTGTGTTTTTTCTACCTATTACCAGTCGCTGTATTTCTCCCTGGGGGGTCTGTTTAACCCTGGGTGTAGGAATACGCTACACTCGCGGAGCGTGCATAGTTTGCGCTACTACGCGCTACACGAATTGCACGTAGCACAGTGCATAAATGCGTAGCGTAGCGGGCATTTGTTGCTTGCCGTCCTCAACATCAAGTTGGCGACCGCGAGTGAGCAAAATCAATATCCCCGCAGGACTTTTTCCTCGTTCGCGATCAACAACATCAAGTTGCCGATCACAAGTGTGGAAAATAAAACTCCCGGTGAGATTCTTAACGCGGTGAGGTTAGGTTTCTCATTGCGAGTGGTCGCGTATGCCCGCGACCGTTGCGTATGCCCGCGACCGTTCGTGATGAGAAACTACCAGTCTGCGTTGAGAAAACTGCTGCTCGAGTACAAATCTACTCGAACAGCAGAAAACGAACGCTTGCACTGTGCAAGATGCCGCTTGCAATGATTGCACAGTGCAGACAAGCATCTGGCACTGTGCAATCAGTGCGAACAGCATTTTCCCTACCTCAGTATGCAATTCGCGTAGCTCGCATAGTGCGAAGTGCACTTCGTGTAGCTACGCGTAGCGCTACTACGCAAACTATGCCCAGGGTTAGTTCTGTTGCTTTTTTCTCGCATTCAGTTGGGTCCTTGGTCTCTCCTGGGGGGTTGGTGTTTTGCCCTCTCTCTGGCCTGGCTTGGTCCTTGGTGCTGGGGTTGGTTGGTATGCTGTGCTTCTGCTGCCTCTCGCTGGTATCCTGCAGCTGTCCCTGGTCAGCGGGTTGGTTCCGGGCAGGCACTTTGGGTATCCCTGGTTTGCCTTGATATTGGTTGCTGTCTGTTGCCTTGCGCTGGGTTGTGATTTGCGCCTGGGCTGCTTCGTTGGGGTTGGGGTTGAGTTTGTTGTTGATGTTTCCTTTTCCCCTCAGGGTTCCTCTTCGGGGGCATAGGCCACTTTTGAGGATCCTCTGTCTCCCTGTTGCTGGTTTCTTTGCTGCCGGTGGGGTCTGGGTGTTGTGATTCTTGTAGGAGAGTAGGGTCTGCTTCCTATGGTCACCTCCACTTGTTGCTGTGATTCTCTGTTTTTTTTTACTTTAGTGTGGCTGTGGGCCTGCTAATCAGACCCACAGCCCAGCTGTTCTCTCTATAAATTGATACCATGTACTTTAGGTACATACCTGATTGGGTATTGGGTCACCTTTGTGAGTCCCTGTATAGTGTACCATAGGTACCCAGGGCATAGGTGCATCCAAGAACTACCCGGGACTGCAGCATGTATTATGCCACCCCTGGCTGGCCATCCAAACTGACACCACAGCCTGATCACTCAGCTTGGGTAAAGTGGTATAATCACGTCTTACTTAGATATAGTATATCTATATCTACCTTATATATAGACACATATGCACCTATAAGTCACTCCTATGGTAGGCCTCGACAATCCTGGAGGCAGAGTGCTTAGTTTTGTGTGAGAGGGTGCCTTAGCATGAGCTGAGCCCCTCTGCAGCTTGTGGAGCCATCTCCTTATAGCTGTTCTATGATATAGCCATACCATATACTCTTAAGTGCATTATAATCCTCGCGGTTAATGCTAACTTTGGTTTGGCTTTATCAAAACATGTTGTGTAAGGTGTCAAACACTTTAGAATATTACCCCCCCGCAAATTCTGGCGGCGAGGATAGCATTCCACCCTTCTAGAGGGAAAAGACATGTATGTTCCTGCTTTACCCGGTTAAAGTTAAACAGAACCCCAGCATCACAAAATGGATGCTGCTGCCACAGACACGAGTCTGACCCCCTGCTGCTGGGTGAAATTCCAGCAAGGGAGGCCTGGACAATAGGTTTCCTGCCGAGGAAGTTGCTAGCACCTCCCCAGACAGCCTGTAGTGTATTGGGGCAGGGTGGGTTGAATGGAAAGATGCTTTTCCAGACACTGCCGGGGGCACACAAGGTGCTCCATGCATAGCCCAGTTCAAACCAGTTGCTGGGGCACTCCAGCCCCGCTCTGGAGAGAAACTGGACAAAGGGAAAGGGGTGTAACCACCCCCTTCCCAGGTCCACCCATAGGAGGGACCTAGCAGGGTATCCAACCCCTAAAATCAGTATAAAGATAGGAGCTGTGTCCACAGACTTTAGATTATCCTGGAATGAAACTTTGAAACAGAAGTCTTGGACCTTCGACGTTCTATACCGACTAGAAGACTGAAGACATCTCCCTTGTAGTCAAGGAGTGACCACCCTGTGTAAACAGGCACCACCAGTAACTTGCTGGTCTGCTTTGTCGATGCTCCCGCCAGAACCTGAAGACTCAGCGACACAGGAACTAGACTCTCAAACTTCTCTGACTCTGATCCACATCCACAGCAAAGCTGAGACCCGTGGCGGACATGAGAGATGTGGGACCGGACACCCTGGACATCCTACATTTTGCTAACTGATCAACTCCTGAGATACCCTTGCAGTTGTACATTGGGGTATGAGAAGCCCCAGACCCAAGCGCCATTTGCACCAAAGTTCAGCCCTCCACACTCCACGAGTGCCGCATGGGGCCTGCTCTTACATTTTAGCTTGATGCGTCTTCCCAGTTGCTAGCCCGCTGGCTAGTTAGCCCTTAGAAGACTTTCTTTTAAAACTATACTGCTTTCCTGGTTGCTCCAGGCTTGTTCCAGCTCCCCTGCAAAGGAGAAGCTTCCCAGTCCATGCTGGTCTGACTCGAAGCCAATCATCACTTCCTGCGTGGATTGCATTTGCCAAGGCTTGTTGGGTCCAGTCCAAATACTGACACTGCAGTCAACTAGATCCTTTGTTGGACAGCTCGAACCCAGCTCCTGGTTGACGCCAACACTTCCTGGTCCTCGTGGCTGCAGAGACAAGCTTCACCTCTTTACCTGAGATCATCGCAACATCGCCTTGTTCCTTCCTTGTCACTGGCTAGTGACCCAGACTCTGTCCCCTCTGTTTTCAGGTACTTCACTTCTTTGATCCACCCTTGGATCCACCCGGACACTTTTCCTCTGGTCGCCTGCAGCACTTCTTCGCAGATCTCCATAGAAAACGACGACGAAACCCGACACGAAAAGACACCTATGCACCCGGCTTCCCTGGGTGAGGTATCACGAGTACTCCGGTGCTCCCGTGTGTCTTGATTCTCGATGTGTCCTAGTCTAAGGGGGTTTTACCGTAGTCCATCCGGAAGTGTCCTTAAACAGTAACTTTGTAACTTCTTTGTTCTCCATTATAAGTCAATGGTAACTCGCGACTGTGTTTATACACTGCACGTGTCTCCCGTGGGTCTCCTACTTCCTAACCTTTGGTTGTTTAGTGTAGCCCCAGTGATTCCCTAGGCCCTAGGCCTATTCACTATTTCTGAAGTGGTTCTTATACCACTTACTTAGTATATGGTTTGTGAGGCCCCTAGTGCATAACTGTATTTGTGCAACTTTAAGTGTGCTAATTGAGTAATTTGTGATGTAATTCGATCTCTGACCTCATAAAGAGTGCAGAGGGGTTGTGTTAGAAATAAATTCATGTATAGTTGATATATACCTGGTGTGGTGTCCTTTCATTTGGTATTTAAGGGATTATAATTGGTAAAACAGCTTGCTTCACATGCTCTCTGAAGTCTTAGCCTATGACTGCTGGTCCATGCTACCACTAGGATAGCTTGTCTATAAAGTTGACTTTACAACCACCATCAATAAGGGTCGTTTAGACTGGTGCAAGCTGCCCACTAGAATAGTGGACATCATATGCCAGGCTAACTTCTCACATTGGTGTGCAGCGGGTGGGATAAGAGCTTGCTGTTGTTTTACCATATAATCTTAAGATATCATTTGAAAGATCACATTAAGGTAACTGTAGGTACATATAAATCAAGTTCTTATAATACTTTAAGTTCTACTGAACTTAGCAGTTGTAGAGGAAAGGGCTTAGCACACCCTGACTACAAGTCATAGAGATGTTCTAGTAGGAAAACATTTAGTGTAGGTAGGTGCACACACCACAAATCACTAGAAAATGTCCTTGGAAGCAGGCCCTAGTGGACCTCTTCAAGAAGACACCCAGAAGGTGCCCTCTAAGTATGACTCATTCACTTTTAATGACCTTAGAAGCCTGTGTGACGTCAGAAAGTTAAAACAAGGGCCGAGTCCAACCTTTAACCACCCGATAGATCTCTTAGTGGCTCGTGATGTAGAGAATGCATCAGACCCAGGGAGCCAAGGTAGAAGAGAGGGGGGCCATCCATCAACAGAGGAAATTCCAACTGGAGAAGATCCAGTGGTCTCTGATGATGATGATGACCAGGATGCAGTAGATGATCCTGACCTGGGCAACACAGGACTATCTGGAGGTGGAGAGGGCCATGGTAGGCACCCCTCTAACCTTCCAAGTAGACCTAACCTTGGAAACAGAAGGAACAGATCACTGGCCAGTGGTTCTGGTCATTCTGATTCCTCAGTAGGATCCAGGGCCTCTGCTATGAGGGGGATGACTTCCCCTCAGAGGAGAGAGCACAAAGCTAGGATGAAGGAAGTAAATCTTAGGATCAAGAAATTGCCCTTGCAAAAGAGACCCTGGCTCTTGCAAGAGAGAAAAAGTTAAGTGGGTTAGAACCCACTGATGGCAGCAATATTCCTATAGATAGGGAAAGGTCTCATGACCATAAAAACCTAAATAAGATTGCCCCTCCCTAGAAGAGTGGGGATGACACCCACAAGTGGATAACTGCTTTGGAGAGGGCCTGCAGAGCACAGCTGCAGTCATCTACATCTATTGTGGGACAGCTCAAATCCAGCTCCCGGTCATCGTCGATGCCTCCTGGACCTCTAGCTGAAGAGACAAACTCACCTTCTTCACCTTTAAGCACCCAACTTCGCCTGGTTCCTTCCTGGTCACTGGCTAGTGACATAGAGTCTGTCCCCTCTGCTTTCAGGTTCTTCACATCTCCGATCCACCCTTGGATCCACTTGGACACTTTTCCTCTGGTCGCCTGCAGCACTTCTTTGCAGCTCTCCATAGAAAACGACGACAAAACCCGACACGAAAGACACCTATGCACCCGGCTTCCCTGGGTGAGGTAACACGAGTACTCCGGTGCTCCCATGGATCTTGACTCTCAAAGTGTTCCAATTTAAAAGGGTTCAATTTTAGTCCATCCGGAAGTGTCCTTAAATTGTAACTTTGTAACTTTTACGAACTCCATTGAAAGTCAATGAGAACCCGTGCCTGTGTTTAGACACTGCACGCGGCTCCCGTGGGTCTCATACTTCCTAACCTTTGGTTGTTTAGTGTAGCCCCAGCGATTCTACAGGCCCTAGGCCTGCTTTCTAACTCTCACGTGGTACTTATACCACGTTCTTAGTATATGGTTTGTGAGGCCCCTAGGGCATGACGTATACTGTGCAACTTATTGTATAATAACTGTGTGACTTGTATTTTATTTTTACCTCTGACCTCATAAAGAGTGCAGAGGGGTTGTGTTTAGATTAAATACATATATATTTGATATATACCTTGTGTGTTGTCCTTTCATTTGTTATTCAAGGGATTATATATGGTAAAACAACTTGCTTAACTTGCCTACTGAAGTCTTAGCCGGAAGACTGCTGGTTCATGCTACCACTAGGATAGCTTTCTATAAGGTTGACTTTACAACCACCATCAATAAGGGTCGATTAGACTGGTAGAAGGTGCCCACAAGAACTAGTGGACAACATAGGTCAGGCTAACTTCTCACATTGGTGTGCAGCGGTTGGGATAAGAGCTTGCAATTTGTTTTTACCAAATAATCTTGTAATATCTTCTGAAAGATCATATCAAGGTACCTGCAGGTACATATAAATCAAGTCTTAGCAATACATAAGTTCTACTGAACTTAGTAGTTGTAGGTGGTAAGGGCTTAGCACACCCTGACTACAACTCCTAGAGAGGTTCTAGTAGGAAACCATTTAGTGTAGGTAGGTGCACACACCACAAATCACTAGAAAATGTCCTTGGAAGCAGGCCCTAGTGGACCTCTTCAAGAAGACACCCAGAAGGTGCCCTCTAAGTATGACTCATTCACTTTTAATGACCTTAGAAGCCTGTGTGACGTCAGAAAGTTAAAACAAGGGCCGAGTCCAACCTTTAACCACCTGATAGATCTCTTAGTGGCTCGTGATGTAGAGAATGCATCAGACCCAGGGAGCCAAGGTAGAAGAGAGGGGGGCCATCCATCAACAGAGGAAATTCCAACTGGAGAAGATCCAGTGGTCTCTGATGATGATGATGACCAGGATGCAGTAGATGATCCTGACCTGGGCAACACAGGACTATCTGGAGGTGGAGAGGAAACAGAAGGAACAGATCACTGGCCAGTGGTTCTGATCATTCTGATTCCTCAGTAGGGTTCAGGGCCTCTGCTATGAGGGGGATGACTTCCCCTCAGAGGAGAGAGCACAAAGCTAGGATGAAGGAAGTAAATCTTAGGATCAAGAAATTGCCCTTGCAAAAGAGACCATGGCTCTTGCAAGAGAGAAAAAGTTAAGTGGGTTAGAACTCACTGATGGCAGCAATATTCCTATAGATAGGGAAAGGTCTCATGACCATAAAAACCTAAATAAGATTGCCCCTCCCTACAAGAGTGGGGATGACACCCACAAGTGGATAACTGCTTTGGAGAGGGCCTGCAGAGCACAGCAGGTACCCCAGAGTCAGTGGGCAGCAATCTTATGGCTCTCCTTTTCAGATAAAGGGAGAGACAGGCTCCTCACAGTTAGTGATGAGGATGCTAACAACTACACTGTCCTGAAGAGTGCTCTAATTGATGGGTTTGGCTCAACCACTGAGCAGTATAGGTTGCTAATCAGAGACACCCAAAAGACACAGACTCAGGACTGGACTGACTTTGTAGATTGTGCTACTAAGGCTCTGGAAGGCTGGTTACTGAGCAGTAAGGTCAATGACTATACAGGATTGTATAATTTGATTATGAGAGAACAGATTCTTAATAATTGTCAGAACCAGTTATTGCATCAACAACTGATTGACTCTGATCCAACCTCTCCCCAAGAATTGGGAAAGAAGGCAGACAAATGGCTCAGAACAAGGGTGAAGCAGAAGGTACAGAACCCAGGTGGTGATCAGAAGAAGCAAGACCAAAAGGGTGGGGAGAAAGCAAAATACCAGAAGTCTTCGCCAGGTCCCCAAAAAGCTTCTAATGAGGGGGGTTCTCAATCAGTACATTTGTAGAGCGCGCTATTCACCCATGAGGGTCTCAAGGCGCTGAGGAGAAAGGGGGGCTGCTGCTACTGCTCGAACAGCCAAGTCTTGAGGTGTTTCCTGAAGGTGAGATGGTCCTGGGTCAGTCGTAGGTGTGCGGGGAGGGAATTCCATGTCTAAGAAATCCAAAACAAAAGAAGGTCCAAAGAAACGATGGTGCAACTTTTGTAAGGTTAATACTCACTGGACCAGTGATTGCACCAAAACGGAGGCAGCTCCAGCCACCATTGCCCCTAAGGCAACTGTTCCCCCTAGTACACATAATAGTGGTGGCTCTCAACAGAAGGGTATAGTAGGGTTGACCCTGGAAACTGAGGTGGATTCTGGCCTAGTCAGAATACCAACTGAAGCTGTTCTTGTCTGTGATGTGGACATGGCTATGTCCTCTACTGTGAGCCCCAGTAACTTGGGCAAGTACCGGCAGACCCCTTTAATTAATAACAAAGTGGCTCAGGCCTACAGGGACACATGTGCCAGTGTCACCATGGTGACACCCAACTTTGTGGACCCTGGACAGATCATACTAGGTGAAAAGAGTTGTTGTTAGTTCAGACCTCCCTGTAGAATGTTTTCTTGGCAATGGCCTAGAATCTTCAGTCTGGTCTGAAGTGGAGTATAGGACTCATGCAGAGATGTTAGGTATATCAGCACATGTCCTTGTTGTGACCAGGTCACAGGCCAAAAATTGCAACACTGAACAGGCCCTGGATCCTGAAATAATGGACTAGTTGCCTACCAGGAGGAGAAGCAGTAGGGTTAGGGCAGTGCCTTCCCCCTTGCCTCAGAATGAGAATCAGCCTTCCAAGGAAGCTGACTGTGAGACCCAAGAAGGAATTGTCCTAGAAGAGCTTGAGCCTGATCAGGTTGAGTTTCTTGGGACAGGGGGACCTTCAAGGGCAGATCTGAGGCAGGCGCAGTTGGACTGCCCTTCTCTTGAACCCCTCAGACAGCAAGCTGCTGCTGAGGCTGCTGGGAATGCTAATGGAACCCATAGAGTGTATTGGGATGAAGGGCTCCTTTATTCAGAGGCTAGAGACCCCAAACCTGGTGCTTCCAGGAGGTTGGTCATACCTTTGGCATTCAGGGGCTTCCTTCTTACATTAGCCCATGATATTCCCCTAGCAGGACATCTTGGCCAGAACAAGACTTGGGACAGGCTTGTCCCTCACTTTCACCGGCCTCACATGTCATAAGACACCAAGGAGTTTTGTCACTCCTGTGTCACCTGCCAAGCCAGTGGCAAATCAGGTGGCACCACAAAGGCCCACCTAATACCACTACCTGTTGTGGGGGTTACCTTTGAAAGAGTTGGGATAGACATTGTTGGACCAATGAATCCCCAAACAGCATCTGGGCACAGGTTTATTCTGGTGGTAGTGGATCATGCCACCAGATACCCAGAAGCTATTCCCCTAAGGATCACAACAGCACCTGTTGTGGCAAGAGCCCTCCTGGGAGTTTTCTCAAGAGTGGGTTTTCCAAAGGAGGTTGTCTCAGACAGAGGTGCAAACTTTATGTCTGGATATTTGACTGCTATGTGGAAGGAGTGTGGAGTGAACTACAAGTTCACCACTAGGCATGAGCGAATTTTGCGAATCTCGCGTTCGCGAATTTTGCGGATTTACGAACTCGCAATCCGCAAAATCCGCGAATTCTCGCGAATTTGCGGATTTTTTTTTTATGTTCGCACGGGTTTCTGCAAGTTCGCGAGGGTTTTGTACAATTTCGCAAATTGCGAAATTGTACAAAACGCCTGCGAACTTGCAGCAACCCGTGCGAACACAATTATATGAAGAGAAAGAAGCTCCTGGCCACAGGAACAGCACGGGGATGCGCTCATGAAAGTCAAGGATGCAAAGGCCTCTACCCAGCATCACAGCTGATTTTCCACAGTAGATTTGGGAAGAGGCACACCTGTCCCGCCTCGAAGACGCTCATGATTGTTTTTGGGCTAATGAATGAGTCACTGATTTTGAGCATCAACTAGTTCGAGCGACCATGCAAAGGCCGCCCTCTACCCAGCATCACAGCTGATTTTCCACGGTAGATTTGGGAAGAGGCACACCTGTCCAGCCTCGAAGACGCTCAGGATTGTTTTTGGGCTAATGAATGAGTTACTGAATTTGAGCAACTAGTTTGAGTGACCATGTGTGTGTTACTATGCAATCGCCCTGAAGGGCGCAGGGGTCCCTTGAGTGACCTGTGTGAGGCTGTGCCTGTAACTATTTTACAACGGCGCCAGCAAGCTGCCAGCGCCGTTGTAAAATAGTTACAAAGTTAGCTTGCACAGGAAGCACTTAGATAAAATAAAGCAGCACCTGCTTCGTTTTATCTAGTGGTTCCTGTGCAAGCTAACTTTGTAACTATTTTACAATGGCGCTGGCAGCTTTGCCGTCGCCATTGTAAAATAGTTGCATGAGTGGGGGTTCAACTTTTGAACGCGTTACGCTCGCGGATTTTTTTTTGCGGATTTTGCGGGAAATCCGCAAAATTAGCGGATTGCGGATTTCCCAAAAATCCGCAAAATCCGCGAGCGTAACGGATTTCCCGCTCATGCTTATTCACCACACCCTATCATCCACAGTACAATGGTCTGGTGGAGAGATTCAACAAGACCTTAAAGGGCATGATTAAGGGTTTACATGAAAAGTTTAGGCGAAAATGGGACATCCTACTGCCCTGCCTTTTGTTTGCTTACAGAGAGGTCCCACAGAAGGGGGTTGGCTATAGCCCTTTTGAACTTCTGTTTGGGCACCCTGTAAGAGGACCCCTTTGTCTGGTGAGGGAAGGATGGGAGTTACCTCTCAAAGCTCCATAACAAGACATTGTGGATTATGTACTTGGTCTCTGCTCCAGGATGGCTGATTATATGAAAAAGGCATCCAAAAACCTTGAGGCTAGCCAGGAATTTCAAAAGGCCTGGAATAACCAAAAGACTGTGCTGACTGTTTATCAGCCAGGGCAGAAAGTATGGGTGTTGGAGCCAGTAGCCCCAGCAGCACTCCAAGACAAATGGTCTGGACCCCACACTATTGTTGAACAGAAGGGAGAGGTAACCTATCTGGTTGATCTTGCAACTCCCAGAAGCCCCCACAGGGTGCTTCATGTCAACAGATTGAATCCGTATGTTGACGGGGCAGGCATGGGCTTGCTCATGGCTACATATGAGGGACAGGAGTAGGAGAGTGACCCTCTCCCAGACCTGCTTTCTCAGAACCCTGATGATGGTTCAGTTGATGGTGTAGCCTTGGCAGGCAGCCTCACTGATCAGCAGGAGAAGGACTTCAGACAAGTTCTACAGTCCTACAGACATATGTTTTCTCTGACTCCAACTTAGACTACCTTGTGCACTCATGAAGTGGACACTGGGGACAGTCTGTCTGTCAGGAGTAACATCTACAGGCAACCTGGTCATGTCAGGGACTGTACCAGGACAGAGGTCCAAAAGATGTTGGAGTTGGGAGTCATTGAGCCCTCAGAGAGCCCTTGGGCCAGTCCTGTAGTCCTGGTGCCTAAACCTCACACCCAAGATGGTAAGAGAGAGATGAGGTTTTGTGTGGATTACAGAGGCCTCAGTGCTGTCACTAGAACCGATGCCCACCCAATACCAAGAGCAGATGAGCTCATTGACAGATTGGATTCTGCCAAGTTTTTGAGTGCATCTGACTTGACAGCTGGCTACTGGCAGATCAGACTAGCTGATGATGCAAAAGCCAAAACAGCATATGTGACATCATCAGCAGTGGATTGCGGGTGCGCGATATATAGTTAGTGCAACTAACTATGTATGCGAATTTCAATGGTTTTGTGTGAGTAAAATAAGGTTTTGTAAATGCTAATTCCTAACTATATATGGTCTATAACCTATGGTTTTTTCAGTGAATATATATATATATAGACACATATGCACCTATAAGGCACTCCTATGGTAGGCCTCGACAATCCTTGAGGCAGAGTGCTTTGTTTTATATGAGAGGGTGCCCTAGCATGAGCTGAGCCCCTCTGCAACCGTCTCCTTATAGTTGTTCTATGATATAGCCATACCATATACTCTTAAGTGCATTATAATCCTCGCCGTTAATGCTAACTTTGGTTTGGCTTTATCAAAACATGTTGTGTAAGGGGTCAAACACTTGGGAATTCTACCCCCCTGTCAATTCTGGCGGCGGGGGTAGCATTCCACCCGTCTAGAGGGTAAAGACATGTATGTTCCTGCTTTACCCGGTTAACGTTAAACAGAGACCCAGTATCACAAAATGGATGCTGCTGCCACAGACACGAGTCTGACCTCCTGCTGCTGGGGGAAACTCCAGCATGGGAGGCCTGCACAATAGGTTTCCTGTCGAGGGAGGTGAGACCAGTGGCGGACACGAGAGATGTGGGACCGGACACCCTAGACATCCTGAATTTTGCTAACTGCTCGACTCCCGAGGTACCCTCGCAGTTGTGTATTTGGGTATGAGAAGACCCAGACCCGAGCGCGATTTGCACTGAAGCTCAGCCCTCCACACTCCACGAGTGCGGCGTGGAGCCTGCTCTTGCATTTCAGCTTGACGTGTCTTCCCGGTTGCTAGCCCGCTGGCTAGTTAGCCCTCCGAAGACTTTCTTTTGAAACTAAACTGCTTTCCTCATTGATCCAGGCTTGCTCCAGCTTTCCTGCAAATGAGAAGCTCCCCAGACCTTGCTGGTCTGACTCGAAGCCAATCTTCCCTTCCTGCGTGGATTGCGTTTGCCAAGGCTTCTTGGGTCCAGTCCGGATACCGACACTGCAGTCAACTAGATCCTTCGTGGGACAGCTCGAATCCAGCTCCTGGTCATCGTTGATGCCTCCTGGTCCTCGTGGCTGCAGAGACAAGCTTCACCTCTTCACCTGAGACCATCGTGACATCACCTAGTTCCTTCCTGGTTCCTTCCTGGTCACTGGCTAGTGACCCATACTCTGTCCCCTCTGCTTTCAGGTACTTCACTTCTTCGATCCACCCTTGGATCCACCCGGACACTTTTCCTCTGGTCGCCTGCAGCACTTCTTCGCAGATCTCCATAGAAAACTAGGACGAAACCCGACACAAAAAGACACCTATGCACCCGGCTTCCCTGGGTGAGGTAACACGAGTACTCCGGTGCTCCCGTGGGTCTTGACTCTCGAAGTGTCCTAGTCTAAAGGGGTTTTACCGTAGTCCATCCGGAAGTGTCCTTAAACAGTAACTTTGTAACTTCTTCGTTCTCTATTATAAGTCAATGGTAACTCGCGACTGTGTTTAGACACTGCACGCGTCTCCCGTGGGTCTCCTAATTCCTAACCTTTGGTTGTTTAGTGTAGCCCCAGCGATTCCCTAGGCCATAGGCCTATTCACTATTTCTGAAGTGGTTCTTATACCACTTACTTAGCATATGGTTTGTGAGGCCCCTAGGGCATAACTGTAATTGTGCAATTTATCGTATGCTAATTGAGTAACTTATGATGTACTTCGATCTCTGACCTCATAAAGAGTGCAGAGGGGTTGTGTTACAAATAAATACATATATATTTGATATATACCTGGTGTGGTGTCCTTTCATTTGGTATTCAAGGAATTATAATTGGTAAAACAGTTTGCTTTACATGCTCTCTGAAGTCTCAGCCTATGACTGCTGGGCAATGCTACCACTAGGATAGCTTGTCTATAAGGTTGACTTTACAGCCACCATCAATAAGGGTCGTTTAGACTGGTGCAAAGTGCCCACTAGAATAGTGGACATCATATGCCAGGCTAACTTCTCAAAATTCTTCCTTCACTTTGGCCTCAGCGGCTCCATCGTTCCTCTCCTCTACCCTGGTCCTCTCCCCTCAGTGGGGTGTGCGCTCTTGGGGTTCTGTTGCAGGGTCCCTCCTTGGGTTATAGCATTCCCTTGGGTCTGTGGTAGGGGCCATGCCTTTGCCCTTGTCGGTCTTTGCCTTTCCGTCCCTGTGTTTAGCCCCTCCTTTGTCTCTGCAGGGGGGTGGTTTGTGGTGCCTTTCCTGCATGGTTATGTCTGGCTCTGGCAGTAGGGGCCTTGGTCCCTTGGGGGTCACCTTTGTGTGTCTGCCTGTGACCTTGTTCACTTTTTCTTTCTCAGGTCGCTTTGGCCTTAGCCCGCCTCTCCTATCCAGTGAGCCAGCTGGACCTGCCGGTGCCCATGCGCCTGCCCCAGTCCCCCCTGTGTGCCCTACCGCCCTGATGGTTGGGCTCTTTGCCCCCCGCGGGCTCCCATGTGGTGCATTGGTATCGGTCAGGGGGACAGGCATGCTGCTCCCCACCCACCGTGTCTGCAGCTGCAACGTTTTGTTTGGGTTTGGGTGTTTAGGCCCCTTGGTAGTCTGCGGTCTGGTGCCTGGTTTTGCTGGGGCGAAGGCTGGCCTTCTGTTTTTTTCCTCTGGCGCTTCCCTGTGCCTCCCTGGTGCGGGCTGGGCCTTGGCGTTGGCTTGCAGGTGTGGGCTGCTTGGCTCCTTCCCTGTCTTCTTGTTGCTTTGTGAGCCCTGGGTGGCCTGCCTGTGACTGGGTCTTGTGCCTTTCCCTGATGCCCCTGGTGGTTGGAGGTTTTGGGGTTGGGGTGGTTGTCATGGTTCCTCTCACTCCGGGCTCATGGGGGCGCCATGTTGGTGGCTTTCTGTGTTGCTGAAGTGTCTTTTGCTCAGTCTCCTGGCCTCTTGGATTTTGCTGGGGGCTCCAGCAGAGATGGGCTCTGGGCCTCCTTGTTTTTCTCCCCTGTGTTGCTCTCTGGCGGATGCTCTTGCATTTGCTGTTGGTTCGGTTGGGGGGTCCCCATCCCGGTTCTGGATTCTGGTTCGGTGCCCGGTGGCTTCGTTTCCCCCGGCCCTGTGTTGCTCCCCTGGGGTTGGCCCTGGATTTTGGTTGGGGGTGTTGCCTCTATCCGTTCTTGGTGTTGTGCCCTGCTCTGGTTCCAGGCCAGCTGGGGTCCATCCCTTGCTTCCCTTGGGCGGGGACCTGTTATGGCCTCGTTTTTTGGGGAGGGGGGTTGCACTTCTGGCTTCCCCCTTGCCTTCTTTGGGCATGGTGCTGGGTTGAGTCCCGGTGTCCCCTGTTTTTGGGGTGATTGTCTTTGGCCTGTCCCTGTGCCCCGGGTTCTTCCACAGGTTTGGAGGTCTTTCTGCTGCTGTACGGTGTCTCCGCTGGTTTTGGCTGCTGGATGATCCTGCCCCGTGGCCTGGGCTGCCTCTGGGTGTTTCTGTAGCTGGTTCCTCTGAGATCTCTATTGCCAGTGCTCTCAGGTTGGGAGGGGGGGGGGACTTGCTCGTGGTCACTGACCCCTCTCTTCCTGGTTTGTTCGGTCTGGGTCTTGCCTTGGTTGGTCCTTTGGGTCAGTGCCTTGGTTCTTTTTCAGGCTCCATCCTCTTCTTTCTCTGCAGCTCTGCTGGGGGCTTCCCCTGGTGTGTGGGTGTGGTCTTGTGGTTGGTCGTGTCGTTCCTTTGTCTCCTGCTTTGGGTGTAGCCTGTTCGGTCTCTCCTTCCTTCCCCTCTGCCTTTTGGTGATGTCGTTGTGGGTTCTTTTGCGGTGGGTAGCTTTCTTTCCTCGTCTGAGGGGGGTCGCTCTGTCATTGCTACTGCTGTGTTATGGATACTGAAAGGTGTTTCTGTCCTTGGCTGTCTTCTCGCTGGTCAGGTGCCCTTCCTGGCTTTTGTTGTGCCATGAGGGCGCTTCCGCATCTTCTGGGCCCCCTTCTGCTGGTTCTTCGGGGGGCTGGTTGTTTGGGCCCCTCTGGGGGTTCCCTTGGGGCTTGCCTCTGAGCGCTGGGCCTCCATCTGGCCTTGCCTAGGGATCTTGTGTCATTTCGGTGTGGCTCTAGCTCCTTGCTCAGTCGGGTTGCTCTGGTTGCCTTGTTGCTGTTCTTGCGGGAAGGTCCCTCTCGGGTCCTTTATTGTTTGGTTCTCCTCCTCTGTGGCTGGATTGGAGGTTCCTGTTGTCGGTTGCCTACCTCTAGGTGGCGGCTCCTTGGTTGGGCTCCTTGTTTTCCTGGTCATCCCCTGCTTGTTTCAGGGTTTTGGCTCTGTTGGCCTGGTTGGGAGTTTTGCTGGTTGTGTGCTCCTGCCTGCTTTCGGTGTGGTATCCCTGGTGTTGGTGGGAGTTTGGAAGGCCAGGTTGTTTGCTTTGGTATTCTCTGCTTTGTTAAGGAATAGGGCGAGAACTGGAGGGACTGAGAGGTAATGCCCTATTACTTACCAGTAATCTTCATTATTCCTGGTCCCGTTGTCCTCGTCCCATTCATTACACCCCTCCCTCCCGGATGACCAGCCTTCCGGTTGGTGGCTTGGTACTTCAGTCTGAATTCTGGGTTGGTAGAGCTTATGTACTCGCAGTGGGAGGGGGTGGGTTTAGGTATCCCAGAATTCTCCTATTCTTTTTTTCTGTGGTGGAGATGGTCATCTCCTCTTTGTCAAGGAATGGGAGGAAGCCAACGGGACCAGGAGTAATGAAGATTACTGGTAAGTAATAGGGCAATATTCCCTTTACCCATGGGCAGATCCAAGTGTCCTTTTCGCAGGCTACTCAGCTCAAATATAGTAAATAGTCACACAATGAATAGGTAAGAAGGGGTATAATTATCACAGGTTCTCAAATGGCGCTTCACCAATACCGTGAAAATATTTTTTTGCAAAAGAAAACAATTTGATGCGGTGCCACAGATGAGGGAATACCCCTAAACCCCAAAATTAGCACCCAAAGGGCCGACTAAGTATACACAACAAGTCCTATGCACATGTATATAAGTATTTACAACAAGGGGTGGTGAGGGACAGAGTCTCTGAATTAAGCAGAAAGCTCTCACCCAGTCAAGAGATCAGGGCTAGATCCAACACCGTTTTTTAGCTCACTGCACCATCCCAGTTTCAGAACCTGGCTGTATGCAAATTAGTCTGTTCCTGTCCCAGTGCATGATGGGAACAGGGCAAACCAAACTACAAGAGCCAATTCTTACACTGGGAAGGAAACAAGCTCCCGGGGACCGGTTTCTGGCATTACAGCCGTCTTCGGCCCGGTTTGCTTGAATCCTGATGGTGCAATGAGCAAGGGTCTCACATCTGAGAATACCCTTCCACGCTTAGGGTGGACAAAAATATTTACAACAAGGGGTGGTGAGGGACAGAGTCTCTGAATTAAGCAGAAAGCTCTCACCCAGTCAAGAGATCAGGGCTAGATCCAACACCGTTTTTTAGCTCACTGCACCATCCCAGTTTCAGAACCTGGCTGTATGCAAATTAGTCTGTTCCTGTCCCAGTGCATGATGGGAACAGGGCAAACCAAACTACAAGAGCCAATTCTTACACTGGGAAGGAAACAAGCTCCCGGGGACCGGTTTCTGGCATTACAGCCGTCTTCGGCCCGGTTTGCTTGAATCCTGATGGTGCAATGAGCAAGGGTCTCACATCTGAGAATACCCTTCCACGCTTAGGGTGGACAAAAATATTTACAACAAGGGGTGGTGAGGGACAGAGTCTCTGAATTAAGCAGAAAGCTCTCACCCAGTCAAGAGATCAGGGCTAGATCCAACACCGTTTTTTAGCTCACTGCACCATCCCAGTTTCAGAACCTGGCTGTATGCAAATTAGTCTGTTCCTGTCCCAGTGCATGATGGGAACAGGGCAAACCAAACTACAAGAGCCAATTCTTACACTGGGAAGGAAACAAGCTCCCGGGGACCGGTTTCTGGCATTACAGCCGTCTTCGGCCCGGTTTGCTTGAATCCTGATGGTGCAATGAGCAAGGGTCTCACATCTGAGAATACCCTTCCACGCTTAGGGTGGACAAAAATATTTACAACAAGGGGTGGTGAGGGACAGAGTCTCTGAATTAAGCAGAAAGCTCTCACCCAGTCAAGAGATCAGGGCTAGATCCAACACCGTTTTTTAGCTCACTGCACCATCCCAGTTTCAGAACCTGGCTGTATGCAAATTAGTCTGTTCCTGTCCCAGTGCATGATGGGAACAGGGCAAACCAAACTACAAGAGCCAATTCTTACACTGGGAAGGAAACAAGCTCCCGGGGACCGGTTTCTGGCATTACAGCCGTCTTCGGCCCGGTTTGCTTGAATCCTGATGGTGCAATGAGCAAGGGTCTCACATCTGAGAATACCCTTCCACGCTTAGGGTGGACAAAAATATTTACAACAAGGGGTGGTGAGGGACAGAGTCTCTGAATTAAGCAGAAAGCTCTCACCCAGTCAAGAGATCAGGGCTAGATCCAACACCGTTTTTTAGCTCACTGCACCATCCCAGTTTCAGAACCTGGCTGTATGCAAATTAGTCTGTTCCTGTCCCAGTGCATGATGGGAACAGGGCAAACCAAACTACAAGAGCTAATTCTTACACTGGGAAGGAAACAAGCTCCCGGGGACCGGTTTCTGGCATTACAGCCGTCTTCGGCCCGGTTTGCTTGAATCCTGATGGTGCAATGAGCAAGGGTCTCACATCTGAGAATACCCTTCCACGCTTAGGGTGGACAAAAATATTTACAACAAGGGGTGGTGAGGGACAGAGTCTCTGAATTAAGCAGAAAGCTCTCACCCAGTCAAGAGATCAGGGCTAGATCCAACACCGTTTTTTAGCTCACTGCACCATCCCAGTTTCAGAACCTGGCTGTATGCAAATTAGTCTGTTCCTGTCCCAGTGCATGATGGGAACAGGGCAAACCAAACTACAAGAGCCAATTCTTACACTGGGAAGGAAACAAGCTCCCGGGGACCGGTTTCTGGCATTACAGCCGTCTTCGGCCCGGTTTGCTTGAATCCTGATGGTGCAATGAGCAAGGGTCTCACATCTGAGAATACCCTTCCACGCTTAGGGTGGACAAAAATATTTACAACAAGGGGTGGTGAGGGACAGAGTCTCTGAATTAAGCAGAAAGCTCTCACCCAGTCAAGAGATCAGGGCTAGATCCAACACCGTTTTTTAGCTCACTGCACCATCCCAGTTTCAGAACCTGGCTGTATGCAAATTAGTCTGTTCCTGTCCCAGTGCATGATGGGAACAGGGCAAACCAAACTACAAGAGCCAATTCTTACACTGGGAAGGAAACAAGCTCCCGGGGACCGGTTTCTGGCATTACAGCCGTCTTCGGCCCGGTTTGCTTGAATCCTGATGGTGCAATGAGCAAGGGTCTCACATCTGAGAATACCCTTCCACGCTTAGGGTGGACAAAAATATTTACAACAAGGGGTGGTGAGGGACAGAGTCTCTGAATTAAGCAGAAAGCTCTCACCCAGTCAAGAGATCAGGGCTAGATCCAACACCGTTTTTTAGCTCACTGCACCATCCCAGTTTCAGAACCTGGCTGTATGCAAATTAGTCTGTTCCTGTCCCAGTGCATGATGGGAACAGGGCAAACCAAACTACAAGAGCCAATTCTTACACTGGGAAGGAAACAAGCTCCCGGGGACCGGTTTCTGGCATTACAGCCGTCTTCGGCCCGGTTTGCTTGAATCCTGATGGTGCAATGAGCAAGGGTCTCACATCTGAGAATACCCTTCCACGCTTAGGGTGGACAAAAATATTTACAACAAGGGGTGGTGAGGGACAGAGTCTCTGAATTAAGCAGAAAGCTCTCACCCAGTCAAGAGATCAGGGCTAGATCCAACACCGTTTTTTAGCTCACTGCACCATCCCAGTTTCAGAACCTGGCTGTATGCAAATTAGTCTGTTCCTGTCCCAGTGCATGATGGGAACAGGGCAAACCAAACTACAAGAGCCAATTCTTACACTGGGAAGGAAACAAGCTCCCGGGGACCGGTTTCTGGCATTACAGCCGTCTTCGGCCCGGTTTGCTTGAATCCTGATGGTGCAATGAGCAAGGGTCTCACATCTGAGAATACCCTTCCACGCTTAGGGTGGACAAAAATATTTACAACAAGGGGTGGTGAGGGACAGAGTCTCTGAATTAAGCAGAAAGCTCTCACCCAGTCAAGAGATCAGGGCTAGATCCAACACCGTTTTTTAGCTCACTGCACCATCCCAGTTTCAGAACCTGGCTGTATGCAAATTAGTCTGTTCCTGTCCCAGTGCATGATGGGAACAGGGCAAACCAAACTACAAGAGCCAATTCTTACACTGGGAAGGAAACAAGCTCCCGGGGACCGGTTTCTGGCATTACAGCCGTCTTCGGCCCGGTTTGCTTGAATCCTGATGGTGCAATGAGCAAGGGTCTCACATCTGAGAATACCCTTCCACGCTTAGGGTGGACAAAAATATTTACAACAAGGGGTGGTGAGGGACAGAGTCTCTGAATTAAGCAGAAAGCTCTCACCCAGTCAAGAGATCAGGGCTAGATCCAACACCGTTTTTTAGCTCACTGCACCATCCCAGTTTCAGAACCTGGCTGTATGCAAATTAGTCTGTTCCTGTCCCAGTGCATGATGGGAACAGGGCAAACCAAACTACAAGAGCCAATTCTTACACTGGGAAGGAAACAAGCTCCCGGGGACCGGTTTCTGGCATTACAGCCGTCTTCGGCCCGGTTTGCTTGAATCCTGATGGTGCAATGAGCAAGGGTCTCACATCTGAGAATACCCTTCCACGCTTAGGGTGGACAAAAATATTTACAACAAGGGGTGGTGAGGGACAGAGTCTCTGAATTAAGCAGAAAGCTCTCACCCAGTCAAGAGATCAGGGCTAGATCCAACACCGTTTTTTAGCTCACTGCACCATCCCAGTTTCAGAACCTGGCTGTATGCAAATTAGTCTGTTCCTGTCCCAGTGCATGATGGGAACAGGGCAAACCAAACTACAAGAGCCAATTCTTACACTGGGAAGGAAACAAGCTCCCGGGGACCGGTTTCTGGCATTACAGCCGTCTTCGGCCCGGTTTGCTTGAATCCTGATGGTGCAATGAGCAAGGGTCTCACATCTGAGAATACCCTTCCACGCTTAGGGTGGACAAAAATATTTACAACAAGGGGTGGTGAGGGACAGAGTCTCTGAATTAAGCAGAAAGCTCTCACCCAGTCAAGAGATCAGGGCTAGATCCAACACCGTTTTTTAGCTCACTGCACCATCCCAGTTTCAGAACCTGGCTGTATGCAAATTAGTCTGTTCCTGTCCCAGTGCATGATGGGAACAGGGCAAACCAAACTACAAGAGCCAATTCTTACACTGGGAAGGAAACAAGCTCCCGGGGACCGGTTTCTGGCATTACAGCCGTCTTCGGCCCGGTTTGCTTGAATCCTGATGGTGCAATGAGCAAGGGTCTCACATCTGAGAATACCCTTCCACGCTTAGGGTGGACAAAAATATTTACAACAAGGGGTGGTGAGGGACAGAGTCTCTGAATTAAGCAGAAAGCTCTCACCCAGTCAAGAGATCAGGGCTAGATCCAACACCGTTTTTTAGCTCACTGCACCATCCCAGTTTCAGAACCTGGCTGTATGCAAATTAGTCTGTTCCTGTCCCAGTGCATGATGGGAACAGGGCAAACCAAACTACAAGAGCCAATTCTTACACTGGGAAGGAAACAAGCTCCCGGGGACCGGTTTCTGGCATTACAGCCGTCTTCGGCCCGGTTTGCTTGAATCCTGATGGTGCAATGAGCAAGGGTCTCACATCTGAGAATACCCTTCCACGCTTAGGGTGGACAAAAATATTTACAACAAGGGGTGGTGAGGGACAGAGTCTCTGAATTAAGCAGAAAGCTCTCACCCAGTCAAGAGATCAGGGCTAGATCCAACACCGTTTTTTAGCTCACTGCACCATCCCAGTTTCAGAACCTGGCTGTATGCAAATTAGTCTGTTCCTGTCCCAGTGCATGATGGGAACAGGGCAAACCAAACTACAAGAGCCAATTCTTACACTGGGAAGGAAACAAGCTCCCGGGGACCGGTTTCTGGCATTACAGCCGTCTTCGGCCCGGTTTGCTTGAATCCTGATGGTGCAATGAGCAAGGGTCTCACATCTGAGAATACCCTTCCACGCTTAGGGTGGACAAAAATATTTACAACAAGGGGTGGTGAGGGACAGAGTCTCTGAATTAAGCAGAAAGCTCTCACCCAGTCAAGAGATCAGGGCTAGATCCAACACCGTTTTTTAGCTCACTGCACCATCCCAGTTTCAGAACCTGGCTGTATGCAAATTAGTCTGTTCCTGTCCCAGTGCATGATGGGAACAGGGCAAACCAAACTACAAGAGCCAATTCTTACACTGGGAAGGAAACAAGCTCCCGGGGACCGGTTTCTGGCATTACAGCCGTCTTCGGCCCGGTTTGCTTGAATCCTGATGGTGCAATGAGCAAGGGTCTCACATCTGAGAATACCCTTCCACGCTTAGGGTGGACAAAAATATTTACAACAAGGGGTGGTGAGGGACAGAGTCTCTGAATTAAGCAGAAAGCTCTCACCCAGTCAAGAGATCAGGGCTAGATCCAACACCGTTTTTTAGCTCACTGCACCATCCCAGTTTCAGAACCTGGCTGTATGCAAATTAGTCTGTTCCTGTCCCAGTGCATGATGGGAACAGGGCAAACCAAACTACAAGAGCCAATTCTTACACTGGGAAGGAAACAAGCTCCCGGGGACCGGTTTCTGGCATTACAGCCGTCTTCGGCCCGGTTTGCTTGAATCCTGATGGTGCAATGAGCAAGGGTCTCACATCTGAGAATACCCTTCCACGCTTAGGGTGGACAAAAATATTTACAACAAGGGGTGGTGAGGGACAGAGTCTCTGAATTAAGCAGAAAGCTCTCACCCAGTCAAGAGATCAGGGCTAGATCCAACACCGTTTTTTAGCTCACTGCACCATCCCAGTTTCAGAACCTGGCTGTATGCAAATTAGTCTGTTCCTGTCCCAGTGCATGATGGGAACAGGGCAAACCAAACTACAAGAGCCAATTCTTACACTGGGAAGGAAACAAGCTCCCGGGGACCGGTTTCTGGCATTACAGCCGTCTTCGGCCCGGTTTGCTTGAATCCTGATGGTGCAATGAGCAAGGGTCTCACATCTGAGAATACCCTTCCACGCTTAGGGTGGACAAAAATATTTACAACAAGGGGTGGTGAGGGACAGAGTCTCTGAATTAAGCAGAAAGCTCTCACCCAGTCAAGAGATCAGGGCTAGATCCAACACCGTTTTTTAGCTCACTGCACCATCCCAGTTTCAGAACCTGGCTGTATGCAAATTAGTCTGTTCCTGTCCCAGTGCATGATGGGAACAGGGCAAACCAAACTACAAGAGCCAATTCTTACACTGGGAAGGAAACAAGCTCCCGGGAAATGCCAGAAACCGGTCCCCGGTAGCTTGTCTCCTTTCTGGTGAAGAATTGGCTTTGTAGTTTAGTCTGCCCTGTTCCCATGATGCACTGGGCCAGGGACAGACTGATTTGCATATAGCCAGGTTCTGAGCTGGGATGGGGCAGTGAGATAAATAACGGTGATGGATCAAGCCCTGATCTTTGGACTGGGTAAGAGTGGTCTGCTCAATTCAGACACTCTGTTCATCACCACCCCCTTTTGTAAATCGTTTTTGGCCACTATAGGTGTGGCAGGGTATACTCAGACATGAGTCCCTTTCTCACTGCTCCATCAGGATTCAAGCAAGCCGGGCCGAAGAGGCTGAAATGCCAGAAACCGGTCCCCGGTAGCTTGTCTCCTTTCTGGTGAAGAATTGGCTTTGTAGTTTAGTCTGCCCTGTTCCCATGATGCACTGGGCCAGGGACAGACTGATTTGCATATAGCCAGGTTCTGAGCTGGGATGGGGCAGTGAGATAAATAACGGTGATGGATCAAGCCCTGATCTTTGGACTGGGTAAGAGTGGTCTGCTCAATTCAGACACTCTGTTCATCACCACCCCCTTTTGTAAATCGATTTTGGCCACTATAGGTGTGGCAGGGTATACTCAGACATGAGTCCCTTTCTCACTGCTCCATCAGGATTCAAGCAAGCCGGGCCGAAGAGGCTGAAATGCCAGAAACCGGTCCCCGGTAGCTTGTCTCCTTTCTGGTGAAGAATTGGCTTTGTAGTTTAGTCTGCCCTGTTCCCATGATGCACTGGGCCAGGGACAGACTGATTTGCATATAGCCAGGTTCTGAGCTGGGCTGGGGCAGTGAGATAAATAACGGTGATGGATCAAGCCCTGATCTTTGGACTGGGTAAGAGTGGTCTGCTCAATTCAGACACTCTGTTCATCACCACCCCCTTTTGTAAATCGATTTTGGCCACTATAGGTGTGGCAGGGTATACTCAGACATGAGTCCCTTTCTCACTGCTCCATCAGGATTCAAGCAAGCCGGGCCGAAGAGGCTGAAATGCCAGAAACCGGTCCCCGGTAGCTTGTCTCCTTTCTGGTGAAGAATTGGCTTTGTAGTTTAGTCTGCCCTGTTCCCATGATGCACTGGGCCAGGGACAGACTGATTTGCATATAGCCAGGTTCTGAGCTGGGATGGGGCAGTGAGATAAATAACGGTGATGGATCAAGCCCTGATCTTTGGACTGGGTAAGAGTGGTCTGCTCAATTCAGACACTCTGTTCATCACCACCCCCTTTTGTAAATCGATTTTGGCCACTATAGGTGTGGCAGGGTATACTCAGACATGAGTCCCTTTCTCACTGCTCCATCAGGATTCAAGCAAGCCGGGCCGAAGAGGCTGAAATGCCAGAAACCGGTCCCCGGTAGCTTGTCTCCTTTCTGGTGAAGAATTGGCTTTGTAGTTTAGTCTGCCCTGTTCCCATGATGCACTGGGCCAGGGACAGACTGATTTGCATATAGCCAGGTTCTGAGCTGGGATGGGGCAGTGAGATAAATAACGGTGATGGATCAAGCCCTGATCTTTGGACTGGGTAAGAGTGGTCTGCTCAATTCAGACACTCTGTTCATCACCACCCCCTTTTGTAAATCGATTTTGGCCACTATAGGTGTGGCAGGGTATACTCAGACATGAGTCCCTTTCTCACTGCTCCATCAGGATTCAAGCAAGCCGGGCCGAAGAGGCTGAAATGCCAGAAACCGGTCCCCGGTAGCTTGTCTCCTTTCTGGTGAAGAATTGGCTTTGTAGTTTAGTCTGCCCTGTTCCCATGATGCACTGGGCCAGGGACAGACTGATTTGCATATAGCCAGGTTCTGAGCTGGGCTGGGGCAGTGAGATAAATAACGGTGATGGATCAAGCCCTGATCTTTGGACTGGGTAAGAGTGGTCTGCTCAATTCAGACACTCTGTTCATCACCACCCCCTTTTGTAAATCGATTTTGGCCACTATAGGTGTGGCAGGGTATACTCAGACATGAGTCCCTTTCTCACTGCTCCATCAGGATTCAAGCAAGCCGGGCCGAAGAGGCTGAAATGCCAGAAACCGGTCCCCGGTAGCTTGTCTCCTTTCTGGTGAAGAATTGGCTTTGTAGTTTAGTCTGCCCTGTTCCCATGATGCACTGGGCCAGGGACAGACTGATTTGCATATAGCCAGGTTCTGAGCTGGGATGGGGCAGTGAGATAAATAACGGTGATGGATCAAGCCCTGATCTTTGGACTGGGTAAGAGTGGTCTGCTCAATTCAGACACTCTGTTCATCACCACCCCCTTTTGTAAATCGATTTTGGCCACTATAGGTGTGGCAGGGTATACTCAGACATGAGTCCCTTTCTCACTGCTCCATCAGGATTCAAGCAAGCCGGGCCGAAGAGGCTGAAATGCCAGAAACCGGTCCCCGGTAGCTTGTCTCCTTTCTGGTGAAGAATTGGCTTTGTAGTTTAGTCTGCCCTGTTCCCATGATGCACTGGGCCAGGGACAGACTGATTTGCATATAGCCAGGTTCTGAGCTGGGATGGGGCAGTGAGATAAATAACGGTGATGGATCAAGCCCTGATCTTTGGACTGGGTAAGAGTGGTCTGCTCAATTCAGACACTCTGTTCATCACCACCCCCTTTTGTAAATCGATTTTGGCCACTATAGGTGTGGCAGGGTATACTCAGACATGAGTCCCTTTCTCACTGCTCCATCAGGATTCAAGCAAGCCGGGCCGAAGAGGCTGAAATGCCAGAAACCGGTCCCTGGTAGCTTGTCTCCTTTCTGGTGAAGAATTGGCTTTGTAGTTTAGTCTGCCCTGTTCCCATGATGCACTGGGCCAGGGACAGACTGATTTGCATATAGCCAGGTTCTGAGCTGGGATGGGGCAGTGAGATAAATAACGGTGATGGATCAAGCCCTGATCTTTGGACTGGGTAAGAGTGGTCTGCTCAATTCAGACACTCTGTTCATCACCACCCCCTTTTGTAAATCGATTTTGGCCACTATAGGTGTGGCAGGGTATACTCAGACATGAGTCCCTTTCTCACTGCTCCATCAGGATTCAAGCAAGCCGGGCCGAAGAGGCTGAAATGCCAGAAACCGGTCCCCGGTAGCTTGTCTCCTTTCTGGTGAAGAATTGGCTTTGTAGTTTAGTCTGCCCTGTTCCCATGATGCACTGGGCCAGGGACAGACTGATTTGCATATAGCCAGGTTCTGAGCTGGGATGGGGCAGTGAGATAAATAACGGTGATGGATCAAGCCCTGATCTTTGGACTGGGTAAGAGTGGTCTGCTCAATTCAGACACTCTGTTCATCACCACCCCCTTTTGTAAATCGATTTTGGCCACTATAGGTGTGGCAGGGTATACTCAGACATGAGTCCCTTTCTCACTGCTCCATCAGGATTCAAGCAAGCCGGGCCGAAGAGGCTGAAATGCCAGAAACCGGTCCCCGGTAGCTTGTCTCCTTTCTGGTGAAGAATTGGCTTTGTAGTTTAGTCTGCCCTGTTCCCATGATGCACTGGGCCAGGGACAGACTGATTTGCATATAGCCAGGTTCTGAGCTGGGATGGGGCAGTGAGATAAATAACGGTGATGGATCAAGCCCTGATCTTTGGACTGGGTAAGAGTGGTCTGCTCAATTCAGACACTCTGTTCATCACCACCCCCTTTTGTAAATCGATTTTGGCCACTATAGGTGTGGCAGGGTATACTCAGACATGAGTCCCTTTCTCACTGCTCCATCAGGATTCAAGCAAGCCGGGCCGAAGAGGCTGAAATGCCAGAAACCGGTCCCTGGTAGCTTGTCTCCTTTCTGGTGAAGAATTGGCTTTGTAGTTTAGTCTGCCCTGTTCCCATGATGCACTGGGCCAGGGACAGACTGATTTGCATATAGCCAGGTTCTGAGCTGGGATGGGGCAGTGAGATAAATAACGGTGATGGATCAAGCCCTGATCTTTGGACTGGGTAAGAGTGGTCTGCTCAATTCAGACACTCTGTTCATCACCACCCCCTTTTGTAAATCGATTTTGGCCACTATAGGTGTGGCAGGGTATACTCAGACATGAGTCCCTTTCTCACTGCTCCATCAGGATTCAAGCAAGCCGGGCCGAAGAGGCTGAAATGCCAGAAACCGGTCCCCGGTAGCTTGTCTCCTTTCTGGTGAAGAATTGGCTTTGTAGTTTAGTCTGCCCTGTTCCCATGATGCACTGGGCCAGGGACAGACTGATTTGCATATAGCCAGGTTCTGAGCTGGGATGGGGCAGTGAGATAAATAACGGTGATGGATCAAGCCCTGATCTTTGGACTGGGTAAGAGTGGTCTGCTCAATTCAGACACTCTGTTCATCACCACCCCCTTTTGTACATGTATATAAGTAAACAACAGTACAACACAGGTAATGTTAATCAAATGATGACGATGGTGTCCTTTTTCTTGGAATTTTCGCTTTTAATGTTGTGTTTCTGAATAAACCAGCCAACATGTGTTTCATCAGTGCGTTATTAAAAACTCTAGACTTCTTCAGGGCTATTGCGTAGTAAGTACAAGCTTAGACCTTAAAACCGGTGATAATTCCGACCCGGTAGGTCGTAAGTATTCCGAAAAGCCAGTATTAATGGAACTCCTGATCGTTTCTGTGGTGTGAGCATCCAATCACGGTGTAAAGTGCTAATCTTTAGGCAAGAAACAAACTCATGGCCGAGTCTGGCACTTCAAATATCCAATCAGGATTTAGTTAGTGCTGCACAATAAACCGAAATGATGGCCTCAGTGAGTGCGCCCGGCTCGCCTCCTCTCCTCGGATTCCCGTATGGAGGAGCCGCCCTGCTCCTGACGAAAGCCTTGGCGCTTATTTTTTTGGGCAAATTAAGCACTGGTCGAGTTAATATCTTCTATGGCATCTAGTGAGCAATGCTTCAATGGGTGCAGCATAGGCAGACCTGATGATAAGACCAGGAGGCAAACTTGTGCGATCCGATGAAGATTGGGGTAAAAAGGAGGCGTCCTTCTCCGCTCTGCAATTGTCAAATAACGAATCTATGTGCCCCTCAACCCGTCTGTGCTAACTGGATGCACGTTTAAACATCTGGTGAACGCAACACGAGCAGGTGTGAATGCACGCGATCAGATTGCATTAGTTTGAAGTCTCAGCTCATCGAGCCCGTGAAGTGTGACCTTCGGCGCAGGAGACACATCCTGTCACAGCCCCCCCCCCCCCCCCAACACCCCCGCATTTCTCAACACATTTAAGCTGATGCCCAGTTGACTCTTGACCCTGTAGTTAGCCCACATTATACAAAGAAGAAACGTGTGACAGTTTGGTTTTCTTTGGCAGTGCTCTTTGCACTTTTAGTTCGTTTTTCTAGCCCTCGCTGGGATGAGGGAATGCGGAAGCGCGACAGGGCCCCCGTGGCATTGAGGAATTGTTGATATCATATGTAAAGAGAAGTTGTTAAGTGGCCTGTGTGAAATGTGAATAATCAATTGAAGAAGTGTGTTTGGAAAGGTAGATAAATATCAAATACAATGTTCTTTAGAGAGTTTTCATTGAAGGGGGTGTTTTTCTTTAAATTGAGTTATCTGAAATGTACTATACATACAATGTGGGACAGTTTTACTTTCCATTTTCAAGTCAAGTAAAGTCAAGTTTTTTTTTTTTTTTTTTTCTATTTTAGAATTTCAAAAGGTGGAGCACGTGTGTCTATCATGAGCCATAGTAGTTTGTTATAACTCTGTTCATGGTTTTAGTGCTCTGATGCCAGTTACCAATAATATGGAGTACGTCCTTCTGACTCACTGGATTGTGCAGCGCTCTAGTGTTTCCGAGGGTCTCGGCTGAGCCCCGGAAACACCACCACACTTTGTATCACCTCCTGGCCAGGCGTGGCCAGAAGGCTATAAATAAATGGTCCGGAGTCGCTCAGGACTTCCGGTCCGACCATACAGCGGTAGTCCATGTGTCGTGATTATTTGTGCCCATATCTATGTGCAGCTCCCCATATCCTACCCTGGCATGCGAGTGTCCAAAGTAAACCCCGCAGCAGAAAGCTGACCCCCAACACTTGCGACGAGGGCGGGATCACGACGTTCATGCCCAAGACAAGGAAAACATGCATGTGACCTGCCGCACGCCCCGGCGATCCGCTGCGCACCAAGGACGAGGCAACCAAGGCGAGCATCGGAAGGATTCGGACGACTGTGACCTCCAACACCGGTAAGCAGTGTGTGTCAGAGCTGCGTGGGGGCACCGGTGAAGTGAGCTACAGGAGAGCGCATACACAGCAGCAGGCCCGCTCCGCGTCTGAGGCCTAGACGCCGGATCTGAAGACGCGCGCATGCGAAATAAAAGCAGGGCCAGCCCCGGAGGAACAGAGCAGCGCGAAGGAGCGCTTACATGAAAGAGAAGAGAGAAAAAAAAAACGAATGGCACACCACATAAATGTTCCCAGCCACACGAGGAGAAAGACACTCCCAACAACACAAAAGACTCAACAAGCACTGGAAATAGGAAAGCAACAAGCATTGGCAAAGGGCATATGATAACAGGCACTAGAAACAGAAAGAGCAGCAAATAAGCACTGGCAACACAGAATAAAGCCAGGATAAAGGACAATCCCCACAAACAAGCAGTGGCAAAGCCTACAACAGAAACTAAGAAGGGCTCTAAAACCTCACACCACAGGAAAACAGAGTGTCAGACAGCAAACAACCCATGATGTCAAACCCGCCAGCCACAGCAGCAGCGGGACAGCAACAAGCAGCACCCCCTGCGCAAGCAGCACAGCCGCCGGCGCAACAATCAGCGCACTCGCAGATTCAAGCGCTACCACCATTTAGCGAACTGATCGATCCTGCAATAGCAGCCTCGCGTTGGGCAGTTTGGATTGGGTAACTTAACAACTACTTTGTGGCAACTAGAGAGACAGATGAGTAAGTCAAGAGATCATTACTTCTACACTTTGGAGGAGATGATATATACAAACTCTTCGCTCACCTCCCAAACACTGGAGCAGCCAACAACTATAACGCTGCAGTCCGGCCGTTAAATGCGCACTTTGATCCTCAGCTCAACCCACACTATGAGTGATTCATATTCCGACAGTTAAGGCAGAGAGAAGGGGAAACAATGGATGCCTTTCATGCACGCTTTTGAGAATTGGTGAGCACCTGCACAGAAGATGACCAAACGCAGGAGGTCACCGTGCAACTCATTTAAGGCTGCCGAAACAAGCCACTGAGGACGCTAATACTGCATCAACCACGTATTACACTAGAAGAAAACCTACTCCACGCTCGGTCGCATGAGTTGTCAGACGTCCGGGCAACAGCGATGGAGGCAGCCCTCAACCCACAGGCGGACGTTGGAGCCAGTGTGAAGACCGAATGAGTAGACGCTATCCGCACCCCCAGCCGGAGCGAGAGAGGACGATGGCCCACCCGAACACCACGGCGTGCACCATGCGGCTATTGTGGGCGCGAATAACACAATCAAGATGGCTGCCCCGCAAGAGGGAAGACATGTTCCAAATGCGGTGTGCTGAACCATTTCGCAAGCGTATGTCGCGTAGGCTTCCGAGGAAGGAACCCCTCGGGAAGGAAGACGATAACGGGAGCAGTTAGGCACCTAGCCCTGGACAAGACGCAATCATCACGACCCATGAAGACTCAGCCCCACCACCACTCACGGTTGGACGACTCTTTCACCGAAGAAGATGACGAATGCTACTTTGTGTCGTTCGTGAGTGACTTGAAGAGGATTCGAAGACCTCAGCCAAAATGCCAAATCAAAATCGACGAGTTATCAGTGACTGGATTAATAGATACAGGAGCAACAGTGAACGTGATGAGTTTGCAACACTACAAAAACCTCAACCCAAAGCCGCGACTGACACCATCCAAGATCCGTATCCTAACCTACGGAAGCCAGAAGCCACTTCCACTCAAAGGCAAAATGGTCGTACAAGTGAAGTCGGAAGACCGGGAGGTCACGACAACATTTCATGTTGTCGACAGAGAGGCCGATTTGCTCGTCGGAAGCCACACTGCAGAGGATCTGAACCTAATTGCTTTCGCCAATGCCATAAAAGTACTCCAAACGGAAGACGTCCTACAGCTATTTTCATCACTATTTGAAGGACTAGCCACAATCAAGAGACAACCGGTGAAACTACATATCGACAAAGCCATTCAACCTGTCACGTTTAGACACCGGAGGATTCCATTTCACTTGAGACCAGCCGTCGAGCAAGAACTCGCTCAATTGGAGAAACAAGGGGTCATCGAAAAGGTGACAGGCCCGACACCATGGGTGTCACCCATGGTGATAGCTGAAAAACCCCGACAGCCAGGAAAAATAAGAATCTGCATAGATATGAGGATACCTAGCAAAGCAATAAAACGGGAGAGGCACATCACGCCCACCGTGGAGGACATCCTAGCAGACCTGAACGGATCACAGTGGTTTTCGAAACTAGACCTAAACGTAGGATACCACCAACTACGGCTAGCCGAAGAAAGCAGGTACATAACAACATTCTCAACACATCTGGGTCTCAGACGATACAAAAGACTGAACTTCGGAACATCATCGGCTGCCGAAATATTCCAAAACACCATAAAAGAGATATTATCAGGACTACACGGAGTGTTAAACATGAGTGATGATATCCTAATACACTCCAAAACGGTTGAAGAACATCACCAAAGACTTAGAGCCACACTCCAGAGATTGGCCAACCATGGGGTAACACTACACAGGGACAAGTGCAAGTTTTTCCAAAAATCAATAGAATTCTTTGGATATGTTTTCACTTCAGAAGGAGTCAAAGTGGATCCCAGAGAATCAAACGCTATCAGACTGGCCCCAGCACCAACAACAGCCTCAGAAGTGAGAAGCTTCCTGGGCATGGCCCAATACTGTGCGAGATTCATCCCAAATTTGGCAACTATTGCAGAACCTTTGCGGAATTTGACGAAGAAAGAGAGCCCGTGGAGGTGGACCGACACAGAAGAAGAAGCTTTCAACCAAGTCAAATCTGCACTACTCGATGGGACCACCATGGCCTATTTCGACACATCGAAACACACTGAAATACTGGTGGATGCCAGCCCGGTGGGATTGGGAGCACTGCTTACACAAGAGACGGAGCCAGGAATCTGGGCTCCCTTAGCATTCGCAAGCAAAGCACTGACCGCGACTGAAGCACGATACTCGCAGATCGAAAGAGAAGCACTAGCGGTGAAATGGGCATGTAACCATTTCCACCTTTACATCAGCGGCCACCCGTTTCGGATGGTAACAGATCACCAACCATTGATTCCATGATTCAGGGGTACAGCGCCCCATCCACCTCCTCGAATTGAATGGTGAGCCATACAAATACAACAATACCAGATGGACCTTGTGTACAGACCCGGAGCAAAAAAACCCGCCAAATTTCTATCTTGACCCCCAGTGGCCACTGCAGAATTGGAAACAGAACAGGAAACACAAACCGAAGAGTTCGTGAACATGGTATCACAATGGGCGTGCCCCCAGGCAATGTCAGCAGACACAATCATAGCTCATTATGCAAAAGACATCATCATTCAAAGAGTCGCCGAAGCAATACAGTCAGGATCCTGGGAAGGGTTTTTACGAAACCTCCAAGGCTGGAGCGAAGCAGACCGGACGCGGTTGGGGCAATTCTGGAAAATTCACAATGAACTCAGCATCGCAGAAAATTGACTCATCTTAAGAGGGTCCCGTGTGGTGATTCCTCTGGAGCTACAAGAACAAGCAACGATACTTGCCCATGAAAGACACCAGGGCACGCGGCGAATGAAATCCAGAATGCGAGAGTAGATATGGTTCCCCAACCTTGAGAACAGCGTCGATACAGTAGTACAAAACTGCTGAGCATGTCAGATAACCAGCACCCATGAAGTTCCAGCCCCCATCATCACCGAGGACCCCGCACCATCTCCATTGTCGTGGGTCAGTCTGGACTTCGGAAGTTTTCCAGATGGAAGAATCACAGTAGTGCTAATGGACAGCTACACCAAATATCCGATAGTGGACCTAGCACCTTCCACCAGCTTTACGAACATCCAGCCAATTCTGAACAAGTCATTTGCCATGTTTGGAATTCCAAGTGTCCACAAAACAGACAATGGCCCTCCGTTCCAAGTTTTTTTACAAAGATTGGGCATAAAGCACCGCCGCATCACGCCGCCATGGCCCCAGGCCAATGTTGAAGTTGAACAATTTATGAGGACCATCAACAAGATTCTGAGAATAGCCTCAGCGGAAGGGACCAATCCTGAAGAAGCTCTCCAGCACTTCCTCAGAGAATACAGGAGCACGCCACACAGCACCACTCAACGATCCCCTTGGTCACTCATGCTGGCGGGCCGAGGTGTGACTTGCCCCCCAAGGTGGAGAATTGGGCTCCAGAGACGTACAAGCCAGAAGTCACCCAACAGTGAAGACAAAGAACCAATGATAGAGCCAGTCAGAAGAGAAGGGCAATCGGCCAGACACTAGTCCCTGGGGACTCAGTGCTCGTACGAGCCCGACGACCAGGCGGAAAGTTCCATACCCCCTATGAAGCGGAGCCATGGACAGTCAAATCAACGAAAGGCACAGCTGTCACAGCACAGCGAAATGAAGAGGAAGTGACGAGAAATGTTTTCTGGTTCAAGCGAATACCATCCACGCCTAGCGACTCCCAACAGGAAGACAGGTCATCTGCAGAAGCTGATGTAGGTGTACCAGAAGATTGGAGACAAGAATCATTGGCAGCTACTCCTGTGAGGACACCACCATCACCGCAAGCAGAGAGCCCTGAACAATCATCGGCTCGAGGACAATGTCAGTACAACCTCAGACCAAACCCGAGGCCTAGTCAAAGACTGGCAGACTTTGCATGCTAGATGATCCGCATCTAAGTTAATCAAAAGACTAAGTTGGGAAGGGATGTAGCGCTCTAGTGTTTCTGAGGGTCTCGGCTGAGCCCCGGAAACACCACCACACTTTGTATCACCTTCTGGCCAGGTGTGGCCAGAAGGCTATAAATAAATGGTCCGGAGTCGCTCGGGACTTCCGGTCCGACTATACAGCGGTAGTCCATGTGTCGTGATTATTCGTGCCCATATCTGTGTGCAGCTCCCCATATCCTACTCTGGCAGGCGTGTGTCCAAAGTAGCGCCGCAGCAGAAAGCTGACCCCCAACAGATTGTATGGAGGAGACATCTGGGCTTATCCATTTGTCAATAAAGTTTGCATTGAAGTCTCTGCTGAGCCCCTTCTAATATTCTCACACCTACATTTGAATGTCAGCTGCGTGGTTTCTAATCGTATCTTATAACAATGTTGCTGCTAGCACCTAGAACCAGAGCTTCAGGCAGCACCAGTTGAAACAAAACATAACATGACCTGGTTGGCCCAATCTAGCTTATATCCCTCTAAAATTAAAAAGAGAACAAGAATTGGCAAAGTGTATTACCCACGGCTGTAAGTCATGAAGGCCTTCCAGGCCAGGCTGGCAGGGCTCTCTCAGAGTCCTTCACCACCCCCCCATTTGTCTGCTTTGAATCAAGGTCGAAAGCACAGCTGCAGGAGGTGGGAGGATGGCAGGGAAAATGCTGGGGGTTGTTTAAGGATTTAAAAAAAAAAATTGGGACAGAGAGGAGAGGTCATGTTATGTATGGGTCACCCATTACTCTTCTGCCCCTTTGTAGCAGTTGAAAGGAGGCACATCGATTTTTTGTGGCCATACATAACATAAAATTATAGATGGGTAAAAAGTAAATTACTGGGATGTTTTTCACCTTGGGTTGTTTGACATCCTAGACAACTCGAGCTTCGATCTTGTTGTCTATTTGATGTCACTCAAAACCCCTTGGTGAAAAACATCCCCTTAATTCACTGTTACCTATCTATAATTATATATATTATTATTTGATATAAGGCACACACTAAAGAGATTTCTCAGAATAATTGCAGTTGGCCTTCCGAGCCTCAAAAATGGGTGCTTGAGGAGAGATTTGGGGGTAATGTCACAAATCTATGAAAGATCAATGAGCTCTAACTGCTACCCGGTCAAACCTCAGGGCCTGTGATACAGTCGCTGCGCATTTCTGGAAAGCAGATATCCAGTGGTGGAAAGCGTGCAGAGAACTTTGTGGGCACAAAAAATAGGCTTTGACAAAAATTATGGAATCATTTTTTGATACCGACAGTTGTGCTACTCTGCGGTCCACTGATGCTGTAATTTTGTTTCTGTTGGCATTATTTTGTTCGTGCTGCAATGCCAGATTTTTCCACATGAGGTTCACTTCTATGTGGTACAGTAGATTTCTCCTGAAACATGAGGTGTATTCTTTCAGTATATAAGCATGTCGAGTCCAGGGCAGGGGTGTCCAACGTAGGTCCAGGTGGGGCGGATCCATCTCAGATTTCAAGGATATCCATAGAAAATATATATATATATATGTAGCAAAACGTATTGGGACTCATTTAATATTGTTATCCTGAAAATATGACAAGATCGGTCCTCCAATCTCCTCTTGTCAAGGTGTTCAGCTGTACTAAGAAGGGTAACTTAGGGCTTTCATTGACCACTCACCAATATCACTGGTAACACGTTGTGCTGACACCTTCTATTGCAGTTACCAATACATCATTCAGTGAATTCTTCCTATACAGATCTGATAAGACTAGGCTGTGATTACTGCAGTGTCGTAGAGTAGAGTGGCATAGAGTGCAGTAACGTACATTAAAATAGAGTGCAGTGGCACAGAGTGGAATGGTGCAGGTCAGAGTGGAGTGGTGTAGGGTAGAGTGCATAGGTGTATCATGGAGTGCAGTGGAGAAGAGTAGAGTGGTGTAGAGTGCAGTGGGGTGTAGCGCTGTGGTGCAGAATATATTACAGTGGTGTGGAGTGATGCAGAGTGTAGTGACATAGAGTGTAGTGGCATAGAATGCACTGGCGTAGATAGGCATGCATTTGAGTGGTGCAGAGTAGAGTGCAGTGGTGAAGAGTGCAGCAGCTTAGAGTGCAGTGGCATAGAGTGCAGTGGTGCAGAGTCAAGTGGGGCCGAGTAGAGTGGTGCAGAGAGTAGTGGTGTAGAGAACAGTGGTGCAGAGTAGAATAAAATGGCATAGAGTGCAGTGACGTAGATGTGTAAAGTGGCGTAGCAGGCAGTGATGAAGAACCAGATTAACCCACCTACTGGGTCTCGGCGGCAAGGGAACCGCCCAAGCCTTCCATACCCTTCATACGTAGTAAAAGGAGACACAGGAGCGTTCGTCTGCAGGAGGAACCCAGATTTATTCAAATAGCCCGGGCTATGGAACAGAGTCCCAAGCTCGTCAGAAACAAGACAGAGGAGGCTGCTGCTTTACTCCGCAGCTTACAAGCCTTTTATACTTTTTCATCTCAGTCGTTTGGCTGTTAGTTCATTGTTCAATCAGGGTAGTGTTTGCAGTTGATAACCAGATCCAGACGACATTTGTAGATGGTGACCTGGTCAAGGCTTGGTACATAAATCATTGTTGACTCGGCTTGATCAAGGCTCAGTCTTTCAGGTCATTGTTTAATCACCTTGATCAAAGCCCGGTCTTTCAGGTCATTGTTTAATCACCCTGATCAAGGCCCAGCAGTCAGACCATTGTCCAGATAACCTGATCACGGTGTCAAGGATGTTTACCAGGCTGGGAGCAGGAGATGGAAAACAAATCATTTACACAGGGTGTGAGTGTCTCATGGCTTTCTTTTGCACTGGAAGAACGGGGGGTTGGGTGTGCGACAGTTCCTGGGCAGAAATGCAGGCTGTAAGATGGCTGTTGTCGTGTTAGTTGGATTTTCCTCAGGCATCAGCAGAAACGACCAGGTGGGTCGTGTGGAAGTGTTTGACATGAGATGGCAATGAAAAAGCAATGGAGTCTCGGTACCAATGATTCCGATCAAAAGAACACTTTTCCTCAGACCCTCCTTTTGCCATTGAGTGGCAAATACTTTAAGAAATGTCAATGTTCATAAGGCCATTGGTTTCTTCTTGGAGCATCATCATCATATTGGTGTTGTGAATGTTAGAGGGTGGAGGCTTGACGGTCTGGACACACATTGTATAGAGCTCTGGCATACACTGAAAGCACAAACAGCAGGAGACCAGGACAGTTACTCCCAAGGCAAGGAAAAGGAGGATCCTCCTCCCCCCACTGGGAAAGGAGGCCACAGATCCAGCCTGTGAGGGCCCAGTTGCCTTCATCCAGATGAATTTCGGAAGAAAGGCGATGTAGACGTTGGATGGCATCGTACAATTTAGGCGCGTTGTCTGGTAAGTACACGCAGCAGCTGGAGCCGATCAATTTACACACACCACCATGATCAGTAAGGATGACATCTAGGACCATTCTGTTCTGGAGCGTTATGAGGCGGTCCGCCTGTAGCTCTGCAGTGATATAGGAGAGGGTACCAGCTGTTACTTTGATGGTGGCTTCAAGGACCCTGGTCAGTCCTCGTACACCAAACCAAGGTAAACCAATTTGAGGTAACACCCAGATGGCAACCCACAAATGTCAACCTTTGCCCTTGTGTGTTTTCAAACAAAAGAGGAAGACAAGTCTTTCTCTTTGTAAAAGGACCCTCACTCACCACTAGTTGGTAACATGCTTCATCATTGGGTCCCCGCCGGGGTGGCCGAGTGCCCCCCCAAGGTGCTACAAAGCCTGAATTACAGCGGAGCGGGATGGTGATGTGTGTAACAGTGCTCTTACTGAAATGTGAATATAACTGTGAGTGCAAGATTAAAAAATACGAGATTGAAACCTGTACAAACATCTTTAATAAAGGCCAACCCGCATTGGGATTAAAAAAGTGTATTTACGGACAAAACTAGGTTCTGTATTTCTGTCCTTCTACTTTCAAGGCGGTGCGGGTGGCCAGCAACACCTGACGGGGCTGTGTCCAGCGGGGCTCGAGGCTCTTAGTCCGTTGAAAATGTTTCACCAAGACATATTCACCAGGTTGGATGACGTGTCCTGGGCCCTCGCTTTTGTCAGGTATGGCCTCATGCACCTGGTGATAAAGAGTACAAAAGGTATTAGTTAAACTGTACAGATAATCAGTTAATTCAGGTTATTCAACATCAGACAGTTTCTTAGGCCGTGGGACACCCCATACATTGGCAGGCCTCCCGAACACAATTTCAAGGGGGGATAGCCCTATTCTGGTGTGGGCCGTTGTTCTTGTGGACAGTAGGGCTAAGGGCAGAGCATCAACCCAAGTGACACCTGTCTCGGCTACTATTTTGGCCATTTTAGATTTTAGGATGCCATTGTAGATCTCCACCAGACCTGCTGAATGGGGGTGGTTAGCTGCATGACATTTTTGTTTTATACCCAATGCTGTACAGACATATTCTATAATTTGAGCCGTAAAGTGGGTCCCGTTGTCACTCCAGACCAAGCGGGGCAAACCGAATCGTGGGAGGTACTCTTTTAATAGCACTTTGGCTGTAGTGATAGCGGTGCAGTCTTTGACGGGGTAGGCCTCCACCCATCGGCTGAAGGTACAGACCACCACTAGGACATATTTCAAATTGTTACATCGGTCCATCTGGATGTAATCCATTTGAAGGACTTCAAAAGGGAAGGTAGGAGGAGAGAATCCTCCCTTAGGAGTAACTGTGCCTTTTCCTGGGTTATACATTAGGCAAATCATGCATGTTTTACCCAGCTTGTTAGCACATGCTGGTATCTTAGAGATGTACCATGTAGGTTCCAACAGTTTACATATCCCTTTTGCACTGATGTGAGCAGGACCATGGGCCATAGTAACTACTGGTAGCACATAACTATCAGGTAACATCCATTGTCTTTCCATAGTCGTACGGACCCAACAACCATCAATTCCCTCCTTTGCTAATTGCTCCTTCCACACCCTTAGTTCCTCAGGAGTAGTATGGGACTGAATATCACTCAATACTGTGTTTTCAGCCATGCCCTCGTCAGCCACCCACCTAGCGGGACATCCTACATACATTCCTTCCCTTCCTTCCAAGACACTGCTCTATGAGGGTTGGGCAGTTCACAACAAAGTCCCATTAACAAGTAAATGGTCTTTTAAAGACCTGCAAAGTACTCCATGTGGCTATGTGTGTGCCCTGTAAGCTGGGGTGACAGACAGAGGGAGGGATACAGACAGAGGGAGGGAGACAGACAGAGTGAGGAGGGCGACAGAGGGAGGAGGGCGACAGAGGGAGGAGGGCGACAGAGGGATGGAGACAGAGGGAGGGAGACAGATAGAGGGTGACAGATAAGATAGAGGGAGACAGAGAGAGGGAGATAGCGAGCGGGAGACAGAGAGAGGGAGACAGAGGGAGGGAGACAGAGGGAGGGAGACAGACAGAGGGAGGGATACAGACAGAGGGAGGGAAACAGACAGAGAGAAGAGGGCGACAGAGGGAGGAGGGCGACAGAGGGAGGAGGGTGACAGAGGGATGGAGACAGAGGGAGGGAGGCAGATAGAGGGAGACAGATAAGATAGAGGGATACAGAGGGGTGGAGACAGAGGGAGGGAGACAGACAAGAGGGAGACAGAGAGAGGGAGGAAGACATAGTGAGAGAGAGGGAGGGAGACAGAGAGGTAGACAGAGAGAGACAGACAGAGTGAGTGAGATAGAGGGAGGGAGAGAGAGGGAGAGAGATAGAGGGAGGGAGACAGCGAGAGAGGGAGGGAGACAGAGAGCGAGAGACAGAGACTGACAGAGATAGAGACAGACAGAGACATGGACAAATAGAGGCAGAGACATGGACAGGGGCCGACAGGCAGAGGCAGAGACATACCAAGATGGAGAGGGAGAGAGGGAAGGAGACAGAGACAGACAGACAGATAGAGGCAGAGACAGGGACAGACAGAGGCAGAGACTGAGACAGACAGAGAGGGCGAGGGAGAGAGAGAGAGGGAGACAAAGGGTGACAGAGGGAGGGAGGGAGACAGAGAGAGAGGGAGACAGCGGGAGACAGAGGGAGGGAGGCAGAGGGAGACAGTCAGGGGGAGACAGATGGAAGGAGAGGGAGACAGACAGAGACAGAGAGAGAGGGAGACCGAGAGGAGACAGAGAGAGGGAGACAGACAGAGGGAGACAGAGGGAGAGAGAGAGAGGGAGGGAGACAGAGACAGACAGAGGGAGTGTGACAAAGGAACAGAGACAGAGGGAGGGAGACAGAGGGACAAAAACAGCGGGAGACAGAGAGCGGGAGACAGAGGGCGGGAGACAGAGGGCGGGAGACAGAGGGCGACAGACAGAGGGCGACAGACAGGGAGGGAGACAGACAGAGGGAGGGAGACAGACAGAGGGAGGAGGGTGACAGAGGGAGGGAGACAGAGGGAGCAAGACAGACAGAGCGAGACAGAGGGAGGTAGACAGACAGTGACAACTTATGGAGACAGACAAAGGGAGACAGAGGGAGATAGAGGGAGGGAGACAGAGAGAGGGAGACAGTTAGAGAGAGGGAGAGAGAGAGGGAGACAGACAGAGTGAGTGAGAACCCCCGGAACCCCCCTTATGTTGTTCGGGCTCGCTACGCTACGCTCGCTCGCTACACTGCCTTACTGTGTCCCAAAACGATGCATCTTCAAAAAGTGTGTCCCCAACATGAAAAGTTTGGAAAGCTGTGGTGTATTGTATAAACTCAGACAATCAAGTGTCACTGTACTTGAAGATAATTTATTTGTGCATTTTTATAACAAATGTTTTTTAATACATTTTTATATTTTTTCAATATTTCATGTGATGCAAAACAAAATGGGTAAACATGACAACATTTGTAAATGAGAAGACATTTTTAACTAACAACTTGATGTATAAATACTTAAGTATTGCTGAAATCCAAAAGTCAAAATAAAAATGGTTAATACACTACAAATTCCACCTCTGCAATTACACCACCCCGCAGGGATTGGCGAAGATTGACCCAAAATGTAAATCCCCATTTGTGGACTTTCTTCATCTCACATGGTCTTACCCTAATATTCAAGAATACTGGCTTATAATCTTGGCAAAATATTGGCATTGATTGCTTACATAACAGATCTCCTGTTGGAACTTGACCTCCCTGCTGTTACAGCTAGGTCATTTGAACCCTCTACCGCCTAACTGCTGATGACTTGCAGTCATAGCCTTGCTCCTGGCTAAACGCAGAATCGCCATATGTCGGGGTAGCACTCAATCACCCACCACAGACGACTGGTTGAAACACCTGATATAATGTGATACCACTAGTGAGATCTATGCTGCACTACAACCCCCCACCTCCAGGAACATTTGGCAACCCTTGCATGCCTATATGTTGACATTAGAGACCACTGGCTCTGAAAATTACACTGGCACCGACTGATGCCCTGACTAAATGCCATTCGATGACAGCCGTTGTGTGCCCCAGCTGAGTTAGTGAGCTGCGTATATTTCCCCTTTTATCTACGCCCCCCCTATCCCCCTGTTCTTTTCACTGACCTCTCTAAATGGATCGCTAATGTGCTTGCTATGAATTCTTTGCACATGATATGTATAGCAATTAGGTGCTCAACGTGTCACATATAACTGGTTATTTTATCTTGTTTGTTATGTCTTTTTGGGAAATACAAAATAAAGTTACAAAAAAACAATCACACTTTGTGGCTTGTACCAATGCTCAGCGAGAGGAACAGTATTCCACAAAACCAAAATGCAAGAATGATTCACAAAGGGTGTCCGTAATTGTGGCAGAGGCCCCACAGGCGTGGCATGGGCCCACTCTTCTGGCAGAACCTTCACAATGAGTATTTGCAGTACGAAGGTCTAGCCATGAGTGCGGCCCCCCGCCACTTCTTTAAGGGCCTTGCCACGAATGATGAGGTACTATGTGAATCAGGCCCTCAGAGTGTATATAGCGAATTGTATTTATGAGATTTATTTGCAGTTGGTGCTTGGCTACTATTACAGAGACTTATAGTAAGAAGCACAACACTCAACATCATTAGATTGCACATAAGCTTATATACAGGAACAATTGCACCTAATACTCTCACTCGATGACATGCAGCCCATATGGAGGCTGTGGAGGTATGCTTCAAAAGATGACTCACAGGAGAACTGATCACCTGTCAGGTATATGTTATGAGGAGTAGATTAGAGTGTCTAATTGGTGGCCCCTCCGTTAAGACGGAGGAACGTCGCCCCACTGCTCTGTGAGCCGTAGTTAAAGAAAACTAAAATGATAATAAGTAACATTATTATTATTTCAGTTTTCACTCGATGACATGCAGCCCATATGGAGGCAGCGGGTGTATGCTTCAAAAGATGATTCACAGGAGAACTGATCACCTGTCAAGTATATGTTGGACAGAGTAGATTAGAGTGTCTAAGTGGTGGCCCCTCCGCTAAGACAAGGGACATCGCCCCACTGCTCTGTGAACCGTAGTTAAAGAAAACTAGAATGATAATAACTTGCATTGTTATTATTTCAGTTTTCCTTTCCTGTTGCGGGGCGGGACGGGCGGAGCTGGGCTGCCAGAGCAGGACAGGAGAGGAGAGGTTTTCCCACTCCAAAGTGTGCCATGATGCTTTGACCGGCCCTCTCGGGCCGACCAAACCGTCATGCGCACTTTGCATGTTCTGCACCCAGTCTGCATTGCAGCCTGGCTGCAGAACATGCCCCAGGCTCCCATTCCCTGTCTGAGTGCCGATCCACAGCACTCAGAGCAAATTGGGATTCTCCTATTAGCATGACTAGAGAATCTTGATTTCATTAAAGACACAGAGGCTAAGATTATGCATATTACTTTTAATGCAGTCCAAGCAGCCGCATACATCTTAAAGCAAAAACGTTCCAGAATACAACATTAAGAAACATATACAAGGCATGAGCACATAACAATCAGCCTCTTTTAAATGTGGTATAGAGTAGGATAAGTCCAGTAAACTTTAAAGAGCCCCAAGAAATTATTTAAACCATCACGAAGTGAAGAAAAGGATGAACAATGAATGAACTATTCCGGAGACCAAAATCTTGAAGGTATGAGAGGTTATCTAAAAAAAGAGAGAACGACAAAAAGTAGTCCAAGAAGGACAAAAACAAAAGAGGAGGCAAACAATGTGATTGGGCACATGTAAGAGAGAAAACAAGCAAGTATTTATAAAAAAAAATCCAGTAATCATAAAATATACAATAGATAAAGCACATCAAGGATTGTAATAACAATATGTATGCTGTATGCTGAATCAACAGGGATAATGTTAGCCTCCATGTCTTTAATGAAATCCAGATTCTCTAGTCATGGCAATAGGAGAAGCGCAATTTCATTACAAGACCGGAGGCTGCCATTATGCATGTTGGTAGCCTTAGAAGACAACATCAGACATATGAGTGATTGGTTTGCAATAATGTTGAGCAAAAGTTCTGGAATTAGACCAATCAGCTGCTTTAAGAATATCATCCAACTTCCCACCAGACCAGAAGGATTTACTGACCATGCCACCTCTGATAGAATGAGGTTTGAATGTATTCAGATCGGCACCTGCTAAATTCATGACAATTTTAACCCATCTAGCAATAGAGGCAGAGGTAATACCTTTGTAAGGTTTAACGAAGGAGATAAGGAACTGATTCACACCAGAAGGGCGAAGAGCATTCATTCTGCAGTCATATTTTTTTCATACAGTCTACAACACAACGTTTTTTGAATAGATCAAAACGTGGGTAGAAAGTCGAATCAGACATGGTCTTGGTTCTTCTATACAACTCAAAATTGATTCCAAACATGTTATAGGATCTATTTGAAATATCAAGAGCTTTAACATCAGAGACCCTACGGCAAGATACTAAGCAAAGTAGTGTAGCAAGTTTAATGGAAAGGTTCTTTCTGTTCAAAAGGGTATTCTCAGGCCAGCTAGAGAAAAGGTCAAGAATTAGTTTGACGTCCCAGACAGTTTGATATCTTGGTTTGGGAGGTCTCCTAAGTCTAATACTTTTGAGGACTCTACAAATAATGGCATTTTTACCTACTGTTTTACCATTGACCAGAGCATGACCTGCAGAAATAGCCAATCTATAACAATTGATAGATCTATAACTAAGACCCCTTTCGAATTGTTCCACAAGGAAATTAACTATGTCAACAATAGGTGCTTCCACGGAATCCAGGTTCCGTTCCAAGCGTCAACGTAACCAAACCTTCCAAATGTTTTTATACTGGTAGTGTGTACCGGGAGCCCAAGACTCACCGAGGAGAGTTGAAGCTGTCGATGAAAGTCCTGCGAGATCATTGGCTCTCCTGACTCTTCAGGCAAGAAGGTTCAAATTCCCTGATTGGACTAGAGGGTGAATTTGACCATATACGTCTGTAAGAAGATCCCAGAGGGAAGAAATTAGGAAGGAAAGGTTGTAAGTCAGCTCCAGGGTAGTGGGTAGTGGGGAACCAAGCTAGGGATGGCCAAAAGGGAGTCACTAGGACAATGGAAGAGCGTTGATACCTCACCTTCTGAAGGACTCTCTGGATCATGGCAAAGGGGGGAAAAGCATAAGCGTTGATCCCTTCCCAACATTGGAGAAATGCTTTCACCGCTAGAGCACCCGGGTCGGGCATCCAGCTGTAATAATTCTCCAATTAGAATGTCACTCTGCTCGCAAAGAAATCTATTTGGAAAGGACCCCAAAAAAAGTTGAGGGAATTGAACACAGAGGTGTTGAGCTTCCAGTCGCTGCAATCTAAGAGGAACCTTGAGTTCCAATCCAATCAAAAGGTTTGATTTCCCTGGGAGGTATTCTGCTCTTAGAGAGATCTTGTGTTCTTCACAGAACATCCAAAGTTTCTTGGCTAAGTTCAAGAGGTCTGCCGACTTGGTACCTTCCAGACGGTTTACGTAGGCAACAGGGGACATGTTGTCCATTTTTAGAATAACTGATCTGCCCTGAAGAGAATGCCTAAAACTCATTAGTGCATAAAGGCCGGCGGTCAGTTCTAGGTAGTTTATATGGTGTGAAGATTCTTCTTGAGACCAAACCCCTCCTGTGTTCTGATCTAGGAGACAGGCACCCCAGCCATGAAGGCTTGCATCTGATTCTAAGACAAAGTCTGGTGCTGAACGAAAGATTGCTCTGCCGTTCCAAGCGTCCAAATTCTCTAACCTCAAGGTCAGTTCCAATTTGGCTTCTTAGTTCAGGGAAATACGATCTCCATACCACAGGCCTGATCTCAGAGCCCTCGCTTTTATCCTTTGAAGGGCTCAGTAATTTAAGGGGCCAGGAAAGATAGCTTGTATAGAAGAGGAAATGAGAGCCAGAAGCCTGGCTAGTTCCCTTAAGTATAGATTCTGTTGTTTCAGAATGTGTCTTATCTCTTTCCTGATTTTGGATATTTTCTTTGATGGAAGAAGGAGGAGGCAATTCGTGGTGTCCACAGTGAAAACCAAGAATTCCATAGTCCTTGAGGGAAATAGTATTGACTTCTCCTTGTTTATAATAAATCCCAGGTTTTCTAAGAGGTCTATTACAGTCTTCAGGTCTTGAATGATTTGAGAATGATTCTGAGACAGGATGTGGTTATCGTCTAGGTATATGATGAGACAAATACCCTTTTCTCGTAGTGAGGAGGCGAGTGATCTCATCACTTTGGTGAAACACCAAGGGGCTGAGGAGAGGCCGAAAGAAAGAGCTTGGAACTGAAAGAGGTGGTTTTTCCAGATAAACTGAAGAAAGGGTTGATGAACCTTGGACATAGGAATGGTAAAATAAGCATCTTTTAGGTCTAATTTGACCAGCCAGTCTCCTTCTAATAATAAGTCTCTCAGAAGATGGATGCCCTCCATCTTGAAGTGTCTGTACACAAGGAATTTGTTCAGATCCTTTAAGTTTATGACGGGTCTCCAACCTGAAGAGTGTGCTTACAATACATGGGGACTTCCACAATAGCACCTTTCATAAGCATTGAGGAAATCTCCTCTATTATTTTCTCTTGAGCTAGAGTGAGGGGAATCTCCCTGGGAAATGATCTTTGTATCGGAGTTTCTATAAAGTCTATCATAAAGCCGTTCACGGTATTCAGAACCCATGCGTCTTGAGTGATTAGTTTCCAGTTCTGAGAGAAAAAATGTAGTCTGCCTCCCACCTTTGGGGGAAAAGAAGGGGTTGGGGAAAAATGGTAGTGCTCACTTTGAGGGTTGATGTCAGTAGATGCTCCTTTTGCTCTGAAGCTTCTTAAGCGAAAGCCTCTTCCTTTCTGTGGATAAAATTGAGGGGTATTGGAAGGTTGTTAACCTCTTCCGCCATAAACTCTAGATTTAGAGTAGGGCCTGTGGTTGAAGCAGCCAGAAGATTGGCCCCTTCTTCCGGCCCTGCCAAAAAGGTTATTAGTGTTGAAGACTCTCTTCATATTTTGACGGGCTTTGTCTAATGCCGTGAAGGTAGATACGTATTTACCTAGAGTCTTAATCAGGTCCTCACAAAAAAGTAAACCCTTAGGGTTGAGTGAGGGCTCCTTATCTGCCTGGTCACTCAATTTAGAACTGATTTTGGGGAGAACCACCCTTCTCCTCTCAGAATTGAGGCCGGCATTGGCGTTGCCCAACAAAACTAAGGCCCTTTGGCTCCATCCTCGAATTACATCGGTGTTCAGAGGAGAGCCATTGATGTAGCTATCTTCAGCAGCATCAATGATTTTAGCTAAAGGTCCTAGGATATTGATAACCCAATCTTGGCAAATCTTGAGGGATCCCTCCATTCCTTTCCTGGGAACTCTCCCCAGTTTAAAAAGATATTTAATCAGCTCAGGGTTAAGATTTGGGGTTTGGCAGACCTTACCTTCAATGGAGGGTCTCGAGCATTCAGCTCTTAGAAGATTGCGGGTGTCTCTCTCCAGAGGGTTTCTCAACTATTTTGCAATAAATTTGCTCACATTTTCTTGGGGGACCCATTCAGAACTCCTCTGGTGTTTAATATTAAGGGGCGAGAACAGCTCCTCACCTAAGGGATCTATAATACTGTCTTTAGAAGAGGATAAAGGTTGAGAATTAAACTCCTGGTCGTCCTCATCTACGTTGATGATATATTCATCAGGGAATTCAGAGGCATCTTCGTCATGAAGATCATCATCTTCTCCCAATTGGAGATCATTAATTTGAGCACTTCGATAATTTGTGCCACCAGGGACACCCAGATACTTTGTGCCGCTGAGGACACTTTTAAAAGTCATGCCGCGAAGGACACCCGATGAGTTTGAGGTGCGGGGACCACCCATAAAATTTGAAGTGTTGGGACCTCCCATAGTGCTCTTGGGGATACAATCGATATTTTTAATCTTTTTAATTCTCATTCTCCTTATTTCAATGAGATCATCATTATTTTCTAGGGTATGTTGGACTTCAACAATATCATCCTCCTTAGAAGGGAGTGATCTCTTTGATGCCATAACCTTAGATAATGTTATCAACATACAGGATCTTTCATTATGAATCATGCTTTTGATTGCCTCATTATCCATATTAGGAATGGGGGTGCTAGCCTCATCCTAGTCTATGTCAGACATTGTATGAAAGTCTAAGGGATAGATATTAAGGGTAAGTAAAGGAATATCTCTTCCCTCTTTTTTTTAAAGTTTTTTTTTAGGGGGAAATTATGTATTACACCCCTTTTTTAGGGGGGGGGATATTACTAGATGTTGTAAGAAACGTGGGGGGGGGGGACTTGCCAAGGAGTTAGTGGGAGAGAGCACCAAATGGAGAGGAAATGAGTCAAAATGTACATAAATCGGTAAAATAGAGGAAATTAGCCAAAATGTAAATACATCGCTAGAATAATTCCCAAATTAGCCTTAGAATAGCCAAAATCAGGGTTCCGGTGTGTAGACAGCTGATCGAGGAGCCGAGCAACTGTCTGTAAGCTCGAGCGCGACCAGCTCCGGCTCGTAGCTAGGAAACGGGCATTGCATGCCCAAGAAAAGAGAAAAGCGCCTTGGTACCATGGCGATGCTGCAAGGGCGCCGCCAAGGGCCTTTCCTCTAATGCCAATCCGAAAAAGAAAGGGCGGCATTGAAAGGGAGCGTTGCGGTACAGAGTGCAATCCCCAGGGAGATAGGGCGCCTCACGACTCGATCCCAAGGCAGTCATATCAAGGCAGGCGCCTTGATACCTGCGGGTTATTGTTCTGCGCATTATAAATCTCCTTCATATCATATCATATCAAGGAGAGGGGATCGGGCGGGGAGACGGTAAGAGCTGAGCCGGTGTGAATGTTCGCTCGATTTAAGGCGCGCAGCTCTCTATTTAATGCACGCAAGGTCAGCGCGAGAATGTATAAAAGCAGGCAAACAGCTAGAAATAAAACCGGAACATGAGTGGAAAACAAACGGGCAAGGTCGGGAGCCAATCACCATAAACTGGAGATCGGTTGACCGAGTTAAGGAAGGAGGGTGGGGAGGGACTAAATCTATAATAAGCAAGGTAAGGCATATTAAGGCACAAGTGACAAGCCAATAAGAAAAGGCATTAGTTAACAAGATAAGTTATCAAGGCATAATCAGCAGAACCAGTAAGAGACGAGTTAAAAATAAGGAACTTATCTGCTTGGAGCCGCATTTAAAAGAGGCTGATTGTTATGTGCTCATGCCTTTCATATGTTTCTTAATGTTCTATTCTGGAGCCTTTTTGCTTTATGATGTATGCAGCTGCTTGGACTGCATTAAAAGTAATGTGCATAATGGTAGCTTCCGGTCTTGTACTGCAATTACAGCACTGCATTGCAACGCTGTGATTGACTAGAGGAGTAAGGAGCCTAGGAGCGTCCTGTTCCTGCTTCCAGGAGAGAGAGGTGGCGGCGGGCGGATGGAAAGGCAACGGCCGGCCGGGTGGCCAACTTGAAGGTAAGTGTCCCCCCCCCTTTTTGAACCCTCCCCATCCCCCCGCCTGCCGCCCCCCAGTAAATAGCGGCTGCCACTGGATTGTCTTAGAGTGGATTGGCATAGAGTGCAAAGACGTAAAGTGGAGCAATCCAGAGCAGGGTGGCATAGAGTATAATGGCGTACAGTGGATGTGCACAGAGTGCAAGAGAGTGGTGTGGAGTAGAGTAGTACAGAGTAGAGTGCAGTGGTGCAGAAAAGAGTGGCATAGAGCCCAGTGTTTCAGAGTAGAGTGGTGTAGAGTTGAAGTGACGTAGAGTGGAGTAATTCAGAATGGAGTGGTGTAAAGTGTAGTGGGGTAGATGAAACTGGAATAGAGTAGTATAGAGTAGAGTGGTGCAGCATAAAGTGCAGTGGGATAGAGTGCAGTGGCGTAGAGTTCAGTGATAGGGGGTGCAGTGTTGCAGAGTAGACTGGTGTAGAGTGCACTGGTGTAGAGTGCATTGGCGTATAGTGAATTGCAGTAGAGTAGAGTGGAGCAGGGTACACTGCAGTGGCATAAAGTGCAGTGGCACAGAGTAAAATAGTGCAGAGCAGAGTGACGTAGAAAGCACCGGTGTAGAGTGCAGTGGTGAAGAGTGGCGCAGAGTAAGGTGACAAAGGATTAGTGGTGGATTACTATATGGAAATATGAGTTAATATGAATGGTGGACATGCACATCTTTTAAACAGATTGAATAGGATAATAGAGGATAGAAGAAGGAAGAGTCTAGAAAGTGTTATTTGGGAGATGATAGTAATAAGATAAGGTTTGGGATGAGTAAAGGAGAGATGGAGGAGTAAAGAGTATCTAAAAAGGGTTTAGGAAGATCATAGTAGTAAAATGAGGTTTGTGATGAGTCGAAGGAGGGATATATGAGGGGAAAATTTATAAAAGGTTGTTTAGAAGATCATAGTAGTAGAATGAGGTTTGGGATGAGTCAGAGAAAGGAGGTAGAGGATATATTAAGAGAGGTATAGGGGAGACATACAATAGTGCATTGGAGGGAGTCATCATTTATTTTTGTTTCTTCTATAGTAGGAGTACATTAATAACTATGTAGATACATAACTACATAGAAAGTGTACACATGTATAAAGAAGAAAATATATCAGAATTAAAGGTGTATTGTATAAACTTAGACTTTCACGTGTTGCTCTATTTAAAGCTAATTAATTTGGGTATATTTATAACTATTTTTTTTAATACATATTTATATTTGTATATTTTCCTTAAAATTTCATTAGAGGTATCACATCATGGGTAAAAAACTTCACAAAATGTGTAAATGAGAAGACACTTAACTGACAACATGATGTATACATACTTAAGTATTGATGAAATCCAAAAATCTAGATAAAAATGGTTTAGTGGAGATAGAATGCTTCTATAAAATATTTTAAACAAAAACATGAGAAAACAGTTTTGTAGGATAATAATATTAAAATAGTACATGGTGATAGAAATACTTCCTATGGCATTAACATTAGGCAACAATGCATGGCTGAGGATGGAGTTCCTGAAAGACTCAGCACATAGCCAGAGACAATAGTCTATTCCTAAGATCTAGATACAGGACAAAGAGCAATGCTCGGGTACGGAGGTGGGCCTGTTGCCAGAGAACAAGAAGCATGTCACGGTTAATGTTACAGACCATGGCAATCAAAGAAACACTGGATCTACATAATGAGAATGAACATTCCTCACACCCAAGGTGTCACCTAAGATGCTGATATGTGTACAATGTTACATTTTGGTTAACTGTAGACCACCTAAAAATTCTCATGATCTGATATGGTAATGGCCAAGTTATATATAGGTTATCGTACTCTGTTTCACACACAATGCAGTGAAGGTATGCAGGGTAGTTTCTTCCAAGGGATCATATGCACACATATATAGAGGAAAGAATGCATTAGAGGTTCGCTCACGGTTTATATACAGACCTATGGTGACAAAGCCAGGCAGAATTCTCAACTTTGGAGTCATATACAGATGTTTTGACAGAGACTACACTTAACAATCACATTTTGTGAGTTATACCAATGCTCGTCAAGAGGAACAGCAATCCACAATACTAAACATTCGATTCACAAAGGGCCTCCACCCTCATGGCAGAGGCCCCACGGTTGTGGTGGGGGTCCGCTCTCATGGCAGGAGCTTTGCAATGGGTAATTGAGTACAAAGGTCCTGCCATAAATGCGGGGCCCCCAACCTCACTGCAGGGCCTCCGACATGAGTACGGAGTCCCTTTGAAAATCAGGCCTCCAGGCTGTATATAGCGACTTGTAGTCGAGAGCTTTATTTGCCACTGGTGTTTTCTGAGTCTTCTAGACACTTATGGTGAAAAAGTCAACACTCATATCCATTAAGTTGCACATAAGCTTATATAGGGGAACCATTACACCTAATGTAGCATATACGGAGGCATATGCTTCCAAAGATGACTCACTGGAGAATTGATCACCTGTCAAGTACATCTTGTGGAAGCATGGGCGAATTTTGCGAATCTGGCGTTCGTGAATTTGCGTATTTGCGAACTCGCAATCCGCAAAATCCGCGAATTCTCGCAAATTTGCGGATTTCTTTTTTTTTGTGTTCGCAAGGGTTTCTGCCAGTTCGCGAGGGTTTTGTACCAGTTCGCAATTGCGAACTTACTTGTCGGCTCGCAACGGTCGCGACTATGTTGTTTCTACGTCTGGATCATCATCACAGGTTCACAGCACCCTCTGTTTCACCACTGCCACCCTGTTTCACCCATGCCACCCTCTGGTACATCAATGCCACCCTCTGGTTCATCACTGTAGATTATGGGGGGGGAAAGCAAGCACACCTGCCCTGCTTCAACTGACATGAATTAATTTGGGGTTGATTTATTAATGTGTCACTGTTTTAAAATTCCAGTCTGGCACCTGCTTCCTTATCGGTAATTTGCTTTCTGTTGCAGTGCAATTTTTTTTACCAGGACCTTTGTGGCCTACTTAGCTATTCTATGAGCCTGCTGTGAGGGTCAGAGCAGGGTCATAGAATTGTTGCAACTAGCAACTGAACTCTGGAGGGGCCCCAGTCAGGAAGCACTACAGGGAATGGTTACTAATGATGAGTTTGAACTTTTGCACCTGCTGAGTGCTTTCAGTTTTGCAAAACTCGTTTTTCTGCAGAACAGCAACTGTAATGCCCCAAACAAACATAGGCAACTGAACTCTGGAGGGGCCCCTCAGGAAGTACTACAGGGAATGGTTACTAATGATGAGTGAACTTTTTCACCTGCTGAGTGTTATGTTATGTTATGTTATTTTTATACTTCTATAGCGCACGGCCACTCCACGGAGTATCCCGGCGCTTTATCGAAGGAAACCCAACCGAAGAAGGGAGAACATAACACTGAGAGGACGTGCAGACAGAGGAAGCAACATCAAATTAAGGGAAAAGCCATGTCTTAAGGGCCTTTCGGAAGGACAGAAGGCTAGAGGTCTGTCTCAAAGAGATTGGGAGGTCATTCCAAGCATGAGGGGCTAAGTAGCGAAAAGACCGTCCTCCTGCTCTAGCACGCTTGATAATGGGAACACTCATTTTAGATAGGGACGAAGATCTGAGAGATCTGGGGGGGTTATACCAGGACAATCGTTTGGAAATATATTTGGGGCCTATACCATGTAGGGCCTTGAAAGTCGTGGTCAAAGTTTTAAACAGAATCCTTTTAGCAATAGGAAGCCAGTGTAGTGTTGAGAGAAGATCAGTGGCTCTGGCTTTTCTTGGAAGACCAAAGATGGCTCGGGCTGCAGAATTCTGGGCGATTTGCAGACGCCTGACCAGATATTTGGGAAGTCCCAGAAACAAAACATTAGCATAATCCAGCCTAGAGCCAATCAGTGCCTGGACAATGATTTTTCTGTGCTGGATGGAGACTAGAGGGAGGAATTTACGAAGCATCCGAAGGATGCCGAAACATTTCCCAGTAAGAGATGAGATATGTGTCCCGAAAGATAGCTCATTGTCAATCAAAACTCCCAAATTTTTGGCTTTCAAAGACGAACTAGTGGGAGGAAACATATCTTGCGGCCACCAGGGTTTCCAATCAGGCTCAGAGGTACAACCAAAGAAGAGCAACTCCGACTTGTCGGAGTTGCACTTCAGCCCATGACGTCCAAACCACTCAAAAACAGCGCTCAAACAGCCCTTGACCTGGGCATCGTCAAACAGGCCATCCTTGTTGCTTACAAAGAGGAGCTGGGTGTCGTCAGCATAAGTGACAATCCGGGCGCCGAAAGACTCCGCCGTCACCGCCAGGGGGGCCATAAAGATGTTAAAAAGGAGGGGGCTCAGAATGGAACCTTGGGGAACCCCCACTTCTAGCGGTGACATTTCGGCGGAGTAGGGAGGCGCCCAGATTGTCTGCCAGCGGTCGGCTAAGAAGGATTTAAGCCAATTCCACACCGTTCCCCGCAGACCAAAGTCCCAGAGTCTGGGAGTGCTTTCAGTTTTGCAAAACTCGTTTTTCTGCAGAACAGCAACGGTAATGCCCCAAACAAACTTACTTGTGAAAGTTGATTTCTAATCCAAAAGTGATCCAAAGAAAGTCAAAAGGCCTCAAATCCAAAAAAGTGCAGGCAAATGTCAACCTGAGGAGTTATTCTGATAAAAATCATCATTCATTTTCAGAAGGTCTATGCTGCTTGCTAGTGGATTTCTTGTGTAGAATTGCAAATTTTGTAATTTCACGAGTGCGAGATTGTTGCTGCCCGCCGCACCTACATGTTCGCAATTGCGAACTCTCGCGATGCATCGCCAAACTCCTGCAGGATCCCGCAGCAAGATCCAAAATGGAGCAGCACTCGGAAAATATCGAGAAAAACAACTCGGCAAACGCTGAATGACGGTAAGTGAACGCCGCACGCCGCAATATTGTATCACCAAGAAAAAAAATACGCTGCATGCGAATTTGCGGATTTTCGGTAAATTCGCGAGAGTTCGCGGATTGCGAATTTACCGAAAATCCGCAAAATCCGCGAGCGGAACAGATTTTCCGCCCATGCTTAATCTTGTGTAGAGTAGATTAGAGTGGCTTAGAGTGGATTGGCGTAAAGTGGAGTGATGCAGAATATAGTGACACAGAGTTTAGTGGCGTACTGTGCATGGGTATAGAGTGCAGTAGAGTGGCGTAGAGTAAACTGGTGCAAACTAGAATGCAGTGGCACAGATTGCAGTGGCGCAGAGAAGAGTGGCATAGAGTGAAGTGGCATAGAGTGGAGTAGCGCAGATTAGAGGGTAGTGGTGCAGGCTAGAGCATAGTTGGGTAGTGGAGTGATGAAGAGTGTAGTGGTACAGAGTGTAGTGGCGTAGAGTGTTGTATAGTGATGCAGCATAGAGTGCAGTGGCATAGAGTTCAGTGACTGAGAGTATAGTGCTGCAGAGTAGACTGTCATAGAGTGCAGTGTTGTATACTAGAACTGTGTAGGGTACATTGGCGTGGAGTGCAGCGGTGTAGAGTGGCGCAGAGTAGAGTGACATAAAGAGCAGTAGTGTAGAGTACAGTGGTGCAGAGTAGAATAGAGTGGCATAGAGTGCAGTGATGTAGAATACACTGGTGTAGAGTGCTGTGGTGTATAGGGCAGTGGTGTAAAGTGTTGCAAAGTAGAGTATTGTGGCGTAGAGTGTAGTGGTACAGAGTTGATTGGCAGAGTTCAGTGCCATCGAGGGTATTGGTTTTGAGTAAAGTGATTTAGAGTTCATTGGCGTAGAGTGCAGTGGTGCAGAGTACGGTGTAGTGGTGCAGAGTAGAGTACAGTACAGTGGCACCGAGTTGAGTGGAGTTTCGCAGAGTAGGGTGCAGTGGTGCCGAGTACACTGGCCCTGAGAGCAGTGGCTTAGAGTAGATTTTTTCAGAGTAGATTGCAATGGTGCACATTAGAGTACAATGACATAGAATAGAGTGCCTTTGAGTGCAAATTAGATCAGTGTGGTGTAGAGTGGATTGGCATACAGTGCACTGGCGTAGAGTGGAGTGGTACAAAGAAGAGTGCATTGGCGTAGAGTGCAGTGGCATAGTGCAGTGTTGCAGAGTAGAGTGGCGTAGAGTGAAGTAGCATAGAGTGGAGTGGTGCAAATTGGAGCGCAGTGACATAGTGTGGAGTGGCGTGGAATGGCCTAGTGTGAAGTTGTGCAGAGTAGACTGCAGTGGTGTGGAGTGGTGAAGAGTAGAGTGGAGAGGGGTAAAGTGAAGTATGCATGATATGGAAGTGTATCTACCATTACAGACAACACATCTTGAATTGAAATGACCATTACATTTGCACACACAAACAGTTTGACTGATAAAAGTAAACAGCGCACAAGCAATGTGTGGAAATGTCTTCACCTAGTGTATTGATTTGTTTGATTGTATTAAAATATTTCTTTCCACCGCACTTCAGGATTACCAAAAATGTGCTTCATTTGTGCTTTTCGAATTCTGATATATTATGAAATGTCTGCACAGTTCATTTATAGAAATTTACATTTTGTGTGTGCTACAAAAAATAACAATATACAGCCTTCCACAAACAAGTTCAAGTTCAAGTTCAAGTTCAAAGTGCTTTATTTCGATTAAAACATATCTTAAAAGCATAAATACAACTCGACAATTTAAGAACCATAAAAACAGTTTGTTGAAACAACCATAATGACTCTTACAGAATTCAAACGATTAGTAAGTGCACATAGTCCATTCTGCAATCCATATATATAGTCAGGTACAAAAAGCACATGGTTTCAATTCATTACATCAGTATTTAAAACTTGTATTAAACAATAGCCTTTAACCTTTGAAATCTGATGGACCAAGCCCATCTTAAGAACTTTGCAATACCGCATACGTAGAGTGTACGAGTATCTGATTTAAAGATACGAAGTGCCACAGAGTGTTGCCTAGTTCCTAATTCTTTACAAAGAGGCTTTAACCAGCAATTCCTTGGTGATCGGTACAGTGGGCATGCAAACAAAACATGAGCCATTGACTCTACCTTCGTGATACAAAATGGGCAATTTGGTAAAGTCTGGCGGGGGGGGTTTCCAACGGGCAGTAAATTCACAGATTGGTAGAGTGCCAATCCTGAATTTAAAATGCAGTGCCCGGTCGAATGGATTCTGGATGGTGTCAAGATAGGGTTCACAGAATGCAACATCTTTAATCCCCAAGTAGCTTTCAGTAAGTCTGCCTAGGTTTGGGTCAGAACATTGTCTGGACGCTACCCAGTTCCAGAAGATTATCTTTAATACTAACTTTGGAGGGGCAGATTTAGTTGCCTAAGCGTCCTTAAGGCCCAAGTCACATAAGAGTGTTTTAACGTCCTTGAGCCACCTAATTTTGTGCCAACCAACCATAGACATGACTTCTGACAAACCCTCTGCGTACTTAGCTAACTCAGGGACACGCCACAACCGAGCCCATAGTAATAACGGTCGAAGTTTGGCGAGATCGCGTATTGAATGGCATCCCAAATCCATGAGCAGGGGGATCAGGGGCGTGCTCCGGGGGAGCACCATTAGGTCCTTAAAAAACGTATTTTCCGACCTTGTCAACAGGTCCACGTTACCCCATCCCCACAGCTCTGCGCCGTACAAAGCTGAACTAGCTCCCTTGGCATTGTATATAGCTACCACTGGGGCAATAGGCTTAGATGTTGAGGAGCGCTGTTCTCGAAGGATAACCCCCCCTACTCTTTTGTGGCATAATACCATTTTCTGCAGGTGGGATGCCAACTGCATATTGTCAGAAATGCGGATGCCAAGATAGTCAAAGACTGTAACCCTCTCCAGTGGCACATGATTCAAAACAGGGGCCCTGATGTGTTTTTTTGACGGGTTTATTATCAAATTTTTAGTTTTGTCGGTGTTTATCACCAGGCCTCGCGTGGAGCAGAATAACTGGAAACTATCTAGGAGGGTCGGCAGGCCAACAGGGGACTTAGAGATAAGCAGGGTGTCGTCAGCGAACAGGAGAGTTGGAATTTTTTCGCCCACCAGGGATGGTGCGTCAGATGGACTTTGCAATAAGTGCTGCACCACCCCGTTCACATATAAGGAGAACAGGGTGGGAGCCAGAACACATCCCTGGCGGACGCCCCTGTTCACTGAAATTCTGCTAGTCTTTTGCCACTGCTGGCCCCACCTTACCTGCGCAAAGTTACCATCGTGCATCCTCACTAGTAGTGATAAGATGTACCGGGGGATCCCCATGTCCAAAAGGGCTCCCCACAGGCGCTCCCTAGGCACCAGGTCGAAGGCAGTCTTTAGATCTATAAACGCGAAATAAAGACTGCCCCCGGCCAAGTTAATTGTCACATTTATCCTCTCACTTTGAAGACAGAAAAGGAAAAGGAAACACCAAGCTCCCTGGAAGTCAGAGCCTGACATTTGACCTCTGTCTTTGAATACACAGCAAATGTTACAAGATAAGAACAAGAGTTAAAGGCCTATTTACAGAAATCGAGCACTAGTGAAAGAATAGAGTAAATAGAGTTTGGGCAACAGAAAGGACGAACTTAAGCTAGAGAGCCTAAAACAAATAGAGCCAGTAAATAGGAGCAAGCAAATGCAAGTTACAAACCACAAAGTCAATGGTAAGCAAAGGGCAGAATCCATTCCCAGGAAAGTTTAGCAAATGTCCTCAAGATGGTGTTATCAAACCAGACAGCTGTGCTGTTTGGTAAGCTTCGACCTACAAAAAGAGGAGTTACTCTCCATTCTGTAATTTGGAAATAACAAAACTATGTGGCCCTCCACCCCTCTATGATAATGGGATTCCTGTTTAAACGTCCGGTGTGAGTGCTGAAGTGTGATCTTTGGTGCAGAGGACACATCTTCTCACCCCAGGACATCTCTTCTATACATTAAAAATGGAGGCCAACTGAGGTCGTGGCTTTGTACTTGTCAGACATAACCCAAAAAGTGTAACTGATTGGTTGCCTTTGGTGTTGTGACTTATATTTTTGCATTTGTTTTCCAACCCTAGATAGGACGAGAGAATGCGTAAGAGCTAGAAGGGCCGGTGACATTGACACCTTTTGATGACTAAAGAGAAGACGAAAAGCGGTACAAAAGGGGGTGGTGATGGACGGAGCACCTGAATCAATCAAACACTCACACCCAGTCAAATGATCTGGGTTTAATCCATCACCGTTCTTTAGCCCACTCTGCCACCCCAGTTCAGACATGGCTATATGCAAATCAGTCTGACCCTGTACCTCATGGGAACAGTCCAGCCCGAACTGCCACGCCCTGTCTTCCCTGGACCGGAAACAAGCTTCCGAGGACCGGTTTCTGGCATTCCAGCCGTCTTCAGCCCGGCTTGCTTGAATCCAGTCACAAAGTGAGCAAGGGACTCACGTCTGAGCATACCCTGACACACTTATGGCGGCCAAAAGCGGTACAAAAGGGGGTGGTGATGGACAGAGCATCTGAATCAATCAAACACTCACACCCAGTCAAAAGATCTGGGTTTAATCCATCACCGTTCTTTAGCCCACTCTGCCACCCCAGTTCAGACATGGCTATATGCAAATCAGTCTGACCCTGTACCTCATGGGAACAGTCCAGCCCGAACTTCAAGAGAAGACGAAAAGCGGCCAGTGTGAAATGTGAATAGTCAATTGAATATGTGTGTGTCTGTGTGTAAAACACACTGACAAAAGTTACTGTGGATAGTTTTGATTGAAGAAAGTGTGTTATTTTCTAATAGAGGTATTTGAAATTTACGTGTGTTCTCAGGTTTGTCAACAAACGGTTTTACAAACCTCTTAGAGTTTCGAAAAGTGCTGCCCGTTTGTCACGAGCCAAAGTAGTTTGTTATAATTTTGTCATTTTGTTTATTGGTTTTAGTGTGTAAATACTGGCAGTCAGCTGCTAATAATATGACGTGCATCCTTCTGATTGGCTAAAACCTTTCAGATTTGAATAGAGCATGCTTATCATACGCAAGTTGTGTACATGTCAATAAAGTCTATATTAAGGTTCCAGCAGAAAAGGTTTTGATGTTCACACACCTACAACAGAATGTAAGTTGAGTGGTTTCCAACAGTTTAAACAGAAATGCTGCTTTTGAGCATTATCTATTATCTTTGATAGTGGGAAATTATAATTAATAAAAGTGTATGTTTAACATAGTCAGTAACTCCATCCCAACAAGCATCAAAGGTAATTCAATGAAGATTTTCCTTTAGCCCCATTAATGGATCATAATTATGGCTCCCGGTTTTATGGTATTTATTTATTTGCCTTTTCTGTCTGTATTTATCTATATTTATTTTTTGGGCATTTTATCTGTATTTGTCCACATTTAGTTTTCCCACAAGTAAAAGACAACGCTGCAACTAGTATTTTTCCACATTTATTTAAATTGACAATGCACACATACACTCGTTTGTTATTGGTCAACACAATACATTCATCTGAAAACGTTGCCATTCGCAGAATGTCCCAAATACAACTAAAAGTGCTATCAAAAGCCATTTGTCTCAGAGCCTTGCAGTTTCTGTCATCGGCAAAGAGTGCCACATCCTCTCCCACACTGAACACCATACTGCCCCACTGAGAGAACCTCACACTGCCTTCAGATACAACCCATTTCTGCCCCACTATAAACACCTGGAAGCAACTCAATTCAAATTATGCACTAGACAAGAGTATATGCTGCCTGAAAAAGCATGTCTGTCTGTGCCCAACACTATGTTCTAAACTGCATGTTATCATTTTTGAATTGGGACAAATATTGGAATTTTCCATACCCTAACTGACACAGATTGCACAGTGATGGTGGCTTGCACTTTACTGTTTCCTTATAATTCCATGGTTATTAATATTTTTGTTTTTGCCATTGTCAGCTTGAGATCCTTCCTGACCTCAATTATGGCCAGACACACAGGGGCAAGGGATGCACTAAGAGAAAAAAGAAACACCATTTTAACAGTAACAGGTTTGACTGAACTCTGTACACAGTAGAGTATAAATCGACACTAGGGATGGGCTTCTAAGCAAAAACGTTAAGCCCCTCCATTTATTTATTCTTACTTTTTACAAATGATTTTAGACCCCTATAAGACAAGTGTTTGTGGAATGACCTAATTATTGAATGGTTAACGCATGATCTAGAAATAATATTTTTCTTAGAGTGTTTTTTTCATTTAATAATTTAACATATATGATACAAAGCTGGAATCCAGTAAAAATTAAGTGCAGGCACTTTCTTGAAGCGAGTTAAGGTACAGTGCTGTAGTGTTCTAGTCGGTGGCGTAGCCGACGGAACACGTCACGGTCAAGTGATCTCAGTTTAATAAATAGCATCTACGCACGCACGTACACCAGTTGGCGACGGCGTGGAAGACGAAGAGCAAAGCACCAAAGTGTCCGTGTCGTCATTGCACTAGGCCCAAGTGTTGGTCCCACTGCCCCCAGCCCGTCATTATCCCCTGTCGTGTGTGCCCACACGACACCACAGCTGGCGACGAGAGTGGGCGTGCCCTCGCTGCTGTAGTGCCGCGTCTGCTGTGCGGCGGCTGCGAGCTCTGCTATCGGCTCGCGGCGCTCGTGCCCGGCGGGCCCCTCCCAAGGTGCGGCTGTCTTAATGCATCAGAGGGAAGAAGGACACACCGCGGGTGCATCGGCAGTGCGCAAGGCCACCAGGTGAGGCGCGCTGGCCCTCACGCTCGAGGATTGGGTCTGGCCTACTCCAGGCCCAGCGCCACGTGGCTCACGGCGAGTGGGGTAGGGGCGATCCCATCCACTGCGCAGGACATCACACCGAGGTGCTAGAATCATCGGTGGGTGGATGTAATTCACAATTGAGAAGCCAAGCGTCCCAGCGCATTCCCTCACCTGGAGAGAAGTGCCACACTCCACCCCGCATTAGGCCACCCAGACCCAAGAGGGCAACAACCAGGGGTGTATAACAGGAACTGGTCCCCAATCATATCCAGTCACCGGGGCAATAAACACGGTATTCACCAGAATCAAGGACAGACAATCATTCCTTGTCGCCCACACGGCTACAATCAGCCGAATTGCCGCCCAACAAGCATTGGCCACACCAGCATTCGCAAGTACACAACAGAGGGGCAGTGGACACAAGGAGCAGCGCGTTAGATCAGGTTCAAGGAAACGAGCCAATTCACATCTAGAACATAACGTGCACAGAGTCCCGGCATGGCCACGATACCCCCCCATTGAGCCATTCGTGGTGGAGGGTTCCCAGTCTTCATTAGCCCCAAAGTGGAAGGACTGGGTGGACCGATTGATAATTTTCTTCAAAGCCACTAAAGTGCACAAGGATCAAAAAAGGGCCATGATCCTTCATCTAGGAGGCAAGGACGTCCACCATATTGCAAAAACCTTAGTGGAAGCTACTCCCAAGAATCATCACACGCTAATCAATGCCCTGAATGCACATTTCGAGCCCATGGCTAACCAGGACTATGAGAGGTTTATATTCCGGCAGACAAGACAATTGCCAGAGGAATCGCTAGATACCTATCATGCGCGCTTGAAGAGCCTCGCGTCCACGTGCGGGTTTGCTGACGTCACCGAAGAGGTTCGGGGCCAGATCATTCAGGGCTGCTCCTCTGCCAAACTGCGGGAACGAATTCTTGAAGAATCGGGCAAGCCATTGGCAGATATTCTAACGTTAGGGCGCACCAAGGAACTATCGAAGGCCCGGGCTGCGCACATGGAAGTCGCCCTCACGGCGCCTGTGAAGGCCGAACCAGTCAACAAAGTCACGGTCAAGTCCCCGATGAAATGGGCCAAGAAGGGCTCTGGAGCGCCTCCAACGGGCCAACCTAAGTCGTGTGGTTACTGTGGGGGACTACCACACCCAGCGGCAGAGTGTCTCGCAAAAGGAAAGCGGTGTTCGGGCTGTGGCCGTTTCAATCACTTCGAAAAAGTTTGTCGAGCGAAGAAATATCGGAAACCCCGCCAGGTTGTAAACGCGGTGCCAGAAGGAGACCAGAACCAAAGTGACATCGATGATGATGAGGAGGAAGAGCGCACGGTGCATAAAGTACACATGGTTGGCACTGCCGCGCGCAAGACCAGAAGCCTACCCCAGTGTGGCATCCGGATTGGCACGCAAGAGGTCCTGGCCGTCGTGGACACAGGGGCGACCATCAACCTGATGGCCTCAGCCATGCACAAAACTCTGGATCCACCGCTGGTGCTATTTCCGTCAGCCATCACTGTGTTTGCATATGGACAAAATACCCCCCTAAAGATCAAAGGGAAATTCAAGACCTCCATATCCCACGGAGATCGGTCTGTCACCGCCAATGTGTTCGTGTCAGAAGATGGACAGTGCATGCTGCTAGGATGCAAAGCGGCTGAAGACCTAGGAGTGGTGTCTTTCGCGTTTGGAGTTCATCAGGAATCCATTCAACAACTGTTGATGGACTTTGCCGAGGTGTTCAAGGGGATTGGAAGATTCCGAGGGAAGGAAATCCACCTTCACATTGACAACACCGTGCAGCCTGTAGCTCTGAGGCACCGCCGAATAGCATTCCACCTGAGACCGTTGGTCGAAGAAGAACTGAAGAAGCTTGAAAATGCGGGAATAATAGAGAAGGTAACAGGCCCAACTCCCTGGGTTTCGCCGATCGTGGTCACGCTGAAACCCAAGCAACCGGGGGCGGTCCGGATATGTGTCGACATGCGGCATCCCAACGCCGCCATCAAGCGGGAACGCCACATAACCCCTACTATCGATGACCTCATAGGTGAAATGGCGGGAGCGTGCTGGTTCTCCAAACTGGATCTGCGATCAGGCTACCACCAGCTGGTACTGGATGAGTCCTCACGTAACATCACCACGTTCTCAACACACCTAGGGCTCCGGAGGTACACCCGCCTGAGTTTTGGGATTTCGAGCACGGCGGAGGTCTTCCAAAATGTGATACAGGAGCTCATTGGCGATATCCCCGGGGTGATAAATGTCAGTGATGACATTGTGATACACGCGAGGACCATACCGGAGCACAACAATCGCCTTACACAAGTACTCCGGAAGCTACGAGACGCAGGGCTCACCCTGCACCGTGAAAAATGTGAATTTCTGAAGCGGAAGATAAAAATTCTTCGGATACATGTTTTCAATCGAAGGAGTAAACCCGGACCCAGAGAAAGTGAAAGATATCAAAGAGGCTACTCCTCCCACCACCGTCACCGAAGTCCGAAGCTTCCTCGGGATGGTGAATTATTGCGAAGGTTCATGCGAGACCTGGCCAATCTGACCCTACCTCTGAGAGAACTAACCAAAGAGGCCACGCCGTGGAGATGGGGCCCGGAACAAGACAAACCTTTACGTGACATCAAAGAGGCCCTGTCAGAAGCCACCACACTGGCTTTCTTCGACCCACGGAAATTGACATTGGTGGCGGTAGACGCTGGTCCTGTTGGATTAGGAGCAGTACTGATGCAGTGTCAGCGAGCAGACGAAGATTGGACCCCGTGGCGTTTGCCAGCCGGTCCCTTACAGAGACGGAGCAGAGGTACTCCCAAATTGAAAAGGAGGCGATCGCAATACATTGGGGGTGCAGACACTTTCATCTGTATGTATATGGAAAACCTTTTGTCGTGGCCACAGATCACAAGCCACTGGTTGCGTTGTTTTCCGGGACCTCTACCAAACCGCCGCCCTGCATTGAAAAATGGATGCTACAGCTCCAAAACTACAATTGCCGGGTGGAGTACCAGCCCAGATCTCGCAACCCTGCCGATTATTTATCACGACACCCCCGAGCAGCCACCAGGGAGGAAATGGAAGATGCAGCCGACATGGAAGAATATGTAAGGTGCATCACTGCCAGATCATGCCTGCTGCCCATATCCATTGAACACATCGCAGAAGCCACGAGAAAGGATGACTGCCTTCAACGAGCTATGGTGGACGTGCAGAAAGGAAACTGGCATAAGGCAAAAGAGGAGTGGAAGATCCTGACTCCGGGGGCCCAACGCATAATGGACCGCTTGTACCACGTGCAAGAGGAGCTGAATGAGGATCACACGGGGTGCCTACTACGAGGACATCGGCTGGTAATACCATCATCCTTAACGGATCAGGTTTTTCAACTGGCTCATGTAGGCCATCAAGGCATAGTAAAGACGAAATCTCGCCTTCGGACCAAGGTGTGGTTTCCATTGATGGATGATCTCGTCGAGGCCAACGTTAGGTCCTGTGCCGCATGTCAAGTGACTGGAGAACTTCCCAGACCAGCCCCAATCATGGTGGAACCACGGCCCAAGTCTCCCTGGACCTGCGTTAGTCTTGATTTTGGCTGTCTTCCTGATGGCCGCCACACGATGGTAGTAATAGATGATCACTCCAAGTATCCGGAAGTGGAGATCGTGTCCACCCCCAGTGCTGCAGAATTGATTCCGAAGCTAGAAAAAATCATGGCAGCACATGGGATCATACAAGAGCTCCGAACTGACAATGGCCCTCCATTTCAAGGCCAGGAACTAGCCAACTACTTGAATGCATTGGGTATCCGTCATCGGCGGATCACTCCAAGATGGCCGCAAGCAAATGTTGAGGCCGAAAGATTCATGCGGACTCTCAATAAGGGTATCAGGATTGCCAATGACAAGGGTCACTCCATCGAACTGGCCATTTTTACATTCCTGAGGAACTATAGGCAGACACCCCACTCCACCACAGGTGTTGCTCAAGGACACCTGCTCATGGGACGTGTGGTCATGGACTCAATACCTCACCATCCGCAATGGCAGCCTGCATCTCCTGATGAATGTCAGGTAGAGTCCCGTCGCCAAAGATCACATGCGCAAACCAGTCGACGGAGAAGAGCCCAGCAACCCCAGATTGCTCGAGGGGACCTGCTACTGAAAAAGAACAGGGTCACCAGTGATAAATTCCGGCTCCCCTATGAGTCTGACCCATGGACAGTAGTCAGTGTTAAAGGTACACGAATCACCGCGACCCGAGGCCGGGAAAAAGTGACCCGCAATGTGTTGCATTTAAAAAAATACCAGATCACTGAAACCAGAGCGACATCTTTGATGGCCAAGGACTCCGCGCCATCCCCGGTCAGATCCCCATCACCAATCAGAGACACCAGTAGCCCTCAGGCTCTGATGGACCTGTCTAGTCCCACTGAATCTCCACCTGCTCCCGATGAGACTCCACGCCGGGGTGGTAAAAGGGAAAGCGAGGACGTCGATTGCAGTGGCCCGGGGCCAGAACCAGTGTCTGAAGGCAGTGGAGTCGAGGAAGAGTCCAGTGTTGGTGAGACACAGAGCCGAGGACTGTCCCAGTACCAGCTGCGACGGAATCTGGTGCCCTCAAGTCGCCTGAAAGACTATGTAATGTAAGACTGTTCTTATTTTACTATATTGGATGTTACTCCGCTATGAAGAAGCGTTTGCAGCTGACAGGCTATGGCTGATATATTGAAAGACTATGGCATTGTTATTGATGGTTGTTTTATGTTTGTTGGGGAGGAATGTAGTGTTCTAGTCGGTGGCGTAGCCGACGGAACACGTCACGGTCACGTGATCTCAGTTTAATAAATAGCGTCTACGCACGCACGTACGCCAGTTGGCGACGGCGTGGAAGACGAAGAGCAAAGCACCAAAGTGTCCGTGTCGTCATTGCACTAGGCCCAAGTGTTGGTTCCACTGCCCCCAGCCCGTCATTCTCCCCTGTGGTGTGTGCCCCACACGACACCACAGGTGCCACCAGCAGGTGGTAGCATAGGAAACAATGTCACAGCTGGGGACTATAAATATTACCCTTTTTGTCTAGAGTGCAGAATGGTAGGTATTTGCCTGGAACTTTATAAATATTTGCACCGTTCATGGATTTGTGCCTTCTAAGGTATAATTTTACTTGTTTATAACAGTCTTTGGAAAACCGTCAGTTTTGTTGAAATATATTATGGAATTGATGTTAACCTAGGCATTTCAGTAAATAGCAGATAAAATTAGGCAGTTGGACTGCTGCGGCGGGTAAGATGTTGTCAGAGCGAAGATAATTTTCATCAACTTCATGTTTTTGAAAACACCTGCTTCCTAATAGATGGATGAGCTTTACAAAAGTCAACATAAAAGTGATGGTCAAATTCAATTTATTAATTATTATGAAAAAGGGACACACCATTAGAGAATATATCCAGTAGGCCAGAGTTCACGTCCCCCTCTGAGCAGTTTAGTTTCTACCTTGTGTGTTTTGTGTTTTATGAAACGTGGTGTAGATAAATGACTGGAATGGTAACAGAAGGGCACACTGTGTGCAAACCGGGTAAACTGTACAGCCAGAGGTGTTACGCTGACACAGTTTACAGAGTTCACTTTCTCCACTTGAATTTTGCACTACTTGGCAGGCATACAGTTCCAGAGCCGAAGCTAAGGTAGTGTTGTGGGATAAGCTTGACATTATTGAAGAACTGGACCATTTCCCAATACCTCACTCCTAAATTCAGCGTCAGATTGGTAACGAGGGCACTCCGGCAATGCCCGAGGAACCGGTGTCCTGTTCCAGCTGTGGGCTGCTTTTTTGAGCAGCCTGGGGGATCGATTTGGGCAGTTTCTGCGTTGTTCGATGCCACCAGTGGGTGTTTGAGTGGTCTTTCTGGAGGTAAATGGGCATCCATTACCTCCTTCTTATCAGAGGTGTCACTCCCTTTCTCTAGTTGGGCTGGCCAAATAATGTGTGCATATTGTGTCGCGTTCTAATCTTGGACCCCGATCAATACTGTGACCTTATGCCCCTATACGGATATAATCCATTTATTCCCCTATAATGGCATAAACGATCAAGAGTGATATTTCAGAAACTCGTCTCTGGCCTAACACAATCAGAGCCACATTTCAGAATTTCTTCCTCTGCAGCTTCCTCTGCAGCTCATTAGAGCAAATGACACAGCAGAAGCCACTATCTAAGATTCCTAGATTACACTCCGAGTTCTTCAACAAGATAAAACTCAGCAACCTGGGGAATGTTTTGATTAGTATTAGAACTTTAGTGAGCACTGAGAGACGATCACTTCCTAGTGACATCTTTATTGACGTCTTATGTCCAAAAACTTACGTCAAACAAGGCACCTTTCAGGTATAAATACTACCAACGTTGCCTTAAGCAAACGCTGCCTCAACGACATCGATGATAGCGATGGTGTGGTGAACATAGGAGCAGAACAGCTGTCCCCTGCAGAGCCCAGCAGATACAAGCTGCCCACGGACGCTGCCCCTCCTCCTCCTCGACGCGCTGAGAGAGACGCTGTCTTTTTCTCCTGCCGAAAAAATCCAGCTCCGGCGTTTCCAGCCTACTCTTGCGAGTGACTGGGATATCGAGTCCTGGAAGGAGATACAAGACCTCCAACATTCTATTCCAGAGGTATGGTGTTGACTAAACCCTTAGAGAGAATTCTTGAAGCAAACCTTGGCAAAACCAACTTAACTAAAACTGCTACTTACTCCCTCCCAAGTATTAGGCTTAGGTCAGGTACACTGGGGTAGGCGTAGTTAGAAGCACCAGTTGAGTACGTTAGTCAAATGTATATATGAATGTATATATTTTATTCATTTTAAACCATTGTATGGCTAAGAAACCATATCAATGCTTTTACAGTATTATTTCGCAATCCTCATTTTACTGTACGCACTTTTTATAATAACTAGTCTTGCAATTGTGGCAATTCATTTCTCTTGCATGAGAAGAAAGACTGTTCAATAAATAATACCTTTTTATTGAAAACGCCCGTCTCTCTATTTCTCTGCACTTTGGTGAAAGTAATCTGTACAAAACTGACTGAGTAAAATAACTGTCTATTGTTTCACACGACTCTAGAGATTGACTCTTATTCTAAGGAGCAAAGTTGTCATGTTTATGCGGTTGTTGGAAAACTGAATCCCTTCTTGTCTGTACCAGGGAAGCTGATCGCTTCCTATTCAGTCTAGAAAGTTTCCAGTGACCTCTGAGCTAGTTGGTAACAAACCCAATTAAGTTTAGCATAGTCAGTGGAGAACAGGAAGATCCTCACTTCTACGTTCATACTACTGTTTATGTTATTCCAATGCGCAGGGCCTATTGGGAAAATAGGAACTACACTACATGGCGCCCAAAGTTTGGTAAGGCGATAAAACTAACGCAAGACGTTAGAGTAACTCAGTCGTGCATTTTTCACACAGATCCCTTTCTACCGTAAATACTCCAATAGACGTCTGGAGTGGGTGAAAGGTTAAAATCCGCCCGAACTTAGTAGGAAGAGATTCCTATGTAAAGCTCTGGTTTATTCAACGTTGAAGGATACAGTGTTCCAAAATATTGTGCACCTAATCTTTGTCTCCTTGGAGACCTGCTCTGCAAAAACATTTCTGACAATAAAATGTCAGACACTGAGAACGGAACCAATGGGGGTGCAGTAAATGCGACTCAGCAGGGTCCCGACGGTACTAATGAACCGGGTGCAACAATCATCCCGGCACATTTAAGAAAATCTATAACGTCAAAACTTATAGAAAATGGACTGACCACGCAAGGTGGCACAGTCGTCTTCGTGCTAGAGGCACACGAATATCGGCAGACAGAGGTATTCTATTCTTGGATAAAATTTCCAGCGGCAAACACCGCAACACACGAGTTCCACTATTACAAAATAGGGGATCCACCGGAAGAGTACGCTCCTTTCGAGGAGATTGAAATCCCGTTAAAATACCAAGAGCACCTGCTCTGGTTTAAAGGTGCCCTAAAACATAATGATCATATTACCAGGCTCGGTCCACTAGGCAGACCAGGAGCAACGTGGCCGGTTCTAGCCAGCTACACACCACATCCGGACATTGATAAAATGCCAAGTGAAGAACTCTTAGTTAAAATAAGAGAATTAACAAAGGCATACAGAGAGTTAGAAAAATTATTTATTAAAAATAATTCAAATACTCCTAAAAAGAGCTGGGATGGAAATAAACAATCCACTCCCAAGGGAAAAGTTTTCCAGTCCAGAGGAAGGTCTCCTCGACGGAGGGAAAGAACTCCGACTCGAGAACACCAGTCTCCCCAGAGGGAGCCCTCTGAGAAAAGGTATAACCTTAGAAATAGGGATAATTTGAAGAAGCCTGATAGATATCAAAGTATTGATACACGTCCCTCTCGATCTTTTTCGCAGAAATCGGAAAGAAGAGGACGGTCAGACCCAGGAGAGCACACCAAGTCCAAAGACAAGGAACCTGCTCAGAGTAAAAAATCTCAATTTCCAAGAAAGAAGGTAGCCAGTATTAGAGTAATCGAACATGCCGAGAATACTGAGGACACAGTTGAAAAATGGGGAGTGGGCACAGACAATGCTAGACAGTGCAGCAGAAATCAGTATAGCTCGCAAGATCCTGATGAGTCATCTGGAGACAGTGGACACGAATGAATACATTCAGGTTGAAACTGCAGACACCAGAGTTAGCGAGCCCCATAAGATATACGAAATAACACTGCGTATAGAGGGTGATAAGACTAGGAAAATAAGGGGTCTATTTTGGGATAAACTCTCAAAAGGCTATGACATTCTGTTAGCTGAAAAAGATTGGCCCCCGGAGTTTGTCAGGGAGTGCCCTCGTGGCGAAGAAATGATTATGCCTGCCTTCTCGAATCACATTCCGATTCACAAAAAATATACTTATGCAAGGAAATGGGCAGTAGCCCAGGCACCAGCATTATATAAAAATCATGTAGGATGGGATGAGGACTCTCCTCCTCACTAAATCCAGTTAAAAAGTCAACCGACTGCACAAAGGCAGTATCCCATTAAGCAAGAAGCTAAAAAACAAGTCAGGGAGATTTTAGATCAACTTGAATACCAGGGGGTGATTGAAACATGCACCTCTCAAATGAACAATCCTTTGTTTCCTGTCTCCAAGCCAGACAATTCATATCGTCTAGTTTTGGACTACAGACACCTTAACTCATGTTGCAAAACATTTGCAGTACAAAATTCGCATAGTGCTGCACTAATGAATAACATAGTTAGGAAAAAATATAAAACGACATTAGACATATCTAATGGTTTCTTTTGTCAAAATATTGCACCAGAAAGCAGATATTTAACCGCTTTCTCAGTAATGGGGTCACAGAAAAATTTCTGTAGGCTCCCACAGGGATTCAAGAACAGCCCAGGACTATTTTCAGCCAGAGTAACAGAGTTACTACAAATATATGATGATGAGGCATTATCTTACGTAGATGATATCTATCTCACAGACGACGATTTGGAGACTCACTTGAAAAGAGTGAACACCATTATACTTGGGTTCGCAGCAGAGGGTTACAAATTCAACTTTAAAAAGTCCCGAATTGCCCATCTGACAGTATTATTTTTAGGATACGAATTATCAAGTGAAAGAAAAAGCCTAGCGGACAACTTCTTAGAGAAGTGTGCTGTACTCCAAGCTCCAAAAAGGCTGAAAAACTTACAATCGATTCTAGGTTTTCTGAATTTCGGAAGAACTTACATTCTAAATTATGCGGAGAGGGTTAAACCTCTCTACGAACTAATTAAACCTGATTTTAAACCAATCACTTGGACTCAAAAACATACAGAAATTTTGAGATCACTGCAAACAGACATGTTAGCAAAAACAAAATTAGATACACGTGATAACACACACGATCTTGTAATCCGAGTCTTCCCAGAAAGATGCGGATTCACGTACCTGACCTCTAATGAGGGAGAAAAGGTACCAATTTCAATTAAATCTCACTTGTACACACAAGCGGAAAAAACATTCAGTCCCACAGAAAAAACTGTGAAAGCAGTAGAAACTGTATTAGCGAATGAACAGGAACTAGCACATGGCAAAAGGATCAATATCCTCACAGCGGAATCCGCCTTCGAGGCACTATTCAGCCCAGTAAACCTGCCTACAGTGTCACTGGATCCGAAATGGATACAGTGTGTAGATTCTCTTGGAGCGGAAGATGTGAAATACTATTACGCACCGCATTTCGAAAAACTGAATGAATTGACTTATGAAGAAGAATATCCTCTGCCAATCGAACTTCTGCCTCTCCCACAGTACGCCTGTATAATCTATACAGATAGATTTGTACAGCATTTCAACGTAGAGAGCAAATCCTACGATGCAGCCTGTGCGATTATTAAAGGTCGCTGGCTGTGCGGTAAATTCAGACCGAAAATAACAAAAACTGAATCAGTAAGAAACTGTTCGGCTCAGAGAGCCTAAATCAGATGTTTAAAGATGGCGCTTGAAAATGCAGAACGTGAATTCCCGACACTAATCGTGTGCGATTCTCATTTTTGCGTCAACTCTTATAATAACAAGTTGCAGAGCTGGATTGAAAATGATTACAAAGATGACACAGGTGCCACAATAAAGCATACAATGCTTTGGAAACAGGTAGCTCTTTTACAGAAAGAACTACAAAAGACTCACGTGATACACACTCTGAGTCATCAACGTGATGGCGTTCACGTTGAAGGGAATTCATTGGCTAATACAGCCACAGCGGAAGCAACTAAACCGGCTTCCGTAGCCACAAAAAAGCGTTCAGAAAAATACATAGACGGGGAAACCATGCTGGCAGTAAAAACGTCCGTAAAAGGCGACTGTGCAGCACTACCCGTGAACTATCCACTCAATTATGCATACGTAATTGATGCAAACTCCGTTCCTTTTGCTCGAATCCCTGGAGTGGGGGATAGGGTAATTCCAAACATGAACAGGAGAAGATTCCTATTACAGGAGGCACATATGGGGTTGGGTCTGAGACACCAAACAATCAGGGACTCTCTTAAAGAATTGCAATCAGAGTACTGGTGGCCGGAAATGAGTGTAGGTATTCATGACTTTGCAAAACACTGTGAAGACTGCAACAGAGATCGCAGTGGAGAACCGGCCAGTGTAGTGTCATAAACTCTAATAGAAAGCATAAGGCGATCTATCCGCGCAATCAAACAAGAGAAACGCGTCCCATTGTATATCATTAAGGCTAAATCCACTTTAACAAATGTGGCCCCAGCGCTCGGCTGACGCCAGAACGGTTATAAAAGATCTGCGAGTCTTTATCGGCACATACGCAATTGCCATGTTCCATTCTGACCAGGGTCCTGCTTTCAGCTCTCGAGCTTATAAGGAGGCCATGGCCAGCATGGGCGTTGGCTTGCGGTATTCTTGTCCGTCACACCCCGAAGGGAATAGTGTGGTAGAAAGAAAAAACCGGGACATAAAGCAATCTATGACAGCGAAGGTATTAGGTTCAGGTGATGGGTGGGTCAAACATTTAATAAGTGTCCAGTTAAGCCTAAACAACTTGCCAAGAAATTCTCTAAAAGGTTTCAGCCCATATGAACTATTGTTCGGAAATAGAATGCACATTCAGGACTTAGATAGTCAGGTATCAGTGGTAGAAGATAAGAATACAGACTTTGATATCAAAGACCGTTTGGCTGTTTTACAGGACTTGAATGAAACAAGAAAATCCTTAAGCAACATAAAGTTAAAGCAACAGCCAACTACCACTGACGAGGCACCACCAGCCCCAGCAAGGCCTGTCTGGATTCCAAAGATTGGGGATCTAGTCAGAGAAAAATAGCGGTGAAGAAGGAATTTGGGCCTTCTTACAGAAAAGCAGTACCTGTCTTAGCTATCAACGGAACAAGATCAGTAGTACTACCGCCCCTTGCTAGTAAAAAGGAGAACAGAGTTGTATCAATCGACCTGGTAAAACAACAAGCATGTGGCCTATAATCAACAGTAGGCCCAGTGGACTCCCGAGAAACAACAGAATACCCAAACTTGCAACAATTCAAGAGGTTCAAACTGAAAGACTAATCACATTCAATAAGCCTGCAGTGCACAGAGAGGGACTATGCAATAATGCCATGGAACTTGTGCCTCTTGAAACACAGATTGGAACAGTTCGTCAAGAAACACCAGTCTACAATGATGTGGCATCAGAATGTGCTACCGAAAGACAAATTGAAAGAACAATCCCAACAATTGACAGAACTGCCTCTGGCTACTTCATCAATTTCGATAACTTTTCTGAAGATCAAAGGGACCCCGAAGTGATGCCAGAAACAAAGACTTTTAAAGAAAAAGCAACAGAACTCTTTCATAAAATCAAAGAAGTATATCTGGATGCACCATTGATTGAGCATTGGATTATTTCAGGGGTATTCATACTCCTACTATGCCTAATTTTAGTTTTAATTTTAGGAAGGTTTATTACAATTCAATGGACACAGCAAGTCAGAACATCAACTTAATCCTCAAACCACACAGATCATCCCACGTGAAGAAAAGAGAACTGTCAACAGTAAATGTCACAGCCATTCCAATACCCGGCGGGGTAGTATGGGACAAAACTGACTATGAAATATATGGTCCGGTCGAAATCCTGAAATATCCTCATCAATTCAAGGTTTCCTTAAGTGACTTTGTAAAACCTAGTACATTCTCTGATGATTGGGACTTTGAAAGTATTAATAATATGATGTCTGATTTAGTAATGTCAGCAAGATTCACAGAACATGATTATTTACAAGGTTCGTCTAGTTATGAACAGATGTTCTGCTACACACACTATGGTGATCATTACTTGCATAAATCTGCACAACCTAGAAATGTTTTTAAGTATAACCAATGGGAACATTGTGCTACTCCACCTAAAAGCAGTTCTAAAACATTCTATGAGAAATTTCAGTACTTCTCAGGGTTTAACACCAGTGATGCAGAAACGTTTTATTATAAACTGTTAGATAAAACAGGATTGAAAACAATGCTGACAAACACTAAATTGATATATTCAGAAGCATTTTATGAAAAAATGATGACATTTGGTTTTGATTATTGGAAAAATAACATTGAAACAAAAACAATCTGGGGTACAAAAGATTGGCAGGTACAAGGCATAGAAGCACTATTTCGCGCCTGCATGATCCCAGAGCAAATAATGTTTTTAAATGAAACAATTCAACAAACAACCTGTCTTGGCCTAGCTAAGATTAAAGACCTTAACAAACCGTCTATTCCAAAGCCAATACCTGATAATGCAACAACAGATATTGAGATAGACGTATCAAAAATTTTACATCTAAACAGAACACTTCCTGATTGGAAAAAGTGGTTAATCTGGCCTATTGACACGAATAACTGTCAAGATAGATTCCTGAATAAAACACAGGGGTTAGCAATGACCAGACCAGACCCTAGATACTCCCAGAGACAACATCCAGGGATAGTAACAACATACAGTGTAGGGAAACTGTGCCTTGAATGGCTAGAATCATCCACACTGGCTGAAATTAAGCAACACTTATCTTTACTTAAAGATGGTGCTGATTTGCGCGATTTTATTATGGGACCACGCAACAGCGTCAAAAACGCTTCATAGCGGCCAGCATCTATGCGGCATACAACGAGGCTTGGAAAGTCACACAAATTGAAAAAGCTGAAAAAATACGAGAAATTGATCGTATTAATTTGGAAAAATCACTTTCTGTAGTGGACAATGGGTTAATGACTCTGTCATCCAGAATATATTCACTGGACAGTATTGTATCATCTGCCATAGATATAATAGACAAAGACTTGCTAATGTTACAGCATGGCCAGTCACAATTGCGTTCTATTGTACAGTTAGGCTGGACGCTGCAAAATCTTCGTTCAGGCTATGTGCCTTGGCGTTTAACAAACACAACGTCATTGTTTTCCATCTTTAACCTTACTGATAAACAAATCAGCTTGGCACAGAAAGGAGCAGACTATACAATCCTGAGCATCGAAAAACTTGAGAGATTACCTTTGACAATGTCAGAAAGTCCTGTCATTGAATGGATAATACACGGGATTATCACAATTCCGATAACAACTTTCCGATTTAAAAATTGCCTTGAATACATACCTACTGGCCAGTATGAACGATTGGGTAAAGGATACATTAAGTCAGCATGGAAATTACCATACACACACACATGCTATAGTGACAGCAACAAAAATATATTTCTTAGTGGTGAAAACTGCAAACATTCACTAAGCGGTATACTTTTGTGCCAAGGTATTAATTTACACGGAGCCTGTGAAGGAAATTCTAACAACCTTTCATGCCACCAATATGTCACACCTGCAACGCAGATAGATCCTTTATTTAAGCAGCTCTCGAATGGGAGTTACATTCTAAGAACGGATCACAGCTGTTGTGGCCTTTTGCCAGGGAAAGCATATCTCGTAAGCGTAACTTCCATGGTCAAATGCTGTATGCAAGCATTGTTTCCAAACGGCCCTGGAGACACTGAGACTCCCATATGGCCTCATTTGAATTTCTCTTCAATACGAATTGATACTTTAAGCAGAATGAAATGTGTGCTTTTGCAGACAACAGTGCCCATCACGTCATCGAAAGAGACGTATGATCTCCTAGTTGCAAGGACAACATCAGAGATTCATGACCTTTTATCAACAAATTGCCCGTGCATTTCACAGAAATGCTTAGCCAACTCCTTAACATGTCTAGTGCCACAGGCATCCCAGGCATATTTAAGACGATTTTTACGGGACTACTAACACCATTCAAAGCAATTCTAGGAATAATTCCTAATTTTGTCCATTCAGTCTTTGGCGGCATACCCCTGATTTTGGGACTTGTAGCTGGCATTTTATTTTTGACCCTCCTGCTCCGGTATGGCAAGCCAAAACTCAGACATAACTCCAACAAGGATGGAAGAAACGATCCTAGCAATACGCTACCGGGACCGAATAACTAGAATCCTTGGATTGGCCAGGCTGAGAGATCTGAACATGACCTGGTTTCTTTCATTCAGACCTATATGGCAGAACTGCATCTTACCTGTGCTTCGATGTATGCTATGCGGAGATGAGTGCGTGTTGGACATCTGTCTTGCACTTCCATCAGCAGTACCAATGGATATCGATACTTTGCTAAGTCCTATAACGGCTCACGCATTGTGTTGTCCCCAGCGGCTACCAATCCTGATGACGGCATTCGTTGAGACTCCTGTGCTACGACTAGGTGGTAACAGTGGAGCAAGAAATAAAAGCAACATCACCCAGGTACGACCCTCTGTGAGCATTGCTGATCCAGACTTTGATGATAGCAATCATTCTCACACCTGCCAAGTTACAGCACTATCGAACTTGGTCGAACTGTCAGCTGATTTTGTAGACCAATTTTTTGAGAGCCTGTCTGATATGATGTTCTCCCCTGAACAGAAACAATAACTTTAGAAATGCATTCCGACACACAGCATTCCCATGAACTCTGAATTCGGCCATCAGTTTTGATCAACAAAAACTGCTGAAAAGCCTTGGAACTCTATTCCCCCGTTCAACAAGAATTTTTTTTTTAATTGAACCCTTTTTAAAAATCTTTACCTTTTTCTGGCACGAAATTCTTTGCTTAAAGTAGACCTATTCATAAAGAACAGAAGCTTCTATTTTTAGGTAAATCTAGAGACATAATAACTTTACATCAGCCTCTAGCACATGTTACAGCAATTGCATTTATATGTGATGAAATTATCTCGCCCTTCTTTTCTGTATTAAGAGATATTTCATGTGTAATTTTTTCGCAAAATCGTTCACTGATTGCATATGCTATAATTTTGAATGATTTCTATGCTTAAAGACGTACAGTACATCCATGTATTTCAAATACGCCATTTCAAATGCAAATATGTATTTTGGGGTGGGTAATGTTACACATGCATCTTTTGCTATAGTTTTTAGTAAATTGATGGACATAAATTCGTGGAGTGGGTGTCGCGTTCTAATCTAGGACCCCGATCAATACTGTGACCTTATGCCCCTATACGGCTATAATCCATTTATTCCCCTATAATGGCATAAACGATCAAGAGTGATATTTCAGAAACTCGTCTCTGGCCTAACACGATCAGAGCCACATTTCAGAATCTCTTCCTCTGCAGCTTCCTCTGCAGCTCATTAGAGCAAATGACACAGCAAAAGCCACTATCTAAGATTCCTAGATTACACTCCGAGTTCTTCAACAAGATAAAACTCAGCAACCTGGGAAAACCCTGCTTGCTATGTTTTGATTAGTAATAGAACTCTAATGAGCACTGAGAGACGATCACTTCCTAGTGACATCTTTATTGACGTCTTATGTCCAAAAACTTACGTCAAACAAGGCACCTTTCAGGTATAAATACTGCCAACGTTGCCTTAAGCAAACGCTGCCTCAACGACATCGATGATAGCGATGGTGTGGTGAACATAGGAGCAGAACAGCTGTCCCCTGCAGAGCCCAGCAGATACAAGCTGCCCACGGACGCTGCCCATCCTCCTCCTCGACGAGCTGAGAGAGACGCTGTCTTTTTCTCCTGCCGAGAAAATCCAGCTCCGGCGTTTCCAGCCTACTCTTGCGAGTGACTGGGATATCGAGTCCTGGAAGGAGATACAAGACCTCCAACATTCTATTCCAGAGGTATGGTGTTGACTAAACCCTTAGAGAGAATTCTTGAAGCAATCCTTGGCAAAACCAACTTAACTAAAACTGCTACTTACTCCCTCCCAAGTATTAGGCTTAGGTCAGGTACACTGGGGTAGGCGTAGTTAGAAGCACCAGTTGAGTATGTTAGTCAAATGTATATATGAATGTATATATTTTATTCATTTTAAACCATTGTATGGCTAAGAAACCATATCAATGCTTTTACAGTATTATTTCGCAATCCTCATTTTACTGTACGCACTTTTTATAATAACTAGTCTTGCAATTGTGGCAATTCATTTCTCTTGCCTTAGAAGAAAGACTGTTCAATAAATAATACCTTTTTATTGAAAACGCCCGTCTCTCTATTTCTCTGCACTTTGGTGAAAGTAATCTGCACAAAACTGACTGAGTAAAATAACTGTCTATTGTTTCACACGACTCTAGAGATTGACTCTTATTCTAAGGAGCAAAGTTGTCATGTTTATGCGATTGTTGGAAAACTGAATCCCTTCTTGTCTGTACCAGGGAAGCTGATCACTTCCTATTCAGTCAAGAAAGTTTCCAGTGACCTCTGAGCTAGTTGGTAACAAACCCAATTAAATTTAGCATAGTCAGTGGAGACCTGGAAGATCCGCACTTCGACGTCCATACTACTGTTTATGTTATTCCAATGCGCAGGGCCTATTGGGAAAATAGGAACTACACTACAATTGAGCGTGGCAGGGGGCCTGAGCTAAAGTGGCCTCACTTGTTTTCAGGTGTTTCACCACTGTTACCTAATCCGTGCATTTTTTTTAAACCCCTTCCCCTTTTTTAAATAATATTTCGCTGAAGCAGTGTTTTGCAAGGCAATATGCAAATGTAGGCCACTTTATTTTAGCCTGCCCAGGCCGATTTCTAATCCCATTCCAACCCTGCTTACGTTGTATGTGTGTCAGCCCGGGCTGAGACAGTTTCCCGCGGCACACACACAGTTTTTGGGCTGCCAGTCACATTCGAGTACTTCACAGGTCTTTAAAAGACCATTCACCTGCTAAAGAGGCTTTGTTGTAAATACTGATAACACCAAAGGTGATACTTACTCTGTGAGCAATCACCATAGCATCCTGTTTTGCAACTCCCTGCTGGAGCATGGCAGTGCCAGAAAATGTGCTAGTATTTTCCAGTTTTTACATATAAATACAGACACAGGAAAACTTGTTTTTATGTATTTATATGTCAAAATCAGTTTAAACAGAAAACATGGGAGCCCTAATCATAATATACACAACAAAATGAAGAATTTTCCACATAATGCTGGTTTTCAACAAAATCCTTCAATAATTAGTTATAATTTCCTACAAATTGCAGCTACACTTGGAGTTCGTACAGGATGAGTGAAGTGCAATGACGGTACCTGATGGGGGAGGAGGTCTGCATGCTTGATGCAGTCCTAGTGGAAGACCAGTGTGGCCAATATGTAGATGGTGAGATGGCTAACCACCCAGTATCATTTTTGATTGATACAGGTATTACCCACTCTGCTGCTGGACCGATGGAGGTTCCCAAACTCCCCCATGCAGCAACAAACGTCCAAGTTGTAAGTTTATCTAACAAACATATTACTAATAAGGTGTCAGCAAATGTCTCTGTAAAAAATTGGTATAATGAAGAACGATCACCAGTTCATTGTATGTGACACAAGTCCCGTTAATTTGTTGGGTTGTGATCTGCTATGTAAAATGAACTGTTTAATTTATTCCACACAGGATGGTGTAGTAATTCAGATGCAAGATAAGGATTCTGAATTAAAACTAAAATAAAAAGAGTCAAGAGTGAATCCGTTCCTGGTTCTCGTAAAAGGGGATTTACTTCCTGATTTAAGGTACAGAGTGAAAGAGAAGGTTTGAAGTTTTACTGGTGAAGAATTCATATTACTAAAAAGTGCAGAGCCGGTAGAGATTTAAGTGAAACAAAATTTGGTATAAATCTGTACTCTTTAGTACAAGCTTACTCATGAAGCGGAGGAGGGAATGGGACCTGTCAATGAGCAAATTATTGAGTTTGGCATCTTTGAAGGAGTGCTAGGAAGTCGCTGTAACTCCCCAATCAGGGGAATTTAAAAAAAACAAATGGGAAATGGTGCATACGGCAATACATGCGCAAAATTAATAGTACTGCAATCCCATGTTGTCTTGCGGCAACAGATCCGGCTTTCATTTTGTTCCAAATCCCTGCGGACACAGAGTGGTTCACTTTAAATGATACGTGTCAAGCATATTTTTCTATTCCACTTCATGAGGAAAGTCAATATTTATTTTACTTTTTTTTTTAAAGAGTAATAGTCTGGTGTTGAATCCCTCATGGATATTCGAAAAGTCCAGAGTTTCCATCCTCAAAACTTGAAGAACAACTTACCGGTTTCACAGTATATGAGAATGAAGAGAATTTGTTCAGAAGAAGAGGATTTAGAAAAGAATTTGGAATCTCAACATCAAAGATATAAGGAAAGAGGGTATCCAGATGAAGTTTTGGATAAAGCCTAAAAGAGGATTCAGACGTACAGCAGAGAAAATCTTCTGAAGCAGAAACCTAAGAAATCTACTGAAAGAAACGTTTTTGTTTCAAAATTCTCAACAACATCACAAAAATTGAAGAATATTATCAATAGACATTGGGAATTATTGCAGAACGAAACAGACTTTAATTGTATTTTTACTAGTAAACCTATTTTTGCTTTCACGAGATCAAAAAATCTGAAAGAATTGTTGATGACACCCATAAGACAAGCAGACGTCATTTACAAAGGAATGAAGAAATGTCACAATTGCATGTATTGTTCCAATGTCATTGAAGGAAGGATCCTACATCATCCACAAACAGGAAAATAAATGACTTTACACTATGATGGTGATTGTAATTCAAAAAACTTAATCTATTACATAAAATGTCCATGCGGAAAGATTTACGTAGGGAAAACAGAAAGAAAACTGAAAACCCGAATCTCGGAACATAAAAGTACCATTAGGAATAAAAACTTGAAAAGCAATTTGGCCAAGCATTGGACTGAAAATAATCATAACATGTCCCAGATCAGGTTTTCCACACCGGAGATAGTGAAAACATACGAGGGGGTTGATCTGACCAGATCCCTCCTCCAGAGAGAGATTTACTGGATCAGGAACTTAGAAACACAGGAGCCCAGGGGACTCAATGACAAAATAGATCTGATTTGTTTCGTATGAAATTCTCCCTGTAACTGCAAGGATTGATGCCTGTATTTCAGACTTTTGTACCCAAGTTGTTTCCACATTGTAAATAGATTTAATATTGCTGATTACAAGGCTTGTCTCTTGATGCATTTTCTTCTTTTCTTTCTTTTCACTTTTCCTTACTTTTTTCAAGTATCACACATTTTTTCACATAAGCACTGGTCAGGATAAGGAAGATGACATTGAGCCCCATTCAAAGATGGCGCTCGCGATTACGCTGTAGTTTGGAATTAGTCCTTTTTCAGTTTTAAAACTCAGCTTGTAATTGGCGAAGTTAAGAAGCGGTCACTGAACGAGTCAGGTTGCCGATCACCGATTTACACGGAATGCGGGAGCGAGTGACATTACTCAGAAGTCGTATTAAACGGAGGTAAGATCTTAGCGTGTCACGCTGTAATCGAGTTTAGAAATTAGTGGGATAGTTTTCAGAGACTGAGATAGATGGATGTTTTTATACGATTTCAGGGGACGGAGCAGCAAGAGGCTGTTGTTATACTGACGTGAACACGAGTGAATATTTCCCTCAAGGTAAGACGGCCGTTATGGCGGGTCTTTTGAATGGTTGTGTAGTGGCTTCACCTTGGAAAACACTAAATCCGTTTTTTGTGATACAGGATTTTTGAAGAGTTAGGTTCATGAACATGAGAATCAAGACCAGTGAGTCAGTTTCATTTACTTTTAGCACATACACAGTGGTGTGGAAAAGGGTTTCTCATAAACTTGTTTCACATTCTTTTTATGCCTTGTACCATGTGAGTTTTAGATGTCCAGTACAAAAAGCAGTAGCAGTTTAAGTAATTGAATGTTATATTCAGTCCACAGGCCCCTGAGGAAGAGCTCATACAGCTTGAAATGCATTGGGCACAAAGAAGAGCCGTCTAGGATGTTGTCATGAATTTAATTTGGATCGTTAAAATAGTGTACCAGATTTATTGTGATTTGCAACAATAATGTTTTGAAATTTTTGAACATAGTTCTACACATAGAAATGTCTTTGAATCATTAAGTTTATTGAGTAAATATGAACAAGATCAAATGAATTGATTTGTAATGAGTATTATTGTGTGATACAGTAGAACTTGAAAAACTTAGAGTGTTGTTCTATAGCTAGAACCACATTAGCAACAGTGCACGGAGGTTAAGTGTTTCGTTCACTGAAGATAGGTGGTTCATGTTTAGGCACTGTTAGGAAAAACGTGCCACCCCCGTAGCATGCTTGGTTAAAACAGATCAAATTCACAGAGAAAAATTTACTATACATACATATATTTTCTGCAGAAATCAGAGGAGTGCTTCTCTAATTTAAATTCATACTGCGCAGTGCCTGCCATGTTGCACTTTGAAATGCGGGGGTACCATAGGCACCCCCTTTGTGCACCCCCCTGGGGGCCCACAACGGGCCCCCGCAGGGATTCTCCACATGCCTATCCGTGGCAGAAAGGTATTCAAATTTGCCCATCATAATATGGCTGGCGGTGTCTGATAGACACCGCCACCATATTATACTATTCCGCTCGGTCACCTTGCGACCGGGGCGGAAAAGCGTCAGACGGTCTTACCATCCGCCGCGGTCCCCCCCATCCTAATATGGTGGGGGTCTTTAGAGCAAGGATGGTGGGTGGATAGCCCCCGCCATGCCGGCGGTGGCTACCGCCAGCCTGGCGGAGGCGATCCGCCTGCCATCCTAACAGGCCTCAAAGTGTTGTTGCAGTAACCTGAATCCAGCCAAATTTAAGCCAATGCCTGCTGGGAAAGATACCAGTGAAGGAAATAATGATTGTGACCATGACTGCATTGAAGTGACAGAACTGCGTACCAAACCAAGACCAGACATTAAATATGTACCACTCAAATTGGCTGATTTTATTTTATTTGTACATGGGTCTTGTCTGAGAGACCATCAAGGAACATTGAGAACAGCATATATGTTTTGCACAATAGCATGCATTGTTGAAGCATCATATTGTTTTATTTAACCTCAGCCCAAGTAGCTTGATTAATAGCCATCACAAGAGCATGTTGTGTGGCCAATGGCTTGAGTGCTACAATCTGCACTGACAGACAAGAAGTTTTTGGAGTGGCTCACAATTTTGGCCAATTATGGTCACAAAAGGGTTTCATTACATCCTATAGAACTCCAATTATAAATGGGCCAAGAATGTTGGCTCTAGTTAATGCATTACAATTGCCAAGATAAGTTGTGGTTGTAAAAAGAGTGATGATGACGTGGTAACATTGGCAAGCGATATATAAATGAAGTTGCTGCAAAATATTGTGTTCTAATGTCCAATACATTAGAATCAAACAAAGAATGTAATTCTGAAAAATACATTGTTTCTTGTCTACATTCATTCAGACATTGAAAGAACTGAAAAAGTTGGAAAACATTGTGCCTAAGGATCTAATAAAAAGTCAGCTTCAGATGTCTGTACCAAAGATGAAAATAATTGATGGAGATCAACTGATGTGATATACGTTTTGCCAAATTCTACTTTAAGTCAAATAGTGAGATACTTTCATGACCCTACGCATGTTGGTTGTAATGAAATGCTCAAGATATTCAAACAGTTCTGGTTAAATTCTCATTTTAGAGCTGTTGCTGAACTTTTATGTCAGAGTTGCATTACTTAGCAACAGTTAAATATTATCAAAAAAGAATCCTGTGACTTTAAGTCATGTTGGCTAGTCTGAGGGACCATTCACAAGGCTGCAGATAGATTTTGTGGTGATACCCTGTGATACGGGTCTAACGCCAGCCCCGCCCGTACCTCCCATTCTCGGACACTCACCCTTCGCGGCAACCTGCAAAGAGGCGTCCTTGGACACAGCCTTGACAACCAGCACCCCTCCCCTCTCTGTCTTTCAGGAACCAATCCGGAGCAGCCGTCTCCCGGAACCACAACCACATGACCCCGGAAGTCCCTCCTTGGAATCGCCGCCGGAACAGGGAAAAAGCGGAAGCAAGGACAGAGATGCCGTCGGAGCAGCGATCTCGTGGCAGGAGACTCGGACCGGCGTTGAAGCAGACCAGGCGAACGAAGGAGAAGAAGAGTGGAGCGAAGACTGGTGGAGTCCAGAGGAGGAGGCTGAAGAGCGGCCGCAACTCAACTGGGAGTTGCGGCGGAGCGTGTGAGTACTACCGAATCCGCCTCCGTAGCACACTAGGTGCTTTGTATATATTGTCCGTCTCTCTTTAATTAGTAGCACGAGGCCTGGCCTTCACTGTAAAGACTCTGTATAGCACGTCATCACTTGTACAGCACTTAGTTCATAGGTTTCCCCCCCCCCTCACGATCCCACACCAGACACTCTCTCTCTCCTTCCCTTCCGATTCCGTCCCGCTGCCCTTCCCTCACTGTCGCTTCTCCCCTCCTGTGCACTCCCGGTGCTGGTTACGGAATTCTACCATAGCAAGTCCGGCTGGACTAACCGCTCCTTTTGTTGTCTCCCTTTCCTCCGAGGACCACCCAGCTCGCATCCTCCCTGGAGAATCCGTTTCCATCGCCCGAAGGAGAAGACAAGACATCCTCGCCCGGAGCTTCACGTCTGTGCTACATCTTCCCCGCTTTGTACTGACTCTGTTCTTGACACAATTAAAGACCCATCATTGCCCACTACATACGGCCTCCTTGCCTGATTTTCCGGCCCACCATAGTCCCACGGTCACATACCCCCTTTAATAAGTTATGTTATGTTTTACTTATTGTTTGTCTTTTTTCCGGGTGGGTGGAAGCTAACCTGTTAAGAACTGTGGTTAAGCTGTTTTTGAGGGAGTTGATCCCTAGATTACTTTCCAACTTCTTTAAAATGATATACTCCCTTTAAAGTAAAATAATGAAACTCTTGTGTATGGCACTAAATGTAGAGCAAGCGTTCCCCTATAGGTGTCGATCAGCAGTGTCAGGAGTAGTTGAGAGTTACTTTCAAGTCAAAGTTGTTCAAGATATAAATTCACCTCACTGAAATGGCCAGATGCCCTGCCGCTTGTGTTTATGAATATTAGCAACACACCTAATAAAATCATTGTCTCTCACCTCATGAATTGATTATGGGCAGAATAATGTAGATTCCTCCAACTTCACTTGTCAACATTGATCTGGACTATTGCAAAGGCTTGGCTGATGTTTGTGTTTAGGATTTTGTCAGAGCATGGCTACCCAAAGGCTACCCTGCGCTGATAAGTGCCGCTGCTCTTCCCGCACTGTCGCTTCTCCCCTCCTGTGCACTACCGGTGCTGGTTACGGAATTGTACCATAGCAAGTCCGGCTGGACTAACCGCTCCTTTTGTTGTCTCCCTTTCCTCCGAGGACCACCCAGCTCGCATCCTCCCTGGAGAATCCGTTTCCATCGCCCGAAGGAGAAGACAAGACATCCTCGCCCGGAGCTTCACGTCTGTGCTACATCTTCCCCGCTTTGTACTGACTCTGTTCTTGACACAATTAAAGACCCATCATTGCCCACTACATACGGCCTCCTTGCCTGATTTTCCGGCCCGCCATAGTCCCACGGTCACATACCCCCTTTAATAAGTTATGTTATGTTTTACTTATTGTTTGTCTTTTTTCCGGGTGGGTGGAAGCTAACCTGTTAAGAACTGTGGTTAAGCTGTTTTTGAGGGAGTTGATCCCTAGATCAGTTTCCAACTTCTTTAAAATGATATACTCCCTTTAAAGTAAAATAATGAAACTCTTGTGTATGGCACTAAATGTAGAGCAAGCATTCCCCTATAGGTATCGATCAGCAGTGTCAGGAGTAGTTGAGAGTTACTTTCAAGTCAAAGTTGTTCAAGATATAAATTCACCTCACTGAAATGGCCAGATGCCCTGCCGCTTGTGTTTATGAATATTAGCAACACACCTAATAAAATCATTGTCTCTCACCTCATGAATTGATTATGGGCAGAATAATGTAGATTCCTCCAACTTCACTTGTCAACATTGATCTGGACTATTGCAAAGGCTTGGCTGATGTTTGTGTTTAGGATTTTGTCAGAGCATGGCTACCCAAAGGCTACCCTGCGCTGATAAGTGCCGCTGCCCTTCCCGCACTGTCGCTTCTCCCCTCCTGTGCACTCCCGGTGCTGGTTACGGAATTGTACCATAGCAAGTCCGGCTGGACTAACCGCTCCTTTTGTTGTCTCCCTTTCCTCCGAGGACCACCCAGCTTGCATCCTCCCTGGAGAATCCGTTTCCATCGCCCGAAGGAGAAGACAAGACATCCTCGCCCGGAGCTTCACGTCTGTGCTACATCTTCCCCGCTTTGTACTGACTCTGTTTTTGACACAAATAAAGACCCATCATTGCCCACTACATACGGCCTCCTTGCCTGATTTTCCGGCCCGCCATAGTCCCACGGTCTCAGGTGGTGTCAGAAGTGGGATCAGCTGGAAGCATGGAGGCCGTCGTCAAGCAAATGGCGGAAACCCAAGAGCAGTGGGGAGCATTAATGGAGAGATTCCTTAAAACCGCAGAGGACGACAGAGGCCAGCTACATGACGTCCTCAAGGGCCAAGGAGTCGCACACGAACAAGCCATGGGAAAGCTTAGCGACGCCCTGGGTCAGCAGAGACCGGTAGCCTCCCTCCCATCGATTGTTCTACAAAAGTACGTGCCGGGGGAGGATCCGGACTATTTCTTTACTAATTTTGAGAGACTTACCCAGGCCGCCTCATGGCCAGTCGACCGCTGGGGTCAATACCTGGGCCCGCTGTTGACCGGCGATCTCCAGGCCGCCTACCAACAAGCCAATATCCAGGGGAACACACCCTATGCGGACATCAAGACCTGCATCCTGGAGCGCCTTGGCATTGATGATGAGACTTACAGGGTTAAACTGCGGCAAGCTAAAGAAGGACCACAAGAAAACCCCAGAGCCCTCTCCTTCCACATTAAAGACTTGGCAAACCGATGGTTGAGACCAGACACGTCCTCAAAGGAAGATATCCTAGGAAAGATATATCTAGAACAATTCTTGGCTTCCCTACATCCAGCCACTCAGAGATGGGTAAGACAACACGCCCGTCTCACACTCGAGACCGCTGTAGAGATAGCCGCTGCCTACAACAGAGCACAAGAATTACAACGAGGAAGAGAAGAACATCACAGCCGACAGCACAACACGGGTGGGATTCGTCCACCCAGACCACTGCTTCCACGAAGACCGGAACCACCTCCCTTGCTACCTGCTCCCATATTGTATAGACCACCCCACCAAGGGCCACAATGTTATAATTGTGGAGGTTATGGCCACATTGCCCATATGTGTCCACAAAAGGAGGAACCCATGGAGGTTGGCCTCGTTAGGAACTATGTTTGCGTCAACCCAGGGGCCACACCTCCCCCATTTCACTTTCCAGTACACATCGATGGACAACCTGTTCTCGCCCTAGCAGACACTGGATGTCGTCAAAGCGTCCTACGGCCTCAAGACCTGATCAACCCCGTCGGTCCTCGCACTGGTATGGTCGATATACAATGTGTCCATGGTGACACAAGAAGGTACCCGACTGCACGAATACGGGTACAACACCCCGCTGATCCCGGAACCGATCTCACCGTCGGATTGGTCCCAAACCTCCCAGAACAGGCGATCTTGGGGAGTGATTACTCAGGACTCCCAGGACTCCTGCAGGATACGACCGACTCATTTGTTCGCTGGTGGAAAGAAGCACCCTTCTCTCAGGATCAACCGGTGATGGTCCCGGCTCCCCGACCCAAGAAAACACGAACCCAGAGACGCCACGAAAAGAAGAGTTACTCCAGTGCTTTCCCAGTTATACCTGAGGAACACCCCTGGCAGACAGACAGAGAATTCAGGGCCGCCCAAAGGGAAGACCCCCTCCTGCAGGAAGCATGGGCAAGGGCCGTGGATAATGAAGACCCCTTGCATGTAGGTCCCTATTTCTTCAAGAGAGCAGGACTGTTATACCGAAAAGGAGGGCCCCAGCAGGCTCCCCAGTTGTTAAATCCCGGTCCCTTCCGAGACAAGGTCCTGTTTCTTGCCCACAGCCACCTCCTGGGGGGTCATTTTGGAGACGAAAAAACAAGTCAGGCTATCCTGGAGAAGTTCTATTGGCCGGGTGTCCATCAACAGGTTAAAACCTATTGCCGTGAATGTCCGGTTTGTCAGAAAAACAGCAGATACCGTCCTCCCCGGGTTCCTCTACACCCGCTCCCCCTCATTGATGTCCCCTTTAGTCGAGTCGGGATGGATATTATAGGTCCCCTTATTCCCTCCCGAAGCGGCTGTCGTTATGCCTTGGTCCTTGTGGACTACGCCACCCGCTTCCCTGAAGCCGTTCCCTTGCGGCAGCCCACCACTCAGTGTATAGCCAAAGCACTCATCGCTATCTTTTCTAGGGTAGGATTTCCTCGGGAGATCCTTACGGATCAGGGCACCCCTTTTGTTTCCAGCCTCATGCGATAGGTGTGTTCTCATCTCGGAATAAAACAGATCAGAACCGCAGCATATCACCCTCAAACGGATGGGTTAGTTGAGCGCTACAACGCCACCTTGAAACAAACCCTAAAGAAACTGTTAGCCCTAGAAGCCAAAAGATGGGAAGAGATGCTGCCATTGGCCTTGTTTGCCATCCGATGCAAACCCCAGAGCAGCACTGGCTATTCACCATTTGAGCTCCTGTATGGTCGGCCTCCCCGTACCCTTTTGGACATGGCCCAAGAGGCCTGGGAAGCTGAACCGGACAGAACCCGTCCCCTTCCTGAGTATGTGGAGAATCTCAAAACCCACCTGTCCGTTATCTGGGACATAGTCCGCCAAAACATGGAAAACGCCCAGAACCTCCAGAAGAGACAATACGATAAAGGCACCAAAACCCATACCTTTTCCATCGGAGACCTAGTCCTCTTGATGATGCCATCATCTGATCAAAAACTATTGGGCCAATGGCAAGGCCCCTATACCATCCTCCGACAGGTAACCCCTGTGACGTACGAACTGGAGCTGGACCCCACACGGGGTACGACCCAAATATATCATATCAACCTCCTTAAGAAATGGGAGGGACCCCGACCCGTCTTGACTAATGTGCCTCACCACCCAAACCTCCCCTTTGAACCCTGTTTCGACCCTGAGTTAACCGTGAGGCAAAAACAAGCTCTTCATGAGGTCCTCTTGCCCTCGTGCCAAGTGTTTTCCTCCTCTCCAGGGCATACCTCGATCACGGAGCATGCTATACACACAGAACCAGGAAAAGTAGTCAGGTTAAGACCCTACCGGGTCCCCGAAGCCCGACGGACCGTCATCCAACAGGAAGTTGAACAAATGTTACGAATGGGAATCATTGAACCCTCCATGAGCGACTGGAATTCGCCCATTGTCCTAGTCCCCAAACCTGACGGGTCGGTAAGATTCTGTTTAGACTTCCGCGAGGTAAACAAGGTATCCACCTTTGACACGTATCCCTTACCACGTGTTGACGAAATGGTCGAGCGGATAGGGAAAGCCAAGTACATATCCATGCTCGACCTATGCAAGGGATACTGGCAGATTCCCCTATGAGAACAGGACAAGAAAAAGACTGCTTTTTCCACACCGGCAGGGTTGTACCAGTTCACTGTTTTGCCCTTCGGCTTACATGGTGCCCCTGCCACCTTCCAAAGAGCCATGAACCGAATTCTGAGACCCCACTCCCTATACGCAGGGGCATATCTTGATGATATCATCATCTTTAGCGACAGTTGGGAACAACACCTAGAACACTTGGGCCAAGTTGTCACTTCATTGGGTTCCTATGGGTTTACCATCAACCCCGCTAAAACCACCTTAGCAGCCCAGACTGTCAAATACCTGGGTTTCCTGTTAGGAGAAGGTGTTATTAGACCCCAACAGAACAAGGTAGAAGCCATCCAAGCACTTCCTTTCCCCAGGACCCGAAAAGACCTTCGAGCATTTCTAGGTCTCCTAGGATACTACGGAGGTTCGTCCCCAACTTCTCCCAAAGGGCGGCTCCCCTCACAGACCTGTTAAAAAAGACAACAAGACCGAAGTCACCCTGCGAAACCCTACACCTTCGCTCCTACAAGCCTTTCAAGAGCTCAAATCATCCTTGACCTCCGAGCCAGTGCTGGTCAGTCCAGACTACTCCCACCCCTTCCTGCTACAGACGGACGCATCAGACCAAGGCCTAGGAGCCGTTCTCTCTCAAACCGACGAAAAAGGAAACGAGAGACCGATCCTGTATTTGAGTAGGAGATTGTTTCCCCGCGAAATGAACTATGCGGTCGTAGAAAAAGAGGCTCTTGCCATTAAATGGGCTGTCGAAAGCCTCCGCTATTATTTGGATGGACAGGACTTTGTTATATACACAGACCATGCCCCATTAGAATGGATGGCCCGGATCAAAGGACACAATGACCGGGTCCTCCGTTGGTTTTTATCCTTACAACCGTATCGCTTTAAAACCATCCATCGTAAAGGTTCTGATCAAGGGAACGCCGACTTCCTCTCCCGTTATCCCCTCAGCCCGACCCGTACAAGAAGGACAGCTAGGGGAAGGGGATGTGATACGGGTCTAACGCCAGCCCCGCCCGTACCTCCCATTCTCGGACACTCACCCTTCGCGGCAACCTGCAAAGAGGCGTCCTTGGACACAGCCTTGACAACCAGCACCCCTCCCCTCTCTGTCTTTCAGGAACCAATCCGGAGCAGCCGTCTCCCGGAACCACAATCACATGACCCCGGAAGTCCCTCCTTGGAATCGCCGCCGGAACAGGGAAAAAGCGGAAGCAAGGACAGAGATGCCGTCGGAGCAGCGATCTCGTGGCAGGAGACTCGGACCGGCGTTGAAGCAGACCAGGCGAACGAAGGAGAAGAAGAGTGGAGCGAAGACTGGTGGAGTCCAGAGGAGGAGGCTGAAGAGCGGCCGCAACTCAACTGGGAGTTGCGGCGGAGCGTGTGAGTACTACCGAATCCGCCTCCGTAGCACACTAGGTGCTTTGTATATATTGTCCGTCTCTCTTTAATTAGTAGCACGAGGCCTGGCCTTCACTGTAAAGACTCTGTATAGCACGTCATCACTTGTACAGCACTTAGTTCATAGGTTTCCCCCCCCCCTCACGATCCCACACCAGACACTCTCTCTCTCCTTCCCTTCCGATTCCGTCCCGCTGCCCTTCCCTCACTGTCGCTTCTCCCCTCCTGTGCACTCCCGGTGCTGGTTACGGAATTCTACCATAGCAAGTCCGGCTGGACTAACCGCTCCTTTTGTTGTCTCCCTTTCCTCCGAGGACCACCCAGCTCGCATCCTCCCTGGAGAATCCGTTTCCATCGCCCGAAGGAGAAGACAAGACATCCTCGCCCGGAGCTTCACGTCTGTGCTACATCTTCCCCGCTTTGTACTGACTCTGTTCTTGACACAATTAAAGACCCATCATTGCCCACTACATACCGCCTCCTTGCCTGATTTTCCGGCCCGCCATAGTCCCACGGTCACATACCCCCTTTAATAAGTTATGTTATGTTTTACTTATTGTTTGTCTTTTTTCCGGGTGGGTGGAAGCTAACCTGATAAGAACTGTGGTTAAGCTGTTTTTGAGGGAGTTGATCCCTAGATCAGTTTCCAACTTCTTTAAAATGATATACTCCCTTTAAAGTAAAATAATGAAACTCTTGTGTATGGCACTAAATGTAGAGCAAGCGTTCCCCTATAGGTGTCGATCAGCAGTGTCTGGAGTAGTTGAGAGTTACTTTCAAGTCAAAGTTGTTCAAGATATAAATTCACCTCACTGAAATGGCCAGATGCCCTGACGCTTGTGTTTATGAATATTAGCAACACACCTAATAAAATCATTGTCTCTCACCTTATGAATTGATTATGGGCAGAATAATGTAGATTCCTCCAACTTCACTTGTCAACATTGATCTGGACTATTGCAAAGGCTTGGCTGATGTTTGTGTTTAGGATTTTGTCAGAGCATGGCTACCCAAAGGCTACCCTGCGCTGATAAGTGCTGAGCTGGATATCTGTGCATGGTAACGGGTTAGTGGGGGAACTACCAGGTCTTGAGTTTTTTCCTAAAAGTAATCTTATACCGAGCGGGAGGCTGTTCCATAACTGCGGTACCAGGTGAGAAAATGATCTTCCGCTCCATCTTGCTCTTTTGACTCTAGTAGCGCTACGAATGTATTGTTGAGATGATCCTACGAGTCTGGCTGGGCCATAAGAAGATACCAGACCTTTGAACTTAATTTGATCTTTATTCTTTATGGCCTTATGTGTAATGCAAAGGGATTTGAACTTTATCCTTGCTTCAACCAGCAGCCAGTGGAGCTGTTTCAAAGACTCTCTTACTGGGACATAACTTGGGACCTTGAGAAGCTGCTTGGATCAGAAGTAGCATGGACCCTTCCAAGTAACACATGTCATAAATATTGTTGTGAAATGTGCAGGCTAACCACAGTTGATACATGCATCTCAGATGAAGAGAGTGAAGATTGCATATGAAGAAATGATGACACCAACCACTGATTCACAGTGTCACAATCGAGTTCCATACATGAATCTAGAAGGAGGTGGAGAAAAGGTTGTGCAAGCAGCAGAACAAACAACATAAACTCGAACTCACGAAAATCAGAAAACAAAAATTTGAATTAAAGAAAACCAGAGAAAATCCAGCTATTCCAGTTGAAAATTGTACAAATCAAGTGGCAAGTGACTATGATGAAGCAGCAATTGTCATAAGTGAGTCTGATGATGAAAAATGAATGTAAGAAGGATAGCCTGAAAGTGTACTGAGGGAGGTAAGGAGCGGCAAGCCAAGATCAGAGTTTTGAAACATTTGCAGAAGACACAGAACAAAAAGTGGCACAATCAGAAGCAGATTTGAGTGACAGAGAGTCAGATCAACCAGTAGCCAGAAGATCAACAAGAGAAAGAATACAAAATAAGACGTATGTAGCACAATAATGGCCATACCTACCCAAAAGTAAACTAGAACAAAGAGACTTTGACTTGAAACACTTTCAGGTCGTTTTTAAAGACTCTCCATAAACTTGTTGTGAAATGAAACTGGAGAAAACCAATGTTGAAAAATGTTGATGAAGTTCTGAAAGTCAAACTTAGAATGTATGACAAATTTAAAAGTGCCTACATTACTTTCTTATTAGTGTCTAATTCCTGACATCGAGAGAAGATTAGTTTTGTACCATAGGTATACAGTTGAAGATAGTAGGTTTCTCATAAACTTTCTCTTGAACTGAATTCATTACTGTTGATATATCAACATTTGAAGGTTTTGAAAATATTGGATTTTGAACCAAATCTAGTGTTCTAGAATTTTGTTTTTGACAGAGTGTTACAGAAGAAGTAGGCCAACTTTTAAAAAAGCTGTTGTGTAACATTAAGATTAATTTTCACAATTTTCATATTAATAATTTACCTTGGTAATCTAGTTGGCCTTCACACCTCAGTTGGAAATGTTTCTTTTAAATCTGAAATTGAATTGCATAATATTAATTATACTGATTCTTGGGATAAAAGTTTTGAACATATAAATATTTCAATAGATGCTGTTATTGAAAATGTATATGCTAGTTTGTAAAATGAGTATCTTAGTGATATTAATGTATAAAACATCTGTCTAAGAGGGGGCAACCATCAATCAACTTCTGCTTTCCTATAGATTAACATGCAGTGTCTTTGTGTCGATTTCTTCATGGTCAAGATTTCTTGAAGAAGAATGATGTAAATGTTGATCTTCCTTCAGAGAAACTGCTCAAATTGGAGAATTGGGATCTATATCTTGACGTATTAGATTCATTAGGCATACTAAAATAGCCTACATTGACAATGAGAAGAACGTGTGTAGTATTGAGTACCGTGGAACACATTTTTATTGGAAATTTACCTAGATAAGAGTGAGACTTAGTAGAAGTTTGGATGAAGCAAAAGGGATTGTTTTGCAGGAAGAGGCTGAAGAGATATTCAGAATTTCAAAGATGCATCCTCGACTTAGAATTGAACAGGAGAAGTAAGGAGTTGGGAGAGCAGTCTGAAAATCTAGAAATGGTTGAAAGGACTGGAGAAAGTACATGTAGTTATACTTTTATGATTGATGGTGAGCATCTAAAAGGTGAACAGCCTATATATAGAGCAATTTATTATGTTTGTGGAAAGACAGCTTATTTAATCAGCCACTCTGTTAGGTGGGCATCTGTTAATTGACTTTAGTTTTCCATAGAGTGTACCATGTGAATGAAATGAGTAACAATGGTCTTAGAAGATTGCAGTATGGATTTGGTCAAATGTTTATGGATGTCTGTGGTGTGTTAATTCCTCCTATTGGTAGTGCTTAGAATGATGTGAGGATTTGAAAATTGTCGGCTCTGGTAGATTGTTTTGATTCTACTACTGCAGATGCACTAACTAAAATTAATGAAGACATGTCTGCCAAACATGCAGTTGTTTAGCAGAACAGGCTTGCTTTTAATATTCTTCTTGCTAGGAAGGTGGAGTGTGCCATGCATTGAGAGTGCAACAGTATTGTACTTTTGTACCTCAAGCTAGCAAACTGATTTATCAATATATAAGTAATATTACTAATATTTAGTGTGACACAAATTCATTAAGAGAATGGTGTATTGGAGACTGTTAGTTCATTATTTAGTGTGATTGGAAAATATATTACAAAATGTGTTTAGTAGTTTAGTGATGTGTGTGGTGGAATAATTTGTAAGGTTCTAACACCACTAATTGGAGTCTTATTGTGCATAATTGTTCTAATATTTATCTTTAAGTTTCTTTGAAGTAGCATAATGTGGGTCAAATTAATTTGTGTGCGCAAGAAAGAGAAGATGAGAGTAAAAAAAGAAAAGAGGAATGGAATTGAAGTTTATGATTAGTTGAAAACCTGGGAATAATTTAGAAAACAGAAAAAATGATTATGGAAGAGGTTTTGTAGTGCAGTGTATATCATGATTATAATTCATCAGAAGGAGGGATTGAGAGTGTGAAATCTGAATTAATAAAATTGTGTTTAATTAGCCTGGATGGGTTGCAAATAGAGTAAATGTGTTCTATTTTTTTCATAAGAAAATGTTTCAGTTACCATAAGTAGGCCGTAAAAATAATATTGAACCTTAGCCTGATTGCACGGAAAATATGTCTTTTAAAAGTTGGGTTGTGCACTGCGCTCATATTTTTATTTATTCAGTGTTTTTCTTCTCTTTGTGAAATAGTCAAAAAGGGCCCTGTTCTATGGAAATGTTTATTTTATCTGTAACAATTTACAGGTCTACTGCCTGCTGCCAGAAGAACACACACATAGGGGTCGATTCCGATTCGGGAAAAACCGCTCCGAATAGCCGTTCAGAGCGTTTTTCCCATACGAATCGTACCCTGCAACGTCCCCGTACGTACGATGAAGTATGATTCGTTCCGGGAGCAGGACTCCGTACAAATCGTACAGAGACCGTACAAATGAAATCACCATACGATTCTCCCTCGGAACCCGCTGTACGCGACATCCGTATGGTTCACAGCTGGTTTTTCCGACCCAGCAAGTACGATTTGTGTCGGGTATGACCCTTTTCATACGAGAGCTGAAAACAGCTGTAAAAGCAGAGTTTGCCTCGAAACAGGTACGGAATGGGCCCCCCCGGGTACGGTGTGTACCCCCCATGATCGCAGGGGTACGGTGCGTACCACTGCGATCATGGGGGGTACGCACCATACCCCGCGATCATGGGTTGTACGGACCGTACCCCATATTTGCAGGGTGTACGGTAGGTACACCCTGCAATCACAGGGGTACAGTGCGTACCCCCCATGATCGCAGGTGTACGCACCGTACCCCTGCAATCATGGGGGGTACGCACCATACGGTGTGTATGTGATTGTGTGCTTTTTCGTATGGATCGCCCTTACCTGACGTGGACCGTACGAATCTCGTCCTCATACCCCGGTCCGGATCGTACTCGTCGGGTCGTACGGTATGTTTACGAATCGTACGGTTCACTGTGAGGGGGCGTGTTGTATGGTTCCAGCCTTGCAATTCGTACGGTTTGCGACGATTCGGACGGATTGACGAGATACGGATCGTACTACGCAATTCGGACGGACGTGTACGATTCGTACGGAGAGGGCTCCGGATACGATTCGGACTGACGCTTTTTTTCCCGAATCGGAATCGACCCCCTAATGTGTCAATACTCAAAGGTTGGTGTCTTTACAAGCAGAACAGTATTTTATTCATATTTTCAAGCAGATATTGTTTAGCACTGTGATGCCATTTCCATTTGTATGTAGGCTAATGGTACTGCTTGATTATTATACAGAATGGGACATATCAAGGCCCTTTGCCTACCTGAAACATAGCGTAATACCAAGGGATATCCACCCCCTCAAAGACAGCCTGACACCATAAAGACTGGTTTTGGTTAGAGATATCACAATCTCAGTCTGTATTTATTTATTAAACATTAAAAAAATCAATAACTTTTGCACTAAGGAAAAACATCACACCTCAATCCTATTTACATGATTTTAGATAGATGTCTAGTGTTTAACATAGTCAGAAAGACATTGAGTCACTTATCCCTCACTACCTCCCTATGCAAAACATTCTATGGGTTCATGGTTTGCCCTGCAACCCAGTCCCTAAGTCACATCTGCCTTTTTGTAACAAAAATCCCTATAAAGGCCCCCCCCCCCAGCACTAAAACCAAATGATCACTCTTAGGGATGAATACCTGCGCTCCAATCTCTATCAATGGACAATCACTCTTATACAAATTATTTGATCTCCAAAAATCAACCAGAAGGCCTACTCACCCCAGAGCAACCCTACCTGGGGCACCACCATCACCGTCGGAAACCAGTCTGGGCAACTAGGCCATGCCTTGGTACCATGGAGCAGGTTGCATTCTCTAACTCCCAGAGGGCCAATATCCCCCCTCTAAATAGCAGCTTCTATAATGAATGCTGCAAGCACCCTGCTTTGAGGTCACGATGACACTGGCATTGTGTGAAAAGCACTTCTGCAAGATGCCAAGGGGGACCTGAAGTGGCCCCTGTAACCATGAACTCACCCTTTACCAATACAACAAAAGGTGCTAATTATGCTTCACTGCTTCTGCAAACAGTAAAGAAAGTTAGAACCCTGCTGGCAATAATTAAAACTGCGCACTCCAGCAAAAACACCCCAGCTGCACCGTACCAATAGAACCAACACACTATCCCTAAGAGGAAAAGCAGTGGGAAAGCTCAGCAGCTAAGGCGGAAGAGGCTTCAGATTTGGACTGCAGGTGCCAGTGTTATTGACAGCATCTTCGGACCAGGAGAAGCAGGTAAAGACCGAGCTCCAGCCTCTCGCTACTATATCTTTTTTTGCAGATTTATATAGCGCGAAATCGCCCCGAAGGTATTGGAGCGCTTTACATGAGCACCAGTTACGTTATACAAGGACACATACATTTTTATTTTTGGTAGGCACAGGGAGATTAAGTAATTTGCCCAGAATCACAGGAAGCTGAGTTGACACTGAGGCTCGAACCTGGTTCCTCAGCTCCAAAGTCAGCAGCTCTGGCCGTAAGGCCACAACCTCTCTACTTTTGTTTACTGCACTTGCAGCCATGCCCATCGCCACTCCCCGCCATTGCAAGATCACCTCTCAACCAAGGTGGGAACAGGGCCTTTGAAATAGGGTGGGCCAACCCTCCCTAAGAGCTGTTGTTTGGAAATTACTGCAACCTCATACATGCCCAGTCACGACGTGGCCCTCCATAAATGTCTCATCACCCCATTTGGTGGTGAGCCTCAGGACAATTTTGGGAGGGATTTTAGAGTGAGCTTGTTTTTATGTAATGTAATGAAACTTCTAAATAACGATTGCCTTTTAAAAATGAAATATTAGGAGTACAACCCATGGTGCCACTTCACACCATGCTGATGAAATGGTGTAAAAATCATTGTATTTGGGATTTGTGCCACTGCTTTTTCCCTTACTCTTAGAGGTGGACTCCATGTCAGACCATTGCTTGATTTTGAACTTAACCCTTTAACTACTGCCGTCGGCCGTTGGCCGTCGCGAGCACTACCTTGCTGGTGCTGCGCACGTCCAACAGCCAACACGGCCCCGCCGCCTCCGCGGAACCGCTGCACTGCCGCGAAATAACGGCCGCAGCTAAAGTGTTAAAGTATTTTTTCATGATTCTCTCCTGTCCATAAACTGAGCAGTCCCTACTACTATATGCTCTTTGGCTTATCATTTGCCTTGGGCCACACTGTATTTGGTTCTTGCTATTAATTTAAATTAGGCTGAGCTGAGCCTATGCTAATTCACACTTGTTTGCATTTTGAGTATTTTCAATTGAATTAGCTAAATAACTATTTTTGCCTTCTGTAATGATTTTAAATAAACTCTGAACAGAGGCAGCTGGCTTAGGTAAGCGCGGTAAGGTGGGGCAGGGCCCGGCAAGGGGGGAAACCGACGAACGACAGAATAGGTATTATGTATTTATTTAATTATACCTTTTCCATTGTCCGTCAGCTTCACCCCCCCGGCCGGGCCCTGCCCCGCCCTACCACCTTTACCTGAGCCGGCCGCCGCTCCATCTGAACCTTATTTTGTGTTGAATTTCCTGTGCATATTTCCTGTGTGTATTTTCCAATTTGGGTTCTCTGGGTTCCCTATAATTTTGTGCCTTGGTCTCTCATCCTTTGGGACTCATGCATAGCCTGGATCCATTCAATCAGCCCATTCAATAGTAAAAAGCGCCAACATCTTCCTGACCCAATCTAATATATTTCTCAGTCAGCTTAGGGTGACCAGGTTTTGCCGGGAAAGTCCCCGCTTTTCACCTGGTGTCCCGGCAGATTTGGGGAAATTTAGATCAGGACTCGGTTTTTAGAGAGGGTCGAGTGAAGTAGGTGGGGCGTGCCTTTTTATGTTTTCCAAGGCAGGGAAAGTTAGCAGCTGTTATAAGAAAGCAATTTAATTAGCAGGCTTGCTACTGGCCTTAAAGATAGCAATGTTATTTATGTTATTACTGCCTCTTCTGTAATAAGGAGCCCTGTCATTCTGTGCGCTCGGTTGAAGTAAAATTGTAGTCCTTCTTCTATTTTTGTGAAACGTCCGGTTTTTGGCTTTCAAAGTCTGGTCACCCTAAGTCAGGGGTCTCAGGCCAGGGGCCGTCATCTGTGCACAGTGCACAGTGCCTGAGAGGGCCCCCTGGAGCTCAACCCCACCTCACACAGCGGGGTCTGCAGGGGCTAATGTTACGCCACTGAAAGTGCACATTTTGTTGCACCAAGACATGTTTTCAAAATTGGCTGCTCAAAATTGCAGCACTACCTTGACTCATCTTGTGGCACAGGATATTAATAATCATTATTCTACAAAATGGGGGCTTGGGGGGCAGCTAAAGCCAGTGAGGTCTGCCCCCGGGTAGATTGGGAGGGGGCATGGTGGGCCAATAACGGCCAATATCTTGGGCTCCTTTGTAATATAGCCCAAGATAGCCCAATTAATAAACGGTTGTTCAGCGCGCTTTCAGCCACCATTTTATGTTTGGTGACCTGGTGGCAGGGAGCAGTGCAGCGTATTGGTAGTTTCTGAGAGTATGGGCCTTTAGTGTAGTGGTAGTTGGCAGTTTTAGTATCTTAGGCTAAGTGTGTTATATTTGTGTGGTGCTTTTCTGAATATAGAAAATGGAGAATTACTGAGTTCTATCTTGAGGCGGTGCGGCTCAAAGTGAGGTGGGGCGCCTCGACCTGATGTTGCCGGAGGCTGCAGGATATGCCCGTCCCTCATGGCGCACTTCAGCTGGGGTGGCAGCTGCTGTCACGGCCTGCATGTCCGCGAAGTGGGCGCGCATCCGGGACGTGAGTGCAAGGGGCCGCTCTTATACCAGAAGAGCGGCCCCGTCTGGGGTGTGCAAGCCGAAGCCTCCGCTGAGACTACGGCGGACAATGCAGCCTGGTCCCTGGGTGCCGAACAGGAACCTTTTGTCTGTGTGGAGGCTTCGGCGAAGGTACAGGACGGGGCCCGACGGAGGAGCACGTCACGCGCTCCTCCGGCTGCGGGCGTCTCGGACATTTTGCCTACTCGGGGGACGGGCTTGGAGGAGCTCGAGGCCCCCCATGCGGACAAATTTAGTCAGAGTAGGGAGGGGAGAGAAGGGTGGGGTGGCCCTGGAGCACGTAGCGTTAAAAGGAAGAAGGCTGGCTCGGGGTAAGGGCCTAAATGAGCCTGAAGCACACGGAGAGGCTGATTTTAGTCAGAACGGAAAGGCTGGGAGGGGAGTGCAGGGAGGGGTGGCACAGGAGCACATGGCGTCAAAAGGAAGCAGACTGGTCGGGCTGACGAGCCCCCAGCTAACAGAAGAGGGGTGAGGCCCTAGAAACCAGACGGCAAGTGGGGATGCATGGAGAGGACAAGGGGGTCCTGGGGAATTGGGGACGTCTCCCTTGAGATCTGGGAATGAGATGGACCCCGGATGGCACCAGCGGGGGCAGGGTAGTCCTTTAGAGGAAGGGGGTATCCTTATTTAAAGAGGACAGTGATGCCGGGTTGGGAGGGGTTGGGGAACGAGCCGTTTTAGAGTGGGACGAGGATGATGAGGAGGTACCTGGGAATTTAGAGCCAGCTGGGGGGAGTCAGGCTCGGGAGAGTCTTGACATTTTCACTTCCTGGAACGAGGAGGTGAAGGGTTTGAATAGGCGGGGGCAGGTAGATGCTTATATGGGACAAGGTGAGTCTGCTGGGTTGGAGGCTCGGGGTTGGCACAGAGAAATGGGGGCCAAGGGGGCAAGAAGAAGGGGAGGGTGGGGCAGTGTAGTAGTCCCTCGGAGTTGGGGGCGGAGCCATTCTGTTCCCATGCAGGTGTAATGGCCGGCCTTGAATGGAGCGAGGGGGAGGAAGGGGGAGTTAGTGAGCAGGAATCTGAGGATTTGTTTAAAGTGGGACGTAGATTGGCTGAGAGTACTCTGGGGGTCAATAAGAAGAGCAGAAGGGAGGTAGTAGAGGTGTCAATTAGGCCCAGCACACCAGACCATTTTTGTTTCAAGTGAGGGTGCAACACTAGGGGTAAGACTTGGCAGATCTGGGAGTGGCTCAGAGGCGCCGAGGAGAAGGGAGGGTGGAGGCTCACATGTGGTGCCTGCAGGGGATCCAGTCGCAGCTGGCAGTTGTAGGCCCTGAGTGGTCTCGCTGGCCCCAACACCTGATGGACCTCAGCGGTCCATAGGGCGACATGGACATAGGAATGTGCTATCAAAGGGTGCCAGGGAATACCGGCGGGTGCAGTCGGCACCCCCTGAAGGAAGGAATTGGGTGCCCTGTGGGGACCAGCAAAAGGAATGTAGCGAGTGGCAGGAGGAGTTAGACAATGATGAAGAAAGCCTTGAAGAGGGTGAATTAAGAGAAGTTGATGATGGGAACATGGGGCAGAGCAATAATTCTCGTAGTATGTTACAGTTTACATGTCGTGCGGCAGAGCCTGTGGAAAGGATAGACAAGTCGGCACGGAACCTGACCCACATGGCAAGGCAGACTGCAGCAACACGGGCACCCTCCTTAGAGCCAGGTAAAGCACAAGGGATTGGGGGAAAGCTTAAAATAATCAGGGGGGGAGGAGAATAAAGGGGGGAGTCGGTACATTGAGGAATGGCAAATACGTATTGGATATAGGTGTGAGTACAGAAGATAATGGTAAGATAACCACAACAAAAACGGAGGATAATAAAATTTCAGGTAAGTTGGGTAAAGGGGAGGAAGCTATAACAGAGAGCAAGGATAAAGTCAAAAGTAAGGAGTTAAAAATTAAGACATTGCCTTACATGGGGGTGACCAAGCCTCTGGGAGCGCATCAAATGTTGGCAACGAAAGAACACACTTGGAAGGGAGAGTATGTTGAAATGCTCAAGCTATTGCACGGGGAAGTGTATGTGAAAGAGTGTTCAAATGAAGAAGAACATGAGTTGGCCAAGAGGCCACGGGTTCCACTCATGGTAGAAAACTGGACAGCAGCATTTGTAATTTATGCGTGTTTACTGTGAGAACTACCCTGAACGCTGTGTGGCCCTTTTCAAATTTATGGATGTGATCCGGAAGGCCTAGATCACAGGGGGCGGATACAAGTGGGTGCAGTATGACGAGGAATTTAGGGCGCGTATGGCTTGGGATCTCGAAGCAAAATGAGGGGAGTTAGATATGGATCTATGGCAACACATGATGGGGGCTTCCAGGGTGGGGAAAAACATTTTCATGGCCAGTGGTCTTCCGATAGTCTACTAGCTCTTTCAGGGGAAGCCCACTTAGGGAGGAGTGGGGGGAACAGGGAGAGGACAGACAAATTTGGGAGGGTCCTGCTGGGACTTTAAGAAGAAATTGTGCACTCTGATATTTTGTAAATTTAGACATGAGTGCTCAAAATGCAGGGGTTGGCATGCATTGGTCAATTGCTGGGGGGGTTCAGATACCAACAGGAAAGCCAGCAGTGGCAGCAAGGGGGAAGTAGCACAGGAGGGCAGCAGGCACAACATTTCACAGGAGCGCGAGGGGCTAAGCCAAAGGGATTGAACACCAGTTAGGGTAGACAAGGTGGAGGCAGCCTTACACAGTTATGACAACCAGAAGGCTGTAGAGGTTCTGTGGGAGGGTTTTGGATGGGGTTTTAGATTAGGGTATGGGGGACCAAGATGTAAAAGGTAGGTGGAAGATTTGCAATCAGCAAAAGAACGTCCTAAAATAGTTCAGGAGAAATTGGACAAAGAAGTGCGCATAGGAAGGTTGGAGGGCACTTTCATGGACTGGCCTTTGGAGAATTTGATTGTTTCACCAATTGGGGTGGTGCTAAAGAAGGAACAGGGACAGTTCTGTCTCATTCAACATTTGTCATGGCCAGAAGGGAGCTCAATGAATGATTTTATTGATGAGAAAGAGGCTACTGTTTCATATTTGTCAGTTGACGGGGCCATGAGACTAGTTATGACGGCAGGCGCAACAGCAGAAATGGCAAAATGCAACATAAAATCAGCTTTCCATTTGCTTCCAGTCCATCCAGATGATTGGGATTTTCTGGGTATCCATTTCAATGGAAGATGGTACATGGACAAAGCATTACCGATGGGCTATTCTATGTCTCGCACATTGTTAGGAGTGCCTTTGGTGCCTGAGAAGACAATTGGGCCCAGCACGGTTCTTTTATTTTTGGGTATAGAAATCGATTCCAGGACAATGCAGGCGCGATTACCAGAAGAGAAAAAATTAAGGATGTTGGAGCTACTTAGAGAAATACTAGCTCGAGACAAGGTCACGGTCAAGGAGATCCAAGTGCTGCTAGGTCGTCTTAATTTTGCCTGCAGAGTGGTGCGAGTGGGGAGGACTTTTTGTAGAAGACTAGGTAAGGCACTTAAGGGACAGAGGCCACCACACCACCATGTGAGACTTTCAGCAGGCGTGAGGGAAGACCTTTGAAATGTGGAGAGTACTCTTGCAGGATTTTATTGGCATCCCCCTGGCGAAGGAGGAGGATCTCGTCTGGGACGTACACATATTTTCAGATTGGGCAGGGAGTAAGGGTTTTGGCCTTTGCTGGCAAGGGAGATCGTGTGCTGAGCAGTGGTCAACAGATTGGGTGGAAGGGGGTAGGAGTATAGCATTTTTGGAATTATTTCCGCTAGTGGTAGCGGTGACATTGTGGGGGAACAGCTGGCACACAAGAAAGTGACTTTCAGAAGTGACAACATGGCTCTGGTGGAGATCATGACCCGTCAGTCAGCCAGGGACGAGCAGGTTTTGAAGCTGTTGAGTGTGTTTGTTTTGGGCTATTTGCACCATGACATAGCGTTCAGAGCTTTGTACGTGCCAGGAGTGGACAGTGACATAGCGAATGCTTTGTCTCATTCACAGTGGGGGAGATTCCGTTGGCTAGCCAAGGACGCCAACAGGACCCCGACTCCCATGCCCCAGCAGTTGCGGTACGTAGGCAACACAGGATGCTACAACTGGTGGTAGGGTCGCTGGCTTCAGCTACGAGGATATTGTACAGTTTAGCTGAAAAAATGTTTGCTCTCGGTAGCCCAGCACCATTCCAAGTTAGAGCATAGAAGAGAGTATGTTGTGCAATTCATCCTAGACATGATCGACAGAGGTCTATCTCGAGTTACGATCACGGGGAAGCTGGCTGGGATATCCTTTATGGGCAAGCTTTTATAGGGCTAGGCACACAAATGCTGGAAGGTTGGGCAAGGGAACAGGGTCAGTCGAGGCGGGTCAGGAAACCAGTGTCTTGGCATCTGCTGGGTAGAATTTTACAGTTACTGCCACAGCTTTGCACAGATGGATTTGAGGCATGTTTATTTTCCACAGTGATGGTGTGGGTGTTTTTCTGGGCTTTTCAGGTATCTGAATTGCTGGGGGACAGAAGGGGTGGGGGGATGCTCTGGGAGGATGCGGTGCTGCTGAATGACAAGGTTTGCATCTGGCTATGGAAGTCAAAAACGGACCAAACGAGTTTGGGAAAATAGGTATCCCTGTAGGCTTCTCCACCCTGAAGCACTTGTCCTTGCATATGGGAGGCAAAATGGAGGGAGTTTTCCAAGAACAAAGAGGGTCTAATTTTTGTGCCCAACAAGGGGAGCAGGGTTACTGCGCTTCAGCTGTTGTCGGTGTTGCGGAAGGGACTGAGAGAGTTAGGAATAGATAGTGCAGGTTTTGGGACGCATTCTTTTCGGATTGGAGCAGTATCTGAAGCGAATAACATAGGGTGGGGGCAGGGGGACATTATGCAGCTCATGAGGTGGTCATCTGATTGTTACGAGCGTTATTTCCTCAGTGCGAAGGGGGGCTAATGCGGTTGGTGCTATTTGTTAAGTTTGCACAGCTTTTCTCATTACAGGTTCAGTAGCTGGCCCCCTCTCCAGGGAGATGTGTGCCCGGACATTTTGCTCCTTCCTTTAGGTGAAAATGATTTGGTTAAGGAAAAAGGGATAGTTTAAATAAGAAGTATGAAACTGGACTTGGCCCTTATCAAGAAGCAGTGGTCTGGGTGTTCAGTCATTTGGACAGAGTTAGTTCCCTGCAGAGTGTGGCGGGTGCAGTTAATCCTGGGGTTGTAGACAGCGCCAGGAGGAAGTTAAACACAGAAATGGTGCGTGTTCGTAGAGAGCTGGATTTTGGCAGGAATTTGTTTTGACATCGCTGAGTTTTTGGGGAGGATGGTATGCAACGTTCGCGACTGGGCATGGATATATATCTCTTGGAAATTAGGGAAATTTTAGCCAGTACTTTGAATGTTCAGAAACACTGAGACAGTTAGTCCCTATGAGGCGGGGGGGGGGCAGTAAAAGGGGAGGTGGCGTAGCCTGGTCTGCTCCGTCTTTTTCCTGGGTGGCAGGGTTTTTAAAAGTTGGCCAGGGTTTGCAGAAGTTTTTGGTTAAGTGTTGGAAGTTTGTGAGCAGGAGCAGAGAAAGGGTAGGCAGGTAGGCTAAGTTTTAGACTAGACGTTGGTTAGTTACAGTTGCAGAAAGGCAGGTAGGAGATTTGGGGTTCATTAGAGGGCGTGAATTTTATCTGCAATACTGTGTAAGGTTATTGTTATGTTAATGACGGGGAGGGGGAATGGCAGAGGGGATTGTAGGGGCAGGGGGGGCAGGGGGGCAGTTATTTGATATATAGTGAGGTTTTAGTTTTGTAATGCAGTTCCCAGTTTTTTTAATGTGATATGCACCTGTTTCAATAAAGCAGCCTTTTACACACACAAATTTGGTCTCAGTTTGGTTTGCCCCCCTCCCTCCCAACGTGTCCTTCCTTGTACTCTGATCATTTCTGCCACAGAATACGTCAATTATTGTGTGCTCATTTTTTATTTTACTGGTTATGTGATTTTGTGTGTATTACCTTACTCGCGGCCCGCATCAGGGGTCTAGAAGAGGATTCTCGGACTGCTTCCACCTGACCAGCCCGTCCCTAAATTGGGTGCTTGATGAGAGATGTTGGGGGCTCGTGCCCCATTTCTAGGAAATAGCCATAAACCATCATCTGTCCTCCGTTAAACCTTATTGGTTGTGCTACTGTCACTGCACTATGTTTGGGAAGCAGACGTCCACTGTTGTAAGGTGTACAAAAGATGTCATTAGGGCACCAAAAATGGGCTTTGCCAGAAAGTACGATTTTATGATGTGAATAATTGTGCTTCCCTGCGATCCACCAAGTTTGTGTTTTTCAGTCACGGACATAAGTTTTCATGCCGCTTTGCCACGTTTCTCCACATGCGTTAAACTTAAATGCGACAAAATGGCCTTCTTCTGAAAAATGAGGTGCAATCTATCAGTGTAGGAACACGCTTAGTACAAGACAGGGGTGTCCACGTAGTTTCGGGTGGGCCTGATCCATTCCACATATTTGAATACAGAAAATACTGGAGACTCGTTCCGCTATCCTGAAAAAATTACATGATCCGGCTCCCCAGTCTCGGTTAGTCGGGGCGTTTAGATGTCCTAAGAGGGGGCCCCTTAGGCCTTACCCTCACATGCAGACGTGTCCTGCTGAGGCTCCGCGATCGGGCTCTCATGCTGCCCGCTTCCCAGCGTCGCCCCGACCTGTTCTGATATCGGCCGGGTGTCGGAGCGCATGTAGTGCGGGGAGATGCCGCGAAATCATGCCTGGGTGCGCTCCCAGCAACAGACCGGGGAGAGTTGGACTGCACGCTCCCGGTGGCAAGATGGCGCCCGCCGGGGCTCTGGGAGTCCGGACCGGTGCCTCGCGCTATACGCCAGGAGCAGCACGGGGGCACTTGTATGCGGCCGCAGCGGAGGAGTGGCGGCAATTCCGACAGTGCCATTCCCTGATGCGAGTTCTGGAGGGCACACGAGGAGGCAGGTAGCGGCGATCGATGACGGCCCGCCATTTTGGCTGTCCTGGTCTCTGCCTCGCCTCTCCACAGACCCGCGGTCACTCCGAGCATGGTCGTGATGCCACCCATCCATCGGCGGCGATCTGGGAGCTGGAGAGTCGATTGCTGCCCCCAACACCGCACTGAAGCACGAAATAGCCCCCGATCGGCAACAATCGCCTGACTCCAAAATGGCGTCCAGTGTTAAAAACGGCCGACGGAGCCGATCCTGAATATCTGGGGGTGTACTGCACCATCGGGACAGAGGTGAGCAGCGGACCACGCGCTTCCAGGGACAAACCTAAAGGGATTTTCTCTCTCTGCAGCAAGGACATAATCAACACACGAGGGTAATCACCCAACTGTTGCTTTGGACTGCCTTTCTCCCCCCGGACTTGCAGCACTCTTCCTGGACTTTCAGACCTGGACCTCTGTGTTCCCCGCCATTTTCTCTCTATGTCTCACTTCTTCTTCTACCTTTCTCCTCCGCCTTTTTAGCGATCTCTCACCTCCCCCTCTCTGTCCTAGTGACCTCTCTATTGTCTCTCCTGATGCCTACTTGTGACTATCTGCTTCCCTCTCTGGTTTGTCTCACTTTCCTGCCCTTCTCTGTCCCTCCCTTGGTGATGTGACTTTAAAACCAGTCTTATCCCCTCCCTATGTATATAGAGATAACTCTAATCACTAGTATATACAGTAGATGTGACTTTTAGAGTATATCCATGTGTATCCCCTCCCTATGTATATAGAGATAACTCTAATCACTAGTATATACAGTAGACCGTTGTGCTCTCTTCCATTGCTATGTGACTCTTAGAGTATATCCAGGTGTATCCCCTCCCTATGTATATAGAGATAACTCTAATCACTAGTATATGCAGTAGACCGTTGTGCTCTCTTCCATTCCTATGTGACTCTTAGAGTATATCCAGTCTTACCCCTTCCCTATGTATATAGAGATAACTCTAATCACTAGTTTATGCAGGAGTCCGCTCTGCTCTCTACCATTCCTATGTGACTCTTAGAGTATATCCATGTGTATCCCCTCCCTAAGTAGATAGAGATTTCACTAGTATATGCCTAGAATATATCCATTTGTATCTCCTCCTTGTGTGACTTTATCTCTTGTACATTTGCAATTTTTTTTTCTGTTTGTACCTTTTTATAACGCATGTAATCCTAAGTCCGTATGTTTTCAACTGGTTCTTATGTAAGCCAAAAATGTGCAAATTCGTTTTGTACCGTCAGTCCTTATGTTTGAAACTGGGTCCTATGTAAAGCGCTCTGACACCTTCGGGTAAAGTTCGCGCTATATAAAATTGCATAAATAAATAAATAAATAAATAAATAAATAAATAAACATCTCACCAGTGCCAATGGTAACACTTCAAGCTGACCCGTCCCACAAGTCTCAGTGGATCTGACGACAGCAGGCCCTGTTTGCAAACCCTTGTATGCAGATGCGGACTGGGGAAAAGAGGAGGAGTCGATCCCCATTCTCTACTTGTGAAACGAAGCGATGTGCTCCTCAACCCCTCTATGCTAATCTGGATTCCTGTTTAAACTTCCGGTGTGAGGTCGCGATCAGATGGCATTAGGCGGAAGTCTCAACTCATCAGACCAGTGAAGTGTGACCTTCGTTCGGCGCAAGCAACACGTCTCACTGGGACATCTCTTACATACAGTGAAGCTGGGGCCAAGGGTGCTCGCGTCTCTGCACTTGCCATACATTATACAAACATTGCAACTGATTGATGGTTGCCTTTGGTGTTATATTTTTAATCTGTTTTCCAGCCCTGGCTGTGAAGAAGGAATGACCAGAGCTAGAAGGGCGTGCTTTCTTTCTTATAACTAAAGAAACAAGCATTTGCAATGCAATGGGTCTCGCATTTGCGCGAGTTTGAGCTAATGACATTACAAATGACAATTGCTTTTTTTGTTTTCGTTTTTAAAACATAAATAAAAGGCATTGTCATTTGCAATGTCAATAGCTCAAACTCGCATATATGCGAGACCTATTGCATTGCAAATACTTGTTCTCTCTTTTGCTGAGGGTCAAACAATGAGGATGTGGAAAATATGCCCCGTGTCCCCAAATTGCCACTGGTGCCCGAGAGGGGTCGGGCAGAGAGCAGGGAGGAAAGAAAGCAGAAACGTATCAAGAATGAGGCAAAGGAAAAAGAAGCATAGGGTGGTGGAAGAAGGACATGCAGTGAAATCAAGACTTGCTGCATTGGTACTTGGCAGTTCCTGGGGCGGGCTCTGCAGAAAAGCTTTACACCGCTGCACTGATTTGTTCATGCATAAATTAACGCCACATCTACAGTAGCTTATCACTAGTATTTTTGTAATCAGAAGAAGAATGGACACTTGATACTACTTAACCATTGGTTAAGATGGGACACTCTCATAAACGAGGTGTTAATAGTGCGGTATATGTCTTTCTTCCGCCCCTCACACGCGTTATGGCATTTATCATGCAGGGCATTTATCATGGGGGCAGAGACAGCACAAGTCCTGGGAACTCCCCATGCGCTGTCTGGGACCAGAGAGTCCCGTTGCCGCCTGACTGAAGCTGAATTCAGCTAGTACAATAGACAAATCCCGAAAAGGTGAAAATTCATCATATATCATTACTACACAAATGGTGCAAGTAATTTTTCATTATCTGTTTTTGTGTTATGTATCTGTCCTGACGAATGATCCGTAGACCCGGCTGGGCGACATGGAGCAGAAACATGTTGATGCTATAGTTTAAAAGGTATAAAGAGATCCATTAACCCGACCTCCTATTATACCGCAATCATTTTTAATAGCAATACTTCACCTCTTTATTAAAACTTCCATTGGTGTAGTATATGCTTCTTATCCTTTTCTCTGGGTGCCCTACCTTCCCCTTCCCTTATCTCTGGACACTGCTACTAGCGCCAGAGGTTGCCTCGGGTTGAGGCTTGGCATATAGCACGTCGTTGGAACACTCGATGATAAATGCCATAACGCGTGTGAGGGGCGGAAGAAAGACATATACCGCACTATTAACACCGCGTTTATGAGAGTGTCCCATCTTAACCAATGGTTAAGTAGTATCAAGTGTCCATTCTTCTTCTGATTACAAAACTACTGCTACTGGGGTGATGAATGGACCGTCTACCCTACTCCCCAATCTTTTGATTAATTGCTTATCACTAGTATACCTAAGATAAAAGGATCATTTTCTTCCTGTGCGCGATTCTTTACTCTGCACCAGTGACTTGAGTTCACGGAAGAGTAATATTGACAGGAGTAGTATTAATGATAATTTCTTATTATATACAACGCTATTATAGTTACTAAGCGCTATAAATAATAGTTGCTGTGCCTCTGACCCAAGTTAATGATGCTCGATACCTCAAAGAACTCTAAAAGGTAAGTCCTTCACTGCAGCTAGCGTTTTTCTGACAGCCTGGTAGCACGCATCAACTCCGCTTAAGAATGAGGACAGCACAGACTGAGTGCTCATTCATTACTTGGCCTCTCGCTGACACTAAACTGATCAACTCAACAGCAGGGCTCGAGTCGGGGTACCACGCGGGTGGATGGCGTCCCCCCACTTATATTACCGGGGGCAAGCCGCCCCCCCCTGCCAAACCGCTGGACTTCACTCTTTGGCCTCTCTGGGAAGAGGAGCTCGGCACATTTTGTGACGTCACTTCCTGTTGTGATGTCACTTCCGGTGACAGCGTCCCCACACTTCTTTTTTTAGGACTTGTGCCCTGCTCAACAGAGCGGGGTCGACTCTGTAAAAGTCCATGGGGCTTATTTACAAGCCTCTTGCGCCACTTTTACGTCATTTTTAACATGGGAAAAGTGACACAAAAGTGGCGCAAGGGGCTTGTAAATAAGCCCCCATGTATGTTGAATTGACTTTTCCATAATAGGAGCATGAACAGAAAAGCATCATTATAGTCAACCCCCACTCACACTTCAGTTTTCTACAAAAGCCAGACCTACGTAGTTTGTCAGTACTTGTTTGCCAATCTGCACAGCAACGCGAGGTTGAGACCAACCCGTTGATGGCGGGCTAATTCCTCCACACCTCTTTTCCCATTCACTCCCACCAGGCCCGGTTCTAGAGGGTGGGCCGGGTGGGCCGGGCCCACCCAAACTTTGGCCTGGCCCACCCAAACATAACCCTTGGCCCTGGCAGTGACGTCAGCAAGGCCAGCAGAATATGGCCACTGCAAGTTAAAACGTTCTTCGAACGTTATCTTTCTTTAGGAGTTGCGTGATTGGGCCTGGGCTCGCACCCCCAATCACGCATCTCCTATTAGGCAGGTGTGCTGTGTCCCCGCCCACTCGTGCAGGTACATTAGGGGCACTGCAAAGGGGACAAAGCCTTTCATTGGAACTGGATTTGTGGATAATTAATTCTTTTCTGCTGGTAAAGAGGAGTTTGTTTTGCTGCTTCGTTTTCCTGACCTTCCTGACCCCTTGAGCTGTTTGTTTAACCTATCCGGCTGTGACAGAGTTCGTAAGGAGCAGGTAAGAGAATGTGTGGCTATTGTGTGTTTTAAATCTGTGAGAAAGACATACTTAGAACGCCGTGTTTATTTAATTTACATAGTGTGTTTAAATCGTTGGTATCATTCATGAGTGGTTCTGCAAGGATGCACGACAACTAAATGTCCAAATAACCTTGGGGATTGTTGATCTTGCTGGAGAGCGTTCTTTTTTTGGTTTGTAGTATTTAAATGCAATAGAACTGTAGTTAACGTGGATAGCTCAGTGGGTTACTGCCTTTGTCACAGAGATCCTTTGATACATAGGCCAGTGTAATCAAAGACGTGTATACAAACCAGAATGGTATAATTAGATTTCTTTTTTTTGTATTGCTAGATAGTTCGAATTTTCCCAGTATTTCATTATTCTAATGTTGCAATACAGAGTTTGGGCAGATATAATTTCTAATCAGTACAGCCAACCATTGGGGTATGCTTTAAATCCTGTGTTTGTGGTTCTCCAGACCCAACCCTCTTAATACATATTGCCCAGCAGCATGGATGAGATGTGATTCCTACACCTGGTAATCTCCATTAGCTTATGTGACATTCCCTATAGGCTGATTTGGATACTTTTATGAATCATTGTGTCTGCATAATGTGTGTGTGATGTACAGTACTGTGACACCCTACACTACGAGTAGCGCTATACAAGAAATAAAATGCATATGAGAGAGGGGCTATGGAGTGATGATGGGCTCTGTTGGAGGGTGGCAATGAGGGAATCCGAGGGGGGCATCATGAGGGGTGGAGATACGGAGAGATGGAAGGCACTGGTAGAGGTTGTTTGTGAGGGAGTCTGAAGAGGAGGTCATGGGGGAGGGGCTTTGGAGTGATGAGAGGCACTGGTGGAGGGTGGTAGGAAGGGATTCTGAGGAGGAGGTCATAAGGGGGAGTTGCTTTGGAGTGATGAGGGGCACTGGTGGAGAGGTAGGAAGGGAGTCTGAGGAGGAGATCATGAGGGGGAGTTGTTTGGAGTGTTGATGGGCACTGGTGGAGGGTGGTAGGGAGGGAGTCTGAGGAGGAGGGCATGAGAGGCACTGGTGGAGGGTGGTAGGGAGGGAGTCTGAGGAGGAGGTCATGAGGCAGAGGGGCTTTGGAGTGATGAGGGGCACTAGTGAAGGGTGGTAGGGAGGGAGTCTGAGGAGGAGATAATGGAGAGGGGCTATGGAGCGCTGAGGGGCACTGGTGGAGGGTGGTAGGGAGGGAGTCTGAGGAGGAGCTCATGAGGGGAAGAGGCTACGGAGAGATAAAGGCCAGTGTTGGAGGATGGCAATGAGGGAATCCGAGGAGGGGGAGGTCATGGGGAGGAGCTACGGAGAGATGAGGGGCACTGGTGGAGGGTGGTAGTGGAGGAGTCTGGGAAGAGGGTGGCAATGAGGGAATCCGATGAGGTCATGGGGGAGGTGCTTTGGAGCGATGAGGGACTCTGGTGGAGGGTGGCAGTGAGGGACTCAGGAGGAGGTCAATGGGGGAGGGGTTATGGAGCGATGAGGGGCACTGGTGGAGGGTATTTGTGTGGGAGTCTGAGGAGGTGGTCATGGGGAGGGGCTTTGGAGTGATGAGGGACACTGGTGGGGGGCAGGTAGGGAGGGAGTCTGATGAGGAGGTCATGACTGAAAGGGGCTAAGGAGAGATGAAGTGCACTGTTGGAGGGTGGTAGTAAAGTGTCTATCGAGTAAGAGGTCAGTGGTGGGACACCAATAAATACTTTTGCACCGGCGCTATAATAGACCCTGTAATGTTTTTGCTTATTTAATTAGCAGTTGGGTCATTAGGGCCACTGTGTAACATATTTTAAAGTGTGTGCTAATTATATTTACTCTTATATTCAGGGTTTTCAGTTTGAAGGTGATTTTACAAATCTTTTTAGTGGGATTATGGAAAATGAAACCAGGTGGTGCCTGATATGGGGCTGGGGACCAAGGTTAGCTGTGAGTTAAGGTGCACGGTAGAGAGATTGTAGAAAATTGATGATCAGGCCTGGAAGGGAGTGTACTGCAGAGTCTGGGGTCAGATGGAGGTATTAATGAAGAGAGATTCTCTCTGAAGGCTGGCAACGAGGCAGGCTGAGTAGTGTTACTTGCCTGATACTCCCACCTCAGAAACCTCCTCTGCCCATCAAAAGGACCTTACATGGGGATCAAAACACTTTTTGAGAGTGTTAACGATTAGAAAGAGATTTGGAAAATAATGGAGGCCCCTGAATCTCCTGTTATCCCCTTCTATCACACGCAGGAGTACAGTTTTTTCTATTTGTAGGCTACCTCCAGAAGCGACACATTGAGCCCGCAGTGGCCCACCCAAATGCGCCCTTGGACCACCCAAACAAAAATTCCTGGAGCCGGGCCTGACTCCCACTCTCATTTGGATTTGACCTCTGGGCATCTCATTGTAGGGTGTAAACACACAAGTGACCAGCTCTGCTCCTTCGCAGCCTGCTTTCAGTGCATCTGTCATGCTCTGGACCGAACAAAGCGGCACTAAAAACGCGCTGTGAATTTCCGCCAAGTTTATGTGCGTGGGAGGAGGTGGGCAAGTTAAAGGGTCAGGATACTGATAGTCATCAGCCGAACCACTGACTGAGATGTATGTAATAAGGACAGGTGAAGGCCATGAATAGTCCTTTGGACTGCAAGGCGTTGCAATCCACGGGCTCTCCCTATTCAAATGGGGAGGCGGACATGGGGAGGGCCCTGACGGCCAGCAGAAATCTCTCCCCCCCCCACACACACCCCTCTCCTCCCTTGGCAGTCACTTTTATGTAGCTTTCTATTAACATGTGAATCCCGGCGCCCTGCTTGGAAAGACCGGGCCTGGACTACTTAAAGAAGGACTCCGAGTTTTCCAATCATTTGATTCTGCATAACAGCTAACAATCCTTTAAATTTGTTGAAGATACAGCCTGCTTATCTATACTCAAGTTGTGTACATGTATGTCAATAATGTCCGTTTTGCAGTCTCTGCTGAGCCCCTTTTAATGTTCACACATCTACTTTTGAATGTTAGCTGCGTCGTTTCTGAGCGTTACTTTATATACATGCTGATTTTGAGAGCCTGAACACAAGCTTCATACAGCATAAACTGAAAGAAAACATACAATTAAATGGTCGGCCCAATATAACTTATTTCCCCCTAAGGTACAACAATAAAAACAAGCATTGTCAAAGTATATTGTGCACTTGCTCTGATGTTTGATAAGCACGTGCTCATATTGTTTCCTTTACTGGGAAATATGGGCCTAGATGTATCATCGTTCCTATTTGCGATTTCTTAATAGCGACTTTAACCGAATCGCTATTAAGAAATCGCAAAATTGAATTTATGTTTAAAATCGCTTTTTTTGCGATTCCTTATTATTCCTAATTTGCGAATTCGCAAGTTGCGAATTCGCAAATAAGGAATAATTTCCCATTCATTCCTATGGGCCAGGAGGCCCATAGGAATGGTTGCGAAATAATTCTCAAATTGCATATTCGCAATTTGCTAATCGCAATTTGAGAATTATTGCAAGGGTGCAGGGGTGTTTCATGGACACCCTGCTGCACCCCTGAAACTTACATGTGTGTGCATATGGCGCACATACATGCCCTATGGGCATGTATGTGTGTCACATGCCACCCTCAAAATTGCCAAATTTTGGTTTTTGAAAGGATTTCGCAAATTAACACGAACCTCAAGTTGGTGTTAATTTGCGATTCCTTAACCTGAATTCGCAAATTAAAATAGCTTCATACATGGCATTTAAGGAATCGCAAAATTGCGATTCCTTAAATGCTTAAGCAAAATAAGGAATTGCAATTTTTTGCGATTCCTTATTTTGCTAATTTCACATACATCCCAAAAGATGCAAAATGTCCGTTTGCGATTCATTAAGGCCGAAATTCTGCGAATTTCGGCCTTAACGAATCGTACAATGCTTGATACATCTAGGCCATGGTTTTCTCACGATTGCACCAAAGAATGCTCATTGATGTGCTCATTTCGTTGCACAAAAGCATGTATAGATCATGTTGTGTAACAGTACTGAGAACAAAAATATGGTGTGGCCAAATTATCACGACAAAAATATCGAAGACATCTATCTATACATATGCATCACTGTAGGTAAATATGATAGAGAGAAAGTAACTATAAGTGTATAACAATACCTTTTGAAATTAAAAATGAAAAGAACAAAAGAAAAAATAATGTATATGTACAGTCGATGTATACAAACGGTACAACACATATGGGTATGTCTGAACTTATAGCAAATATTGCATGCATGTACATATGGATCCAGATTTATAAGACTTTTTTCCTTCTACATCAATATTAAAAAGTCTAATGCTTACATTTGTGTATTAGATATTTGTATACAGAGTTAGATCCTGATGTGTACCTGTGTATGTATATATGCATGTACGCATTTTAATATGGGGACACAGACTTCCTCCCTTCCATTCAGAACAATTTCGGGGAAATCTCAGGCCTCCAAAGCAATCACGATAAAAGGGAACACTTTAGCGAGAGGCTGTTATAATTGGGAGCAAAAGCCCTGAAGTGCAGTCCCTAGACATTCAAGTACCTAGGGATACATGTCTACCATGGACAGCAATATCTCCTAGAGGGCAACTTTGGTAGAATTATGCGCTCTCTAAAGACCCAAGAGGCCTTCCGGATAACCATGCCATTGTCCTTGGCCGTTCTCGCAGTGTTGTCCAAAATGGTGATGCTGCCCTGACTGCTCTACTTTTTCTCTTATCTCCCGGTGGCAGTCCCTGCACACCTCCTACAAGACCTGGACTGCCTCTTGCTCACACTCATCTGCTGGAATGGGCAAAAGAGAGCTGCATTACGTACTCTCTCTCCAACTCCCACCAGCGCATGGAGGATTAGGGGCCCCTAATTTTGCTAATACTATATTGCTGCTCAGCTTCAATGGGCTGCCCTCTGGCTAACGGGATATAATACCGACAAGGTGGGACTTCCCGACCTGATGTCTGTCTGGGTCATCTTAACTACTCACAACTCCCGGGCCTCCGCCCGAGAGACCAACAGCCACTTATTTTGCGGACAGGCACAAGGGTGCCCCTGACGGAAATTTCCTCGTGCTACAAAAGTGCGACCTTACTCCCTACTTGTCCCACTGAGGGGGTTCCCAACGGGAAACCAGATCATTACTTGTAGTACCCTGGAGTGCTGTGAGACAGCCAGCATTTCCAGCCTTGCTCATCTCTTTAATAATGGGACGATGATGTCCTTCTAGGACCTCCTTGTTCTCTGTGACCTTTTTCATGGAACTTTCTCGACATATGGGGAGGTTAGGGCAATGCTTCAATGATAAAGGGAACCACAGGGACTTGAGCCGGTCCAAGATCCGCTATTACACACCTTTCATTTAGAGGGACATGGCAGGTGGCTGGCGACATGCAAGGGACCTACTGACAGCATTGCCTAACCTGCAGAGTATCTGGGAGGACTCACTAAGACAGGCATTGCATGAGACAGAATGGCTTAGGGCCCTGGAATACCCCAGTAAAATACCCAACAAACCCCATTTTAGGTACATTGAATTCTGCATCCTCCATGGGGCCTATCTGATACTACAGCTCTTGCGTCAGATATACCCCTCAGTGGGGATTAATGTCCCCATTGTAGAATAGGCCCAGCAGATGCGACTCATATGTTCTGGATGTGCAGGATGCTAGGATTCTATGGTGACACAATGCTGTCTGATATAGCTTGGGCTATGGAGAGAGACAGACACGACACAGCCATCAATATCTTCTAGGCCTGCTTCCATGCCCTAAAATCAACAAGCATTTAAAATGCAACGGTTTTGCCTTTGGAAAAGTTAGAGCTATTGGCATTGTAAATGACAATTTTTTTATTTATGTGTTCGTTTTGAAAACCGATAAATAAATGGCATTGTCCTTTACAATGCCAATAGCTTAATCTCTCGCAAATGCCACACACACCCACACCCACAGAGCCCCCCACACACAAACCCACACAGAGCCCCCCCACACACACCAACACAGAGCCCCCCCACACACCCACACAGAGCCCCACACACACCCAGACTGAGCCCTACACACCCACATAGAGCCCCCCACACACCCACACAGAGCCCCCCAACACACCCACACAGAGCCCTCCAAACACCCACACAGAGCCCCTCCACACACCCACACAGAGCCCCTCCACACACCCACACAGAGCCCCCCCACACACCCACACAGAGCCCTCCACACACCCACACAGAGCCCCCCACACACCAACACAGAGCCCCCCACACACCCACACAGAGCCCCCCACACACCCACACAGAGCCCTCCACACACTGCGAGCCCCCCTGTGCAAGTTATACACTGTTGTTCGAGATGAACCGACCGCATAGGTAACCAACAGGTGTAAAAAGGACTTCAAAGGTGACAAACTGGGGAGAGAGATGCACCAGGGGTAATAAACACTATATAAATGCTAACACCATACCATTATAGTGTGTGAAGTCACAGTGCACTAGCAGCAAAATAGATGCAGTAGGGAAGGAAATGAGCTAGACAGCTATCTCATTCCATGTGATCTGATTGCACAGAGCCACATTTTATCACTGAAAACTAACAGGACAAATCAGCAATAATCACCAAAAGGCGGTGAGCAGCCATTAAAAAATGCCTGGGCCGGGATTACGTTTAAGACGATGGCAATGCAGAAGGAGTTTTATTTTATTATGGACTGGGTTTGTTCTCAACTAGTGGTGATTACAGCCAATAAGCAAGTGGTTCCACACATCTTTCAAGCGCCTGAGCATTACCCGATGTCTAAATGCGTGTCTGGCCTGGCTGCGCAGGGATAAAACAGGGATCCACTCCACGCTGAAAGGGAGATGACAAACGCTCAAAATAGGTGTCCAACCCCATAGAGAACACCATTGCTGACTTTAAAGACAGAGAGAAAAAGCTAAGGCACCGTCAGTCCGCCGTTGGATTTGCCAATCTGGTATCGTGCAAAGGGATCAGGAACCGCAGGCGGATTGGAGCCTGAAGCAGAACGGTTAGCTGCGGGCAACACGGCGTGGCCCGCAGTCCCCGAGTTGTGAAGGGGTCAGGAGAGAGGAGTGCGGTTTAGGCGGCTTAAATATTTAGTCATTTATGTAGCGCACAGTGGTTCCTGGATTGGTTTTCTGGTTATCCACATTCGAGCCATTCAGCGGCAGTGGAACCCAGCGTGTGCAATGCCCACCCACGAAGTAGCAGTCGCCGTGAACAGAGTCTCCCACATCCCTGAGACGGAATAAGTGGCAGAGCGCTCCAGACGAAATAATTATCAACTGCTAAGCCTCTACCACAGACCTTGATTTCGGATTACATCCGGGAAACTGAAGGTCAGTGTTGGCAGGAAAGGCACGGACAGCAGGGGGGGGGGGGGCGGGAAAGGCATGGACAGCGGGAGGGGGAGGGCAGGAACGGGCACTCACCTGGACTTCCTCCGTCGGCGGTCGGCCGCAGAATGAACAAAATAAACATGGACGCGACAAAAAAATAAACACCGCCCACCACCGCATGACGATTTCGAAAGGGGCGAAAGCCTAAAATTTGCAGGAACGCCCCCGAATCTGCTCTCAGGATGACGAGCAGATATCTGTTCCAATGGCTAGCCTCCATTTATGGAGCTAGCCAATGGAAACAGAGGCGGGGACCAAAGCCACTCTACTCTTCTCATAAGGTTTTCCCTGCAGCTGCGCAGTGCGCAGGTAGCTAGTCAAAACCTAAAAAGCGATGACTCGCTTCATTGATCTCGCCCTGCTGCTGGTGATGCAATCGATAGCGATGAGATCGAAGTCAGTTAGTCAGTCAGTCAAAAAAACTTTATTTGTTACTATTCAGTAACATAAAAGTACTTCAATACATAAAATCACAGAAAAAAATAAACCGTCACCGTACAGAAACACAGAAAACAAGCATTTGCAATGCAATAGGTCTCGCATTAGGAAAGTTGGAGCTATTGGTATTGACAATTTGTTTATTTATGTGTTGGTTTTGAAAATAGCGAAATTAATAGCTTTGTCATTTACAATGCCAATAGTTGTAACTTTTGCAAATGTGACACCTATAACATTTGTAATGCAATATGTGTTGTATTTACGTGACTTAGATGTATTGATATTACAAATAACAATGGCTTTTAATTTTTTTAAATAATTAATACTTATATAAAAGTTATTGTAATGTATAATGGCAATAGCTTAAACATTTGTAAATAACGTTTGTGAAGATTATGTTCAGTGTATTTTATTGTGACGAAAATCCAAGAACAGAAGTGAAATATTAACATCTTTTTGTGACATTTGTAATAAAGCTTGAAACATTGAGAGAACATAATTGAACCAGTTGTTGTTGAATGGCTGCACAGATTGATTCTGTGGTGGCGCTGAGTGATGTTGTTGTTGCGACGAGTGATGCTGTAGCGTTCAGTGATGCTGTGGTAGCGCATAGTGATGTTGTGGTGCCCCTGAGTGATGCTGTGGTGGTGCTGAGCGATGCTGTGGTGATGCGATAGATAGATAGATAGATAGAGTGAGGGCGATAGATAGAGTGAGGGCGATAGATAGATAGAGTGAGGGCGATAGATAGATAGAGGGAGGGCGATAGATAGATAGAGGAAGGGAGGGCGATAGATAGATAGAGGGAGGGCGATAGAGTGAGGGCGATAGATAAATAGATAGAGTGAGGGTGATAGATAGACAGATAGATAGAGTGAGGGCAATCGATAGATAGAGTGATGGCGATAGATAGAGTGAGTGCGATAGATAGACAGATAGAGTGAGGGCGATAGATAGATAGATTGACAGAGCGAGGGAGCTAGATAGATAGATAGATAGATAGATAGATAGATAGATAGATAGATAGATAGATAGAGAGCGATAGATAGATAGATAGATAGATAGATAGATAGATAGATAGATAGATAGAGGGCGATAGAGAGATAGATAGACAGCGCTAGATAGATAGAGGGCGATAGATAGATAGAGGGCGATAGATAGATAGATAGATAGATAGATAGATAGATAGATAGATAGATAGATAGATAGATAGAGGGCGATAGAGAGATAGATAGACGGCGCTAGATAGATAGAGGGCAATAGATAGATAGAGGGCGATAGATAGATAGATAGATAGATAGATAGATAGATAGATAGATAGAGTGATGGGGATAGATAGATAGAGTGAGGGCGATAGATAGATAGATAGATAGATAGATAGATAGATAGATAGATAGATAGATAGAGTGATGGGGATAGATAGATAGAGTGAGGGCGATAGATAGATAGATAGATAGATAGATAGATAGATAGATAGATAGATAGATAGATAGATAGATAGATAGATAGATAGATAGAGTGATGGGGATAGATAGATAGAGTGAGGGCGATAGATAGAGTGAGGGCGATAGATAGACAGATAGATCGAGTGAGGGCGATCAATAGATAGCTAGATAGAGTGATGGCGATAGATAGAGTGAGTGCAATAGATAGACAGATAGAGTTATAGATTTTCTGCTGTGGACAGCGTGCTCCTCAGAAGCATTCCCCAGGTAAAGGGAGGCTTTGTGCGAGCCGCATTCCAGGCAATATACAGTGACGGGATGACAAGAGAGGCAGAGAATGTGATGAGAATTGGCTGACCGCAGGCCTCCGTTTTTACTGATGCACATGAATGTAAATGTAAATGTTTTTGTATAGGGCACAGCTACCCGCAGTGGGTTTCCCGGCGCTTGTATGAATACCGCAAGGGAACCCTTCCTGGCTTTCCCTGTGAAGTGTCCACCCTGGGCACCCCCATAGTGCAGACCAGGCATCCCTCGTGTTGTGGGGGCCGTTGTGGAGACTAAGCAAGCTATTGCCCAGAGTTGCAGCATGGTTCCCATGATCAGAATAGGCACTGAGGCGAGAATATCCGGTCAGGGGAATTGATGAGATTGAGACCCGCCAGGGCAGGAATCAAACCCTGGTCCCTGGCCAGAGCTCTGCATCGAGGTCTGCCTGCTCTAACCATTGAGCTACACTTCTCAGTAATTAGTCTGCACAGAAAGTGATATATTTATCCCCCCTCAGCCGGAGTAGTTGAACCACTGGCTCTATGTGTTGCATGCATGCATTAACGTGGCAGTCTATTTTGGCCAGCAGGCGCACTTACAACACAATTAAAAGGAACTACTATTACCCAATGTAACTCAATTCATCCACCTTAGAAGCTGGAAGTGTGAGTTGGTCCTGCCAGGATGTGAATTGATGACCTTTATTACATAACTGCAGATGTCAGCAGCGAGCGTTTAAAAAGCAGAAAAATCTTGCTGTGAATGTATGTGTGCATGTGTGTGTGTGCGTGTGATGAAGGGAACAGGAGGCTTATTTGAATAAGTAAGTGAAGTTTATTCCAAAGTAATAACTCCACCCGTACACGGAGCGTCTGGTCATCGGCGAGCCAACGGTTACAATGGCCAACCGAAGATCTCAGCCGACCATGCACGGGAGACAACACATTCATAACATAACAATTAAGTGCACGGGCTGCGGCTCGTGGTCTCTACACGAGCCGAGCCTCCTAATAAGAATGGTCACACGCCGCGTGAAATATCACGCGGCGTAAGACACGCATACATTACATTACACCACCTTCCCCCTTACAACAGTGAACAAAACAGAAATAAAAAAAATTAAAAAATTAAAAAAAACATTTAGAATCTAACAAATTCGTTATATCTTTCCGGTGCTCTGAAACGTCTGCCAAAAGAAGAACATTTTTTGTTAACAGCAGAATTCTGGTTAATGACAAAATTGGAAGAATTTGCTAAGCTCCTGACAGGAAGTTGCTCAAAGGAGCGACTAGGAACAAAAGAATCAGAAGGGACATTCAGCCAAAAGCTCCAATCCAAATTATGTATGTATGTATAGGCATTTATATAGCGCACTACTTACCCGGAGGGTCCCAAGGCGCTTCGACCGCTGCGAAACCCTTCCTGGCTTCCCTGAGAGATGGTCCCTTAATGGGTATCTCCAGGGTGAGACCAGGCATCCGCGGCGGTCTGGTGGGGCCGTTAGTGAAAATGAGGCACCAAAAAATTTTGAACGCCCTTTAACTACTCTTCCAGGATTCTTGATTAAAACCCAGTCACCGACCAGAACATCCACCAGTTTGCCATCTGAAGTACCATCAAAATGTAATTTCATTTGATTTTGTTTCTCTTGAACAGCTTTCTTAACCGAATCCAAATCAACAGTTTTCCCTACAGAACCCTGGTGTAACCAAGAAGGGAATAAGACAGAACGATTCTCTCTCCCTCTCAGCAAGGAAAACGGAGACACACCAGTGACGCAATGAGGAGAGGTATTATAGTGCCAGACCTTTTGTTTAACAAACTCACCTACTTTGTAGCCACAAGATACTGCAGTCTGGACACCTTCTTTAATGACTTTATTCCCCCTCTCCACAAGACCGTTCGAAGCTGGAGAATATAACGCTACTTTCAATTGTTAATATCTAATTCTTTCAAAAATTTACACATTTTATCAGACACAAAATGAGTCCCATTATCCGTGACGATAAACCTTGGGGACCCTTCTAAATCAAAAACCTTCTTGAGAAAGGTTATGGTAGAATCTGAATCCGGTGATTTAACGAAATCAAAGTACATCCACTTCAAAAAATAATCGACTAAAAGGATAACATACTTATTCTCATGTTGAAGAATGGAATACAGACCTGAAAAATCTACCCCAACTTTCTCCCAAGGGGAGTCAGGAAATTCAGTAGGATGCAAAGGTACTTTTAACGTACGCCAATGTTTGTCAGACAACAAACACTCGGGGCAAGAATCAATCAAATTATTGACCTGAGAATCCATTGATGGCCACCAATAGTGTTGTTTAATCCGCATAGATGTCTTAGTCACCCCTAAGTGACCTTGATGGGCCTTATTAATAATGGATTCCCTCAATCTAAAAGGAGGAACGAATTTCTCACCTCTCCGAACTATACTGTTCTCAACAGAAAGTTCCTCTGCGATTTGAGCAAAACTACGTAAATCCCCACTCAAACCCCTAGGTTCGGGCCAACAATGAGTGGTAAACTCCACAACCTTCAACAACACATTGTCCAAAGCGGTGGCTTCCTTCCAATCATTTTCTGAGATCACGTCACTAATTTCATCCACAGCGTCCACAAACGTAACACATTCCACATCTTCCACTAGAAAATCCTCTTCATCATCTTTGTCCATAGCCATCCTGGACAAGCAATCAGCACAGAAAGTTTTTACCTCCTACAATATGCTTAACCATAAAGTTAAATTCCTGCAATTTTGAAACTAATCTCATAAGCCGTGCTGACATAGAAGCTGAGTTGGACTTATTAAAGATATAAATTAGGGGTTTGTGGTCAGTGACCAACTCGAATCTCCTACCCCAAATATACATTTTGAATTTGTGAACCGCCCATGCACAAGCTAGGGCTTCCCTCTCAATTGTGCTATACCTTTGTTCAAAATCTTTAAGGGCTCTAGAAGCAAACGCGACTGTTTGTTCTTGACCATTAACTTTCTGTGTAAGAACCGCCCCTAGTCCAGAAATACTCGCATCTACAGTGATAACAGAGACAGCATCCTCCCTAAAAGCATGTATGGCCTTTGCAGAAACAATCATTTTCTTAATTTCACAAAAAACCCTGTTCAACTCATCAGTCCAAATAAAATTGGACCCTTTCCTCAAAAGATGTCTTAAAGCTTCAACTAGTTGTGAGTATGATTGGACAAACCTAGCATAATATTCTGCTAATCCGAGGAAAGATCGCAAAGCGTCTTTATCAGGAGGGGGCTTTGCATCCTCAATGGCTCTAATAACCGAAAATTTGGGAGTGAGACCTTGGTCTGAGACAGTATGACCCAAGTAATCAATTTTGTTCACTGCAAATTTGCATTTATCACTGCGAACTGTCATATTCCTGGACATCAAAATTGACAGAACATTTCTGAGAATATTATTATGTTCGTCTAAAGTTTTGGCAAAAATCAAAATATCATCAAGATATGCCTGCACACCTGCTATCCCTTGAAATAATACATCCATCAGCTTCTGAAAAACGCTACCTGTGGACGCTAAACCAAAAGGAAGCCCGTAAAAAGACAAGAGAAATTAGATTATGTGCGGATTTGCGCTCATTAAATAAGAACATAATCGTCGACTGTCACCCGCTTCCAAGAATCCATGAGCTTCTGGCAAACATAGGTGACGCAAGATGGTTTTCGTTGATCGATCTTAGGTCAGCGTACCATCAAGTTTCATTGGCTAAGGAGTCCCAAGAACTTACATCTTTTATCACCCCCTTTGGAGCTTTCAAATTCCTACGCCTTCCTTTTGGTTTAGCGTCCGCAGGTAGCGTTTTTCAGAAGCTGATGGATGTATTATTTAAAGGGATAGCAGGTGTGCAGGCATATCTTGATGATATTTTGATTTTTGCCAAAACTTTAGACGAACATAAGAATATTCTCAGAAATGTTCTGTCAATTTTGATGTCCAGGAATATGACAGTTCGCAGTGATAAATGCAAATTTGCAGTGAACAAAATTGATTACTTGAGTCATACTGTCTCAGACCAAGGTATCACTCCCAAATTTTCGGTTAATAGAGCCATTGAGGATGCAAAGCCCCCTCCTGATAAAGACGCTTTGCGATCTTTCCTCGGAATTGCAGAATATTATGCTAGGTTTGTCCAATCATACTCACAACTAGTTGAACATTTAAGACATCTTTTGAGGAAAGGGTCCAATTTTATTTGGACTGATGAGTTGAACAGGGTTTTTTGTGAAATTAAGAAAATGATTGTTTCTGCAAATGCCATACATGCTTTTAGGGAGGATGCTGTCTCTGTTATCACTGTAGATGCGAGTATTTCTGGACTAGGGGCGGTTCTTACACAGAAAGTTAATGGTCAAGAACAAACAGTCGCGTTTGCTTCTAGAGCCCTTAAAGATTTTGAACAAAGGTATAGCACAATTGAGAGGGAAGCCCTAGCTTGTGCATGCATGGGCGGTTCACAAATTCAAAATGTATATTTGGGGTAGGAGATTCGAGTTGGTCACTGACCACAAACCCCTAATTTATATCTTTAATAAGTCCAACTCAGCTTCTATGTCAGCACGGCTTATGAGATTAGTTTCAAAATTGCAGGAATTTAACTTTACGGTTAAGCATATTGTAGGAGGTAAAAACGTTCGTGCTGATTGCTTGTCCAGGATGGCTATGGACAAAGATGATGAAGAGGATTTTCTAGTGGAAGATGTGGAATGTGTTACGTTTGTGGACGCTGTGGATGAAATTAGTGACGTGATCTCAGAGAATGATTGGAAGGAAGCCACCGCTTTGGACAATGTGTTGTTGAAGGTTGTGGAGTTTACCACTCATTGTTGTCCCGAACCTAGGGGTTTGAGTGGGGATTTACGTAGTTTTGCTCAAATCGCAGAGGAACTTTCTGTTGAGAACGGTATAGTTCGGAGAGGTGAGAAATTCGTTCCTCCTTTTAGATTGAGGGAATCCATTATTAATAAGGCCCATCAAGGTCATTTAGGGGTGACTAAGACATCTATGCGGATTAAACAACACTATTGGTGGCCATCAATGGATTCTCAGGTCAAGAATTTGATTGATTCTTGCCCCGAGTGTTTGTTGTCTGACAAATATTGGCGTACGTTAAAAGTACCTTTGCATCCTACTGAATTTCCTGACTCCCCTTGGGAGAAAGTTGGGGTAGATTTTTCAGGTCCGTATTCCATTCTTCAACAGGAGAATAAGTATGTTATCCTTTTAGTCGATTATTTTTCGAAGTGGATGTACTTTGATTTCGTTAAGTCACCGGATTCAGATTCTGCCATAACCTTTCTCAAGAAGATTTTTGATTTAGAAGGGTCCCCAAGGTTTATCGTCACGGATAATGGGACTCATTTTGTGTCTGATAAAATGTGTAAATTTTTGAAAGAATTAGATATTAATCAATTGAAAGTAGCATTATATTCTCCAGCTTCAAACGGTCTTGTGGAGAGGGGGAATAAAGTCATTAAAGAAGGTGTCCAGACTGCAGTATCTTGTGGCTACAAAGTAGGTGAGTTTGTTAAACAAAAGGTCTGACCTCTCCTCATTGCGTCACTGGTGTGTCTCCGTTTTCCTTGCTGAGAGGGAGAGAGAATCGTTCTGTCTTATTCCCTTCTTGGTTACACCAGGGTCATTTGATTGCCATTGATGCTGCTGACTATTCTTCCCAAAGGAAATTCGCTATTCTTTTTGGTTGTTTAGGCCAGGCTGGTCAGCGAATTTTTTAAAGTATTGTTCCTATAGCTCCTCCTATTTCGCAAGATGAGAGTGGAGATAATCCTTGGAATGTATATATTGAAGCCATTGCTAGGCTTAAAAAACAATTCTGTGATGAACCTAACATCATGCTAGAGCGGCACAATTTTTATTCCAGGAAACAAAAGGAAGAAGAGAAGGTAGAAGAATACATTGCTGCTCTCAGAGTACTGGCTATTACTTGTAATTTTGAACCGTCTCAGATAATTTCATAAGGGATCAATTTGTATTCAACGGCATTTCTAGAAAGATTAAACAAAGAATCCTTGGATGTAAAAATCCATCTTTAACTGAAGTCATTGATCTCACTCTAAGTATTGAACGCTCTACATTAACTAGTAAAGTAGTGATGGAACCATCAAAACAAGGAGTTAATGCAATAGATTATTATGGCTCTGACCAAGAGGAATCTGTTTGTGCTATTACTAATAAAAACAAAATCCAAGCCAATAAATCTTTTCAAAAGAAAAAGAACTTCTAGTGAATTTCCTTTGGGAAGAATAGTCAGCAGCATCAATGGCAATCAAATGATTCTCAAATAAACCAAACCACTCGGACCAAATGATGTCAGGAGTACCCGGTTTACTCAAGAAAGGTGGAGGTTGTGTAATTTGGTGCCATTGATTATTAGCCATGTTCCTAGTAACAGTAGAAGAAGTGGAAAAATGTAATGTAAACAAAATGAATTAGAAAATAAATTGAGGAATATATATATGAAAAAATATAAATACCATAGCAAATATATCAACAAATTGTAATAAAACGTTTTAAATAAAAATGCTGTAATTAAATATGCAGATATGATAATGAATACACAAGCGTGTGTATCGCAGTAGTAATAGATCAATAAATATGCCAGTTTTAAAAGCGTGCGTATCGCTGTAGAAATTGATCAATAAATATGCCAGTTTTAAAAGCGTGCGTATCGCTGTAGTGATTGATCAAAAAATATATGCCAGTTTTAAAAGCGTGCGTATCGCTGCAGAGATACGCGGTCAAATGAAAGTGACACAAACATGCGAGCGTATCATTAAAGGCAAAACACAATAAAATATGTCAGACTGAAAGCGTGCGTATCGCTGAAATGATACGTGGTAGTTAAACAATGTGCTTCCAAAATCAACGTGCGTATCATTGAAGATACGCTTAGCAAAAGAAATATCAATGATAAACAATACCTTGCTGTGTCCTGAATTTGGTGAATTCACACAATACCTCAATGAAGTGGAAGTAACGAAAATCCAATGAGATTAATCGTGTCATGCAGCAGATTGCAACCGACCAATAGGCGAGGTTTGTTGACGAAATGGGAGAAAAACAAACCAGGTGATTGAAGGAACGCCTCAGACCTTCAATAGCCTATTAAAATCGTGACTGGCTTGCGAAGTTGATCTTCCTTATTAAACAGGAAACACTTGATGAAGACGCTGACGATGAGGTGCCGAATATATAACAGAATTCAGCGTAGGTGAGGTGGAGTTTCCCGATCGTCGCCAAAATGTGATGAAGGGAACAGGAGGCTTATTTGAATAAGTAAGTGAAGTTTATTCCAAAGTAATAACTCCACCCATACACGGAGCGTCTGGTCATCGGCGAGCCAACGGTTACAATGGCCAACCGAAGATCTCAGCCGACCATGCACGGGAGACAACACATTCATAACATAACAATTAAGTGCACGGGCTGCGGCTCGTGGTCTCTACACGAGCCGAGCCTCCTAATAAGAATGGTCACACGCCGCGTGAAATATCACGCGGTGTAAGACACGCATACATTACATTACAGTGCGTACGTGTGAAAGAGTTAGCAGTAACAAACAATACCAGATGTGGACAAGGCTCGGGTGGGCGCTGACTGCCATAGAATTATGGATGGTGATGAACACGCAAAGGACCACGAGCTTGACGTCACTGGCTCTTCCCAGCTCTAACAGCCTGAGATAGTCCTTGGCCAAACTTAACCTGGCAGTTGACTGACCTTACCCCTCCAGGCCAGCACTCAGCTCTTCAGTGTAAACCCAAAGCAACCCAGCAGCCATTAAAACCAAACATAAATATAAACAAGCAATAGTTGCTGCTTATTTATTTTATGCAATTAACAATCACTGACAAAGCCAATAGATCTGACTTGTAGGAATGATGTGACGCACAGGCTCTTCCCCACTGAGCTAACTTACCCAGTTTGAAATTATTGAGCTGCGGGTTACTAGTAAATCACCTTTAGAAACACGTGAGAGCATGGAGCTTTGTTGCTAGCATTCACACCTGACTGAGCGACAAGAGGCAGTGCTGCGCAACAGACACGATGACCAATAATGCCATCACGTACAAACTCCAGCTTGAACCTGCAGATTACAACATGGAGCTCAGCAGTATTAGAGGGTCCCTCCTACACCTCCCGTAATGATGCGCACGGCCAGGGGGCAGACACGGGAGTGTGCAGACAAATACAAGGAAATGAGCACTCCATGCCGCCCCATTGTGAGCCTCACACTCCCGCAGCACAGCAAGCACAGCAGGAAATCCTGCGTCGTGAAATGTGTGGCAGAGCACCCACACCCATTGACGTTTTTTTTATTGTAACCTTTTCTGCGCTTATTTCATACGTAAGCTATCCTATTTTCCCCCAACCCTGAAACAAAGTTGGAGAAAAGAGCAAAATGAATTCTACTTACAGATTCATTACAGAAACCTAGCAAGCACGCATGGTAAATAAAACAAGCAGTGAATAATACACATCCATGCAATAAAAATCATTAAATAACACAGTGGCACATATCAGAAGGCTGCTGGAACAGCAAAGAAAGAAAGGGCATAGAGAGGAACAATGGATTATAAGGACATTGGTGGACTGTGATTGGTTTAATTTTTCCGGTTTCCTCTCCTTTAGGTTCATAGAAAAGGTGGTTCTTAATGTTGGTTTGCAAGCTGCTGTAATGAATAAAGTGAAGAAAGATGAGCATAATTCTCGCTTCCGAGCATGACAGGGAATCACATTTTCTGTTTACCAAACATAGGGCCAGATGTAGGTAGCCCAATACCGGTCGGAAACGGACGAAAATACCGATTTTCGGCCGTTTCCGACCGGTATTGGGCTAATGAGATGTAGGGCCCTTGAAAACATACAGAATCGGTAATTTTACCGATTCGGTAATATTACTGAATCAATAAAATTACCGAATTGGTAAAATTACCGATTCGGTAAATTTTACTGATTCTGTAAATATACAGATCGATAAAATTACAGATTCTGTATGTTTCAAATGTAAGTAGCACTTTAACACTGCTACAGGACTTTCAGGATTGGGTATTTACCATGCAATACAATTGCATGGTAAATAACGAATTCTTGTGTACATGCACATCTGTGCATGTACACCTGTGCCATGTGGCACACAGACATGCCCTTAGGGCATGTATTTGTGCCACGTGGCACACAAGCCAGAAACAGGGGTGCAACAGGGTGTCAAAGTGACACCCTGTCCTCCTTGGCAATTTGGTATTTTTACCGATTCGGTAAATACCGAATCAGTATTTGCTATTGAATCCTATGGGCTTCAAGGCCCATAGGATTTAATAGCAAATACCGAATCGGTATTTACCGAATCGGTAAATACCAAATCTTACAGAATCGGTATTTTTTACAGATTTTTTACCTACATAGGTTTTACCGATTCTTAAATACCGAATCGGTAAAATTCGGTATTTAAGAATCGGTAAAACCTATTTACCTACATCTAGCCCATAGTCATTAATATTGCGGGAGAGGATGTGGCCTAACGGCCAAAGCAGCAGACGTTGAAGCTAGGGAGCCGGGTTTGAATCTGAGCGTGAGACTCTGCATCCTCGGATTCATGGCAAATCTCCATGCCAAAAAATTTACGTGTCCATCTGTAATGCAACTGGCGCTCATGTAAAGCGCTCTGATACCTTAGAGTCGAATTTGCACTATATAAAACTGCAAAAACAAGCAAATTAAAAACGTGATCCCAGACTGATGTTGAGCCTGAAAAAAAACCTGACCATGTTTCTCCAGCACCCGCAATGCTGCATCGGTTCCATAGCGAAGAGCACATTCAATTTCAAGCATCGGGTCTTATAAATAAACCTTTTCAGGTATAAGCATTGCTCTGTTGCTTTAGTCCCCACCCCCTCCACACACACAGGAAAGTTAAACATCGAGGACATTTTATGTCACATGGGCAGACCATGGTTTATAAAGGGCGGCTGGAGAAGAAATACCACGCATGACACGTTCTAGAATGTACGAGAGGCTGCTTTCCTTCAAAAGAAAGAATGCACTTGAAAAAAAAAATACCCTTTCTCTTTTCTAGAATTCTCATGAACAGTGTGTCCAGTGGATTGTTAGATTCATAAATGGCCAGTACAGCCCTAAAAGGATCTCCTTCCTCTATGACTGCTTGGCAATGGCTGTTGAGACAGGCCTTTTGCCACCAAGGTATTGTTTATTTCTCATTTATATAGAGAACCATCACAGTACCTGGAATATTTAGGTGTGCATAATTTGGGAGTGTGCGCTGTATGTTTACCGTTCTACCTTTATGCATATCCAGCTCCGGCCTGTGGAGGGAGTTTTGGTGGGGCGGAGAGGCAGGGCGCGGGTGGGGCAGGGTGGCGGGTGCCTAAAACTGGAGTATGGATAATTGAAGGTAAGTAAACAATTTAATTAATAAAATGAATTTCGTAGCGCAAAACGCCCTCCACGGGCCGTGGCTGTGCATACCGTGTAAAGTATGAGTGAAAGAACACCAGTTCCCATTTTTTCTGTATGTGGGAAAAAAATACGTTGGAAATTTGCTAGCACCCAGCATCAGGCTTTATATTGACTTCAGACTGCACATAACTTAATCTCTCGTGCATTTGTAGTGAGCAGATCTACTGCTTTGCAACATTTACAGTGTAGCACATGGAAACGTAACAGCTAAACGCTCAAGTTTTGGGAAACTGTGTGAAGTGATGACTATATGGATGCTAAATGGATTATCAGTTCCCTGAAACCGCTCAATGTTTTGTCTCGATTCATGCACAATTTTAGAAAGGATAAAGTTGAAAATGTTACTCCTTTGCGCATGAAGTGAAATTAACAGTTAGATGGATCAGCCTGGGGCGTGGTAGAGAGTCTGCAGCCTCATGTAAATGCCCTGTATGCTGTCTTGCAGTGGTGTCCATTCAGTTCCACTCTCTGTAATTTAAGGCAGAAAACACACAATGTGTCTTACATAAAAGTATCCAGAAGAAACCTCATATTTGTACTGCTTTGTGTAGATGTCTGGAGAGGGGGGAGTTTCGTTGAATGGCGCATCCTATAGGATCCTGAGTGTGGTGGGGGGGCATATCTCTAATGAATTTCTTCATTAACATGTTTATGAATAATTAGGGAGTCTCGTGACAAAGTGTTTTGGAGCATACTATATTTAAAATCCAGCCTCTTGCCAGTACGACAACCTTTTAATGCTAAAGTAGAAAATCCATATTCAGTGGCATCAGAACGCTACCCTCGGTTCTGGGAGGAAATATGTTTGAAGAATATCGAACAGATACACTGTTTGCTTAACTGCTGCACACATCTCAGTTTGACAGATTAGGATTCAAAGACATTCACACAGGTGGTCAAATCTGTTTGGGTCTACTAGTGATCTGCAGTGCCACATAAAGAATATTTTTGTTATGACTGCCCTAAATTATCCACTCATCCAGCTTCTGTGTGAGATAAATTAATGCATTTACATACTTTCCCTGGACATTGAAATGGCATGTCTGTTCTGAAATGCATATTTATGCAAGTGAAATGGAGACGGGGGAGACTGAGATTCCCTTTATAATGAAGGGACTGGAAAGTGACTGCAGAGTTCAGGCAGTCAGTAAATACATTTGGGTCGAAGATCTATTCCTTGATGAAGGGCGAAGGCATTTCAAACAAGCATTGGCAGCGCTGCCGGGCCGAAAATAAATAATTAAAACAAGAAAAGGAAGGCTGGAGCGCTGAAGTGCCCTGTCTGCTGTATTGCCCGTGGACTGAAGGATAGGACGGGGCAGGCGCTGGGGGAGGTCCTGTAAAAGAAAGGAGCAGAGCGTGCCATGAGGCAGACAGAGTGGCGCACAGCCTTTAAAGTCCGATGCGATGCAAATGGTGGTTTGTGACATGGCTGGTGTGGCGGGGGGTGGGTGGGGCAGGCGAGCGGGAGCATTACTTTGAAGACTGATGTCGAGGCTCGGGGAGCAAATGGCAAGCGCATGCACGGCCACATGCACTGTGCGTAATCCGCCTGCCAAAACCCTCTTGGTCAGCTTTCCTGTTCCACCTCTATATGTCTCGACATCTGCAAAGCGCAAGCGTATTGGCAGAGGTCGAGATCTAAAAACCCTTAAAACATTCAAAGCAGCATTCCATTTAGACAAGATTCAACGTCACACTTTTCAATTTTATTTTAATCTGCCATATAGAATAGGCCATAGCACAGCAGTCCGATGGATTATTCAATTGTTGCAGGAATAATAGAGCTGATCTACACTGTCTTACATTAAACATTTAAAAAAGGGGAGGACAATTATTTTTCTTGGCAAATCATAACAAGCATTTGCAATGCAATAGGTGTCACAATATTAAAGTTTGAGCTATTGGCATTGGTAAATAATGCAACACCAATAGCTCAAAGTTTAATAATGTGAGATAGAGCAGGTTATGCAGATGATAAGAAATATATGGGATAAAATGTAGTTATTTGTGAATTTGAAAAAATAGAAGAGGTATGCAAATATTTTTAAGAATATGAAGCTGATACGTATTGTGTATGGTAATAGTTGTGTAAGGTGAGCACATCGCGGAGGGAAGTGGGGAGGAGTACACATGGGTGAGCACATCATGGAGGAAAGTGGGGAAGGAAGTGGAGAGGAGTACACATGGGTGAGTACATTATGGAGCGAAGTGGGGTGGAGTACACATGGGTGAGCACATCACGGAGGGAAGTGTGGAGGAAGCAGACAGGGTGAGCACATCACAGAGTGAAGTGGGGAGGAAGCAAACAAGGGTGAGCACATCACGGAGGGAAGTGGGGAGGAAGCACATAGGGTGAGCACATGACGGAAGGAAGTGGAGAGGAGTACACATGGGTAAGCACATCACGGAGGGAAGTGGGGAGGAAGCACACAGGGTGAGCACATCACGGAGGGAAGTCGGTAGGATGCACACAAGGGTGAGCACATCACGGAGGGAAGTGGGGAGGAGTACACATGGGTGAGCACATCATGGAGGAAAGTGGGGAGGACGCACACAAGGGTGAGCACATCACGGAGGGAAGTGGGGACGAAGCAGACAGGATGAGCACATCATGGAGCGAAGAGGGGAGGAAGCAAACAAGGGTGAGCACATCACGGAGGGAAGTGGGGAGGAAGCACATAGGGTGAGCACATGACGGAGGGAAGTGGACAGGAGTACACATGGGTAAGCACATCACAGAGGGAAGTGGGGAGGAAGCACACAGGGTGAGCACATGACAGAGGGAAGTGGAGAGGAAGTACACATGGGTGAGCACATGACGGAGGAAAGTGGGAGGAAGCACACAGGGTCAGCACATAATGGAGGAAAGTGGGGAGGTGTACACATGGGTGAGTACATCAAGGAGGGAATGGGAAGGATGCACACAAGGGTGAGCACATCATGGAGGGAAGTGAGGAGAAGTACACATGGGTGAGCACAACACAGAGGGAAGTGGGGAGGAGTACAAATAGGTGAGCACATTACGAAGTGAAGTGGGGAGGAGTATGTAGGAGAGTAGGGTCTGCTTCCTATGGTTACCCCCACTTTTTGCTGTGATTCTCTGGTTTTTCGACTTTAGTGTGGCTGTGGACTTGCCAATCAGACCCACAGCCCAGCTGTTCTCTCTCTAAATTGATACCATGTGCTTTAGGTACATACCAGATTGGTTACTGGGTCACCCTTGTGAGCCCCTGTATAGTGTACCATAGGTACCCAGGGCATAGGTGCACCTTAGGCCTACCAGGGGCTGCAGCATGTATTGTGCCACCCCTGGTTTGCCTTCCAAACTGACACCACAGGTCTGTTCACACAGCCTGGGTAAGGTGGTGTAATCCCCCTTACTTAGATATAGTATTCCTATATCCAGGGGTCTCCAAACCGGTCCTGGAGGGCCGAATCCATGCCAGATTTTTTGGATACCCCCATTGAGATACATGTAGTAATTTTTAAAATCTGGCATGGATCCGGCCCTCCAGGACCGGTTTGGAGACCCCTGCCTATATCTATCTATACAACACCTATAAGTCACTCCTATGGTAGGCCGTGACAATCCTGGAGACAGAGTGCTTTGTTTTATGTGAGAGGGTGCCCTAGCATGAGCTGAGCCCCTCTGCAGCTTTCAAAACCATCTCCTCATAGCTGTTCTACGATATAGCCATACCATATACTCTTAAGTGCATTATAATCCTTGTGGTTAATGCTAACTTTGGTTTGGCTTTATCAAAGCATGTTGTGTAAGGTGTCAAACACTATGGAATACTATCCCTCGCCAGTCCTGGCGGCGGGGGTAGCATTCTACCCTTCTAGAGGGAGAATACATGTAGTTACAGCTTTACCCGGTTAAAGTTAAACAGAGCCTCAGCATCACAAAATGGATGCTGCTGTCACAGACACAAGTCTGACCTCCTGCTGCTGGGCAAAACTCCGGCAGGGGAGGCCTGGACAATAGGTTTCCTGTCCAGGCAGGTGCTGGCACCTCCCAAGACAGGGTTTTGTGTATTGGGGCAGGGAGGGCTGCATTCAGTGAATGCTTTACAGACACTGCCTGGGGCACACAAGGTGCTCCATGCATAGCCCAGTTCAAACTGGTTGCAGGGGCACACAGCCCCAGCTCTGGCACAAAACTGAAGAAAGGGAAAGGGGTGTAACCACCCCTTCTCAGGTCCACCCATAGTAGGGACCTAGCCCGGTAGTCCAGCCCCCATCCTTAGTATATGTATAGGAGCTGTGTCCCTAGGACTATTGATTATCTTGGACGAATCTTTGAAAGACATATCCTGGACCTTCGACATTCCATTCTGACTGGAAAATGGAAGATATCTCCTTTGTGGTCAAGGAGTTACCACCCTGTTCAAACAGGCACCAACAGCAACTTTGCCCATCTGCATTTTTGAGGCTCCCGCCGGATCCCGAAGAATCTGCAACACAGGACCTAGACTTCCAGTCATCTTTGACCCGACCCACATCCACAGCAAATCTGAGACCTGTGGCAGACACAGAGACTTGGGACCGGAACTCCTGAACATTCTGAATTTTGCAAGCTGCACTCCTACAACAAGGTATCTTGAAGTTGGCTTTGGGGTACTTCCAGCCCCGAGCAACATTTGTGCTGAAGCCCAGGCCCCCACACTCCACAAGTGTTCCTTGGGCCCCGCTTTTGCATTTGAGCTTGACACGTCTTCCCGGTTCCTAGTCTGTTGGCTAGTGAGCCCCCTGAAGACTCCATTTTGAAACTACCTTGCTTTCCTATTTGCCCTAGGCTTGTTCCAGCTTCCCTGCAAAGGAAAAGTGCCACAGACCTTGCTGGTCTGCAACAGAGCCAATTTCAACAACCTGCATGGGTTGCGGTTGCCAAGGCTTGTTGGGTCCAGTCTGGATACCGACACCGCAGTCAACTAGATCCATTGTGGGACAGCTCGACTCCAGCGTCTGGTCATCGTCGATGCCTCCTGGACCTCGTGGCTGAAGAGGCAAGTTCAACGACTTCACCTGAAATCACCCGACATCGCCTGGTTCCTTCCTGGTTCCTTCCTGGTCACTGGCTAGTGACCCAGACTCTGTCCCTTCTGCTTTCAGGTTCTTCAGATCTTCGATCCACACTTGGATCCACCCGGACACTTTTCCTCTGGTCACCCGCAGCACTTCTTTGCAGCTCTCCATAGAAAACGACAACGAAACCCGACACGAATAGACACCTGTGCAGCCGGCTTTCCTGGGTGAGGTAACACGAGTAACATGGTGCTCCCGTGGGTCTTGACTCTCGAAGTTTCCTAGTTTAAAATGGTGCCATCCTAGTCCATCCGGAAGTGTCCTTAAATTGTATATCTGTAACTTTTACGATCTCCGTAGAAAGTTAATGGTAACCCGCGTCTGTGTTTAGACACTGCACGCGTCTCCCGTTGGCCTCCTACTTCCTAACCTTTGGTCGATTAGAGTAGCCCCAGCGATTCCACAGGCCCTAGGCCTGCTTTCTAATTCTCTTGTGGTTCTCATACCTTTTCCTTAGTATATGGTTTGTGAGGCCCCAGGGCAAAACGTATACTGTGCAACCTATTGTATATTAATTGTGTGACTTGTATTGTAGTTTTACCTCTGGCCTCATAAAGAGTGCAGAGGGGTTGTGCTTAGATTAAATATATATATATTTGATATATACCTTGTGTGATGTCCTTTCATTTGGTACTCAAGGGATTATAATTGGCAAAACAACTTGCTTAACTCGTCTACTGAAGTCTTAGCCTGATGACTGCTGGCCATTGCTACCCCTAGGATAGCTTTCTATAAGGTTGACTTTACAACCATCATCAATAAGGGTCGTTTAGACTGGTGCAAGGTGCCCACTAGAACTAGTGGACATCATATGCCAGGTTAACTTCTCACCTAGTACACATGGGTGAGCACATCACGGAGGGAAGTGGGGAGGAAGCACACAGGGTGAGCACATGATGGAGGGAAGTGGGAAGGAAGCAAACAAGGGCGAGCACATCACAGAGGGAATTGGGGAGGAAGCACACAGGGTGAGCACATGACGGAGGGAAGTGGGGAAGAAGCACACATGGGTGAGCACATGATGGAGGAAAGTGATAGGAAGCACACAGAGAGAGCACATCACAGAGGGAAGTGTGGAGGAGTACACATGGTGAGCACATCACGGAGGGAAGTGGGGAGGAAGCACACAGGGTGAGCACATGACGGAGGGAAGTGGGTTGGAAGCACACATGGAGAGAAGTGGGGAGGAAGCACACAAGGGTGAGCACATCACAAAGAGAAGTGGGGAGGAAGCACACATGGGTGAGCACATTACAGAGGGAAGTGGGAGGAAGCACACAAGGGTGAGCACATCACAGGGAGAAGTGGGGAGGAAGCACACATGGGTGAGCACATTACAGAGGGAAGTGGGAGGAAGCACACAAGGGTGAGCACATCACAGAGAGAAGTGGGGAGGAGGCACACAGGGTGAGCACATCACAGAGAGAAGTGGGTAGGAAGCACACAGGGGTTTTGGAAAACAGTAAATTCTAGTAACAGCAAGAGTATCACATATATGAGTGAATGATCTTAAGTATGAGTCCTAGTAAATTGAATTATTGTGTACACTGCTCATAATGATTCTGAAATTAGATTTGAGAGAACATAAGTAGGGAGAACACTCTAGATGAACACTTCTGTATCACACAATCCTTGTTTATGCAGATTAGACGTCGTATGAAGAAAGATTCATGTGCCCTGGTTCTCATTTATTGAACAGTGGTTTGTTTATCTGGTTTCCATTTGTCGAGATATTGATTTTACTAATATTATGCAGTGTAGAGGAATGGGAGTTGGGGGGCGTGGCCAATGGGTTAAAATGGTGAACGCTTCAGCTTGAAGCTCTGACTCCCTGACCCTTCATACAACATATATCCTAGCCTGCAGTGACTCTACGATACCATCCTGGGGTTTGCAGAAAGCCTGAAGATCCCCAGTGTGCCCCACTGGTGACCTGCCTTGCAGGGTGTCGTGCAAACGTACCAGTAAAGATCAGAACAGTGACGGGCATAGACCTGCTTTGCGCAGCGCCGCTGGGAGCTGGTGATGGGATTTCTGATTATCCTATTTCCACATAGACTCTCGAATCTGCTGCTTCAGGTTAAATGCTACAGTGCATTGTTTTAAGCGCAAACTCAATAGAAATACAAGACGTGCTGCACCCTTAAAATGCTATACGCAGTCAACCCATGAATGCAGAGCAGCTGATAGCCCTTCGGTACTGCATACACACCAGTAAGGATACCCACCGAGAGACTACTTACTACACATGTTGTAAGCGCTGCAGGTCCCGACCATCAGTAGTTTACCTAATCTCCTTACCACCCAGACTTGGCTGGCACCTCCCTCACACCCTCCTTATCCGGCTTAAGCTGCCCTCACACAACTACTCACCAATGCACTGCCCCACCGGGGTACTAAATGGGTTCCCCAGTAGAAACTCCATCTTGATGACAACAAACACCAGCGGAGACTCCTCCACTCTGCGCTGACATGGGCAGAGCCAGATTCCGCCTGCCCGAGTCGCCGATTGGTTTTACCCGGAGATCCAACTCTTTCATTGGATGTTCAACACGCCAATAAACGCATCTTCAAATAGATAACTTGTAGGATTCCTCAAACATTTTGCCAGTCAGCTCCTCAAAGCCTAAAGGAAAATCTAGAGGCAGGCAAAAGTGATGCTTCCAGTTCATCTACGTCACAGTCTTGACTGCCAACAATAATAGACATTAAAAACGGACAAATGTACCCTTCACAGAACCCCCTCAACCATTTTTCACACTGTGTGCTTTATTGATAAAGTAAAAACTGCATACAATATACCATTGTTTCTTTTTGATAATGTCAAAATATCTATGATATAGACATTAAAAAAGTATAAATTGCTAACGATTTTTATACTGTGTATGTTCGCAAAACACTATGACACTTCCAATAGAAGAGATTAAAAGGATGTAATAATCAAATATGTTAAATATTCATGTTTGCACGAAAGAAATACATTGCTTCCATTTATTTTTGTTTTCCCTAAGAAACACCACAGAAATATGGCCGGCGGGCACATGTACTACTGCCTACAATTAATATCTTTACTTATATGCATAGGATTCCCTAACACAATTGTAGAATAAGTCAAATGGATCCAACAATATGCGCAAGTGGACAGAAAATGCTACCCTTAATTTCAATTTTCCCGTAGCTCTCAATTTTTGATACTGGTAACACTTTGAAGATGAAGTGTGTTGAAATGGTCTAATTCATATTGTCATGTGACCAGTTCCCTTGGTGACGAGCAGACTCTTACAGGTTGCGAGACAGTGTAAACGCTGAGGAAGCGTCAGACTCCGAAACTGGAACAGGTTGGCACACACTTTTTTTCCATATATTTTTAAATTCAAAGATTAATCTGTAAAAAGAAACCAGTGGTGCACGCGCACTACAGAGGAGTGGGGACAAGGGAGCTGCGTGCGCACCACAGAGGAGCGGGGGCAAGGGCGCCTGGCAGCGAGGCGAACGTGAGCTGCTGCACGTGCTAGCCACCATCGGGAATGGGCGGAGCAAAGGCGGGCCTTTGCCCAATTGCTTGCTGGCTTTTAAAAAAAACATCATGCGAAAGCCAATGGCAGCCACGGAAAGCAAAACCACACGCACGAGAGTGTGTTCAGCTTTCAGAACCCCATACAAAAAGACTCTCGCTGCGTGACAGTGCTGCGCACTGCAACGCAGGTGCAAGCCCTAAAAAGGGAAGAAAAATACAATATGCAGGTTAGTTTGGGAGGAAATACCATCACAGAGGCACATGGAGAGACCTGAGAAAGAATGGCAATTTGCGGGATAACCCACCATCAGAGGCAAAAGATTAACCTTGAATCTGGTCAAAACAAAACATTGCTGCACAATCTGAACCAGGCTCAGGTAAAAATGCAATCTCTCTTGGAAAGACGTTGCAGTATAAGCAGCACCAGATGTCTTTGTACTGACAATGTCCCATCTTTTCCTTTGTGCCTTTACATGAACCAGATATATCAGCTTGCCTTTCACAAGCATTCTACAGGAATCAGGTTTGTGAAAGAGATCCGGGTGGTCAATCTATGCACAATATGTTTTTGTGTAACCCGGCCACGGACTCTCTAAAGCACAATCTAAGGTCAAACAATCCCTGAGTATCACTTTATTCATGAATCACTTCCTATTGTGACCATATAGAATGCCAAAGTAAAAGTGGGGCCATCTTGATCTTATCTGTGATATATGGGGTCCCCAGTTCAGAATGACAAATAAATTAAAGCAGCTTGGGGGAACTGCTGGAAGGTTTTTCATAAATACATTTTCTACCCTTTGAATGCTCTGCGCATTGGTCATACCCCATATCCCTGCACTATAGGATGCCACTGCCACACATTTATTCTCATAAATAGTCAAGAGTTCCCTAACTGGCTTTGCACCCAGTTTTTTCGTGAAGGAGCAATCTCCATTAATTGATTTCTCCATCTGGGCGCACCTACTTGGTACCATGGGAAACCAAGAGCAATTACTGTCAAACATAACCGCCAGGTAAGAGAGGGAAGGAGCTTCACTCAGTTTCAACCCTTCAGCAAAAATGTCAGTTTTTTTCATAGGTCTAACCCCGCAAGTCATAACATAAGTCTTGGAGCCATTGGCACTTAAGTCCAGCCCCAGCATAAAGGAGATGTAATCATCGATAAGACCTTGCAGCCCGCTACCTGTTCTAGCAATCAACACCACATTGTCTGCATAGAGTAGGACAGGGAGGGGAAGTAAACCAATAGTCTATATCTCTAACCCGTGTCCTCAGGGCTAACTCCTCCCAGTTAATATACAGGGAAAACGGGAAAGGGGCTAGACCACACCCTTACCTAACTCCCCTCTTGATGTTAAAGCTTTCAGTACATTCACCGTCTCTGCCAAAACATACGTGGGCATTAGCGTCACTATATAATTGCCTAATAAAAGTAATGATACAAACCTTCACCCTTAAATCCCCCATAATTAGCCACAATTTTGAGTGCGAAATGCGGTCGAATGCTGCTGACCGTTCCATAAATGATAAAACGACTGTGCCTTTTTAGCCACTGTGTACTTCCCAATCATTATTATCAAATTCAAGCATTGACGGAGTGTGCCCAGCCCCTTTTGGAACCCATATTGTGTATCTACCAATATATTGTTGGCAAGCACCCAGTCCTCTAGGCTATGCAGTAACATACAGCGGAAGTCATTGCTGCCTCCAAACCTACCACAATGGTGCATGGAGGTGAAAATTAGCACAGACAGTACCGCCATCCGAAGGGAGGAAAGGTGTGGCTTGAGGAGGCTTCCTCTGGCCTCACACTAGGATGTGATCTGACCGGATTTCACTACCCAACCCAACGACAACACAAGGCCACCTAGGTACCCTCGCGCCATCCTTGTCAAACTCAATCCTGAAGCTCCACATGGCAGACAGCATCTTAGTCCCCAACCTGACCCAATGGTCCCATAAATTATGTGTTCCCATACATGCCTTACGGCCACCTATGACCCCTCCATATGGAACAGAAGGAGATAGATATACATATATGGTGGTGCACCCCAGGGGATAGGGGGAATTATGTTAAATAAATGTTTTTCTCTGATTCACTTCTAAAAACGGCAATCATGGGAGCTAACACCAAAAGTGATGTAATCATACTGAGTAAAATAATAGACTGGAAGACATGCTTATACTTTCTACATATAAACTACTATTGAACAAACCTAAACTTGCCTCCATTACATGCCGCCTTACGACTCTGTAATGCAAATATAAGAGATTTTCAATAGAAATATTTTATTTAGTTATAACAAAAATTATTATATTATGATGTGCAATGTTATGGTATGTGCATTTATAGAGCGTGGCTAATGGCCGTGAGAGTTTCCAGGTGCTGAGTAGAGCAGGCCTGAGGTGGAGGAAGAAATCCTGCCTATTTCATTTTTCTTGAGGTGCCTTCGGAAGTCCATGAGGGAGAGGGAGGTCCTGAGGTGTTTCCGGAGGTCGTTTCAGGTCTTGACTGTGAGGAATGAGAAGGAGCGTCCTCCTCTTCTGGTCTTCTTGATGCGATAGAGGTGTGCTCGTGCCTGGGACGCAGATCAAAAATATCTGCTGGATTGGTAGAAGTTGATGTGAGATAAGCTGGTCCGCAAGATCCAAAAAGGAAAAAAAAATGTAAAATTAAAATATAAACACAACAATTAACCCATTAAAAAAATAAGTTCTCGATATATAACGATAAGTGTATGCCTTTCTTTTTTTTTGGGAGGGGGGGTTTATATAGTATGAATTTGAAGGAATCCGGTATCAGAGCGCTTTACATGAGCAGCAGTTGTGCTACAGACGGACACATGCATTTTGTTAGGCATGGGGAAATTAAGTGATTTGCCCAAAATCACAGGATGTTGAGCATTGTTGCCGAGTCTCAGTGCTTAATTTGAGCCGGTGGTTTCCTGTGCTCAGCACCAGCACTTATGACAGTCTTCCACATCGTGGTTCTGTTTGAAGTGCACAGCAACAGTTCTTTTTTTAACCAATACACATTAAAAATGACTAACACCTGCAGTCCAAGATATTGCTATAGCTTTGAGGAACTGAATTAGTCGGAATTGTCATACTTAGAGGAATGTGATGCTTAGTAGTTGTATTGGTACAACCATTGGGAGCCCTGGCAGTGACATTGGGTAGTGCAAGCTGCAGTGGCCTGTCGAGGGCCCTGGCACTTATTCTTTTACAAATTAAGCACTGCTGAGACTCAAAATGAGTTCCCCAGCTTTGAGGTCAACCGCTCTAGTCCTTAAGCCACATCCTCTCCCCTTTCGCATTACAAATCTATGTATGTCATAGTACATAATAAATACATCTTATTCAGGCCCGGACTGGCCATAGCGGGCACCGGGCAATCCTCGGTGCGCCGCACGGGTGGGGACCAGTTTTGGGCCCCTGGGGGACGTTTTTGTTACAGGGCCGTTTTTGCAACATAGCTGCAAAATCGGCCCTGTAACAAAATCAGCCGAAAACCGGCCCGGCAAAGTGCTCGCTACCCCCCCCCCCTCCTCCGAGTGGGGAGGGGGGGCCGGCCGAGCACTTTGCCAGGGTTGGTTGTGGTTCCCAGTCCGGCTCTGATCTTATTTACTTAACATATAAGTGATGCGTGTCAAAGGGAAGGTACCCATAAGAGTATTGCAATATATTTAGGTACATAAAGTACATAATTCACTATAGATAGATAGATAGATAGATAGATAGATAGATAGATAGATAGATAGATAGACGTGTGTGTGTGTATATATATATATAGATATGACATGAGAAAATATGCACGTCACGTGTACCTGTACATGGAACTATGTTTCCATTTATAAGCAGAAACATTACTATATGGATAGGGGAAAAAGAGCAAAAAGAAGTTGATATACTTAGCCACAACATACAAGTGAATATCAAACCATGTACATATTGCTGATTCTACAAACGTATGGGTGTACATATGGAAACGCTAATGTCTGGTACAAAAACTTTACTAAGTATCGTGAATAGGTATGAGTGCATGTCTGTACATATTTAGATCTGTGGTATGCCTTTATACTTATATATTAATTTCAGAAATATGTTAAACAAAAATAAAAAAGAAACATTGCATAAATGTTTTCATTCGTTAACATTTTTTGCCATCCCACTTCTTTCCGACACATTCCAAACCTCTGTGACTACCATGAACTCCCAAACATCCTTTTTAAACTTCCCCCTCCTTTTCATTCAATTCCCCCAACTAACAGGCACACATGTTCACTACTCCCAATACCAAATCACAACTTGCCTTTTCTTAGCCACTTCCATTTTTCTGTCCCTTCTCAAAATATCACAAAACGCATAAGAATCCAAGAGCACAAACTTACCACAACTAATCCACAAGGAAAAAATGTAGCACATATTACTAATGTACTAATTATTCAACTCTAATCATGGGCCCCGGAGTAGAGTGCTACTTGCCGCAAAGTACTTCAGCGCCTTGTAAAGGGTAGTAAGCGCTGTATAAATCTATATAAATACAATTTACAATTAGAATATCCTGAATGTAAGTGGAAATAGGTACGTATAGATTTACAGTTTTTTGTGTGTTGAATTAATAACAACTACAAAAAGGAAAAAATATGCCATTACATATTAACTTTGAGATAGCAAAAAGGAAATGATAGGGAATAAAACAGAGTAGTCAGCTCATTTTGACAATATCAAAGGGAAAGAGGGGGGACAAAACGGGAAAACACATATAAATCTACAACTGAGGATTGAGTATTAACATAAACTACTTAAAGAATAAAGAAACAATTAAAATACCTAAAAAACAATGCAATAATGAAAAATAATGCAAAGGAAAAAGCAGAGACAGTAGCAGTTTCTGTAGGTTAAAAATGTTCAGAACGATTACATAATACATGAATTGCTATAACCTTATTTAAATAATTGGTTAATGGTGACCAAAATAAATCCCTGTTTACAAATGGTTTAAAGAGGAGGCAAAAACAAAATCCAACCAGTGATAATGACAAACATTGTTCCATCAGGACTTAACTGAAAGTTTAAGTGAACATTTCCAGTTTTGTGAAATTTGCTGAAAGGCTAAAGCCAACATAAGTCAAATAAACCCTTTTCATGTAAAAAATAATCCCAAAGACTTGGATAGACTTCATGTAAAAAGAATAATATTCGATAAGGGAGTTTGCAAATTGAAGATAATTGAGCTACAAGACCAAATCTTCCTCCAAAAGGAGGCTACAGCAGGTTAAGAGAACAAGAGGTGTGTGAAGTTAGCTATGGATAGGGGAGTAAAATGTAATGTATGGTATAGACAAAACCTGGATTCAGTAGTGGAGACAGATCCAGAGATCTTCAAAGATCTATCCCAGATCTTGTCCCAGAAATCGATGCTCCAAACACAGCCCAAGTCCGTCTCCCAGGTAAGTTCCAATTTCGATTTAGGATGGTCATAGTTTGGGGTGTGAAGGTAATTATAGATCAGGGATGCTTTGGGAAGTACCACTAATACTCTGAGAAGTGGATCCTGTGTGGACATAGATTCATTTGAAGGAAGAGTATAAAAAACATTTACAATTATTCCTTTTTTTGCCCTCATCTCACCATATAGGGTCTGCAAATATAAGCAAAAGCATCTTTCCAACTGAGGCACCGCAGGCTTCTGCTACTGCATTGGCTGTAGGCCTAGCCAGGCAAGCTTCTTCGTATGAAGCTTGGTGCAATCATTGGACTTAGGGGCATTGAATCATTCTCATTTCTCTGCCCTATGCTAAGAGCTGTGACCAGATGTTAAAACTATTATCGTTCAAGTGTCCCAAGTCCAAGCGGGCCAGACCCAATGAAGCCCTCAGCCAGTTCTCGTAGAGTGGGGGCCGGGGATCCTTCAACAATTTGCAGATCTCGCTCTGAGCAATAAGAATCAAATGCAAAAGCAAGTCTTTTTGTATTGCCAACAACGAGTTAATCAGATCATTATCGATGTCACAATATTACTATAGAGAGATTCAAATTGATCTTAACTTTAAAAATGGCTCCAAGTGCGCATTCCACATTCTGCCAAACGCCCTTTAATATAGCACATTCTAAAAATATATGTTGATCATCAGCCGGGGAGAATTCGCATCTTGGGCATTTTGAGGAGGAGAGAGGGGCAAATGTAGCTATTTTCATGGGGGTATAATATATTCTGTTAATAACATAGAAATGGTTGTTTTTTAACGAGGCCAGTTTAACAAACTCATAAAGTGTCTGGAGAGAAGATTCATACAGATCGACATCAGTGGAATTCAAGGCTGACATGTTCCAAACTGCATGCTGTGGGGGAAGATCTGTATCATCGGCATCCAAAAGCTTCTTATACCAAAACCCAACCTCCTTTTTTATGAGGATTGCATTCTGAAAGCGAAGCTCAATTTCCCAGTTTCCGCCAGTAAACTCTTTCTCTGCTGTAAACCAGGAGGCCGGTTGTAAATATTTAAATCTTGAGAAAGAGCTTCCTATTTTGGATCTTATTACCTCCCAGGGGTGGACTCCGTCTGAAGATATAAGATCAGACCAGATCAGGAGGCCAGCTTTTTTAATAGGCAGCGCAAGGCTATCCTCCAAACATGCGGGTAACCCAGGGGAATCCCAAGTAGGAGCAAATTCTGAGTAGTAGCCGACCCCCCATTTTTTTCTAACCCTGTACCATACATTTAAGGCTGAATTTAGGACTTTCAGGTGAACGTTTTTGAAAAACCTAGGAGCCCCAAACCTATATAGGAAGCCGTCTCCTCCACCCTCGAAGATAACCATTTCATTCAATATCTTCCCCCAGTTGGATCACCCCGTAATAGTACTAGTGTCCGAATGTTTTTAAACTGGAAAGCAAAAGAATACCAAAGTATATCAGGGAGAGCAAGGTTCTCCTTCAGAAGCTTGCACCTTTATTTCTTCCATGAGAGTCTTGCGCTTTTATTAGACCTGTTAAAGCTGCCGATTTTGCTTTGGATTTTACTAATATCTCTACATGGAGGAGTCAAGGGGGATGGCACTGAATAGGGAAGTCAATTTTGGTAAGATGACCATTTTTACCAGATTGACCCTGCCGTATATTGTCAAAGGCAGGTTTTTCCATCTTACAAAGAGGTGGTCAATCTCTTTAGACACCTTCTTCATATTGATCTGGGGGATGTCTTCTAAGTTATTAACTAAGATTATCCCAAGATATCTAAATTCCTTACTTATTTTACCAGCCCAATTGTCGACGTTCCAGCACATTACCTCTGTCTTGGCGGAATTGGCGAGATAACCTGAATATGAGCCGAATTCCTCCAAGAGGGCTTCTACTCCAGGGAGTACCTCAACTGGATTATCGGTGTACAGCAGCAATTCGTCTGCATAAAGGGCTAACTTGCTGCCATACAGATGGACACTATAAGGGGTGATTGATTCATCCAATGTTATAGCTTGGGCGAGAGGCTCTATATATAGATCGAAAAGTAAGGGCAAGATGGGGCAGCCCTGCCTCGTTCCCCTCGTTATGTTGAAGCTTGAGTTTAACATGCCATTTAACAAAATTACTGCAGAGGCGCCCTGGTAGCAATTGATCAGGGTCTGTATAAAAATTTAACTAAATCCCATTATCTTTAGGGTTTCCCACAGAAAGGCCCAGCAGACACGGACTAACGCCTCAGCTGCGTCGAATGTCGCCACACCCAGGGACTCTGACCGTGCCACTGCTAGATCAATACTACCTATTAACTGTAAGGTCTGTTCCTGAATAAACCTCCCCGGGATGAAACCCTTTTGGTCCGTATTTATCAGCTACGGGACTAGCTTGACCAATCTCCCTACAAAAATGCTCATAAAGATCTTGTAATTGGCATTGAGCGGGGAAATTGGCCTTTATGAGTCAACTTTAAGAGGATACCTCCCTGGCTTTAAGATAAGGACGATCGTAGCCTCCTTCCAGGAGTTCGGTGCTCTACCTTCTGGGCTATATATATATAGTTAAATAGTTTACACAGCCTTGGAGCCAGTTCATCCTGGAGGATTTTATAAACCTCACCTGGGAGAGCATCAGTTCCCGCAGCCTTGTTGTTCTTGATCTTTTTAATATGTAGTTTTATTTCGCTCTCTGTAATTGGGGCATCGAGAGAAGCTTGGCTACCCTCAGTTAAAACAGGTAGTTCTTCAAGCCGCAGCCGCTTTTGGATATTCTCTGAGCTGGGAGTGATCTCTTCCCTATAAAGATCCGAAAACAGGGAAAGAAGACACCTTTGTATATCCACCAGTTTACATGAGGTCGCCCTACTCTCATTGATGGTTAATTCACTTATATTGTTCTTAACTCGGTCTGCCCGCGCCTTCCAAGCTAGAAGAGCCCCCGCCTTTACACCATATTCATAATGTTGCATGTTATGGGCTGACCACTGGGCCTTTATCTTTAGTTCCAGTGTTCCCCTATATTCCTGACGAAGGCGATCAAGGTAATCATGGACTTGTACCAATTATTCGGTAGATATCTGGGGGCTACTCACCCTTTCATCTTCCAACTTACTTATCTCTCTTTACAAGTTTTGAAATTCCAGTGCCTCTTCCCTATTTTTTGAGCAGATCAGGCTATGAATCTGACTGTGTATATTTGCTTTAAAAGCATCCCAGACACATTCTAGGGAGGTTGAACCTATATTAAGGGCAAAATAATCTATTGTAGAGACTTTAAGTGCACTGATTATTTAAAGCATTGGAAAGCATTGCCCTTTTCAAAGTCCATCAAGAACTAAGGCTTTGCCTACCCTCTTGTTCTGACATGGTTTTTGGCTCTATTTCGGAGTGATAAAGACTTTAAGCTTGCTCACATCTATATTCTGTATTCTTACCTTGTGTTGGCCCTTTTAAGCCCTTTTTTCCAGACCTGGAAGAGGATAGCTGCTTTATATGATGATAGATCCCTTATTCTTGACTCTAATCCATCTATTGCCTATTGGCTTTGACATAATTATGTGTCCTTTCATTATCCTGCCTATAGTAGAGGGTGGATCCTGTGGTCCTGACTTTATATTACACATTGGTATGGTTTGTGTAGGTACTCTGACAGAGCTAAGGGTTATTTCATCCTTCTCAGGCCTACAAGGCCCAGAACTAGAGAGACTCCATTTTGCTTTCTGTCCCTGCAGAGCTGAGATGCTTGAAGGGTAAAGGTAATATTTTAGTTTTGAGCTGTTGTTCGTCCTATGCGAACCGGAGAGAACCGGCCAGAGCTGAATCTAATCAAGAAGTGTCCCTGGGCTCAGGTCTCTAGACGAAACAAGCAGCTGATCACTGTGGGAGAGTCTAGAGCAAGGAGCCCGGTGCATGGACCTGGTGGGAGGAGGCTACTGGCTGGAGCTTTCCACTAGAGGAGAGGATTCCATATTAGCGAATTGCAGGAGAGGAGGAGTGGTCAGTTTGGTTCTTGAAGAGTGAAGAGTAGAATGTTTGCTGGAGCTGAAAAGTATAGTTCAGTTCAATTGGTTTTCTGGAATGGAGAAAGAAGGCAGATGATTGCTGAAGCTGGAGAGAGCAGTCATATGAACAAAGCTGGAACTATCAGCTGGGGCTGCCAGTTTATCAGAATGCATTAAAGCAGATGGAGGAGTTGAGGCTGCTAGCTGAAGCAGTTGAGCCAGAGGCGTGAAGCTGTGGTGGCGGAGGGAGAGAGAGAGAGCCCTGATCCCACCAGAGAGAGAGAGAAACATTCCTTCTAATAGGTGAGGTAGTCTAAACTAGTTTGCTTTACATTTACACCTTAATCTTGTCTTTATTCCCTAGGCTATTGTATGTCTAATCCTTTTTCTTTCAGCGGTGTGTTACAGTTTCTGTTAGTTACAGAGACCCCGCAGATAACCTTGTCCTTATACTGTATGTCTAATCCCTTTTCTTTCAGCGGTGTGTTACAGTTCCTGTTAGTTACAGAGACCCCGCAGATCTGTGTATGTGTCTATTCCCATTCTATTGTTATTGTAATAAAGATACCCCAGTTCTTAGTGAACCAGTGTGCATGTGTTGTTCTTATGATAGAGAGCGTTTAAATCAGGGAATAACTCTTGCATACAGTGTGTGTCTCGTGTTCTTAAAGCACAGGTAACCTTTCCTTCTTGTCAGGTGTTACAGCCAGAACAGATGCTGCCCCTGATCCGGTAAGTAGCCACTGAATAATTAGGGAGAGAGAGGAGCCCTTGAGCTAGGGAAATATTGATACACTAAGTGATTCGGCCATCCCATAATATTATTGTAGTAGCGAACCTTTAGTGAATAGTGAGAGAAACTTCCCAACATAGAGAGAGAGAGAGAGCTGAAGGTATTCAAAGCAAAGTGATCGTCGTTGGTAAGCGGCATTAAAGAGAGCATCGGGTGGAAGCCTGATGTGTAGGTCCACCGGATTGTGGACCGGGCTGTGAGTTAGAGAACACTGGGGAGGACACCAGTGCTTAGGTCCGCCGGATTGTGGACCGGATTGGAAGGAAGAGAGCACTAGGGCTGCAGCCTAGTGTGTAGACACGCCGGATTGCGTGTCGAGTGAGCACTGATGGTGATCAGTGTGTAATGGTAAATAATCAGAACTGCCCCAGGGTAGATTAGTCTGGACCCATGTGGTCGCGAGACTATAAGGTATGAGTGTGGTGTAGGGCATGGACGTCCTTAGTAATCAGTGAGTATTCCTAGTAATCCCTATAGATTTAGTGGTGTTTCTAATGATATGAGCTTGTATATTGCGAGTTCCCCATCCTCAGGTAGGTACCCAGGTGCCTGGATAGATGGGTTCTGAGGAGGGAGGTGGTTACGTTTTGGCCAGGTTGGTGGTGCTCTGGTGAGCTGGTTCTATCTGGTCTCAGAATCTGGTCATAACACCTCTGCATTAGAAAAAGAGATGGGGGCATGATTAGAAAGAATGCTAGATAGAATGGAGATATCAAAAACGGTCATTCAGGTTCCGCCCCGTATTTAACTTCCAAACCACCTAGTAGAGGTGATTTCTAACAGGAGACTCTAGAGAGTTCATATGATGTGCAGCAAACAAGGACTATGATATGTCTTTGATAAAAGACGAATCGTAATACATAGTGTCCGGAGCAATCTCTACTAGATGATTTCCATTTCACATTTCACAAGGTCACTGGACAGTTTTGATGTAACTACGCCATATAACACAACGCATCCTATATATCTTGAGGATATCTGTCTAAGTGACCTAAAAATTATCAGCTTTTACTGCACAGAGCCAATCTACACTGATGAAATATACTCACCACGCCCACTTACCAAGAGCGAGCCTTGAGAAAGTTACATAATAAGTAACGAAACACGTGTCGGCTGTCATCGGCTGTATTTCACCATCACGATTTGGAGGGTCCTCGGATCAGGACTCCCAACATAGCCGTTACCTTGTGTCGCTCTGTAGTGGTCAAAGATTCAGTAAATTGTGAATTTAATGTGAACATCATGTGAACTGCCAACATTCTATGTACTATATGTACTGTTAACACTCTATGTACAGTCTGTTTTTCGAACTCTTGGCATAATGCCAGATTTTTAATGTATTTGATTTCATAGAATGTTTTGAACTGAAGGGACATTAAATAGACACAAGATTATATATTGAATTTCTCGATGTTCTCATTTTGATTTTGGAATAACAATTATGATGTTTATTTATATATAAGCTTGTCTGGTATTACATGACTAACCACAAATTGGCCATCAGATACATATGTCTGGATAAGAACAAGCAAATTGCAAATAGCGTAAATATAAATCAGTAGAGTGCCGAGGTACAACGAATCTCTAAGATATTTCACATTAGGTATTTTTTACCTGATGACCTGACATCCTTGGTAGTGGGATGTCCTTGCTACCTTGATTGGCACAGTAATTTTTACATATCTCAAATAAAAAGGAATACAATGTTGTACTGTCAGGTAGAATTTGAGGTGCGACTTGTATAAACCACTACTACCATTTTGTGATATTGTATGTTGGTGGATATGAGATAAAAAGGGTTTAAGTGATAAAATAAATAAAAGAGGAGATAGGGGGCAGCCTTGAGGTACGCCACAATGAAAAAGAAAGAATTGATAGAAAAGACCATTAACTACAACAGAAGCTCAAGGAGCCGAACTTAGCAAAGAGATAGGAATAAATCCAGGGCCAAAACCATGTCAAAGATAAGCTTTAAATAAAAAGTGTCAATCAACCCTATTGAAAGCTTTCTCCGCGTTAATAAAAACTGCAGCTAAAGAACAGGAAAGAGTTGGAGCTTTATTCAAAACTCTAAATAGTAACCGGGAAATATAAGAAGTAAGTCTGCCTTTAACGAAACCACACTGCTCTAGACCAATTAGATTCAGTAAAAGATGTTCAAGACGTAAAGCAAGAAATTTGCCAAAAATGTTATAGTTGACATTTAGCAGGGATATAGGACGATAATTCTTACATTGTTTAGGATCACAACCATCTTTATGAATTAAAAGGCACACAATTGATGGACCGAATGCAGAACAAATCAAAACATTCACTCCTAGTCAAGAGATCTGGGTTAAATGCATCATTCTTTTGCTCACCATGCCACCCCAGTTTAGACCTGGCCATATGCAAATCAGTCTTGACCCTGTGCCTCATGGGAACAGTCCAGCCCGAACTGCCAAGCCAGGTCCTCCCTAAACCGGAAACAAGCATCCTAGGACCGGTTTCAGGGTTTCACCCCTCTTCAGCCAGGATAGCTTGATTCCAGTGGCACAGTGAGCCCAGGACCCATGCCTGGGCATACCCGGCGCACTTAGGGCGAGAAAGCAAAAAGACACACGATTGATGGACGTAATGGAGAACTTATCAAAACATTCACCCCAGTCAAGAAATTTGGGTTAAATCCATAATTCCTTAGCTCACCATGCCACCCTAGTTTAGACCTGGCCATATGCAAATCAGTCTTAACCCTGTGCCTCATGGGAACAGTCCAGCCCGAACTGCCAAGCCAGGTCCTCCCTGGACTGGAAACAAGCATCCTAGGACCGGTTTCGGGGTTTTGGGGGCTGAAGAGGGGTTTCACCCCTCTTCAGCCAGGATAGCTTGATTCCCTTTGCCACTGGATTCAAGCTAGCCTGGCTGATGACGGCTGACTAGCCAGAAACCGGTCCACGGATGCTTGTTTCCTGTCAAGAGAAGACATGGCTTAGCAGTTTGGGCTGGACTGTTCCAATGAGGCACAGGGTCAGTTTGATTTGCATATGGCCATGTCTGAACTGGGGTGGCGGAGAGAGCTAAATAATGATGATGGATTAAACCCAGATCAGTTGACTGGGGTGAGTGCTTGCAATGTTCAACACTCCGTCCATCATCCCCTTTGGTTTGCCATATTTATGAATTAGGCATATTGTAGCTTCTAAAAAGGTGCCATCTGCTTTACCAGTAATATAAAAGTATTGAAAAAGCTGTAAGAGTTTTGGCATTCATAGATTTGAGAAGTGCAAATAAAATTCTACCAAAACCTATCTGGGTCCGGAGTTTTATCTTTTTTAAGGAGACTGACTTTGTTGACATAGAGAATGGAGTACCACGGGGTCCTCAATCAGTCCTATTTAATTCAATGCCTACATGAGGCCACTGATAGGTATCTTCAAGTCATTTAACATTAGGTTGGTGACTTATGCTGATGACACCCAGCTCATTTTATCTTTGGAAGGCGACTATGCTGGCTCTCTAGAAAATTTCCATGCATGTATGTGGGAAATGGTTAATTGGTTGAGAGTTAACTTCCTGCAATGTAACAACGATAAACCGAGAAACTGCATTGTGGAGTAGGCAGAGTATCGCTGGTTCTTCCAACCAATTTTTGGCCTATCCCCAGGGATGTTCCCTTGGTACCTGTGAGGACGGTGTGAAATCTGGGGGTCAGCTTTAATGATAAGCTGAACCTAGAATCTCATGTCAACAAGCTGGTAGGGAGCTGCTATACCCTTATTCGAGGATTACAGAAGGTGTTGCCAGTGTTATTAAATCATGCTAGAGCTATGGTGGTCAGGAATATCATTATGAGCCGCTTGGGACTACTGCAATGCCTTGTTATTGGAGCCCCCAAGATATTTGCTCCTGAGGCTCCAGAGAATTCAGGCCGCAGCAGTTAAACTTGCCCCTATGAGACCACGTCGGTAATCCTCATCTCTGGCCTTTGGAGAATTGAATTGGCTCCCGGTGGACCAAAGGGTACAGTTTAAGTCTCTCTATATTGTGTTTACAGCTTTACATGGATTTGGGCCCATACCAATACAGAATAGGTTTGGATGCTATGCCCCTATATGCAGCCTTTGTTCCTCTTCAGCCAATCTTGTAATCATTCCTAAGACAAAGAGAGTAACAATGGGGGGGAGAGCATTTGGTGTGGCAGCTGCTCGTCTCTGGAATAGCCTCCCCATTGAATCGAGACAGATACAGGATCTGATGTTGTTCCTTAAGAAAATTAAAACCTGGCTTTTTCCCAGAGTATAACCTTTCTTATTATGTTCCCTAGTATCCCCCATTGGTAATAGACATGTATTGCAGCGCCAGAATGCCCGTAGGGTTACAGCTCACTTTATAAATGTGCTTCCTTACTTACTTAAAGATTGAGATAACTCCATAACCCACATATCAGATTCTACAGATGTGAAGTCAAGATCTACATGTGAAGGTGGGGAAACACGACAACGATAGGTATCAATAAGAGAGACAGGTAAAGGGGACTCTGGAGTATATAAAGTTTTATAAAATTCCATAAATTCATCTAAAATGTCTTGATCTTTGAAAAGATGTTTTTCAGCTAATGAATGAATGAAATCTACCTACACATGTTCTTTCCAAGATTTGAGGTAATTAGCTACATGTTTGCCAACTTTATTTCGTCCACCATAACAACGAGCACTATTATTAAGGAGAATAGATAAGTCATTGTCCATAGTTATTTTGTTAAAAATCAAGCTTCTCACGAACAAGCGCCTGAAAGGCAGAATCAGATGAAGAAGCATAAAATTGATGTTCTAGGCATTTAATGTTAGCTAGTAGAATTTTATGTTGAGTAAGTGATTGTTTCTTATTCCTGGAAGTCTATGATAAAGCCACGAACAGTAGTTTTAAATGCGCCCCATATCAATTAAAGGGAAGAACCTGGATCAGCATTCAAGGAAAAAAAAATTCCTCAGCAAAGGAAATAAAAGAGGAAGAAAAAAACAAATTATTAAACCTTTATCTAGAGGACCTCGGTTGCGGATGGAGCAGATTGAATTCAGCAACAACTGGGGCTTGATCAGAGATGACAAAAGGTTCAATTGAAGAGGAAATAAGATTTTGGGTCAAAGATTCGGAAAGGAATATATAATCTAATCAGGACTGAGAGCCATGTGGAGGAGAAAAAAAAGAAAATTCTATGATATCTGGGTTACAAAGTCTCCAGGCATCTACAAGAAGTGTCTGAGAAATTGTACTATGGAATTGTTTATGTGTTTTGTGAGGATAAAACGGACTTGGGTTTGGTGGTCAATAAAATGGCCAATAACCTGGTTACAATCACCTCCTAGGATAAAAAAACCAACGTTATATTGAATACACTTTTTATAACATTAGGCCAGAAAGATTAATCTGGTTGAGTTGGACCACAAACATTAAATACTGTTAAAGATATATTGTTAATGAGCAGCTTAACTAATAACTATCTACCCTCTGAATTCGTTTCTTGATAAATAACAGAACATTTCAACTGTTTATGACATAAAATAATTACTTCATTTTTCTTAGTGGTCATAGGAGGCACTAAAACTAAACCAACCCAATTCCGTTTGATCTTCAAAGCCTCTGTATCCGTCAAATGGGTCTCTTGTAACAGAACAAAGTCAGGATTGTATGAGGCTAAATGGGATAATAGTCACTGCCTCTTAATAGGGTTAATAACACCTTTTGCATTCCAAGATATAACTCTGAATGTAGAGAAATTGAATTAGGTATAAAACAACACGGTCAACAGTAATGAAAAGGGGTGAATAAAATGGTGAAAGAAAGAGCATATGGGAAGAAAAATACCGTAGATCTGTAAGGGAAGAGATAGAGAAAGAGAGTAGGAAAGAGAAAATGAGAATAAGTAAGACAATGGGAGAAGACAGCACATGTCAAAAAGAAATTGACGACTGTGGTATGTACCTTCAAAGGAAAACAAGCAAAAACAAAGACTGGCAACAGACAGTAAAGACGGCACAGCCAACAGAGGGAGACGCACCATGTCGGGAAAACATAATGAACAGGGGACGGATATGTAAGGATTCTGTATGGTCTGCAATGATGATAGGAACAGAGAAAAACAAATAGATATGACTTAATAGAGAAACAACCATCAAAATATTACCTGTAAAGGAAGCGAAAATGAAAATTAGAATGAAATCATCACAAAAGTATCAAATTATCAGAGAATGTCACATAAGAGTCAAGTTATAAAGGAAGGACCAGCTGTATCCATGGAAGCCGTAGAGTGTGAATGGAGAAAGTTCCAAAGATCTGCAGGGTCTTCCAAAGTAGAGGAGCGATTCTGAAAAGTCACTTTAAACAGGCATGGATGAAATAAAAAATAGCGTGCGCTCAAGGCACACAAAGCTGTTCTGAGCTCGAGGAACTCCTTCTGTCATTTAGCAGTTACTTTGGAAATGTCCTGGGACAAGAACAATTTAGCTCCAGACCAAATTAATTGTTTTTTAAGTTTGGCTGCATTTAAAATTTGCAAATGGTCAGTGAATTTCAAAAATAGTGGAATTACGCCACGGAGCTTTGAAGGTGCCGACGAAGATGAGAGACGGGGACCTAATCTATGGTTAAGGACACAGACGCAGGAAGGTCTAGAAGCATTAGAAGAAAAGAAGCGAAGAAGATCATTGGGTCATCTCCCTCAACACCTCCTGGAAGACCATGCAAGCAAAGGTTGTTGCACCTGTTCCTGTTTTCACGGTCCTCGGCAGACTTCCTTGAGTAGAACATCCTTCTCCTGAGATAAAACTCATGCAGGGACATTTTGTAGATCACTGACATTTTGTTCAACTACAGACCCCCTGAAATCAAGTGAAGACCACTTAGTATTCAGAACTTGTAGATGTGTATTGCTTTCTTCAATAAATGGTCTCAAAGCACGTATCTCCTCCAAGACAGTGTCCAAAGATAGAGACGAATTAGATTTCGGCGGAGAAGGAGGGTCCTGTTTAAGCCTTTTTTAACAGAGGAGGGTGAATGCATTTATGATGGTGCAACGGACACAGACACTGTTCTGGAAGAGTTATAGCGAGCAAATCAGCCATAGGGGGCAGCAGGGAGGGAGAGCCTTACACAGGCAAAATAGCAGTAAGCCTTTTATTTAAATGTAGTAGATGTTTACTTCTGCCCATGTATTAAGTAAAAAAAAACATTTTTCCTAGTATGAGCATAGAAATCCATGGCGTGCTCATTATTGTATTAAAGAAAGTATCTACTAGTGTATGCTTATCAGTGTGCCATTGCCTGTGCTCATCAATCTGTCTCTGTTAATGTGCCACAGACGGTGTCCAATGTGTACTCATCTTTGTGCCAAAGAATGGCTCCATCAATGTGTGCCCACAATTGTGCATCAAATGTTTCCATCAGTATGAACCCATCATTGCACTATAGAATGTTTCAATTATAGCATGTCTACCATTGTGAAGCAGATTCTGTGCCACAGAAAGTGTCTATTAAGGTGTACTAATCATTTTGCAACAGAATGTGCATCCATGCTTGTGCCACATACAGAGGTGAAGAGCATTTCTCACTTCTACACCATGTACACTCCCCCTCCTGCTTACTCATGTTGGAATATGGTACTCACCAGATGCTGGGACCTACGTGAATGCCAGTTGTGTAATATACGAGTGTGATATGAGCATCTGCATGGAGCACTCCCATTTGCGCAGTCCAGTATCATTTTCGGAGTCTGAGCACCCATTATAGTCTTGGGATTCTCATTGGCCAGAGCCAAGGTGGCCTGTGTTCCTGAGTTTGCTTTTGATTATTAATTTATGGTAAAGACTCATATTGGAAACTGGTCACATGGAGATGATCTGGGTATTACATTATTTTGTAATGGCACAGGTTCATATATTGAACAATGGCTAGCAACATTCTCTTGGTTAGTGCATTATGTGTACGATTTGTGTGTACCAAATAACTTTGCTGAATATTTCGTTCTTCTGGGGTGCACCAATTTCTTAGCTTGGGTAAGGGTACCTAGGCTGTTACGAGCATCATTAGCTAATTACATGTCTTTGGAGCACTTTAGTTATGTATTTATAGATGGTTGATATGTCTGCTGGTTAAAGGATATGAGTGAGAGGTGACAACAATTACCCAGCTATATGCATTGAGTTGTTGTGTGCCAAGATAGTGGTAGGCTGGCAGACTAGAAATGTATCTGACTTCGATATGTAAGTTGGTTGTAGGATGGTGCTGCGCTATTAAGGTGGCAGCACTTAGCCTGCTATATTGCATCGGCAGTGTTGTGCATATGGTCATCCGCTTTAATATATCTAGTATGTACGGTTAGTGTAAGGTTAAATTAGAAAAGTATCTGCTTTTGATATTCAGGGTTTGGAGCAGAAATGGATGTGTTGTTAAGATGGCAATACTTAACTGACTATATGGCTAGTAAGCTGTCTTCGGCACTTGAGAATGCTAGAGAAAAGCAGTCACTTCTGCAGTACAAGCTTCCCTCACACATAGAACGGGTACAGTAGAGCAAGCTTCCATTTCTTCGGCTGTATATAGCACTGGCAGCATAATGCAAGCTTTCCTCTAACACAGTGAAGTACAGTGCATGCATTTGTAATGCAAGCTTCCCTAAGCTTACATATATGGAACATGGAGGAGGTACAATACGGGCTTTGATAGCACAAATTTCACTCACACACCAAACAGGTATTATACAGGCATCCGAAGTGCAAGCTTCCCTAACACACAGCTGGTAAACATCTCACAAACAATAGGCACTGTATAAGCAGTTCCAATGCAACATTCACTCACATCGAACAGGTACAGGGTTTGCATGCTTGTCCTGAGGCAGTGGCAACCACCACAAACAAGAATTGGTGGGGCGGGGGAGCAACGCAGGAGGGGGAGATCAGGGCAGTGCTGGAGGGGGAGAGTGGGGGGGGGGGCGGTAAGCAGGAGTTTACTAGTAATATACATTTTTTAAAGTTAAACTTACCTGCAGCTGCCGGGCATCTACTGTTTCGCGTCTTGGTGTGGTCTCTTCCTTGTCCCAGCAGACACTAGGACTACATCACACACCCCCTGTGCAGTCTCCGCAGTGCTCTCATACTGTGAGTGCATGGTCCCTTCATACACCTAGCGGGTACTATAAAGGCTGGTATGTGCAAGCTTCCTTAGAGCACAGCTGATACAGTCAAAAGTGTCTCACACACAAAAGATACAGTGTAAGCATTTGCAGTGCAAGATTCTCTCAAACTGAACATTCTCCCTCACACACAGAATATATACAGTAAGCTAATCATCAGGTGATGCGGTGAGCGTAAGGGAAGTGGTTTTCTTTTATTTTTATTCAAGTTTCCATTGTCTTTGTCCGTCAACATACCTCTCACCAACCCCCGCCCCACCGATCTTACCTGCATGGGCTGTGCCTGGTAATCCAGTTCTTTGAATGTTGCCCTTATATAGTGCTTATTACCTCTGACAAGGCTTGCAGAAGTAATGCAAGCTCCCCTCACACACAAACCAATCATTCAACCAGTTATCCTTCTGACGATGCAGACAGAGGTGTTGCATTCACTGATAGAGCTATCCACTTGAGGAATGACTTTTGTTTTTGAATTTGCTTATTCAGTATTAGAGAACGAATGCAGATAGCCTGCAAGGTGCCCATAGACGAAGAGTTGACAGCAGCAAGGATTAAGTAAAAGGTTACTGGAAAATATATTTTTGGGTGTGGGTGTTAAAAGTGATAACAGCTATTAATTAACTATTTTCAAAGCTGTCACAGACACTGGTGGTGTTGTCATATTAAAGCATCGATTGTAATGCTGGAAGTTTTAATAGGATTTTCCATATATTACACAGTTCATTGTTTCTCAAGCCAAAACATTTTACGTTTGGGGCATGGCTGCTAGGAAATGACTCACTCTTGACTAATAGGTTAAGAGAGTTCGTCCTCCTATGAGGGAGGAGGTGTGCACCTGAGGGCTCATGTGCATTGTGAAGGAGGCTCTGATTCAAGCCGTCAGAGAGAAGCCTGATGTTTGCAGCCAGTAGTGGAAACGATTATGAAGGTGTGGGACACGTTCCTGCCTGTGGCTGGACTCTATGGTTGAGCGATTTATGCAACAATGCTCGACGAACTGAGGGCGGGTGCATGACGACGTAGATCGTGGTGGAAGAGTGTGATCAGATTCCCCTTTATAAAAGACAAAGGGCGTGAAGGCAGGAGAGGAGGGAGGTTGGACTGTGCCATAGGAGAACGTGTCTAGGCAGACTACTTTGTCTGTTAAAAGACTGTGGGTGACTGCACCCTGCGTGTGCGGCGGTGGCTCTCTATAGAGTACATGGGACTGTCTGTGGCATCTGTCTGTGTCATATTTGTCTAAATATTCATTATTGGTATTCACCTTGAGCAGACCCATACATGATCAGTGAAACGCTCCAAAGCCAACAGCAACCACAATCAATAGATAGATGTTGAAAGCAACAAGTCATAAATGGGGGAGCCTGGAGTTCAAGGCAGGCAGAATGGAAGTTAGGTGACATGAATTGAGACATTTCAGAAAGTCTAGATGGTGGAAGCCAGCTGCATCATTTGTGAAAGATTTCAAGCCCAATTCACAAAGCCATTTTGGCATTAAAATTATGCTTACAACTCAAAATAACTCTCTTTACGGCTGTCAGCCATCCAAAAAGGCAAGAGTAAATGGTTTTACTAATGTGAAATTTCACACCACAATTGTGCAAAATTTTGCAGAATTTAACCTCATGCAACGGATGTAGAGACGTCGAATCAAGGTGTGATTTGTGAATTTGTGTCAACACCCACAACTCACAATTTCAAGTTTCAAGTTTAATTTATTTGCATAGTAAATTAAAACCATTGCAATACAAAAATGTTCATATATGTTTTATACATATAAAAAGTTTATATTTCCTATATCATATATTTAAAAACAATAATGTAGACAGTGTTGTAATCAGAGAGTGGAGAGGAAGTTCTCCTAAGCAAAACTGTTTTTGAATTTGCACATATTATTTAAGGCTTGAAGGTACTTATTTCCAGTTCGTAACTTCCCTTCTCTGCTTATGCCATATTTTGGTACAAAGTGCTCAAGACTTTAATAAAGTGCACTAGTGCCCAGAGCAGAGTAAATAAAAGGGAGCTTCCTCTTTGATCCTCCATGCTAGCATTGCACTTGTTCCTGATGCACACAATTTTGTTCTGAAAGGAAAAACTTCCAAAGTTTTTTACTCATGAAAAAACATACAGCACTCTACCATGAAGTGTAAAAGGCCATTTATTAGGATGGGGTTGCATGACAGTTATCAACCAGAAACAGCATAAACATAACATCAAACATCTTTGATATGTAATCCCTTTTCAAAAAATTCTCACTTCTCACCAATCTTTCACCCCCAGCACCACATACCTTTCTTCCTTCTTTCCTGTTTCACTCACTGGCCTCCTTCCATTCCCCAATCTCTGTTTCTCTCACTTCCCCTACCATACCTCCTCCATCAAAGCCTCCTTATCCTGTTCCAAAAATCCTGCACACAGTCTTCCTTAATCTATGCTCCCTTCATCCCCCTCGACGGGTGGATATGTTCACATCTGACTCTCCAACCCAACAATTCCTGACATCCAGGAAAACCCAGTAGGTCATTTTACTTCACGCTCCCCTCCCCTTTAGTGCAACGCATCACAATTTCAATTGAACACCCTTATGCACCAAATCCTTTCATTCCACAGTTTTCTAATCACATCCCTCATCTCCATCAAATAGTGTGCCTTGCCAAATTGTGAAAGGTGAACACCACCCGCCCTAAAGAGACCCTGTTCCTCCTAATGGTAATCCATTGAGCTATAACGTTAATGTCACTGGCCGTGCAAAACACCCTCATTACTAGTTGAGCTTTCTCCTGGCCTTGTGAATGGCTACTTGTTTAATTGCATCCCTCCACTGTCTTCGAGGTACAAATCGAGTCACACCAAACATGTACCCGCCAGCTTATGTTTGATCAACAGCAAATCCCACTGCATGCATCGCAGTAAAGTAAACCCGACAATGGCATCACATCATTCCCCCCAGGTGCACGAGGAGCATATCCGAGCAATTCTTCTGCGGAACCTGCTTAGTCAACAAATTAGCTTAGCACATTCCACTCCTACCCCATCACAACACATCATACCTACTGCTGGGCAGTCTCAGGTGCCGGCCATAAATCTACTGGTCAACATATTTTGGAGCCCAATGCACAAGTGAGTGTCCAACTATCCAAGTCACCAGCTTACTTTGCTCAGGAGTGCTCACGCATCCTATGGTGAAAAGAAGGCATTAGTATTAAGTGCTCTCCCTGCTGTCATGCGCTGAAAAAACACACTTTTTACTTCAACATGTAGTGTTCACAACGCCTTGATCTCCACCTGCCTAGCCTCCTAATCTGGTTTCAGTTCCATCCACTTGTGCCACTGCAGTCACTGACCCAACCCTAAAGGAGTGTGTCCCAAAGTTGGCTGGTTTCATATGCAGGTTATGTGAGACCATACGCAACACTGCCAGTAACTGAGAAGCAGTAACCCTCGCTGTTAGACCTGGCACCATTGGCGTGGGTCTCCCTTCCATTTTCTGCTGTTGCCTCATGTGTTTTTGCTGATGTTTGATGCTTTGGGCACTGTGCCACTGCTGTCCAGTGCCACTGTGAGAGTGCTTCCTACTGTAAATTGATGCATTGGTTAGTGGTTCCATGATTGGATATTTGGTTTACTTGTCAGACCCTAATACAGTGCACTGAGTGTGCCCAGGGCGTGTAATTCCAAATGCTGCTAGTGGGCTTGCAGCACTGATTGTGCTACCCACGGAAGTGGCCTTGTAAAACGTCTCTAAGGTCTGCCATTGCAGAGCCTGCATGCAGTCTAGTACATAATCAGACACCTCTATGGCAGGCCCAAGGGCAGGGTGCATTGTAATGTAGGACAAGCCCTGATGTGTGTGGCATGTCCTAATAGTGAATTACAGCCATTTTCGTTTTTCACTATTGCAAGGCTACCTGTTCTCCATAGGCCAGAATGGGCTGTTAGAATTATTACATTTTATAATCCTAAAGTGGAGTGGTGTGGCTCACTGGTTAGAGGCAGCAGACCTGGGAGCAGAGGACGGCCCGGGACCAGGGTTCAATTCCCGATGCGGCAGGGTCGTGGACCAGGGTCAGCGGACTCGATAATTCTCACCTCGGTGCCTACTCTAACCAGGGATCACACTCGGCAACTCTGGGCATTAGCTTGCCTCATCTCCACAACGGCCCCCCACATACGCCGGGGATGCCTGGTTTCACCTTGGAGATACCCAGTAGGGACCATCTAACAGGGAAAGCCAGGACAGGTTCCCCAGCGGTCTACTGCGCAGAGATACTCCTTCGGGAGTCGATTCTAGCGCATTACAAACCCACAATTAATTAATTAATTAACTGACTCAGAGAACATGGTAGAAATTCGAGTTTAGTATGCCTGGACTCAGAATGATAAAATACATCTTTTAGTAAAGTGGGTTTTAACATTCTGTGTTTGCAAATACCACTTTTAGAAAGTAGGTATTTGTTTGCCTAACCTTTCCAGCCTGCCTCTGCGAGGTTGTGTATTCCTTTGTCTGGGATTTGTGAGTGAAAACAAGGTAGGAGTGTAGAGGGAAAGGAAAACTAGGATGCCCTCCACTCAGTAAATCACCAAAATACAAATGTCCTAGTGTTCAAGGCAGTTCTCGTCTAATTATCTGTAGACATCGCTAGTTGTACATGAATTACAACAGACCTCTCTTCTTACAGAGATTTAGAGTAGGGGATGTCTCAGTCTGCTGCCGTTATTAAAAACAGCCCAACTCTGATCAACAAACTTAGACAAACACAAAACCCACATTCACCTAAAATGACAACAGAAAAAGGTGAGAAAGGCGAGATGGCACCTCACGGGCGCACCACCAATGGGACCCCTGGCTGGTACTCACCAGGATGGCCCTGTTATCATCATTGGTGCCATCAAGCCGTAACGGAAACGTGTCCTAAACCCAAAGCAAAGACAGTGAGTGGTGCAGTGAACACAAATTATATGTGACAAAACGTACAACACTTAACACTTAACATATAATCCACTGTGCAACCAGGACAAAAACTTTACTAGTGTTCCTTTCTTGTTGCATACAGTACCCATATAAACAATAAAAAGAAGGATGTGAATACTACCAATCGATTCACACCCTACTTACAGCCGACATGTTTCATTGCCTTGGTTTCTATCAGGCAATTTCCTCAGGGCAAACCAATTTAAATGCCACTGCAAAGGACACTGGGCTTTGCGTGCTGTAATAAAACATAAAACATGCATAGTCGAGGTTACCTGCTATCCACCCCTGTTCAATTCACAATGCTGTTTTGCGCAGTCAAACAAGCATGATGCTGTATATAATGCAATAGTTACCCTTCAGTTAGCCTTGCCTCTCATACCAGCCAAGAGGAATTTAAAAGGAATACAGCCCCCATAGGTGAGCTGGGTCCAGTCTCCCTTTGTTTCTGTTGCTAAACCAAACAACAACAAAAACTGGGGTTATGCTTTAAAAGAATATCCTTATACCTGTGTTTAGAAGCTTGCTTGTCAAGGTTACACGCTGCAAACCCCATGAAAAGATTACCGGTGGAGAATAACTGTCCGGCGTCTTCTCAGCACTCGAACACCGGCACGCTTCTCAGCTGATCTCTTTAGAGTATGTGCTGCCGGTTTTCGGGCCTCCTGATTGGCTGGGATAGTCATGTGATACCCGCGGCCATTTTAGAGCAGTCTCAGGCCAATGTTATGTATGTAGCCTGCGAGAGTCTCGCGATATTACGAGCTCACCAATTTTTATTTTATTTGGGGTCATAAATCGAGATAGTAATCCAGTATCCCCTTTAGTTGCGTATTATGTTCAAATAGTGCCCACAGCCTCGTGAAATATGTGGCTACTTCGCATATGCCGATTACCACGTGTCTCAGTTTATTACCAGCAACATGTCGTATTTAGTAACCGACTATTAAATAGACCCCGCATAGTAAGTGAGGTTAGGTGGAGTATTCATATTTCTAACTTTACAACATTTTAATACTCTCCTAGGAGCGTACGCCATCTTGAATTGGGGATAATAACGCCATAGCGAGTGCTGTGCTTAAGAGTTTTCACATAAGCTCTCACGTGATTTCGCCATAACATTGTGTTTTATGATGAAACTTTATTAGTTAGAGACAACAAAGGTGGCACATATATTGATAAACAGTGGCCATATGCTAAAGGTCTCAAACTACATACCATACCTCCCTCGGGTGGAATATGGACACATATGGGCATCCATATCTAAATCAACAGTGGCCATGTGTTATAGATCTTTATACTCCAGCTACCTTACATCTCTAGAGTTGGATGTGAGCTCATGGAGGAATATGAGTTCGTGGTGTATTTTCACGCTATGTTAGGGGATTAGACCACAGGTGTCACCACTGTTTCGCAGTGTTTGAATAGCATTTAGAATTAAACTAATTATTCTACCTGAGTGAGTTGTAGTGTTTACCTATCTACAGGAATGGGATATAGGCAGTAATTATAATGTATACCTTTCCACAGATGACATTTAGTTGTTGTTTTATATGTTAAATGCATTATAGTACGTGCTTAGCACTTCATTCCCCAGCTGCTCAATAGTAGGATTAAAGAAGCGCCTAGCTACACTGGTATTGATAGATGTATACGTACACATTAGTCAGTAGTTACCTCCACAAAAGAACATCTCTCAACGTAGCTTATTCCATTCCAGGAGTTCGTTCAATCCTTTCTGTTCCCTCTTTTCCTGGAATATCCATCTGGCTTCTTTTGTGATTAGACGTCTTTCTACTGTGTGGGCATCCCCCATCACTCTCTCCAGGACAACCCACGTGAAAGTATGTCTGTTGCGATGACAATGTTGCACTAGTTTGGTGGTTAGGTTCTCACTCCTTATGGTGCTCACATGCTCCTGAATGCGGAGCTTAATTTTCCGTGTTGTGAGTCCAATGTACTCCAAGCCACATTCACATTTTAGTCTGTACGCCACATTAGCGGTATTACAGTTACTAAAATGGTTTAGTAGCCAGCTCTTTCCAGATTGGAGGGTCACTGTGGAGGTTCTGTTGGTAAGAGGGCACACTGAGCAATTTCCGCACGGAAAGTGTCCATTGGGGACGGTGTTTGCTTCTGATTCTGGTCTTACATTCATCCTGGTGTGTACCAGCTTGTCTTTTAAATTGCTGGCTCTACGAAAAGCAAAACGTGGCGGTGGCATCTTAAAGTCCGACGTGGATAGTAAAGACCAGTGCTTTCTAATCGATTGACGAATCTTGGTGGCCATTGGGTCGTAGGTCATAACCACAGGTAAGCAGTCCTCTCTTTCCTTAGTGTGGTCTCTAAAAGTACAGATCTCGGCGTGTTCAGAGCCCTTTTGTTGGCCTGTTTGAAGACCCTGCGTGGATAATCCCTGGCTTCCAGCTTCTTACTGAGTCCTTCTGCTTGCTCCTTATATACTCCAGTAGAGGAGCAGTTTCTCATGTACCGCAAGAATTGCCCCACGGGCAAATTATCTCTTAAGGCTCTCGGATGATACGATTGGTAAGAAAGCAACGAGTTTCTGTCCGTGGGCTTTTGATGTACGCTTGTTTGGAACACTCCTTCTACAGCTTCAATGTCTAGATCAAGATAGACCGCCCTGGTATGATTATATTTCCAGGTAAACCGTAGGCTCGTGTCTTGTGTGTTCAGCCAGTTCAAGAACTGAAGGAGAGATGTTTCTTCTCCTGACCATATGCAGAGCACATCATCAATATATCTCCTCCAAAGGCGCAAATGGCCTTTGAAGGGATTGGTGTCAGACTCAATGATGTGCTCCTCAAACTGGCCTACATAAATGCAGGCCAGACTTGGTGCCATGGTTGCGCCCATTGATGTGCCCGTGACTTGGAGAAACAGATCATTCTTGTAGCTAAAGAAATTCCTTGTGAGTGCCAGTTCCACACATGGTAACACAAAACTTTGGGGGGCATCGTAAAACCACTCTTGTGTGGCTAGTGCTCGCGCTGCTGCCACCAGTGCGGCATCTTGGGGGATACATGAATACAGTGACTCAATGTCAATAGTCACTATATATTCAGTTTCGGGATCAAATGTCATATTGTCATGGACGTTTAAGATGTCCATTGTATCCTTAACGAAGGATCTCTGTGTTATCACAGATTCACAAAGGTAGTAATCAGCGAACTGTGATAACAGTTCCAATATAGATTGAATGCCAGATACAATCGGCCGACCCGGAGGTGGCCGGGCCGGCTTATGTATCTTTGGAAGAATGTAGAAGGCCGGAGTCCTAGGGTTGGTATTGATAAGGAACTCCGCCTCCTTCACACTGATCCATTTCTTCTCTTTAGCATTCCCAACTAATTCAGTTATCATTCTCATTAATTCTGGAGTGGGGTCTTTCCTTAGAGGTTGGTAGTTGGCTCTCACATTTAGTAGCCGGAGTACCTCGGCTTTGTAGTCACAGGTGTTTAATATGACCACTGCGCCGCCTTTGTCGGCGCTCTTTATTGTTATGTTGTTATTATTCTGGAGGGACTTCACAGCTTCCCAATCTCCTTTGGCCATGTTCTTGAACCCATTCACTCTGTTGTTACTTTCGATCTTCCCGATTTCTTCCAGAACTTTAGCCTCAAATACAGCCACTTCAGGGCCAACCGCCCCCATTGGTGGACAAAAATTGGAGGGTTTTCTCAAGTTTGTATTAAACCCCTTACTTTCTTCAAAAGGTTGTTTTGTAAAAAAAATGTTAGCTTAATTTTTCTCACGGTCTCATGAAACTCGATGCGGCATTTAAAAGCATCATGGGATGGAGTCGGAACAAAGCCCAATCCTTTGTTGAGCACCCTTTCTTCATTCAGTGTTAGTTGATGGTCAGATAAATTGACCACAATGCTTTTCAGACTGGTCTCCTCCCTCCGCTCCGCGTCTGCCGCGGGGAGAATGTTTACCATTGTGGTGGGGGTCGGTTGCCACGTCCCTTTCCTCTGCCTTGTTGTCCGGGTCCCTTGTTTGTTGCTTGTCCCTGTTCTAAAAAATTCCGCAGTAATGTACTCAGATCTGAATTGGAAGCCTAAGGAAAGAGAGGACTGCTTACCTGTGGTTATGACCTACGACCCAATGGCCACCAAGATTTGTCAATCGATTAGAAAGCACTGGTCTTTACTATCCAAGTCGGACTTTAAGATGCCACCGCCACGTTTTGCTTTTCGTAGAGCCAACAATTTAAAAGACAAGCTGGTACACACCAGGATGAATGTAAGACCAGAATCAGAAGCAAACACCGTCCCCAATGGACACTTTCCGTGCGGAAATTGCTCAGTGTGCCCTCTTACCAACAGAACCTCCACAGTGACCCTCCAATCTGGAAAGAGCTGGCTACTAAACCATTTTAGTAACTGTAATACCGCTAATGTGGTGTACAGACTAAAATGTGAATGTGGCTTGGAGTACATTGGACTCACAACACGGAAAATTAAGCTCCGCATTCAGGAGCATGTGAGCACCATAAGGAGTGGGAAACTAACCACCAAACTAGTGCAACATTGTCATCGCAACAGACATACTTTCACGTGGGTTGTCCTGGAGAGAGAGATGGGGGATGCCCAGACAGTAGAAAGACGTCTAATCACAAAAGAAGCAAGATGGATATTCCAGGAAAAGAGTGAACAGAAAGGATTGAACGAACTCCTGGAATGGAATAAGCTACGTTGAGAGATGTTCTTTTGTGGAGGTAACTACTGACTAATGTGTACGTATAGATCTATCAATACCAGTGTAGCTAGGCGCTTCTTTAATCCTACTATTGAGCAGCTGGGGAATGAAGTGCTAAGCACGTACTATAACGCATTTAACATATAAAACGACAACTAAATGTCATCTGTGGAAAGGTATACATTATAATTACTGCCTATATCCCATTCCTGTAGATAGGTAAACACTACAACTCACTCAGGTAGAATAATTAGTTTAATTCTAAATGCTATTCAAACACTGCGAAACAGTGGTGACACCTGTGGTCTAATCCCCTAACATCGCGTGAAAATACACCACAAACTCATATTCCTCCATGAGCTCACATCCAACTCTAGAGATGTAAGGTAGCTGGAGTATAAAGATCTATAACACATGGCCACTGTTGATTTAGATATGGATGTCCATATGTGTCCATATTCCACTCAAGGGAGGTATGGTATGTAGTTTGAGACCTTTAGCATATGGCCACTGTTTATCAATATATGTGCCACCTTTGTTGTCTCTAACTAATAAAGTTTCATCATAAAACACAATGTTATGGCGAAATAATGCGAGAGCTTATGTGGAAACTCTTAAGCACAGCACTCGCTATGGCGTTATTATCCCCAATTCAAGATGGCGTACGCTCCTAGGAGAGTATTAAAACATTGTAAAGTTAGAAATATGAATACTCCACCTAACCTCACTTACTATGCGGGGTCTGTTTAATAGTCGGTTACTAAATACGATATGTTGCTGGTAATAAACTGAGACACGTGGTAATCGGCATATGCGAAGTAGCCACATATTTCACGAGGCTGTGGGCACTATTTGAACATAATACGTAACTAAAGGGGATACTGGATTAATATCTCAATTTATGACCCCAAATAAAATATAAATTGGTGAGCTCGTAATATCGCGAGAGTTCTGCGAGACTCTCGCAGGCTACATACATAACATTGGCCTGAGACTGCTCTAAAATGGCCGTGGGTATCACATGACTATCCCAGCCAATCAGGAGGCCCGAAAACCGGCAGCACATACTCTAAAGAGATCAGCTGAGAAGCGTGCCGGTGTTCGAGTGCTGAGAAGACGCCGGACAGTTATTCTCCACCGGTAATCTTTTCATGGGGTTTGCAGCGTGTAACCTTGACAAGCAAGCTTCTAATCACAGGTATAAGGATATTCTTTTAAAGCATAACCCCGGTTTTTGTTGTTGTTTGGTTTAGCAACAGAAACGAAGGGAGACTGGACCCAGCTCACCAATGGGGGCTGTATTCCTTTTAAATTCCTCTTGGCTGGTATGAGAGGCAAGGCTAACTATTGCATTATATACAGCATCATGCTTGTTTGACTGCGCAAAACAGCATTGTGAATTGAACAGGGGTGGATAGCAGGTAACCTCGACTATGCATGTTTTATGTTTTATTACAGCACGCAAAGCCCAGTGTCCTTTGCAGTGGCATTTAAATTGGTTTGCCCTGAGGAAATTGCCTGATAGAAACCAAGGCAATGAAACATGTCGGCTGTAAGTAGGGTGTGAATCGATTGGTAGTATTCACATCCTTCTTTTTATTGTTTATATGTGTACTGTATGCAACAAGAAAGGAACACTAGTAAAGTTTTTGTCCTGGTTGCACAGTGGATTATATGTTAAGTGTTAAGTGTTGTACGTTTTGTCACATATAATTTGTGTTCACTGCACCACTCACTGTCTTTGCTTTGGGTTTAGGACACGTTTCCGTTACGGCTTGATGGCACCAATGATGATAACAGGGCCATCCTGGTGAGTACCAGCCAGGGGTCCCATTGGTGGTGCGCCCGTGAGGTGCCATCTCGCCTTTCTCACCTTTTTCTGTTGTCATTTTAGGTGAATGTGGGTTTTGTGTTTGTCTAAGTTTGTTGATCAGAGTTGGGCTGTTTTTAATAACGGCAGCAGACTGAGACATCCCCTACTCTAAATCCTTGTAAGAAGAGAGGTCTGTTGTAATTCATGTACAACTAGCGATGTCTACAGATAATTAGACGAGAACTGCCTTGAACACTAGGACATTTGTATTTTGGTGGGATTTGTGAGTGACATGGCTGGGGGATTTAAGGAGACAGGCTGGGGCAGCCCAGTGGTGAATAGAGAGATCTGCATCTAGATGGGAGGGAGGAGTTGCACCTGGGACATGAATAGGACTAGGCCTTCCCTCTACAATGCCGGCTGCACCCCCTGCGGTGCGTCTGTTGTCTCTGCCCTGCACACTGAAAGAAGAGAAGGAAGACTGTCAACAAAGTGTTCCCGGGCTGTACTTGCCTTCCACAATGCTGGTTCCACCTCCTGTGGGGAGTCTGATTTGCCTGCCCTGCGCTTTGAAAGGAAAGGAGAAGTCTGGTGAACAGAGTGCTTTAGAACTGGTTTGGAATGGGCACAGGCCCCTCTCCCCTCAGAGACCAAAGGATTTTGGGGAATAAATATTAGGACCCTGATCCCAAGAAATTAGATCACTTCTGGACTTACAAGACGAAATCTCTGCTGAGGGGAGGACCTGAAGAAACTGAGCAAGGACTATTCCCAAGCTGAAGTGTTGCTTGGGGGATTGGCCTGCAGTGGTTGCCTGACTGCCAAATAGAGGAGAAATAACTTTGTAGTCTTTACTTTCAACTTGTGCAAAAGATCTCCAAAGGCTTGGAAGAGAGCTTGCCCCCTGACCGAAGTCCCAGGACCAGTGGACTTCACCAGCCTTTGTGGATTGCTGCTGGAAACGCCGTTTCAGTGGCTACAGAGGCAGGGAGCTGTGACCAACTCTCACGACCGGCCCGGGGCCCTGTAGGCACTGCATCAAGCAACGTCCGCCTCAAACAACGCAAGCTCGGAGCTCACCGACTCCTTCCTGACACCGTCACCAAGCCGTTGCCTACACCGCGACTGGTGGACACGTGACGTGCAACGTCTGGCTACACCGACTCATACTGGTCTGACCGACGCGGTCACTGCTGCTGACTTCAAGTCCTGTGAAAGCACTGGAGTTGGGCACCGCCTCGCACGCTTCGCTACTCACTGCCCAACATGCACCGCTTTCCGGACTGATCAACGCAAACTCCCGAACTCTGGCTCCGTCGCCGCAACGCAAGCTGCAAGCACCGCATCGAAGCACCGTCTTGCCCTGCAACGCACGCCTTGAATCCACCGACTCTGTCAACGGGCCGCTGCCTGCACCGGATCGAGGTACAACACGTCCTGCAACGCTTTCTTTTCTGCACCGCGATGAACACCGGAACCGGCTCGCACATCCGTGCCGGCCGCCTCAAGTAAAAGGTATTGTGACTGAGTCTGTCGACATTTGAGTGGGCCCGTACCGACGCGGTCCGCTGGATTTGCTAGACTCTGTGTTATTTCAGCAACGCTGTAGCCAGACCAACTCGCACAGAACCTTGAATTAAGCCTTTTAACCAGAACTCTTGAAATCTAATAGTACTGTGAATTTATTTGTCGTTTATTGGTCTTGTGGTAACTCTCTATAAAATATACTTATTTTTGATATACAACCTTGTGTGGTGTCCATTTGTAGTGTTGTCACTGGGTTATTGTGTGTTGTCACAAATGCTTAACTTACAACGCCTCTGAGATAAAGCCTTGCTGCTCGTGCCAAGCTACCAAGGGGTGAGCAGAGGTTATTTTAGGAGTGTAATCCCCTTATCCTGACTAGAGGAGAGGGTCCCTATTTGTCACAAGTACCTACCTGTGCAAACTAGAGACCCCCAATTCTGACACTCGCACTCTCTTCATGACACATAATCGCCTCCTGCCTGCACCCAGGCCGAGCCTGAAACCTATGACAGTCATTCACCGGGCACACATCAACGCTGCCCACTTCCTGTTGCTATATTTAGCTACTCCTTCTTGCCAGGTCCGTCTTAGATCTCCGCAGCCATATCCCCAGTTGGCCTTGATCCAAAGAGATCTCACCATGTAATAAACCTGTAACTTAAGCAGACCCAAACAACTCAGACACCCAAAATTCCCAAAGAGCATCACTACCTGCACAACTTGAAAACTGTCATCTAAAACCCATCATAACAACAATCAGACAAAACAGTAAGAAGACCTTGTAGTAACTCAAATGTGACAGGGTCCCGCAAGTTGCACCCCTGTACTATGCTCTCTGCCCCACCCTTTCAAAATCCTCCATAAAATCTAATCCCTGGCTGGGTCAAAGTCCCAATAACTTCCTGTAAAATGAAACCCCAGCCAACATTCCTGTGATGGTGGCAGGCAATAAACCTATGTCTATTAATGACAGAACAAAAAACGTACATCACTCCCTTCCTTGTCACTGCAATCCTGTCTCATCCTCCTCTGGGGGCATCCTTCAACCGCAGTCCATGCCAAACAATAGCTCCTCCTGGTAGAATCCGCTATAAACCTCTCCACCAGCCAAATGACACTCACTACCCCCATGCCCAAATGTCTGCAGGAAATGGCATTTTGCTGTCTTCTGCTCCCTGTGCCAATCTGCAGAATAGGTGTCACTGTAAATGAGATAATGAAAAAGCGATATCATTGTTCATACTTGGCACATGTTTCACCTTGTAGACAATGTTCAACCCCAAACATACCAACATAAATCATCTCAATGATCTCAGAACTCTCAGATCCCACGCCCTCTGTCTGTCCACCAAGTCAACCACTGTCATGTTGTCCATGTTGAACAGCATTGTCCTGTTTATCACCTCACCTCTCCACACAGTCAATGCCACCAACAACAGATACAATTCCAGAAAGTTATGCTCCATCCTTATTGCAACCAGTATGGCAGCCACCTCTCTGTACACCGCCTTCCTTCCCAAAACAAACCAAAACCATGTGCTCCTGCCACATCTGAAAAAATCTGCACCAGCCAAAACATGTTGTCATCCATAAACATTATTAACACTCCACTGAAGTCTTCCAAAATGTTCTTCCATATACACAATTCAGCTCTCACTGCTAAAGAAATGTGGCGGGGGAAAACTGCCCCCAACATAGCCATGCCCAGTCACATGTAAAAAATATGTTCACCTCTCACTACTCTGCGTGCAAAGTTCAAGAAACCGAACAGCTTCTGCTCACTCCTCAACTCCAATCTCCGCTTACTTCATCCACAAATTTGTGAATTTCCTGCACCATCCCTCTAGGCAACCTCATCATCAACAACCCTGTGTCCAGTTCAATATCCAAAATAGTCAACACCTAACTGGAGCCTTCAGTCGTCTCTATAGCCAGCGAAATACCGAGTTCCCCTGCTAATCTCTCAAAGTGCCTCGGAGCCCTGTGACAATCATCAGACTCATTTCTTCCCACAAAATCATCCAAGTAATGGCATACTTCACGGTGCCCACTGCTGTTGGTAAACACCTCCGGCAAAAGGAACAAAAGGTCTCAAACAGAGCACATGAAAAGGCCCAACCCATGGGTAACATTCTGTCCACATAAATGGCACAACCAAACTGCATGCCTAACAATAGCAGGTCCTCTAGGTGTATGGGTAACAAACAGAATGCAGATTTGATATCATACCTCACTAACTTCGCCCCTTGTCCACATTGTCTCAGCAACTGAACGGTATCATCAACCGATGCATACACCACTTTAAAGTCTTCCGTGGCAATAAAATGATTCAAGAAGGTTTGTTCCAGCCATGACCTGTTGTATCATCCTAAACTCCTCTTCAACCTTCTTAGATACTACCCCCAGAGGAGATATGATCATGTCAGCTAGGGGGCCAGTCAAAGAAAGGGCAAATGATCCTCCCTTCCTCAACTTCCTTCTGCAATGTCGTTGGCACTACCTCTGAAGCTGCCTTGACAGACCACAAGTTGTCAGCCCACTTACAACCCCTAGGTCCCTAGTAACCAATCCGAAAACCTTCTCTGAAACCCCATTCCAATTTCATGGCCGCCTCCCAATTCCGGGTAGCCAGCGAGACAAGGGTGAAAACTTTTGATTTTAACTGGCATGGGAGCCCTTTGCCCCAGCAGCGCCCTGATGTTCCCTCCTTCTAGATGCCCTCCACTGCTCCGAGGGGCAGGGCAGGGTGAAGCACTCTGTGATGGGATGCCTTCCCCCAAATTCTGAACACTCATGCTTGAACTTCCACAGGTGTCTCGAGCAGAAACTTTTATTGAAATTCCAGCAGGCCCCAACAGTGGTACAAGGTGGTATTGGCATATACCCCTCACCCTGTTGAGTAGGATGGGGTTGAAAGGGCTGATATGTAATCGGACGGCCACTCGCCAGATGTGTGGAGGCCATGGACTATGGTGATGATATCCATTGCAGCCACAACTCACAGTCTACAATCCCCCAGGACTTATTTGGGTTAATACTCAATCATGCTCTAAACTCCTCATCATAACTGAGCCACGCACAGCACCCAAAATGCATTTGCGCTTTCCCGATAATATCCATGTACCTGAATAGTGCAAAAGCTCTGTTCGAATATTTCTTGCAATAATTGCTAACCTAGATTAAAAAGGCCGATGTCCATTTGCCCATGTTATTGGGCAGCCTACACTGCCTTGCCAGTTCCCACTCCTCCTCTTTAGACCCTTCTTTAGCTTCAATGTCCCTGTTTGGTAATTTGAAAACAACCACATTCCCTTGTTTCCATATGTGGTTCTTTGTCTTATCAGATATGTGAGATCCCAGGGGCATTGCCAAACCCATGCAGGGAAGCCACTTCTTATGTGCCCCACCGTCCTTGCTCTCCACACCCCTGGTGATGTCTGTTGCAGTTGCATCCTCTGTCTGACTCTCCTTCCCTTCTTTGGTCTTCTCAACCCCTGCCTACTTAGGTAATACCAGCACCTTCGGTGCTGCATTTGATTTCCCTCCCGCTCCCTCAATGAGCCCATTCCAACACCGACCCTTCACCCTTTCTTTGGCATCCCACACGACCACCATTCTTTATTACCTGAAGAAAATCCACCACTCGCACTGACCTGTTTCCCAGTGGTGCCTTCCCTGTCCATTCTTGACCTCTGAAAAACACCAACTGAACGTTATGCCTTCCTTGTCTCCGGCACCACTATTTTTCTTCGTAACGCAGTTCACCTTCCTCCCACTCATCACTGATGTCCTCATAATCCAATTCCACTACATCCTCATCTCCATCTTCCTCACACACAGCCCATGACACTATATTGTGACTTTTCTTCCCATGCATGCCTCTCCCAAACACAGAGTGTCGCGCTCTAGGTAGATGCTACTAGACTGCATCCTATGTGTAGAGAGTGTATGGGGCTCCCTCAAACAAAGCAAATGAATTTGGTAGTTAAGTTTGGGGGCGAGACCCACCCACTTCCACTGATGCAAGAAGTGAATTTACTCTAATTTAAATTAATAGTGGTGCAGGGAAGGGTTGCGAGAAGGGATATTTGCTTTCACTCCTGCTGACTTCGGACGTTGGTGAAGTATGAGGCATTTATCAAGTGTGACAAGTTTGCGATACAAGTGTCAGAGTTAACATTGTGTGCCTTGGTACTGCATGTAATGCCAATGAGTGGCTGCAGGGTTCATGTGCAATGGACTGTGATTTTTTAAACATACTGTAGTCCTTGGAAATGTAACATTTGTTTTCCAATGCACAATTTAATGAAGATATGCTATCAGGAGACTAAGGGCCCGATGTAGGTCGGTCGGTAACGGCCGAAAATCGGTATTTTCGGCCGTTACCGACCGGTATACATGATTTGGAATGTAGGGGCACAATTTTACAGAATCGGTAAATTTACCGATTCGGTAAATTTACCGATTCTGTAAAATACCGAATCGGTATTTTTACCGATTCGGTAAATTTACCGATTCTGTAAAATACCGAATCGGTATTTTTACCGATTCGGTAAATCTCCGATGTAGGTGGGACTCTTCTGAGTCCCAAAGGCCCTACAAATTCGGTATTTTACCACACAATCCTATTATGTGGTAAAATACCGAATTCAGGTGTGCATGCACATGTGTGCATGCACACCTAGCCATGTGACAGACAGACATGCCCTTAGGGCATGTCTGTGTGCCACATGGCACACATGCCTATTTGTGGGGTGCCAGAGGGTGTCAAAGTGACACCCCCTGCACCCTTGCAAAAATCGGTATTTACCGATTCTGTAAATACAGAATCGGTAAATCCCATTGATTCCTATGGGCTTCAAAGCCCATAGGAATCAATGGGAAATACCGATTCTGTATTTACAGAATCGGTAAATACCGATTCTTACAGAATCGGTATATGCACATCTGGATATACCTACATATCCACCCTTTAGATTTACCGATTTTTAATTACCGAATCGGTAAAATTCGGTAATTAAAAATCGGTAAATCTAATTTACCTACATCTGGCCCTAAGATACAACTTGATAAGAAACATGGTCTGTGTAAAGTGTAAAGACTGCTCACCTGCGATCAAGGCTCATAGAAGACCCGAAACACTTCGGAAACAAAGAGTGACATGCCACATTTCCTGTGAATGTTTAATAAAGTGCTTGGTGATCCTTGAAGTCTAGCATATGGCAAACTTTCTTATGTGTGTGTTTAATAGAATGCTTTGTTCCTGCTCTGCTGATGCCGCCCTGCTAGGGTCTGGGGCTCCAACAAACTAAACAAATGGATTTGACACATCTATATATATATATATATACACATATATGTGTGTATATATATATATATATATATATATATATATATACACACACATGCACATGCACCTATTGACACTGCATAGGCTCTGGTAAACTCCAGAGAGCCAGGGGATATCCATCCCTTTGTCGTACTTCATGCAGTTTTTAATATTATCTTTAGTTAGAGTGGCTGCCTCATTCTTCCAAACCGATAGCCAAAAGAGGGCTGGACGAGCACAAATAAAATCAGTTATATAGTTTAAATTCAACTCCCTGTGGCAAATGTATTGCGGGTGGAGATTGGGATTCCCAGCAATCTTCAGCAAAATCTATTCTCTTCCCGCTGAATGCAGGAGCTATTTGCAGTGCCCCAAATCTCTGCTCCGTAAGTAGTCACAGGGACACATAGGGATTTACATTTTTTTTTAAAGCGCTAGGATTACACCTGAGTTCTTTGGGCGTGGAAGACTTAAGGTTGAATTGATGGTCTTTGAGAACTTGCTCCTGCAATAAGTAAAATGCTCAGTCCAGGAGCCGTTCGCAGCAAAGACCACCCCAAGATAGGGAAATGTACATGTGCTTGTTAGTTTTTGATTGCCTATGCTGATAAAACTGAGCTGGCGTTTCCTGGGACCACAGGACATTAGGAATGATTTATTAAAATTAACTCTTAAGTCCAGTCTGTCCATATATTCAATAAAGCAGTGTGTCAGGACACGCAAGGAATTTGGGGTGCGGCATATTAAAACCGCATCATCTGCGTATAGCAGCACAGGAAGAGGTTTCCCGTTAATCATTGGTACATCCTGGGACATAGATGTTAGAATTTTGTTCAGGCCGTTAATATAAATAATAAAGAGGAGGGGGGGCAAGACACACCCTGCCTGACCCCCCTTCCAACCTTGACAGGTCCTGATACCTCCCCACCTCTACCAATCCTCACTTGTGCCTGAAGATCTTTATGAATATGTGCCAGGAAGTGGACCAAGGGCTCATCCAGGCCATAGGCCAGAAGGATTGCCCACAGCTTTGACCTATTGACAAGGTCAAAAGCTGAGGACAAATCCATAAAGGCCAAGTAGAGTGGGGACTTCTTGGCTATATTATATTTCCCCAATACAAGGCTGAGATTAAGGCATTGCTCAATGGTGCTAACCTTGCATCGGAAGCCTAACTGACAAGACTCCAGGATGCTATGTTTATATTTATATAAGTGTTTTCCGTTGGGGTAACATTTCTGTAAAAATTAAGCAGGGCCTCATGTCAGCTTCGTCTGCAACAGTTCTCCTTTACAGCTTTCCCTAGCTTACTCCCTTCTGCTGCCTGTCTACCTGCTACCCTCTGAATGGGACTCCTCTGCTCTTTCTTCCTCTGTTTTGTAATTTCTGCTCATTTTCCGCCCTCCGTTTGCCTTTTTTTGCAAATTTTTCATTCCTTTGTTTAGCTTTTCATGACTGTTTTTCTGCTTATTCTTCCACCCTCTCTTGTGCCTTTTCTTCTAGTTGTTCTGCTGTTTTGCTTTTCAGTTCGTTTTTCTGCCCTCTGTTTTGCATTTTCTGTTTGGTTTTCTTCTCTCTGTTTTCCCATATCTGCTTGTTCTTTTGACCTTTGTTTTGCCTTTTCTGATTGTGTTTCTACTCTCTGTTTTCCACTCTTCTGCTCGGTTTTGCATTTCTGCTCTTTTCCTGACCTCTATTCTGCCTTTTTTCATGGGATAGGAGGGCCGTGCGGCCTCCTTCCCTGGGCTGATTTTAACCCCAGGGGCCTGGCTAAATTCAGTGAGGGAGGGGGGCCATGCTGCCAGCCCTCTCTGAGCTGATTTTAGCTCTGGGGAAACTCTTCCCCTGGAGCCCGGTCACATCTACTTAGGTGTCCTGGCCCCACCCAGGGCACTCAGTGTGGTTTGATGGGGACTGCAGGGGGAGTGTTAATGCCTCCGTGTTCCCAGCTGGCTCCACACCTCCTGTGCGAGCCAACACTGCTACCACACGCACTGAAATCTGCAGCTCCCTGCATGCAGGAGCCATCTGTCATCTGTTTCCCTGCTCGCATGGCAGAGGGCAGGGAAACAGATGAAACCTCCACTCCCAGAAAGAGATCGTTTTTGCTCTTACTTGGTGGGAGCTGTCACAGCTCCCTCCAAGTAAAAGCAAGCTATCTCACAAGGGTAGGCACCTTGGGAGATAGCAGGAGCCAGCCCTGGGGGTGGCGGTCCCCAAGGCCATTAAATGCTCCAGAAAGGCGGGCTAAGTGGCCCCACTTCTTTAATATGCACAGCCTATCCCTGGGAGGTGGTGGTCCCTGGGTCCATATATGGCCCGAGAGGGGTACTGTGCAGTCCTCCTTCCAGTTTTAAATATGTATTTAGCCCCGGGGAGAAGGCGGCCTGTCGGGCATAATAATGCCCCAGGAGGGTAGTCCACTATTGGTGAAAAGCCCTGGCGTGGTGGTGGTTTCAGACTTTAATGTGCCCAATGGAGGGGGTCCACACCGCCCTGCTCCCAAATTCAAAGAAAGCCATAAGGAGGCGATGGTCCACGGGCCTAAAAGAGTCCTAGGAGAAGGTCCTGGGTATACCCCTTCCTTCTAATATTAAATACCCACATGCCCCAGGGACCTGGCCCACCTGGGGGTTATATTAGAATCAAGTGCGGGACGCCGTGCTTGTTTTTGTTTGTTTTCTTTGCCGCAAATTTACAAAACTGTTGCAATTTTCCCTTCAAATATTTTTTGTAGTGCTTTTTGGTCCTGGTGGCGTCCATGGAGGACCCTAGCACTGGACCTAGGGGGTCAGGGTATTCCTACCCTACTACCTTCTTTTATTGTTTAGGTTTTTGTTTGAGACTCAGCTGAGACCGAGTCCAAAGATGGCTGCCAACACTTCCTGGTTGAAGCGTTGGCAGCCAATCTCTGCGCGAGATCGGGAGGCTCCCTATATTTACAAATGTGGTTTTCTTTTAATAACCCTAAAGCTTCTGAATGGATTTACACCAAATAACAAACAGGGCGCTTTCTGAACCAAGACCTACTCCTCTGTAAAATTTGGTGTAATTTCGTTCATAGTCCCCATGGGAATAAACCTGAGAAATTCACTTTTTTGATCCCACTTTTTTCTCTGCCCACTCTTGACAGATAACCCTGATACTGTTTATGCACAACTAGCCGGAGTACGGCACTTTTTTGGGGGAAAATTTTGTGAAGATTCTCAAATGGTGCAAAAGATATAGGCAAGCCAATAAACTATCTTCCTATTAAAAGTAGTTCCTAACTAAAACTACCTGCTGGCGATTGCCATTAGGTTTTATATATATATATATATATATATATATATATATATATATATATATATATATATATATATATATATAAGGTCACAGCCGGGAGGTGGTATTTATGTTAGGCGGAAATGCATTGTGAATCATGTGAGCAAGGTAACGGCTGTTACAGAAACGCGCAATGATGACATGATCGTTAAATAATAAAAGAACTTTGCGACCCGAAAATTAGAGTTTGTGCCCTTCTGTTCCGTCTGTGTATATATATGAAACGGAACAAGCCATCTCCGCACTTCCTCGCTGGCCAACAGAGACAACACGAATCCCAAAATCAGGCACTGGTAAGTTTATTGGTTACCGAGCTGCAATCTGAGGCGTTTTGGGCGTTTGCCCTTGCTCACAGATAGAAAGATCTTGACCCGCCATTTTTTTAAATATGCTTGATGTACACCACGTGTTAAAATAAATATAAACAAAATACTGTGCACAAGATGCCTGTGTTCGACATCGGTCAGTCTGTTATCTTAACTGTCATGCACCATAATATAATCGATAGCCAAATCTTGCCACAATAGCAGAGAAATGAATACCTGGATACATAGGAAATACAATTTATAAGCATAAATCCAAAAAATCATAAGACGACCCGCTTTGTAAATAGGGACAAAAAGAGAATAAAACTTGAAAAATCATCATCGCCTTCCTGTATGAATACAAGAAATATGGGCAATATATATAAGGTAAAGGTTGATACTGTAGAGAATGTGCAAATATAGCTCAATTTTATGTACAATACTGCTAATAAATACGTGCAAATTACAACAACCATTCATCAAAATATGCGCAAATTACGCATTTTTTGTATCCATGTGCAAATATCGCTATGATTTAATGTGCTAATCATGCAGACTCTGTAAACATGTACATTAAATTGATCAGAATGTGGAAATTACGCATATTTTTGACCGACATGAAGCCATGTGCAAATATCGCCTCTTTCATCAACCAATTATAAAGTTACCCTTATGCAGCCTAAATGCTGATTAAAGCTATAATGCCATGAAAGGGAAAATCCTATTTAGTTGTGGAAATCTAAGTATAGCTCACAAGCTTGTTGACAACCTTCTCAAACTACTGTTGTCTAACCACCATGAATAATAATATTTTTTCATAATGGGAATGAATGAACCCTAATCCACTGTCCCACTTAATAAATAGGGATACATAAAGTTCAAATATAGTACATAAACAACGAGAAAAATAGCAAAATCACAATAAGAAATGAATATTTAAAAATGACGTGCTGCAGGAAGGCCGCCTAATAGAATAATAATCTATTCTGTATTGAAAAAAACAACTGATCCATACTGGGAATAAATTATAATGATACTGCTATATCTTCATAGAAAATGATATAAATCCTCTGTGGTATTTAAGCCATTAGGGAATATACTGTCCAGTTCTAGTATTATTTTAGATTCCACCCTTCTCAGCATCTTATCTCTGTCCTCTCCCCTGCGTGGTTTGGGAATTGACGTTATTACAAAGTACTTCAAACATTGCAAATCATTGTTGTGTACTAGTTTGCAAATCATTGTTGTGTACTAGTTTGAAATTCTTGGCTACAGGATATGAGCTGTCGTTATTTATGATTGCCCGAAGATGCTGGAGGATTCTGACATGCACCTGCAGCTTGGTGCTGCCCACAAATCTCAAGCGACAGGTGCATGTTAGAACATAAACTGCGTATTCAGTTCTGCAGTTATAATTCCCCTTGATGTTAAACATGTCTGGGCTGAATGGAGTAACATATTGTGTGGTATTGGTTCCAAACCTGCAAGCCCTGCAGCTGGAACACTTGACAAACACCGGCCGGGGCTGTAACCACATTTGATCTTTGCTTAATTCAGTGCAGCTCTTAGTGATTTGGACTCTCATCGAGGGTCCTTTCCTGCATGTAATGGTTGGAGTGGTAGAGAGCCTCGGAGCTAGAACCCCGTCAGTTAGAAGTATAGGCCAATTTTGTGTTATAATGGCTCTAATCTTCCTTTCTTGTCGATTATAAATTGTCACAAATCTGGGAGCAGATGCACTCTCTTTCCCCACAAGATCTGTGCTTGTCGCCTCAGTCTCAGCCAACAATGAATCCCTGGGCTTGGCATGCATTTTGCTAACTGCCTGATTCCGAATGGAATCTTTGTACCCTCCCTGTCTGAAGCTGGTGAGTGCTTGATTAGTGCAGATAGCTAGATCATCCTCAGTACTACAGCCTTAAAAGCTCACCATATGGGATATTGTTGATGACATGCTTTGGGTGAGCACTGCTGACATGCAACGTGGAATTGCCGGCAGTGCTTTTCCTGTGTAGAGTGGTTGCTATTTGTCTCTAAGAAATCTATGTGTTCCCTACTGATGTTACATGTAAATTTCAAATTTTTGTGATTCATAATAATCTTATTGACAAATTCGATATCACTTTGTTCGTCCCCTCTCGATATAATTAAAACGTCATCAATTTATCGCATCCATTTTAAAACATAATCAGTAAAAACAGAATTGTGAGTGCGCCTGAGGACCTGAAGATATACATATATATTTTTACCAATCCTGGCAGCAGCGAAAGACAGGCACCGACTCCGTGAGATTGTGGCAAAGAGAGTTTTAGTCCAACAAAGACCTAGACGCGTTTCGACGGTGAACCACCTTGATCACTACATCGGGTACATTTAGATTTTCTGTATTTATGCAAAACAATCACATTTGGTTGTCCTAGCAACCTGTAGCTGGGCAATCGACATAGAAGTTACATATGTCTATACTTACATGACAAAGCAATTTTATCAAAAAAAGCGTAAATAACTATTAAACGGAAATTAAATTCTCATTGTTAATAGACATCACTATATATGCACAATGATACAAAAATATAGAAAACAATCTAAGAATTAAAACACATCATAATTTAAATGTGAGACTTGTTCCTGTGGCACAGATAGACATAAAAGTTGATTTGCGTGTGTGAGCTTAATGTTATTTAATGCACAAACCGGTATATGTGTATCATTTTACTCTAGATTTATGGTCTCTTTTTCTTTTCTAATATTTGGGCCAAAAGGGATGTTTGGCCTACACGCGTAAATTCTATCACCTGAGGAAGTCCCCTAGGTAAGAACGCAAGATTTACACAACTCATCAATTGTGGAAGCATAGAGGGGTGCAATAACATCTCATAATATTCAAAGGGAACCTATTGCCTATGTTGAACCTGCATTTGGACATTCATATTTGTCATAGTATATGCTGCAACATATCCCTGAGTATGTGAGATATTGTAAGAACAAATACCAGGTAGCATACATACATGTATAAATATTTATTTATTTAGTACCCAGTTCCTGTAGCAAATTGATTTTTTGGTTTGCTGATAACTTTGGTGCATTTTGATAAATCTTCACAAACTTTACAAAATAAATAGGTTCAACCACCTTACCGCCTTCCTGGAACGTTTCAGGATGATTTGTCAAGTGGAGTCCTAAAATGCATTTTCCCTGCACAATTTCTTATAGGAATTTTGAATAGCGCGTCAGATAGGGGTGGAGCAAGATAGCGGACTGATGCCGCCGCAGAGCACAGCTTTATGGAGAGGCTCCCCAACACCCGTTTATCTGGCAATTTGAATTAGGTAAACTGCCGAGAGGATGAGAAGAAGATGAGGAAAAGGGAAAGTTTTTAAGATACTATCGTACTTTCCGGGAGGCTCAGACACATCCAGCAGAGCTTGCGAATGCAAGTGCTAGTGGTGGTCGATACCGGGCGCTTGCTATTTACGTCTCGGCTTGCATGCTGGAAAGCTGGTTGTGGCTCAGCATTCTACTAGTCAAGACTGCTTTTAATTCCTGCTTTAGCGTTCGTGAAGAGAGACATGGCGCCACCGAAAACAGCCCGAGAAGTACATGGGCTGTTCGGGTTCTTGCAAATGCTGCAGGAGCTCTGGAAGCTGAAACTGACACTTTGGGGGAGGGGCCCATGGTACAGAAAATGAATACTTCAAATAACTCCTCTAAAGTGGGTAAACAGCTCCTGCGATTGTTGCAATCTGGAAAGGCAGTGAACCTCTTTTCCACTGCCCAAACCAACGAGCCAATGACTGGCAACAAAATAGCAGATGCTCTGTTGGGAGCAATCCTGAGGTGTCACAATGTTGCTTGTGAAGTCTCTAACAATAGCTCAAAGGATCCCGAGCTTGAGAAGAAGAACTCCCCAAGTCAATCTGAGAGGGAGGCGGGTTTAAACCCAAAGAGTGCTGAGACTCATTTATTGGAAACAGGCTCAGTGATCTGTGATTTCCAAGAGATGGCTAATAATGCTGGAGGAGAGAGGGAAAGTCGCAGACAAATTAAGAACCCTACAGAACTTGGGCAAGAGCATCAGGCGCTCGCAGATTTGAAAAGTCTTCCACTAGAAACCGTTGAGTAATCGATATGGAGGATAAGGCCAGCACTTCATCTAATGGAAGTTTAGATGACGATGGACATGCATTGCCACTCATTCTGCTATTGAGTGGTGATGGGGACTCGGGGAACTAACATTATTACAAGATGGATGCCAGAGATCTGACAATCCCAAACCCCCAGAAAAAGAAAGTGATGGGCCAGCAGTTCCTAAGGGTACAGCAGAGAAAAGCGGGACTGGGTCTAAATCACCTAATGCATCTATTGGCTAAAAAAGCACTATATGGGTACTATTACCCGCAACAAAGTATGGCACCTCTACGAGCCAAAGTTACCTCTGATTCTAGCCCTCTCCAAAAATGAGGTCAGGAAAAAGGGGGGTCAAGACTATGATAACACAAACTAAACCTACAGATAGCTGCCCTATGGATAACAGCCTGGGAGAGAGCAGTATGAAAAGCAGAGGTGCAGTGGTAGGTAATCCTGTGTCAGAGTTTCCTCTAGCCTCAGGATAAACCCTGACATTAATTTCAGCTCCTACTAATGTGGAGATACAGGCATTCGAGAAACAAGTTGCGAATGCCCAAGATTATCCGGAGCCGTCATTTCTTCTGATCCTTCAGGCTTTAAAAGATCAAAGACTCAAAGCTCAGGAGCATTACACACTGGCTAGATCGTATAACCATAGCATATAACAGTCACTACAATAAACGACGATTACAATAGGGTCACTTACGAAGGATATTTCGGAACTACAGCAGAGGGTCGCTGATACTGAGAAGTCTTCTACTTTAACTGATAACTTGGTACAGAAGCATGACGCTCAGATCCTAGCCATGCAAACCAAGTTAGAAGACTTAGAGAACCGCCAGTGATGGCATAATCTAAGGCTATTTGGGTTTGTGGAGGGGAAGGAGGGCTCAGACCCAAGGGCATTTGTGGATTAGCTATTTCAGAAGGCCTGCCCCGATCAGGCAGATTGGGACTGGGACTTTCAGTTACAAAGAGTTCATAGACTTCCGCTGGTTCATCATAAGCAAGGAGCCCGATACCTTCGGCCGCTTTTGATTTTTTGGGGAAATTTCCTGCTTAGACAGGCTGTGTCTTTGAAAGCTCGCCCTAGCTCTCCTGTTACAGCGGAATCTGGTACCTTCTTTGTTCGATCTGATCTCTGCAATATAACAATGAACAGACACTGGAAGTTACACCAGTTAATAGATCCATTAAAGGCTTTAGGAGCACAAGTATTCTTACTGGAGCCCGCATGGTTAAAAGTCCTGAAGGGTGGACATTCCTATTTCTTATTGGATGAACAAGAGACCAAACAAGTAATCTGCAAGTGGCAAGCAGAGGCGGCAAATAAGACTTTAAAAAAGAAAAAAAAGATTATACATTGTTTTCAGATGTTTAAAGTTGAAAGGGGATTGGGAGCTAGAGTTGGATCCTTCTCTCTCTGTATGATACTTTTTTGGTTGGTCTGCTTTTCTTATGTTTTTTTTCCCTCTTATCTATATGGGATAGGGTGCGGGGCCACCGTAAGAGTACTGTTTCCTAGGAGCCGCCTTGTCAAGACCCGTATCATCGGTGGCGATCTGCCGTCGGTAAACACGGACATTCAGGTGTCGAACTACATTTCCCGGCAGGCCTTGCGGACGTCACGTAATCCAGTGATGCGCACGCATACCGGGAAATAAAGGATGCAGATGAAGGGCGAGAAAACGCCGATAATTCCGTTTGGTGCTACAGATGAGGTGGTAGGATCTTTTGACTTGTTCTGGCTCCAAGTCCTACGAACTCGTGAGTACTGTGTTGGATCGGGTGTGCGAGGCGTTGGTAGTTTCGATCCCAACGGCGCACTACCCTTGATGGTTTGCAGGGGAGTTTCTCTCGGCTGAGAGAGACTCGGTTTAACAAACTTCTTGTTGGGAATAACCAAGGGTTATTCAGTTCACAATTGTGGTTATCAGGTGTGATAGGACTCACTGGCGGGAGCTTCGCTCTGAGCCTCACATCTTATCAGAGAAAAGATACTAGTGCATATCGACCTGTGGTGTGTTCAGGTTTTCCGGATGGAAGTATTCCTTGGTGTGATTACATAACATTAAGGAACAGTACTCGACATTCATTTCCTGTGTTCTCATATTTGGTACAGGATTCATTATTATTTCTTTGTTCTCATTTCTTCAGGAGACAGGAGGGGTATTGGAACTGAAAAGTACCTATATAAGAATATAAGTGCCTAGCCCAGGGTATGTGTTCTATGCTTTCACCAATGTAGGAAGAATTGTTGATACATAGCAGAGACCTTGATTGTGATATATTTCTGTTCACAGTTGAGTACAAGTTCCCGATACCTCTTCAGAACCGTTGTCTCCAAGTGGATGTAGCCGATTGTATTTTCCTTTACAGGTATAGCTTGAGTACCTGGGGGGAGGGTGGTTGCCTTAAGAAAGCATTAGTAAATTAACGCTAGAGTGAGGGAGGTAGGGTTTTCTAATCCCTTGTTCTTTGTCATTGCAGATCTCCCTCCCCGCTGTCCCCTTCCTTTCCCGCGGCGTTTGTATTGTCCCAGTTGTCTGTATTCGTGTATTCAGACGCTGGGGCAGTCCAGAGGGTGCGGGTATAGGACTCGCAGCATTGCCCCGAGGAAGACGGAACGCGGAGCCTGATAGAATTATCGGCCCACGAATTTTACCTCTTCTTGGCAGTGCTGTGATTCCGCCATGACTACCTTAGAGGATGTTTTGGCTGCTTTGGCCTTAGTACAGGTGGAACTGGCAGCTTCCAGTAGAGAGGTTGCGGCAGCCAGGTTAGAGAATGCCCAATTACGAACCAGGGTCGACAGGTTACCCAATACAGCGGTAGTACAAGATGGGGCATCTGGAGGTTCAGCTCCTACTACCTCTGTGGTGGTTGAAATGCCGGCACAGATCCCTCTGGCTCCTCCCGAACGATATTATGGGGATAACAAAAAAGTGCAAGTCTTCATGACACAGGTCCAACTACATTTTATGTGTAAGCCTAAGATGTTTTCCACACACCAAGCGAGGGTGGCTTTCCTCATTTCATATCTCGGGGGGGAAGCAGCACAGTGGGCGGTCCCGATCGTTAGAAGGGATGACCCCCTCTTATATCATTGGGACGATTTCAAAGAAGAATTTGAAAAGACATTCGATAGGCGAGCGGAAACCTTCACAGCAGATAGAGAATTGCTAAAATTAAAACAAGGTGATGCAGATTTAGTCACGTACTTAAACAATTTCAGGAGGTTGGTGGCCGAAACTGACTGGCCGGAACCCAAGAGATCAGCCATATTCTATCAAGGTCTCAGTGAAGAAATGAAAGATGTGCTAGCACAAATCGACCCCCAACCCCGTACCTGTTCGGCTTGGATAGATCTTGCTCTTCGTTTGGACCATAGAATGAAAGAAAGAAAAGGAGAGCATAAAAGAAAAGATAAATCAGTAATGCCCTATGAACATGCGAGTAGTGGGGAAAAGACGAATCCTTCACCGGAGCCTATGGACATCGGTGCCGTGCGTGCCTCCTTAACTGCCAGTGAAAAAGAATATCGACGTAAATTAGGACTTTGTTTATATTGCGGGAAAAAAGGACACTTTGTTCGCGAATGCCCCGCAAAGCCTAAAACCAACAAGTATCGGGGAGGTCAAAACCTTGCAGGAATGGATGAGAAGGAGTCGGGAAACTCCAAAGCTTGAAGGTCAATGGAGGGAGACTCTCAAGCACCCATATCATCCCTTCGTTTACCCCGGATGAGGATTCTGAGAGGAAACACCTCTTTCTAGACTTGACTATATTGATTGGGGAGGTGAAACAAGATATACGGGCAATGGTTGACTCCGGGGCTACAGGTTGCTTCATGGACATCGCCGAGGCCCACAGATTGGGAGTGCAGCTAATCCCCAAAGAAAGTCCGGAAACAGTATATGCGGTTGATGGGAACGAATTACAAGCAGGACCCATCACATGTCATACTCAGGAGTATGAGGTTATCCATGATCACACACATCACGAATATTTGGCGTTCAACATTATTGAGGCTCCACAATATGGAATCATCTTAGGGCTTCCGTGGTTACAGAAGCATGACCCTGAGATTCATTGGACCACTAAAACTGTTCAGTTTCATTCTCCCTATTGTATAGAACACTGTCTCTCAGGAGTGTGGAGCCCGGCACAAGCATTGTGTTCCGTACATACCATAGCCACTGCAGCGGAAAAAGAGGTGATCCTTCCACAATGTTATGCGGAGTACGAAGCCGTATTCAGTGACAAAGAGGCTGAGGTTCTGCCGCCGCATCGGACGTATGATTGCCGGATCGACCTAATACCCGGTTCGATAATCCCTAATGGGAGGATATATGCTTTGACCCTTCCTGAAAATGAGACCCTGCGAGCCTATTTGGATAAATATCTGGCTCTAGGATACATTAGGCCTTCGCGGTCTCCTGCAGCCTCTCCGTTGTTTTTTATTCCGAAGGCCAATGGTGAGAAGAGGTGTTGCATTGACTACAGAGCGTTGAATTCCATCACCGTAAAAAATCAATACCCACTACCTTTGATCCCTGTGTTACTAGAACAGGTTCGATCAGCGCACATCTACACCAAACTCGACCTGCGTGGTGCATACCATCTTGTGCGTATCAGAAGGGGCGATGAGTGGAAAACCGCCTTTAAGACGCGGTATGGGCTCTATGAGTATCGGGTAATGCCCTTTGGGCTGTGTAACGCCCCGCGGCCTTTCAATTTTTTTTGAATGAAGTATTGCGTGACTATCTGGACCATCATGTCATCGTGTACATAGATGATATCCTCATATACTCCAATTCTACCGAGGAACACATCGCGCATGTGAAAACGGTGTTGCAAGCATTAATGAAACATCACTTGTTCTGCAAGATCACCAAATGTGAGTTCCACGTAACAACGGTGGAATTCCTGGGTGTAATGCTCACTCCTTCAGGACAAGTAATGGCCGAGAGAAAGGTACAAGCTATCGTGGGGTGGCCTCAACCGAAGAACGTCAAGGATATTCAGAGCCTGTTGGGGTTCGCCAACTTCTACAGAAGGTTCATCTCAGGATTTTCTGGACTGGTCTCACCTCTTACTCGGCTCACGAAGAAAAATGTTCGGTTTATGTGGGATGATGAAGCACAAGTCGCTTTTGATAAACTCAAGATCGCTTTTTCATCTGCACCCGTATTAACACATGCCAATCCAGACCTTCCTTTCTTGGTAGAAGCGGACGCATCAGAAATAGCACTGGGAGCGGTGCTATCGCAGAAAGATGATTCTACTGGAATGCTTCATCCCATTGCATACATGTCGCGTAAGTTAAGTCCTGCTGAGATAAATTATACTATTGCAGAAAAAGAGTTGTTGGCCATTCGGGATGCGTTTGTGGAATGGAGACATTGGCTGATGGGAGCTAAACACGTAGTCACTGTATATACAGATCATCGAAATCTGCAGTTTCTGAGGGCAGCAAGACAGTTATCACCCAGGCAACTTCGTTGGATGATGTTTTTTGAGGAGTTCCGCTTTGTGGTTACGTTCAGACCAGGATCTACCAACAGAAAAGCGGATGCACTTACAAGACGAGAAAACCTCCTACTTCCCACAGAGAAACCCATCCGATCTATCGTGGAACCGGCCAACGTCATAGGAGCAACGCAAACCAGTGATTTCTTGATGGGAATCAGAAGAGGTACACAGACCTGTGTATGGCGCACATGGCTTCGACATCATCCAGAATGGAAACTGAAAAACGGCATACCGATGAGAGGACAACAGGTTCTAGTACCCTCGCTCAAATTGAGGAAAACGGTGTTCTCTTGGTGCCACGAAAGTCCCAGTGCTGGACATATGGGTTTTATCAAAACACTGGAGAAAACCCAGAGGCAATTTTGGTGGCCTTCCATCAGACCAGATTTGAGTTGTTGGGTGGCAGAATGTGTGACATGTAACCAGATGAAATCGGACAGACAAAAGCCTCAGGGATTACTGCAACCTTTACCCACTCCAGAGCTTCCATGGGAGAGGTTTTCAGTAGATTTCATAGTGGGACTTCCGAAAGATCAAGGCAATACCACCATAGTGGTGGTTGTGGATTTTTTGACCAAGATGGGACATTTCATCGCTTGCCCGCAGGTACCCACTTCAGGACAGTTGGCTCATTTGCTCCTTGTGAATATTGTGCGATTACATGGCCTTCCGAGAGACATTGTGTCGGATAGAGGGGCACAATTCACTGCTCGCTTTTGGAAAACATGGTGTACTGCTTTGCGTATCACGTCTTCAGTGTCCACCAGTTTCCACCCGCAAACAGACGGGCAAACTGAAAGACTAAATCAATCTTTAAAGCAGTATCTCCGTTGTTATGTGCAGACCAACAGTGACTCTTGGGTACATTGGTTGTGGGTGGCTGAAATTGCTTATAATAACACGCAACATGCATCCACTCAGCACTCACCCTTCTTTTGCTCCTACGGGCATCATCCTAGATTCACCCCGATGTTGTTGGCGAGTGACAATGTGAAGCTGCCAGAAGTGAGGGACAGATTGTTGCGAGTTCGCAAAATCCTTTTGAGTACACGCAAGAACCTGGTACAGGCCAAAGCAAGGTATAAACTCCAAGCTGACAAACATCGGAGACCTAATCCCAAGTATAAAAAAGGGGACTTAGTGTGGCTATCCACGAGAAACATCAGATTCAGGAAGCATAGCGTCTTTAATCCCCGCTTCATTGGGCCTTACCGAGTGATGGGCCATGTGAACCCTGTGGCTGTTCGGTTGAGGTTGCCTGCACAGTTGCGCATTCACCCTGTTTTTCACGTTTCTCTCTTGAAACCCTCCAAATGTCCGGTTAGGAAGGCCCCTTTGCCTATTTGGGTACAGCAGGATAGTGAATACGAGGTAAATAGGATCCTGGACTCTAGATGGGTACGGGGTCGTCTTCAGTATTTGCTCTCCTGGAAAGGGTATGGTCCGGAAGAGAACTCTTGGGAACCTGTTGGGGCGGTTCGGGCTCCCAGACTGGTGGCCCTATTCCACCGTCGATTTCCGAACAAGCCGCGTCCGGCTGCGGGTCCCCTTGTGAGGAGGGGTGTACTGTCAAGACCCGTATCATCGGTGGCGATCTGCCGTCGGTAAACACGGACATTCAGGTGTCGAACTACATTTCCCGGCAGGCCTTGCGGACGTCACGTAATCCAGTGATGCGCACGCATACCGGGAAATAAAGGATGCAGATGAAGGGCGAGAAAACGCCGATAATTCCGTTTGGTGCTACAGATGAGGTGGTAGGATCTTTTGACTTGTTCTGGCTCCAAGTCCTACGAACTCGTGAGTACTGTGTTGGATCGGGTGTGCGAGGCGTTGGTAGTTTCGATCCCAACGGCGCACTACCCTTGATGGTTTGCAGGGGAGTTTCTCTCGGCTGAGAGAGACTCGGTTTAACAAACTTCTTGTTGGGAATAACCAAGGGTTATTCAGTTCACAATTGTGGTTATCAGGTGTGATAGGACTCACTGGCGGGAGCTTCGCTCTGAGCCTCACATCTTATCAGAGAAAAGATACTAGTGCATATCGACCTGTGGTGTGTTCAGGTTTTCCGGATGGAAGTATTCCTTGGTGTGATTACATAACATTAAGGAACAGTACTCGACATTCATTTCCTGTGTTCTCATATTTGGTACAGGATTCATTATTATTTCTTTGTTCTCATTTCTTCAGGAGACAGGAGGGGTATTGGAACTGAAAAGTACCTATATAAGAATATAAGTGCCTAGCCCAGGGTATGTGTTCTATGCTTTCACCAATGTAGGAAGAATTGTTGATACATAGCAGAGACCTTGATTGTGATATATTTCTGTTCACAGTTGAGTACAAGTTCCCGATACCTCTTCAGAACCGTTGTCTCCAAGTGGATGTAGCCGATTGTATTTTCCTTTACAGGTATAGCTTGAGTACCTGGGGGGAGGGTGGTTGCCTTAAGAAAGCATTAGTAAATTAACGCTAGAGTGAGGGAGGTAGGGTTTTCTAATCCCTTGTTCTTTGTCATTGCAGATCTCCCTCCCCGCTGTCCCCTTCCTTTCCCGCGGCGTTTGTATTGTCCCAGTTGTCTGTATTCGTGTATTCAGACGCTGGGGCAGTCCAGAGGGTGCGGGTATAGGACTCGCAGCATTGCCCCGAGGAAGACGGAACGCGGAGCCTGATACGCCTACACCCGTGGCAGCAGGTAAAAGGGGAGGATTCCTCCTTTGTGGAACAGGGTGGGGGAGAGGACCTTAGAGGTTTGGGGGAGCTGGGTGGATGTGTTGGGGTAAATATGAGGGGTGAAAAAAAGACATCAAGGGGGCAGTTTGGGGCTTGGGCAAGAGGATGTTAAGTAGACAGTTCGATTTAGACAGAGGTGAATGAATAAAGAAGGGTATTTGGTGCAAAACTAATTTAGCTGATAAGAATGTTTGGCATGGAATGTTGCAGGATTGAATAGTGCAAATAAGCGACAACTAGTGTATGAGGAGTTGAAAATGTATCACCCACAGATAGTTTTATTAACACAGACACATCTTGATTATAAAAACGGGAATCTTCTTAAACATTTGGGGTATGAAATAATAGTATGCACTACACAGAAGAGGTTTGCATGCACAATAGGCAAGATACTTGCAGATCAGAGGGGGTGATAGACACTTGCACAGCTAGAAATTAGAGGCAAGAAGTATTGTTTTGCTCAGTCTATGGATCTAATATAGACGATCCTACTGTTTTTGATCTACTGAATATGGAAATGCTAAACTGGGAGGGGGAGCGGTTGGTCATGGGGGATTTTAATTGTGTTATGGACAATAGTATTGATTCAACAAGACAGTGGGATACTCCAAGAATGCGAGGGATGTGTGCTGCGATATTGGAAATGGCGCAGCTGCAGTCCATAAGAGACGCATGGAGGCAGTTATATCCAGCTGTCCCTGGCTATATGTTTTACTCTGCCCCTTATAGGCTTCATTCAAGAATTGATATGGCATGGGTTTCGGATAATGTAATGTCAACTTCAGACATGGAAATATGCCCTCAGGTTACTTCTGACCACAATCCTATTATATTATCTTTTCAGGCTACGGCCGAATGTAAAATAGGTAGACCTTTTTCTTTTCCGAGATAGTTACTTACGGATAATGGATACTTGGCTAACATAAAAAAAACAGCTTGAGATATTTTTTTGTGAGAATATTGGCTCAGCATCCCCGCTTACTGTCTGGGATACTATGAAAGCGTTTGTCAGAGGCATTACTCAACAGTTTTTACGGCAAGCAGAACAAAGAGCGGAAAAAAGACTTTAAGGCACTTATTCAAGCTTTACACAACATTGAAAAACAACATGCTCAGGCAGTTATGCGGGACACTAGGGATCAGGGCCAGCAACTTCTCACTATGATAGATGCAAAGACAGCAGTGAAGAAGTCTTTTAGAGAAAAAATTGCAGTCAGTTACAACAAATATGGGCTATCGCAATATGAATATGGTGAGCAAATTGATAGGGTTCTGGCTTTTAAAGTAGCAGATGAAAGGGCCAAATCGAAGATCAACGCTATAAAGGGAACAAATGGAATTTTGCATACTCATCCGCAAGCCGTTTTAGAACAGGTTTCCATGGATTATCAGAAACTGTATTCACAAACTTTTATACAAGATAAGGGAGACATGTTACAATATCTCCAGGAAAGTAATCTTCCAGCTGTGAGTGAGGAAGACGCTGCTCTATTAGATAGCAACATCTTGACAGAGGAAATAAGTTTAGCAATATTCCACTCCCTCCTGGGAAAGCAGCTGGGGAGGATTCTATACCCATAGAATTCTATAAAGTTTTAAAAAATGTATTGCTTGTACCATTTAATATGGTTATACAACTTATCGGGTTAAGTGGGAAGATACCAGAATCATGGAATATGACACAGATAGTTTTTTTTATTTTTTAAAGGATAAACCACCTGCTGAGTGTGGCTCATATCGGCTGATTTCGCTCATAAACACGGACGCCAAGATTTTTGCAAAAATTCTGGCAAATCGGTTGGCGCCAATCATGTCTGGATTAGTGTCTGATTACCAACATGGGTTTATTCTAGGCAGGGATACTACTGCTCACGTTAATATGGCAGTGGGGGATTTCGATGTGGACGAGAAACTGTCAATAGACCTCAATAGAATGATTCTTCCAGATGCTGAAAAGGCCTTTGATTGGGTGGGGTGGGACTTCCTATGGGCCACATTGGCAACCTTTGGCTTGAAAGGACAGTTTAGGCACTGGGTCCAAGCTTCATATAACAAACCTCAAGCTACATTATCATACTTCCTACTATATTCACTACCATTTCAAATTTTATGTCGCACTAGGCAAGTTTGCCCTCTTTCTCCTCTGTTATTTGCTCTTTACATCAAGCCAATCATTTGTGCATTACAATCCAATATACAAATATATCCACTAGTATCAGAGACAATCAAGCTTAAGATTACTGTGTATGCGGATGATATGGCGGTCTTTACAACTAATCCAGCCAGGGCGATATCATCTGTTAAGGAGGAAGCGATGAAGTTTGGTGCTCTGTCCGGATATAAATTGAATGTAAACAAAACACAAGTGTATATTAATTTTAAACCTGAATGTTCATTTATAGGCACCTGTCCTCTAGTTATGTATTTGGGGGTTAAGAGCTCAGCTAAGCTTGAGCGTATTTTTGCCTCAAACTATGTATTAATATTAAAGGAGACAGCTATGCAGGAAGAAATTGGCATCAAATCCCAATAGGAACCCTAGGGAGATACAACTTAATTAAAATGAAAATACTACCCAAATGCGTATATTTATTTCGATCAATTCCCTTGAGTGTCCCTAATTTATTTTTTAAGAAACTTGAAGGCGTATTTAGAAGTTTTATTTGGGGATACAAAAAAACAAGAAGGGCGATAGACTTGCTTAAACTCCCTTTCAACCAAGGAGGACTTGAATTCCCTGACTTTAAAATCCACTTTTGGGCAGCTTTTTCTGGGCGGTTTCGTAGCCTCTTAAGTCTTTACCAGAAAGACTCTCTTTTAAGCATGGGTGGAAAATCCGTTCCGCTGGCGGATTTTGCGGATTTTTGGTAAATTCGCAATCCGCGAACGCTCGCGAATTTACCGAAAATCCGCAAATTCGCACGCAGCAGATTTTTTTTTCTTAGTGATACAATTTTGCGGCGCGCGGCGTTCACTTACCGTCATTCAGCGTTTGCCGAGTTGTTTTTCTCGATATTTTGCGAGTGCTGCGCCATTTTGGATCTTGCTGCGAGATCCCGCGGGAGTTTGGCGACCGCGATTACGTCATCGCGCTCGCCACCTTGCACAGCGAGAGTTTGTCAACGCGAGTACGCCGTGATCACGTATCGCGAGAGTTCGCAATCGCGAACCCGTACATGCGGCGGGCAGCAACAATCTCGCACTCGCGAAAATACAAAATTTGCAATTCTGCACAAGGAATCCACCAGCAAGCAGCATAAACTTTCTGAAAATGATGATTTTTATTAGAATAACTCCTCAAGTTGACATTTGCCTGCACTTTTTTTTGCAAGGAGTCCATTTTTTGGGGGGGGGGGAGGAAGGAAGTGCCCAACAGTCTCCAACTTCCTGTTCCTGTCCAGCAGGCTCCTCCCAGTGCTTACTTCATGTGCTGGTCACTTTCATTCGGATTCTTCACCTGGAAGGATTACTTTTTGTGGATGCTGCTGGATATTTGGATTTGAGGCCTTTTTTGACTTTCTTTGGATCACTTTTGGATTAGAAATTTCACAAGTAAGTTTGTTTGGGGCATTACAGTTGCTGCAACTACAATTTTGTAATTTTCGATTTTTGGGCTGTTGTTGGGGCCTTTTGCCCAGGGGTACTCAGTGGTGGGTGGACTGAGTCTTTCTGTGGGATCTCTTTAATAAAAACATAATGGAGGGCCTGGATGGCTTGGGATTGTGCTGATTTTTCTGTGATTTTCGTTTATTTGGGCTGTTGTTGTGGCCTTTTCACCAGGGGTAGTGAGTGGTGCATGTGCCTAGTCTTTCTGTGGGGTGTCTTGAATTTAAACATCATGGAGGGCCTGGATGGCATGGGATTGTACTGATTTTTCTGTGTTTTTCGATTTTTTGGGTGTTCATGGGGACAGGCCATGTGGGTGGGGGCCATTTTGAGTGCTGCTACAGGCCCTGGCCATGTGCTGGGAGGGAGGGGGCCATTTTGAATGCAGGCAGTTTTCTTAGGTCTGCAACCATTTTGCCTAGCTTTCAACCTTTATGCCCAGGGGTAGTGTGTGGTGCATAGGCCTAGTCTTTCTGTGGGGTGTCTTGAATTTAAACATCATGGAGGGCTTGGGATTGTGCTGATTTTTCTGTGATTTTCGTTTTTTTGGGCTGTTGTTGTGGCCTTTTCACCAGGGGTAGTGAGTGGTGCATGTGCCTAGTCTTTCTGTGGTGTGTCTTGAATTTAAACATCATGGAGGGCCTGGATGGCATGGGATTGTGCTGATTTTTCTGTGTTTTTCGATTTTTTGGGGTGTTCATGGGGACAGGCCATGTGGGTGGGGGCCATTTTGAGTGCTGCTACAGGCCCTGGCCATGTGCTGGGAGGGAGGGGCCATTTTGAATGCAGGCAGTGTTCTTAGGTCTGCAACCATTTTGCCTAGCTTTCAACCTTTATGCCCAGGGGTAGTGAGTGGTGCATAGGCCTAGTCTTTCTGTGTGGTGTCTTGAATTTAAATATCATGGAGGGCTTGGGATTGTGCTGATTTTTCTGTGATTTTCGTTTTTTTGGGCTGTTGTTGTGGCCTTTTCACCAGGGGTAGTGAGTGGTGCATGTGCCTAGTCTTTCTGTGGGGTGTCTTGAATTTAAACATCATGGAGGGTCTGGATGGCATGGGATTGTGCTGATTTTTCTGTGGTTTTCGATTTTTTGGGGTGTTCATGGGGACAGGCCATGTGGGTGGGGGCCATTTTGAGTGCTGCTACAGGCCCTGGCCATGTGCTGGGAGGGAGGGGGCCATTTTGAATGCAGGCAGTGTTCTTAGGTCTGCAACCATTTTGCCTAGCTTTCAAACTTTATGCCCAGGAGTAGTGAGTGGTGCATAGGCCTAGTCTTTCTGTGTGATGTCTTGAATTTAAATATCATGGAGGGCTTGGGATTGTGCTGATGTTTCTGTGATTTTCGTTTTTTTGGGCTGTTGTTGTGGCCTTTTCACCAGGGGTAGTGAGTGGTGCATGTACCTAGTCTTTCTGTGGGGTGTCCTGAATTTAAACATCATGGAGGGTCTGGATGGCATGGGATTGTGCTGATTTTTCTGTGGTTTTCGATTTTTTGGGGTGTTCATGGGGACAGGCCATGTCGGTGGGGGCCATTTTGAGTGCTGCTACAGGCTCTGGCCATGTGCTGGGAGGGAGGGGGCCATTTTGATTGCAGGCAGTGTTCTTAGGTCTGCAACCATTTTGCCTAGCTTTCAACCTTTATGCCCAGGGGTAGTGAGTGGTGCATAGGCCTAGTCTTTCTGTGGGGTGTCTTGAATTTAAACATCATGGAGGGCTTGGGATTGTGCTGATTTTTCTGTGATTTTCGTTTTTTTGGGCTGTTGTTGTGGCCTTTTCACCAGGGGTAGTGAGTGGTGCATGTGCCTAGTCTTTCTGTGGGGTGTCTTGAATTTAAACATCATGGAGGGCTTGGGATTGTGCTGATTGTTCTGTGATTTTCGTTTTTTTGGGCTGTTGTTGTGGCCTTTTCACCAGGGGTAGTGAGTGGTGCATGTGCCTAGTCTTTCTGTGGGGTGTCTTGAATTTAAACATCATGGATGGCATGGGATTGTGCTGATTTTTCTGTGTTTTTCGATTTTTTTGGGGTGTATAACTGAACTGATGTTCCTCTGTCTTCCATTGCTTTTAGGTGCACAAGACTCAAGAGAACCACCAGTGCCAGGAAGAAGTCCTGCAGCGGTGTGTGTGTGCAGCATAACGTCACACGACGTCACGTCTGGCCACAGGCAACTCGTGCAACTGCGGCCTGCTGTTCTGACCTGCTCTGAAGAAGATGGCCCCAAAAAAAGTTCCCCGTAGCTCCTCTAGCTAGAAAGTTGCCAGTAAGGAGCAGAAGAAGCAAGTTACCAAGGAGACTGGTGTGCCGCCCGCCACATTTTTTGGGAGTAAAAAAAAAAGTACGCCTGCAGCAGCAGCGGGATTTGCTGGGGACCAAGCTGGGAGCAGCACCCCCGCTCCATTGGGCTCAGTGCCACCACCACCACCACGCCAACTTAAGTCCAAGCCCTTGAGTGCTGCAGAGGCACTTAGTCTAGTTGTTCAATCACCATCGACCAGTGATGTTGGCTCATCGCAAGAAAGTAGCAGCAATGTCCCTCAATCAACACAAGTTGTTGTAACTCATCTGACGAGTGTTGAACAACCACAGCCGCAACAACAACCACATGTGCAAGTACAAGCCCAAGTACATGTGGAAGGAGAGGCAGCGCAAGGAGATGTGCAAGCAGAGGTGCATGGAGGGTCACAAGTGCCCACAATAGTTGTTCCTCCTGAAGTAGGGGCACATCAGGAAATCGACAATCAAGCTGAGGTATCATTTGAGGAAGCCACTCCTCCTGATGATCATTCATTGTCTTCCACATCCCTAGCAAGGAAAAGATCATGGGTGGTGTCTACATCTTCTTCAAGCCCACCTCCTTCTGATGATATGGATGAAAATTGGGAACCACCACGGCCGTCTGAGAGTGAGGCACACCATGATCTGACAAAGGTAGTTAAGCGTAAAAGGAAGGTCGTCGAAAAACTCATAGTTATGGAGTGTGATGAGGCTCAACAAGAAGTGGTGGATACTGCTGCTGATGAAGGCTCTCACGACGACGACCCAGTCATCATAAAGGTCACTTCAGCCCCAGCGGGCATGCAGCAAACAGACATTTTGACGCTAGCCCGAGAAGCTGCTGAGCGTGATGATGTTGTCGACGAGGAGGCAATGGAAGAAACACCACAATCATTGGAGTTAACTAGTACACCAACAATTCAATTCAATTCAATTCAGATAATTTATATAGCGCGCTACATACCCAGAGGGTCTCAAGGCGCTTGGGGAAGGGTGGGGAATTATTTATCGAATAACCAAGTTTTAAGTTGCTTTCTGAATGCTAGGTGGTTTTGAGTGAGGCGAAGGTGAGTGGGAAGTGAGTTCCAGGTTTTAGCCGCCAGGTAGGAGAAGGATCTTCCTCCCATGGTGGTCTTGTTGATGCGAGGTACAGCAGCCAGGGCTTGGTTGGAGGAGCGTAGCTGGCGGGAGGGGGTGTAGAAGGAAAGTCGCGTGTTGAGGCATTCGGGTCCAAGTTCGTAAAGTGCTTTGTGTGCGTGGGTTAGGAGGCGGAATGTTATCCTCTTATTGACGGGGAGCCAGTGGAGGTTTTTCAGGTGACCAGAAATGTGGTCATTACGTGGGATGTTTAGTATGAGTCTGGCTGAAGCGTTCTGGATGTGTTGGAGTTTTTTCTGAAGTTTTGCGGTGGTACCGGCGTATAGGGTGTTTCCGTAGTCCAGTCGGCTTGTAACCAGTGCGTGGGTGATCATTTTTCTGGTTTCGGTGGGGATCCAGCAAAATGTTTTTTTGAGCATGCGAAGAATGTTGAAGCAAGAAGATGAAACGGCATTTACTTGTCTGGTCATCGAGAGTGAGGAGTCCAGGATGACGCCCAGGTTCCGTGCGTGGTCCGTCGGGATGGGTGCTTTTCCAAGGGACTCTGGCCACCAAGAGTCGTCCCAGGCAGAGGGGGAGGTGCCTAGGATAAGGACTTCTGTTTTGTCGGAATTTAGTTTCAGACGGCTGTGCTTCATCCACTCGGCTACTTCTTTCATTCCTTCATGCAGGTTGGTTTTGGCGGTGCTAGGGTCTTTGGTGAGTGAGAGGATCAGTTGAGTGTCATCAGCGTAGGAGATGATGTTGAGGTTGTGTTGGCGTGCGATGGTCGCGAGGGGGCTCATGTATACGTTGAAGAGGGTGGGACTGAGTGAAGATCCTTGTGGCACGCCGCAAATGACTTCAGTGGCCTCTGACTTGAATGGTGGGAGGCGGACTCTCTGGGTTCTTCCGGCGAGGAACGAGGTAATCCATTCCAGTGCTTTTCCTTGGATTCCGATGTTTCTGAGGCGTTGTAACAGGGTGCTATGACAGACTGTGTCGAAGGCTGCGGAGAGGTCGAGGAGGATGAGGGCGACTGTGTCTCCATTGTCCAGTAGAGTTCGAATGTCGTCTGTTGCTGCGATGAGTGCGGTATCAGTGCTGTGATTGGCTCGGAAGCCGGACTGTGATGAGTCGAGGGATTTGTTGGTTTCGAGGAAGGCGGCGAGCTGGTTGTTGACAGCTTTCTCGATGACTTTGGCTGGGAATGGAAGGAGCGAGATGGGGCGGTAGTTTTTGAGTTCGGTGGGGTCCGCTGTGGGTTTTTTCAGAAGGGCGCTGAGTTCGGCGTGTTTCCAGCTTTCCGGGAAGGTGGCGGAGTTGAGGGAGCAGTTGATGATGTCTCGGAGGTGTGGTGCTATGATGGAATCTGCTTTGTTGAAGATGTGGTGAGGGCATGGGTCTGTGGGGGATCCTGAGTGGATGGAGTTCATCAGGCGGATGGTGTCCTCAGTGGAGATTGGGTTCCAGTCGTTAAGGATGTTCAAGGGGGGTGAAGGTACGGCGGAAGGTTGAGTGGGTAGGTCTCCGGGTTGGTTGTCGAAGCTGTTGTGGATGTCTGCGATTTTGTCATGGAAGAACAGAGCTAGGGAGTCGCAAAGGGCTTGAGAGGGAGTGATGTCGTTGGAGTTGGCAGTGGGGTTGGTAAACTCTTTGACGATATTGAATAATTCCTTGCTGTTGTGTGCGTTGTTGTCACGTACCGCTTCCATATTTCTTCCTCGCCAGAAGGGACCTCCATCCACCTCGACCTCAATTAGTGGTGGTGAAAGTGCAAAACGTACTAAAGTTCGGCAATCCACATCCTCCACTTCATATGGCATTAGCAGCAGGACCACCACCGCCAGTATCGCCGCCTCGTATGGCCCCCAAAGACATTTCAAGTCAGCAGTTTGGGACTTCTTTAGTGTTTGCCCAAAAAAGGAAAACCTCGCCATTTGTAGCATTTGTAAGCATGCAGTTAGTCGTGGTAAGTTTGGTACCAACTATGGTACCGGAGGCCAGAGAGGTCATCTTGAGAGACAGCACGCTGTCCAATGGTTTGCGCACCTAAAGGAGATCAAGGAAGCTCGAAGTGCAAGTCAAGAAAACGTTGATGTTTTATCTGATGATGACAAGGAGGAAGAAGACGTGTCAAACACTTCACTTACACCCAGTACCCCTGTCAGCAGCACACCCCATGTGAGCCACACTAAGAGTGTGGGAGACAGTGAGACACCAATGCGAAAAAGTTCATCAGCGAGCGTAACTGGTTCGAAGAAGTCATCATCATCCCGTAAATGCTTGGTCCAGGGCAACATTAGAGCCATGCTGTTTACAGAAGCGCCATATGACCGCAACCACCCACTGACGTGTCTGTATAACGCTAAGCTGGCTAAAATGCTAGCTCTGGAGCTTCTCCCTTTTTCGTTTGTAGAAGGGATTGGTTTTCTAGAATTAGTGGCAGCGCTCTGCCCTAAATGGAAGGTTCCTAGCCGGTTCTATTTTGCCAGAGTTGCGGTTCCAACACTACATGAAGATGTGCTGGAGGTGATTGGGGCAGCTTTGCAGAAGAGTGCAGTTCACACTATACATCTGACAACAGACATGTGGACCAGTGGCCAGGCGCTGATTACATGTGCATCACTGCACACTGGGTCTCTTTTTCAGGGGTTAAAGCAAAGCTAAACGCAGGTGTTGACCCGGACCAAGTTTTTAAAGCTGCTCGGAAACATGCAACACTAGCCATGTTTGGCTTGGAGAAACGTCACACAGCACAAAACATTTTGGATGAGTTTAACACAAAGGTCCTTCCCTGGCTGTCCCCAAAAAAACGCCAGATTGGTTATGTTTCCACGGATAATGGCGCCAATGTAGTTAAGGCCATGGAGCTGGGTCACTATTTCAGAGTGCTGTGTTTGGCGCACTGTATAAACCTGGTTGTTAAAAAATTCTTGAGTGATAAAGACAGTCCAGCGTGCGAGGTAGTGGACACCTGCCGAAAAATGTGCAACCATTTCAGCCATTCTTTTAAGGCCCGGAAGCATCTGAGGAGCCTGCTACATGAACGTCGAATGCCAGTGAAAGCACTTATCCAGCAGGTGGCAACACGTTGGAACTCAACCTTCTACATGCTTGAGCGTCTGTATGAGCAGTATACGGTACTCGATCAGTATTTCTTAACACAGGGTACAGCTCTGAAGGACCTGAGGCTAGATGCGGCGCAATGGGACCTAGTTAAAAGCCTGACAGACATGCTTCGTCCTTTTGAGGTCTTCACGCGTTCAGTCAGCAAGGAGGACTGTAATTTGGGAAAAGCTATCCCATTGTTGCGCATGCTGGAGCACAAACTGAAGGCGGTGTCTTCTATGTTTGAAAAAGATGAAAAAAAGCAAGACGCTTTTCTTTTGGTGGAGAAATTATTAGAGCGCCTACTTGGTGATGAACGTCTTAAAATGATCCACTCAGAACAGCATTACATTTGTGCTACTATTCTGGATCCACGCTACAAAAAAGCGCTGGCAGGCCAAGCATTCTTTCCTTTTGGTGATCAAGATGTTACAAAGTACAAATGTTGGCTAGCCTTGTCAGCCAAGAGGTTTGAAAGAGAACGGCAGGAAATTGAAGGGAAAGGCAGTACATCAGCATCAGCAGGCCATCCCAAGTCAAAAGAATCCTCTTCTGCACCTGTGGCACAAGTGACCTCTCAGCCGTTAAAGACACCGGCAACTGGATCATCTGCACCAGACACAACAGTAACATTGGATGCAGAAGAGGATTGGCTAACTCCGCTTGGGTTTGGTTCTCAAAAGGTCACAGCAAAAAGTAAGCCTAGTGGAGGAACCTTGGACGACCTTGAGTCGATGGTGCAGGACTATCTGAATGACTCAACAGAGGTCTATGTTAATTCTGACCCATTGGCGTATTGGCATGGGAAAAAAGAATTGTGGGCACAGCTCTCCAACCTGGCTATAAACTACTTGTCTTGCCCACTCGCAAGTGTGTCTTCTGAACGTGTTTTCAGTGCTGCTGGTGGCATTGTAACTTCCAAAAGGAGCCGCCTCTCGCCCAAAAATGTGGAGAGGTTAACAATGATCAAGATAAATCAGCACCTCATACCACCAGATTACAAAGTACGAGAAAGCACGCCAGATGAAGACGAGGTGGACAGCAACGTAGATGAGGGAATTTCTTCTCTGTTAGGTGACACTGACCTCACCCTGCCTGAATTCGCAGAGTATGATGACAAAGCCTTATTCTTATTCACTGACACCGAGCCCTGAAAATGAGACAATGAATCAATAACTTTCTTTTTCGTCCTTATTCACTTTTATTCCTGTGTGTCTGTCTTTCTTTGTTGTGCACAGTTAATATAATTCAAACTTTAATCACCTAATCACAAAAACAAGCCCATCAGCAGAACTGTCTTCACTTGTTTGCTTATTGATTTGAAGGTGGCGCAGTCTGCATTCCTCAGGTTCACAAGTTCAGAAGAACATGCTCCTCTATCCTCCTCCTCCAGACTCCTATTTCCCTCAAAGCAGAGGGCTGGATTATGCCCAATGAAGAAAGACTCAGCACTTGTGGGGGTGTTCTACTTCTTTGCGGGTGAGTTTACGGCTCTGGGGCAATTGATGGGAAGCTCTAATACCAGATAAAAGTGGTTTGGACCAAATCGGAGGCAGATTTTTTTTTGCGTTTTTGCTGACTTGCTTGCCTTTGAGGTGCTCTTTGGGGGGTTCCGGGTGTTTGTGGGTGAGTTTTGGGGTCTGGGAGCACTGCTGGGACAGTCTAATCTTGATTGCATTTGCTTTTCAGGAAATCCGTGGTGGAAAACGGGAGTTATGACCTAGCTGCACAGCGCGTTTGGACCGAAGGCCGAGAAATATTGTAAGTATGAGATTTTCCTTTTAGGCTGTTTGGGGGTGTTGTGCTTTTTGGCGGGTGGGTTGGCGGGTCTTGGGGCATTCCTGGGAAGGTCTAATACTGGGGACAAAATCCATAAGGAAAAGCCTTTTGGCAGTTTTTGTAACTTAGGGTTCATTAGGGTTAGCCCTAGCCGCAGGATTGCATGTGTTTCGGGGTGTTCTAGATTTTTGCAACTGAGTTCTGGGGTCTTAGAGCACTTGTGAGAATGTGTAATTTTGGTTGCAAGTCATTTGAAGAAAATCCATGGTGGGAAAGGGGGGATTTGGCATAGTTAAAGAAAGCCTTTGCCACTATTCTTAACTTAGGGCTCGTTAGGGTTAGCAGTATTTCTATTGCATGTGTTTGGGTGGGGGGGTTTTCGAGTCTTGGAGCGATGCTGGCTATGGATACTTTTGCTTGCTTGCAAGTGGTTTGAATACAATCCACGGTGGGTAAGGGGGTATTTGGGCCTACTTTTACTTTCAAAGTACGTTTTGTCACCAGTTTTCTGCTAGGCCTCGTTTTTTGAGATCTGATTGGGGGTCTTCTACATTTTTGCGACTGGCTTTAGTAAGGGTCTGGGTGGCAGCACTGCTGGGAAGGTCTAATTTTGTTCTAAAACACAGTTTACAGTACACCTAGCTTGAGGGGAAAGATCCGCTAAATTAATTTGCCCGTACTTATTTATCCTTCAAAAGGTGACTCAGACAGAATACGCACTTTCAAAAATATTGTACTGTCTATTAGGAAAATCAAAGTGTGACTTTTTGCACTACACAGCATACATACCTTATATTTATTTATCAGTGGTGTTGTAATATTATATCACTTTCTGTTTTTCGTTCAATAATTACAGGCTGGGTTTCAGTCTGTGCAATGGGGAAAAAAGGATGGAGTCAGGCTTCACATTAGCGAGCCGCATTTCAGCATCCGCCAGGCAGGCAGTGGACAGGGTGTCTTCTGGTCACCAACATTGATGGACGAAGCGTCAGCTGGAATGGAGGAGTGCCGCTAATAAGAGGAATTGTTTGCTGCATGCAACTTACTTATCAAATTCAAAAGGACAACTACAACAACATACAGATACAGTATCCATTGTTTTCTTCTATGAGTGTGACTGCATTTCTTGGATCTCTCTCTGCTTCTAAATTGATCCCTACAGCCATTCTATAGGTTTTACTTCGGCTATTTTTTAAACCTAATTTAATGTAGCCCTGTACTGTCACATTCTGTCATTCACGGTTGTCGAAAGTACTACTTACTTTTCAGTAACAATGCATTCAGTAGTGCATGCACTTCCTTTATGTCACGTAAAAGATTTACGGTTAGCTTTGTACCCAAAAAATTCTTTATGTTCAATTATTGTTTGTCCATGCTGTGCTTTATTTTTCTCTCAACAAAACCTACCCAAAAAGAAACCCCCATTCCCATCCATTTTCCAAACCCTAACCCTCTTCCCCCGGGCTGTGTGGTTTTGCTTGATGTATGACTAAATGACATCAATAATTCCACACACTTGCTGGGGAGGATAAGGTCATAGCAACAGGCTGGTGAAGGAATCCGAGGATATATTCTAGACTTACTCAGCTTCAGTACTATTTCTTGTAGTAGTAGCCAATGTCAAAGAAATCCAACACAAGTACAAGTTATACTTTCAATACTTTACCATTTGTTAGGCCACATTGTGGCACTATTCTAGTGTACTGTCACCTGCTATGTTCTCTATCGTACCGTTGTAATGCTACAGTAAGGACAAACCAGGTTTCATTTTCTTTTTTTCGATAGGCATGCAACTGCCACTGTGTCACACCACTAGTACCACCGCAATGAGGAGGAAATTTCATCCGCCCTGGATTGCCAACCTTAATCGTCATTTCCCGTGGAGCCAGCCCTGGGCCTAGCCCTACTTTCAAACACAAATTACAGGTAAGATAAGCGTTTGGTTGGAGGTAGTATAATGGAGTATTAGGAGAGACGAGAGATTGACGGTAGTACTACTAAAGTCCTGAGACTATTCAGGAAAACAAACTTACTGTTAAACCCCCACCCACCAGACTCAAAAGCAGTAAAAAACAGGTATGGTCAGATAAAGTTTAAAAAAGTATATTTTTCTAGCCCTAACAAAATAATCTCCCGCAAGACCCTCCCTAACCCCAACGATTGTCCTTCAAAAGTCCCCAAAACAACCCAACTCCCAATTCCCACCCCCCAAAAGTCTCTAAAAAAGGGGCAAGGGACACTACGGCAGGGTGCTGTTGATTTTAGCGGCCAGGGCATCATGCTCCTTGCGTAGGGTGGCATGGTCGAAGCGGAGGCCCTCCACCAAGTTCATATAGGTTAGGACCTCCTGCTCCAGGTAGGACACTCTGAGGCATAAGCGGCGCTGGCGTGCCTTGCAAATCCTGTGGGGGACAGCTGCTGTCTTTGCTGCTCGGCGGTGGCGGTTGGCTTTGGTAGCCCGGCTCCGTACCGCTGGAGCACTGCGCTGGCTGGCAGCCCGTGGGGGCACGGAGGAGGATGCAGGTGTCCCAGTGGATGTTGTTGTTGTACCGGTAGACTGCGTCTCCTCCTCCTCCAGGGCCACCAGCCGCCGATATTTGGTGACAGTGGCATCCAGCCTCCGTTGCCGGGCCATTCGAGCCAGCTCCCTCCTCCTTGATGGTCTGTTGGATTTGGAAGGAGCAACTATATGAAGAAAGAAAGACAAAGTCTGTAACCAATGCTCCTTAAGATTAACACAAAATGATTGAGCAGAAAGTTGTGTCACAGTACAAGTAGCAAATTGAAAGCACAGTACATAACTATTGAGGACAGTATCTATGTAACCTCTGACTTCTTCATCCTTGCTCTAACATTAGTGGGAGTTTAAGGAACAAATTCTACGAGCACTATGGACTTCCATTACAGTCGACTATGACAGTACACCAGTCTTATTCTTCTTCTTCTCTCTTGTTTAGGAAAATTGGTATGTTATCTTATGCAAGCCGGCATAATGCCAGTGCAGTGAATTGCACCCGAGAAAAACAGACGCACACCATGATGAGTGAGACAGACTTGCGTTACTGTACCGGTCCAGTACATGCAGGTGGTGAAGCTCTTACTTTTCTATTACGGGTGGCACTGAGAATACTCTGTTAAAAGGGCTACTGCTTAATTAATTTAGCTTTCACCCTACAGTGCAAATGAGTACTAGAAAAGGAAAATGAAGAAGCTAAATAATCTGATTATCTATCACTTCACATGGGATGTATTTGATGACATATGGGATGTCTTTAGGTGCTTTGCTTATTATTGAGTGAACAGTGATACACCCACACATGAATGACGTACTACTACTAAACTAAAGTTATTAAGAGAGGTAGGGAGTGTCCACCATAATAACCGGATATATGCTGTGCTTGCAGTTGCAATACAAACTACTGCTACTATTCATCTTAGCATTTGGACAAAATTACAACTTCTTTTCCTTGCCTTTCCTATACTGGAACGGACATGCGGGTGCCTGTGTTACATGCTCTTCAAAGTAACACTTAGTTCATCCAGTGACCGTCTACTCTCTCTAGATACACATATGCTATCTAAGAGTCAGATAGTACCATGATCCAGGCATCCATCCATTCAAAAGTATATGCACACATACAGTTTCTGTTTCACCCACCCAGGCTGTTCTCCTTCCACCCATCCTTGCTTCATCATTCACCCAGCCATGCACCATACAATATTCTTTCCTTCCCAGCCACCTCGGGGACCAAGCAAACACATATCATTCTTCTTTGCCAGTCATCAATACATTTCTCGTCCTTCCACACTTACTTACACCCTTCTTTCGCTTTTCGTTCATCCCATCCATCAAGTTCATCTCAGATCTGATTGGGATTCTTCTCGCCAAAAACTTCACAGCTAAGTCGAAGTACATTTAGAGGAGGCTACTACCTGGTTGATTTATAATACACCGTGCAGAAAGCACACTCTGCAGTCTTCAATCTCAATAAGTAAGGAATATATAGCTTACCTCTGCCCGCCACCACTGTGTTATCCCTCACAGGCATGTTGTCCGGCACTTGCACCGCCTCCTCCCCAGAGTTGTTCTCCTCGTCCAATACCACCGCCTCCGCGCTGGCCCCGCCTCCAGATGTTCCACCTACAAAGTACATTTAAGAATGTTAGAATACGCCACTCACTACTATATAATATTTGGGCTAGGAGGAAGAAAGAAATGTGAAAAAAACAGAATACAATGTAATAATTTGTGACTGTCTACTCTAAAGTAAAAATGTCCCTTTTTCCAGGGAAGGCTGTTGTCCTGCTGCACCTTTTTGGCACAACTGATGAATGCTTGCTTTTTATTTTTAACACGCACCACTTTTTCTCCTAACAGACAGAAGCTTGACTTCTAAGAACACGAGCAGGATCAAGTTCAAACCAGGTGAGAGCTCGGCTTGACCACAAGAAATGTGTCCAATTAATCGTCAGCACTAAGCACTTTTCCATTTTCAGTTAAACGTTTACTTTTATGACAAACTTGATTTTCATAAATGTGTTTACTTTTAATAAAGCTTTTAAACTTAAATAGACTCTGTGGTTTTTGGTCCTCCAGACTAGAGTGGATGAGCCAAAGGTTTTGGAATTTTTGCAAGCATGAGTCCGTGCCTCTGACATCATTGGGGATCAATCATCGGTGGCTTTGGGAGCTAAATGACTCTGCCACACTATCTAGTCAGTAAGGAGATTGGGGGTTCAACTACAAAGTCTGTTATCACTGAGGTATGTGGAAAGTCTAACAGCACCTATTATAATTGATAAGCTAAGCAATGCATTATTTAGTGTCCATAGCTCTGTTTGTGCAGATTTGTCCCTGCAACAGTAGTAGAATGGATTGTCCTAATATCCAAACCAAAAGTAAAGTAGTATCTTATTCTTTCTTGGTGGTCATTCACCTTTTTCTTGTTGGCAATTGTCAAAGCATAAACATTTAGAAGACTCGAAAAGACATTATGGACAATCCCAGAGGACTGCACTCAGTGCATAGAGCTATTGCTGACTAGAATGGGAGTCCAATGGAATTGCCAAATGTGCAATCTTAGTTAGCTACACAGACAGACTAATAAGAATAATCTAGTAATACCACAGGGAGTCATAGTCGAGGCAGGATAAGAATTTAGATCCAGTCTACAAGAAGATCAAAGACGATTTAGAAAAAATCGAATGAGGAACGTTAGGAAAAAATAAGTACTCTATATTAAAATTAAAACTTACTGGGGCCAGCAAAGGAGCCCTCGCCTGCCCGATCCTGGCCTGCATCATGAACAGCACCCTCCTCCTCCTCCTCGTCCTGTGTCCTCTTGCCCCTGGGGGGAGCTGATGTACAACATGAAAGAAAGAAAGACCAGAAAACATGGATGATATTTGTCAACCAAATCAAACATTTCAAAAGAACAATAACAAAATATTTTGGCGAAATAGCAAATAGACAACTATTCCACTGGATATATTGACCGATCTCATGTGGTCTACTACGTTATTAGTATTGCTTGATTTGCGGACCGTCGAATTGGAAACTTCTTATGTAACTCACTAAACAAAGTACTAAAAAGGTTTGCCTAGGATTGGCAGGCAGCAGTCCGCAGCACGCGAAGTGACAGACAAAGTCCATCGTGATTGCAGATCAGCGACAACACTAAAGTTTCCTACTACATTAACCAGTCATTAAAATACTCAAACTATCAATCCACCACCACTATTTCTTCTTATCGCCATATGTACAAAGGAAGGACTGGACTTGAGTCTGATTTAGAAGCCCCTTGCGGCTCTTTTGCTCCATTGTTGCGTGACTTTTGTGACGCAGCGGCAGAACAAAAGAGGCGCAATGGTGCGGCGTATATTAACAACGTGACGCATATGGGAGATGCATCACGTTGTAAAGCCCTGCGCCATCAGGGGGCGTTCCGGCGCAAGGGAGGGCGTTCCTGCGCAGGAACGCATCCTAAAAGTGGCTGAGGGAAATCTACAAGATTTCAATCACTCACTTTAACGACAATGATGCGTGACTCAAACCCTACGCCTGCTTGAAGCAGACGTATGGCTTGACGCATCATTGGGGAGATAGGGCACCCCAGAGCATTGATGGAGCTGCGCCATCGTTGCGACGCAACTCCAGCAATGCGCCGCCTTTACGGCACAGATGCGTAACGCTTTGGGCCCATGGTGCGCCGCATTGTAAATACGGCGCACCATGGGTGATGGTGGCGTGGCGCACAATTACTGGCGCATCCCTGCTACTTTGCAGGGATGCGCCGGCAGTGGCGGTTCGTCCATTGGGGGCGTTGGGGCGTTGCCCCACTAGCCATGGTCGACCGTCACTGCATTGATACCAAAAGTAAAATTTACCGAGTCATAATGCATTTTTTTTTTAGGTCGGTCGGACTCGGAGGCACTAACTATAGTGATGCCATCGTGATCGGGTGTGGGGGGCGGGCCTGCGGCAGTGAGGGGCAGGCTGGGAGATAGCAGCAGCGTGGCAGGGAGGGCAGGGGGCAGCAGCAGTGTGTGCGCATTTCGGACAAGTCATTTTTATGACTTGCCCACGCATGCGCACACACGCAGTAGCCCCTTCCCTCCTCCTCCTCCCCTAGCACTAACACAGACAGAGACCCGGGGGAGCCGGGTCTCATTATGGGCAGTATTAGCCCTGCTCTTTAGTCAATCCTGGCGCAGTGGCGATGTTAATGCTGCGCCAGGATTGGCTGACTTACTTAACTTTAGGCGGCTGTCCATAGCATTGTGCCTTCCTCTGCCTCATTCTTAACCTGCTTGAGAGAGGTTTCACACGCGGGGTCACGATACAGATCAGCAACAGTTTTTTTTTTTACCTTTCATTTTAAGCTGTCTGCAGCGTTCCTTCGATGTGCCCTTTACCATCTGGCATGACGCATTGAAAATTTCGATTCAAACTTTACTGTGGCGAGATTATGAATCTGCAGTACAGACTCTGAGAAAGGCGAAATGGGATCATGCTGCTCGTATTTACTCCCAGAGCACACTTAAGTGGGAAGAATTCAGATTTCTTGTGCGTTTTCAGACCATAGATGACCATTTCTGCTTTTGCCTCTCTTCTCACTTGTGCACATTCATTGTCACTGTTTTGCACATGAGGGAGGCAGGGAGCGCTGCAAGCAAGACCCCTCCTTTAGTCACCTCGTGAGTCCCCTCGCCACTGGACATGTCCCGGGTCGAAATTACAAGCATGTTCCAAGTCACAGAACCGGCGGATCACAGAGTAAAACCAAAGGTAAACTCTGTTTTATGTTTAAGTGTTTCTATGGTATGCCAATGCCGCCGTCCGTCATCAGTGTTCGAATATGCAGCTGTAGGCTAGTGCTGCTGTTTATTTTTAGGGGTGCTGGCTGCTAATAATAAATTGTGTTTGTGACTATTTATAAATAACAAGCAGGGGAACCAGGCTTCAGTCTCGGCGTTCGCTCAACCTCCTTTCATCCTGGGCAATCACAATCAAATCTTCTCGTGTGTGCCTAACAATAAATGTATGTGTCTTTGTGCAACGTAACTGGTGCTCATGTAAGCACTCCAACCATTTTACACCCTGATATGAAAAGTTACTTTTGTGTTTTTCTTGCTACTAGGCAGTAGGGCACGCACTGCTGGCCATGACACAGACACACTGCAGATTATAAACTATTCACATTACAATGAATGTCTGGCCTTTTCCTTGGATGAAGTGTGACTGAATTTATTTAAATTTTTTAAATGAGCGAACAGTAAAAAAGTGTGCTTTGTTCGCCCTTGTGAAGAGCAGGGAATCTTGCCTTGTCATTATCAAAGGGTACTGTAAACTACAGTGTTTTCAAGCTTCTGTGGTTATGGGGCCTGATCAACTCTCTTTTGTCTTTATTGTCGCTTTATAATTACATATGCTCTCTAATTGGGTAAGTGCAGGCCCTTATCTTGAGAGAGATGGTAGTGTGCTGATGTGCCAAATGTCTCTGACTCCCACAGATTTTGACTTTATTTATGGAAAGGCCAATGGGCAAGGGAGTCTCCTCTTCAGACGCTGCAGATGCAGACTTGACTGCAAGTGGAACTTTTTCGCTAGGCCTATGAATGAGTCAGCGTTGATCTCCCCCAATAACAAAATATATATTGTAAACAGTGCACTCTACTGTTACAATAAAAATAACTTTGCCTGCCCCCCCCCCTACATGTGTAACTCCGTTCTGTCAATTAGCCTGAGAACTAATATAACCCCATAATAAAATGCACAGTAAATCGCCATGGACTTCCATAAAAATGGTGTGCCCCCTCTCAGCTCACCACTCTCAGACTTCACCAACCACCGGTGACACTTAGTAAGTCTTGCTCCTATAACGAGGCACTTCTGCCATCACAGCATCAGATGTAAGATATTCACTAGCATATTCAGAGGTGTTATCGCAAAATCTGTTATGAAGTTCTGTGGATATACTGGTCAAGCTGCTATCTATGTCATTATCATATGAAATCTTTTGATTGATATCTTAACCAACTTGCTTTTTCAAATTCGCTTTAAAATGCACCATTTGGCTACCCTTTTTTTCAAAATTTTCTCGGGGGAAATTCCCTGAACCCCTCTTTTGGCCGTCAGTCTCTCTCGCCGCAGATAACTCATGCACAACTTTTACGCCCCACCTTTTTCAAAAGTCACCAGCCGCCACTGTGCGCCGGTAATTAAAAATCTAACTTTAGTGTCTAGCATTACGCAGTTCTTTAAACTACACTCATACATAATTTCACAGGCCAATGAAATGAACACAAAATCGAAAACAAATAAGCATAGTAGCATCACTACTGAGAAGGAAAGCAGTGCACCTGAAATGCACAGAAGATTTAGAAATATAATTTACCTACAATGTAATGAGCAGCATTATTGCTCTTGGTAAAAAAACAAAACTTTGCAATATAATAACACACAGAGCAGGAGAAAACAGAGTAGTAAAGAAATAGCTACTACTACTCACCAAGCCCGGGGATCTCAAGGCCAAGAAGGTCGATCAGATCGCGTTCACGGTCCAGGACATCCGTCCAGCGGTGGGTGGCCTGGTTGTAGGTGCGCCGGACCCGAGAGTGTTGGTACATGGCCCGTCACACCTTCTCCCACCGCTTCCGGCGCTCCCGGATCCCGTACCCGCTACCGATCCTGCCGCCTGCCATGATGGTCCTGGGGAGGCGGCGCTGAACATAAAAAATTAGTACGGCCACCTCCTCCGGGCTGAAGATCTCCCGGGGTACGACCTTCTCCCCCCTCAAACGACCGCACGGGAGCCGGGCACGGGGTGCGGGACCCTTCCCCTTCTCGGGATGCTTCCCGGCTCCCTTCACCATGGTCTGGGCAGAAAGGCAGCTAAATAATAAAGAAAATAGAATAGGGAAGAGAAGAAAAGTAAAGAGTTGAAAAAAGTAGTTTAAAATTAACCAAAAGTAGCAGAAAACACAAAAATATAGAGCAAGAAAAATAGAGAGATAGATAATAAGTAAAATAGATCAAAAAAAACTTCAAACAAGCAAAGGATGGCAGAGATACAGAGAGGATACCAAAAGCATGCCCAGAACCATAGCAATGAATGAGAAACAAGATGGCCGCGCCCGTTCATGACCGCGCGGGTAAGTTCGCGCGAGATTTTCCTCGCGAACACCTGCGAAATTGTACTAGCGAGCCGCACACTTTGCGAGATTACACTTCGCGCCCGGAAACGGAAATACGTCATGCAAACAAGATGGCCGCGCCCTTGAATGACCGCGAGGGTAACTTCGCGCCTTGCGCTACAAGCAGCTCGCTAAAACGCACAAAACCTTGCGAACTAACACGCCTCACAAAAACAAATCGCATATTCGCACGAATTCGCGGCTTCCGAATCCGATCTCGCGCAAGTTCGTGCCCCGCGAATCCCGCGAAATTGCAGAAAAACGAGTTTTGCAAAACTGAAAGCACTCAGCAGGTGCAAGAGTTCAAACTCATCATTAGTAACCATTCCCTGTAGTGCTTCCTGACTGGGGCCCCTCCAGAGTTCAGTTGCTAGTTGCAACAATTGTATGACCCTGCTCTGACCCTCACAGCAGGCTCATAGAATAGCTACAAGTAGGCCACAAAGGTCCTGGAAAACAAAATTGCACTGCAACAGAAAGCAAATTACTGATAAGGAAGCAGGTGCCAGACCTGGAATTTTAAAACAGTGACACATTAATAAACTAACCCCAAATGAATTCATGTCAGTTGAAGCAGGGCAGGTGTGCTTGCTTTTCCCCCCCATAATCTACAGTGCTGATGAACCAGAGGGTGGCATTGATGTAACAGAGGGTGGCATGGGTGAAACAGAGGGTGGCAGTGGTGAAACAGAGGGTGCTGGGAACCTGTGATGATGAACCAGACGTAGAAACAACATAGTCGCGACCGTTGCGAGCCGACAAGTAAGTTTGCAATTGCGAACTGGTACCAAACCCTTGCGAACTGGCAGAAACCCTTGCGAACACAAAAAAAAAAAATCCGCAAATTCGCGAGAATTCGCGGATTTTGCGGATTGCGAGTTCGCAAATACGCAAATTCGCGAACGCCAGATTCGCAAAACTCGCCCATGCTTACTCTCTTTATCGCCTGATCTTAGGAAACATTAGTCATATGTTCCTATATCGGAGCAATGATCCAAACTGTTTTAGGAGAGTCAGGTTTAAGTATATTTGAGATAGTATAGTATATATATATACTATACTATCTCAAATATACTTAAACCTGACTCTCCTAAAACAGTTTGGATCATTGCTCCGATATAGGAACATATGACTAATGTTTCCTAAGATCAGGCGATAAAGAGAGTAAGCATGGGCGAGTTTTGCGAATCTGGCGTTCGCGAATTTGCGTATTTGCGAACTCGCAATCCGCAAAATGCGCGAATTCTCACGAATTTGCGGATTTTTTTTTTTTTGTGTTCGCAAGGGTTTCTGCCCTTTTTTATATATATTTTTTTTATATATATATATATATAAAAAAAAAAATATATATATATATATATATATATATATATTTTTATGTTTATTATTTTTATTTTTTTGCAGGCAAAGATGCAAAGCACTCCGAAGTGAAAGTCTTAAGCTTGTTTATTCAGCAAAAACGATTTTGCTGAATAAACAAGCTTAAGACTTTCACTTCGGAGTGCTTTGCATCTTTGCCCGCAAAATTGAATTGGCGGCCAGGATCCGGCTCCTACGCTGAGCACTCACTGCGAGAGCGCGCTGTACGAAGGATCACTTTGTGGATATATATATATTTTACCAGTGAAAAGCACAAGGAACTGCATTCTGGGATTTGTAGTCGTTGCACAAGATATGACTTACTGAAAGACAATTGCGTTAGGCATTTGGGCCGACGGGGGTGGAGCAAAGCTGGACAAATCAGATGGGGCGTGACACTATGTTAGTTAAATTTGCCGCCACCTGATGCACCTACACCCGTGGCGCTGAAGAAGGCTAATCCTTAGCCGAAATGCATTCGCCTCGACATCGGGTGTGCACTGTATTCCTACCTGCTGCAGTTGAATAAATGTTGTTTCCACCTGTTCCCCTGCTGTGGCCTCTTCACTCTCGGCGTTGGCAGAGGTGATGGATTGTATATTTCAGCGCGGATTCCAGTACCGCGCCAAGAGGCTCCCGTCTCATCAAGTTGGCCCTGAATTGCTGGTTGCTGCTTTGGTGGCGTTTGGATTCACCCGGGGTTCCGGGATTTGTCAGAGCCCACCTTCTGGTCGTGGTGAAATTACGGCGGTGTTGAAGTCAATCGGCTTTACGTTGGTGAGGTTCAGCATGTCTGCCTTGCCCCCACCCAATGGACACCAGGTGCACGAAGGTTGAGACGGTTGGGGTCCGGAGGGGACGGCGTGTTCTTCGGCAACAATGTGTGGAATCATTTTCATCATATCAGCACTTTGTCATCCCCACACAACGTTTACCAGTGAAAAGCACAAGGAACTGCATTCTGGGATTTGTAGTCGTTGCACAAGATACGACTTACTGAGAGACAATTGCGTTAGGCATTTGGGCCGACAGGGGTGGAGCAAAGCTGGACAAATCAAATGGGGCGTGACACTATGTTAGTTAAATTTGCCGCCACCTCATGCACCTACACCCGTGGCGCTGAAGAAGGCTAATCCTTAGCCGAAATGCATTCGCCTCGACAGCGGGTGTGCACTGTATTCCTACCTGCTGCAGTTGAATAAATGTTGTTCCCACCTGTTCCCCTGCTGTGGCCTCTTCACTCTCGGCGTTGGCAGAGGTGATGGATTGTATATTTCAGCGCAGATTCCAGTACCACGCCAAGAGGCTCCCATCTCATCAAGTTGGCCCTGAATTGCTGGTTGCTGCTTCGGTGGCGTTTGGATTCATCCGGGGTTCCGGGATTTGTCAGAGCACCTTCTGGTCGTGGTGAAATTACGGCGGTGTTGAAGTCAATCGGCTTTACGTTGGTGAGGTTCAGCATGTCTGCCTTGCCCCCGCCCAATGGACACCAGGTGCACGAAGGTTGAGACGGTTGGGGTCCGGAGGGGACGGCGTGTTCTTCGGCAACAATGTGTGGAATCATTTTCATCATATCAGCACTTTGTCATCCCCACGCAACGTTTACCAGTGAAAAGCACAAGGAACTGCATTCTGGGATTTGTAGTCGTTGCACAAGATACGACTTACTGAAAGACAATTGCGTTAGGCATTTGGGCCGACAGGGGTGGAGCAAAGCTGGACAAATCAGATGAGGCGTGACACTATGTTAGTTAATTTTGCCATCACCTGATGCACCTACACCCGTGGCGCTGAAGAAGGCTAATCCTTAGCCGAAATGCATTTGCCTCGACATCGGGTGTGCACTGTATTCCTACCTGCTGCAGTTGAATAAATGTTGTTTCCACCTGTTCCCCTGCTGTGGCCTCTTCACTCTCGGCGTTGGCAGAGGTGATGGATTGTATATTTCAGCGCGGATTCCAGTACCGCGCCAAGAGGCTCCCGTCTCATCAAGTTGGCCCTGAATTGCTGGTTGCTGCTTCGGTGTCGTTTGGATTCACCCGGGGTTCCGGGATTTGTCAGAGCCCACCTTCTGGTCGTGGTGAAATTACGGCGGTGTTGAAGTCAATCGGCTTTACGTTGGTGAGGTTCAGCATGTCTGCCTTGCCCCCGCCCAATGGACACCAGGTGCACGAAGGTTGAGACGGTTGGGGTCCGGAGGGGACAGCGTGTTCTTCGGCAACAATGTGTGGAATCATTTTCATCATATCAGCACTTTGTCATCCCCACGCAACGTTTTCCAGTGAAAAGCACAAGGAACTGCATTCTGGGATTTGTAGTCGTTGCACAAGATACGACTTACTGAGAGACAATTGCGTTAGGCATTTGGGCCGACAGGGTTGGAGCAAAGCTGGACAAATCAGATGGGGCGTGACACTATGTTAGTTAAATTTGCCGCCACCTGATGCACCTACACCCGTGGCGCTGAAGAAGGCTAATCCTTAGCCGAAATGCATTCGCCTCGACAGCGGGTGTGCACTGTATTCCTACCTGCTGCAGTTGAATAAATGTTGTTCCCACCTGTTCCCCTGCTGTGGCCTCTTCACTCTCGGCGTTGGCAGAGGTGATGGATTGTATATTTCAGCGCAGATTCCAGTACCGCGCCAAGAGGCTCCCGTCTCATCAAGTTGGCCCTGAATTGCTGGTTGCTGCTTCGGTGGCGTTTGGATTCATCCGGGGTTCCGGGATTTGTCAGAGCCCACCTTCTGGTCGTGGTGAAATTACGGCGGTGTTGAAGTCAATCGGCTTTACGTTGGTGAGGTTCAGCATGTCTGCCTTGCCCCCGCCCAATGGACACCAGGTGCACGAAGGTTGAGACGGTTGGGGTCCGGAGGGGACGGCGTGTTCTTCGGCAACAATGTGTGGAATCATTTTCATCATATCAGCACTTTGTCATCCCCACGCAACGTTTACCAGTGAAAAGCACAAGGAACTGCATTCTGGGATTGGTAGTCGTTGCACAAGATATGACTTACTGAAAGACAATTGCGTTAGGCATTTGGGCCGACAGCGGTGGAGCAAAGCTGGACAAATCAGATGAGGCGTGACACTATGTTAGTTAATTTTGCCGCCACCTGATGCACCTACACCCGTGGCGCTGAAGAAGGCTAATCCTTAGCCGAAATGCATTCGCCTCGACAGCGGGTGTGCACTGCATTCCTACCTGCTGCAGTTGAATAAATGTTGTTCCCACATGTTCCCCTGCTGTGGCCTCTTCACTCTCGGCGTTGGCAGAGGTGATGAATTGTATATATATATATATATATATATATATATATATATATATATCACTCAATGGCGGCTAGATGTCATTTATCGTTATACTATGATAAACTTCCGTTATGGGGTAATCCCATGCTCCCTGAGGTGTTTCATGATAGTGCGCAAACACTGGACTAAATATGAGATTTCATGTCCCTAGGATTTACATGATAAAAATGGACCTGTGACATTTGAAAATCTACAACTCCTTTTTAAACTACCCGACCATTTTTATTTTAAGTATTTCAAGATCAGGGACTATTTAGTAAAACTTCTGGCTTTGATTAAAACAATTGACTCTGAAATTTGGGACTGTTTGCATGGGGGTAAAACGAAGTCCCTGATTAGTGAAATGTATAAACACCTACATAATTATAGACAGGACGATAGCGACCAGTTGGCATAGAAAAAAGAGAGTCTCCAAGTTAGAACTTTTTTTGAAAATGAAGGTTGAATTCAAAGTCTCTCAGAACACTGTGTGCCAAATCAAAAGTCAGTGTTAGTGTTTGGAGAAAACACAAAATCTTCTAAGTCTGTAAAATAGTCGTCTACCTTTGTAGGTGAAAGTTGGATTAGCTCGTTTAGAAGATTAACCACAATAGATGTGAAGCATCGCCTTCAGCATTGTGCGAATTAGCAATGTTCATAATGGATGGTACCTGCGCGCCTGTTTCCTCTCGTACCTCACCATCAGCATTTTGCGTCTGTGAGATTTCAATGAATGCCATCATCAGAATTGTGTGTCTTTTTTAGTGTTTCATTCCACAGGGTCTATGAACCTTAATTCGGGTTCTTTTTACCCTCAGATAAACTAGGAAATCAATGCTTTTCCCTGTTCCTGGACGTCCGACTGTGATGTTTATTATGTTTTTTACTCCACAGGTTCTTCTAAACGCCAATTGGGCGCAACAGAGCTTATCCACTAAAAACATTGATAGGTACATTTCACCTAGTTTTTTACTTTTGGTAGAATACACTTTGACATTCTACATCCATGTGAGCAAGGTGAGGATAACGTGCATATCCTCATCCTGAAGAAGGAGTCTTTGTACTCCGAAACATGTCGACGCTTTTAAAGGTTGATATACCCTAACACGTATATTTGTCAACCTCACTTTGCACTTTTTAACAATACCAGCCGAGGACATAATAAATAATTTTTTCCTACGAGCCAGGTATTTTTTAATTAACCTTCACTTTTTTCACCTCACCTCACTACTCACACTTCTCCCCAAACACACACCCACACATAGTTCACTATCAAGTGCTCCTGCGTATCCGTGAGTCGTAGCACGCCGCATCCCGTAGAGGGGTGCGAAGGCCCTGATGATGAAGCATGACACCAAGGGGCCTGTTGGTGTGTGAGGGGCATTTAAACAACACTGTGTGCTCCCCATCACTTTAGGGATCACTACCACTTTCTGAGTGGATTTTATTCTGTTTAAACGTATTCCTGGCAACATGCCACAGCAGCTGTGATCGTTTAACATGAGGTAACGTCCATTTGAAAGTTGTCCAAATATTGGATCAATCACTGCAGCAGGTGAACCTTGCAGGTGGCAGGATAAGTTGTTAGAGGAACCATCGCAGGCCCGTGTAAATTAATATCCTAACAAAGGAGAGAACTGCTTAGTGCGTGTTCACAGCTTTTCCCGCTAAGAAACACTTCACATCCCCCACTCCAACATCTATGTGTGTACGGTAATTCCTAGGAAGTTTTGATGTATTCTTTACCCAACCTTTCATATGTGCCTGCTGGTATATGTTTTAGGCAATTTTGAAAATGGAAAATTGTAACAGGCAGAGTGATTGTTCCATGTATTATCCATACAGTAGCTGGCTTTTCTTCTACAGTAAATGGCAATCTTTCCAGTTTTTCAATGCTCAGCACCGTATAGTCTGCTCCCCTCTGTGCCAGTTTGATCTGTTTATCAGTGAGATTGAATTCTGAAAACAGTGACGTAGTATTGATTAAATGCCAAGGCACATAGCCTGAACGAAGGTTTTGCAACGTCCAGCCTAATAGCAGGATAGAACGTAATTGCGACTGACCATGTTGCAACATGACAAAGTCCTGTTCCATGATGTCTATGGCAGAAGACACTATGCTGTCCAATGAATATATCCTGGACGACAGAGTCGTTAACCCATTGTCAACTACAGAGAGTTTTCTCTAAATTAATACAATCAATTTCTCGTATTCTTTCTGCAGTCTCTGCTTGCGTAATCTTCCATGCTTCATTATAAGCAGCATAGATACAGGCATATATAAAACGTTTATGATGCAGTCTTCTTGGTCCTAGCAAGAATTCCGTAAGATCAGTGTTTTCTTTAAGTAAAGATAAGTGTTGCTTTACATCCTTAAGTGTAGATCTATATAACCATTCAAGGCACAGTTTCCCTACACTGTATGTTGTTACTAATCCTGGATGCTGTCTTTGAACATATCTTGGGTCTTGCCTAGGGAATGTGAAACCCTGTGTTTTGTTCAGGAATCTATCTTGACATTGTTTGTGTCTGTGGGCCAGATCAACCATTTTTTTCAATCTGGATCTCTTCTGTTGTGATGCAAAATAATAGTATGTATGTCGACCCACTGTCAGGATCCCTCCTCCCTGTAAACTTGGTGCTGATTCTAAGTACCTAAGAACCAGGAAACGGGACATCAGCCGAGACATCACATGGTCCCATTTATGGAATGCGTGGAATGCTAGGTTAGCAGTCTAGTCTCTTCCAGCGCGTGATTAGGAGTCCAGGTGCAGCGCGCGCTCTTTCTGAACTGCGCACTTCACTAGAGAATCCAGTCACGAAGGTCGCGTTTGAAGAGTGTTCCTTAAATAATTCAAAATATACATTTGCAGCGAGAGAAGTGTGGTTTTGGGTCACGCAGTCCTGACCTTGTTCTGACATGGCGGAGAGGCTCGAATAGTGTTTCCAGACAGAGTTTGTTTCAGAATAGAAATTCGAGCTCAGCCATTTATGGTGTCAGCGAGGTGTACCAGAGTCGGAGCAGAGTTTCCTGTTAATCGTTCTACAGAAAAAAGAAGAGAGAGTATTTGGGAGGTCGACTGGAGCAGAAAAGAAGCCAGAGCTAAGTGGAGAAATTTCTGTAAACAATATTAGCGAGAGACTGTAAATATAGTTAAAGGCAACGTTCTAGTTACAAGGAAATGAACTGAACTTTAGAAGATGATTTAGAGCCTTGCTCACCTGTATGTTTCAAACAGTTCTCAGAGTCAATGCTAAGCGGAGCTTCTAGCACAACCTAGAAAGATATAGGGACAGTGTTAGAGAGAGTTCAGTACCAGTAAAGAAGAAGGAAGAAAACTTACCTGAATTGAAAGGGAATGAAGTAAATTCGCCAAGTTCAGGAAAAAGCACCATGTAAATAAAAAGAATACATGAGAGAGAATTATAAAAGCAACGTTAAAAACAACACTGGTAGGTTTAGAGAGAAATAATAATATAAAACACATGGTTCTGGGTATAGAGTAAAGATAATAACCAGTTTATTATTTTACAGAAGTTAGTTCCTACAGCGACAAGTGCAACTACAAGGAGGAAGTTAGGAGATAGAGATAGGAGATAGAGCTGTATATCTGGAGACACAGAATAGAGAGTAAACTCCAAGAACTAAACTTCAGAAATAGAAGAACAGCAGGTCACCCTTGATCCTCGGGTAGGTTATCCTAGAAGGAGAGATAGGGAATCCAGAGTAGATCAATGGTACAGTGAAATTATTGTCTTGCATATGTTAGTTTTCCTAGGGCTCTTCGAGAGGCTGATCGATAGGGGAACACCAGAGGGTCCGGACCAGTCTCTTCTGTTATCTCTTTTGTTACTTTATCCACTTTCCCCTTCCCCCTTTCTAATCAGTTGGAGTCATGATATCATTCTGATTCTGATTGGTTGGAAGCGGGAGTCGGGAAGCTAGCATCTTCTGTTCTTGTGCAAGTCTTCAAGAGGATAGAGTTGGTAAGCAAGTGGACTCTGACAGAGTGAAGTGCCCACGTTGTAAACTTGCACCCGAACAAAATGGTTGAGGGTGTTAATTTGCAGTCCCTGGGGGCGGTTTTAGATACAATACAGAAGGAGTTGGTAGCGGTAAAAGAAGAAAACCAAAGGCTAAGACAAGAGGTGATAAATTCCAGGAAAGAAACCGCAGAATTAGCGCAGAGAGTTGGGCAATCACATTTAGGAAATAGGGAGGCTCCCACTACTTCTACAGGGGAAACCAGTAGATTAATCACACAGGTGATACATTCCTTGTCTCCGGTTATACCCCTAGCGGCACCAGAGAGGTTTAGTGGGGACCCCCAGAAGGCACAGGTGTTCATCACACAATGTACTTTGCACTTTATGTGTCGCCCTTCTATCTTTCCTGACGCACAATCTAAAGTGGCATTCATCTTATCGTATTTGAGTGGAGATGAGCCGCTTGGTCAATGCCCTTGGTGTCAAGAGATGACCCCCTTCTACAGAACTATGATGAGTTTAAAAAGGAATTTTTGTGAATATTCAACCGTAGAAGAATCTCCCAGGCGGTGGATAATGAGTTGTTGGATTTGAAGCAGGGCAATAGAGACTTAGTGGCGTACTTGGCCCAATTTAACAAGTTAATTATGGAGACTGATTGGCTAGAAAGCAAAAGAACAGCAATATTCTATTGTGGTTTACGTGATGAATTAAAAGATGGACTGGCACAAATACCGAATCGTTCCACCGAGATCTCTGCCCTGATTGATCTGGTATTAGAATTGGATTTTCGTCAAGGGGAACGTAAAGGTGAAAGAAGACGTGAGTTTCGGAGCACCGTACCCCGTTTTGACAGAGCAAAGGTTGACCCAGGAAAAGGTGTGGAAGGATTCAATGGCTCAGAACAAATGCAAATCGGAACGATAAGGGGTCCGCTTACCAAGGAAGAAAAAGAAAAAAGGCGAGCCAGTAATCTATGCATGTATTGTGGTTCAGGTGGACATTTTGTGAGAAATTGTCCAAAGAACCCTAAAGGATCCTATAAGCAGAAGGAAAACTAGCTGCACCACCTGAAGAAGGAGTTGTACAGGTGGATGCGAGTCAAGAATCAACTCCACAAGAACACCAAAATGGCAAACACTCTACAGTCGTCTTCCCCACATCTTATATTATCAATGACCATCAAGTTTCGTCAAGAAGTGCGGAAAGGTGTAACAGTTATGGTGGACTCAGGGGCAACAGGGAACTTTTGTGACCTGAAACTCGCAACTAAGATAGGATTGAGAGCCATAGCCAAAACCAAGAGTGAACCAGTCAGGGCCATCGATGGGACAAATCTATCTTCAGGGCCTATTGTAAGTCACACTGAATTGGTGCAGCTGATTCGAGAGGATGGTCATCAAGAAGACATTCATTTTAATTTGATTGACGCACCTCAGTTTCAGCTAATTCTAGGGCTTCCATGGCTCACCGAGCACAATCCAACTATAGATTGGGAAGCTAGAACCATAGAGATGGCTTCAGAATATTGTAGAAACAATTGCTTTGGAGACAAAAGGGAAAACAATAAGGAAAATCCGGCTCAAGCCTTATGCTCGGCTGATGCAACGGTATGTGTGATCAATACCCAGTCAATACCCCCAGAATACCAAGACTTTGAAGATGTGTTTGATGAGCAGGAAGCTGAACAGTTGCCACCACATCGTGTCTATGACTGCAAAATAGACCTTGAACCGGGGGCAAATATGCTGTGCAGTCGGGTTTACGCCCTGACCGAAAAGGAGCATGATCACTTAAAAGAGTACCTCAACAAATATTTAGCAAATGGATTCATTTGTCCCGCCCAGTCCCCAGTCTCCTTGCCTCTGTTCTTTGTGCCAAAGAAGGAAGAAGGCGAGTTGAGGACTTGTATTGACTATCGTGCAATCAACCGAATAACCAAGAAGAATAGGTATCCGCTTCCCCTCATTTCAGTCTTGTTAGATCAAGTGAAAGGGGCGCGGATATTCACGAAGTTGGATTTAAGGGGGGCTTACCACCTCATCCGAGTAAGAGCTGGTGATGAGTGGAAAACAGCGTTTAGGACCCGTTTCGGATTATTCGAATATCAAGTGATGCCCTATGGGCTGTGTAATGCCCCGGCAGCATTTCAGCATTTCATAAACGATGTTCTCAGTGAGTTCATAGACCAATGCGCAATAGTGTATATCGACAATATTTTAATCTATTCTGTTGATGCACAAGAACATCGGAATCAAGTGCAAAAAATTCTACAGAAGCTTAGGGAGAACAAGTTGTTTGTCAAGCTGGAAAAATGTGCTTTTAACGTCACAGAAGTTGAGTTCCTGGGCTTTGTGATCTCGCAGTCAGGTATTCACAAGGACAAGCGTAAGATTCAGGCTGTTCTGGAATGGAAGTCCCCGACCTGTGTAAAAGAAGTACAGGCGTTCATTGGTTTTGCAAACTCTATCGTAGGTTCATTAGCGAATTCTCCCGGCGAATCCTTCCTCTCACTAGACTGCTGAGGAAAGGAGTGCGATTTGAATGGTCCAAGGAGGCAGAATCGGCATTCAAAGCTTTAAAAGATGAATTTACTTCAGCTCCGATCCTTCTTCATGCGGACCCATCTGAGCCCTTCTATGTAGAAACGGATGCATCTGATTTGGCGGTGGGAGGTGTCCTTTCCCAAAGGAACAAGGAAACTGGTCAACTACATCCGGTGGCCTACCGATCGAGAAAGTTGATTCCAGCAGAGATCAATTACACAATCACCGAGAAGGAACTATTAGCAATAAAGGATGCTTTCAAAGAATGGAGACACTACTTAATGGGAGCCCACCACGTTGTCACAGTTTACACAGACCATCGAAATTTGAAATTTTTAAAATCGGCCAGGACCTTAACACCTCGGCAACTTCGCTGGTCATTGTACTTCGCCGACTATGGAGATTAAGCAACCTATGTTCCTGGCCCGAACATTTGAGTTAAAGAACAGCGTAGGTGAGAGCTATGATGCCCTCTGTCAGCAAATCTTAACAACCTTGGACGAGGTAGCACCCTTACGGAAACTGAAGGACAGATCCAGAGGGACCAATGGTTGGTTCACCGAGGAACTCGGCCAGGTGAAGCTACGCTGTAAACAAGCAGAACGCACATGGAGGAAAGGGTATTCAGAGCAGGACAGGGCCACCTATAAAGGCATCTTACTGGAATATAAGCTCCAGTTAAGAAATGCCAAAGCCAAATTCTTGGAAGAGACATTGGCAAAGGCATCGAATAAATCACAGACCCTGTTCAAATTGGTAAAGAGCTTAGCCAATCCTACATGTGCCATACCATCTCCACCGGTGTCACAGGAGCTTTGTGACTCTTTAGCCACAGCTTTTGATGACAAAATTAGGAACATTCTGAAGGGCCTTGAGGGTTCTATGCAGCCTATGCCATCTGGTTCTTGTCCCTCTGTGTCCCCAGGTCACCCGGCTTCTGAGTCAAGTATGAACAAGGAGCCTGCCTGTCAGTTGCCGAGTTTTCCAATACCCTCGCTGGAGGAGTTTTGTGCTCTGGCTAACTGTGTATCATCTGGCTCTCCTCTTGATCCCATGCCGCACAAGATCTGGAAGGCCTTCCAGGACGAGCTGTTTCCCCCGCTCCACTCTATCTGTTGCCAATCGTTAGCTACTGCATCTGTACCAGACTGCTGGAAATTGGCTATTGTAACACCTTTGCTAAAAAAGGCTACTTTGGACCCCCTCTGCCCAGCCAATTACAGGCCTATCTCGCTGTTACCATTCGCGATAAAGATCTTAGAGAAGTGGGTTACGAGAGCCTTGGCCAATTTCCTGGAATCCAACTCCAGTCTGGATGTAGCTCAGTTTGGCTTCAGACCGGGCCACGGTACTGAGACTGCTCTGGTTACCGTGTTGAATGATCTGCGAACGCGTGTCGACAGGGACAAGTCAGCATTTTTAGTACTGCTTGACATGTCGGCCGCGTTCGACACGGTGAACCATGAGGTCCTTCTGGGCCGTCTCGGTAATGCGGGAATAACGGGCTCAGCACTAGCCTGGTTATCATCATATCTGGATAACAGACAAGAGGCAGTAACATTACCACCGTTCCGCTCTGCCATACGCCAGGTGAACCAGGGTGTCCCCCAGGGTTCGGCGATAAGTCCGATTCTTTTTAATCTGTACCTCCGCCCCCTGATACAACTTATAAGATCTTTCGGTATTCAAGTCATCAATTACGCCGATGATACCCAATTGATTTTTTCTTTTGAGGGTTCAGAGGCAGTGTCGAGGGACACCTTCCATCAGTGTATGTCGGCCACAGCAAAGTGGTTGCAAGCCAATTCACTCCAATTCAATGGCACAAAGACGGAGATATTGCACTGCTCTTCTGACCGACTCCCTCGCCCATTGCCGGAAGATTTTTGGCCTAGCTCCATTCCAGGCTCGGTGGAGGTAGCAGACTCGGCCCGCAATCTGGGAGTCATGTTCGAGTCGAACCTACAATTGGACGTCTCGGTGAACAGGACTGTTGGGACATGTATGGGCCTGCTCCGTGCTCTACGGAAGATACTGCCGCTTCTCCCGCGGGATGCCAGAGTAGAAGTAGTGCGTAGTACCATCCTCAGTAGGTTAGACTACTGTAACGCACTACTTCTAGGAGCCCCAAAGGTTTTGATCCATAAATTACAGAGGGTTCAAAACATGGCGGCTAAACTAGCCCTATCCCTACCTCGCTCGGCTTCTTCTGCCGGAGCTCTGGCAATCTTACATTGGTTGCCGGTCCAGCAGAGGATCTCCTATAAGGCTTTGTGCCTGGTTTTTGGAGCACTGCATGGTCAAGGACCAATACCATTGCAAAATCTTTTTTCGTGGTATCAGGCTGCCAGACCTCTGAGATCCGCCTCAGCGTTCCTAGTGAAAGTCCCAAGAATAAACAGAGTGAGAATGGGCGGCCGCGCCTTCAGTTTCACGGCCGCCACAATGTGGAACACTCTACCTCTAACACTGAGGAGCAGTCAAAATTTGATTTTATTTAAAAAGGACCTTAAAACCTTTCTCTTCCCTAGAGCAGAATAATTTGTAGAACTGATGGTGGAACTGATCTCAGCGCCAGGATACCCGCTGGGTGACAGCTGCGCTTAATAAGCATTAAAATACATACATACATACATACAAATACATACTATGACTTCGTCATCACCTACAGGCCGAGAGCTCAAAATGGAAAGGCAGATGCCTTGTCCCGAATGGGAACAGGAGAGGAAAAGGGAGAAATTAAGACACAAGCAATCTTTCCCAATTCTAAAATCATCGGCGCAGTAGAACCCTTGAGTGTAAAAGAGCAAATTGTTCAAGTTATGTCGCCTGAGAAAATGCGGGAGTGAGCACAACAAGGAGATGGGAGAGAGATTATTGATGGATTGCCCTATCAGACAGAAGCTTTGTACTTACCCACCTCAACACTTCAGAGACAAGCCATGAATGAATGCCACTATCATCTGTTGGCCGGTCACAAAGGAGAACTAAAGACTATGGACTTAGTTAAAAGGAAGTATTGGTGGCCACAAATGAACAAGGACATTGAACAATATGTAAAAACATGTGAGATCTGTGCGCAGGGAAAATCAGAACGGCAAGCACCCAAGGGATTACTACAGCCCTTGCCCATTCCTCCTTTCCCCTGGCACACAGTCACCTTAGATTTGATAACTGACCTTCCCATTTGTCAAGGGTATAATACCATCCTAGTGGTAGTAGATGCATACACCAAGATGGCGCATTTTGTAGCTTTGAAAGGAATTCCAACGGCTAGGCAGTTAGCAGCTCATTTTAGTGCACAAGTGGTGAGGTTACACGGAATTCCAGAGGTCGTGATATCCGACCAAGGAACTCAATTTGTGTCCCATTTTTGGAAGGCCTTTATGAAGGGACTTGGGGTTGAGACACGTTTTTCCACCAGTTTCCACCCAGAGACCGATGGACAAACTGAACGAGTGAACCAAGAGGTAGAACAGTATTTAAGGCTATTCACATTAAAACAGGGTGGGAATGGCTGGACTATCTATGGACTGCAGAGTCTGCTCATAACAACGCAAAAAATGTGTCCACTGGTTATTCACCATTCTATTTGAATTATGGCAAACACCCGAATTCCACAGTGCAAGATATTCACATCTCTGTCCCGGCAGATCAGGATTTAGTAACTCACTTACGACAGGTACATGAAGCTGCATCCAAGAATTTAGAGCAAGCTAAAAGCAAGTATAAGGAGTATGCTGACAAAAAAAGAAGAGATTCCCCAGATTTGAAAGTAGGTGAAAAGGTTTGGTTAAATACCAAGAATCTTCGATTAAAAGGCAGTCGAAAGTTTCAGCCTAGATTCATAGGGCCATATCCCATTGAGGAACAGTTCAATCCAGTAACCTTTAAACTGACTTTACCTTCTAAACTAAAAATTCACCCAGTTTTCCATGTCTCTTTATTAAAAAAAGCAGTGGTAGGGTTGCGGAGAGATGGAGTTCCACCACCAATCCAGTTGGAAACTGGATTAGAATTTGAGGTTAAGGAAATTCTGGATTCCAAATTCGTAAGGAGGAAACTATACTATCTAGTGGACTGGAAAGGCTATGGGCCAGAGGAACGGTCCTGGGAGTTAGAGTCTGACGTTCATGCTCCTAGGTTAGTGCGTCTCTTTCATCAAAGAAATCCTACCAAACCCAGACCGGGAGGACCCTCCTTGGTGGGGGGTACTGTCAGGATCCCTCCTCCCTGTAAACTTGGTGCTGATTCTAAGTACCTAAGAACCAGGAAACAGGACATCAGCCGAGACATCACATGGTCCCGTTTATGGAATGCGTGGAATGCTAGGTTAGCAGTCTAGTCTCTTCCAGCACGTGATTAGGAGTCCAAGTGCAGCGCACGCTCTTTCTGAACTGCGCACTTCACTAGAGAATCCAGTCACGAAGGTCGCGTTTGAAGAGTGTTCCTTAAATATTTCAAAATATACATTTGCAGCGAGAGAAGTGTGGTTTTGGGTCACGCAGTCCTGGCCTTGTTCTGACATGGAGGAGAGGCTCGAAGTGTGTTTCCAGACAGAGTTTGTTTCAGAATAGAAATTCGAGCTCAGTCATTTATGGTGTCAGCGAGGTGTACCAGAGTCGGAGCAGAGTTTCCTGTTAATCGTTCTACAGAAAAAAGAAGAGAGAGTATTTGGGAGGTCGACTGGAGCAGAAAAGAAGCCAGAGCTAAGTGGAGAAATTTCTGTAAACAATATTAGCGAGAGACTGTTAATATAGTTAAAGGCAACGTTCTAGTTACATGGAAATGAACTGAACTTTTGAAGATGATTTAGAGCCTTGCTCACCTGTATGTTTCAATTAGTTCTCAGAGTCAATGCTAAGCTGAGCTTCTAGCTCAACCTAGAAAGATATAGGGACAGTGTTAGAGAGAGTTCAGTACCAGTAAAGAAGAAGGAAGAAAACTTACCTGAATTGAAAGGGAATGAAGTAAATTCGCCAAGTTCAGGAAAAGGCACCCTGTAAATAAAAAGAATACATGAGAGAGAATTATAAAAGCAAATTTAAAAACAACACTGGTAGGTTTGAGAGAAATAATAATATAAAACACATGGTTCTGGGTATAGAGTAAAGATAATAACCAGTTTATTATTTTACAGAAGTTAGTTCCTACAGCGACAAGTGCAACTACAAGAAGGAAGTTAGGTGATAGAGCTGTATATCTGGAGACACAGAATAGAGAGTAAACTCCAAGAACTACACTTAAGAAATAGAAGAGCAGCAGGTCACCCTTGATCCTCGGATAGGTTATCCTAGAAGGAGAGATAGGGAAGCCAGAGTAGATTAATGGTACAGTGAAAATATTGTCTTACATATGTTAGTTTTCCTAGGGCTCTTCAAGAGGCTGATCGATAGCTGATTGAAGATTCCAGCGGAACACCAGAGGGTCCGGACCAGTCTCTTCTGTTATCTCTTTTGTTATTTTATCCACTTTCCCCCTTCCCCCTTTCTAATCAGTTGGAGTCATGATATCATTCTGATTCTGATTGGTTGGAAGCTGGAGTCGGGAAGCTAGCATCTTCTGTTCCTGTGCAAGTCTTCAAGAGGATAGAGTTGGTAAGCAAGTGGACTCTGACACCCTCCAAAGTTTTACTGCATTCAGGTGTAGGTATGGGCGGATTGTTCAGGTCTTTTATCTTGGCTAACCCAAGACAAGACATCTGTTGGACAGTGTCATTCAAAAACATAATTTGCTCAGGGATGATACAGACTCTAAACGTAGCTTCTATACCCTGGAACTGCCGATCTTTTGTGCCCCAGACAGTTTTCATCTCAATGTTGTCTTTCCAAAAGTCGAAACCTAGTTTAGACATTTGAGCATAAAAGGCTGCAGAATAAATCTGTTTGGTACTTGTCAACATACTTTTAATGCCTGTTTTGTTTACACTTTTCAAGTAAAAAGATTAATCATTGGATACATTGAACGACAAAAAGTAAGGACATTTTCCTGCAAATGTTTTTGAGCTACCCTTTGGTGGCGTTGGACAATGTTCCCATTGGTTATACATTAATACATTTCTAGGATTTGCAGATTTGTGCCAGAAAGGATTACCATAGTCATATTAACAATACATTTGTTCATAGTCTGAAGAACCTTCTAAATATTCATTATTAGTGAATACTGCAGACATTTCTAGGTCTGACAACATATTATTAACAGTCTCGAAGTCCCAATCATCAGAAAATGTACTAGATGAAACAAAGTCACTTAATGAAATCTTGAATAAGTGTGGAATCTTCAACAGCTCAGACGGGCCAAAAATGTCATAATCAGTTCTGTCCCAAGCTATACCCCCAGGTATAGGAACGGCTGTGATGTTCACTGATGACAAGTCTCTTTGTTCACGATGGGATGATTTGTGTGGCTTGAGGAGTAAGTTGATGTTCTTACTTGCTGTCTCCATTTTGACATATCTTCCATTTATGAGCATTTCCAAAGTTATTACCAGAGACAACCAAAGTAGAAGAAAAAGTACACCCAACACAATCCGAAGTTCAATCCATGGTGAAACCAGATAAGTCTTTTCCAGGTGATGAAAAAGGTCTGTTGCTTGTTCTTTCAAAGTTCTTTTTACTGGCATTGTTTCAGGCTCGCTGGGATCCTCGGCAAAACGTATCAAAGTTAATGAAATAGCCAGAGGCAGTTCTGTCAATTGTTGGGATTGCATCAGGATTCGTTGAAATCGCTGGAACCACTTGATCACTTGTTACTGTAGTGTATAAGTATCTCGATATCTATCAGGTGTTCTCAAATTATCCATATTCCTGAGGTTATTCCTCCTTTCAGAGGGCTTCTTTTGAGTAGACCTTCCTCAGGACTGAGAACGCTTTTTATTAGAATTTTGTTTAGTATTTTCCCACTTCTTTTTAGGAGTAGTGAGAGTGTTTTTAATAAAAAAAACTTTTCAGGATTTTCTGTTAGTTGGGGCTTTACTGGTTTCCCCCCCCAAACTTTCTCTACCTAGTTCTTCATAGGATTTTTCAATTATTGTGGCCAGTTGATATGGTTGCTCAGTTATATCAATTTCTCTTATTTTTTGGCGGACCGACATGGATGCTGCTTAATATTAGCTAATATTATATCTGAGACCTGTCTGAAATCTTTCAGTAGTTTCATACCCAGATTTAAAGCAGGCTCTGCCCCGTATTCATTTTGAATTTGTTTCAGGACATCTGGTATTACCGGGATAGACGGAACACCATGCGTTTTTGTGTAGATTGCAGAAAAGACTGTACCCCTAGTGTCGCAGTCCTCCAGGTGTGGTGTGATCCCCATTGGTAAACAGATTGTTAAAATTCTGTGTTTCGCATGAGGTGTACTGTCAGGAAATACTGCCTCAACTTGAGTAACTTTTTGAGCTATCCAGAATGAAATTTGTTCCCTTTTGCGGGTAATTTACCAATGACTGATTGTATAGTCTGTGGTGTGATTTTATTTGTGTTCCCCTGGTGAGGGGTTTGTTGAGGAATCCTTATAGGAGGTTAGACTGTTAGAGTCCGCATGACATATTGAACCAATTGTCTATGTATTTTTATTAGTTGTTTTAGTTCACTTGACATTTCGTCAATGTTAGCATGCGGTGTATAGCTGGCTAGTACCGGCCATGTTGCTCCTGGTCTACCTAGTGGATGAGCCTGGTAATGTGATTTTGATGTTGTAGGGCACCTTTAAACCTGAGCTAATGCTCTTGGTAAGTTAGTGGAATTTCAATGTCTTCGAAAGGAATGTATTCCGTTAGATTATCCTCTGCTTTGTAGAAGTGAAACACATGCAATACTGCATTTGCTTCAGGGAAGACTATCCATGAGCAGAATACCTCTGTCTGCCTCTATGACAAAAATTACCCTACCACCTCTTGGTGATAGGCCATTTGTTATAAGTTTTATAGTGATGGCTTTTCTTAAATTTTCCAGGATGATTATAGCATCCGGGTCATTTTGTTGCAAATCTGTAATGTCTAAACCCGATAGGGCTGCAGTTCCTGCAGCTCCACCGGTTGCGTTATTGTCGCCGTTATTTAACATTGTTTAATGAAAGTTTGCAGACCAAGTTTCAAGGAAACAAAGATAAGGTGCACAATATTTTAGAACACTGTATCCTTCAAAGTTGAATCAAACCAAAAACTAATACATAGGATTTTCGTCCTACTCAGTTATGGTGGATATTTTATCCTTTTACCCACTCCAGACGTCTATTGGAGTATTTTAAAGGAAAAAGGAGTCTCTGTGAAAAGCACGACTGAGTTACTCTCTAGTATCTTGCGTTAAATTAGTGCCTTACCAAACGTTGGGCGCCATGTAGTGTAGTTCCTATATTCCCAATAGGCTCTGCACATTGAAATAATATTATCTATAGATTTGACGTAGGACCTGGGTCGACTAGGTCTCTATTGAATATATTAGACTTAATTGTGATTGCCAGCTAGCTCAGAGGTCACAAGACAGTTTCTCGAATAGACAAGAAGGGATTAGTTTCTGACAACTGCATAACCATGACAACTTTGTTTCCCCAATAATAAACGTATCTTCAGAGTCGTGGAAACAATAGATAGACATTTTACTCAATGGTGCATGCTTCGTTTCATCAGAGGTGCAGAGAAAATAGAGAGAGGGGCATTTTCAATAAAATAATTTATTGAACAGTCTTCTTTCTCTTGCAAGTAAAGTGAACTGCTACAATTGTAATACTGGTTGCAGCGTATAATGCGTACAGCAAGAAGAGTATTATAAAATAATACTGTAAAAGCATTGTATGGCTTCTAAACCATAGATAAATGGTAACTACCCATAATATCAAAAAAAATATGGAATGGACATAATATCGAAGTAAAAATATAGAATGCACAAAATATCAAATGGACACAATATAGTAGTTAAAAATATCGAATTGAAGGTAAGTAATATCGATTGTCAAAAGATAGAAGTCAAAATATCGAAGTATATAATATAGGCATTAAAATATATCGAATTTTTTATAATATCACATTTTTTAAAGTGGTTTGTATGTTAGTATATGTGTGAAAAGTGAATAATATTGTTGTAATGTATGTTTAATTTATTTTAAGTAATGAATTTTATGTTATTTAATTGTTGCGTAATTTAATTCTGTAGCGGGTTGTGGGTTTATAGGGGAATAGGGTGGGAAGTAATTATTTATATTAAGTTAAATATTAAGTTTTAGAAATTATTAATTATTTTTAATGTAATTTTGCTTTTTAGTTCTGTAGCGGGTAGTGGGTTTAAAGGGGAATAGGGTGGGAAGTAATTTAATTGTCATTAAGTAAATAATTGTTATTTATTTATCGGTATTAACTTTTAATTTATTGTCAATTAATTTTTAATTGGTAATTCATTTTTATTAACTGGTCATTCATTTGTATTAATTGATTAATTGATAATTATGATAATTGCATTAATTTATTTTCCATAGCGGATTGTGGGTTTATGGGGGAATAGGGTAGGAAGTAATTTAATATTAAAAATACTTTTTGTGTATTGATAATTTATTTACTGTTAATTAATTAATAATTGGTATTAATTGTTATTATTACTTAGTTGTTTTTACTGAAAATTAATTAGTTGTTAATTAATTATGAATAGGTAATTAATTTTAATAACTACTATTTATTTGTATTTCTAGTTGATTAATTATTACGTAATATTAAATTGGTAATTAATTACAATGAATTTTTTCTTGGTATTTATATTTAATTTCTTTTTATTAGTATATTCAATCATTACTTTCCCTACTGTTAAACTCACTGGAGTGGGAATAGTAATTTTATCCCCTCCGCTATCCAACGCTTTCCCTACTGATGCACTCTCTGGAGTGAGAATAGTAATCTTTACCCTCCCGCTATCCAACGCTTTCCCTACTGTTGTACTCACTGGAGTGGGGATAGTAATTTTACCCCTACGCTATCCAACGCTTTCCATACTGTTACACTCTCTGAAGTTGGAATTTTAATTTTTACCCTCCCGCTATCCAACGCTTTCCGTACTGTTGCACTCTTTGGAGTGGGAATAGTCATTTTTACCCCTACGCTATCCAACGCTTTCCCTACTGTTGCACTCTCTGCAGTAGGAATAGTATTTTTTACCCCTACGCTATCCAACTCTTTCCCTACTTTTGCACTCTCTGGAGTGGGAATAGTAATTTTTACCCCTACGCTATCCAACGCTTTCCCTACTGTTGCACTCTCTGGAGTGGGAATAGTAATTTTTACCCCTACGCTATCCAACTCTTTCCCTACTGTTGCACTCTCTGGAGTGGAAACAGTAATTTTTACCTCTACGCTATCCAACGCTTTCTCTACTGTTGCACTCTCTGGAGTTGCAATAGAAATGTTTACCCCTGCGCTATCCAACGCTTTCCCTATTGTTGCACTCTCTGGAGTGGGAATAGTAATTTTTACTTTAATATATATACATATATATATATATATATATATATATATATATATATATATATATATATATATATATATATATATATATATATATATATATATATATATATATAGATATATATATATATATCTGCAAATACCTCGCAGCAGCGCTTCCTCAGTGAAACACGAGGCAAGGACCAACTTTTTTCAGCATCTTGTTTATTTAGCCATTAGACAGGTAGTCATAACGCGTTTCGGCCGTCCCAGCGGCCTTGGTCACATGGCGTTACAGATTGCTTTTGCCCTTTTTAAAGTGATATTGTGCAGTCACATGTTCCAATGATGGACATAAACAAAATACTACATGTATAAATACATTTGCTGTTTGTTTCTCATCAATGCCATTGCAAAGGATAGTTGATAACTGTATAAATACATAAGTTAATCCTGTAGTTTTTTTGTATAAAAATAATTTTTTATATATACATTTGCAATTTCAAATCTCATGTGGCAGAGTATTTTTAACTTTTCAATCATATACATAGCAGCATAAATGCCTTTAACTCCTCAAGTTGTACTGAGAAAATTATGTCAACCTTGTCCATCAAGTAAATTAATAACTACTGTGCATAGTCAGTGCTCACCAACGTGTATTAAATCATAATACAAAAAAATAATAATAATCACTACTATTTCATAATAGTAGAGAAAAGAAGATCCAAAAAAAGAAAATAACTTTATCTATAAGGACCATACAACAAAAGATGAATCCATAATGAACATATTTCCAGCCACTGGATACTCGGAGGAAGGGGATATAGTACCACTTGATATTATTTAGTTCTGTTAATTCATTCTCACCTTCAACCTATTGCACATATTATTAAAGTGACTTCGTGTCAACTAGAAAAAATATATAATTTTTTCATAAAGTGACATCGTGCGAACAAAGTGCAGATACAAGTAAAGTGGCTGGTGCTAGGGAGTTATACTGGAATGAGGTAGTTTAAGGAGGGAAAACCTTAACTCTATTCAACAAGAATTATAGTCATAGATTTCAAGACAAGATATAATCATACATTACCAATGTAGCACATATAGAAAAAATCACACCATAAAACCAATCTATATAAAAAAGGGAATCGATGACATGACTAAAATCAGCTATCATAACAAACATTAGGATAAAAAGACTACCCCAATATTTAAAAAGACGGCTAAAATCAATCAATTCATATATATACACATACTTCACACTATATATATAAATTATACACAATATATTACAATATAAATACATAAGTGCAAAAAAGTGCAAGGTACGATCCAACTCCTCTTATACTAAGGTGTACTATGGTATATTGGTGTTAACTATATGGCTGTAATGTGGCATTATCATGAGATGATCATAGGTATGTGTGGAGGTCCTCCGTGGTGTTAAGACCTCCCGGCCACTTTGAATTAAACTCCAGAATATATTTGGTTTCAAGCCTGCGCATGCACGCCTCTCTGTCACCTCCTCTTTTTGTGAGAGGGATCGATTCTATGGCGAAGTATTTGAGACACTGAGGCTTGCTGTTGTGACATGCCTCAAAGTGTCTGGCCACCGGATAACTCTGATCCTTGTTAACAATGGCGCGGAGATGCTGTAAGATACGCTTGTGGATTTGTAATTTACTGCTACCAATATATTTGAGTTTACAGTCACATTCCAATATATACACACAGTATTCAGTTCTACAGGTTAAATGCTGTTTTATCTACCTCGTAGTTCTTGGAATTACTGTTGTGTATTTTTTGGTGTTGACACCATGTTGGCAAGCCTTACATGCCAGGCATTTGTAGAAGCCCCTACTGGTGGGTCGCCACGGCTCTTTGCCTATGTGTTCCTCACTGTTTTTTGAGAGGATGGAGCCCATGCTTAAACTTTTACGAAAAGTTATGGAAGGATTTGGGGGCATCACATCACCAATCATGGGATCATCTTTTACAAAGTGCCAGTTTCTTCTGACTATACTCCTGATTTCTTTCTCCTGCTTGGAGTATGTCAGTACTAGTCTGACTTCATTAGTCTTGTCACATTGTTTTACTTTCTCAATCAACAAATTAATATATATATATATATATGTATTAAAAAATAAAATTGTATGTTTCTTTTTTTAACTTACAATAATTATTTATTAATGTTAAGGTTATTTAAGTATTTTTAAGTATGTTTTAGTTAATTATATTTATTATTTCATTCATTTTAAATTACTTTTAAGATATTTAATAAAACTATATTTTGACTAACTATATTTTTTACAACTATATTTTTGATTCGACATTTTTGTACTTACCTGTTTGCAGATTGGAATTCGATATTTTTGCATTCTATATTTTGTCCACTATATTCTGGTAGGTCGATTTTTTAGCATTCTATATTTTGTCAGTGATCCAGATAAATACATACATAAATAACAAAGGCTAAAATGAATCAACTGGTGCTTCTGAAATACGCCTACCTGATGTACCTAACCTATGTCTAGTACGAGGGAAGAAGAAAGTGAGGTGTAGCATAGGTTTAGTTTTTCTTTGCCAAGAATCTAATCAAGATTTCTCTTAGGGTCTAATCAGCTCCGTACTTTGGTTTTAGAATGAAGGAGGTCTGGTATCTCTGTCTCGGGACTCAAATACCCAACCCCCACGAGGGGAGCTTGGAAACACTGGAGAAGGATTCTCAGCGAGAGAAAGGACAGCTTCTTGATCAGTGCGTCAGCTGGAGGGTCGGCTTCCTTCGGCACTTGCTGTAGCAAGCTGCGTCGGGCAAGTAGATAATCGAGCTGCTCTGAACCACTGTGTGTTTGCTAGGGCAAGTGATGGCATATTTATACCTGGAAAGTGCCTAGTTTGACGAACAGTTGGACATAATAACGTCATCAAAGAATCCGAAGGGAATTGTAGTTCTTTGAAAACTCCATAAATTCTTGGACAAATCAACATTCAAGCAAGGGGATGTCCCTGACTGCTGAAGCCGAATTTTCCAAGAAATCGTTGTGGCTTTTTGGAACCACTGGAAGTAGCCAAGCCTGTATTTGGACTGCATGGGCTATGTCTAAATATGGTTATGATTTCTATGCCTATATAAGGGCAATGTGAATTGTACCTTTATAAGGGCATGCATCGGTAAATTTCGCTCAGATCCTAAAACGTTATACAACATTACATTTGTGTAGTAAGATGCTACTTCAATGTAGACAGGCGTTTCTTGGCTAACTGTTATTTGGGTCTCAAGTGGTACAAGTGCCATAGCTTTGTTGCTTAGTCCTTCTTTTCGCACTGCAGATTCTTCAAAGGTGATGAGTCTCTAAGTTTGAACCTCTTTGATTGTAGCTAGAGCAGGGTGTCTGCTACGTTGGTTGAGTCCACTAGGCCTACTGCTTATTATTGGCCACATGATATGGTTTGACCAGGTTGATGGACACAAACCTGTTCTCCTTTGTACCAGCAAGGGGCAGCAGTAATTCTGTTCTTGATCCTTGGATTTCTAGGACAGGTACTGGTTGTCTGTAAGAAGGCCCAAATTCCTTCTTGTCTGCGATCTTTTCTCTGACTAGATCCCCAAGCTTAGGAATCCAGACAGGCCTTGCTGGGACCGTCGGTTTCTCTTCAGTGGTGGTTGGCTTCAGGTACACGTTGCTTTGTTTCATTCTTATTTCATTTAAGTCCTGTAAAACAGCCAAACGGTCTTTGATATCAGATGTTTTTTGGTCTACCACTGAAGTCTGCCAATCGAGGTCCGCAATCAGCATCCTAGTCCCAAAAATGACCTCATATGGAGCGATACCCCCTAGAGAACTTCTTGGCAACTTATTAAGACTACGTTGGAAACTTATTAGATGTTTGACCCACCCGTCACCCGAACCTAATACCCTAGCTGTTATAGATTGCTTTATATCCTGTTTTTTTCTCTCCACAACCGAATTTCCCTCAGGATCGAATGGATTAGAGTACCACAATGCAACGCCCAATTTGGCCATGGCCTCCTTGTAAGCTCGAGAGCTAAACGCAGGACCCTGGTCAGAATGTAGCGTGCCGACTGCATATGTGCTGACAAAGACTCACCGCCGCAAACTACAACTCCCAGGGTCCTTTGCTGGGACTCGGGAATGCCGCCTGAAGCGTCAGTGAACCGCGCCCGGAGGTGCATAAAGACGCGGCCCTCCTCCCACGTGATTATCCAGACAGAGAATAGTCAAGTGACTAGCAGTTTCTGTCTAATCGACCATGCCCATCAAAGATACTTGGCAATGGCTATTGATACTACCACAACAAGAAAACTTGAAGGTCTTGGAAGTTGAAAGTCAAGGAATTCAGTTACAACACCAAAAATATCACATTAAGAAGCACATTACATTTTGCCAGAACAAGGCTCTGTGCCCTTGGAATATACACACCATTCAAGATTAGCACAGAAACCAATATTTGTAAAATACCCCTGATGGTTTTTTACCCTATACAGTTTTTTTATTATCAACTCTTAATTATTAAATCTGTATAGGAGTTATGTTACTTCGCATTGCTAATAAATTAGTGGTTAGATCAAATTTTCATCATCTTCAGTTTACAAGTAGATTCTTTAAACACAATCCATATTATTCTATATGGAGGACTGATCTCCACAATAATATTATTTCACCAGCATATGCGTCAGGATACATATCTTCGAACACCTTGCAACATGGGGCTAATTCTCAAGACAACTATTCAATCACATTGGCTGTTCGGACATTGTAACATACCGATCGAGCATGCGCGAAGCCAGGACATTGATTCCCGCGACATAATGTCTGATTTACGCGCATGCCCAGAACTGTTCTGGCCTGTGCCGCACCACGATAGACTGTCCCGGAATAAACACAAAGCTTTGAAGAATATAGCGTTCCTGCGCATGCGCGAGGGATCGACGAGAGCCTCGCGCCATGCGAAGTAAAAACACAAAGCTCCGCTTTGAAGAAACAGCGTTTCTGCGCATGCGCGAGGGAATGACAACAGCCCCGCGTCATGCGCGTTGTGTATTGCCGCGCCTTGTCCTACAGGTGTTTAGAATTGGCCAGCGCCTATCCAATCAAGGGGCGTATATAAACGCACTTCCTTCCGTCCGTCGGTACCTCCCCTTCGGTTCAGGCGCACTCCTGGAGGTACCGACGGACAGGTAAGGAAACTATGATACTGGGTACTTGCTTGTAGATTTATACCCCAGAACCGCCCCAGTTTCTCCTTGGTAGCTCCACTTACGCTTGTTTCCAGAACCTGGTGGAGTTTGAGAGCCCTTGAGCTGACAGCAGATTATAACATTGGTGGTAGTCGACACTTAGACTCCCAAGATGTTTAGATATTCCCATATTCTGAGTTTCTGAACCCCTTAATTTTGGAAATGTGATATGAAGTGGGTAGATGGGGTAACAACAACATCCCTAGTAGAATGGAGCCCTCTTAGTATAGCATATCGTGTTTGTATGACCTTATGGGCTTGATTTGAACAACCAAGTTTTTTAGTTTCTTTTTTTAATTTAATACATATTGAGATAGTGACAGCTATCATGTCCTGAAATTTTCCTTCTCCATATGTCAAATAGAGCGGGGCCTCTTTTATCCGAGCCGTTGCTGGGTGAGGTGAGGCTTACTTCCCATATAAAGCTTGGTAAGTACATCTTAGACTTATTATTTTGTATATATACAGATTATCTGGATGTGACTTCATATTAAGCACAGTTCTTTATTTTGGTCGTTATAGAATTAACTGGCCCATTGAGTAAATGAATGCCACTAATTTTGTTCACACACTGATATATATTTTGTTGTCCCTTTGTTGTCACAAAATTGTTCCCTTCTCTTGATGTTTGCAGGAAAGGATTGCTCGTTACATGGTTATTAACCAGGATACGGTAGGGTGGTTCATTGAGCCACACAATTCCACTTTTTATAAACCATGTTATATATATTCTCTTTGATTACTTTCTCACACTAATAATGGTGGTTGTTGCAGTAGCTGATATTCCAGCCTGGCCCTGAAGAATGCCGGTAAACTGATACCATAATGGCAGAAACATGTTGGCCTAGATTGTATATGCTTACTGTACAGTGATATTTTCACACTGTCATCACACCTTCTTTTACCTGACGTCCGGGAGATACCAATAAACATATTTCTCTACCCTGACCGTCATTTTAATCACTGTCACTTATCTTTATGAGCACTGCACCCTATCAGTACCACTCTCAGTGAGGATCCATCTCTTTTCAGCATAAGGATCTACTGGTACCAAGCAAAGACTATTGGGCTTGGCCATATAAGAACCTGCTGATAAAGTCCTAGATGACGATGTTCCGCCATATGGGTGGGCTGATAGGACTTCTTTACAACTGATGGTCCTACACCGTTAGTCGTGATAGTGGTGTGTAAGTTTCCTTGTGGCCACTTCTTTTTCTCAACTTCCAAGACCTTCAAGTTTTCTTGTTGTGGTACTATAGTACATGAGGGGTATGAGCTTGATAGGTCAGTAAATATAGTCCCCTAGACCCTTCTTTAACAGTTGTATTCTAAAGTTCTTGAGCAGCCTCGGCTGCGGGTCTTTTTTATCCTTAGCTCCTCACAAATTGAGGCCAGCTTTAGTTTCCGCTCACTTGGTTGATTCTCTAGCCCTACAGGTCTTTACGCGATGGCTGACTTTGGTGGGTTAGCATTCGATGACGAAGATCTTAATAACATCATTAGTGACAATCCAAGCATTCTTGATGATTTACCCACGACATCCTCTACCACTCAGGATGACTGGGTAACTTTGCTTAATCTAAAAAAGAACCATTCTCGCATTTCTCTACATGGAGTGATAATGAATGAATACCTGCAGGGTAAATGTGCTCCATCGGGTCTGATCGTAACCAATGTACCCAGACTTTTCCTTACAGACAAAGAATTTTTACGCAATTGGTCTCTAATAGCTTGGCGCTGCACGCGCGATTGGTTGATTTTAACAATAAAGACAGCTAAGAAAGCAGCAGACGCCGTACTGATCGAGATACAAATTCTTGAAGGACAAATCAATGCTGCAATCACACCTGTGATTTTCAAAAAGAATATGGATGAGACCAACAAAACGAATAAAGATTATAGAGATAACATCTTAATGAATAAAATTGAGAAGTTTAAGAAAGACTTAGCTAAGGTTTTCTATGGAACAAGCTTATCCCTACACCAGTGACTCGTATGTGGCTCCAGACTTCAACTCTAAAGGCAAGAAATACGGGTCCAACTACTCTTCTTCCGGTTCAGACACTGATTCTAGTGATACAAACAACACCAATACAGGCACTCCGGGCAGAGGGAGAGGAAGAGGCTACCAGAAAAGATCTAGTAGAGGACGAGGTATGACGAACTTTTACCCAAATCCGGGTCAATGGTGGCCTCCAGCTCCTTGGGGCTACCAACAACCACCGATGGGTTTACCCCCGATGGGCTATCAGATGCCCAGCTTTCCACCTCATCCACAATTTTATCATGATCAGTATTTTTTATGGCAGGGCCGAGGCAGAAATCGAGGGAAAAGGAGAGGACAACAGGGAGTACATTGGGTACCAGAGACCACTCCTTCACACACCGATACCCGACCAGGTCAACAACAGACAAGCACGTCGAGGACAGGGACAGCGACCTAGTCATAAACCTTAGTACTCAGACACTCACAGCAGACAAGAAATCTGTTCTGAACAAGGGGCTAGGTTTTGTCCCAACGAACATATGTGACCCCTTCACTTTGAGACGTGAACTCGAGAACTTCTATAGGAAGATACGTCTCCATTTTTTCTTTAACACCAATCGAGAGACAGTTGACAATGAGCAATGAGGAACTGACAGATTGCAACACAGGCCTTAGACCGAAATCCATTTTTACGCCTTTGAGCCATCAAGTTCCAGCACGGGTCATTGCTTTTGAACAAGCTGTAACCCATGATATCCAGAACCTCAGTCAATGTAAACACAAACCTTATCATAACATCACGAGAGCTGAAAAAGCAGCTCTTTCAGGTCTGGCTAAAGACACATCCTTGACAGTTAAACCTGCTGACAAGGGTGGATCAATTGTGCTCCTGGATACAGAGGTCTATCGAGTAGAGTGTATGAGGCAGCTCAATGACACTAGAGCTTATCGCCGCCTCACTGAGGACCCTACAACCAGGATTGCACACGAAATTAAAAACCTGATTGAAGAAGCATCAGGTGAAGGTTGGATTACGCCTCAAGAAGCGAGATACTTGGTCACGACTCATCCTGTAACACCTTACTTTTATTGCCTACCCAAGGTACATAAAGAAAAAAGGCCACCACCAGGACGCCCCATTATCTCAGGAATAGGCTCACTTTTGGAGCCTCTGTCCACATTTGTGGATTTAGTCTTAAAACCAATCGTATCTGAAACTCCAACATATTTGAAAGATACTGGTGATGTCCTGAGATTATTGGCAACAGTGGATTTCGACGTCACGACTGACCTTTTGGTCAGTTTTGACGTCGAGTCTTTATATACATGCATTCCACAACAAGAGACGTTGGAATGTATCAGAAGTCTCCTTGAATCAAGACAATTGAACACCATCACCCCAGTAGGGTTCATCATGGAATGTGCCAGGTTGGCCATGACGGAAAAAAAATTCCGATATGAGGACGAACTGTTTTTACAGGTCTCTGGAACCTCTATGGGGAGTGTTTTCGCCCCGAGTCTTGCGAATTTATACATGCACCAATTTGAGCAAGATCACGTCCTTCACCACAGCAACCCTTATCTCCATCAGGTGTTGCTGTGGAGAAGATATATTGATGACGTGATATGCATCTGGAGGGGTTCTACCAATGACGCTGAATCGTTCCATAACTGGCTCAACTCATGGAATCAATATCTTAATTTCACTATGGAATCAAGTAAAGAAAAACTTCCATTTTTAGATATTTTGATCTTTCCAGGATCAGGAGGCTTGCAAAGTGAACTTTATCGAAAACCGATGTCACGCAATTCCTTGCTGTCTTATCACAGTTTCCATCCCCAAGCACTCCGAGACAATCTACCGATAGGTCAATTCCTAAGAGTTAGAAGGAACTGTTCTTCCAAGACTTTATTCCAACAACATGCAAAAGAACTGTCGACACAGTTAAGGGAACGGCATTATCCTAATCATTTGGTTAGACGTGCCTGCAAAAGAGCGTCTAACAACGATCGGGAAGCGCTCATTGAACCCCTAAACAGAACAACAACTGTAGATCGCATGACCATGGTACACACTTTCAACACCCTTTCCAATGGTGTCAAGAAAATTGTCCTGAGACACTGGAAAATATTGAATACAGTGTCAGGAGATGTTCCACGACCCCTGTTCGCCTTTAAAAGAGGCCCTAGTATCAGAGACAGTCTTGTCCATACTAGACCAAGATACCATCGAAAAGAAGTCATCAACACTCTCTGGAACACAGAACCAGTACGCGGTCACTATCCATGTGGAGGGTGCGCCGTCTGTCCACAAACATGCAAAACCCTGACAATAGATATAGGGACTGGCAGACCTTGGCGCTTGAATAACCACACTAATTGTAATTCTGAAAAGTTGATCTACATGATCACATGTCCGTGCAAGCTGGTGTACATCGGACATACTACCAGGAAGATCAAGCTCCGTATAAGCGAGCATAAAAGCACCATTCGGTGAAATAAACAATCTACTCGTTTGACTAATCATTTTTTGGAGCTTAAACATAAAGCAGACAAACTTAAATGGGTAGTACTGGAAAAACCTTTTATTCCCCCACATGTAACTGATGTTTCACGCTTTTTGTTCATTAAGGAACAGCGTTGGATTTTTAAACTGAGGACAGATGTCCAGGGGTTAAATGATAATATACCTTGGGTGTCTATTTGAAAGTCAAGGAATTCAGTTACAACACCAAAAATATCACATTAAGAAGCACATTACATTTTGCCAGAACAAGGCTCTGTGCCCTTGGAATATACACACCATTCAAGATTAGCACAGAAACCAATATTTGTAAAATACCCCTGATGGTTTTTTACCCTATACAGTTTTTTTATTATCAACTCTTAATTATTAAATCTGTATAGGAGTTATGTTACTTCGCATTGCTAATAAATTAGTGGTTAGATCACATTTTCATCATCTTCAGTTTACAAGTAGATTCTTTAAACACAATCCATATTATTCTATATGGAGGACTGATTTCCACAATAATATTATTTCACCAGCATATGCGTCAGGATACATATCTTCGAACACCTTGCAACATGGGGCTAATTCTCATGACAACTATTCAATCACATTGGCTGTTCGGACATTGTAACTTACCGATCGAGCATGCTTGAAGCCAGGACATTGATTCCCGCGACATAATGTCTGATTCACGCGCATGCCCAGTACTGTTCTGGCCTGTGCCGCACCACGATAGACTGTCCCGGAATAAACACAAAGCTTCGAAGAATATAGCGTTCCTGCGCATGCGCGAGGGATCGACGAGAGCCTCGCGCCATGCGAAGTAAAAACACAAAGCTCCGCTTTGAAGAAACAGCGTTTCTGCACATGCGCGAGGGAATGACAACAGCCCCGCGTCATGCGCGTTGTGTATTGCCGCGCCTTGACCTACAGGTGTTTAGAATTGGCCAGCGCCTATCCAATGAAGGGGCGTATATAAACGCACTTCCTTCCGTCCGTCGGTACCTCCCCTTCGGTTCAGGCACACTCCTGGAGGTACCAACGGACAGGTAAGGAAACTATGATACTGGGTACTTGCTTGTAGATTTATACCCCAGAACCGCCCCAGTTTCTCCTTGGTAGCTCCACTTACGCTTGTTTCCAGAACCTGGTGGATTTTGAGAGCCCTTGAGCTGACAGCAGATTATAACATTGGTGGTAGTCGACACTTAGACTCCCAAGATGTTTAGATATTCCCATATTCTGAGTTTCTGAACCCCTTAATTTTGGAAATGTGATATGAAGTGGGTAGATGGGGTAACAACAACATCCCTAGTAGAATGGAGCCCTCTTAGTATAGCATATCGTGTTTGTATGACCTTATGGGCTTGATTTGAACAACCAAGTTTTTTAGTTTCTTTTTTTAATTTAATACATATTGAGATAGTGACAGCTATCATTTCCTGAAATTGTCCTTCTCCATATGTCAAATAGAGCGGGCCTCTTTTATCCGAGCCGTTGCCGGGTGAGGTGAGGCTTACTTCCCACATAAAGCTGGGTAAGTACATCTTAGACTTATTATTTTGTATATATACAGATTATCTGGATGTGACTTCATATTAAGCACAGTTCTTTATTTTGGTCGTTATAGAATTAACTGGCCCATTGAGTAAATGAATGCCACTAATTTTGTTCACACACTGATATATATTTTGTTGTCCCTTTGTTGTCACAAAATTGTTCCCTTCTCTTGATGTTTGCAGGAAAGGATTGCTCGTTACATGGTTATTAACCAGGATACGGTAGGGTGGTTCATTGAGCCACACAATTCCACTTTTTATAAACCATGTTATATATATTCTGTTTGATTACTTTCTCACACTAATAATGGTGGTTGTTGCAGTAGCTGATATTCCAGCCTGGCCCTGAAGAATGCCGGTAAACTGATACCATAACGGCAGAAACATGTTGGCCTAGATTGTATATGCTTACTGTACAGTGATATTTTCACACTGTCATCACACCTTCTTTTACCTGACGTCCGGGAGATACCAATAAACATATTTCTCTACCCTGACCGTCATTTTAATCACCGTCACTTATCTTTATGAGCACTGCACCCTATCAGTACCACTCTCAGTGAGGATCCATCTCTTTTCAGCATAAGGATCTACTGGTACCAAGCAAAGACTATTGGGCTTGGCCATATAAGAACCTGCTGATAAAGTCCTAGATGACGATGTTCCGCCATATGGGTGGGCTGATAGGACTTCTTTACAACTGATGGTCCTACACCGTTAGTCGTGATAGTGGTGTGTAAGTTTCCTTGTGGCCACTTCTTTTTCTCAACTTCCAAGACCTTCAAGTTTTCTTGTTGTGGTAGTATAGTTCATGAGGGGTATGAGCTTGATAGGTCAGTAAATATAGTCCCCTAGACCCTTCTTTAACAGTTGTATTCTAAAATGGCTATTGATATCCATGCTGCAGTGCTGGTGCATATAATACGCAAGGCAACTGTACTACTGGTAGTCCCCAAATTCTTGCACATCGGTCTTAACCATGCGCGTCTTGGGTCAGAATAGGCTGTACAAGAAAATAAGAAATGGCCAGTTGTTTCTTTGGCGGAACCACAAGCAGGGCAACTATCGCTCAGCCCACCTTCCCATTTAGCTGTCAAAAATCTAAGGGGGAGTGCACCTGCTCTCAGTTGGAAGAAAAGTTTTCTATCGCCAGGTCTAGTTATAATATCCCAGTAGGGTTCCAAAGAAGGATACAACTTAGCCTCTAGGAATCCTTCGGCCATAGATCCTGTACTAGAGCTACTCCAGCCCCGGGAGGCTACCTTTTCCCAATAAATTTCTTTTAGAGCACTTTTAGTAGGGAATGTAGCTCCAGCTGGGTCTACCCAAAGTGAACGCATTCCAAGCTCAATCAGAGTGTCTTTCAGCGATTTGAGCCACCCGATTTTATGGAATATATCCGCTTTGATTATGTCTAAAAACCCCTCAGCATAATGGGAAAGCTCAGGAGTGGTCCAAAGCCTTCTCCAGTACAGAATCGGTTGAAGCCTGGCCAAATCTATAACCGCTTTTCTGCCCAGATCGTACCTAAGGGGCAGCAAGGGAGTACTTTTAGGGACACCAGTTATTGCCCGGAAGAACTTATTTTCCGAAGTTTGTAGTGCAGCCACCTTCTTGAAACCCCATAGCTCAGCACCGTAAAGTGAAGAGCCAAGAGCCTTTGCTTCATATACCTGAAGGGCTGGCTTTACAGGTTTCGTCAGGGATTTTCTATGCTCGGAGCTAATAACACCTGATAGTTGCCTGTGTCTCAATGTAGCAATATCTATGTGCTGGCACCATTTATTCTTATTTGAAATGTGAATACCCAGATACAAAAAAGTGTTCACCACCTCTAGAGGACGACCATTCATGATAATTTTAGATTTAAAACTGCGGTGGGGATTAAAAATCATAAGTTTTGTTTTGGTCACATTGACCTCTAGGCCGTGCTCCCCACAGAATAGGTCAAAGATAGACAGTGCACACTGTAAACCACTTGGGGTCTTTGATAGGATGAGCGTGTCGTCTGCGAACATTAAAATAGGCATTTTTATGCCAGCTAATGAGGGAGCGTCCACCTTCGCAGATAACATGCGGGATACGACACCGTTAATGTACAGTGTGAAGTGAGTGGGAGCCATTGAACATCCTTGCCGGACACCCCGCTCAACCGGGAAATCCGCTGTCATCATGCCCTGCCCCCCCACTGGATTTTAGCAAAGGTTACTTCATGGAGACGCATTATCAGTGTCAATAGTTCATCTGGTACACCCAGGTTCTTGAGAACAGACCATAGCTTTGACCGTGGTACTAGATCGAAGGCAGCCCGTAAGTCGACAAAAGCCGCATATAGGCTACCCCCGCCCAGGACCACGGTCCTCCATTGCAGCAGGTTAAATCGGAATACCTGACCCACCGTACTTGTGGACCTACGGAATCCCGCTTGAAACGGTGACAAAGCGTTATTATCCTCAGCCCAGTCAAGGAGCCTGTTCACAATCACACGCCCTACTATCTTTTGGATGGTATCGATAAGGCTTATCGGCCTGTAGTTGCCGGGCTGGGATCAGTCACCTTTCTTAAACACTGGTATAATTACTGCTCCCTGCCAGGATGTCGGTGCCTCTGCACCCTTAGCAATAGTGTTAATAGGAAGGTAAATGTACTTGCACCAACGTTCCTTGTCGTTAATAAAGACGTCGGCAGGAACACCGTCTAAGCCGGGGGCGCGCCCACTGTTCACAGAGCTCAAGGCCACCAAGATTTCTTTGAGACTGAAGGAGTTATCTTTGAAGTGGGTTGGACTTATGTCCGCTGCAGTGGTGACCTGTTTTGCCTCGGCATACTGTGTTCTAAAGAATTTTACCCACTCTTCTTCCGGTACATTGTTATTAGGGGGTTCAGGTGTCCCCTCACCACCCCACTTAACAATGCTCCAAAACAGTCTAGAGTCTTTCCTATCACTAGCTCTTTTTAATTCGGACCAGTGGTGCTCGTCCCAGGCTTTCTTTGCCTTCACTATACTAGCTTTATATTCCTTTCTAGCAGATTGGATAGCCATGGCCTCCCTCCCCTTTATAGCAATACCTAGGGCAATTCGTGCGTCCTTGCAGTGGGCATTGTACCATTTTGCATGCTTAGGGACTCTCTCTCCATTGCCCTTCACAGGCTTCAAGAAGTGGTTTTTGATTGCGCAAAAGAGAGTATCATGAATTTCAACCACGCTACTCAACCCAGAAGTAGAAGAATTAATTTGTTCCATGGCTAGTATCGCTTTATCGGCTTCAGTGTTGATGTTAGCAATGGCCTGCTGGTTGGTCGCTACATTTACCCATCTTAGCTTACGCATATCATTTGCGGGGATAGTTAAGGGTGGTGCAAGGGCATTAGGGCCTATGGGCCCGTTGGTAGGTGACCACCATTTATGCTCTGTACACAGAGGGTTGAGGTCACTCTCACTCCTCCACACAACCTCCATGTCACATACCAGCGGCCATAGTTTCAAACTACAGAGTACATAATCTATTCTGCTTTTATGCCGCCCATTGTCAAATGTCATAGACCCATTTTTGTCACTTAATGTCCTTCCATTTAGTGCTCTTAAACCTTTTTCGAAGCATAAGGCATTCATGCTAATCACATCCTCGGTCCAGCGTACTACTGATTTCAGCTCTAATTTTGGGAATCTCCAGTGCCAATCCTCTTCGTCCCCAGGGAAATCGTCATCTATGGCTTAGGGTTCAAATGTTCGATTAAAGTCACCTGCAATGACAATGTTATTATCTTGTGAGTGGGTATCAAGGAGGGAACCCAAGGCCGCTAAAACCTCTGACCTCCCACCCTTGTTACTCCTTACATAGACATTGTAGATGTCGAGCGATCCCAAAGTGTCTGAATTCATTCTGATTAGTTGAATGTCTCTGTGGCTGGTGTCTATTACCTTGACAGCTAATTTTAGGGACTGACGGACCCAAATGGTTAGACCACCCATTGGTCTCCCCTTTGGACCTTTTAGTGCAGGCACAGAGTAGTTCAAGTATCCCTGCACAAAGGATGGTTCACATAACCAAGTCTCCTGAAATATACATAGATCAAAAGAATTAACAAAACAAAGCCAGTCTCCAGAGTCCAGTTTAGAGCACAACCCAGCAATGTTCCATGAAAATAGTTTCCCCACATTGTCCACGATACCAACCGGGGCCGCCAGTAGAGGGTTGACATAGTTATCCACAGGCAATTCTTGTTCGGTTTCGCTTAGCAAACCTTCGTGAAGATTAGCATCAGTGTCATCTACTCTCTCAGGGACATTCTCAGAGTTAGGGCTTACTGTAGAAGCAACAACACACACTTCAGACCCAATCATCTCATTTCTTAGCAATGGGCACATACCCTCGCTTTCATCATGTGCCATCCAATTCGCACTTCCTTCTGTCTGGGAAACCAATGATTGTCAGTCGATGTTGTTTAGACCAGAGCTAGTCTTCCCACCCAATCTTTCAGGAGCTACAAAAGTGGACACTGTAATGTGAGGGCATGTTTTCCTTAACTGAATCTGAGATTGGCGTGGGGCAATGCTTCTAAACTCTAGGGCAAAAAGATTTTCTGCAAGGAATGGTGATTTCAAAGTAACTCTATAGAGTCATAAGCAAAGTTTAGGGAGCTCAATCTTTTCATCTCAACGATGTCCTCCCTAATCACCGAACGGCAGCCTCTGACATGGCGCAGCCAGTGAATGGCTTTGTTGGTCAGAGAGTCCGTGTGCTCACTATTGCCATATGTTCCTTTTATTAGTTTTGGGACATTAGTCATGTATATTTTGTTCTTAGTAAAGGGTACTCTGTCATAGAGGCTGTTCGGTTTAAATCCCGTTTTGTTTGGCCCTAGAGTTGATGGTCCCCCAGACAATTTAGCCGAGTATAATTGGGGTCCAAATGGGCCATTGGTATTTTGTCTAGTTGTTTGGCCACTCTTCTCTCCTCTGAGGCCTTGGGTAGACAAACCTACGTCCCTAACTTTCAGGGCTAGGCAACCGGTGTTTAGACCTGCATCCTTCCCCTGTCTCTGGATGCTAGGTTGGTTCAAAGTTTTGACTAGGGGTGCCTTTCTTGCATCGCCAGTACTTGTTAGGGATAGATTACATACAGGCTGAGCCACATTATTTTTTAGTTTTGGTACAACTTCGCCTTTGTCAATAATCATAGAGGTTAGATTAACAATCAATGACCTCAATGCCTCTATTTCATCTCTTAATAAAATAACAAGATTGGACAAAGTATCAACATCCATCGGCAGTGACTTATCCCTACTGCTAAAGTTGTTGATACTTGGAGGAGGCTCGTTATGGACCTCAGCCAGTACTGCATACCTGTTACCCAAAAGAACCTGGGGGGCTTGTGCCTGTTGCTCAATCTCACGCTAAGAATCAGCGGGGTAATCCTATCCACTATACTAGCAGATTCGTTAGATGCAGTTAAACAGACCTCAGTTGGCATATCCATACTTTCCTTGCATTTACGTTTCCTTTTTGCCTTAAACATAACTGGTATTTTGAGATGTCCAGTTGAAACATTAGATGAATCCAAGGTGTCCCCACCCTTATCAGACTCAGCAGGCTCTATTTGATTAACAACAAGGATTTCCCTACATTCGTCCACAAGGGTATCAATACGATCCATTATACCAGTGGCAGCAGCTTCGGGTACCTTTTTAGTTGGTCTCTTCCCCTTACGAAGCTTTGAGGCATTGCCTGACACGTTCCCCCCCTCCATCGCTTTTCGTTTCCCCATGTGGCCTATATGTGTGGTACTATTGACTATACAAGGAATACAATATGCCACCCCAGAGTCAAACAGTCTCAATTAGTAATAGAGCTCCTCTTACGGTGTTTCTGTAGATGACGGACGATGGTCCTTTTTGGGGAGTATTTAGGGATATGGCCCGTCACCGGTCATCCCTGGTCATCCGCAGATGGCCACAGACGGCCCGCCCTCTGCCCGGGCTCAGCCCGGCGTCTACAGGCTGATAAGCCTTATCGATACCATCCAAAAGATAGTAGGGCGTGTGATTGTGAACAGGCTCCTTGACTGGGCTGAGGATAATAACGCTTTGTCACCGTTTCAAGCGGGATTCCGTAGGTCCACAAGTACGGTGGATCAGGTATTCCGCTTTAACCTGCTGCAATGGAGGACCGTGGTCCTGGGCGGGGGTAGCCTATATGCAGCTTTTGTTGACTTACGGGCTGCCTTCGATCTAGTACCACGGTCGAAGCTGTGGTCTGTTCTCAAGAACCTGGGTGTACCAGATGAACTATTGACACTGATAATGTGGCTCCATGAAGTAACCTTTGCTAAAATCCAGTGGGGGGGGGGCAGAGCATGGTGACAGCGGATTTCCCGGTTGAGCGGGCCGCCCGGCATGGTTGTTCAATTGCTCCCACTCTTTTCACACTGTACATTAACGGTGTCGTATCCCGCATGTTATCTGCGAAGGTGGACGCTCCCTCATTAGCTGGCATTAAAATGCCTATTTTAATGTTCGCAGACGACACGCTCATCCTATCAAAGACCCCAAGTGGTTTACAGCGTGCACTGTCTATCTTTGACCTATTCTGTGGGGAGCACGGCCTAGAGGTCAATGTGACCAAAACAAAACTTATGATTTTTAATCCCCACCGCAGTTTTAAATCTAAAATTATCATGAATGGTCGTCCTCTAGAGGTGGTGAACACTTTCACATATCTGGGTATTCACATTTCAAATAAGAATAGATGGTGCCAGCACATAGATATCGCTACATTGAGGCACAGGCAACTATCAGGTGTTATTGGCTCCGAGCATAGAAAATCCCTGACGAAACCTGTAAAGCCAGCCCTTCAGGTATATGAAGCAAAGGCTCTTGGCTCTGCACTTTACGGTGCTGAGCTATGGGGTTTCGAGAAGGTGGCTGCACTACAAACTTCAGAAAATAAGTTCTTCCGGGCAATAACTGGTGTCCCTAAAAGTACTCCCTTGCTGCCCCTTAGGTACGATCTGGGCAGAAAAGCGGTTACAGATTTGGCCAGGCCTCGACCGATTCTGTACTGGAGAAGGCTTTGGACCACGCCTGAGCTTTCCCATTATGCTGAGGGGTTTTTAGACATAATCTAAGCGGATATATTCCATAAAATCGGGTGGCTCAAATCGCTGAAAGCAACTCTGATTTAGCTTGGAATGAGTTCGCTTTGGGTAGACCCAGCTGGAGCAACATTCCTTACTAAAAGTGCTCTAAAAGAAATTTATTGGGAAAAGGTAGCCTCCCGGGGCTGGAGTAGCTCTAGTACAGGATCTATGGCCGAAGGATTCCTAGAGGCTAAGTTGTATCCTTCTTTGGAACCCTACTGGGATATTATAACTAGACCTGGCGATAGAAAAATTTTCTTCCAACTGAGAGCAGGTGCACACCCCCTTAGATTTTTGACAGCTAAATGGGAAGGTGGGCTGAGCGATAGTTGCCCTGCTTGTGGTTCCGCCAAAGAAACAACTGGCCATTTCTTATTTTCTTGTATAGCCTATTCTAACCCAAGACGCGCATGGTTAAGATCGATGTGCAAGAATTTGGGGACTATCAGTAGTATAGTTGAGTGAAACCTCGAATAAAGCATACTTTGACTTGACTTGACTCGCAAATCTTTTATAACTGTTCAAGCATCAGCCTAGCACTGAAGCCACATCCAAATGAAGCTTGAACACAAATCCACTGTGACCATGATATATTTATAGTTACCATCCCTCTGTAAGGGACCGCAGTGGTCCAGGTAAACGCAAGCCAATGGTTTATCTGAAATTAACAGGCTCATCTGCGCAGGATGTTTCACAGTAGAGACTTTCATCTTTTAGCATATTTTACATTAAAAAACATAGGGGCCCATTACGATGTCGGGCGGATTGCCCCCGCCAGGCTGGCGGTAGCCACCGCCAGGCTGGCGGGGGCAATCCGCCCGACATCCACATTTGTTTCCCCCCGCCATATTAGTATGGCCGGGGGGACCTCGGCGGACGGAAAGACCGTCCGCCGCTTTTCCGCCTCAGGAATAATATGGTGGCGGTGTCTATCAGACACCGCCAGCCATAATAGGATGGGCAATTGTGGATGCCTTTCCGTGGCGGCAATGCCGCCACGGAAAGGCATGCGGAGAATCCCTGTGGGGGCCCGTTGCGGGCACACAGGGACTCCGGGGGGTACGGGGTGCACTTGGGGGGTACCTATGGTACCCCCCAGCAGTTCCATGCACAGCATGCTTTCCTGCCATTGTGGTGGGCGGTACTGAGAGCACCGCCCGCCACAATGGTAGGAATGCGGGATGCGCCCGCCACAGTGGCGGGTGCATCTTAATGCTGGTGACGGGGCCCCTGTCCTTAAGGCGGGCGGTCCCTATTACCACGAGGATGGCGGGCGGGCAAAGTCCACCCGCCATCCTAATGAGGCCCATAGTTTCTTGTTTGTTTCCTCATGCGCGGCCACCAGTCTCTCTATTTTAATAATGGCACTGTGGCAGAGACACCTGCATGTGCGAAGCGAGCCCTTCAGGGGCTGCTAAGATTAGTCCTAATCTATGTTCCATGTTTGGAATTACTCTATCCCCCACTCCAGGGATTTGAGCAAATGGAACATTATTTGTATCAGTTATGTACGAGTATTTTAGTTGAAACACTTTCAGTAATGTTTTACCACTGTCTTTGCTTGGAGCATTATATATATGAAGTAACAAAGACCCTCTGACATATGAAATCTTTTAGGACAGGGCAAAACACAATGTAAATATCTTCCTAGACAGTTATGAACCACCATAAACAAATGTAAAATATGTGTCTCATAAATCATGTACAGAATATGCCAAACAAACATGAACAATGAAATTGAAACTGTTTTATAAGAAGACGTGTTATTAGGTTTTATTCGATACTTAAAGTATAAAGATAAAAACAATATAAATATTCAACATATAATATTCACTAATAAAAAAGTTTAAAAATACAAATCATGTATATAACAATTATATTTGAAAAAATGCAATCCAATGATTAGTGCTGTGGCTGAGCTGTATACTATTTGACGCGTGTTTCGGCGTTTTTTGACGCCTTCGTCAGGAAGTAAGGCAACAAATTCCTACAATTCATAAAAACATTACTGAAGTAAATAGTCTAATAGATGTTTGACATAGTAATACAATTTATAAGGTCTGAAATTTAGTTACAAAACAGACAATTATGAAATTGGACACATATTTAAAAAGAGATGATATTTAGTATGCCTTCAGACCAACAAATGCTTGGAGCATTGACAGCTAGAATTATTTCACTGTGTATTTTTGTTTTTGAACAAGTGACTGCAGCTACGGAAGCCGTTTGCACAGCTGTCTTTGCGGCTTCATCAGCCAATGAATTCCCTTCAATGTGAGTGCCATCACGTTGATGACTCAGCGTATGTATCACATGAGTGTTTTGTAGCCCTTCTCGTAACTGAACTACTTGTTCCCAAAGCATTTTATGCTTGATTGTGCCACCTTTTGCATCTTTGAAACCTTTTTGAAGCCAATTAAGCAAATATTCATGGTAGGATTGGACACAGAAATAGGAAGCGCACACTATGAGTGTGGAGAATCAGCGATCCGTATTCTCAAGTGCCATCTTGAATGCGTGTAGTTCACCTCGCTGAGCTGTAAAATCTCCTAGAGATTGCGTTTTAGTAACCATTGGTCGGAATTTGCCATCGCGCCAACGACCTTTAACGATCGCATACGCCGCACTAGAGGCTTGTTTACCCCCCGTAGCGGGTTGAGCTGATCCATCAGTATAAATTATACATTCATACTTCTCTAGAGGCAGAATTTCAGTAGGCAGAGGACACTCTTGTTCGTATTGTAGAAATGATTGTGTTTTCAATTAAGGATCAAAAACATATTACAAGTCTGTTGCAGCCAAAGAATTAACCCATTGTATCCATCTTGGATGTACAGCTTTAGCATTTCGAATGCTCGCTTTTGTCACTGCCTCTAAGGCAGGTACAGGTGTAACGACCATAATGCACTTACCCTGTGTGAGGGCTCTCTCTTTCGCTACCGCAGTCTGAACAACTGTCAGAATTTTTTCTGTTAAAGTGAATTTCATTTCTGCTTGTGTGTACAAGTATGATTTGTAAGCTATTGGTACTTTTTCACCTTCGTTATAAGTTAAGAACGTGAATCTGCATTGTCCTGGAATGATTAGGATGACTAAGTTGCGTACGTTTACGCGTGTTTGCAAATGTTTTGTTGCTAATATGTCTGTTTACAATGAACGCAAAATTTCTGTGTGTTTTTGTGTCCAATTAACTGATTTAAAATCAGGTTTTATTAATTCGTAGAGAAGTTTAACCCTTTCTGCGTAATTTAGAATGTAAGTTCTTCCAAAATTTAAGAAACTTAGAATGGACTGTAAGTTTTTCTGCGCTTTTGGAGGTTGGAGCAGCGCACATTTCTCTAGAAAGTTTGCTGCCAGGCTTTTGCCTTCACTTGAGAGTTCGTATACTAGAAAAAGGACGTTGAGATGGGCAATTCTAGATTTTTTTTGATTGAATTTATAAACCTTAGAGGCGAATCCAAATATAATGGTGTTCACCCTGTTCAAGTGCCTATCCAGGTCATCGTCTGTCAGATAGATGTCATCGGCATATGACAATGCTTCGTCATCATAAGTTTTAGTAACTCTGTTACCCTTGCTGAGAATAACCCAGGACTATTCTTGAATCCCTGAGGGAGATGGCAGAAGTGACGCTGTGTCCCCATAATTGAGAAAGCGGTCAAATACCTGCTTTCAGGTGCAATATTTTGACAAAAGAAACCGTTAGAAATATCAAATGTTGTTTTATATTTTTAACGCACAATGTTATTCATTAATGCTGTACTGTGTGCGTTCTGCACTGCAAATGTTTTGCAACAAGAGTTTAAATGGCTGTAATCCAATACTAGACGATATGTATTGTCTGGTTTGGAGACAGGAAACAAAGGAGTGTTCATTGACGAGGTGCATATTTCAATCACCCCCTTGTATTCAAGTTGATCTAAGATCTCCCTGACCTGTTTTTAGCTACTTGCTTAATAGGGTACTGCCTTTGTGCAGTTGGTTGATTTTTTAACTGGATTTTATGGTGAGGGGAATCCTCATCCCATCCTACATGATTTTTATGTAATGCAGGAGCTTGGGCTACTGCCCATTTCCTGGCATAGGTATATTTTAAATGAATTGGAATGTGGTTGGAGAAGGCTGGCATAATGATGGCTTCGCAATGAGGGCAGTCCCTGACAAATTCTGGCGGCCAGTCTTGTTCAGCAAGAAGAATGTCATAACCCTTAGAAAGTCGCTCCCCAAAGAGTGCTCTTATCTTTTTTGGAATGTCTTCCTCCATCTGGAGTCTTATTTCATATAACTTATGTGGAGAACTAATCCTGGAATCTGCAGTTTCAACTTGAATGTATTTATTCAAGTCCACTGTCTCCAGATGATCTTTCAAGTTCTTGTGAGCTATGGTGACTTCTACTGCGCTGTCCAATATTGTCTGAGCGCATTCTCCGTTCTAGAGTTGTGTCCTCAAGTTCCTCGGCATGTCTGATTTTTAGACTTTCTACCTTCTTTTTGGTGAATTGAGGTTTCTTGTTTTTCTGAACTTGTTGATCGTCTTTGGACTTCACGCGTTCTTCTTTGTTTTCTGACCGTCCTCGTCTTTCGGATTTCTGTGATGAAGTCTGAAAGGTACGAGAGGAATGTGTATCAGTATCTTGATATCTATCAGGTTTTCTCAAATTATCCCTATTCCTGAGGTAATACCTCCTTTCAGATGGCTCCTTTTGAGGAGACCTACCTCTGGAATGAGAATGCTTCTCTTTAGAAGTTTGTTTGCTATTTTCACCCTTCTATTTAGAAGGAGTAGAGGTGTTTTTAGTAAAGACCTATTCAGGACTTTCAGACAGTTGAGGTTTAACTGTATAATTCTATTAAATGTTGTATATTACTAAGTAATTATTCGTCTGACATTGCTTCAATGTCAGAGTCAGGTATATAGCCAGCTAAGGCTGACCATGTTGTTCCTGGTCTACCTAGTGGACCGAGCCTGGTAATGTGATTTAAATGTTTTGGGGGGGTGCCTTTAAACTAGAGCTCATGCTCCTGGTATGTTAGTAGAATCTCAATATCCTTGAAAGGAATGTATTCCTCTGGTGGTTCATCTTCTTTGTAGAAGTAAAACATGTGTGTTACTAGATTTGCCTCTGGGAAGACTATCCACAAATAGAATACCTCTGTCTGGTGATATTCATGTGCCTCTATCACAAAAACTATCCTACCACCTCTCGATGTTAGGCCATTTTTTAAATAAGTTTTATAGTGATGGCTTTCCTTACTTTATAGGAATGCTTATAGCATCCTCGTCAGTTTCTTGGAAACCTGTATAGTTTAAAGCTGCTGGATTAGCCGTAGCTCCACCGTTCTCTGTGTTGTTGTCGATATCTGGCATTTTGTTGACTGAACGTTTGCAGAGCAAGTTTCAAGGAAACAATGATAAGGTGCCCAATATTTTGGAACACTGTATCCTTCAACATTGAATAAACCAAAAGGCTAATACATAGGATTTTTCGTCCTACTCAGCTATGGCGGATATTATCCTCTTTTATCCACTCCAGACATCTATTAGAGTATTTACGGAAAAAGGGGTCTCTGAGAAAAGCACGACTGAGTTACTTTAGTATCTAGCGTTAAATTAGTGCCTTACCAAATGTTGTGCGCCATGTAGTGTAGTTCATATAGTCCCAATAGGCTCTGCGCATTGGAATAATATACCCCATAGATATGACATTGGATTGAGGTCAATATGTCTCTATCGAATATACTAAACTTAATTGTGAGTTCCAGCTAGCTCAGAGGTCACTAGAAACTTTCTAGAATACACAAAAAGGGATTCGTTTCTGACAACCGCATAAACATGACAACTTTGTTTCCCAAGAATAAAATGTATCTTCAGAGTCGTGGAAACAATAGAGAACTATTTTACTCAGTCAATCGTGCATGCTTTGTTTCTACAGTGTTGCAGAGAAAATAGAGAGACAGGCGTTTCAATAAAAGGGGTTTATTGAACAGTCTTCTTTCTCATGCAACAGAGGTGAACTGCTACAATTGTTAGACAGAATGCAAAGTATAATGCGCACAGTTATTCGGGACACACTAGAGTCTCTGGGACCCATTTGTCCTCTATGCTAACACACATCCGGTTCCGGGTTGAGACGCGAGCGAGCGAGCGAGCAGCAGCGTGAGGAGACTGAGGAGAGGAGTGAGGTGTACGGCGTCTCAGCGCTGAGGGCTGCTGGGGTAAGTGGGACAGCTGAACTGCGAGGCAGACTGTGCGGAACCGCTACCCCGTTGAACCGCTACCCCAAATCCACGAGCAGCAGCCGAGCCACAGCCGAGCCAACGCCGATGCCAAAAATGAAGGAGACTTGCGGGTGGGTACCGAGGTGTGGCGGTGCGGCAGACCACGCTGAGCCGCGGAGCCACGCTGCGTGTGGCGAGAAAGGGAAAGAGACCCGTGGGAAACCGCGGGATTGGTGGTGCGGAGGTGGGCTGACCTGAAGAAGTGAAGTGTTGTTGCTGCTGGAAAAGAAAAGGAAAAGAAAAGGAAGGAGTATCGCAGGCAGGAACCGCAGGAACGGCGGTGTTGGGGGGCTAAACCATTGCGTCGATGCTGTGGGATAAGGAAGAGAAGTGCGGTAGAGCGGCAGTGCGGCAGGTATCCAGAGCTTTGAGCTGCGAGCCGCGTCAAAGTTAAAGTTAAGGAAACAAGGAAAAGGAGACATGGTGAAAAGGTGAGAGGGGTAAGGAAGGGGGGACTTACCCCAACCAACTAGCCGGGCCTGCTCAAACCGCAGTCCTGAATTTCATGGTTTCAGCAGCCGGTGAGGCGGACGAGTTGTAGCAGGTACCATGTACTAAGCTGAAGAAAGTGGCAGTAGTGTGGTGGAGAGATTTGACTTTGGCATTGAGGTATTGTGTGGTGCTGGCACTGGTTTTTTTCTTAAGACGAGGCCCCTGAAAGTTCTAAAAAGCTCTGTCCAGCCCTGTACAGCCCTGCCAGCCCCCGGCCCCCGCCTGACTCTTGCTAGCCCCTTTTGTTCCATCTAATAAATCTTTCATTTAACTTAATATTACATCAAAATACTCTCCTGCTGTTAAACAGTAGAGGATGAGGTCTGGTCGTCAGCGTGGGGCTTTACCAAAGCCAAAGCAAAGACAGAAGTCAGAAGAGGCCATAGATGCGCCCCGATCGGAGCTGTGCCACAAAAATGACGAAAAGGAAGAAAATGAGGAAAGTAGCGGTGGCAGTGTCGCCTTAGAGGAGCATATGAACCAGCCAATTAAGGCAGTTGTTTCACCTATAACTTTTGACCAGGATTGTATGAAGTCGCCACATGCTACGCAGTCATCTATAAAGAGTTTCTTTTTCAAGTACCATCAAAAGCAGTCTCACAAACAAAAAAGTGACATTAAGGAAAATAAAGAGTCTACTGAGACTGCTAGTGACTGTGTAACAACTGCATTATCAGCTATACCATTAGGTGGAAAATGAGTAAAAAGTGGTTACCCTTGTGATTTAACACGGTCTAAGTTGTCTAAATTGTTCTCTGAAAAAGAAAAATCGAATGATGTAGTAGGTGTTCAGGATAGGATTGTAATTGATGAAAAGGCTGAAAAGGACGTGGTGTCGTTACCGTTGCATCCACTATTAATAGTAGTTGGTCAGTTACAGATCCAAGCTCAAATTCATCCATATGTCTCTGTTGCCCATCCTGCAGAGTTAGTGTGGGTTAATGATTCTCAGATTACCAGCCAGGTGGAGCATTACAAACTGACAGTCGAGAGCAGAAATAAGTCTGGTTCAGTAATTGATATGCCTTCATGTGTGGTTCAGAATGTAAGGGAAGAGGTTACTGTGTCAGATCTTAGGGTTGGAGATTTAAATTCCAATGAGAGGTCTATTGAGCCCATATTAGTTTCACAAGAATTGGTGTCTAGTCCGAATGGCTAACTTAATAAAAGTGGTAATGCCAGTTTATTTTTATTTGGACCAGTCAAGCATCATCCTGGAGAATAGCCTCACCCTCAATAAATCACTATTGGTTCCAGGTGTGGTCTCAGGTGTGGGTAGTACTGAGAATGCTCCTAACTCAAATGAGCAATGTAGTTTAGTCTTAAATAATCAGTTTAACCCTGCTGATTTTTCTTTATTAACTAAATTTGATGGGAATTTTCAGGCTACATCGGGTGAGATAGAAAATAGTGTCACTAGACCTGAGTGTGGTATATGGGATTGCCTCTTACACACTATGGACTCAATCACTAATGCTCTCAACTTCCATAAAGACAAACTAGATATTCAGGTAGACATTCTAAATACATTGGCATCACACGTAGTAGGTATTGAGTCAAAGCTTCTGCAATTAACTAACCAGATCACTAAGGTGCAAGATGATAAAGAGAGTCAGTTAATAACCTGTACATGTGCACAATTGATAGCTAAAATCTCGGATTTACCATCAATCGTAAGTTCAATGGTGCATGAAGTAAAATTGCTGTCGGGTAGAAAAGTCCAAGGCTATGAAGAGATTAGTAACCTACTGGATGAAAGGAATGATCTAAGAAGTATGGTAAGACTCGGGTCCTCGATTAAAGACTAAGGGCCAGATGTAGGTAGGCCTTTACCGGTCGGTAACGGCCGAAAATACCGATTTTGGGCCGTTACCGACCGGTATTGAGTGATCCGTATGTAGGTGACAGAAAATAGGCCGAATCGGTAAATATACCGATTCGTTAAAGTTACCGATCGTTAAAGTTACCGATCGTGGAAGTTACCGATCGGTAAACGTACCGATCGGTAAACCAACCGATCGGTAAACGTACCGATCGGTAAACCAACCGATCGGTAAACGTACCGATCGGTAAACCTACCGATCGTTAAACGTACCGATCGGTAAAAAACAGTCAAAATTGAAATTGAGATGTAGGGAGGCACAGAAATACCGAATTTGCTCCAAAATCGGTATTTAACATTCGTTAATTACCATGGATTCAAAGCAGGTGGTAACCAGGTGCAGCCTATAAAAAAGGACCCAAAATGCAATTCTGTTTGCACAATGGCAGCATTTTATGTCATTGCAAGACGGCTACGGCTACAGGAGGAAGGAGAGAGGGAATGGCAGAGACAGGAGCAGGTTTACAGGCAGAGGGTGACCCTGTTCATGCTCACAGAGGAAGAGATACTGCAAAGGTACAGGTTGGCTCCAGACACCATCTTGGAGATAATCAGGGACCTAAAACCACTGTTGGAGCACCCCACTCCAAGGGCACATGCAATCCCAACACATGTACAGGTGCTGTGCAGCATCCACCTGCTGGCGTCAGGGAGCTACCAGAGCGTGGTTGCTGCGGTGGGAGGGGTGAGCCAGAGCAGCCTCTCAAGGTTTTTCCAACATTTCCTTGACGCCATGTTGCATAGGATGGAGCATTACATTTCTTTTCCATCCACCCATGCTGAACTGTTTGTAACCATATCTGACTTCTACCAGATGTCAAGATTTCCCCATATCATCGGAAGCATTGATGGGACGCACATCCCCATTTGTCCCCCTGCTGCCACGGAATACATTTACCGCAATAGAAAGTCAAGCCACACCATCAACGTGCAGGTGATTTGCAATGCCAAGAACGTCATCACAGACATTGTCGCTAAATACCCGGGAAGTACCCACGACTCATATATATTTCAAAACAGTGGCATCTATGCACGCCTGACTGCAGGGGAATTTGGTGAAGGCTACCTCCTAGGTAAGAGACAGTGTGCAACACCTATTACACCTATTGCAATAAGCAGTACATGTATGCATGTGAGTAAATTTTACCCTTTTCATTCTAGGAGACAGTGCATATGCCCTCCGCTCATTCATACTCACCCCCTACCTCAACCCCTCAACACCCAGCCAAAGGAGATACAACCGGGCACACAAGAGCACACGCAATGTTGTTGAGAGAACATTTGGTATATTGAAAAGTAGGTTCAGATGCTTGCACAAGAGCGGAGGTGCAAGGCAGTATACCCCCATTACCTGCTGTAAGATCATTGCTGCCTGTGCTATGTTGCACAATCTGGCTGTTAAGAAGGGGACTGAGGTGGAGTTATCTGACTATGAGGATCATGACGACGACATTGCTGTGCCTGAAAGACAACCTGCTGGAGTGGCAACACCAAGTGATGGCAGATACAGACGTGATGACATAGCACGCAACTATTTCTGAGTAAGTGAAGACACTGAGCTATAGTGAAAGCACAAGCTTCTGTTTAATTCGATTCGTAAAGTTTAATTGAAGAACAAAAGTGCAACAGTAAGCATTTCACATCAATGCTCACAGTGGGCAAACACACTCAGACAGGTGTAGAATCCACCAACCATAGTTGTACATAGTCACTTGGCTGGTTGCAATGGCACAAATGTGCAAATAACACTGTATGAACTATAAATCTAATGTCCATTGGCAGTAGGCCATCGTTACAGCTGTTCATTTACGCAAACGCTTAGCACTGGCAGGGGTCTGTGGCTCATCCTGTTCACTGGGCGTTTGGCCTATAGCCTCACCCTGTCGCCTGCTGCTCCTCCTTGGCTCTAAGCCATGGGGGCTAGCTGTGCTGCTCCTACTGGTGCTAGCTTCTGTGTCTGGCACGTCTACAGCAGAACCTTGTGCACTTTGTGCATTGAGTAGGGCCTCCAGCGCACCGGTCATTCCAGCTATGCCCCTTGTCAACTGGTTGCTATTCTGAGTCAGGACTAACTGACTATTGACGCTACGCCTGCATAGCAGGGATGTGGCTGTAGCCAGCTGCTCCATGGCTGTCTCTATTCTCACTGCGCGCTGCCTGTCCCTGCGCCTTGCACCAATATCAGAGTCAAGTTTTGTGCACAGTTGCTGTATGCCTGTTGCCATGCTCCGGTTGACTATCACCAGCTCTTTTATGCCCTTGCTAATTTCTTCCATGGTGATGTTCATGTTTCGCATTTGTCTTTGACAGGCCATGATGCCCTTGCCCTGCATCCTCTGAATCCGGACCATGGCTCCCTCCAGGCCTTTGAAGACACTGGAACCCTCCCCATGTGCACCTTCATCCCTTCCTTGCACTGTGCGCCTTCTAGTGGTACCTAGTACAGGCTCTGTGCTAGGCTGCAGTGTGGCAGTGATGTGAGCTTGTAACAAGTGAAGTGAGTCTTCACCCTCCATTTCATCACCACCTGTCTCCATTTCCGGCAATGGGGGAACAGCATGCCTCCTGCCAGGGTGTGCAACAGGTGTTTCTACAACAAGGGATGCATGCATTTCAGGTGATGAGACCAATAGTGGTGACTGCGAAGGAATTGGGGAGCCCTGCATTTCTTCACAGATGTCAGTTTCTTGGGTGGGTGGCTGCCCACTCGGAAGACCTGTGTCGTGGGATGCACTGGGCCCTGGCTCCTGACTGCCATCCCTCTGGGGGTCCGCGCCCTCTGCCTCCTCAGACTGCCTTCTGGATGTGAGACCTGTGGACATATGAGCACATATCAGCTATGTGTAAATGTGTCACAGCCACTACAATTAAACATGTTACATTGCACTTTGTACATGCTGCCTGCCCTTCATTTTGTAAGCATTCATGTGAATAATGTGTTGGTTACAGTGCTGTGTGACATGGTCTTCCAATGACTAACTACATGTATCATGATGCATTGGTACAGTTTTGCACAGGCACCATGGGACTGGGGTAACTTAGCTGCAAGGGGTGAGGGATGTATGGGGGTGGGAGGGGGATGGCTGTGCATGCATCTTACCTTTTTTTTTTGCAGCTTGCGCAGAGCTGTCCACTTCTCTCAGTCCATGGACGCTGTCAGCCTCCAGGGTTGTGGCTACCAGCTCCTCCAGCTCGTTGAGGGGGGGTGCAGTGTTCTTTCCTCGACCTGTTTGCTGTGACTGTCTGTGGCGGTCAGCCAATTTTTTCTTCGTGAGGCTCCTCAGGTCATAGAACCTCTTCTTTAAATCGTCCGTGCGTCTGTTGGTGACTCCCACTGCATTTACTTTATCTTTGATTTCCAGCCAAAGTTTCCTTTTTGTTGATTCTGGCACAGTTAGGGACTGCTTTCCAAAAAGTCTGTGGTGTACCTTTACCACCTCCTCCACAAGGAGCTGTAGCTCCTGTCTACTGAATTTAAGCTTTCTTTTCCTTTCAGCCTGCTCAGTGTCCCTGCTGCTTTCCATGTTGGAGTTTTCAGTGAATACACAAGCTCTGTCTGCTGCTTCTGCTGCTCCCACTCTCTCTGCTCCAACTGCCTTTCCTGAACCTTCTAATTAGTTGCACCTGCCTGTGGGGCCACTCCCTGGAGAGTAGGGGGAGGGTGGTGGCACCTGATTGGCTGTTGTGTTGAGTTTCACTTTTGTTTGTTGTCCGTCGCGGGAATTACCGATCGGTATTTACCGATCGGTAAATACCGATCGGATAATACCGATCGGTAAATACCGATCGGTAAATACCGATCGGATAATACCGATTTTTAACGATTCGTTAAATAATCCAGATGTTGGTACCTACATCCCAATTACCGATTTTGGAATACCGATTCGGTAAAATTCGGTAATATTCGGTATTTCAAAATCGGTAAATGTGATTTACCTACATCTGGCCCTAATTGACCATATTACAAAAAGATGCATACAGTAGAAATAGTAAAGATATCGATAGAAATGACCAACCTGTAAATGATGAAAACAAACTGCAAGCTTCGAAGGTATCTCTTCTTAGTCCTACATGTCTTAAAAACAAAGTTTATATGGTAGTAGAAGATATAATTAGTGATTACCCCGTGCCAATTCAAAAGTCAAGCGGTATGGAAAATTCTGATACGAAAATGATCTGCCCTAATCATAGCCAGAGAATAAGTGTTACTACCAAACCAGTGTTTCTGTCCAAATGGGTTAGAAAAAGGTTAAGGAAAACACATAATAAGAAAATGCAGGGTATAAAATCACCTAGTATGGAAGCTATTATTAATCCTAAAATTTCTGAGGAACCTGAAACGAAAACGAAAGTTTATGTTCCGATTTTTGGACCTAATAAAGATTCTGGACTTAATTTAAAGGATAAACAATTTAATGAGTGCGTTAATAATTTTGTGCAGGAGGAGTTTAAAGCAAGTTTAGGGCCTAAAGCTGAGCCCCCAATAAAGTTGGGGGAAGATGTATCTGACCAATCTAGAAATAAAAGGGCCGCCGAACAAGATGAGCAAATAATCCTTAAGCAGAAAATTGTAGATCTTATTAATCCCCAGGGTTGTAGTAGGAATGATCAGGGGTACAAATCATCTGCTCAGCCCAGAAATAAATCAACCTCCCAACAAGGAGACCAAAATACCTTTAATCAGAAGACTGTAAATCTCATTAACCTCCAATGTAGTAATAGGAATGATCAGGCGGTCCGTCTGTGTCCTCAGGACCAAAAAACAATAGACATTAATGAAGCAAATCACTTGACAATTTCCGTTTTGGCTCCTTCTAGTGGGAATAGGAACTAAACTGTCCCTGGAGATAAGGAGGATACAGAGTCTTCCAACTTGTTGTCTGAAAAGAGGAAATTAGTCTTCTGCCCTCAATATATAACGAGAGGCACTCATGATATTTTAAACCGAGGAAACATTTTGAAATTGTTACATGCAATTTCAGATCTGAAAGATGTAGTATCTGACGATTTGGAATTTGTAGAGTTTCAGAAAGATTGTGACAACACCAACTGGGAGATAATAATTACAACCTGGTTAAACATTGAAATTGTTGATAAAATAATGTCTAACTGTATTATATTTGAGAAATGGGGTATCAAAGTTTGGAGACTTCAAGGCCCACGATATCCAACGTTGTTAATCCCAATTAAGTCACTTTGTAGCCCGGTTCTAAAGAAGGAGGGCAAAAAAATAGTCAGGGCATCACAGGTTAGAGTGTTGAAAGGTGCTTCAGGTCCATCTTCAGAGTTAAATTTGTCATGTGGTATTAAGATCAGGAGCAGTCAGCCTGGCTTACGATCATGTGAGGAGTTAAAGAAAGTCCCAAATCCAGTTGAGGATTGGTGTTGGCTCCCGGCAATATCAACAAATGTAAATTCTGGGAAGAACGATTGATGCCGATCATCTCTTGAAAAAGCATTAAACCCTTTTAAACTTTGTTCGTGGAACACAAACGGTCTAAAATCACTTATTGAGGACCCAAATGTTACACACTTTGTAAAAACTTTTGATATGTTAATTTTACAAGAAACTTGGAATATGTGTAGTGAACCCCTCATTGGTTATTTAGAATATTTAAATGTGGCAACTCCTGAGGCCTCTACGGGTCGCCCAAGTGGTGGCCTCTCTATATATGTTTCCCTGAGTCTCAAAGTTGACCATTTTGAGATTGACCTCCAGGTAAAATGGATACAGTGTATTAAATTAATTGCTAGTCTATCGATTATTTTTTTAAATGTTGATTTGAGTTCTAAAAAATGTTTTAGATCCATGCAAATTATTCACCTATGGGAAATGGTGATATATTTTGATCATCTAGATTCAACGATCATTATTTCCGGCAATTTTAATTTGAATCTTGTTTCATATAAAAAGCGGACAATTGATTTAAAATGGTTAGCTCAATGGTCGAATTGTGAGTTTATAAAATATAATTTAAAGATTATGCATGATGGTGATAATATACCGACATTTAATAAAATAGGTTGTTCTTCTATAATAGATTATACAATAATGTCTGAGAAATTATTTAATTTAATTCAAAGTTATCAGATAGTCCCGAGGATTGAGAGTGACCAAAATCCTCAAGTTATCTTTTTTGATCTTGCGCTTGATTGTCTGCCTGAAACCAGAATAATTAAAACTGCTCCTACCCCTTTTAACCTTAAAAGGTTAATATGGAATAATAAAACGGAGAAAGATATTTTAGAAGTACTTTCCCGTTTAATTCAAGATGTGCAGGTTGCAAATGCTGAAGGCAAATCCATGGTTGCTCTCTGGCCACGCTTATGTGCCGCGCTTTTGATGAAATTCTCTAATCAGAAACCCTCTAGAGGTTTAACCCTGAATTCAAAGAATCCAGGGTGGTACTCTCACCGCTTACTATACCTTAAAAGAAATCTTAATAAAACAATACGATCATTGTGTAGGAAAGCAAAAGGGTTATCTTTTTTCTGATATCCATCAAAATTAGAGAATTGAAAAGGGGATATAATAATGAAACATGGTCTAAGTTACATCATGCTTGTAAATCTAAAGATTTGCAGCTATTTTGGAGTATTATTAACAACATGGAAAATGGTAATAACAGAAGTAATAGTGCCAATGTTGATGAATTAAGTTGGGTAAACTTTTTTTATCTGAAAATTGCTCCTCAAAGCCCACAGTGTGACAATGGTAAAAGTAATCAACATCACTGCTTACATGAGACAATAAATGGAGGTACACATGTTAGTGCCTATGATCTACAAAGCTGTGTTGATGCCATGGTCAGTCGATAAAGTAAAAAAAGTGATAGACAAGATTAGATCTAATGGAGCGCCAGACTCTAATGGAATTCTGAATGCCATATTTAAAGCAAAATTAAGGAACTGGCCAGAGCTATTAACGATCATGTTCAATCATGTGCTTAAATCAGGAGTTATTCCATTATCATGGCAGGGTAGTATCATTCAACCAATATATAAAAGTGGCACCCAGGACAATTCGGCAAACTATCGCTTAATAACACTTACAGATGTAGATGCGATAAATATTGCCAGTTGTCTACTGGATGAATTGGAATCATGGGTCATAAGAGAGGAGTTGATTCCTAATTTACAAAATGGTTTTAGAAAGGGTGAATCAATTTATAAAAATTTGATTTTATTGGCATTATTAGATGAAAGAGCCAAAAGTAGGAAACAAAAATTGTATATTTGCTTTATGATCTAAATGCCACTTTTGATTCTGTGCCCCGAAATGTTCTTTGGTGGAAGCTAATTAATTGGGGTATATCTGAAACACTTTTAAAAATGATTAAATTATTATACTCCGACACCTGGGTACAGATCAAAATTGGCGACTAGCAACTAATGTCGGCTTGAAACAAGGTTGTGTTTTGGCTCCTTGCCTTTTTAATCTTTTTATGTCTGATCTCCCAGCTCATTTTAGTAATGTTAATTCGCACTCCCCCTCTGTGTTTGATAAAGAGATTAAATATTTGCAATATGCAGACGATACCATTTTATTGAGTCAAACGCTTATAGGGTTAAAAAGATTAATAGATTCCTTTAACACTTACGTTACACAAAATGGTTTAACAATTAACACAAAAAAAAATAATGACAGTGGGAAAAGGCAAACTAGGAGTAAAAGAATAGAATATTAATGGTTTGGTTATCGAAAATGTTAAATCGTATAAATATTTGGGAATTACATTGGATGAGAGTATATCATTTAGGCGGCATTTTAATAACCTTGAAGCTAGGGGCACCTCGCTCGCATTTGCCTTTAGAAAACTGAGGGATAAACTATCATGCCCTAATTATGATCATCTAATGAGGGTGATGAGAGCAAAGTTAATCCCATCCTTGGACTACGGTTCTATTATTTTTCGGGGCAAAGATGGGAAACTGCTCGATGACATAGAATTAAGGACATATAAATCTGTTTTTAGGATTCACAGATATATTAATCGTGCCAATATAAGACTTGAAATTGGCTTAAAGAATCAGTTATTGGCCCGACAATCTACATTTTTAAAGTCCTTACTGTCATTATCTCGAGCAGAAGAGGGTTCATTAGCAAAGTTGTGCTGGCTTGAGATCTCGAAAGGTCAATACTCGAGGAGTTGGCAGACTTATTTAAATGAGTGCTTATGTAATTTTGAATGTTCAAAATTAGGGGATGAAGTGATGAGTAAAATAGTTTATGAGAAAATAATTAATCAAACGGCAGCTTTACTGTCTACTATAACGGATAAAGAGGAACTGAGGAAAAAAAATCATTTATGGTCAATAGCCAACTCATTTGGCAAATTGTCGCCTCAACCTTATCTGTTATATCATTTAAGACCCCTGATTAAGAATACATTTATGTTACTAAGGTTTGGGAGATATCCAACCAAAGACGGAATTCCAAAATGGGAGAACAAATGGCCATAGAGTATTTGTAGGCTCTCTGGGCTGTGCGTTGAAACCTTACTGCACATTGTAACCCTATGCCCAATCTTTTTAGAGGCGAGGAAGACAATCTTAAAGCCTATTTTCAACGAATTGGGAGTTAGAACATGTAGGAATGCAATTATTGTCTGTCTAAGAGGGGTTAACATCCAATTTATCCATCAATTTGTTAGGTTTATCTTTATTGTTGAAAATAAATTCCGTAAAGTAGACATTATAAGCAAATGAATTCTCATTGTGAAAAGTATTTAGAAAAATTGGTAAGGATATAAGGTCTTTACATTTTTTTAAGGGAGATTGGGTCTATTTTAAGGTGTTTTAAGCTCATTTAGTATTGAAATGTACCCTATAATTGTGGATTGTATTTTAAGTATCGTACAAATCATTTAATTTTACTGGAGTTTACTACTAGCAATAAGTCCATTGCAATTTAAGTACTATTGTTGCATAGTACTCTGTTTAGTATTACTAACTTGAGGAGTTTACTTGTAATTTTGACTGTTAGAATTTTACTTTTTGTACTGAATGCACAATGCACTTTGTTTTTGCTGCTAATTGTTATTGGCAAAATATGTTAAAATCGCTAAAATTTGTTGCTAGAATAAGGCATTGTATTTTAGATATAGTACAAGCCATTTTAATTAATTTTGGATGGAATTTACCCCTAGTAATAAGCCCATGGCATTGCAATGACGGTTGATGTATAATTTTCCATTTAGTATTACTAATTTAAGGAGTCTATTGATAATTTTTTGTGACAAAACTACCTTTGGTATTGAATGAACAATGCACTTTGTTTTTGGCTGCTAAATGTTATTGGCAAAATGTTGAAATTATAATATTTGCTGCTAGCATAAGACACTTTAGTTCAGATGTTGTAAGCACAATATTTGATGCAAGCATAAGGCACCTTAGCTCTGATTTTTTTTTTTTTAAAGAATTTTTATTGCAGACTTATAATATACACAATTCTTCCATTCAGAAATGCTACTTCTGGTATCAACTGGGCGCCAGTCTCTGTTCAGTGCCGTACACAGCCATTAAGCCCACATCCCAGAGGTCGGGCGGCGTTAAGTGGGAAAATGTCAGAAGCAAAAGTACCATACTACGCTGTAATTAGTTTGGAAAAAGTTTTTAGTCTGCTTTTCCTTTTTTCTCCCTTTACTCACTCCTCCCTCCCCCCTTCAACTCCGAAACTGTCCCCAACTACCCACCCCCCCGAATCTCACCACCTACGCCTGTGAGCTTGTCTAGTTTACCTCTGTGAATATGATCAGGAGCTAATGATTGTCTAATTGTGTGATGTGCCTGGTATGTCTTGGGGAGTGTCGATGTCAGCAGCAAGTCCTTCCACTTCATCTTGCGATCCGCAGTCTAGTAAGGCCTGCACTAATGCTTCCCACGCAGCTGCAGCATCCAGCGCCTTGTTGTCCAGTCTCCGACGTGCCATTTGGTATCGAAGTGTGCTTTCGTTAGCGGCCCATTTCAATAGCTCGTTGAGCCATCTCCTGTATTTGGGACCTGATCTCGTCTTCCAAAGTCTCGTGATTTCTCTTTTGGACAGGAGAAGGCCCATATCAATAAATTTACTTGTGACCTTATTTTTGGGAGTATGTGGGAACCAATGTAAATCGCTGGCAGCCATATCAAAGTGCAGTTGTCTCTTTGTCACCTCATTCAACGTGTCACTAACCGCCCGCCAATAGTTCCCCAGTGCAGGACAGGACCACAACATATGGTCCAGTTCCGCCTCCTCTGTAGTACATCTGGGACATGCTGCCTCAGCTGCCCCGAAATATTTCTTGATTTTACCAGGTGTTAAGTAGGCTCTGTGGAGGATAAAGAAATGTATCTGCTGGAAGCGTGCGTTCCTCGTACTCTTCCTTGTGCGTCGCACGATCTGCGCCCAGGCTGCTTCGCGGATCTCCTTACCCAAGTCCGCCTCCCATTTGGCCTTCAATGCCATCAAGGGCGGCAAGTTCTCTCGGAGCATTCTAGAGTACAGGCATGTGACCGCTCTGTAGGTCCCCGCCGCCATCATGGTGTATTGACAGGCCATGGTCGTCGTGGGTTCTAATAGCCCTTCTTTCCAATGCGCTTGATTAGCTCTAGTGATCGCAGCATGTAATAAGTATCCCCCACCCGGGAGGTCAAACCTCTCTTGAAGTGTCTGATACGGCAATAATGCCCCATCCTCGTATAAGTCACCAAGAACCTGTAGCCCAGCGTCTCCCCAGACCTGTAATTGTGACCAATCCCCTCCGTGAGGGAGCGCCGTTATTATCCCGAGAGGGATCTCAGGTGTGCATGGGTGTCGTACGCCCGCCCGGCGTTGGGAGCGATTCCAGCAAAGCCGGAACGTCCTCTCCTCAAGAGTTAAATCGCTAACGACAAGCCGCTGCTGTAGGGCTATATAGGCGAGGATATGTCGCGGAGAACCCCCCTCTCTCTCAGTCTCCGGTCCTCGATAGACTCTTGCCACTTCCTGCGTGAAAAGTTGCAGCTGGGCCGCCAGATAGTAAAGCTCGAAGTCCGGGACCGCCAGGCCCCCCTCATCTTTCGGTCGGGTAAGCGTTTTGAGTGCAACTCTGCTCCTACCCGATCCCCAGAGAAACGAGGTCAGTTGTGATTTCAGTTGTCGAAAGGTGGAACTGGGTATCCACACAGGTAACGTGCGGAAGTAGTACAGAAGGCGCGGCAGGGCTATCACTTTCTTTTTTTTTTTTATTTAATTTCTTTATTAGATAGAGACCACATGTACAGAAATAACCAAACATTCAATTATAGTGGGTTATACAATGCAGGATCGGATCATAGAGATTACAGATATATACAAGAAGTTTGAGACTGGAGGACAACTTATGCTGCTAAACAATTAACCATTCCCTTATATCATTCATTGCTTGCATTGACAAGATCAATTCAAAATACCAGCGTAAAGTCACCTACATAAAATCCTACCAAGTCACAAGCAAATATATGACTAATCAGTTTATATAAAATTGACCTTCGATGATAATAAAGGCAAAAGAAAAAAAAACAGAAAAAAAAAAAAAAATGAACAAAAGCCATATAGGTACACTAGATAGCTTGACCTCACAATCTTATATGCCCATATATGCCCTAACAGCGCCCCATATAGCCTGCCCCAGTGCCTTTTTCCGCCTCCCCTTCAAAATATACAAATTGTATTCCATATTGTACATAAAGAGAAAACGAGTCCTCCACACATCAAATGAAGGGGCCTCAGTTTGTAGCCACGCTGAGGCAATGCACAGCCTTAGCACTGCTGATGCAATGAATATCAAATAACAAACTTCATTACCGTTATCTGTACGCAATCCACCTGTATCTATACCCAACAAAATCTGACTTGTTGAAAGTTGTATAGGAATACCCAGAATCTCAGATAGAAACCCGTTTGTGTGTCTGAACAATTCTAATAATTTTGTGCAAGTACAAAAGATATGCACTACATCAGCATGTAAAGTATTACATCTAAAACACTTTCCATCTGGGTCTCCCCCCCACTTTGCAATTTTATCAGGCGTACGATAAAGATAAAACAACGTTTTATAATGTTGTGTCATCAGGTTGGCGGACATAAATAAGCGGCCAGCCAGTTCAATCGAAAGCTCCAACTGTATTTCAGGGTTCCTTAATCTTTCTTCCCATTTTATTCGGTGTGATTCCAAATCATTAGGCATTGCCTCTATAATTATTTTATACAATGCCCCGATGCGTGCGCATTTTTTATTTGCCTCAATAAGAGGATTAGCCACATTCACTATATTCAATTTAGTAAGATATTCACGCAGCTGCAGATACTTAAAAAAGTGCGGTGTAGACAACTGATATTGTTCCTTCAATTGGGAGAAAGATTTTAGCCCATCTGTATTATAGAGATCTCCAACTGTTATTAAGCCTCTTAAGCGCCAGTTAATCACTATGCGATCCCAGCAGATACTGGGGTGCAGTATCGGTGCAGTTAATGGGGTATAGATGGACACGCTTCCAATATTATATTGCTTCCTTATTGCCTTCCACACCTTATACGCAGCAGCAATCACCTTGAACCTTGTGCGCTTGTAATAATTCCAGTCTATATCGATAAAGAGCTGATTCCTAGCTTCAGCCCCTAAAAGTAAACAATATATAGAAGGTTGCAATGCTGGCTCCACAGGTCCCTGACCAGTTAATAAGATATTCATTCGCTGCAACATACATACATAATAATACAAAAGAAAATCAGGGACTACCCAGCCACCCACTGCCCTGGGCAGCACCATATATTTCTTAGCCCGTCGCTCTTTTCCCTGAGACCACATGAACCTCATACAGATTGCTTGCAGTTGTGAAATGAGTGCACAGGTAATCTCTAATGGTAAGCATCGATAAAGATATAGCACTTTAGGTAATACCATCATTTTCAAGACGTTGCATCTACCTACCAGTGTCAAATGTAAACATTCTAACTGATCCAACTGCTTACGTACCCCATGTGTCAGCTTCTGCCAATTAGCCTCTACCGTGGCTGAGGCTCCTGCGCTAATCTGCACTCCCAAATAAGTAACCACAGCTGAGACTCGTGAATCATCGTAATTAATATTCATACAAAGTATCTGAGTCTTAGCGGTGTTTAATTTATACCCTGATACCGATCCATATAGTCGTGCTAAATTTTCAATTTCAGGCATAGCCATAATTGGCCTTGGTGAGAGCACGGCTACGTCGTCAGCATAAGCCAGTACACGGTACTGCTGAGATTGTATCCTGACTGGAGGCACCCGACTGCTCTTTTCTATCATTTTTAAAAAGGGATCTATGTACAAAGCAAAAAGCAGGGGGGAGCATGGGCATCCCTGCCTTGTCCCTCGCTGTATTGGCACCACTGCTGATTGAAGCCCCATTACTTTAATCCGCGCGCTAGGTTGTTGGTAGAGCACCTGAATTGATTTAATAAAGTTTGGACCAAATCCCTGAAGTTTCATCAGGTCCCATAAGAAGGCCCACGACACTTGGTCGAAGGCCTTCTCTGCATCCAGTAATATGAGACTTAGTGGATTCCCCGACACTTTTGCATGATCAATTAAAGTAATCACCCGGTTAACGTGATCAGTTGTGCCGCGCTTTGGGATAAACCCATGCTGATATATAGAAACCAAAGAGGTTATCACTTCTGAAAGTCTAGTAGCTAAAATCTTTGAATACACTTTCCCATCTGTATTTAATAACGAGATAGGCCGATATGAGCCTGGTAGGTCTGGCGGTTTTTCCTTCTTTCTAAACACTGCTATACTAGCTTCACCCCATGACGTAGGATGCTTCCCTTTCTGCGCCATTTGGAATGTGGCTAGCATGTCCTGTTTAAGAACTTGAAAAAAGGATTTATATATTTCAAGCGGAAGCTTGTCAGGTCCAGCAGCCTTTCCTGCTGGTAATGCTTTAATAGCCGCTTCCAGTTCAAACATCTCTATAGGGGCCTCCAGAATATCTGCTAATCCTTGATCTAATTTTTGCCAGTCATTTTGCCCAAGGAAGGATAAAGCTCTATTACTGTCATATTCTTCTGCCGTATATAACCGAGTGTAGAATCTTCTAAAAACTTCTAGAATTCCACTCTCAGTTTCTTCATTTTGTCCGGCTTCATTTTTCATACTTTTAATCCGCTGAGCTGCTTCCCTGGTCCGCATTCTCTGAGCCAAACACCTCCCGCTTGCCTCCCCATACTCATACACCATCTGTCTCCTAGTCTCAAAAGTCTTTGCTCCTTCCTTGCTCCAGTGATTGTTAACCTTAGCCTTAACTCGGGTCACCTCAGCTGATTTATCATAGGTATCCCTATTATGAATGATATCTTGAGTCAACAGCTCCTCCGCCTTACCTAAATCCTGATAAAGTTCCTGTAGCTTATTTCGAAGCTGTTTTTGAACATACAATCCATAGCTGAGCACCTCGCCCCTAAAAGCAGCTTTGAACGTGTCCCAAATGATCCCAACCCCAGCGCTTCCCCTGTTCAAATTAAAGAACTCTAGCACCCAATCCCTCATATATTCTTGAAATTTATCTTCAAGTAATAACTTGCGATCAAAGGAAAATTCACGGGGCTTGCGGGAAGGATATAATATCCGAATAGACAGCACTACTGGCCCATGGTCAGAGGTCACTCGGGGATAAACCTGTATTTGTGCATCATGAAGCAGATTATGCGAGACTAAGAAATAGTCTAAGCGAAACAGTTTTTGGTGAGGGGCCGAAAAGAAAGTATATCCGGGGTCAGTCTTCCTAAGATAAGCCCATGCATCTGTTAGCCCATGTGCCTTCACCATAAGTCTTAACGCCCTATATACCTTTGGTTTCCTGCCTACATACATATATTGCTCACTACCTAATGATCCAGAATGGAGGTTAATATTTAAGTCCCCACAAACAATTACAGGAGCCGGCCAAGTCGCTAATTCAACATTCAAATGTTCCAGGACTACAGCCTCATCAAAATTTGATCCATAGATAGAGCAGACCGTGCATTCAAAAGTTCCTACCTTACATTCCGTAATTGCCCACCTACCAGCACTATCCTCCAAGGCTCGTCCACCACCAACCTGGTTTTTCCTTGCTAATATAGCCACCCCACGAGTTGTAGTAGAATGCTTAGTGCACACCAGCACACTATACCCCAAATCGCTTAAATACTTTCTCTTAGTCCATGCTAGATGTGTCTCTTGAAGTGCAATAATATCACAGTTGAGCCACTGCAATTCCCGTGCAACTCGTTGCCTTTTATTTAAAGCATTCAGTCCTCTCACATTTAACGTACCTATTCTTAACATTCTATCTGCCATCTACCTCTAAAAAAAAATACACTCTGCTCCCTGTCCCGCATTGCTTCCACATGATCAATAAAAAGTATACCTGTGGTCTCTTTTTTTCCCTTTTTCCCCCCCCCTCTGACCCCCCCAGTCCCGCAAACCCCACACCGGGACCCCCCTCCCTGCCCCCCTCCCCCCTTCAACCACCCCTTGTGAGCAAAAGGACATCGTCCTTAGTGATGCGAGCGTGCGAGATCCACCTCGACAGAGGGCCCGCCAGGCCGTTACCCTCGCCTGTATTTAGCTACTATCTGTTCTTGCTGGAGCAATATTTCAAATCATATTTCCTAACCTTCCAAAATTATTTATCCACCTCTCTACATAAACATCCTTCAGAGTGGCACCAAATCCCATTACTCCATATATACTTTAATTGATTAATCACAATTTCAAGTGTCACTCACAGATCAGTCCAGCTTTTCTGCTCCAGAAAAAAAAGCAAAGAAAAAAAAAAAAACACAGATAGCATTACTAAGCCAAGCTGTCCAAGTTGTCCATCTGGTGCGTGCTCAGACCGCCGCTCCTCCCTGTATTATTAAATTCACCTCTAATATACAATACACCCCTTGTGAAGTCACATTCCAGTTAGCTTCTTTTCCCGGTTATTTATTTTTTTTTTTTTCTCCCCTTCCCTTTTCAAGGTGCTCCACCATTAATATCAATAGACTTCAAATATGCTTGCGCTTGAGACTCCGAGGTGAAGTATTTAGCTTGCCCCTTATGGATCACCTTAAGTTTAGCAGGATTCAAGAGGAATACCTGTGCGCCTTTAGCTTTAAATGGCTGAAAAAGTTGTCGGAATCGCCATCTTAAAGACACAGTTGCTGGACAAAAGTCCGGCCTGACAAAAAAGTCACATCCAGAACCCTTGCGCCGCTTGTCCGGACGAGCCAAGTCATATAATGCTTCCCTCAAGACAAAATTGTTCACGCAGATTAATATTGCTCGTGGAAAAGCTTTGGTACCTATCGGGGCATTTGACTCCCCATGAGACTTACGCAATACAAATGGATATCTATGTGCCCTAGTAATCTCGTTCTCCCACTGCCATTCAGCTAACTCTGGGAATGCTTCTGCAAAGGTCTCGATTATAAACTTTCGGGCGTCCTTCCCTTCTTTCATCTCCGGAATTCCCAAAACACGAAGATTGTTGCGTCTAGCGCGATTCTCCAAATCCGTCATCTTCCACTCCATATCCCCTCTAGTAGCCTGAAGAGTCTCTATCGCAGATTGCTGCTTAGTAAGTATATCTTCAGCACTCGATATGCGTTCCTCTGTATCTGTCACCCGAGTGGTAAGTTCATTAATGGACTTAACCACCCGCCGCATAGTATTCTGTAATTTCCGTACTGCGCCTTGAGTGCGGTTGCTTTCAGCCTTAGTCTCAGCCCGGTGGGCCATAATACTCTTATATATTAAATCCAGAGTAGCACCACTAGCAGCTTGACCCTGGTCCTGGTCCTGCTCCAACTCATTATCCCCCGATTCCCATAAAGGTTGTACCAGGGGGGTCATCGCCTGTGACAGCCCTTCGGCCTCGGGGTTTCGCCGAACCGTATCTTGATAGTCCACCAGTCCCCTTATCTGTGTAGGTGGCTGAGCAGCGTCAGCCTCTTTCTCCAGCGCATCTTCCTCATCTGTAAGTGCCATCTCATCATCACCCCACTCGCCTGGTAGGCTGTTACCATTATCATCCGAGACAACAGATAAATCTGGCATCGAGTAGAACTTGCCATCAGACAATGCAGAATCTGTATCTGCCGGGTCCTCTATAACTGTTGGCTGCCCATCCATACCCCTTTCTCCACTTTCTCCACTCCTAATACTATGGTCAGCGAGAGCCAAGCCATTAATATCAGTCTCTTCACCACCTATCGCCCCGGCAGCGGGTCTTGTGCTGGTAGTGACGGCGCCCTTTCTTTTCAAAAAGATTGCATGTAGCACAGGTGTTTTTAAAGCATCCAGGTTTCCAGCTGTAGTAGAGGTAATGGTAGTGGTTATAGGAGTGTTATTATTAGCAGTCTGTCCACCGTTATCGCCTTTCCCTGTTGGTAACTTCATATCAGCGGGTTTAGACATGAGGGCCGTACTCTCTGAGATATTTACATTGTTATTAGCACTAGCACTAATACTAGTTACGTTATTTGTCTTATTAACTGCATTAGCACTAGCATTATTAGCAGGAGTTTTTCGTGTACCTCTGCCTTTCGGCCCCATATTTGCTTACTTGCTTGCAGACTGCTGTTTCTTTTGCTGCAGTGAAGACAGAGCGCGTTTTTTCCTGAGCACTCCAGGCGCCTTTCAACCTCTCCACCTCAGTTTGGGGCTTGCTGTAAGGAAATCCTCTCGTTCAGATCAGCCTGCTTGTCGCCCCTCGGAGCTTGTAGCCAAAAAAAAAGAAAAAAAAAGGAGTCTCCGCTGGCCAGTTTACAGTTGCAGCTTCTCAGTCACCAAAGTTCGTGTTTCACACACAAACCAAACTGCTGACACACCTCCGCCTCCGCTTTGTATCCTGACCCCAGCTCGGCTCTAGCTCCGGCCCCAGCTGCCTGCTATCTGCTGAGATGAGGCAAAGCCCGCCCCTGCCTCTGCCTCTGCCTCGGATCTGGTCTTCCGAGTCCGATTCCTCCAGGCACCGCTGGCGTCCTTAGCCTGCGTTCTCTCCTTCCACCTCTCACCACGCCAAGACGGATTCACAGCTGATTACACTAAGATGTTTTTCTCCACTGAAGTGCACACAGACATTACCAATATCATCACCGTCGGTGGCCCGGTCACGCACCTCTCAGGTACGGTAAATCCTGGCGTTCTTCTCTGCCGAGGTGCAGAGCTGCTCACTCACACGGCCGTGCGGCCGCCATCTTGCTCCTCACTTTCAGTAGGAAGATTCGGCCTGTTACCGAGAGCGGGAGGGTGGCCCAAAAGGCCATGCTACCCTTCAACGCTTGCATATATCAGCCCACATTACCTTCCAGCATATCTGCTGCCGTGTGATATACATATACCCCTAGGTATTTCAGGCAGGTGGGCTCCCAGTTGAGTAAGGGACGAACGGCAGGTCGTGCCTCCCCCTGTCGCACAGGGAATAAGCAGGTCTTGGACCAGTTAACTTTCAGGCCCGAGAGTTCTCCAAAGTGCATTAATAATCTCTCCGCCCCCGCCATCGCCGCTTCTGCGTTCTCAAGGAATAATAATAGGTCATCCGCATACAAAGAGATAAATTGCTGTCCCTCTCTGTTGCGTAAACTCTTATAATATCTCCCCATCCGGATTTCTGCTGCGAGGGGTTCAATCGCTAGAGCGAATAAGAGGGGAGACAGAGAGCACCCCTGTCTTGTTCCGCACTCCACCGGATATTGATGGGAGATGAGCGATCCCACCCGCACTCTTGCTACTGCCGAGGTGTAGAGCACTCTCGTCCATTGGATATAACCGTCTCCAAGCCCAAAGCGTCCCATGACTTTATAAAAATACTCCCATTCCAAGCTGTCAAACGCTTTCTCAATGTCTATTGACAGAAACATTGGATTTGGCGCCTCTGGATGAGTATCATCCAATAGTCGTATCAGCCGTCTAATATTTGCAGTCGTGTTGCGCGTAGGAATGAATCCCGACTGGTCTTTGTGGATCAGGCCGGTCATATGTTGCAGCAGTCTGGCTGCTAGTATGTTACTTAAGATTTAATAATCTGTGGTCAGCATGGATAATGGTCTATATGAAGCCGTGCTGCGGCTCTCCCTCCCCGGCTTCAGCAAGGGGATCACTAGCGCCTCTCGCATTGATTGGGGCATACATCCCGCTGTCTTAGCCTCTTTATACACCTCTAGGAGACGTGGTGCCAGCAGGTCCACATATTTATTATAAAATTCTATGGGCAATCCGTCCAATCCTGATGTTTTGTTGCGGGCCATCCGCTTAATGGCCCCCCTGATCTCCCCCAGGTCTATGTCTCTGCCTAGATCCTCCGCCTGATCATAGTACAGCTGTGGGTGGAGCAGCCCTTCCAAGAAAACATCAATATCACATTCACCTCTCTCTAATGTGCTCCTGTACAGCGTTTCATAATAGCAGTGAAACCTCTGTAATATTTCAGTTTGAGCATGGATCGTGCGTCCCCCTTCCCCCTCTAACGCCAGGATAGGGGAGCTTCGTTTAGTGGGGTTAGCCAGCCACACCAACAACGTCCCAGCCTTATCCCCCTCAGCATGTTCCCGAAGCATGTAGGACTTGTAGTCGAAACTACGTAGTCGCTCCATTTCGACCGCTACTGCTTCCCTAGCCGCATTAACCGCCTCCTGGAGTTCAGGGTGGCCCGGCCGTGCCACTTCCGCTGCTCTCAGTTTATCCTCTGCTTTGTCGAGATCGCCTAACAGAACTCTCCGTACCCCTGCATCCTTCCCGATACAGCGCCCCCTGACAACCACTTTGAAGGCATTCCATTCCGTCGCCCTAGATGTCGTTGTGCCAGCGTTTTCCGCGAAATATTGAGTTATGCCCTTCTCTAGTGCTGCATGAAACAGGGGATCATCCAATGTCTCAGGTCGCAACTTCCAGGTTGGAACACATGAGATCTCAGTCATCCAGTCTACAGTGACCAGCATGGGGTTATGATCCGAAAGTGTCCTGGCAAGATATTCAGTTCGTGCGACAGTCGGCATTACCGACGGAGAGCATAGCACTGTGTTAAGTCGGACATGTAAATCATGCAGGCTAGAGAAATATGAATAGTCCCTTTCATTGGGGTGCTGTGTTCGCCAAGCATCTATCAAGTCCCATATCCCTTGCCAGTCCAGTCTGCCTCTAGTGAGAGAGTGTACTGGGGAGTCCCTTAGCGGCAGGTGAGATCTGTCGAGAGTAACGTCCGTCACTGATTTGAAATCCCCTCCCATCACCACAGGGCCCGCCAGATAGTGCGCAAGCGCTCCCGAAAGCCTCGTCAGGAAGGACACTTGATCAGTGTTTGGTGCGTATATACTACATAAGGCTACATCTCTGCCCCTGAGTTTGTCCTCAATGGCTACATATCGGCCCTCAGGGTCTATCGTTTGCCTAGTCAATTGGAATGGAGTACCCGCCCTGATCCAAATCAGTGTGCCTCTAGCAAATGCTGAGTAAGTAGTGTTAAATAGTTGCGTCTCCACCTGCGCTGTAGAGCTATTCCCTCCTGTTTTGTCAGGTGTGTTTCTTGAAGGAACACAATATGCACCCCCCTACGGATCAGGTAGGCATGAACATTGTGCCTCCTCGCCATTGTGTGCAGCCCCCTCACATTACAGGTCATACATCTCAGAGTGCCTGTATTAGCCATTGTCCCGCAACAACAGATGTGGTGTAAGCCAGTTGCCCACTCCTGCGTAAGTGGTGGTTTCTCCCCAACATGTCTCCAGATTTTCACATGTCCAACCCCCCATCAGAACAAAAACAAGTGGTTCCCATTGGAGAGCGTCCCCAACAATCCTCTCCTCCCACCCCTCCAGAAAAGGACCCAATTTCAGTCTATCAGTTCCCATCCAAACTCAGGTAAACAATCCAACCTCCCACCTATTCCACAGTCGTCACTGTGGTTGCCTTAAGGGCTAGTGGAGTGTGGCTCTGAACCGGAAGGTAGCTACGCCAGCCCCCAACCCCCGCACCCAAGATCCCCCTGTTAACAGCAGCGGTGACTCTTCCCATTTCGCAACAGACAGCCGCATTACATAGCATAATCTCCCCCAGTGACCAGTAGTGACCGCCACTGTCTGCTCCCGTATCAGGCTCTCAAGATTTCCTCCGACGTCTGTGGCCTCACTATCGGGCCTTTGGTGCTGTGTACTTCCGACTGGTCCGTTTCCGAGCCCGTGATGTGGCCCTCCGATTCTGTGCCTCGTTTTGAAAGGGAAACAAAACAGGTGATGGACAGAATGTGGATCAATGTCACACATTCACCCCAGTCCAAAGATCTGGGCCCAAATCCATCGTTTTTTTGCACTCCACACCACCCTGGGTTAGACAATGGAGATATGCAAATCAGCTCTGACCCTGTGCCCCATGGGAACAGTCCAGTCCGAACTACAAAAGCCATGTCCTTCCCAGAACGGAATCAAGCATCCGAGGACCGGACCGGTTTCGAGGTAACACCTCTCATCAGCCCGGCTAGCTTGACTCCAGTGGTGTGGAGTGCCTGGGACCCAAGTCTGAGCATCCCCAGCGCACTTATGGTGGTATTTCAAATAAAACAGGTGATGGACAGAATGTGGATCAATGTCACACATTCACCCCAGTCCAAAGATCTGGGCCCAAATCCATCGTTTTTTTGCACTCCACACCACCCTGGGTTAGACAATGGCGATATGCAAATCAGCTCTGACCCTGTGCCCCATGGGAACAGTCCAGTCCGAACTGCAAAAGCCATGTCCTTCCCAGAACGGAATCAAGCATCCGAGGACCGGACCGGTTTCGAGGTAACACCTCTCATCAGCCCGGCTAGCTTGACTCCAGTGGTGTGGAGTGCCTGGGACCCACGTCTGAGCATCCCCAGCGCACTTATGGCGGTATTGCAAACAAAACAGGTGATGGACAGAATGTGGATCAATGTCACACATTCACCCCAGTCCAAAGATCTGGGCCCAAATCCATCGTTTTTTTGCACTCCACACCACCCTGGGTTAGACAATGGCGATATGCAAATCAGCTCTGACCCTGTGCCCCATGGGAACAGTCCAGTCCGAACTACAAAAGCCATGTCCTTCCCAGAACGGAATCAAGCATCCGAGGACCGGACCGGTTTCGAGGTAACACCTCTCATCAGCCCGGCTAGCTTGACTCCAGTGGTGTGGAGTGCCTGGGACCCACGTCTGAGCATCCCCAGCGCACTTATGGCGGTATTGCAAACAAAACAGGTGATGGACAGAATGTGGATCAATGTCACACATTCACCCCAGTCCAAAGATCTGGGCCCAAATCCATCGTTTTTTTGCACTCCACACCACCCTGGGTTAGACAATGGCGATATGCAAATCAGCTCTGACCCTGTGCCCCATGGGAACAGTCCAGTCCGAACTACAAAAGCCATGTCCTTCCCAGAACGGAATCAAGCATCCGAGGCCCGGATCGGTTTCGAGGTAACACCTCTCATTAGCCCGGCTAGCTTGACTCCAGTGGTGTGGAGTGCCTGGGACCCACGTCTGAGCATCCCCAGCGCACTTATGGCGGTATTGCAAACAAAACAGGTGATGGACAGAATGTGGATCAATGTCACACATTCACCCCAGTCCAAAGATCTGGGCCCAAATCCATCGTTTTTTTGCACTCCACACCACCCTGGGTTAGACAATGGCGATATGTAAATCAGCTCTGACCCTGTGCCCCATGGGAACAGTTCAGTCCGAACTACAAAAGCCATGTCCTTCCCAGAACGGAATCAAGCATCCGAGGACCGGACCGGTTTCGAGGTAACACCTCTCATCAGCCCGGCTAGCTTGACTCCAGTGGTGTGGAGTGCCTGGGACCCACGTCTGAGCATCCCCAGCGCACTTATGGCGGTATTGCAAACAAAACAGGTGATGGACAGAATGTGGATCAATGTCACACATTCTCACCCCAGTCCAAAGATCTGGGCCCAAATCCATCGTTTTTTTTGCACTCCACACCACCCTGGGTTAGACAATGGCGATATGCAAATCAGCTCTGACCCTGTGCCCCATGGGAACAGTCCAGTCCGAACTACAAAAGCCATGTCCTTCCCAGAACGGAATCAAGCATCCGAGGACCGGACCGGTTTCGAGGTAACACCTCTCATCAGCCCGGCTAGCTTGACTCCAGTGGTGTGGAGTGCCTGGGACCCACGTCTGAGCATCCCCAGCGCACTTATGGCGGTATTGCAAACAAAACAGGTGATGGACAGAATGTGGATCAATGTCACACATTCACCCCAGTCCAAAGATCTGGGCCCAAATCCATCGTTTTTGGCACTCCACACCACCCTGGGTTAGACAATGGCGATATGCAAATCAGCTCTGACCCTGTGCCCCATGGGAATAGTCCAGTCCAAACTACAAAAGCCATGTCCTTCCCAGAACGGAATCAAGCATCCGAGGACCGGACCGGTTTCGAGGTAACACCTCTCATCAGCCCGGCTAGCTTGACTCCAGTGGTGTGGAGTGCCTGGGACCCACGTCGGAGCATCCCCAGCGCACTTATGGCGGTATTGCAAACAAAACAGGTGATGGACAGAATGTGGATCAATGTCACACATTCACCCCAGTCAAAAGATCTGGGCCCAAATCCATCTATTTTTGCACTCCACACCACCCTGGGTTAGACAATGGCGATATGCAAATCAGCTCTGACCCTGTGCCCCATGGGAACAGTCCAGTCCGAACTACAAAAGCCATGTCCTTCCCAGAACGGAATCAAGCATCCGAGGACCGGACCGGTTTTGAGGTAACACCTCTCATCAGCCCGGCTAGCTTGACTCCAGTGGTGTGGAGTGCCTGGGACCCACGTCTGAGCATCCCCAGCGCACTTATGGCGGTATTGCAAACAAAACAGGTGATGGACAGAATGTGGATCAATGTCACACATTCACCCCAGTCCAAAGATCTGGGCCCAAATCCATCGTTTTTTTGCACTCCACACCACCCTGGGTTAGACAATGGCGATATGCAAATCAGCTCTGACCCTGTGCCCCATGGGAACAGTCCAGTCCGAACTACAAAAGCCATGTCCTTCCCAGAACGGAATCAAGCATCCGAGGATCGGACCAGTTTCGAGGTAACACCTCTCATCAGCCCGGCTAGCTTGACTCCAGTGGTGTGGAGTGCCTGGGACCCACGTCTGAGCATCCCCAGCGCACTTATGGCGGTTTTGCAAACAAAACAGGTGATGGACAGAATGTGGATCAATGTCACACATTCACCCCAGTCCAAAGATCTGGGCCCAAATCCATCGTTTTTTTGCACTCCACACCACCCTGGGTTAGACAATGGCGATATGCAAATCATCTCTGACCCTGTGCCCCATGGGAACAGTCCAGTCCGAACTACAAAAGCCATGTCCTTCCCAGAACGGAATCAAGCATCCGAGGACCGGACCGGTTTTGAGGTAACACCTCTCATCAGCCCGGCTAGCTTGACTCCAGTGGTGTGGAGTGCCTGGGACCCACGTCTGAGCATCCCCAGCGCACTTATGGCGGTATTGCAAACAAAACAGGTGATGGACAGAATGTGGATCAATGTCACACATTCACCCCAGTCCAAAGATCTGGGCCCAAATCCATCGTTTTTTTGCACTCCACACCACCCTGGGTTAGACAATGGCGATATGCAAATCAGCTCTGACCCTGTGCCCCATGGGAACAGTCCAGTCCGAACTACAAAAGCCATGTCCTTCCCAGAACGGAATCAAGCATCCGAGGATCGGACCAGTTTCGAGGTAACACCTCTCATCAGCCCGGCTAGCTTGACTCCAGTGGTGTGGAGGACCTTGATGCTTGATTCCGTTCTGGGAAGGACATGGCTTTTGTAGTTCGGACTGGACTGTTCCCATGGGGCACAGGGTCAGAGCTGATTTGCATATCGCCATTGTCTAACCCAGGGTGGTGTGGAGTGCAAAAAAACGATGGATTTGGGCCCAGATCTTTTGACTGGGGTGAATGTGTGACATTGATCCACATTCGGTCCATCACCTGTTTTGTTTGCAATACCGCCATAAGTGCGCTGGGAATGCTCAGACGTGGGTCCCAGGCACTCCACACCACTGGAGTCAAGCTAGCCGGGCTGATGAGAGGTGTTACCTCGAAACCGGTCCGGTCCTCGGATGCTTGATTCCGTTCTGGGAAGGACATGGCTTTTGTAGTTCGGACTGGACTGTTCCCATGGGGCACAGGGTCAGAGCTGATTTGCATATCGCCATTGTCTAACCCAGGGTGGTGTGGAGTGCAAAAAAACGATGGATTTGGGCCCAGATCTTTTGACTGGGGTGAATGTGTGACATTGATCCACATTCGGTCCATCACCTGTTTTGTTTGCAATACCGCCATAAGTGCGCTGGGGATGCTCAGACGTGGGTCCCAGGCACTCCACACCACTGGAGTCAAGCTAGCCGGGCTGATGAGAGGTGTTACCTCGAAACCGGTCCGGTCCTCGGATGCTTGATTCCGTTCTGGGAAGGACATGGCTTTTGTAGTTCGGACTGGACTGTTCCCATGGGGCACAGGGTCAGAGCTGATTTGCATATCGCCATTGTCTAACCCAGGGTGGTGTGGAGTGCAAAAAAATGATGGATTTGGGCCCAGATCTTTTGACTGGGGTGAATGTGTGACATTGATCCACATTCGGTCCATCACCTGTTTTGTTTGCAATACCGCCATAAGTGCGCTGGGGATGCTCAGACGTGGGTCCCAGGCACTCCACACCACTGGAGTCAAGCTAGCCGGGCTGATGAGAGGTGTTACCTCGAAACCGGTCCGGTCCTCGGATGCTTGATTCCGTTCTGGGAAGGACATGGAATTTGTAGTTCGGACTGGACTGTTCCCATGGGGCACAGGGTCAGAGCTGATTTGCATATCGCCATTGTCTAACCCAGGGTGGTGTGGAGTGCAAAAAAAAAAAAAAAAAAAAAAATGATGGATTTGGGCCCAGATCTTTTGACTGGGGTGAATGTGTGACATTGATCCACATTCGGTCCATCACCTGTTTTGTTTGCAATACCGCCATAAGTGCGCTGGGGATGCTCAGACGTGGGTCCCAGGCACTCCACACCACTGGAGTCAAGCTAGCCGGGCTGATGAGAGGTGTTACCTCGAAACCGGTCCGGTCCTCGGATGCTTGATTCCGTTCTGGGAAGGACATGGCTTTTGTAGTTCGGACTGGACTGTTCCCATGGGGCACAGGGTCAGAGCTGATTTGCATATCGCCATTGTCTAACCCAGGGTGGTGTGGAGTGCAAAAAAACGATGGATTTGGGCCCAGATCTTTTGACTGGGGTGAATGTGTGACATTGATCCACATTCGGTCCATCACCTGTTTTGTTTGCAATACCGCCATAAGTGCGCTGGGGATGCTCAGACGTGGGTCCCAGGTACTCCACACCACTGGAGTCAAGCTAGCCGGGCTGATGAGAGGTGTTACCTCAAAACCGGTCCGGTCCTCGGATGCTTGATTCCGTTCTGAGAAGGACATGGCTTTTGTAGTTCAGACTGGACTGTTCCCATGGGGCACAGGGTCAGAGTTGATTTGCATATCGCCATTGTCTAACCCAGGGTGGTGTGGAGTGCAAAAAAACGATGGATTTGGGCCTAGATCTTTTGACTGGGGTGAATGTGTGACATTGATCCACATTCGGTCCATCACCTGTTTTGTTTGCAATACCGCCATAAGTGCGCTGGGGATGCTCAGACGTGGGTCCCAGGCACTCCACACCACTGGAGTCAAGCTAGCCGGGCTGATGAGAGGTGTTACCTCGAAACCGGTCCGGTCCTCGGATGCTTGATTCCGTTCTGGGAAGGACATGGCTTTTGTAGTTCGGACTGGAATGTTCCCATGGGGCACAGGGTCAGAGCTGATTTGCATATCGCCATTGTCTAACCCAGGGTGGTGTGGAGTGCAAAAAAACGATGGATTTGGGCCCAGATCTTTTGACTGGGGTGAATGTGTGACATTGATCCACATTCGGTCCATCACCTGTTTTGTTTGCAATACCGCCATAAGTGCGCTGGGGATGCTCAGACGTGGGTCCCAGGCACTCCACACCACTGGAGTCAAGCTAGCCGGGCTGATGAGAGGTGTTACCTCGAAACCGGTCCGGTCCTCGGATGCTTGATTCCGTTCTGGGAAGGACATGGCTTTTGTAGTTCGGACTGGACTGTTCCCATGGGGCACAGGGTCAGAGCTGATTTGCATATCGCCATTGTCTAACCCAGGGTGGTGTGGAGTGCAAAAAAACGATGGATTTGGGCCCAGATCTTTTGACTGGGGTGAATGTGTGACATTGATCCACATTCGGTCCATCACCTGTTTTGTTCGTTTTGAAAGGGAAGCATCAGTCCCAGAAAGTGCCACCACTGCTTGCAGCGCCAACCTCCTCTCCTCATCCGTTTGATACATCGTAGGCTATTGTCTTCTTGAAACGGCCCCGTATCACGGGCTCTCTGGAGCAGCAAGTCCCTTTCCTTGTAATTCAGTAGCTTGGCTATTACCGGTCTAGGCGGCTGACCTGGTCTGGGAGGCATAGCCGGAACACGGTGGGCGCGCTCAATCGTGAAGAAGGGAGAGAGGCCTTCTGGTGCCACCGTCATCCTAAACCAAGTGTCCAGATAGCTGATCATGTCCCCCCCTTCTGTTTTTTCAGGTAGGCCCACTAAACGGACGTTGTTAGGCCGGCTTCTGTTTTCGGCGTCTTCGGCCCTTCTCTCCTGTGATTGTATTCGGTCCATGGCGTTCGCTAGCATCACCTCCAGTATTTTATGAGTAGGGGCCAACTCCTGCAGGGTGTCTTCTGCATTCTTGACCCTGTCTTTTAGTTTGTCATGGTCCGCGCGCAGATGCCCCAGGCCTGTCGCCACTTGAGTGATATCCTGCTGTAGAGTGTCTCTCGTTGCCGTAATAGCTTCCAGTATGATGTCTTGGAGTTGTTGCAGGTCTGAAGGCCCCGGGGCGGATCTCTCCGGTGTTTCCGAGAGCGCGGCCCCATCCGTCTTCCCCTTGTTCTTCACCATGATTCTGCAGTGCCTGTCGGGCTGTTATACTCCATAGTGTGAGGGTTGCGTCCGTAGCCTCAGGTGATGCGGGGGTTCGCAGCAGAGGCCCCTGTTGGTCTAGTGGCTCTCCAATCATGGGATCTAGAGCGGCTTCAGTACTAGTTGTGTCCAGGCTCGTGGGGTCGGCCAGTTCGATTGCCCCCGTCTGCGCGCAGCACGCGAGCTCCTCTCGCCTCAGCTCGTGTGTCTCCTACCAACTCTGCCTGAGGTCCTTCCGGTTTTCAGCAGTGGGTCGGCCCCAAGTGTCGCCAGGTATCGAACTCCTTGTTAGCTCCCTGGGTTAGGTCCGTGCGGCGCCCATAACTAGGACAGATCTGAGCTCTTCTTTATCTCCGCAGCGTCTAGTTGCCACACCCGGTCAGCAGCGCGCTCCAGCTCGTGTTCTAGGGCCGTCCTCAGGGCTTGGGCCTGCTAGTTCTCGCCACCATTGCTCCCACAGGCCTCCACCGTCTCAGAGCGCCGGCCCGTTGCTTTCCTCGATCTGCACGCTGTGGTGTGGCTAGTGCGCTGCCTTGGTCCGCCTCAGCCTCGAAGGGGCTACTCCCAGCGCGGGGGCTCAATCGTCAGGCCCGGTCCTTCACGCAGTGCGTGCTGGCAGCAACGAGCAAGTGCAGGGTGTAGGGCCTCGCTCGGGCTGTGCACGCAGTGGGGGCCCTCTCTCTCGTGGGGCTAATCAGTCTGCTCTTACTCGGTGCTGCGCCGTCTCACCCGCTCCGTGCGCCGTTGTTCCCGTGTGCACCCGCGATCACCAGATCAAAGATTTCCCCCTCCGGAGGCCAGGCGATTCCCCGGGTGTCCGACCGCTGCCAAGGCGCTCAGTCTCTCCTCGAGACGCTAGCCGCTGTATCCTCTGCTTCAATTCGGAGCTCAGTTCTCGCCGCCATTTTGTGAACCGGCTTCCTTGTTATCGAGCCGAAAGGGCAGGCCGATGTAGCGCCGCGTATCCAGCTGGGTCCAAAGTGCCACCGGCTACACGCCCGGCGTCCATCTCTTCTGCACTGCAGGGATTAAGTCCCCTGTGATCTCCACGCTTCATCAGGGCTCAGCCGCATCGGTCGTCCCACCCGGCACTGGTCACCACGGTTAGACGTCTCCGCCCTCAGGATCCGCAATTATGGCCCTCGGTCCGATGTTCTACCGGCGGGCGCTCTTTCTCGCTCACGAGGGTGCCGCTATAGTCCCCCTGTCAACGGCATGCAGAGAAGCGTATTTGCCCTGTCACCGCACTGTTTTTCAAGATAAAATGGGGGATCAGGCGCAGAGCCTCTAGCTCACGCCGCCATTCCCTCCGGCGCCCAAGCCACGCCCCCCCACCTTAGCTCTGATGCCGTAAGCACAATTCACTTTATTCCTTTGCTGTTAAAGATTATCAAACTGTTAAAATCGCCAATGATCATTTTATGATAGGTGGATCTTTCCGAGGATGTTAAAACTACATTGTTCTGTGTACTTCTTTTTTTTTTTTTTGAATTTGTTATGGATATGCACTGCTTTTTTTTCTTGTTTGTAATAATTGCAATTAATCAACAAATAAACTTTTACTACTACTACTGCTGCGTACAGCGTAAACAGTAGTATAAATGAATACTATAATAGCATTGTCTGGTGCTATGACATATAAAAATACATACATAAATAACACAGGCTAAAATACTCAACAGGTGCTTCTAAAATATGCCTACCCCAATGTACCTAACCTAGGTCTAGTACGAGGGAAGAAGTAAGTGTGGTCTTTAGCATAGGTTTAGTTTTTGCCAAGAATTGCCAAAGGTTTCTCTAGGTTCTAATCAGCTCCATACCTTCGAAGGTGAGAGGTTGGTATCTCTTTCACGGACTCGATTTCCCAACACCATGCAAGGGGAGTCAGAAACACTGGAGCTGGATTTCTCGGCAGAGGAGGACAGCTTCTGATCAATGCATCAGCTGGAAAGTGGCTTCCTTCGGCACTTGCTGTAGCAAGCTGCATCGTGCAAGTAGGTAGTCGAACTGCACCGAACCACATCATGCTTTGCTATAGCAAGTGAAGGCATGTTTATACCTTGAACGTGTTTAGGAATGCCAGCTTTGCACAAAGTCTGGCATATGAACATCATGGATGAACCCCTAAGGAATAATTGTTCATGCATAATAATGAGTTTCTTGGAGAAATCAATATCCAGGCTAGGGGAAGTCCCTTCAGCTTAACAGTCTGGTTTTCCAAGAAATCGTTGTGACGTAGATGAACGGATGGAAGTAGCCATGTCTGTATTTGGCCTGCATGGGCTATGCCTAAATAAGGGCTTGATTTCTATTCCTAAATAAGGGCAATGTGAATTGTACCTATATAAAGGCATGAATTGGGAAAATGCATAAGGAATCTAAATCGCCACAAAATAGAGGGGGCTGTGCTTAGTAATCGGTTCAAAGCATTTTAGTGTCAGGGACTCTAAAATCCCAGCGCCCAGTCTACATGATTGTGTAGCTTGCAAGATCATTGAAGGATTGGGTTTAAATTGGCCACACACACAGATTCCTAGTGGGTGAGCAGTATTTCCAAATATTTGCATAGTAGTAGGCCAAAACTAATCTGGTGATGCTTGTGTGCCGGTCTGGAGGGGACATGGTCCCAGCAGTTCAAACTAGACTGTTTCTACTGGAGCAGGACAAAGACTGATTTGTTTATGGTTGGTACCTACAGTGGTGCAGTAGACTAAAAATCTATGGTCTTGTTGCAGCCCTGAGCAAGTGCAAGTGGCTGAAATGAATTCAAGCTTTCTTTCAAACATCTTGCTGTTGCAGCAGGACGAAAGTGAGAACCTTTGGTAGCAGAGTCCTCATATACCTTCCTCTTCTCAAGGATTACAGTCAGCAGGCACAGGCAGACCCACAGTCCCAGTGAAAGATGGGTGTTATGACCTTCTGTGGTATTACATACTCTTCTCTCACACTGCTGTTTTCTATGCCACACTCTGCACTAAACTAAATGTTCCAGGGTTCAAATACATTATGCAGCCAGCAGTTGGGATGGTAGACTATGCAATGGCTGCTCCTTTTGTTGGCTACTCAGAATGGGATTTATTAAACTTAAATAAATGCTATTTAACTTGTCCTCTGTAATAGTGTCATTTTATTTTTGGCAACGAAGAAAATCATACGTTTGCAAGTGTTAATGGGAGATTTGTGGACAATTTTCCTGAAAAACTGGATGATAAAGTTGAGAAGGGAGAACTTGTATTTTAAGATAACAATGAATGTGAGGATGTGAATTGGAAATCTGTGGAGAATAAGGACGTGGTGAAGTGTGGATGTAGGAAAACAATATGCAGTACACTAGTTTCAAAAAGCTTGAAGAATTTATGTTGTATTGAAAGGATGATTTGCAACCAAGGTGGTTGCACAGAGCATTGTTCATAATTATTTCTGTTATTAGAGTTACTTTCTGAAAAAATGCTGACTGCTTTGTTTTAAGCTATTCTTAAGAGGAATTGTAGTTACAATCTTGTTCTTGCTGTCTTCTTTTAAGTTCTTTTGTTCTCTTTTAAAGTCAGGAAATGTGTTTTGACTGACTTGTGTTATTACTTTTCTCTACAGCCGCTGTAGGTCACGTAGCATTCTGTATATTATTTACAAACGGTAGTGGTGTTTTCACCAGTAGCACATCATTCTTTGTTTGCATTCAATATGAATTTTATAGTATTGGTGCCCCTCAAGGTTAGATATCTACACCCCACTACCTAAGGTGCACTACTCACCTTAAACCTAATAGTGTAGATAGTTTGGTTCAGTCCTGAGAAATGCAATGTATCGATTTGAACATTATTGCATGAAACATGTCGACCATTGCTATGTACAGTAGGTTACTGCTTCCCTGGACCCTTGAGCCAGAAAGCAGCCACTCTTTTTGTTTTTAGTGAGGTGGGTCACCACTTTATTAAAGTTCGGTGTGGATAACCCAACCTTTTTTAACCACTTACACACATCCACACCCTTCACTTACTTCCCTAGGGCCCTCACACCCACGGCACCATACGGCAGGAACAAAAGATCTCCGCTAAAGAGCCCCTTGATGGGTGCCGGTCTGGTATTGCACCGCCGACCCGACAAGGAGCGAGCCCATATGATGAAGCATGACACCTAGCTTGCTGGGTGTGTGAGGACTCTAGTTCCAACAAGGAGGATTCCACTCCTTTGTGCCTTCACTCACCTTGGTTTCAACTGTCTACAGAGTTTTTATTCTGGGGAACTGTGTACTCTCTTTTGTTATACTGTAGTCAGGGCACGTACTTGGACCCCTTAAAAAAGCCCTCCCTGTCCCTCCTTTTGTTAAAAACAAATAGAGTGTACAAATCAATAATCCTTCTGTAGGGCGTTGGACCGGCAGCCGACACATGTTTTGTTACTAGGTAACTTTTCCAAGGCTTAGATAAATGTCCAATTTGGCTCAAAAGTCTTCCATACATGATCAAGGACTTCAGGTAAAAGATAATTGCGATTCTCCTATTAACATGACCAGAGAATCTAGATTTAATACATTATGCATTAATCCTTTTAATGCAGCTCACACATCGCTTACATCACAAAGACTTAGAATAAGAACAAAGTGACATCACAGTATCCATAAAAGGCGTGTGCCAGGAAAGATCAGCCTCTTTTAAATGCCTTGAACGACAGGTCAAACGAAGAATACATCTTAAAACTTGAAGGAAGTATTGTCGAAACTTGGAAAATCCTTGGAGATTCATCAATTCGAATTGTCTGAAAGAAAATAAAGGAAATCAAGAAAGGCACAAAATAACCTTCAGAAGAAGCAACAAGAAAAGCATAACATAAGGTTAAAAGGTATGAAACATTGAAAACATTGTAAACCAAATCAATCCTCAATATCCCTCAAGGGAGGGACGGGAGGGATAATGTTAGCCTCCGTGTCTTTAATGAAATCTAGATTATCTGGTCATGTTAATAGGAGAATCGCAATTTCATTACAAGACAGGAGGCTACATTATGCATGTTGGTAGCCTTGAATCACAACATCAGAAACATGTTCAATTGGTTTACAATAATGATGAGCAAAGGTAGAGGCATTAGACCAATAAGCAGCCTTAAGGATAGTATCCAACTTACCACCCGACCAGTATGACTTTCTGGCCATTGCGCTTCTTAGTGAGTGAGCTTGAAATTTTGAAAGGTCAATACCAGCGAAGTTCATAGCCAATTTAACCCACCTTGCGATAGAGCAGGATGAGATGGGTTTAAAGGGTTTAACGTAGGAAACAAGAAGTTGATCTGCATCAGGGGGTCGAAGATTAGACATCCTGGAGTCATATTCCTTCATACAATCAACCACACAGAGTTTTTTCCAAAAATCAAAACGTGGATAGAAGATAAAGTCAGACATGGTCTTAGTTCTCCTAAAAATTTCAAATTTAACACCAAACATGTCATTACATCGATTGGAGATGTCCAGAGCTTTAACATCTGAAACTCTGCAACAGGAGATTAAACAAAGAAGAGAGGCAAGTTTTATTGAAAGACATTTTCTGTTAAGAAGGGAGTTATCAGGCCAGGAGCAAAAAAGGTTAAGCAATAGTTTTTTGGTTTTTTTTGGTAGATTGGAAAGGAATCTCTGTGAAGTCTATTTTGAAGCCCTGAACTTTTTCTAGAACCCACGGGTCTTGAGTTAAGGATTCCCAGACATGAATGAAATGTTTGAGTCTGCCCCCGACCTTTGGGGGGAAGAAGAAAGAAGTACACTTACTTGCGGTGGTGTTGTTGGAAGCACCACGAGCGGGGAAGCCTCTTCCGCGTGAACCTCTCCCTCTTTGTGGGAAGTACTGTCTGGAGTTGGAGGGGTAGAAGCCTCTTCCTCTACCGGATGAACCTCTTCCTCTTCCGTAGGTGAAAGGCCAAAAATTCCCTCGGCCGGAAGAACGGCCTCTTCCACCGGCCTGACCAAAAACACGTTTCATATTGTTTGGGGATTTGTCTAAGGCTGTAAAGGTCGCCACATATTTACCGAGAGTTTTGATCATATCTTGTCCGAAGAGGAGGCCATTAAGTTTAGATGATGGCTCTTTTTCAGCAAGGTCCCCGAGTTTCGGGTTGATTCTGATGAGGACGGATTTTCTCCTTTTAATATTGAGGGAGGAGTTAGCATTACCAAGGAGTACAATGGCTCTCTGACTCCAACCTTTAATCAGGTTAATGTCCAGGGGTGTGTTGGAAATGTGTGATTCCTCAGCAAGGTCGAGGATCCTGGTAAGGGGGCCCTAGAAGTCAAGAAGGCGATCTTGACAGGCTTTAAGGGCTCTTTCCAGACCTTTTCTTGGATCCTTGCCTAGTTTAAAGAGGAACTTAATCAAGTCAGGGTCTAAGTTGGGAGTTTGACAGACTTTACCCTCTATGAATGGACAGGGGCACTCAGATCTCATGGTGTTGCGTGATTCTCTTTGAAGAGAGTTTCTCAGCCACTTGGTGACGAACTTAGCCACGTGATCGTGGGGGTACCACTTTTTGCTGTTAGGGTGGGAGATGTTTTCTGGGGAGAACATTTCCCCACCAAGAGGGTCAAGGATCGCGTCCTTTGACGAGGGGGAGGAGTGTGCCTCTGAGAGAGCGTTAAGGTCCCATTCATCGGTATCTTGCTCGTCAAGGTCCAAGACGAATTTGTCCTCAGGATCCAGGAAGAATTCATCTTCCTCTGAACTGGAATTGACGGGAGCACTGAGAGTAGTTGCATTGCCAGTGGCGCTCGGGACAACATTACCTTTTGGGGCGCTTGGGCCTCCCATGCCTTTTGAGGTGCTTGGACCTCCCATGCCTTTTGAGGTGCTTGGACCTCCCATGCCTTTTGAGGTGCTTTGACCTCCCATCTCAAATGAGGTAGCGCGACCTCCATCAGTGCTTAAACAGTGTTTGCTTTTTTTGGTAGCCTTAGAGTGTTCAGCTTCTAGATCAGAAGTGTCTTCATCAGGTAAGAGGGACCTTTTATTAGACATAAGCTCATGGAATGTATTTAGCATACAGGTCCTCATTTCCTTTTGAAGGAAGGATCTAAAATTATCACTGTTGTGATTTGGGGAGCTTGCCATAGCGTCATCTGATTCTAAATCAGACATGGCAGGTAAGTACATTTACGAAGTTATTAAATAAATTAAATAGCTAGTATTATGGGTATGAGAGTTAGGTAATAAATTAGCTCTCTTTTTTTATTTTTATTTTTTATTTATTTTAATCAAGAACCTAAGCTAAATTAAAGTAGTAGAAATTCCAGGTAAACTAATATTTGGGGTAAGCTATAGATTGACGCGATCAGAGTTGAGGCAAGGAACAGCTGGTGGCAGGAGCGCAGTCAGTAAAGCCTTGAAAACGGCAACCGATGCGCTCGAGCTGAAAGTAGATGAGATCGAGGAATGGACCCTGGCGGATACACAGCGTTGCGTTGCTGTTGCCGAGGGCCATTCCTCGAATCGAGACGAGGGAGATGTCGTGCTTTGCGGGCCAGACGTGAGGCGATGCGAGCAACGATATCGCCGGGAACGGGGAACCACAGAAGGGGAGGAGGTAGGAAGGTGTGCGCGACGCGCAGGAAAGACGGAGAGGGGGTGCGCAATGGGCAATTAATCGGGGAGAGACGCGCGGTCGACAACCATAAATTGGAAGTCGAGGGAGGGTGGGGGAGGGGATCGCGGGAGTGACAGCGATTGAGGGAAGGGTGGGGAGCGAGTCACACCACAAGTTTAGACTGAAAGGTGCAATTAGGCATGTTCAATAATAATGTTCAATAATAAAGTTCAATAACAATGTTCAATAATAAAGCAGTATAAGAATAAGAATAAGTACACATCACATCAAAATATTAAAAAAGGCACCATATGGGAATAAAGGCAAACTGGCATAACAGTAGCAAGGATTGAAGAGGAATTACTTATCTGTTGTGAGCCGCATTTAAAAGAGGCTGATCTTTCCTGGCACACGCCTTTTATGGATACTGTGATGTCACTTTGTTCTTATTCTAAGTCTTTGTGATGTAAGCGGCTGTGTGAGCTGCATTAAAAGGATTAATGCATAATGTAGCCTCCTGTCTTGTAATGAAATCATAGCTGTTCATCTATTAATCTGTTTGGTATTTCTTGCCCGGGACGGAAGTTGCCGCAAAAAAAAGTTTTTTCAATAGATCCAAATAGTTGCCTTCAGAGGCTGAGTAGGCTTGTGTCTTAGTGTTTCATATATTTAAACAGTTTTCTGTGTTTTACTGTTGATTTTAACAGATGACTGAAAGGGCTATAGTAAGCCCGTGTTCATGCAAAGTTGCTTTGTATATGGCAACTGTCCCGAGTAGGTCATCGATGGGTTGTTAAATTTTGCCTTTCTGTGCTAATCTCATTGTTCAGAAGATTGAATATTCTACAGGGGGGCAATGGGTGATGATGGGCAGCGAAATAAATGCCCCGGTTACTTACCGGTAATCTTCATTACTCCGAGTATAGTCTTCCTCGCCACATGACTTACATAGTGAGCTTCAGCTCCACGACAAAACCCTCCAAAGTAAAAAAAAGCCTCCCATCCCCTCCCAACATGGCCGACCAGTCACCCCTGACCTCTATAAGAGGCGGGCCGGCCCAACCAACAGCCTGAACCACCAAGCAAACAATGAAGCCGATAGCCAGACAGGGAACTCATGTGGCGAGGAAGACTATACTCGGAGTAATGAAGATTACCGGTAAGTAACCGGGGCATTACCTCCTCGTTAGTCTTCCTCGCCACATGACTTACATAGTGAGCAAATACCCAAGCCCAAAAGGCTTCATTGACCACAAGAAAAACAACACCACACGGTGAAGCAGAAAACCAACACAAGGTTTATTCAGTACCAATGAAAAGAAAACAGGAATATCAGTAAACTCGAATCAAGACATAAACAAAGGGCCATCAAGGAGCCACAGCTCCAGCACTCAGAACGGCCCCAGCGAAGTCCTCAGGAACAGAACCACCCAAGACAACCCGATAATGTTCCATGAACATGTGGGGGGACGACCACGTCGCCGCCCGACAAATCTCCTCAGTGGAGACACCCTTGAAGGAGGCCCAGGACACAGATACACTCCTAGTGGAACGACCCTGGACCCCCCCGGAACCACCGAACCTAGCGAAGCATAGGAAAGTAGGATAGCCTGTTTCAGCCAGCGACTCAAGGTGGAAAGAGAGGGCTTGTGGCCCGAAGGAACTGGCCCGAAAGTCACGAACAGGCTATCACACCGGGAAAGGGAAGACGTGCGCTCAAGATAAACCAAAACAGCCCGCCGGACATCCAGCAAGGACAGGGAAGGATCCGTGTCAGGAGGGAAGGAAGGCAAAGACACCTCCCGAGACCGGTTCACCAAGGAAGGAACCTTGGGAAGAAACCGGGGGTCATGACGGAGGACCAACCGGTCAGGCAAAACCCGCAAGAAGGGAGGAGAGCGGAGGAACGAACCCAGCTCGCCCATCCGCCGGGCAGACACAACGGCCACCAGAAAAACCACCTTAAAAGTGAGAAACCTCAGAGCCACCGAGGCCAGGGGTTCAAAGGGGGGACCCTGAAGGGCCTGCAGAACGAGAGGGAGATCCCAAGGGGGAGACAGGCAGAGCGTCCGAGGGAGACGGAGAAAACAACTCCGGAGCAAACGAGCCACCAGGGAATCCAGCCCGTCGAAATCCGGACTGCGGAAGGCCCGTAAGGCCGCCCACTGGGCCCTCAGGGATGAAGGGGCCAAACCCAAGGAAAACCCCTCAGCAAGAAAATCCAAGACCCGCAAGGGATCCACGGAGGCGGGGTCAGCACCCTGCAGACCGCACCAACGCGAGAAAGAAGACCAGTGCCGGGCATAGGAGGACAAGGTGGAAGACCTGCGAGAGCCCTGCAGCAAATCCACCACACCTGAAGAACAACCCCGAGCAAGCAACGTCACCCGTTCAAGAGCCAGGCCTGCAGATGGAGCCGGCGCAACACCGACTCTGGGAGCGGGGGACCCCTCAAAGGAAAAGGAAGATCCGGGATCGGCCAGCAGGCCCGAACTGCCAGCTCGCAAAGGAGAGGGTACCAGGGGCGGCAAACCCAGCCGGGAACCACCAAAAGCACCTTGGCCCTGTCCAAGCGAATCTTGCAGAGGACCCGAGGGATCATGGGGAATGGGGGAAATGCGTACAGAAGACCGGAGGGCCAAGGGAATGACAGGGCATCCACACGCCACACCCCCGGGACCGGGAGGAGAGAACAGAACCTGGGTAGGAGGGCTGACTCCCCATCCGCGAACAGATCCACCAGCGGCAGACCGAAGCGAGACACCAGGCGGTGAAACACCACCGGAGTCAGGGAGAGACAGGACAAAGAGGGAAAGGTCCGACTCAGACGATCCGCCTCCACATTGTCGGACCCCGGGAGATAGACAGCCCGAAGAGACAGGACCGACGACTCCGCCCAAGACAACAACTCCTGAGTCAGCAACCAAAGGGAGCGAACCCTGCACCCCCCCTGATGATTGACATAGCTCCTCACAACCTGGTTTTCTGTCCTGACCAAGACATGGTGACCTCGTAGAGAAGGGGCAAAATGACGGCAGGCCAGGAGGACCGCCTTCAACTCCCGATAGTTCGAGGAGCAGCGTGACTGTAGGAGATCCCAACGACCCTGAACCGATTCCGCGCCCAAGGTCGCCCCCCAGCCGAGGAGACTGGCATCGGTCGTGACAACCCGGGACGGGGACACCAAGAAGGGAAGACCCTCGGAGAGGTGAGACTCCACCAACCACCACCCCAACTCCGAACGAAGCTGAGGGGAGACCGGGACCAGGAACTCGTAATCCTCTGAGCGGGGATCCCAGAAGGAAAGCAGATGGTTGACCAAGGGATAAAGGTGGAGGCGAGCCCAGGGGAGTACATTGATGGTCGCCGACATCAGGCCCGGAACTCTTAGCCAGAGGCAAACAGGAGCGGAACCCCGAGCCAGAAGGGACCCCAGATCCCGCCACAAAGTGTCCCGGCGACCCAGAGGCAAGAACACCTTCCCCAGCACCATGTTCAGACGACCCCTAATGAAGGCCAAGTCCTGAGTGGGGGACAGATGTGACTTCCGCTCGTTGATCAGGAAGCCGTGGGTGGAGAGCACCTTGCAGACCCGTCCGACGTGCAGCATCCCCTTGGAAAAAGAAGAGGCAGAAATTAACCAATCGTCCAGGTACGGAAAAACCCTGATCCCCTCCTGGTGAAGAATACCCACCAGGGGAGCCAGGATTTTCGTAAACACCCTCGGGGCAGATGACAAGCCAAACGGAAGTACCTGGAACTGATAGTGGGCACCTCCAACGCAGAACCTGAGGAAGGACTGAGAAACCGGATGGACCGGGACATGGAGGTAGGCGTCCAGGAGATCCAGAGAAGTCACCACCTCGCCTTGAACCAGAAGAGGCAGAATTTCCTGCAGAGAGATCATCTTGAATTTAGTATGTGGAATATAAGAATTCAACCACTTCAAATCCAAAACAGGCCGGAAATCCCCAGAAACCTTCCTTACCAGAAAAAGGATGGAGTAGACGCCTGAACCCCTCTGAGAGGGTGGGACCGGGCGGATGGCCCGCTTGGCAAGCAAGTCCTGAACTCCGGCCAGCAAGGCTCGTCTCTTGTCCAGGGAGGAAGGCAGGGGCGTAGCGAGGAAAAAATCCGGAGGAGGGGACGAGAAGGCGATGGAGAATCCCTCCTTCACAATCCGAAGAGCCCAATGATCCGTGACAGACTTCTCCCAGGCTGGGACGAAGTGGCGGAGATGGCTCCCCACCGGGAACACCCCGGAGGGAGACGGTCGAAAGTCAGGACTTCGGGGCGGCAGAGGAAGCTGCAGCAGCAGGCTGAGACCGGGATTTGTTGAAGAAAAGGGCGCCCCGGCCGCGACCCTTCCCACGAAAGGGCGCGCCGCCCTTACCCCTGGAAGACGAGGAGAAAATCCTGCCGCGACCAGGGAAGCGGGCCCCAGATGATTTGATGGGAGCCAGCAACTTGCGGTCCTCAGCAGATTTCTTAATCATCACCTCCAGAGGAGGGCCAAACAACTTAGCTCCAGAAAACGGTATCTTCATGAGCAAAGCCTTCTGGGCCGCCTCCGACTTCCAATGCCGCAGTCAGATCTGACGCCGGGCCTGTATCGCCGCACCCCCAGCGGCCGCCGCCGCACCCAGAGTGTCAAAGGAGATGTCCGACAGGAGGGGCGTCTGCTGTTCCATCAAGGCAAGGGTCGGAACAACATCAGCCCCCTGATCCAGGAGCTCACCCAGGGACTGGAAGTCCTTCAACAAAGACTGTACCGTGCAAGACAAATAGGTCGAGGCCCTGATGGTGAAATTAGCCGCAGCATAAGAACGTTTAGCAGCAGCCTCCACGCGCTTGTCCACAGGGTCAGAGGGGGAGGCGTCCTTCGAAATGATGGAACCCCGGGAAGACAGCCCCACCACCAGAGAGTCCACCTTCACCGCCTGAGGGAAATCTCTAGTGAACTCATCAACAGCATAACGTTTAGACAAAAAACGAGGGAAGGACTGTTTGTCCACATCCAACCACTCCCCCTCAATGACCTTCTTTACGGCTGCATGCAGAGGAAGGGAGTCCGGAGCCTTGCGCTGATACTGTACAAAGAAATCATCTGAAACATCCTCCGCCGCAGGAGGAGGGAAAGCCACGTTTTCCTTGATGTGGGAAAGAACCTCACGAAGCTCCTGACCCTGGATGTACCGGCCATGGAGATCCTCCTCCTCCCCCTCCGCATCAGACCCAGGAGTGGGGTCCCTTCGAGGACGTTTTGGCGAGGGAGGGCCCTGGGCATCACGCTGCGCAAGGGCATCAGCTACAGCAGACTGAATCATCAATTGTAGGGACTGTGCAGTAAAGGGCATCGCAGACCCGGAGTCAGACACCGGCCCCCCCGTGACAGAATCCTGTTCCATCATCAAGAGCAACACACCACCACAGTCGAAGAAGTGGAGAAACTCAGGGGCACCCAGGACGCCGGGAAATTAAATAGGTAGCCGGGGAGCCCAGCTGCAGGTGATCAAAAACAAAACAACCGCGTCCGGCGTGAAACCCCGCCCACAAGGGGCGGGATGCGCCCGGGGCCAATCCCAGAGCGGCCTCGAGCCGCTTCCCGAAGGCAAGAAAACACCATCACCGGCGGCAGCGTCCAGCGCCGCGAAACGAGTACCAGGACCTGCCGAATCAACCCCCGGGGCACGAGCGACGGATGGCAGCACCAGCAGCGCCCCAGAAGACCGCACCCGAAAGCCGCGGTAAGAACACGCCCGCCCAGCCGCAGCGGCAGACAGGGACGCGCTGTACCACAGGCCCACTCGCGTAAGCCCGAAGGAGGCCGGGCCCGCTCCCAACACTGCTTCAAAGCAAGGGAACGGCGGCCGAAAGTAACTGGAGCCCCCGTAACAAACAGGGAAACCCCCAGCGCCGGACACCAGAGCCCGCAAGGGGCGAGTGTCACAACCAACGACCGGAAACATACCAGGGGCTTACAACAAAACCCCCACATCCCCGGCCGCCCCCCCCCCCCATACACCCCTGGCACGCCTAAGGCAGCACCCAACCGGCCCCATAGGACCGGGGGAAGGAAGAGGGGGGGGGAATTTAAGTCCCAGGTCCCAGGGTCCGCTAGGGCAGGACCTCCAACCCAAAACCCATGGACCAGCTAGAGCAGGTCCAACCTTACCTGTACAGCGCCTCTGGAGAGAATCGCGCAGAACAAAAAAAACAGGCTGTTGGTTGGGCCGGCCCGCCTCTTATAGAGGTCAGGGGTGACTGGTCGGCCATGTTGGGAGGGGATGGGAGGCTTTTTTTACTTTGGAGGGTTCTGTCGTGGAGCTGAAGCTCACTATGTAAGTCATGTGGCGAGGAAGACTAACGAGGAGGTAATGATAATTAAGTTGGCTGCAGGAAGAAAGGACTTTATTAAGCTTGAATAAACCCTATTTTCAATTCTCCTCGCAAGTAGCTTTGTTTTGTCCGTATACGTTACCTTTCAATTACAGTTTAAACACCAAAGACAAATTTCCTCTTGCTTTGTCATGTTCTGGACAAATTCATTGAAGCCTCTAGACCACCTAACTCCAAAGTCAAAGCAGTCAGTTCATTTTCTATGCCCATGCACATCATCTGATGAGACCTACTCAATCCAGGGTTTACTTTATGTCATTTATGAAACCAGGGAGTTTCTCAGAACTGTAGTCCATCCAGTGAGTTCTTCTGTAGATAAATCTGCTCTCCACATTGCTGTAGACACAGGAGCAGCATTCAAGTGCATGCATCCTTTATCCCGTACAATGTACAGACTCCTCACCACTCTCGGCCCAGTGATCATTAGGGCAAAAGATATTCATAGTTTATGCTGTGGCAGTAGGCCCACCCCTGCTGCCATATCTAAAGCCAGGGGTAGACGACATTCAGACCTTGGAGAGACATATAGCTCAAAGATTCCACATGTCAGGCATTCCCTTCATGAACCCCTCGGACCCCATGTTGGCTGCCACCCCTGCATGCGAGCTGAACTCCGACTGGCTGAAGAAAGCAAGCTTTGAAGCTGCGTACTGTTCCACAGGCAGACTGCATATAAATTCTGTGTCATCACCAGCTATGTCTTCTTTGCCGCTTCCGGAAGCTAAGTCTCCCACAAGAAACTTGCATATTGTGTGGTGTGTTTTCTTTCACTGAAGGCGTGTGTTACAAAAATGTATAAACATTGAAATATCACAGTGCATTTCACTATCTACCTGAGGTGCCTATGTAGCCAGGTCAGAATTGCAATCCCTGTAATTACTCCAGCAGCCGTTGGTGCAGATAAGAGAGACGGCGGTGTGGGATGTCGACAGACGACGATGAGGGAACATTTATTATTTATTTAATTTCCCCTCGTGGCCGTCGGTCACCTGAATTACATAAAGAAATACTGCACCTTTACTTGCGGCGGCAAACGTCTGACAGTACGTCTGTGTGGCTGAGCCCTAAACAGCGCTTCCATTATCATCTGTCAGCCGCGTGACATCACGCCAACATGTAAGCGGCTGGAGTTGAAGATTACTGGGTGCGCGCGATGCTTTCATGCACCTGAGTACGTGGTAACAGCCCCGCCCAACAGAGTTCAGATGTCCGCAGCTGAGGGCTTCAGGCTGCGGTTCTCAGTACAGCTACAGTGCCCTGCGGTGGACAGGATACCAGGAATATGCAGACATCTATTCTCTCGGCATTCCAGGGCGGTTCCTGCCAGCTATACTTGCACAGAACCAAGGATTCACGAGGGGTGACTTCATCACTGTTGACGCCATCTACTCACCTCACTGGTGAGACGGCGACACGCCTGCTGAGCCATCCCTCTGCGGTGGCTGTGGCATACAGTGCCAGCTCACTCTTGGGCTCACGTTGTTTTTTTTTTTTTTGTTCCAGGTATACTGTGAACAGGATGTTCAGAGTAGCCACACTGAGGCCAACGCCTTGTCTTCCATTCTGATTCGTAAGCCTATGATTGGCTGAGATGAGAGAAAGGGGGCTAGGAAGGTATTTGAACACATTCAGGAGCACATCGGTGGGATATCGGGGTGGCACAGTCATCAGCATCTCTTGGCTGGATGAGAAAGCAAGTGTGCCGTAACGAAATAGGGCCAATGCAGGGGGTTTCTCACATTAAACGCAGCCCAAGAGAGCTTTGAATTTGAAAAGATGAACTGGAGAACTTTCTGTGCCAGAGGGCACAACCACGGCCAACTGCTAAATCCCAGCCGGCCTATCACTCAGATGCGACATCATGGAACTTCTGAACCCAGTGGCATCACAGATTTGACCACTTACCCCTCAAAAAGCTTCTTTTACCTCGGAAGAGCTAAGGGATTTGTGGGGTCCGAATGTAAACCAAACCACAAAGTTAACTGGGGTCTGTTCCCGCTGCTGCCTTCGTATCCCCTGAGTTCACGGAATGCGACTAGCAGCAACTACTCCGGCGACTCCTAATTGAGGTCATTGTAAATGGTCCAGATTTTAACGTTCATTTGAGGAAGATGGCAACATCTTAAGTATCACGGAAAAACTTGTGACTCCGCCCCAAACCATTAACCACTGATATGTCGCAGAGAAGTATAGTCAAGCTGTTGGTGTCGTCCCATACGTATACCGGATATGAATGCAGCTCTCAAAAGGTGAACTATGTGCTAGAGGGCGTCTAACGCAGCTACAGTGAAACGTGAAGGTGAAAACTGGGTCAAAAAATAATTAGAACATGGGGCAATAAAGATTTCAGCTCAAAATAGAAATAGAATTTCGACGATATGACGTTGAACGACTTGATAAGGACTGTAGCGTAGTTTCCACTGCGTTTGCCAAACACCAGGAAGCAGACATGTATTTATGATTCTGGCATTTAAATCTATTTTTGATAAATAAGAAGTGCTCCAGTCATAAACTTTTATTTAAATGCCAGCAGGCACGAGCCGCGACGACGTGTCCTGGACATGAACTACAGGCAGCGCTTCTCATGTACTTGTACTTCTAGGCGGTGGGGTCCTGCAGACCTAGAGCGATTGACAGACTTCCTGGTCGCCCTCTGACCTCACATGCACAGTTCTACTGCTCTGAGCTGCCTCCCAGGAACAACCTGAACCTTAAATACTAGCTCTTGCATGGCATTTTATTCCATCCGATATCGTCATTACAAATAACATTTGCACTGAGTTCTTGCTGTTTTTCGAGCCTTTACTGCACAAAGTAGCGCACATTAGTTAGCAGATTTTGCCCTCTTTCTTCCACTAGTAAGTAGGTTGTAGTAAAACGCATCTCAAAAACACACACAGTAGCGCTGATTGCACTGCACTCATGATGGGTGCAGTTCAAAAATGACTTCTCCGCTAAAGTGGAGAAGCATCGCCCACAGGAAAAAGCCATTGAACACAATGGAGTAGGTCCAGGCTTTTAATGTCTGGTATAAGCCTGGAACTCCCACATTCCAATGTTTGTCTTCATGTTTCTCCCTTTAAAAAAAAAAAATACTACCATTAGTAGGTGGAATGTTCCAATAGCCTTATAATACTCTGCAGGTGTCTTCTTGATTGCACTACTCATTCAAACATTCAACGATTATCACAAAGAAAAGAAAATATCGCTTCTTATGGAAAAGAAATCAAAAGCATATTGCATTCGATAACTAGTACTACTAGGACTAATAAAATGTTCACATGTCACAAAACAAGTTGGCAACCAAGGTTAGCCATTTTGAAATGCAGGCCTGCATTAGCTGTGGTCAACCTCAACATGAATAACCAAAATTAATAACATTTATGTGTTAATGTAGTATTCATGCAAGCATTTTAATATATCAAAAAAACGTAATCACCTGGCACCTACAGAAGAGCAAGACCCTGGCACTGAAGGAGAGGCAGGAGACTCTCGCATAGTGAAAGAGCTGCATCTGTTTCAGTATTCAAAGCCTATGCACACAGTTGAATTTAAGTGGCATCTAACTTATTTTAATTCCATAATTCATCTCTTCACAAGTGTTCGTGAACCAGTTATAGAAATTGTATAGTATTCACTCAACAATCAAAAGAGCCAGTAATCTGGCTTGGGACAACTATCAATGTGGAGGCCAGAAGTAAAGTCATGAGAGTCAGCGCTCCTCAGACTGGTGCTTAGCATCACCCATGTTTCCATGGCCTTCCATCACTCAGACTGGAAACATATTGGTCATGCAATCAGCACAGGCATTCTTTTTCCCCATTTCTTGAATCTGATTAATTGCTGTGTAATCAGGCTATGGTACATTACTATCAAGTAACTAGTTTGAATAACTCTATCAGACCTGCTAACCTAAAAGTACGGGGCTTGGAAAAAGTCAGGGCTTTGAAAAGGCAGGGCCCACTGTCTAAATAGCCCAGGAGCAGCAATTTCAAGGACTGGGCAACAGAGATGCGGTGGATCTCAATACTGATCATTGCCATTGACCATGAGTCCTCCTCTGCCTGTTCAAAATATAACAATAAAGACTTCTGAGCCTGCCTCCATGTTCAGAAGGGTCTGCAAACCCCTGCTTGGACTTAAAGGGTGCTGAGCTTCAAACACACATGCGTGAAACCTACTCTGCGTAGGGTTTTCCAACTCACCCTGGGCTCACCATGTAACATCTGCTCTGCACTAGGCATCTGTGTGCGAAACTCCCATATTGTGTAATGCACAGTACCATTGTGTGAGTTGGAAGGTGTGCTCCAGATTTCGTCCTACACAACCTCAGACTTTGGATAAAGTCCTTTGAAGGAGTAGAAGAACAATATGTTATGTGTAGTGCTCTGAACTCCTAAAGGCAAAGTGACCTCGTCCCTTCTGTACGTCACTGTGAATGAACAACCTTTATAAGACCCACAGAAGATCCTGGCTAGTCCTTTAAGAAGACCAGGTTTACTTCCATGATGTCTCTCTCCAGTTCCAATTTCCTGTACTCACACACATCATTTCTTTTTCTACTTCAGCCTGTTTATATCCAAGTGGATGGGGTGACTGGGTTGGGTGAGCTGATATTATGATAACTACCTCCCTTTCGAAGAGTAGATCACCAGCTGAAAACAATGGCCATGAACATTTTTTTATGCCAGTGTATAATCTCACACAATTTCCAGCATTTCACATTGATGTGTATTTGCAATGACCACTATCACCCAAAATGGTACCCTGGTGCTGAGTAGGCGTGTGTGCCTAGCCCTGCCTATGTTATCTTGGTTAATTCAAAAGCCAGGTCTTCTGCTTTCTGCTGAATTCAAGAAAAAAAGGAAAAGTTTCTGATGTGGAGTTTGAAGCCGTTCCACTTATTAGAAGGGATGTAAATGAAAGCTTGTCCTCCTGATCTTGTTCTGTCTATGCGTGGCATGTGTGCGAGTAGAAGTCTTCCTAAGTGGAGGTGGCTTGGTGGTTGGTGGAAGGAGATGCAACTGTTCTGGCAGGTGGGGCCTAAGTTGTGTAGTTCCGGACTGGTTGTAGCGGGCACCGGGCGTTTCCCCGGTGGGTCGCCAGGGTGGGGGCTTGTTTTGGACCCCTCTGAGGCTGTTTTTATTACCGGGGCTGGGTTTGAAGCATAGCCGCAATATCGGCCGATTGTAAAAAAAAAAAAGCGGCCAAACCAGCCCTGGCAAACAGCTTGCACCCCCAGGGGACAGCCGAGCTGTTTGCCAGGGCCGGTTTCAGTTTCCTGTCCGGCGTGTTTGTGAGGTATTTGAAATGAGCGCGTATGTGTATCAGGAACCAGCAGTGCAACACTTCTTACATGAAATTTCTGATATTACGCCTAGCCACACCATTAAAGATCACTTAAAAATCCTACCGTGGGTGGGAGCACAAGGCCAATGCGAACAATCAAAATGCTAATGGCTGTTGCTCTCGCCATTTGTCTATTGTGCTCTGTTTTTTAGCGCCTAACGCATCCTTGCATACAACATGGACACAAGGATGCATGTCACTCTAAAATATAGTGCTAAATGCTGGATTTGAACTTGGCATAATTTTCTAAAAGAATTATGCTAATTACACCAGCAGACGCATAGGGGCAGATTTACAAGCCCCCTGCGCCACTTTTGCGTCACTTTCCCAATGTTAAAAATGACACAAAAGTGGTGCAAGGGCCTTGTAAATAAGCCCCTTAGTGTGTAGGTTGGAAAGTCATTGGGGCCGAGGCCCTGGTGAATCCTTTTTGGGGAGGTATTGCCCATGGCTGGTGAATCGTTTGGCCAGAGTATCCACAGTAGCCTGCAAGGACGCCCCTTATTGCACCCCTTATTACAGCCCAGGAACCGGTGCTTCAGTCCCGACGCCAGGTGCCGAACTACATCCCCCAGTATCCCCTGCTCGCGGTGAGGATGCCGCTGAGACGACCATCACGCGCCAGGAGGCGCATAAAGGCGTGCTTGGGGCCGAGGCCCTGGTGAATCCTTTTTGGGGAGATATTGCCCGTGGCTAGTGAATCGTTTGGCCAGAGTATCCAGACTAGCCTGCAAGGACGCCCCTTATTGCGCCCCTTATTACAGCCCAGGAACCGGCACTTCAGTCCCGATGCCGGGTGCCGAACTACATCCCCCAGTATCCCCTGCTCGCGGCAAGGACACCGCTGAGACGATCATCACGCGCCAGGAGGCGCATAAAGGCGTGCTTGGTCCCTAGTCCCGTGGGACGAGCGGGACAGGCCGGGAGAAGCCCGGGACAAGGGCGGGTCCGTCTTAGGCCATCAGGAGGCTGGGCTGGGCCATTTCCCTAGGCTGCCAACTACGTTAAGGTATTAGTTGATTTAACTCTTCTTATTTAGTTTTTTTGGTTTTGGACTGTCAGTTTGTGGATGTGCTAAGCAAAAAACATCAAACGCCATAGTCCTTATACTGATGAGACTCCAGAGCACTAAACATGGCTGAGATGAGCAAGCGGAAGGGAGTTGCTGGTTCATTAGATGAATTTATATCCAGGGATGAATCGTTAGTGTGCCATGAGATTGAAATGGCCCAGCGACGGCTTTCACTTGACCCTTCAAGTCTCCCAACATATGGTCAATCTACCAGTCAATTTACTAGTCACTTGCCGGACACTGCCTTACACCAGAATGAGGGTAGTAGCCCTCAGACTTTGCAACAAAGCTTGAATAATTCTGCATCTGGTATTTCACATAAAGAACCAGGGATAGCTGGGATTTTCACAAGACTACGGCCACAAAAGTCTGGTATAGCAGTGGAAAGTAAATTAAAGGCTCAGACAAAGGAGAAAATAATGGGTGAAAAGAAAGGGAAGTCTAATGCAGCCATGGGTCGCAAGAAAGGGGACAGTAAGGTGCATGATTTTGTTGAAGTCGAAAGTTGGATTCCAATTGGATTCCAAACTGACATTGATTACGATACGAACTCTGGCAAACATGGTGGGAAGGAGGAAAGAGAAGAACGCACAATGGTGGAAAATTTTAAAAACGCTTTAGATATGATACAGTCCCAGATAGATGAGTGTTTACATTCTAGATTGATAGTCCTTGATGGTAAAGTAGAACAATTAGATAAAATTGTCCATGAAACTATGTACAACCATTGAAGAGTGTAAAGGGTGGATTGAAGATGGCACCTGCTTATTGAATGAATGGGAGACTAGATGCATGGAAAGTCATAAAGTAATTAATGTTGTAGATAGCACAAACCAACCGAGCTCCATATTGACAAGGCATGATAGTGCGGGGATTAGTCCAATAGGATGGGTAGATGGTACTTCGATAAATAATAACAATACTGCTTTGGCTGCCAATAGTACAGATAACACAAAGAATGAACTAAGAGGGGATATTATTCACAGCCCAAAGGGGACTGACCTGGTACCAAACACAGATATTTTGAGCCTACCCCCGGCTGCTTGTCCTTATGTATTAGTACTATCAGGTGTCCCAGTCCTAAAAAGAGAGAAAAAAGAATCATGGGACAACCTTAGGAATAAAGTTGTCAACTGGCTTTGTAAATACAAAAAGTTTAACCCACATAAGAGTGGTGAAATCCTGATGGTGAGAAGGGTAGGGTGGGTAGGTGCTTCACTAAAAGATATACAAGGGGATTGCATCATTGTGAACTTTAGATACCCCCACACTGTCCGTAAGTTATTAAAAGCACATGAGGAGTTGCCATCTCAAAGCTCTGATATCCAAGCCTTATCACTAGGATATTTTTACAAACCATGTGTGTCAAACCCAATGCAAAATCTAGGGCTCTTAGATTTCTAGAATCCCCAAACAGTTTCAATGAATTATCGTCCTTGGAGGCGGTTGATTGACCACAAACAATTTATAGAGACAAGGAAGTGGTACATACAGGCTATATTATAGAGGGGTTTGCTACTTGTGACATGGAAGGTGGTGGTGAATGTTTACCTTGTATCCCTATCTTAAGTTCTTTATGTGAAACAATGTTGCTGAGGAGAGTTAATGGTATAAAATCCAAGGCAACAGATATATTACTCAGTGCTACTAGCCCTAATGTTGTCCCTGTATTACCTAGTGTTACTAGCCCAAATGGCTTTCCAGATCTAAAAATGATATCATGGAACATAGCAGGCCTGGGATCAAACACTAATGACCCTGAATGGAATAACTGCATCAATACAAGTGAAATCTGTATTCTTCAGGAAACATGGGCTACAAAAACTGTACATAGGGTAGGTGTGATGGAGAGCATTCTATCACCAAGGCTGCCGGGATTTCCAAGATGGTGTCCAGTGGTCCACTCCAGCAAGGGAGATCAAGCGGTCTAGTCTCTGGAGAGGAAGAGCAGAGGCACGGACAGGAGCTATAAGGGAGCCGTTGGCTCGGGTGTGGGCCGTCGGGTGATTGGAGGTGCGGAGGAGACGAAGCTACGATGGGAAGCTGCACGACGGGAGACGGAACACGTGGAGGAGAAGAGGAGATTCCAGTTGCCGAAGACCATGCGGAGGAGAACCGAGGGAGCGACGGAGCTGGTCCACGGGAGGTTTCCCCAACAAACACAGCGCTCGTATCCAGCTGTCCCTCCAAGCAACAGGACACTGTGATACCCATTGCTACGGTCACCGGGGACCGTAGCCCCAGGCAAGTGACGTGGGGAGAACGGTGGAGGAGGAGGTTGGAGGGCAAAGGACTGTGGGGTTTATGGCACAAATAGAGTTGTACACGCTGCATACGGAATAACACATTTGTTTTTCCCTTCCCCTGTCCCTCACTGCCCCTACTCTTCCTCCTACTTTAAACTCTACCACTAGTCTCTGTGAATCCCAGGTTATTGGTGACAGTAGCACGTATTAGACCTTTAAGAATTTATGCAGTTCATGACGGTAGTGTTCCTCTGTTTGCTTTTTGGGAAACGTCGGTACGGGTTATCCTACAGAAAGAGTGACCGGGAGAGAGAGACCGAAGACATCTTTACCCCCCGAAGACCGCGCCCTTCATCCTTTGTTATTTGCTGCCAAGTATTTTGCAACTGTTTAACTCTTTTGAAGCGTGAATAAAACGCCTAGTGTGATACTGTCATTGACTGATGCTTGCGATAGAGCTCCCTTAAGGAAAAGGTGTCGAACGCTTACAGTAGGATTCAAAACTTTCCAAATAAATGCAGTCCCATCGGTGAGGGGTCGACCCTCTGGGGGTCTAATTATTTGGGTGAAAGTGACCATGGATATTGCCGTTAGTAAATTAAGTATTGACTCACTTGACATACTCGGTGTCAAAATAGTTACTAATGATAAAAGGGTTCTACATCTATATAATGTTTACAATAGACGCCCATCCTACAGGAAGTCTGCTACAGTAGAAAAACTGGATTCATTTTTAAATACACTAGATCCAGGAATAAGTAAAATAATATGCGGAGACCTGAATTGTAACTACGAACCCATTGCAGGTTTAGATAAATTGTTAGAGGACGAAAATATTGCCAATAATATACCATCATTGCTCAGTTGTGGGACAGTTCCCGGCACCATCCTAGCCCTCCAAATCACAAGGGTAATGGCTGCCCATGGTATGAGGGCATGTAACGGGCATTTACCATCTGACAGCCCCAACCTTTTTTAGATATAAGTGCCAGAGTAAAATTGATTATATTATCCTATCATCGGATATTTGGTCGTTCGCTGTAGACATGGAAATAATGCCTAGAACAGATAGTGACCATCGCTCACTTGAAATTAGTCTTTCTAGGAGTTTACTTTTTGGACAGAGCGAGAATGAAAGAATTTGGCATGTTACCCCAGACAACACTCTAGTTAGTAACAATCGTCGTGCAGTTAAATGGGCGTACATACTGGTAAATGAAGACCTAGTGGCCAACATTTATAGTTCTTTTGCCAACATCTTCGGCACATACGACACTTCCCATCACGAGACCAATACATTTTTAGACTTACATAGGAGGTTTTTCAAGGAACTCCTACCGCTAATGACAAAAAGATTAAAAAAGGTGGGAGGAGTTGGTAATTCTCAGTCTGCAGGAAAACCTTGGTTTAATAGGGAGTGTCGTACTGCAAAGTCGATCCTAGTCCAGGCGATAAAAAATAATAATGTTTTGGCAGTTATACAGGAGAACCCAGGCAGAAGCAAAATCTTCCTGGGACGAAGAAGTCAGGCCCAGTCTGTTATCTGCTGCTAAAATGAAGGACCGAAAACCTTTCTGGGAAATAGTAGCAAAGGGTAACAAAAAAGATAAGGGATCGCAAGAGGTCTTTCTTGATGAGACCACTTGGATAAACCATTTAACCAAGTTATATGATGTTCCGGAGGGGGACAAGGTTCTTCAGGTTGCATATACATCGCCAACTTTACACACGGAGAGCACTCCCATACACTTTGACTATCAGGAGACTGAATTAGCTATCGCCTCAGTCAAAAATGGGAAGGCCCGGGAATCGATAAAATACCAGGCGATTTATTTAAACATGAAATTAATATCTGGGTTCCTTATATTAATCATTTATGTAATGTTGCCGCTGCGGGTGCTGAAATTCCGGACACATGGATAGGTGCGGAAATAATCACTATTTTTAAAAAGGGCGATAGAAATGATCCTGCGAATTACCGCCCTATCAGTATATTGAAATATTACAAAAAAAAATTTCAAGGCATGTTTTAAATCGTATTAATATTTGGATGGATGAAAAATTAGTGCTCACCAAATATCAAGCAGGGTTTAGAGCCAAAATTAGTACTATTGATCAGGTACTAAGATTTTGCTGTTTGTGCTGGAAGTATATCACTCTGAGGAAAGGTCACCTGTACGTAGCATTCGTAGACCTTCAGGCGGTGTTTGACTTAATCCCCCGAGAATTGCTTTGGGAGACACTTAAGCTCCAGGGGTTACCCGCTGATCTTTTGGAGCTGGTCATACAATTACACAGGAATAATTATGCAAAAGTTAGGTGGGGCCCAAAAGGGGAGTTAACACAACAAATACCAATAAAGAGGGGAGTCCATCAGGGATGTGTATTGGCCCAGACACTGCTTTCTCTGTTTGTTAACGACATTCCGTCTTGTATGGAGGATTGTAAAAATGATTCGCCAAAACTGGAGGGCGAACGGGTCTCGTCCCTCCTCTTTGCCGATGACACCATACTTATATCTCAAACACCCCGGGGCCTACAGAATCTACTGTTTAGGTTCCAGGTATACTGCAGCACAAAGGGCCTAGAGATCAATACAAAGAAAACAAAATATATGGCCTAAATGCCCATAACATTTTTAAGGGAAATCTGATGCTAAATGGACACAAACTCGAGTGTGTCCAGAATTTTAGCTATCTGGGTGCTTCCCTGGAATCGAATTTAACATGGAAAAGCCAGATAGAAAAAAGCAAAATAGTTTTTAAACAAAATTCGTTACCCATAATGAAAAGACATGGTAATAGCCTAAACAAAGCAATCTCACCAGCTTTAGAGATTTTTAAATTTAAAGAACAATCAGCTGTATTATACGGGTCAGAACTATGGGGTCCTATGTGTAGGAATTTGCTCGAAATTGGTGAGAACACGTTTTTCAGGGCTCTGTTAAGATTACCGGTTAGTACCCCATTTATACCACTTCTTTTAGATCTGAACATGAAACTAATAGATCATCACGCAATTTTGAGACCATTGATGCTCTGGGTCAGACTTTGTACGACCCCAGAGCTGATAGATTATAAAGACGGTCTAAAAGAAGTTATGGATTTAGATTGTTGCAACAAAGTCCAATGGCTTAAACATGTAAGATCTTGGTTGACAAAAATAGGTCTGGCACACTTTTGGAATGTACCAGCATTATTGAATTCATCCTCAAAGAAAATCTTAAAGTTGTCATTCTGGGCATATGTGAGTTATGAGGTAGTGAACAGAAAAACATATGGATCTTTGATAAATGGTTTTTTATTGTTTAAAGATACAGCATTCTATGAATATTTTCTGGATGAGATTCACCCTCCTTTAGCTAGGACACTCTATATGAAATTCAGATATGGCACCCTGAGGACAAATGTCTGTGAACTTAGGTGGTCACATAGTAGTAACAATCTGTGAACCTTATGTGTGAATCAGGCAAAGGAAGATGACTCACACATTTTGTTTTTCTGTCCGACCTATGTAGTACCAAGAAAAAGGTGGATCCAACCCCTTTGCCGGAATATAGGTACCAGATCTTACAGAGAGGCTGGCAGAATCCTAAAAACAGATACCAGCCAGGTTATAGTTTTTGGTATCAGTAGATTCTTGCTGACCATAAACTTTATAAGAAAGAAAATGGGTCTGAAACTATGAAATTATAGAATTTATTCATTTGTGTGCAATACCTTTGCTATATTGTTAGATTAATTGTGTAAGATATTTATGAATTAGAATATCTGACAGTTATACATGCAGTTTATCACCAAATTTTTATATATATGCTTTTTCTCATGATATTATTAGCTGTCACATTAATATTTACCAATTATTGTTAGGGCCGGATACTCAGATTTTAATAATGTTTTTAAACACATGCCTTTTTATCCTTTTGAATTATTTATAAATATCTTAATGTGATTGTTTCCTTCACCAAAAATTGTATTTGGGATTTAAAAGAATTGCTCTATAATATATAATACTTCCCATCATGTGACCTTATTTTAATGAATTATGTTAAATACAAAAGTAATTGTATATGTATTTTATGTATCTTTTATGGTACTTAACGTACTGAAATAAAGATTCATTGATTAAACATTAAGTATCTGAAAAATATCCATTCCTATTACTTCGATCTGCCATAATGTCGAAGATCCGGTTCAGTGTTCTCATGAGGATTTTTGAACTGACACTGGCCTGAGCTCTGTAGCCACTTTCAGATACGTGATGCCCTGACTCACCATATCACCCTGAAACACCTTCCTCTGGAAAGGATGACATTGTCAGTCAGGAGTTAAACTCCTGATGTCGCCATTGACAAGATGAGTAGCCAACAGATAAGTATCTTTTCATTCATTTAGTTAATTAATACCATGCTAGAATATTTCCCTCAAATAACATTTTCCAGACAATAAAATGGACGTACTCCAACCATTACTACAGAAAGTAAAAATGAATTAATCATGAAGTTGTCCTTTTTATCAGCAAAAATAATGACAATGTTATCCACAATTTTGTAGACAAATCAACTCACCAATAACCACTCATTAAAGTTAAAACAGAATTATAGAAATTAATTGAAAGGGTGAGATCCCAATTTACGCAAAGGCTTTAACAGACGATAATTCCGCTCCAAAATGTGGGTGCAGCAGTTTCATGCCGACAGTCATGAAGCAGGGGTGCAGATATCAATAGTGCTACAGGTGCAGTAGCACCAGGGCCGAAGGAAGCGAGGGGTCCACTGCACCCCAAATTATTGGCTTCTTTTTCCCCCACACCAGGGTTTGGAAGCCCAGTTTCCTTGCTAGCATTAGGGCCATGACACTTGCTATGTGACCGAAAAAGGCAATATAATTTGTTCGGTTTTGGGCTACATAAATTCTGCACCCAGTGGCATACTAATTCATAATATGCTATTGTTTCTAACTAAGACATGATGCTCGCTGGGACCCTGGACAGCTGCCCCGTGTTCTAACTTTATTTTGAGGATTGAATGGGAACAGGAGAGGCCACTTGGCATAGCTTGGCACCACACACATCAGACAATTTGGTTTCTTTACCATTTAGTAGATCCTAGGGAATCACAACTTTCTCGCCCTCAGGCACAGGTAGTAGAATCTCAGAAGAGGGCAATGCAGGAGGTGTTAACGAAGTGGCCGTGGAGGGAGGTGAACGTATCTTGACAACCTCCTGTTCTATTCCACAGGAAGAATCATTACAGATGGCAAACCCTTGTGTATATTGATGCTAAGTAGTAATTTCGTAACTAATGAATGATTCATGTTTTGGGGTTCTGCTAACTTCGTGTTTAATTTAATAACGAGAATGAGAAGAAACCTGTTCAGGATCACAGAGTCACATTGATTTATTTAGGCCAATTAAAAACGTTTGTAGAGGAGCAAGAGTGGCTGGACCTAAAATGGGCCTCCTGGTTAGCGAAGGTGTAAGTGATGCCTGGGAAAATGGAGGAGCGATTGCTGATGAGATCTGAGAAACCCAAGCATTTATTCAGGAACAAGGTCTCACAGTCAACACAGATAGGCAGTACTAGATCCTCTTTCATTGAAAAGAGAAGAGCAGACAATCTGTGATCATACAACTGGGAAGGGACTCAAGTTGATATGGATATTGTAGCTCAACGTGCAGGGGCTGAAACTACATCTCACTCAAGAGGCCCAGGAAAACCAAAACATGTCTGTGATTACTTGTGTCTCTTTAACAGGGGGATATAGCTTAGCTGTTCCCATTTGGTCGTGGGCACAAGACTGGTTCGCATATGGTTGGTTCATGTTTATAATAGCACAGTAAACAAAAACTATGGAAATATGGAATGGATTGTTATCCAGAGTAATTAATAGTGTCTGAGATTCATTCAAGCATTTCCATCCATCTCCTTTTGTTTTTCTCAGTCATGAGGAACAGTCAACTCGCATGCACAAATAGCTTATCAGGTTAATAGGCATCAATTATACCCCAGACCCTCTTTATATCCTAGGCACCAGACGAGAAAGAGAAACCGATTAGGGCCAAGGATCTTGCCCTCTTTCCACTTGTAATAGAGTGAGGTCTTCTCGGATCTGAATTAATCCTAGACCAATTCCTGACCCAAGAATTGCTGATGAAGCTATCCTAGTGTGCAGCAGGATCTCTGGGAGAATGCAATGTAAACCGAACTACTTCCGGTCTTCTATGGGACCTCTCTAACAGATCTGTTGCTGTAGACTTCCTTATCAAGTGCCTAACAATAGTGAAGGCATGATTCTCTTCAGTTAAACCCAGCAATATGGCTAAGTGAGTTGAACACTCACCACTGAAATATGCAGTGATCTGCAAGAGCATACAGCAGCAAGGCCACCACAACCATCCATGAATCCAAGGTCGGTAAACTGGGTACCGTTACATTGACTAATAATTGCACCTACTATTTGCAAACCTTAGAAACAGCAGATATGTGGTGTGCCGCACTATAAAAATACACTATTATTATTACATGCCGTAGGGCCAGGAGGCATGCTACCTTTGCCCCAAGAACTATGCTGTTGACTGGCAGAGCCACTCAGTGGCCCACCCCTGCATCCTTAACTCCGAATGTGTCCATTGCTGCTTCTGTTCACGTGAACTGGGAAGAACCAGGCGTGAGAGCATGGCAATCACCCGCTGACCCTTTCGCTCAGCTCAGATGCAACCAGGTTACATTCCCCCAGCGCACCCATCAGACACCATTATTCCTTGCACTTCCAGTCTCACAGTGTCCTTCACTGTCATAAGAACTGCCTGAAAGGAGACAATGTGCTGGTGGTTCTGTTGGGCATAAATCTCTGCCCCCCCCCCCCACACACACACACACACAGTAGAGAAGGAGCAGGAGCAGTGCAAACTGATGATATTGTAAAGAAGGGGGCTTACACATCTGAAGGTAAGGATTTCCGTCTACTCTCTAATCCAAATAGGGTGTGGGAGACATTATGTGTGAGAGTACCCATCAAAACTGCAGCAACAATGTAACTCTTCTATACCCACATAATCACTCAATGGCAACAAATGAATTTGCCCACAATCATTCCATAGGTATACTGTACAGAATAAAAAAATAAACCTCAAATAATTAATCCACAACATATTTTGATCATTATACTTCAAATAGTGCATGCTATTAATCAAAAACAACTGTGAAGAAACTTTTGGAACGGCGCATCATTTGACACCAAAACGTGTGTCAACAGTTTTAATTGTTTATTGTTGCGTGCCTACGAACGTGGAATTACAACTGGTTAAGTTTCTCTATGTTGGGAATTCTACCAAACAACAGGGAGCCTGGTTTTAATTTATTGGGCTGACTAGACCGTTGAAACTATTTTTGGTGCTTGGGCCACCAACAACAGTATACAAAACCCTGTGTCAAATGATGCGACTTAAAAAAGAAATTGCTATTGTTTTTGTTTAAAACATGCACTATTTGAAGTATGATGATTAAAACATTTTGTGGATTATTTATTTGAGATTCAGTTTTGAATGCTGTATAGTGTAATACCTATGGAATAATTGTGGTCAAATTCATGTGTTGCTAGCAAGTGATTGTGTGGGTATGGGAAAATGACATTGTTGCAGCTGAAGGCTGTCTGTCTACAACCTAAATGTAGCCATCTCATCAGTAGCTTCCCTAACACTGACTATACCTTTCAACAGAAACATTAAGGGCTGTACCACATGGAATGAGCTCTGGGAGTGCTTAGTTAACACACAGTCTTTAACACAGAATCAGACTGACTGGTGTCTTGAGCAGTTGCAGAGTTGAAGATCATGGTTTGTCACAACAACTTACAGGGCATGTGCTGTTTTTGGTTGGAAGTGTAGAAGCATTTGTTGATATATCTAAGGTAAGCACCAGAACATAACACAATAACATAGCCAGAGCAAACAACGGACACAATTAAAACATGACAACAAAGTGGTCAAAACAGAACTCAACACAACAACTGCAGTACATTACAACAAAATCACATTGCAAAAATGCAGCACAAATATACAATAGTACAAAAAAAATCAGACCACATCCTGACAGCAATCAAATGTCACAGCAAATATGTACATAGTTCTTGTCACGCATTACCACCTCTAAAATCTGGTTTTCATAATACAGTGTTAAAAAGTTTTAGGAGCAAGCACTGCCTTAACTTACCACCAAGAACATGAAATAGTGCCAGACACAAATTATTTGCGATCTGGCTCTAAACCTCTCAGATATACTAGCAATAAACACCCAAATTCACCAAACTGTATCTAGCTTTCAGCAAGGACACTATGAATAGCACAGATAATATTTTAGCTGGCAAATACTTTGAAATGCTTCAACTAAAATTGCTGTTATGATTGCCCCGAATATCATTTGCATTCTTAGCAGAAGCAATTAAAGCAAGTAGAGCATCAGCCACCTCAGCAGGTTTTACAGCAAAAATATTGCCACCCGAGATACCTTACTTCTATAGTGTCTGCATTTGAGGCAGCACTCCTCTAGAAAATCAACCCAGCTACTCAAACCTCTGCAGTGTCTTTTTTTGGCAGTTTTTAATAGTGGAAAATAGATCAAAGAGTATTGGAACGCTTTGTAGGGACCCACACTAAATTATACATTTTTTACATTTTAGGAACAGGGAAAATATGGGCCTGATTACTAGTTTGGTGATCCTCGTGTAGCACTGCCACCGCTGCGCTGCCAGGAGGACCACTAAACATGTGGTGCACCCGCCTGCCGGATTCTGAGATGAATCCAATGTGGGTGGTGGTGCTGTAGTGGTTTCACTGTGGGGGCTGTGTTAGTCTCATAGGAGAGCCTTAACCGCAGGAGCCTACTGGAATTATGCAATTGTGCGGCTGCAACACTTTTCGCATAGTTATGAATCTGCTGGGAGGAAAAAGGGGATCTCCTCTGTTCCATTTGCACTGTGCCCTGAAGGATCAGAGTTTGGCAGGTTGTACTCATTGGAGTCCTCTTGCCCATACACAGAATTGGTATCATCAGGAAGAGCTCCTGATGCTCCCTCTTCAGGAGTAACCCAGCCGACATTTTCACGTTCTTCTGCCCTCACAGGACGGATAACATTCTGATGCAGCAGCTCTAAGAGCAGATGAATGGCGGGGTTGCCCCCTGTCTTTATCTTTCTAAGGCTACACAGGCTCCTTAGTTCCTGGATCTTTAGACCACTGTACTTAGCAGACTGGGGTACACAAGTATCCACAACTAAAGACATGTTCTAGGTGCATCATGCTGTTGCACCTACCTAACTTAATGGAAACTAAACTCTCTGAGGTTGGAGAAAGGGTTGTGCTAGACCCTTAACTACCCAACCCTAAGTTCAGTAGAACTTACTTATTCTAAGTGGTATTATATGTGCCTAACATTAGTGATTGTTTTGCAATTAATCCACACCAAGATTATCTGTTAAAACAATGCAGGCTTGGATACCAACCACTGCACTCCAATGTGAGAAGCTGGCTTGGTATATTGTGTACACTTCTGCAAGTGGACACCTTCCACCAATCCAGACAATCCTTATGGTGATTTTAGTGGTCTTAGACAACCTTAGAAAGCTCTCTTAAGTGGTAGCTGTGGAGAGCAGCCTTCAGGCTTAGTTCAGAAGAGGCGTAAAGCAAATGGTTTTACCAGAACATAATCATATAGGTTACAGGTAGATTAAGTGAAAAAAGAACCACACAGTGTATTTATAAAAATATGTATTTATTATAAGATACTCAGTAACACATACAGATATCTCCTAGCCGGAGAAAATCACAATGCACATAGTAATTTTCAGTAAAAATAGGTAAGTAGCACGTAATACACAGTGGTCACCAGGGGTAGACCAAACCATATACTAAAATAGTCCCATGCGAACCACGACTTGAGTCATGACTACACTCAGAAGACGTACAAGTGCCAGGGACCCAAGTAACCACCCAAGGTAAGTAACCAGGACCCCTATGGAGGCCGTGTGCAGAGTGGGAACACAACCACAATAAATGAAAGTCAATGGGTAAGTCGCTGTTGTAATTTTATAGAAGAAGGGCCCTTTCAAGTGGACGCTGAAGAAACTCAGTTGAAAACAGAAGGTTGGAGAGCTACCCCACCCATGGATACCCTAGGTACCAGTATACCTGCACCAGGAAAGCCGGGTGCATTGGTGTGAAGTGGCGTCGGAAACTGCTGTTGAACCCAATGGAGGACTTCAGGATGCTGCTGCTACTGGGGAAGGTGAAAGTGTTCGGTGGAACCCAAAGGTGGATTTAAGTTGAGAAGTATCTGCAAGCAGAGAGGACAGAGTCTATGCCACTCAGAAGTGACCAGGTGGCTGTTCACTAAAAGTATGGGGGAATATTCCAAGGAGTATCCACCACTCTCCCCATAAGTAGGAAGCTGGGCTGAGGGTCGAAGTCTGGTAGTACAGCAGGTACTGCAAACAAAACAAAACAATACATGCAATGAACGAAAGAGCAGATAAACAGTGGCTCGTAACCCTATAGTGTACTCAGCTTCTGTGTTCCACTTACCCCAAGAATAAAGCGATAGGACCTTAAAACAGGAACCCAAAGGAATCTTCAGTATCTGTGGTCCGGAGTATCTTTAAAGGGCTGGGATGGATAGGGAACAAAAGGAAGGAGATCTACCAGAAAAACCCACAATGGGAAAAGGGACAGACGGAAGGTGCAAAGATAAAAAATAAAAGGAAAGAGGTCTGAGAAGCTCTTGCCGGCCCCTGAGTACTGGACTGCAGAAGCGGAGCCTAAACTCGCTCAAGAGGCGTGTCGTCTGGCCTCAATATCAGGACTGAGGCGGAACAACCACTCCCTCTAAAAAAGGAATTGGGGCAAAAAGGTATTCAGAAGAACAGGCCTACAAACTCTGGGAACAGCAGAAATTAACTAAAGAAAGGCCCAGGGATAGTAGTGCAGTCCAAATCTAAATATGGCAAGAAGCGGGACATGCATTGTATCGAGTGACAAGAAGCGGGACATGCATAGTATCGAGAGGCGAGAACTGGAACAGCGCAGTTCGGCTCCAAGAGAGGGGAGACGGAGCGGAACAGCGAGAGCTCACAGGTACGGGGAAAGAGCAGCGCCGTCCGGCTCCAAGTGTGGGGAACAGCAGGAGCTCACTGGTGCGGTAGAGCTGCGCCGTCCGTCTCCAAGTGCGGGGAACAGCGGGAGCTCACTGGTGCGGTAAAGAGCTGCGCCATCCGGCTCCAAGTGCGGGGAGAAGGAGCGGAACAGCGGGAGCTCACAGGTGCGGGGAACAGCGGGAGCTCACTGGTGAGGGAAAGAGCTGCGCCTTCCGGCTCCGAGTACGGGGAGAAGGAGCGGAACAGCGGGAGCTCACAGGTGCGGGGAACGTACACTATAAGCGGCAAGCTCTGACTGGAAGGAAGTAGGGCAGGAACTCCACGAAGAGACGCCAAAAACGGCAGGAACTAGGAGGGGGCGTGGTCACTACGTAGTCAGTAAGCCAAGCACTGGCTTACGTGGAGGATGTCCCTTAAAGCTGGTAAGGACCGTCTAAAAAGTTTCATTCCCAAAAGGAGGTCTCCCAAGTTTGGGGATGTTAATAAAGTGCTTCCCCGATCTGACGTAACAGCAGGCTGAGTACACGATAAAGGCTATCCCAATCACTTATTCCTAACAGCCAACAAGCCTTTGCAACTGCAAGTCGATATGGTGCACTGGGGTTTGGTTCCTGCAGCTCCAACTAGGGATACTGGCCTCAAACTTGGTGAGAGGACAGGGCAGGCCTGAGGGATGTGAAGAACCACCAAATGTGTTGCTGAGCCTTTTGGAGTCCATGGGAGCCCAGGATCAGCAGATCGGTCAGCTTAGTTGTTGTGCCTGCAGATGCAGGGAAGTGACTCCTTCACTTCAAGGGAGATTCGTTCAGGTGTCTTGGATCCCCACAGGCCTTGTAAGGTTCCTATATGGTGAACAGGCACAGACATTGCAGCAGACAAGCAGGGCGAAGAGATCAGGAGCAGCAGGAGTCTTCCCAGTTGCAGCCTTGATGCCCAGAGCGAAGTCCAACGAAGTCCAGAGTGCCCAGACGGTTGAAGGAGAAGTGTGTCTGAAATTAATCTTGTCCTACGGCGAATCGCGGTACCCACCCTCAGGTACGTACTTAAGTACCCTAAGAAAAGGGTTGGGACATTTCAAAGTTCCCTCCCAGGGGAGTGGTCGGACAGTGGGGAGGATACGCCCATGTCCTTTGTCCAATTTCACACCAGAGCAGGATCTATTGGCTCCCTGAGCTAGTTTGAACTGGACTATGCAAGGAGGCACCAAGTGTGCCCTTCAAGCAGACTGAGTGACGCTAGCAAGGGCTCCCACCCGGCCCCAATACACTAAACCCTATCTGGGAGGTGGTCACCCCTCCCTGTGACAGGATACCTGTTGTTCTGCCTTCCCCTGCTCGAGCTTGGCTTTGCAGCAGGAGGGAAGAATTGTGTCTCTGGTCAGCAGAAGCCATGTTGTGGTGTCTGTGTCTAGAAGACAGGTACCGGGAGAACTGAGGGCCTCCCAGAGGAGCTTTAGAGTACATGGAATCATACCTCCCACACCATTTATGGTGTGGGGATATGATTCCAACATGTTTGATACCAAACATGATAGGATTAATTGCAGCCAGTTTTGAGATGGTCGTTGCGTAATGTCGCAGTGCCCCTCTATATATTATATGGCTATTTCACTTACAAACCAGGAGAATTGACTCCATAGGCTGTAGGGATGTCCTGCTCATTCAGGGGCACCCTCACACTTAGAACAGAGCACCCTGCCTTCAGGATTGAAAGGCCTGCTTTAGGGGTGACTTATAAGTTTTAAGTGCAGTGACCATAGATCTAGGTAAACCTATATCTTTCGTAAGTGGTGCTAGCACCAGCTTACACAGGTTGCAATGGCAGGCCTGTAGTTACAAATTGAGTTGTCTCCCATGATTGGCATAATGCATTATTCAGCCCATGGGTGACTCCTGGTGTACCTATGCCTTGGGTACCTTCAGTACCATATACTAGGGACTCATAAGTGTACACCAATGTCTAATCTGGAATGTACCTAAGTACTTACCATACCAATTTTGGAGAGAAAGCACAGATACTGGGGTCCTGTTTAGCAGGATCCCAGTCACACTAGTGAGAAACAGCATACATCAAGCCAAAAGTGGGGGTAACCATGAAAGCAGAACCTACTTTCCAACAGAGGACAATCTGTTTCAAGGGAAAGTCTTCCTTCTTTGTCCATGCACAGCTCTTGGTGAGGATTAGAAATGCCTGGTCCCTCCATGAGCCCAGGGACTTTCCTACACCTGCAGCCCATCCAGTGACTCTTCTGAAGGTTGATCTGCTTTGATCTCTGTGGATTTGACTGGAGCAATTCATAAGTGCCTTTATCCTTCTCGGGACAGTAAGCTGTCTCCTAGGTTCCTCTCATCCCTACCCTTAGAGTCTGTTACAGGGGTGGCAGCCCCAGCCCCACCAGGGTGTCCAAAGCCAGGTTGATGCTGACACTCCAGTACTTGGTAAGAAATGTGGGCCATAGATGCTGCAGGTATAACAGTCCACACTAAGCAACCCTCATATGGAGCAGCCTTACTCTCAAGTTCAAAAGTCTTAAATTCACCAGGGACCATATTATGCAATAGGCGCACTGTCCCACCTGCTTAAAGGTGAGTCATGGTTCAAACAGGGACAGAATGCATTATTACAAACAATCAGGTGGGCAACTGGAGTCAAATTTCGGTGGGGGGCTGACAAAGATTGGGGGGGGACTAATTCTTTCAGCCATAGGCAGAGTGGATCTAAGAAGGGGTGAAAACACAATAAAAGCCTCATTAACCCGTTTAATACGACGATAATTTCGCCACAGTGCGGGGGGTTCTATTATGCAGATCGGGCCACGTCGGCCAACGAACGTGCGCAGCACTACCAAGGTAGTGCTCGCGACGGCCGTTGACCGACGGCAGCAGCGAACGGGTTAACAAGTACATGGTCTTTTACAGACCTGTAAAGTACTCGGTGAGGCTGCAATTAAACGTTCACCAGCCCCACAACTGTCTCAGCCGGGCTGAGACACACGATGGGAGGGGGTGCTGAAGCCCTGTGACCCCAATGGGTGTTGCACGCATGCAAACAAAGCACTGCCCCCAAGTCAACTGCTAACTCACTGATGCTCTAGAGTAGCATATTCAGTGAAATACGGATGGACTGAATACAAGCTGCTCACTGTTTCACAGTGCAGACAGCATCCGCTTTCACTTTAAAGAGGGGTCAGCGATCCCAATGCAAGCAGGTGAGGTAAGTGAAACCAGCCATGGCAAACTGCTCGACCAGATTCCCCTGAGGGGTCTAGGGGGTGCTTCTGAGCTGTTTGTTAGGGCCGGTTTCAGCCGATTTTGTTACAGGGGTTTGATATTTCCAACCCCCTGTAAAAAAAATGGCCCCCCAGGGGCACAAAACCAGCCCCCACCCTAGTGGCCCACCGGGGAAATGCCCAGTGCCCGCTATGGCCATTCCAACACTGGTGACTGCACTCATCCGCAGCGGCTATTTGTGGTTGTATGGGTCCAGGGTACTGTCCTCAGGGGGTGAACAAACAGTGGATCATTCTGTTGTAGTGCATGGTCATTACACCTCCTAAGGGCATGCTTGCCTCTGCACCCACATCCATAATAGGGCGCAGACATAGAGGAAAAGTCCGTCCCTTATTTGATTGGGGTCAAGCCCCCATCCAAACCCTCTTGCATGAGGAATGGCCTCTGAAGATAGCTCTGGCATTATATGTGCACCAGCCCTATCGGCATTACAGAAGGAGCCGCACAAGTGTATGCAGTCCTTATATAATACCATGGTGCCCAGGGGTCCACACAAAGCAGGCGTACATGCCCGTTGCACTCCTGGACACTGTGTGTAATGGGCATCAGGTATCAATGAGTTACTGTTTTATATATCAGTACTATGGGAACGTTAAAGCTGCGTTGCTGATGTTCTGAGTAGCCTGAAGAGTTCTGTCTTTGAGATACTATCTAAAATGTCACCTCACGAGAAACAAGGAGTCCTGGGTCCTAAGTAAGGTGCTTTTTTGGAACAAAAATACGACTCATGGAATTTGACTCTTGTGTGCCTAGTGATTTCTGGAGAACACGATGTGCTTGGCATTGAGTAAAGATCCCGCTGAATTCTCTATGTACAGTATAAACAGGATCTAAAAGACATTGTGGCCGGCACCTACGCCAGGTCAAGACATGGCACGCACCTGGGAACGTCTGTTTCCATGCAGGCCTCCCTTGGCGGCAGTGGAATAATACTCTTGCTGCTGCTGTGCCAGCTCTTTTGACATTCTTTGGATGTGTGCCAGATGCACAGCCTCCCAGTGGCACGCATTCCTGCAGCAGCTGTTTGTCACAATACTGAGGTAAATTTTCAATGTAATATAAGGCCCTTCTGTTTTTCACAGTGTGTATGTAAAGCGCTCTGATACCTACGGGTCTAGCTAGCGCGATATAATACTTTTAAACTAAATAAAAAATAAATAGGACCGGTCAAGACATTTGCCAAATGCACTCAATCATCGAAGAACACAATGCACATCACAGAATTATGAGGTGTGTGTCTAACACCGCACTATCGCAGAATCCCACGTACATTTCGACAGGTCAAACCCAGCTAGGGAAAAATGCACTCATGTTAAGCTTTTAGGAAAAAGGCCCTTTACTTACTGGGTCATGCGGGTGTCATTCCCCGTTAAAATGGACAAACGCATCATTGGATGTTATATGTCGGTTTTGGATTTCATTTCGTACAATAAATATCGGGCGAAAAGCTGCCCACTCTAAATGAGGGCCACAGAAGGAAGTGTAGTTTTCCTATTTTGACTCCACATCTACTTACCTTGACAATATGTTGGCAGTCGATGTTGCACCATAGATAAAAGGGTAGGCCAAGATTAAAAACTCGATATTGTAGCAAATACCATCTGCATCAGGGTTAATGTATTAATCTTTTGAGAGAAAACGGGATCACCCCAAACATTGCTTATTAGGCACTGTTTACTGGTTTAGCAAGGATTTGTGTTGATTCTCTTGCATTGCCTTATCATTGTCGTTGTGGAAATTAGGCCCTGTAGTGTCTTGTTCTTGCCAAGTCAAGGAGGGTTCTTAGGGAAATGTTATTGCCCCTTTGGGGGAACCCATATATTATGATGGCCCCTGGTGAAGAAAATGATACCTTGGGCTGGATGTCTTGACTCTGGGCCTGGTAGGGACACACACAGGTCGAATCGCAGACCTACTAGCGGGAACTTAGGATGGGCAACAGCTGCCAGAACCAGACCCTCTGACTCCGATGACTTGCACAAAGTGGGAAACACCAGCAAGTCCCCACAAAGAGCAGCTTACAAAAGTGAGAGAGTTCAGGGCGTTCATGGGGTTCCTAGCATACCGCATAGAGAGCATAGGGCCTTGGTAACCACTGTGGCCCTCAAATATGGCTGCAAGCCTCATGTGTTCATGACAGGAATTCCTGCCACAGCTCAACATTTCAGCAGACCCAGACCCAGATCCACGGCGGGAGAAATTATCCACACAACTGCTTGTGTGTCCTAGTTGTTGCCTCACTGGCTATAGATCTACTTCCCCAGAACAATGAATGAATAAATGAATGAATACATCTTTATTGTTCAGTTAATTAAAACTTACAATTCAATACTTTTAAACAATCGTCTCATTGTAGTAAAAATCATCAAAAAAGTAATAAAAGACCAACTTGCCATCAGTGCCATAGTCCATGTCCCCGTCAGCAGGACCTTTGATTGCAATAAAGTACCGAGGACCTCATTTATGAAAAGTGACGCATCGCTGCGTGAAAACAGCGATGCGTCACTTTTCACTGCGCACTCCTTGCGACACCAATGATGCGTCATATTTAATATATGACGCATCATGTCGCAAGGACTTACAGATACGTCAGTATTTCTGACGTATCTGTAAGCGCAAAAGTGACGCATTGCCGGAGTGTGTCACAAAAGTGACGCAACTCCAGCAATGCGTCCTTTCACATGGGGAAAGCCCCATGTGAAAGGGCCTGCGTCAGTCTTACGCCTGCTATGAGGCAGGCGCAAGATTTTGACGCAACAGCGTCCTAAAAGTGACGCAGTGAAATCTCATGGATTTCACTGCGCCACTATTATGAGGCTTTTTTGCGGAGGAACGCCCCCTGTGCATACATTATATCTGACAAAGGTATAATGTGGCGCAGGGGTTTAAAAAGTAACGCATCTACCTAGATGCGTCACTTTTTAAATATGGCGCAACAAGGCGCATGTTTTACGCCGCCGATGCGTCACAAAAAGTGACGCATCAGCAGCGCAAAACTGATGCAAGGCCTCATAAATGAGGCCCCGAGTGAGTTACCAAGCTGCAATATAAAGGAAAAAAACAGGTGGAGTGCAGGCATCTGAATGTGAGAGTTGAGCCCATGGTAATAGGTAATAGGATTCTCAATAAGTAAAGTGCCAGATGCAGTTTGCAGATTTCCAGATAATAAGTAAAAAGTTAAACAACGTGCAATCAGTGCATTGGCGATGGAGCTCACTATATTAAATGCTACTTGCTTTTACGGATTGCCAAGTGGGTAGCAAAAACAAACAAGCGGCATCAGAGCATTTAGAGAGTACAATTATATCATACCACTGTAGTTCTTGGTTAGCCCGTTTTCTTTCTTCCAGTGACATGAATTACATTTTTTTACGCAGAGCACCAAGTCCTCCCCTTAAAAACAGGCTGTTACTGAATGTCGGTAGGTGTGAATTCCAATCCTGAGGAAGTGGTGCTTCACAAGTCTCTTTTGCTCTGCTTTTAATGCAGGACAGGCACAGACATTATGGCATATGTCTTCCTTTGTATATTGGCACAGCCGGCATACAGTCACAGTGGATTGTCTCAGCCCCAGAGCAAGAAAAGGACATTACGTTTATTCATCACCAATTAGGTGGAAGAAAATAAGTGATGCTGCTTCTCCAGAGTGCATAATTAAAAAGGGCTTGCGTGTGTGAGGTGTGACCTGATGGGTTATAAGTTTTCCCAAGCAATTAAGAATTTACAGGGCGCTCTGGGGAGTCATTGATGTGCACATAGTTAGTTAAGCTTGCTATGTCTTGTGTCAGAACCCCTTTCAGGCGGCCACAAGGCAGGCAGGGGTTACTGGTTCCAAACTTGGGGGTTGAGGCCTACTACTCTTCATGTCCCGGGGCCCGACCTACTATGGACCCTGAGCAACTGAGCTAAGTACCACTTCTGAACTTGACTCTCAGTGGTAGACATAAACAAGGGGCCTCTTATGAAGGTTTTGCGCCGCCGGTGCGTCACTTTTAAAATAGGAAAAAGTGACGCACCAGTGGCGCAAGGCCTTCATAAATGAGGCCCAAGCAGTCTAAGGATCCTTCCGAGGGAGATATGGATAAAGAATAAATAAATGTCCAGCCAAATACTTCATTTATAACCAAAATAAGTATTTTATTTCTAATTCTACTCGTTCAAAGGAAGGATACGCCATTCATAGACAGCAACACATTTCCCCCTTGAGGTTAGGGCTCTAAAGTTTCATTGGCAAGTCTGAGTCCCACTCGTTCCTCACAATGTGATCAGGGTTATTCACCATTCAATGGTGGCCTCATCCAGGGAATGCTCACCAGCAAGTCTTATATGAAGAGTTCACTCTGACACTTTGAATACAGTCAAAATTGTCTTATCACCACAGCGCTGTCAGCAGCGAGTCCTCCAGGGGTTCGTTAGGCCTGTAACGTGTCTAATCCGCTCTGGCAGAGAGGAATCATTCAGTATCTTGGGGAATACCCCATCCATGGGCACGCTTAATTGCTCTGGCCCTGCTCAGGTGAGTCAGCTGCATGCCCACGTAGTGGCAGGATTAGGAAGCCATCTTAGCCAATGTGGTCGTGCTCCGGCAGCGATCATAGGTGTTGCTGTACTCTCCTTGCAGGGTACGTTTCCACACCCCCAAAGAGTGGAAGGGGGTGATTCCGACGCTCTGAATTTGATCCCGCTCAGGTCGCAATGCTTCCACAGCATCCTCACTCAGTCCATGGAGTTGGGTCAGTTACACTTCTCTTTGCTCCTGGTGACCCAGAGGTCAACACTGATCACAATTCATGAATTTGTGCCCAACCCACATGGCACCATTATTCCCGGCAGCCCCTCCCAGCATTTGGGTTGTTGCACCACTTCCATGCAAGGTTTCGTCCCTTACAGCATGGCGGTCCTTACCACCGTAGCCTCTCCTGGTATATGGGGTCACCACTAATATCTCCCAGGCTTTGGAGGTGATCCCAAGGCTGTCTTTTTTCACAGCATCCGCTCCTGGCTTCATGGGGTCACCACAACAGTGCAGCACAGTCTTCCAACCTTTACCCATTGCAATATTTTAACAAAGCTATCTTCATGACCCAATTGGTGCAGCAACCTTCCCCTCACACCTCACACCAGGATTCCACTCAACAGGGTTCAGCACTGGACCTTGCTCCTTCCAAGGTTCTCCTTTTCCTAACAGGGCACACTGGGCTTAGCAAGTAGGCAGGAGCTGTTGCTAATGCCTCTAGAGCAGATGGTGTTGGTTTGCTTGGATATTGTCCTCTCACCCAGAAGGAAGGCCAGCACACCTGGATGTCAGCCACAGTGATATGTGTGTCAAAAACTTCATCCCGGGCTCTCAGACCTGCTCTTTATGATTCCCTTACCATCCCCATCTCCTTCTGGAGAGGTGCCCATGCCCCTTCCTTGAGATCTCTCACAGAGTCAAAGAGCACCCTTTGAAGTGTACTTCCCTCCCCAGTGTGTGTCCCACCTACTTTACAGGAATGCAGCAATCCACAAATCTGTCTGGTCGGTCTCTCTTCCTCCTCTGCAGGCCTGGGATTCCTAAAATGAGCCCAGAGCCCTCCATATAGTGAACCATCCATAGGGACACATATATTCAGTGCATTTATACATCATACACACTTCACAGTACTGTGTCCTCCATGTACTGTACCATTCAATGGTACACACACACCCAGTACTCGTATGTAACATGCACACACTGCAAAGCACTGTATCCCTTATGTACTGTACTACTCTAAGGCATGTGAACCTCTGGCACATGCATACATCATGCACATAGTACCCAGTACTGCATTGTCCATGTATGTCACCCTACCCAGGACATATAGACCCAGTGCAGATACATCACTTCTGCGCTGCACAGCTCTTCAAACCATTTTGGTAGAGCCAAGGGCGAGTTAAGCACATAAAAGTGAGTGAGCCTGTAGGCCTTACTCCAGTGAATCAAGTTAACAAGCATTGGCATAGCCAATAGGTCTCGCCTTTTGGACCTTATATGTATTTAGTTATGCAGCACAATATCCTTGTCGCAACAACATCAACTGTTGCATGGCTAAACACTTATAAGCACATTATCCTTGGTGCAACAACATCAACTGTTGCAGGCTAAACACTTATAAGGTCCCAAAGGCGAGACCTATCGGCTATGCCAATGCTTGTTTTGAATGGGACTATTCATTTATGGGTTTAACCGCCTTGAGTAACATGATGGAATCATACAGTTTACAGCCTTTGCATGACTGCAGGAAGCACATGATACAATTGTGCAGTGTTTACAGCCTTTGTATGACTGCAGGAAGCACATGATAGAATCATACAGTTTACAGCCTTTGCATGGCTGCAGGAAGCACATTATAGAATCATGCAGTCTTTACAGCCTTTGCATGACAGCAGGAAGCACATGATAGAATCATGCACTGTTTACAGCTTTAATATGACTGCAGGAAGCACATGATAGAATCATGCAGTGTTTACAGCCTTTGCATGACTGCAGGAAGCACATGATAGAATCATGCAGTGATTACAGTTTTAATATGACTGCAGGAAGCACATGATAGAATCATGCAGTGTTTACAGCCTTTGCATGACTGCAGGAAGCACATGATAGAATCATGCAGTGTTTACAGTTTTAATATGACTGCAGGAAGCACATGATAGAATCATGCAGTGTTTACAGCTTTAATATGACTGAAGGAAGCGCATGATAGAATCATGCAGTATTTACAGCCTTTGCATGACTGCAGGAAGCACATGATAGAATCATGCAGTGTTTCCAGCCTTTGCATGGATGTAGGAATCACACAATGGAATCATGCATGAATGTCAAGTCAAGTCAATTGAACTTTATTTCGATTTAGAATATAAATCATAAAAAGCGAACAACAATCATATAACAATACATTTCATTTACGATAAATTCGATATATACAAATAAAAACAATCATGCCAAGTCTTCCACGTACAGAGCTTAATTAAAAAATGATGCAATTATACCATATTAAAAAACGAGACTATACGTGAGAGTTCTCGCTTTTAAGTTTTAAAACTTAATTGATACTTTAAAAAGTTCGCCAAAAGTTCAATAGATGACTCATTATTAAACGTATAAAGAAGAAAACAAGTAATTAGCTTAAAAATGCTCTATGTCTGACCGTGCATTTCAGAAAGTTCACAACAAGATAAGTAGTCCCCTCACCATCCAACTGCTGCAGAAATAAAAATTCTATGCGGCATTGTCTGTATCCAGTCTGTTTTAGTAGTGGGATCAACCACGTTTCCCTGAAATTCTGGAAAAATGTGCAGAAGAGGATGGTGTGCATGGTCGATTGAGGGGAAATATCGTCACATGGACACAACGGAAGGTCTTTGGCCCAAATATTTCTAGTGGGGAATGTGACCAATCGAGGGAACAAGTTCAGCCTAAACCTTACCAGGAGATACCTCTCATAACCTGAAGTGTTTAGTGTAAGGTATGGCTGGATGGAGGTGGTTGTTTGTATTTGTAGTGAGCGTGTTACTGAAGGTTTTGTTGCCTCTTTTGTTAGTCTCAATTCCTCTAAATGGGATAAGCATTTCGTTTTTAGTTCCTCTCATGAGACTTCGGACATTGAAGAGGGATCATAATAGTACCTTGCCGATCCTAGATCTTGCAAAAACTTTTTTATGTAGCACAGCCACCTGGAGTTGTGGGCCTTATTCAGTGCTAGGCAGTCCGTTAAAATAGACTGGGTAAGAGTTGCTTTCTCGTTCCTCCAGATTCGATGCCATAATAGTATTGGTTCAGCTTTTGCTAGATCAATAACATGTGGCAGACCCAGCTCTATGTGGCACGCCATAGTGCCCGTGCTACTCGGGACCGCCAAAAGATATCTCAAGAAGGAGTTTTCCAATTTCTGAATCTCGTCTGTCGGTGCAAACCCCCGAATGCAGGATGTACGTGCAGTGCTAACAGCCTTTGCATGGCTGCAGGACGTATGTGATAGAATCAGGCAGTATTTACAGCCTTTGCATGAATGCAAGACGTACATACAGTGTTTACAACCTTTCTTGGCAGCAGGAAGCACACAATGGAAGCATGCAGTGTTTACAACCTTTTCATGAACGCAGGAAGCACACAATGGAATCATGCAGTGTTTATAACCTTTGCATGAATGCAGGATGTGCATGATAGAATCGTGCAGTGTTTACAACCTTTGCATGAATACAGGAAGTACGTGCCATGTTTGCAGACTGTGGCTGCCCGTCACTGGAACATGGCAGAAGTATGCAATGCTAACAGAGTTACGTGAGTTAGAGACATGGTCATCAAGCGTTTACAAATATATCAGACTGCAGTGAACGTTTAACAAAAAGGTGGACTGTTTACTGCATGTAACGGAGGACTGGAAACATGATAGAAATATAAACGTGCAGTTTACAGTTAGTGTGTCTGACTGCAGTATGTGTCATGTGTTGTATGGGGATGTGTGGGCCTGGTCAGGCCTGGAAGGTCGCTTGCGCAGGGGTGGCAACGCGCAGCGACAACCAGTAAGCCACACAATCGCCTCTGTCGGAAGTGACGTGCCCGAGCGCGCGCCTTCCTTTTATTGACCCCCGCAGGCCACGCCTGGCCTGCGGATGCATGGATGCGTGCGTGCGTCCACTAGAGTGCTAACCGCACTACATCTCTATCCAACTATACATAAGTTCGAGAATGTTCAAAACAAACTGTTCACAATGAATCATTTCAGACGCTCTGTACTTGCGTGTCCCTTGGATGACGGCTTCAGGGTCTCAGCTGACAGGCGTAGTCGTTGAGTCTTTGACTTGGGCGGGGATTGGGCCTTAGATTGTATCGGGGGGTGCGACCTGGTCCTCGATCTCCGCTGCGCGACGGGTTCCGGACGGGAGTGGAGGTAATCGACGTTCCCGCTCCCTGTTCCGGCACCGGCCCCCAGATGTCGTGTGGTGAGCTGCCCCTTCTTCTTGTGTCGCTGCTCGGGGTGGCTCGATGATTTCCTCTGTGGCTTCGGTGTTCGCGCTTGAGATTGGAGGGACACTCTTGAACCATGATGTATTTCTCGAAACTTCTTCTCCCTCCTTGCTGGCAGTCACCATAGTTCCCTTCGTGTTGGTTACAGTCCATGGTCCTGGTTCATAGAATGTTTGGAATTTCCCCCCTGGGCGTCTGTTCCTGATGACGACCCGATCTCCTCGGTGTAGTTGTTTTGGTGTCGCTCTACGTCGGTGGCTCGCTCGCATGTTGTTCCTGCGCCGGCGTTCCTGAACCTCCCTCATGTCGTCCCTCTCCGGTGTCGGTCTTATGACCATGGGGAGGAGGTCTCTGCGTTGCCCTTGAAACATTAGGGACCACGGGCTTTTCTGAGTGGTGCAGTGGGGCGTTCCGCGATACTCTCTCAGAAAATCATGCAGTCTCTGTTCCGGGTCGGCCTCCTCTACCACCGCAATCCTGAACATTTTGTTGAGAGTCCGCATGAACCTTTCTGCCTCCCCGTTGGCTTGTGGCCACTGGGGAGTGATGCGTCGGTGGATGATGCCTCTGGTTTTCAAGAATGTGGCAAAATCTGTTCCCTGGAAGGGTGGTCCATTGTCACTTTTGATTTCGCCGGGCAGTCCAAACAGGGAGAATATTTTTTCTAACGCTGGCCCCACGTGTGTGAACGCCGTGGAAGGCACTCTTTCCACAATGGGGTACTTGGAGTATGAGTCAATGACTACCAGGGTGTGGCCATCTCCGGGGAAGCTTCCAAAGTCCACGCTGACCTTCGACCACGGGATTGTGCATGCCTCTTCGGTGATTATGGGGACCGGCCTTTCAGGATCGCTGGTCAGCTGGCAGGACATGCAGTTCTTGACATACTCGTCCACGGTGTTCTCGAGTTCAGGGAACCACACCTTTTCGCGCATGCGCGCCTTCATTTTCGTGGCACCCTGGTGGCCCCCGTGTGCGAGCTGGGTGGCTCGGTGTCTGAGGCGTTTTGGTATCACTAGCCGAGTCCCTCTCAGCAGTATGCCCTCTTCCGTGGCGCTGAGCTCGTGACGAATGTGCCAGAATTTAGTGAGTGTCTCTTTATCCGATGCTGTCCAGGTGTTGGGGGGATGTAGGTAGTCGGTCCAGGATCCCTCTTGTACCACATGCAGTGACCGATGTACGAGTTGTCGTCCACTGTCGCCTCCTTGATCTCCTCGATGGTCATGCACTGGGGGCAGGATGTGAGCGCTACCCACTGTACATATTCTTCGCAACCTTCATCGGCCGCTGGTGGTTCTTGGGGTAGTGGGTGGCGCGATAGGTAGTCGGCGGGGTTTTTGGCTCCCGGTCTGTAGACCACTTCCATGTCGTATGTTTGCAGCTGGATCACCCACCTCTCAATGCGTGGCGGCGGATGGGGAGCAGTGCCCTTGAAGAGCGGCACTAGGGGTTGATGATCAGTAACCATCACAAACGATTGTCCCTGTAGATAAAGATGGAAATGGCTGCAGGCCCACTTGATGGCTAAGGCCTCTCGTTCTATTTGTGCATATCTGGTCTCGGTCGGGGTTAGCGCCTTGCTAGCGAATGCCAGGGCCGTCCATTTACCTGGTTCGTGTTCTTGTGTCAGAACTTCCCCTAGGCCCACTGGGCTTGCGTCCACGATGACCTCGGTCCGCTTGGTTGGGTCAAAGTACGAGAGCGTTGCATTTTCCAGGAGTGCGTCTTTGATACTCCGAAACGCGTCGTGCTCCTTTGGGCCCCATGTCCAACTAGCATCTGTCTTCGTTAGTGCTCGGAGGGGCTCACTGCGGGTGGCCAGTCCCGGAATGAAGCGGCCACAGTACGTGGCCATTCCGAGGAAGCTCCTCACCTCCGTTGGAGATTTCGGTGCTGGGGCGTCTTTGATGGATTTTGACTTCCGTGGATCAATTTGGACCCCTTCCTGGTTGAACACATAACCAAAGAATTCGATCGACGATTGGAAAAACTGGCATTTTTCCTTGTGGAGGGTTGCTCCATAGGTGCTTAGTCTTTTTAACACATCCCGTAGCTGTTTGTAATGTTCAGAAGCAGTGGCGGAATGAATGAGGATATCGTCGCTTACGTTGATGACCCCCGGCAGTCCTGACAGTAGCTCCCTGATGGTATTCTGGAATACCTCCGCTGCCGAGGATATTCCAAAGTTGAGGCATTTGTACCGCCGGAGGCCGAGATGTGTGCTGAATGTGGTAATGAAGCGGCTTTCTTCAGCAAGAGGCAGTTGGTGATAGCCCGCATTGAGGTCGATTTTCGAGAACCATCTCGATCCATTCACGTCCGCTATTATGTCATCCATCGTGGGTGTTAAGTGTCTCTCCCTTCTGATTGCGGTGTTTGGCAGCCTCATATCGATGCATAGTCGGATCTCGCCCGGTTGCTTGGGTTTTTCGACTATGACCATAGGGGAAACCCACGGGGTGGGTCCCGTTACTTTTTCGATTACCCCCATGTTTTCTAGCTTTTCGAGTTCCTTTTCCACCAGCGGGCGCAGGTGGAATGGTATACGCCGATGGCGTAAGGCTGTGGGGGTGACGGACTTGTCGATATGGAGTTTTATCGGATCACATTTGATGCACCCCAGACCCTTGAACAGTTCGGGGAAGCGCTCCAGTAGCTCCTCTACCTGGTGATCCCGGATGCGGTTGGCAAAGGCGATCAACTTCAAATCCTCCGCCGTGTGGCTGCTCAACAGCGTGTCGGCTTCTCGGTCGATGATGTGTATCGTTGCGGTCACTTCGGCCTTGTCGGCTCGTATGGGTATTACGATTTTTCCCGTCAGAGGGAGGGGAGTGTCTGCTCCATATGCGAATATTCTGGTCTTGGAGTGCAGGACTTCCGGACGAGGGCGTAGCTTGTTGAATTCTTGCAATCCCATGACGTTGACGGTGGCCCCAGTGTCAATGACAGCCTTCACCTCGTTCTCCCCCACCTGAACTACACACGTTGGCTGTGGTCGGCGTCTGAGCTTTAGCTCCCTGGCGAAAGAGATTACGTATGCCTCCTCGTCCTCCGAATCCGACTCATCATAGGTCGTTGGCAGGAACCTGTCTGTTCTCTCCGGGGGTGGGTCCGTGAGAGATAATTGGCGGACAGCTTTGGTGGGTGCCCATGGCTTCTTGGCGTTCCGGGGTTGGCTCTTTCTGCGGCAGACTGACGCAAAGTGGTTGGGAATTCCGCAGTTCCCGCAGGTTTGCCCTTGGGCTGGGCAGTCCTTAGCTGCATGTGGTTCGTGTCCGCAGTATCCGCAGCGGCTTTGCGGTGCGTCTCTTCGTGATCCCTTTTTCCCTTGGCCACGTGGTCGTGGGCGTACTGCGTCAGCACGCTCAACCTTGATAGTTTCCGTTTTGGCGGGAGTTTTATGTAGAGCCTGCTCCATGGCTGTTGCCCTGGCATCAGAAAGTTCGTGTGATCTAGCCAGAATGAGGATGTTTTCCAGTGATATTCCTGGTTTTCTCAAGATGTGACCCCTCAAAGTCTTGTCTCGGCACCCTTGTATTAGCTGGCGTCGTATGGCCTTTGGCTGGTCTTCGTCCGTGGAGCTAGCCAGCTCCCGGACTCGGGTGTAGAATTGGTCCATGGACTCACCCTCACGCTGGCGGGCTTGCCCTAGTTTGAAGACCTCGAAGTCCACATTGAGTTGAGGGTCAAAGTGGTTGTTCAGGGCAGTGACTGCGGCAGCATACGTGGTCGCTCCCGTCGGGTTAGGAAGGTGTTTGAAGAGCCTGAAAACCTCGTCCCCAGCGTAGTGTAGAAGCAGCGAACGTTTCACCGCGTCATCCGTCTCCCGTGTGACTACAAAGTAGTTCTTGAGCCTTTCTAGCCAGACCTTCAAGCGGGGTGAGGCAGTAGGCGGATCGCTCGCCTCACTGAATGGCGGCAGCACCGGTAAACAGTCTAAATATCGATTACAGTAATTTCGACCTACACTTATATCGAGTTGCAAATATCGAAAGGACAGAATATCGATGTCCAGAATATCGATGGCCAGAATATCGACCCTAAGGTAAGTAATATCGAAATTACTTATATCGATAGCATATATATCGATGTAAGTAATATCGAAATTACTAATATCGATAGCATATATATCGATGTAAGTAATTTCGATTTACTAATATGTGTTAGAAATTTTAGTTAAGTATTTAAAGTAATTGTTATAATATGTGTTTAATATGTTTTTATAACTTAAAGAAATATAAAAGTAAATTATATGTTTTACTACCAGAGCGGGTTGTGGGTTTTTAGGGGAATAGGGTGGGAAGTAATTTATTTTAAATTAAATAATTATTTTTTAATGATTAATTTATTTTTCAATTAAATATTAATTGGCAATGAATTATTTTAATTGATTAATTAATTGATAATTTATGTATATTTTTAAGTAAATTATATGTTTTACTACTGGAGCGGGTTGTGGGTTTATAGGGGAATAGGGTGGGAAGTAATTTATTTTTAATTAAATAATTATTTTTAAAAGATTAATTATTTTACAATTAAATATTAATTGTCAATTAATTATTTTAATTGATTAATTGATTAATTAATTGATAATTTATGTATATTTTTAAGTAAATTATATGTTTTACTACTGGAGCGGGTTGTGGGTTTATAGGGGAATAGGGTGGGAAGTAATTTAATTGTAATATTAATTAATTTTGGGTAAAGGAGTACTTTTAGTGTTAGGGTCAGTTTTCAGTTCTTGGGTAAAGGGGTATATTTAGGGTTCAGAGTCAGTTTTCAGTTTTTGGGTAATGGGGTATTTTTAGGGTTCAGGGTCAGTTTTCAGTTTTTGGTATTTTTAGTGTTCAGGGTCAGTTTTCAGTTTTTGGGTAAAGGGGTATTTTTAGGCTTCAGGGTCAGTTTTCAGTTTTTGGGTAAAGGGGTATTTTTAGGGTTCAGGGTCAGTTTTCAGTTTTTGGGTAAAGGGGTATTTTTAGGGTTCAGGGTCAGTTTTCAGTTTTTGGGTAAAGGTATTTTTAGGCTTCAGGGTCAGTTTTCAGTTTTTGGGTAAAGGGGTATTTTTAGGGTTCAGGGTCAGTTTTCAGTTTTTGGGTAAAGGGGTATTTTTAGGCTTCAGGGTCAGTTTTCAGTTTTTGGGTAAAGGGGTATTTTTAGGGTTCAGGGTCAGTTTTCAGTTTTTGGGTAAAGGGGTATTTTTAGGGTTCAGGGTCAGTTTTCAGTTTTTGGGTAAAGGGGTATTTTTAGGGATCAGGGTCAGTTTTCAGTTTTTGGGTAAAGGGGTATTTTTAGGCTTCAGGGTCAGTTTTCAGTTTTTGGGTAAAGGGATATTTTTTGGGTTCAGGGTCAGTTTTGACTACTGTTGCACCCACTGGAGTGGGAATAGTAATTTTACCCCTACGCTATGAAACGCTTTCCCTACTGTTGCACTCTCTGGAGTAGGAATAGTAATTTTTACCCTTATGTTATCCAATGTTTTATATAATTAATTGTAAAAAAAATATTTTTTATTTTTTATTACTTACATTTTATTTATGTTATTGTTTTATGTTTGTAAATGTTAATTAGTAAATTAGAATATATTTTATTAATTTATAAATTAGTAAAATAAGTATTAATACTTATTGTTCTGTATTTATATATTATATATTTAGTGTATATATTTAATTAATGTATTAGTAATATATATGTATTAATTATTTAATTTTAAACATTATTAGATACTTTTAAATATGTATATTTTATTTATTAGTGTTATATACTTAATTTTACATTTATATATATAAAAAAAAATCGATATTTTTAACATCAATATTTTTTACATCAATATTATTTTTTCGATCTTTTTGTACTTACCATGTTGTAGATAGGATGTCGATATTTTTGCCATCGATATTGTTGACTCGATATTCTTGTAGGTCGATATTTGTGATTTCGAAATTCTGTCAGTGATCCGGCAGCACCCCGGCAGCAGCATGCTGGAATGGGATGTTGATGATGGGGGCCACAGCATCTCCATCCCCCATGGTGGTGGTGTGCAGGGATTATTGCAGTACAGTTCCAAATCACCCCAGCTCTCCCACAGTTTGCAGCAAGACTGTACCTTGGCAAGGTGTCTCTCTACCAGTCGTCCAGGGTCGTGTGTCACGTGGTCCGTGGGTTAGGGGTGGTTACTGTGGCACTAAGGACTTCCCTTCAGGCAAGCACCGACAGCAGCGGCATCACCAGGCAGCAGTAGGCCCACTTGTGCAGTAGGAGTAAGGCAGGGTAGTGGATAGCCTGTCTTCTGGCGACTTCCGCCGTTTTCTCACCCCAAATGCGTGGGAAAAGACCTGGGTCGGCCTCCTCGCGTACCACGCGAGATGCGTGGTAGTCGGCACCACGTGCGCCGCGTCGGACCGCTCCGCTCGGCTTCAGCGGCGGTCTCCGGTACAGGCTGCAGGCACACTCGCAGGGCACTTCCCCCAGGGCAGGGCAGCGAGGACGGATGATCGGCGCCCCGTAACAGGCAGAGGGCATGCAGGAAGGAGCACGCCGGCTCCCGGGACACAGGACAGTGCGCCAGGAAACACGCGGTATGCACCGCGAGGGTGGGCAGAATGCTCCGCCCAGGGTATGGTGTACGGGCGAGGGTTGGGCCCCCTCCGCTCGTCGCCAATGTTGTATGGGGATGTGTGGGCCTGGTCAGGCCTGGACGGTCGCTTGCGCAGGGGTGGCAACGCGCAGCGACAACCAGTAAGCCACACAATCGCCTCTGTCGGAAGTGACGTGCCCGAGCGCGCGCCTTCCTTTTATTGACCCCCGCAGGCCACGCCTGGCCTGCGGATGCATGGATGCGTGCGTGCGTCCACTAGAGTGCTAACCGCACTACATCATGGAGAAGTGCAGTGTACAAACGTTGTCTGACCGCATTGAGTCTGTCTGATTTTAGTCTCCCCATAAATCAAATGTGCATTGTTTACTGCGCGTCTGACTGAAGTAAACATCACAGAGGAGTGTAGTGCATCGAGTCCGTGTCTGACTGCAGAGAACATGTCATCAATGGCAAGAATGTTGCGCGCCCCACTGCAGTAACACATTCAAAATGTGCAGTGTTCACTGTTTTGATATGAGTAATGAAACCTGCACACAGTGGAAAAAGGCGGTATCAGCAGTCTGTGTCTGACTGCGGCCAGCAAGCAAGTAATCGAACCATGCAGGGTTAGCATCCTCTGTATTTGCAAGAGGCACAGGAGACATGCTTAGTGTTTACAGACTTGAAGCACTTGAAGTGTTAGTTTGTGGCAATAAACATAGGCAAAAAATTCGCAGTGTTTACAGAAAGAGAGCGACTGCAGTTAATATAAGATAGAAATATGCAGCGTTTGCAGTGTGAGGCTGGCTACCAATAGGAAACTAAATGCTTCGATCTGTGCCTGTGTGTGGGGTACATGCTACACTCATGATGTTTACAGGCTGTTTGTCTGGTGACGTAAGTACCTGGGGAGACGCTGCGTTCTGAGGCAGCAAAAGGGCAGAGACCAGCGGGGGCAGGTGCAGAGGACTGCACGCCTGAGAATCCCGCAGGGCGAAAGACGGACCCACAGCCCCTCCCCCTTGACACCGGAGGCTTCTTCTGCGGCTCGCGCCTCCCGCTTCGCGGGAGACGCTTTGTTCTGAGGCAGCAACGGGCGAACGACGGACCCACAGCCCCTCCCCCTTGACACCGGGGGCTTCTTCTGCGGCTCAAGCCTCCCGGTTCGTTCTGAGGCAGCAAAAGGGCAGAGACCAGCGGGGGCAGGTGCAGAGGACTGCACGCCCCAGAATCCCGCAGGGTGAACAACGGACCCACAGCCCCTCCCCCTTGACACTGGCGGGAACTTAATCAACCGGCCTATCCCGCCACACGGTACGCGCGTGGGCCCGGGCAAAGGTTAGGCCGTCTGTGGCCGTCAGGGGCCGGGCAGGGCCACCCCATTTGCTGTGTGTTTTAAGGCTTTCGGCCTCCAGGAAGCCAGGTACGTGTTAACTATACATAGTTCCGTCGAAAATATATCATTGTAAGAACACTGCCCCACTATTTGCCTTTAAGCAATAAATAGATACTATTGCCAAAATGAGTAAACGGAAGGGGGTAGTTGGAACACTAGACGATTTCTTTACAAGGGCAGAATCGGTGATTATACACGAGATACAGGCAACTGAGAGATGCCTGTCACTAGATCTCATCCCGCTACAACCCCGTTTATCATCTGGGGGCACCTTGGACCTAACTTCGTCGGGCTGCTTAAGACCTTCATCTGTGCCTCTAAGCCCCATCATTGTGGTCTCAAATAATCAGTCCTCACTTGCCTCTATCAATCAAGACCTAAGTGCCCCTGCCAACAATACCCAAGGGACCTTGAGTAAGATTGCTAGAGGGCAGACTTCAGTTGCAACAGCTCTTGGGGGGGAGAGATACGCGGTAAAATAAACCAACTAAAGCTTAGGCAAAAAACTACAAACTCCAACACAGGTATCCCGTGCAACAGTGATGGAACTAGAGGTGATGGAATAACTGAAGTCCTGATGTGCAACTCTATCTCGAGTCAGACTGAAGATCCATGGGCCAATGGCCCTAATACTACTGATATGGGAATTGAAATCTTAGACACTATGATGAAAGCTTTTGAGTCCAGACTGGACGATGTGATGGACGTTTTTGTTAAGAAACTTGATGTCCTTTGGGAGAATATGTCTAAGAAACACAACGCAATAGCCAACACAAATGGGGGTGGGGCCGGGGAAATTTCTTCTCGACCAGTACCCAAGGATCAAATAAATGGCCAAACTATTTGTAATGGTGATTCGCATTCCCAAAGCATAGCAGATCCCATTGCGTTCACCCAAGTCGCCTTTTGTCACCGATGTGGGACAGAGGGAGCCCTTCCGGTAATAAATGATGGTTACATTGATGGAAGCAGCGGGTTGATGGTAAGAAAGGATGGAACAGGCACTCTCAAGAGGGCTAATACTCAGGGTAGGCAGCCCAAGCAGGGTCTAAGGCCAGTCAATGTCATCAGTACTGGGAATGGTGATCTTAGTAAGCCTGGCTCCCACTCTAACCCAAATTTAATTTTTAACCGGGATGTCCTACATCTCCCCCAGCATCTGCCTCGTATGTGCTTGTCCTAACCGGTGTCCCTGCGCTTAGGGAGGGACAGAAAGAGTCTTAGAGTGATCTGCAAAACAAGTTGATAGACTGGCTTCATAAACACAAAAAGTTTGATCCGCACAGGATGGATGAGATAATCATGGCCAGGCGAGTAGGGTGGGTAGGACCTTCAAACAAATCTATAGAAGGGGACTGTATTGTCCTAAATTTTAGAAAACCCCAGTTGGTCCGTCGCCTCCTATCTATTATAGAAGAATCATCTAACTCCCCTACAAATATCAGCACTCTCCCTTTGGGCCATTTTTACAAGCCACCCTCAATTCCAAATAGACGCATTGAAACAGTCATGCCCCTATCCAATGGATATCACGCTCTGTCCACTCTAGACACACAAGATTGACTACTAGACATGGCACCCAACGTTGATGTGAATGATAGGCCACCTGCAAATATTCCAATCAGAGCCAATCGCACCCAAAAGAGGTCACACCCACTAACAAGTGGCAAAGATATTAGACTGAGCGTTTTGAGCTGGAACGTGGCAGGTCTACGCTCAAAACTTGATAACGTAGACTGGGTAAATATGATTAGGACATATGATTTCGTCATGTTCCAGGAAACGTGGGCCACAGAACAACTATACATTGAGGGTTTTCATTGCTTTAGTGTGTTATCCCAAGCACCTAGGATGGGGAGACCCACGGGAGGACTCTTCTTGGGAATTAATGTGGCCGCTGGCGGAAATTTTAAGGCAATCCCATCTGATAGTTTAGACTATCAAGTAGTTTTGTTCAAAAGAGGGACTCACTTCCACCTGATACATTTTTATAATAATGACTTCCAGTCAGTCCCAAACAAGAGTTTTATAAAGCTCTTTGATTTTATATCGGATCCGGACAATTACTCCAATAATGGGGATTTATTGGGCATTATACTGGGGGGGACTTTAATGCCAAATTATTGGACACACATTCAGAAAAAGGATCTGCTTATTATAGTCAATCGATAAGCAGAGGTAGAGAATTGAACCGGTTCATAAGATCACATAATCTGTCCAATGTAATGGACCTGGTTACGGGGTCAACTACGAACAACCATCCAACCTATAGGGGAAGGGGTTGCAGCTCTATCATAGATTTTATTTTTGTATGCCCTCTGATAGAAAAGCACCTGGCATCTGCCGAGGTGGTACCCTCTGATTTCGGAGATCCTAAACCCATTACGATAGTGATACACACTGCCCAAAGGCTGACTTTTCAGACCGAATGTGGAGCCTCAAATCTAATAGGGTCAACTGACAATTTAAGATTGTGTTGGAGGGGGGTTGACAACTTTGAAATTTTTACGAAATTGGCAGGGGACAACATGTTACTTATTGAGTCCTGTCTCTCACTAGACCAGCCGCCGGGACAGATAGTTGGGGATTTTGGGAGGATCTGTCAGACGATCAAAACTCTTCTTTCCAAACTCCGTCCCGAAGTAGCACCCAACCCTAGATGGTTTAACCAGGATTGCTCACTAGGTAACAGGAAGCTATGAAGTGCCATCTTAGCCACTCCGAGATGTCCAATAGTAGTCAAACTGGCCAGGAAAAATTATACAAAGGTAATTAATGATAGGAAGAAGGTCCTTTTGATTGACCAATGGGATACACTGTCTGAGGCTGCTAGCCAGAACAAGGGCAACATTTTTTGGGCAGCAGTTAGGGACGTCCGTTCTATGGGCCAATCTACGTCACCTATTAGCTGTAATATAGCCAGTGAGGTATGGGTTGAACATTTTTCGGGTATCTATACCCCCCCAACCCCATGCAAGGCAATCTTTACCCCAGATAGCCCAGTCCCCATTGATATGAGTATTGTAGAAGTTATGGAAGCTATTAACCAGAGCTTAGCCAATAAGGCGCCGGACCTAGACTGGCTCCCAATTGACCTAATTAAGTGGAACCCGGCTTTTGGGCCCCTCTACTCTTGAATGTTTTTAACAATCTAACTTTGACTAAAATACCTGAGACCTGGGCAAGAGGTATTATAGTCCAGATTTTTAAGAAGGGAGATAGATCGCTTCCATGCAATTATAGACCCATCTCCCTTATAGATAACACCCTTAAAATTTTAGGAAGAGTTTTATATAACAACATTCTGGGATGGACAGAGGAAAATGCTATCCTGGACCCATGCCAGCTGGGGTTCAGGGGAAAGGTGGGAACAGTCGAACAATGCCTCAATTTAAATTTAATTGTGGGAAAATACACTATTGCAAGGAGGACCCCCATCTATATGGCCTTTATGGATCTGTCCACAGCCTAACCTAGTTAATTGATCAAAGCTGTGGGCTATCCTTTCGGCGGGGTTTGAATGAAACACTGGTAAACTTCCTAGCATACCTACACAGAGACCTCCAGGCTCAAGTAAGGATAATGATGGGTGGGGAGGTTTCGGGGACCATCAAAATTGTCAGAGGTGTCAGACAAGGATGCGTGTTGGCACCCCTGCTTCTTTTTATATATATCAATGAGCTGAATACCTCCCTGAAAATGGCCACTAAGGCTGTTCCATATGTTAATAAAGAGCCCACCCGGTACTCCTTAACGCAGGTGACGCGGTTCTCATAGGCCGCACACCAAACTCCTTGCGTCTTCTTGTCCAAAATTTAAATAAATATATGAAAGAACTAGACCTTCGGGTAAATTTAAAAAAATCTTTTCTTATGAGTAGTGGCCCAGGAAAGTGAGAAATAGGAGCAATCACAATAGATAATCAAAAACTGACCTCAGTGAAATCATTTGTTTACTTAGAGTTGGCCTTTGCTGCGAACGGCTCCTGGAGTGAGCACTTGGCTCATGCCAGGAGCAAGCTCTCAAAGGCCACCAACTCAATTTTAAGCTTACCCCCCCCACAAGTCCATGGGTGCTCTTTTAGCAGTACAGAAAATAAATAAACTACAATGCGCCCCGGTGGCAAGATACGGCGCACAGATTTGGGGAACTGTTAATTGCTCAGCAATCCAGCAAGAAGAGAACAGGTTCTGCAGGAAATTTCTCTGCACCCCTATCTCAACCCCCCAATATATATGTCACAAGGAGCTCAACATTAATTTTATAACTGATTTTATTCGAGCACAGCCAGCACTTATGTGGGTATCATTGTGGAAGAATGAAACAGCACTTCTGACACAACAGATTATAAAGGATTATTTACAGTGCGATAAAGGCTTAGAAATTCCATGGCTAAGCGGTGTCCTTGCCAGTTTGCGCAGAATAAATAAAGAACGTTTTTCCTGGATCCCACATTAGTTGAATCAGTCCCAAAAAAAGAACTGTGGAAGGCTCTGTATTTATTATATAACAACAAGCGGCTAGTGGTGGAGTCCAAGAAAACGTTTGTGCCAAACTACATGGCCATCGAACAGTAGTCAAGTCAAGTCAAGTCAGAGAATTTGTATAGCGCACTACATACCCAGAGGGTCTCAAGGCGCTTGAGGGGGGTGGGGAATTACTTGTCGAATATCCACGTTTTAAGTTGCTTTCTGAATGCTAGGTGGTTCTGGGTAAGGCGAAGGTAAGTGGGAAGTGAGTTCCAGGTTTTAGCTGCCAGGTAGGAGAAGGATCTACCTCCCATGGTGGTTTTGTTGATGCGAGGTACAGTGGCAAGGGCTTGGCTGGATGATCGTAGCTGGCGGGATGGGGTGTAGAAGGACAGTCGTGTGTTGAGGCATTCTGGTCCGATTTCGTAGAGTGCTTTGTGTGCGTGGGTTAGGAGCCGGAAAGTGATCCTCTTATTGACGGGAAGCCAGTGGAGGTTTTTCAGGTGACCAGAGATATGTTCTTTACGCGGGATGTCTAATATGAGCCTGGCTGAGGCGTTTTGGATTCGTTGGAGTTTTTTCTGGAGTTTAGCGGTAGTACCGGCGTAGAGGGTGTTTCCATAGTCCAGTCGGCTCGTGACCAGAGCGTGGGTGACCGTTTTCCTAGTTTCGGTGGGGATCCAACGAAATGTTTTTTTGAGCATGCGAAGAATGTTGAAGCAGGATGAGGAGACGGCGTTGACTTGTCTGTTCATTGAAAGTGAGGAATCCAGGATGACGCCCAGGTTCCGTGATGGTCTGTCGGGATGGGTGCTTTTCCAAGGGCTTCTGGCCACCAAGAGTCGTCCCATGCGGAGGGGGAGGTACCTAAGATGAGGACTTCTGTTTTATCTGAGTTCAGTTTCAGACGGCTGTGTTTCATCCATTCGGCTACTTCTTTCATTCCTTCGTGTAGGTTAGTTTTGGCGGTGTTAGGGTCATTGGTGAGTGATAGGATCAGTTGAGTGTCATCCGCGTAGGAGATGATGTTGAGGTTGTGTTGGCGTGCGATGACCGCGAGGGGGCTCATGTACACGTTGAAGAGGGTGGGGCTGAGTGAAGATCCTTGTGGTACGCCGCAGATGACTTCAGTGGCCTCTGACTTGAACGGTGGAAGGCGGACTCTCTGGGTTCTTCCGGTGAGGAACGAGGTGATCCATTCTAGTGCTTTTCCTTGGATTCCGATGTTTCTGAGGCGCTGTAGAAGGGTGCTATGGCAGACTGTGTCGAAGGCTGCGGAGAGGTCGAGGAGGATGAGGGCGACTGTGTCTCCATTGTCCAGTAGAGTTCGAATGTCGTCTGTTGCTGCTATGAGGGCGGTCTCAGTGCTGTGTTTTGCTCGGAAGCCGGACTGTGAGGAGTCGAGGGATTTGTTGGCTTCGAGGAAGGCGGCGAGCTGGTTGTTGACAGCTTTTTCGATGACTTTGGCCGGGAATGGAAGGAGCGAGATGAGGCGGTAATTTTTGAGTTCGGTGGGGTCCGCTGCTCCCCTGGTACTTGACCCTACCAATGAGCCGCTGGGAAAGGAGTACCCTGTTACGACTAAGAGCAGGTACAATTCGATTTGCACTATGTTTCCCACTGGGCTATAGCAAAAGTTTAAATCAAACTTTGTGCCCTTGTGATGATAGGAGTGAGCAAACCACTATGCACTTTATATTTCTCTGCAAATATTACCGTAAATACTCTAAACAGCTGCCTTACCCATGTTTTAATAAGCGAAGACCAATTAGCCTGGAGGCAGCATATCGCCACATGCTAGATTTAGACAACGTTGATTTGATTTTTCGCACAGGCACTTTTCGTAAAACTGCAATAAGGGCGCGTAGGTCTATGATGGGTTCTTGATATTAATGCAATTTGCTAACCGTTTTCATTAATTAGTTGTATATACCGATATGATGATCGCCCTTGCATCAGCCACTTAGGATTTATGTACATGGAATTTTATCTTTTTAATTATTATGATATATTTAAATATTTTGTACTAGCTACTTTGGATATATGTACATGGAATTTCATCTTTTTTAATTATTGTGATGTTTTATATTCTGTGCTTTTATGCTACGATTGTATCCGAATAAAGTTGACTGACTGACTGACTGTAAGTACCTGATACACTCACAGTGTTTTACAGGCTGTGAATGGTTGTAGGAAGCACATGATACACGCTCACAGTGCTTAGAGGCTGCCTGGCTATGATAAGCACGTGATACTCAGACACATTGTTTACAGTTTTACTCTGTGGCTGCAGTACACAGCACAGTGTAAGGATGATGGGAGACTGTAATAAGCGGATAGAATAGAACATCTCTGGCAGACGCTTTATGGAAAAGAAAACATTTAAAATAGAGCACTCAAGATATGAAATCGTTGGCAATGAAGAGGTCCCAAATGTATTTATTTTGTTTAGTAACAGTATCCAAATGGCGCGGTCGCTGCCAGATGCAAGCAGCGCTTAATTATTGACAACAAAAGAGGGCAAATATAATTGAAATATTTCCGTCATTACTGGCAGGACGTTGATGTTGCCATTTCTGTTGGCTTCATTTGCTGCCCCTCGCCAAAGGGATGCTAGTTCGAAGCAGAGGTGTGCCCCTCAGACCCTTTGTGAACCCCGACAAACCTGCCGCTTTAAAGCTCTCCCGAAGCCCCCTTCACCCTGGAACCTGTGTCACATCTCATGGCTTCTGAGGGGATGTCGACATCCAATTAGTATCCTTCCGTTACCATCCAGTGCTGCAGTGGTTTCCGTACTTTCCGTACTTTCCGCACTCACAGTGCTTAGAGGCTGCCTGGCTGTTATAAGCATGTGATACTCACACACATTGTTTACAGTTTTACTCTGTGGCTGCAGTACACAGCACAGTGTAAGGATGGTGGGAAACTGTAATAAGCGAAGAGGATTGTAAAGATTCCCAGTGATGCGCATGTTGTCACGGACACAGAGTGCAGGGTGCGCTCTCTGCCTGTGGCTCCGGAGCCCTCTGTCCCTCTGTTGTGTGATGTGTTTAAGAGCACGTCATTCTGCCCACACAGGAAGTCAGAGGTGCTTTGAAGGAACAGAGCAACATGAGGCACAACAAGCTATGTGCTGCAGGATTGAAGAAGCAACTTCAAACAAGCACGGCAGGTCTGCCAGAAGGAGGAGGCGTGCGCGCACCTCGTATGGCAGACAGTGGCAGGCTGGCAGCAAGGGGAGGGGGCATGGGTGATTTCCTTTCGGGAGCGTGCAACCATATGGCGCCACCATTTGGCGCCGCTCGCTCACGAAAGGAAATCGCCAAGATGTGCACGCATTGCATTGCAAGCAATGCAACGCGTGCACTTCTTTGCTGCAAAAGCTCTGCCGATGGCATTAGGTCCCCTCCTATGCAACTCATGCGCGTTGCGTAGGACGAGACCTAAAAAGGATCTGTTCACTCCTACTGATCACTACACGGAATTTTGCTACCACAGCGCTCATGCTGCTTAACTCCTGGCAAAGGCAGTAGCCTACCACCACTATGAGGGTAGCCCTTTGGGCACCCCTCCCATTCCAACGAGACCACAATCCATGAGACAAGCCTATGTCCGCCTGCACATGCATGATCATGTTAGCCTAGACAACAAAAATCATCATTAGGGGTCCAGGCAACAGTATAGTTGAGCTCTCAGGGAAAAAGGAACATGTCCATTACCATGCACAGAACATTTCCATCCCAACTGATGCCCCTCCCAGATCAGAACACCCCAAATCAACCCCTAATCTAGAGAGGTTGGGTGGTCGGATCAGTAAAACCTGTTGGAAAAGCAATCAGCATTCTCATGGCTCAAATCAAGCTCTGTGCTCAACCACAAAGTGTAACCCTTGCAAAACATTACACCATCTAAACAACTTGGGATGTTCTCCCATCATAGCCATCAACCATTTTATGATCTGTTTGCACCACAAACCAAATGCCACGCAAATATGGGCAGAACATACGTAAGGCCCATACTATGACAAAGCACTCCTTCTCAATAGCAGCCAAGTTCTGCTCTCTGGGTAGTAATCTCCTTCTAATAAAGTTTACCAGATGCTCTCTAACTTTGTCATGCAGTTAAGTTAACACTGCTCCGACTCTTTTGTAAGAGGCATTCATCTGTATAATGAAAGGCTGACTGTAGTCAGGTGCTTTCAGTACTGGTGCAGTGCATAGTGCCGTCATCAGTTCATCAAAAGTTTTCTAGCACTCTTCAGTCCATATTACCTTCCTGGGTTGCTTATTAGAGGTCAAAGCAGTGAATGGGGCAACTATACTTCAATAGTTTCCTACAAACACTCTGTAATATCCAGTGAGTCCTAAAAAGGCCTTCCCTTCAATCTGGGTAGTAGGCACTTCCCACTCCATCACAGACTGAATCATGGCATTCAGTGGGTAAATCATCATATTCCCCACCTCATGTCCAAGCTTGACTACAGAGGACTGGCCCACATGATACCTATTTGCCTTGATGATCGGTTCCATCTCCTGTAGCCTAGCAGACACCTGTGATTCGCTGCAGGTAGTCTGTCCATGAATTGCTGAACACTGTCATGTCTTCTGGGTAGGCCACTCAGAACTCTTACAACCCTGAGAGAACATGGTTCACCAAAAGCTGAAAAGTGACAGTAGCATTCTTCAACCAAAAGGGCAACCCCTTAAAATTATACCGCCCCCTATGGCATAGAAAATGACCCAGGTGCTCAAGTACTTTGCAGCACCTAACTAATATATAATCTTATCCGCTCCTGAGATTGGATGGGCATTGGTTTTGGTTACCTCATTGAGGGTTCGGCAGTTCACACAGAGAACCGTCAGTTGACACTTGCTTTGGTACTAGAACCACAGGACTAGACCAAGGACTACAATATCTATCAATAACCCAGAAGTCTAACATCTTGTCAACTTTTGCCTTAATGAATCTCTGAACCCAGTTAGATATTCTGTACTTTACTGGCAGAATGTCGCCTGTGTCTGTCATACACACAGGTTGGTGTCAACTCTCGAGTCAACAAAAAGAGGATGGCTAACCATCTCAAAACCCCTCTACACTCTCTCTGCTGGTCAGGCTCAGCGGATAATGAACCCCTTCCACAGTGACATCCTTCGTGTCACTATGCAGCAAGTCAGGAAGAGGCTCACTTTCTTCCTTCCTCTGCCATAGCCATGACATTCACTGTAGTCTCTCTGAAGGTAAGGCTTGTCTGTTCACATGAAACACCCTATTGGGTTCCCTTGCGGCGCCTGCACCCACTAATTAGTTTGTCTTAGAAGCCTTCTCAACTACTTTGTATGGCCCACACCATTTGTCACGTAAAGCCGTAAGCTTTAGCACCAACACCTGCTGACCCTTCTGAGACCGAGTCAGTGTAGCTTTCTGGACGTCCCATTCCTTCATCATGATTTGGCTAACCTGAAGGTTTTCCTTTGCCTGACTTGTGTATTGTGCTCTCAGCTTCCTGAGGCTGATCTCATAGTCTACCACATCCTCCTGCAGAGACTCTGAGGTTCCTTCCCATCCTCTCTAACTAAAATTAGTGAGCTCTACACCGGATGTCCATAGAGAAGTTCAAAGAGACTGAATCCTACTTTCTTCTGTGGAATCTTTCGGTATGCAAAAAGCCATAGCAGTAGAAGATCCCACTTCCTCCTGAAAAACGTGGACACAGTTGTCATCATGCTCTTCTGTGGTTTTTTAAACCACTTCACCAAGCCATTGGTTTGTGGGGGTATGAAGTGGAGAAGTGGTATGTCATACCAGTTTGCTCCCACATTTCTCTCATGTAAGAAGAGATGAAGTTGGTTCCCAACTACAATTATTGGAAATCTGACCCAAGAAAGGATTCCTAGGAGAGCTCTCACATCCACCTTAGCATTCATGCTCTTCAGAGGTACTGCTTTGGGGTACCTGATGGTGTGATCCACCACAACAAAGATATACTAGTTGCCTGACTGGAAGGGGGATCATACGGCATAACTATGTCTATTCCCACCCACTCAAATGGAATGTCTGTGACTGGAAGAGGTACTAACACAGCCTTAGTCCTCCCTCCTGTCTCACTCAACTGGAAAGTGGCACAGGTTCAAGAGAAACTCTCTATGTCTCTGCACATCCCTGGCCAGTAGAAAAGATGGTCTAACCTATCCTGGGTTTTTCTAATCCTGAAGTGCCTTGCTAAAGGAATTTCATTGGCCAGTGAAAACAGGAATTACCTTGCACAAATGGAACCACTGGTCTCTTGCTATTTCCTGGCTCAAGATTTACTGTTTCACTACAAAATAGACCATCCTCCCAGCAAACATAGCATTTTGTTACAACTCCGAGGATGACCTGTTCCTGGGCTTCCTTTCAAAGTCCCACAAGTGTTGGGCACGCATCCTGTTCCTTGCGGAAATCTTCCCAGGTAGGGCCCCCAGCAGAGAGCAAACCCTGCAGATCTGAAAGCAACTCAGACTCCAGCAATTGGTCCACTTCGGGATCCTTATCCCCCCCCTAGAGTAGAAGCAATACACTCCCCAGAAATTGCCTTCACCGAATTTCCCCTTTCCTGCAAACTACCTTTTCTTGATGCCTGCAAATCAGAGATGATCCCAGTCCTACTCCAAAACTGATGTGCAGCTTGTGCCATCGTTAACACAGCTGACAACGTTCAAGCTGTCCTGGCACCAAGACTGGGGCAATCAAACCATTGACCCAGAGACTTCAATCTTCTTGCTTTTCTCTTACCCCGAAATCAATTATGGATGCCTTGCCATTGAGCTGAATTGAGATCCTGACAAGCGGAAACTCGATGTCCTCTCCACCTGTATCAATGGTTTCTAGAAGGATCTCCTCAGGCATGAGGTACTTCGTCACAACCATAGTGAGTAAGGCTCCAGAATCTCTCAGGGCATGCACTGTCCTCCCATTGACACAAATTTCCTGCACAAATCCCATTATGAATTTGCTTCATAGCATCTTGGTCCCCCTCCCAAATGTCCATATCTACTAGATTAAGCACAACAGGCCCTTCTATGAACCCCTATAGGGTCCATTCACCCATTTGTAACATGCTTGCTATCACAGGTGTCACGGGGTCAGGTTATTTTGCCTGACAATCTCTCTTAAAGTGTCCCACCTAGTGGCACTTAAAGCAAGTCACCACCTTGGACTAGGATGGGCTTCCTCTTCTTCCCTTGATTCTCCTTCCTAGATACACTACTACAATTTCCATATTTCCTTGGCCCTCCTTCAGTCCCATAAGAATCACCCTGCACTTACCCTTGGGTTCGGAGTCAGCCTGTGAAGAGTTCCTATCCCGCTTTTGGCTTAGAACTGTGCTGCTCAGGACCTTTGTAAACCATGTTAGCTAACCACTTGTGAGCCAATACTGCAAGTTTTGTTGGATCCCTTTCTGTCAGATCAGACAGGTATTGCCTAAGTTGGGTAGAACACTGCTTCTTGAGTCACTCTGTCATCATCTACTGGCTAAGGGACTGAAAAATCCCTTGCATTCCTCCCTCTTTCCCAATCATTCCAATCACGCAATGTAAATGTAAATGTCATGGTACTTATAGAGCACACTGTCACCAGACGGTCACCTTGCGGTGTCGCCTATTCGGCTTCCTGGCGCTGATACTCATACCGCTGTGGAACCCCTCCTGGCTTTCCCTGTGAAGTATCCACTCGTGGGCACCCCAAGGGTGAAACCAGGCATCCTTAGCGCTGTTGGGGCCGGTGTGGAGGCTAAGCAAGCTATTGCCCAGAGTTGCAGCGTGGGGCCCGTGATTAGAATAGGCACCGAGGCGAGAATTAACAGGTCTGAGGAAATTGAGCCCAAGACCCCGCCGAGGTGGGAATCGAACCCTGGTCCCTGGCCAGAACTCTGCATCAGGGTCTGCCGCTCTAACCATTGAGCCACACTCCTCCACATGATACACAATACACCGTGAACCCAAGTCTCGAAGAGGACACCATCCACTCTCTTGCAATAACAGAATTTCTGCAGGTATTCAGCCCATTTCAGCCCAAAATTAACTAATGAGAGCTTCCTTCATTCATTCATAGACCATCTGGTCTTCCACAGGAATTCTCCCAATGATGGATTTCCTGTCCAATGGCTTGTGCCCATTATCGCAGCTGCCCTAGACCCTTCCTTTAAGGTCCGAACCTTACAAGCGGCTTCAAAGCTCAAAAACCATTCCAAAATATCCTGATCTTCCACAAGATCTTCTGGATCCTTGGCCACAACCTGGTCTGAAGTGAACAAAGAGTCACTTTTCCCAGATGGAGTTGTCATTGCTGCCATCCAATATTTCTCTATCTCAAGAGCGATATTTTTCTTTTACAGCCTACTTTCCTTTTCCTTATGTTTCGCCTTCCTCTCTGTTTTTCCTCATTTTCTTTCAGTTTCTCCCCTCTCTAACAATTTTTCTTCCTGGGCTCATTTCTCCTGTCTCTACCCCTCCACTCCTCTTGCTCCTGTTAAGCTAGTCTTAGCTTCTCCCTCTCAAACTCCCTGGCTTTATCATCTGTTTCAGCCTTAGCTTTCTGCAGTGCGAACTGCAAGCACAGGGCCTCTGCTAGACTCAACCCACCCAATGGATTTACTCTTGGAATTGGGAACAGCTGTACCCTAGAAATTCGAGGTGGTGTACAAACTTGAAATATTCTAGAGACTAAATGTGATGAGTGTGCTCTAGCGGAGGGGATTTTGGCCCTTTTTGTCATCTCCAACACTTATCTTTTTAGGGAGCTTAAGGAGTAAAGGATTTAGGTTTGAATTCAAATTCACAAACACAATGCAACCTATTTGGCTCCAAGTCGGAAAGTTAGGTTACACATAGATTTATAACAAATTCAAAGCCAACGTAATATAAATCTGTCTCAGAAACATCGCATAGCAATACAGAATTAACAAAAGACTTCCAATTCTGCAAACAGAATTAATTTTCAATTGTAAATAATCAATGAGAACCTCAGTAGCGATGGTGCGAAGTAAAAGAAACACAGCAGATTGAGAAGATTAGACAGACTGATCCTCCTTTCTACGATGCATGAAGATTTCTAATTCCCCAATTAAACAGTGGTGGCTCCTCCTCTAAGGCGGAAGAGCAGCGTCCCACTGCTCAGCAAGCAGTGCAAAAAAAGACAAATAAAATGATAATTACAAGAGTTATTATAATTTTCTTTTTCTTTGTGGGACCGGTAGCCAGATCTGGCAGCCGGGTCTGGGCTCGCTGCCGCAAGAGCAAAGTGAGGAGTGGTTTGCCTTCCCTAAGTGTGCATGACAGTTTGCCAGGCCTTCTGGGCCTGCAATACCGTCATGCTTACTAAGCATGTAATCCACCGGGCTGTGTTGCACAGCCCGGTGGAGAACATGCCCCGGCTCACAGGCACTCCCTGAGCAGCCTGTTTTGCTGCACAGACCAATCACGACGCTGCTGATGCAGCGTCATGATTGGCTGGGAGAGGCAGGGAGCCTGGGTGCTTCCGGTTCTGTGAACGGAGGCAAGGTGGGAGCTGCGATGGCAACAGGTAAGCTTATTTTTTATTATTTTCTCATCCCCCTCACCTCACCACCCCCGCTCTGAGGCAGCCGCCACTTCAATTAAAATACGCTAAACAAAATGCTAAACTAGGTCCAATCAGATCCATAAAATAAAGAGAAAGGTGTCAGCATGGAAACTTCAGTAGAAGTGTCTAAAGCAAAGCATTGCGTAGTGTGAAGCCAAACAATGAGAATAAAGCCTAAAATGCAAAGCCCAGAGGCCTAAACCTTTCCTAACCTAAAGAAGTCTCAAGTGTAAGTGTATGTACAAAGCCACAGAACATTGCCTAGTTATATCCTCAAATACCCTCCTAAATTATTGGCATGGACCCGATTAAAGACCACCTTCAAACAATACTCTCTTTAGCAAAACACACTTGTACTTTTTCTTTCTTTGATGTACACTTCAAAAAGATGCACACAGCTCTTTCTCCTTTGAGCCACATATTTCAAGACATCCTTAAATTTATGCCTTCATTCCACAGGGACAGTAGGCCTCCCTTCTGGCCATAATTTCTTCTAGCCTTGAATCCCTTCTCGCTTCCTCTGTTTCACATAGAAGAGCCTTTCTCCATTCATTAGGTCATAGCACCTGACACCTGGAGAGGGAAGAAAAACACTTCTTCCACGACAACAATCACATCAAAAGTTAGACATTACGAAACCCAAATGCTTAAGGCCTATGGCAAAGTTAACAAATTCAAGACTTGAACACATTTTATAACTAAATAAATGCTAATACGTAAACAGTCACGTTATAAAAGTAAATACATTTCTTATGTGAACATATTCTATTATGTAATTAAAACAAAACATCTTAGTATAAATGCCTAAAACTGCAACTTGTTATAAATGGAAACAAAACATTAGTGAATACACATACTAAAAATGTTGTGATTACTTAGAATGTGCCCTCCGTATATGGCTTTAAGTGCACTACCTCTAGTGAGTTACATTACATCACACGAATACTTAAGGCCTCAATATACATATGTGGCCTAATCAATAATAATGAGAGTAGAGCCAATTTTATGCTGCTCCAAGTGTCTCTGTGAAACTCTGCAAAATGCATTAGGGGACACATTCAGCATGTGTCTGGAATAGATCTGTGTTGAGAAATCCTAGAGCCTGAATCCACATCGCTCCCTTCCTGGTTTCCCTCCATAGTCTCCCCTCCACCCTAAGTCATCTACCGACTCATCCCATTCACACAGTGTCTCAAACTGGTTTCTAATGAAATTAGCAATAACTTCTGTGAAATCCCTCATCTGATCTATGGACATGCTGCTAAATTCAATTCCCAACCCTGTTTTTGCCAATGTCTATGCGTGTTGCCTTTGTGAATAGAAGAAAAAAAAACGGAACTTATTACACTACTGGCCTACATTGGAAATGGTCAATGCCACTTCTGTATCCAGCAAACACAAGGAGATGATGGACAGGGCACTGAAATTTTTTCAGACACTCACCCCCAGTCACAGGTCTGTGTTGAAATCATCATTGTTCTTTAGCCCAGTTCGACAACCAAGTTCAGACACAGCTATATGCAAATCAGTCTTGACCCTGGGCCTCATAGGAAAAGTCCAGCCAGAACTGCCAAGCCATGTCTTCCCTGGACTGAAAAAAAGCGTCCGGGGACCGGTTTCGGGCTAACAGCCCTCATCAGCCAGGCTAGCTTGAATCCAGTGGCAAAGTGACAAGAGACCCACGTCTGGGCATACCCTGCCCACATAGGGCGAACAAAACAAACACAAGGAGATGATGGACGGAGAGCTGAAACTTTTGAGACACTCACCCAGAGTCACAGATCTGGGTTGAATCCATCATCATTCTTTAGCTCACTTCGCCACCCCAGTTCAGACACAGCTATATCCTAATCAGTCTTAACCCTGTGCCTCATGGGAACAGTCCAGCCTGAACTGCCAAGCCATGTCTTTGCATATGGCTGGGTCAAAACTGGGGTGGTGTGGTGAGCAACAGAATGATGGATTAAACCCAGATCTATGTGACTGGGAGTGAATGTTTGCATTGTCCAGCGTTCCGCCCATCAATTGTTTCTCTTGCATACTTGGGGCAAAGCATTTCTAATACCCCCACCATATACTCTGGATTTGTATCTCCCAGCCTGACTGGGCTGAAAAGGGCCAAGGGAGGAGGCTGCACACAAACCTAGAAAAGGATCCAGGGCATAAAGGGAAAGAAGAATAATAGGCTTACTTGTAGATTGCAGCTATAAGGCACTGACAAAATTATGTCAGGTCAGCAAGTTCGAATTGCACCAGATGTAGCCAGAAATTGTGAGTCTCTGGATTGATGGCACTTATGTGGCCTGAGTGCATGAGCACTGTCTGACATGTTTGTCCTCTAAGGGCACTACTCAGGCAGTCCTGGAATTTACACTTGGTGGACTCAATCAATCAATCAATCAATCATCGTATTTATATAGCGCACTACACACCCAGAGGGTCTCAAGGCGCTGGGGGGGGGGATCTGCTACTGCTCGAACAACCAGGTCTTGAGTTGCTTCCTGAAGGCGAGGTGGTCCTGGGTCAGGCGGAGGTGGGTGGGGAGGGAGTTCCATGTCTTGGCGGCGAGGTAGGAGAAGGATCGTCCCCCTGTGGTGGCTCTGCGGATGCGGGGGACAGCGGCGAGGGCGTGGCTGGTCGAACAAAGCTGGCGTTTGGGAGCGTAGAAGTTGAGGCGGCTGTTGAGGTATCCTGGTCCTTGGCTGTGTAGGGCTTTGTGTGCGTGGGTGAGGAGACGGAAGGTGATTCTCTTGTTGACCGGGAGCCAATGCAGATCTCTCAGGTGTCCGGAGATGTGGCTGCGACGGGGGATGTCCAGGATGACTCGTGCTGAGGCGTTCTGGATCCGCTGGAGTCTCTTCTGGAGTTTGGCGGTGGTTCCGGCGTACAGGGTGTTGCCGTAGTCCAGACGGCTGGTGACGAGGGCCTGGATGACCGTCTTCCTGGTCTCGGTGGGGATCCACCGGAAGATCTTACGTAGCATGCGCAGGATATTGAAGCATGACGAGGAGACGGCGTTGACTTGTCTCGTCATGGAGAGGGAGGAGTCCAGGATGAAGCCCAGGTTGCGTGCGTGGTCTGTTGGTTTGGGTGCGCTGCCTAGGGCGGGGGGCCACCAGGAGTCGTCCCAGGCGGAGGGTGAGGATCCCAGGATGAGGACTTCCGTCTTGTCCGAGTTCAGTTTCAGGCGGCTGTTCTTCATCCACTCGGCTACCTCTTTCATCCCTTCGTGAAGGTTGGCTCTGGCGGTGGCGGGGTCGTTGGTAAGGGAGAGGATCAGCTGGGTGTCGTCGGCGTAGGAGATGATGTTGAGGTTGTGCTGGCGTGCGATGTCTGCGAGGGGGCTCATGTAGATGTTGAAGAGGGTCGGACTGAGCGAGGAGCCTTGAGGGACGCCGCAGATGACTTCGGTGGCTTCAGATCTGAACGGGGGGAGGCGGATTCTCTGTGTTCTTCCGGCAAGGAAGGAGATGATCCACTCCAGTGCCTTCTCCTGGACTCCGACGTTGCTGAGGCGTTGTACTAGGGTACGATGGCAGACAGTGTCGAAGGCCGCGAAGAGGTCGAGGAGGATGAGGGCTGCTGTTTCTCCGTTGTCGAGCAGCGCTCGGATGTCATCGGTGGCTGCGATCAGGGCGGTCTCGGTGCTGTGGTTGGCCCGGAAGCCGGACTGCGAGGGGTCGAGGGATCCGTTCGTCTCGAGGAAGTCGGCCAGCTGCTTGTTGACGGTCTTCTCGATGACTTTTGCAGGAAACGGGAGCAGCGACATGGGGCGGTAGTTCTTGAGGTCGGTGGGGTCAGCCGATGGCTTCTTGAGTAGAGCGCTGAGTTCGGCGTGCTTCCAGCTCTCCGGGAAGGTAGCGGTGTCGAAGGAGGTGTTGATGATGTCCCGTAGGTGGGGTGCGATGATAGCGTCGGCCTTGTTGAAGACGTGGTGAGGGCAGGGGTCGGTCGGAGATCCGGAGTGGATGGAGTTCATCGTGCGGATGGTGTCTTCAGTGCTGATCGGAGTCCAGGCGCGGAGGGTGGTGGTGGGGAGCGGTGGTTCGGTCGTGGTGCTCGTCGGTTGAGTGCTGAAGCTGTTGTGTATGTCCGCGATCTTGTTGTGGAAGTAGGAGGCGAGGGAGTTGCAGAGGTCTTGCGAAGGGGTGATGTCGTTGTTTCCGGCATTGGGGTTGGAGAGCTCTTTGACGATGTTGAAGAGTTCTTTGCTGTTGTGTGCGTTGTTGTCCAGTCGTTCCTTGAAAGCAGTTTTCTTGGTGGCGCGGATGAGTTGGTGGTGTTTCCGGGTGGCGAGCTTGAGGGCCGTCATGTTGTCCGGTGTTGGGTCTCTGCGCCAGGTTCTCTCGAGGGCTCGGCAGTTCTTCTTGGAGCCACAAGATGTGTCTTTTACAAGATGTGTCTCAGTGGCTTCTTAGAGCCACTGAGACACATCTTGTAAAAGCAGTAGCTTTGGCTCTCTTTGGTTCTTCACAACCAGCACACAAGCAAAAGAAGAGAAAGACTTCACAAGAGGGACCTGTGTGGTAAAGACTGCATGGTTAAGGTCCTGCGTGGTAAAAGTTGCTTCTTAAAGGCTGTTTACCCTCAGGCAGGACACATCCCTGCCCCTTCCTTAAACAATCTCCTGCCTTCACCCTAACGTCGGGAAATTTTTTGCGGTCAGTTTTTGTACCTTTCAGTATGGTTAACAGGCACCTTTGTCTCTTTAACAGTTTGCTCTCTCCCTCCCGACCACCCCAAAACCTATACCGTAGGTCTATCCAGAGACAACACATGTGCTGTTTCATGCAAGACACTTTGTTTGCTTAAAGGGTGCATGGACCCTGCTCATTGCTGTGCATTGTTTGGCTTCATCATCACTCTGATTTCCTTGCTTCTCTTTGGTCAGTGAGAGTTGGCTTCAGTTCCTCTTCGTGCATGGCCCAAGTCCTACTTCCCTTGCCCAGTCTCCTTCCACCACTCACCATTTTCAGGGGTACATTTTTCCCTTTTACTTGCATCACCCTTCCTCCCTCCCCCTCCCCCATTGTTGCTTGCCCTGCCCCCCACTCTCCTCCTGCATTGTTGCATGTTCGCCATTCCCTCACCCCTCCTCAGTTGTTGCTTGCCCTGTGCACCCCACCACCCCTTCCCTCTATGCTTGCCCCACCAAAAATCATGCCAACTGACTTCAAGATACTACAAAGATGCAGACTGCGCTGCGCTTCCTGCCGTATTTGGCTTTTTTGGTGCTGTCTTCATGCTGGGCCAATAAGATAAACTTCAGCTTGGACGTAAGATAATTAAACGTTTTTTTGTGAAGTCAGATAATAATCCCATCCTAAAAAGGCAGATCACTACCCCTTGTGGTGAGTTTTGGCCATGTTATAGAGCTTTTTTGCTAACTTTCAGCAATGCTGCGCACCATCTATACTGCTGTACAACATGGGCAAAAGAAATTAACAAAGCAAGTAGCTCTCCCATTGGACTTTAGATGAGGAACTCAACCCAGATGGGTAAACATTTCACTGCCTCTTTGCCTTGCAAAGAGAGCAGGATGTTCTGCTTGCTCAAAGTTAAATATTAAACCTGCGCTTCGGAACATAATTATCACAAAGGTTTATCGTGTTTTCACATTGTAAATTACATGATGTCCTCCTACATTACAGAATAATTGATGTGAGGTGCTTAATTAATGGTAATCAGTTTTATACATTTATTGTCAGTTAAACAGAATCTTTAATTTGCCTTTCGGATAAATAAGATTGGCTGTACACATTTAAACAACTATGATGAATCTGCTGTCACCAAAACTTCTTTTCTGTCTTTCTCATTATTTGCTTAATCTGTGAATATATGCATCACACTATAGTCACAATGACATAGCAGAAATGCTACTAGTGTAAGCATAGAAAATGGGCCACCTATCTCACCCATGTGAGCGGCAAGAGACAGCCACTTGGGGTGCAGTGGGACCCTTGTACTCGTAGGCCTGTTGTCATCTCACCTCCTTTATTAATGGCAGCCACAAGTCTGCAGAGGTTGAATCTCAGAAAAACGAGGGCACAAATATCAACCTACAATCAGGGCTGGTTCTAGGATTTTTTGGGCCCCGGGCGAAGGAAAATGTGCAAGGCCCCTCTAATTTACATAAGTGACACCTTCAGGTTTCTAGAAGCTGCTTTGTGCAGACTCCTCCTGGACCACAGCTCCTCCTCTGCCACCTATGAGCAACTCTTTCACAGCTCATATGTGCTGAATATGTGAGAATTGCTTGAGTAAAGACAGTAAAGTGCAGACAATGGGTGTCCCGCAGTGTCTCTCAAAGGGTAGCCAGTTAGGAGGCCTAATTGCAGGACACACCAGCAATTAGGCCTCCTTGCAACTGGCACAAGATGAAGTGTCCCCCTCCACTAGGCCTACTGACAACATCCCTGAGAGGCCCAGGGAGGGGGCCTCCTCCTGTAAGCCCAATTGCAGACACCTTACTTCAATGGGATCGGCAGGGACACAATAAGTTTGGTGGTGTGTTGCACTGTGTGGGGCCCCAAGCTGGTGGGCTGAATGGGATGCCCTGGGCAGCTGCCCATCCCTTGTGCTGGCCCTGCCTACAATTGTATCAACTGTATAATATCAACTACCATTATTTTGTCAAGGAGAGTATAAATGTACTATTCTTTGTATATATAGTTAAGCTTATATTTAATACTCATAATTCCAATCCGTTATACCTTGAAAATATCAAGGTTCCTAAGAGTGGAGTTAAGAATATTAAATCTATGCCTTTCTGAACTGTTCTCTGTGTATATATAGGTAGGCACAGATATTTATTTTGGGATTATGTCTGTGTAGCTGACTCTCTATAATTTGATATGGGATGGAACCTGCTGGTTTCGGCGCATGTGAAGGGACTTGGTGAGTGCTTCCTCTGTTTGCCCTCCTCTGGTGGACGACCTGCCTGACGTCCCGTGATCTACCTCTACTGGGAAACCCTTACTGCCCGACATTCCTCGACCTGCCCCAGATGGCATCCCCTCACCTTTCAGAGGTGGTGTCCTCCTGCGATGATAGCTTATGCCCCTGCTGCCTGGTGAGGGTTCTACGCATGCCTCCAGCTCTCTGTTGATGACCGTTGCCTTTTTCCAGAGCCGACCTGCCACAAGGTGCTGGCTCATGAGGGTGCTTCTCTAAAGTGCTGCTGCACTAGTCTGGAGATGGCACTGGAGATTCCAACTCACATTCAACTGTGTGGGGATGTAGATGACTTGTGGAGAATGTGTTTTACCCTCCTGCCCCTTTTTGTCAGATTTCTCTAGCACCTTTGACTGCATTGGCACCCGCATCGTGCTAGATGCGGTTCACCCTCGCAATGGTCATTATGGGGGCTGTCCTCTACTGGGAGGAAAAAGACACATGGCTTTTGTTAGCTGTAAGGATGGTTCATCTTCAATAGTCATGGATAACGTCTGCAGGAAGTTTTAGTTTGCGGCTTAAGCAATGCCTCCATATTAGAAACCTTCCCCGCCTCGAATTTCTTTTAACTGTGCCTGACTTGTCCCAATCAATGTTCCCTCTAATTTCTTTCCTCCGTGTGCGGCAGAGTAAGGTCTCTCTGCGCTGCAGCCAAGGCTATGTGCACCAAATATCCAACCGCACATGTAGACCAGGGCTTTAAGTGGGATGAAAAAACGAGAGGGGTCTTTCAAAGGGTCGTGGCCGATGCAATTAAGGGCGTGACTTAAAAGTAATAAACTAAAAATCTGTTTAGCATAGTGTCCCACCTAACTGATATTTTGCTTCTTCTGTTATTGCATCCAGATATATAATACATGTAACATTACACCTGCAAGAAGCCAGGACTATTGGCTTTGTCACTGGTTGTTTGTTGCATAAAGTTGTTTAAAATATTGAAAATGCTTCTGCTCTTGTGGTAGAGGTTGTGGCTTAATGCTCTAGCTGCTAACTTAGGAGATGGATTTTGAGTCTCGGGTCAGATTAAGATCTTGTGATTCTCAGCAAATCAATTAATCAACGCATGCATACACAAATAAAGAAAGAAAGAAAGAAATCATTTAAATCGCTCCAATGCTTTTGGGTTGAGTTCACACTATATAAAACTTGCTGCATTTCTTAGCTGATGGTTTGCCTTTTGAAAGAATTTATGTTAAATGCAGCCCTTGACGGACGCTGTGATCAGGGGAGCAACTAGTACTGAACTTCGGCGGGCTAACACTCCCAGCCAGGGCTGGCCCTGCACTGGTCACACACTGTGAACAGTCTTTTTTGGCACCCCTCCCCCATTTCCTCCCCCTCCATGAATTCCCTCACTACCACTCACCAACAATGCACCTCACTTCTCTATAGCACCTTTCTAACAAACATTTCATTTTTTAATAACACTGCTCCTAGTTTACTCACACTAAGTTCTGTGATCTGCATGGTACAGGTTCTTTGTAGTAGGCACTATAACCCTCTGCGCCGCGTGGGTGGCAGACGTCCCCATGTGAATGCACGGTGAGTGATGCGACAGTGTAAAAGTAGGTAGGGTAAGAGGAGACTGCAGGGTGAGTGAGGTAACCATATGAATTTGGGTGCGGATGTAAGTGCAGAGTGGGACGAATGAATGCATGGTTAGTGATGGGCTTGTTTGAGTGAGATTGCAGATTGAGCAATGAGGGGCACAGGTGAGTGAAGTATCACATGATTACAGGGTGAGTAGTGTGCTCCTGTGACTGCAGGGTGGGGTGCAGGGTGAACAGCACAAGTGTATTGTGAGTGCAGAGTGATCACTGTAATTGCAGTGTGAGCGTGTGAATGGTGTGAGTGCATGGTGATCAGTGTGAGTGAATTGTGATCACTGTAAGTGCAGGGTGAGCGTGAAAGTGAAGGGCCAGAATGAGGAGTGAGTTGTCTGAATGCAGGGTGCATTCCAGACACATACAATATATGACCTGAAGGTGTGTGTATGTGGTGCAAGACTGTAGAAGGTGAGTGAAAATGTGTGAGAACGTTTGTCAGTGTTTATACATTCAATATAAATATAGTAATGGCACATTGTGTACTGTACAAAAGCTGAACAAAAATACCCAGGGGCCCCGGAATTCTGCAGCAGAGGAAAGCACCAAATTATGCAGCAGCTAAACTATGGAACAAGAATAGGCAAATTATGTGGGACAATACAGCACATGCTTCCTTCTTTTATAATTTTTTTCTACATGGTAATCCTGCCTGCGCAACTACTTCACCTCCTTAGGACCGGTATAGAAACCAAATACAGACGTAAGCAACTGAAAGATGCCCAGCCAACCTTTGCAAAGGGCCTTCCATGCATGCAAACATATGACTCAACTTTATTTTAGTAACTTTTGATTTTTTGATTTGTTTAAGCTAGAAACTATTTTTATTTGGTTTAAATCTACAGATTTTCGTTTCAGATGATGAATTATGTGGCAAATCCATAATTATGCAAATATAAAGCATAATTCCAGTGTCCTGGTAACACCTTTTACAAATGATGTTGCAATACGCCATGTGCTTAGGAACAAGCAGACTTTCCAGTCTGTGATGACGTAATGTATCACAACATGGTTTCCCATTAAAAGAATGAAAGAGTATGGGAAAATATGCATGCCACCCTGAAAACTATGGTAAGAGCTATTCCTTCTGTGACAATTGGTAGTGGGTTATGTAACGCAGGGACTATTGGATGCAGCTGAAAAACAGGTAATGCTGCTGGCGCACAGTGTTACAATTGTTTTGTCAGCTCCCAACTGACCACCTTCTCCATGAATTCCCTTACTAACATCCTCCAACAGTACCCTTCACATCCCCAAAGCTTATCTCTGGCATACATTTATTTTTTTATAGATCTACTCATTGTTCACTCACTCATTGTTCAGTCACAGTCAGTTCTGTGATTATGGTACATGTCATTCACACGATTATCGACTATGGTTATCGACAAAGTCACGTTGTCATTGTATTTCCCGGAGTTTAGTCAGCATGTTTTTTGTGTCTTATATAAAAGTAAAGAAAGTTGAATGAATGGTTAATGAAAGGTTGAAATTATGTGTTAATGTATTCAACTATTCCAGGCCATCTTCATTGAGGTATCAAATATAGCAAGACCATTGACTCATTGTCAGAGAAATTGCTCTCCCTCCCTGACAGCTCCACCATTAAGTAAGGCCTTCCCCGAGCCCCTGAACTCTCGAGTGTTGGTGTTCGAGGCCCTCCTCCACCCGCAGGTTTCACCTGCGCCTCATCCCTGGTGGTCCAGTGAACCTCTGTTTCCATTCTCTTGCTCCGCTTTTTTTCTCCTTTTTTACTCCTTTTTTCCCTCACTTCTATCTCCCCCCTTCACTCTCCTTTTGGGTCTTAACCTCCATTTTCTGTCGTTTTCCCCTCATTTAAAGCTCCCCTTTCACTCTTCTGTGTCTTTCCTCCATTTTTCACTCTCCTTTTGGGTCTTAACCTCCATTTTCTGTCGTTTTACCATCATCTCAATCTCCCCCTTTCACTTTCCTGTGTCCTCTGAGTCTTTCCTCCACTCTTTCTTGCACTTTTGCTGCCTTATTTGCACTTTTCTCTCTCTTTTTGCCTTTTTCCTTTTTTAGCCCGTTTTCCCCTGCCGCTGCTGCCCACGCGGCCCTTCCCCCCCAGCATGACGAGTGAGACTGGCTTAATCTAGCTCCCCTCCCCACTCCCACCTCCCAGCTGTCCAGCCCTCCCCGACCCCTACGTAATGGCAGCCCCTGCGGCCATGGTGCCGGGGCACCAAAGGCAAGCCTGTCTGTGCCCGTCCGCGACCCAACTGTGACCAGCGCCAGGAACCCTGTATCTCTGCACCACCAATGCTACGACCCAGTGGCACTCCACGCTCTCAACCCAGGCCGCAACAACAACTACAAGCTAGCATCACCAGCCGACACCCACCGACCCATCAGCTGTCACCGCTGCCGGCACACCTGCAGCACTGCCAAGACCACTGACCCAGCGCAAACACAACCAAACTGAATACCCTGCAATGCATCCTCCTCAATGTACGATCCCTCCACAAACACGCCACTTAATTATGGGACCTCCTCGACAGCACTACCCGGGACGTAGCATTTTTTACCGAAACATGGACTAACACCACCTCGGGACCGGACATCACCATTGCCATTCCCCAAGGTACAAGATCTCCAGGAAGGACCGTCCCACCCACCCTGGAGGAGGAATCACCATTGCCCACAAATCCACCCTCCGCCTGAGCACACTCCCCAACAAGCCCACAGACCTGATGGAACACCTTCACTTCAAGATACTGGCCAGCCCTATCTCCACCCTCCGTGGAACCCTCATCTACCAACCTCCTGGACCTGTGGACTTTTTGCTAACTCCATCACGGACATCATCTCCCCGCATGCCATCACGTCCGTCAACTACACCCTACTGGCAGACCTCAACTTCCACCTCGACAACCAACAGGACCCCAGCACCACATCCCTTCTGGACAACCTCCACAACATTGGACTCCGCCAGATCGTGACCGAACCCACGCACTCAGCAGAACACACTCTTAACCCCCTCTTCACAACAGGAAACTCCATCACCTTCAGCCACACCCCGAACTCCCATGGACTGACCATTGATGCGTCCACTTCAGCTTCAGAACACCCACCATCCACAGACACCAGCACCTGCTCCCATGAAGAAACTGGACCAGAATCACCGACAACCAGCTACCCTCATCACTCAGCAACTCCGCCCCAACCATCGCGGAAAACTACAACATCAACACCGCAGCCCGAACTCTGCACAGATGGATCTCCGACAGCGCCAACACCATAGCTCCCCTCAAGAAAAACCACAACACCCACGCCAAGTAAGCTAGATGGTTCACCACCGAACTTCGAGAGTCCAGACGCACTTGCCGCCGCCTCGAAAAGGCCTGGAGGCACAACAAATCCACAGAAGCCCACAACAACTTCAGAGCTGCCTCCAACGCCCACCACCAATTCTTCAGAAAAACGAGGAAAAAAGCGATTGAAGGCAGAATCTCCACTCATGCACACAACAGCAAAGAATTCTTCAACATCATCAAGGAGTTCACCCAACGCACCAGCAAATCCACCGACATCCCTCCCTAACAACACCTCTGCGACAAAGTCAGTATCTTTTACCACCACAAAATCAAGAGCATCTACGAAGAAAACCAACACACTGAACCCTCACTGAACCCTCGCCAACCACCCCGACACCCTGAAGCCATCGATCAACAACTGGACAGCCCTCACCACCGAAGACACACTGAAAACGATTAAGTCAATCCACTCCGGGGCACCCACGGAGCCCTGCCCCCACCACATTTTCATCAGAGCCGCCGACACCATCGCACCCATGCTCTGCCACACCATCAACCGGTCCCTGGCAACCGCCTCGTTCCCTGACGACTGGAAACACGCTAGGTCAACCACCTCCTGAAGAAACCCTCTGCGGACCCCACCGACCTCAAAAACTACAGACCCATCTCCCTGCTCCTGTTCCCAGTGAAAGTCATCAAGAAAGCCATCAACAGTCAACGTGCCATATTCATCAAAGAGCACAACATCCTCGACTCCTCCCAATCCGGCTTCAGAAAAAAACACATTACGGAAACCGCCCTCCTTGCCGCAACAGACAACATTGGTACCTTACTGGACAAAGGAGAAACATCATCTCTCATCCTCCTCAACCGCTTAGCGGCGTTCGACACAGTCTCTTACCGCACCCTAATACGCAGACTCCATGACACAGGGATCCAAGACAAGGCCCTCGACTGGATCCGCTCATTCCTCTCTGGCAGAACGCAGTGGGTCAGACTCCCCCCTTTCCTCTCAGACCCTACACCTACCACCTGCGGAGTCCCCCATGGGTCCTCCCTCAGCCCTATGCTCTTCAACGTCTACATGGCTCCTCTACCCCATCGTCAGAACTTACGGACTTAACATTGTGTCATACGCAGATGACACCCAACTTATTCTCTCCCTATCCAATGAACCCAACACTGCCAGACACAGCTTTCGAGAAGGCATAGAAGCCGTCGCCAAATGGATGAAAAACAGCTGCCTACAACTAAACAAAAACAAAACGGAAGTACTCATCATAGGCCCAAACCCAGATGCCTGGAACAACACCTGGTGGCCCCCTGCCCTCGGAAGTCCGCCCACCCCCATGGACCACGTACACAATCTAGGAACATCCTGGACTCAGACCTCAAAATGGACCGCCAGATCACCTCCGTCTCGTCCTCTTGCTTCCACACCCTCCACCTCCTATGTAAGACCTTCAAATGGATCCCCCTCAAACATAGAAAGACTCACTCACGCCCTGGTCACCAGCAGGCTCGACTACAGCAAGCTACAGAACATCCAAAACAGCACCGCAAGACTGGTCCTCAACCTGCCAAGCCACTGCCACATCTCCCAGCACCTGCGCACACTCCACTGGCTCCCCATCGAAGCTAGAGTCACCTTGAAGATGCTAACCCACGCACACAAGGCCCTACACAGCACTGTACCAGCATACCTGAACAGCCGACTCAAATTCCACGCACTCCGAAGGACCCTACAATCAGCCCAGCTCTCCTACGCCATGGTCCCCCACACCAGAAAGACCAGATCGGGAGGCCACGCCTTCTCCTGCCGCGAGTCAGTGCCTGGAACGCCCTTCCGCTCCACCTTAGACAGATAACATCGCTCCCCATCTTCGCAAGAAACCTCAAAACCTGGCTCTTGGACAGACCCCCTTGTTGATGGACTGGAACCTGCGAACCTCCCCCACATCCCCATCGCCTTGATACCCTTACGGGTGAGTAGTCGCCCTTAATAAACACCTGATTTGACTTGAAATATATAAATTCAGGATATTAGAACCTAAAACATTGGTGGCTTCTGCCGCCCTCACAATCGGTTTCAAAACTGCCAGGGTACCAAAGTCAATACAAGTCTTAGCAGATATGTACACCTCAATAGTAATTTTTGTGCTCAATAATTGTCTGGCAGTAGTTGAGATGCACTATCCCTTACGGTATCTCGTTATGATAAAGGTATTTAATTAAGGAGTAAGAACTGTAATGGACTCAGGTTGGCTATGAAAGGACCTTCAAAAAGGCATTATATGACCTAAATGTCTTGAAAGCTTGTGAGAATGTTTTGTTTAAAATCACAGTTAAGGATCAAAAGATCTGAGATCCATATCGAAAGAACTTAGCATCATAAATCACAGGCATATCATCAGGAGAAGATAGAGACATAAATGTATTTAATCATTTGCAACAAGTTTTTTTAAAACCTCTGCTGCTTCCTTTTGGGCACTTCAGAATGCTAATTAATACATGATTCTAAGGGCCTGATTTAGATCTTGGCAGGCAGGTTACCCCATCTCAATGGTGACGGATGTCCCATCCCCCGAAATATAACTTCCATAGGATATATCCCTTCCACCAAGATCTAAATCAGGCCCTAAGTCTGATGGTTATCTGTGTTTATTGGAGTCCAGTCAGGTCAGGGAGATAACCAAGACTGATATTCTTCAATGATGACACATCTGCTTTGATGATTTCAGTTTCAGGCAAGCACAATGAGGTCAGTTCTCAGGAGTTTTTTCGTTGGGTTCTGCTTTCTGGTTGTGGCTAAAGGCATTACAGAGACTCAGTCCATGCACCACAGAGATCTGCCATCAAGTTTCAAACTCTTGAAAGAATTAAGTGACCTGAAATGGAACACAGGTCACCGGTTGGGGTCAGTTCCTACTGGTTTTCAGAGCCTTTGCCACAATTGGCTTATTAGACAGTGCATAAGGACTTAAAATTAACACTGTTACCTAATGGGATCTAGTGAAGGTCTTTAAGGACAAGTTTCATGTGAATAATCTTCCTGAGTTTAACACACTTTCTGGCAGTCTGATTCTGAGGTCCTTGACGCCTAATGATCGGTTTAATAAGGGGGCCACAGATGAGACTGTTGCAGTAGTCTTGGTGATCCAGAATGAGGGATCTCTTCAACTTTATTCTGTGGTCATTGTGAAGAAGAGGGGGAATTTTTCAAAAAAGGGTTAGCTGTATGTTCACTCCTTTTATAACTGTGTTGATTTGAGAAGCAAACGTAAGTTCATGGAAAAATAGGTATCGGGAAAGGTGTAGGATGTGAATATTGAATCCCGAATATTGAGGAGACAGAATATCATTACAACAATACTGAGGGACAAAATATCTAATGGTAAATTTCTATATATTTTTTAAACCTAATTCCACATATGCATGTCTTGATGATATATAAATATAAAAGAGTACTGCTGTAGCGTTTATCGGCTGCAACAGGCAGAGAGATCGGAAAAGACCCATTTATGCGAGTTACCGCATATCAAGTACATTATTTGTTTATGATTTGGGGGTGTAGAGTAGGCTCAGTGGAGCTTTCAGGCATTTAGTGTAACACCTGGATAAACAATTATTAACTCCGTAGTGACTCCCAGCACATATGTGCAATTTTGGACCTTTTCTACTTTTTATGAAGCCTGCTAGTTAGAGGTGAAGAATGTAGTTGATCATTTTCACCGGTTCTGTGCAATAAGGATATCGTAAGCCACCCAGATTACTAGATCATAAGGATTGGTCAGACAGTATCTGGGCATTCAGTGCGAAGTGAGAAATACTAATCAATGATCAAAGTAAGAACTGTGAAATATATATTTATTCACACAGTGGTCAGTATTTGTGAATATTGAGTGGCCAAAATGGAGAATTGCTCAGAACGGAGATGATTAAAAGAAAGTGTCATGTTTAAACAAACATGTGAACTACCTGTTTTGAGTGATAATGCAGCCATACCAATGACTATGTCAACTGCTCAAAAATATATAAAATTGGAGAAACTAACAAGGAAAGAGACTTCCAAGTGGTGAGAGGCCATCCCTTTAGAAAAATATTTGGAAGAGGGAAGGGTGCCAAGAGGTCTGAGAATCCATATTGCACCATCCTATGAGGATACAGACCCTGATTTAATCAATGAATGGGCAATAAATTTGATAGATTTTTCGAATCGGATGATATCAATTTTAATCAAGTATTCTTGGAAAGAAAGAGAGAATTTGTTAAAAAAGCATTGACGATCTAAAAAAAGAACTGAGGAAAGAAGACAACACAGAGAACTTACAGACAAAAGTGGATGAGATTTACAAAAGGAATGTGAAACATGAAGAAGAAATTATAGCAAAAAACAGTGGAAGTTTCACAGAGACCAAATCGATTATCAAGTGGGCCGCATCTTTACCTTCAGTCGAAAATATGCGTGGTAACATCTAAGTGGGACCTAAGAATGATGGACAAGCACTTCAAGAAGAACCTCAGAGTAATGTCAGTGAAAGGGACATCTCAGAGTATGGAATAGATGGAGCGGATGGGAATGAGTAGGAAATGGCATATCCAACAAATTTTGGGGAGGAATTTTGATTTTTCAACCAAGGAAAAAAAACAACAGAACTGGCAAATCAAATCAAATCAAATCAAATCAAATTGACTTTATTTCGGATATATTGCAATCCATAAAAGTACAAGACATTATACATTTCATTTTAAAAACATCACAGAGTTACAAAGTCAATATTAAATTCATACAACACATACGTTTCTTAAAAGAGTGAGTAGACAAAATCAATACAGGGAAAGTGCAGGTAGTGCCCATATACAGAGAAAGTGCAATAGTGCTTCGGGCTGTAATTCATACTCATCTAGACATTTTCTTATTCTCACAGTTAGTTTTAAAAATTCTAGCACCTGGAGGACACAATCAGAGTGCAACAGCTGTAAATATATAAGGGCGGGTCTAATTTGATTAAAACTTAGTCTCTTTAAAAGAGTAACAAGATACCGCCTACGGGGGTATTCATAAAATGTACATAAAAATATAAAATGCAGCATATCCTGTGGAGACTTCCCGTCGCAGCCACAGGGAGCTGCTGGTTTCTTAAAAATGTCCGACTTAGGTCTAATTAAAAGTTGATTAAAAATGTTGAACCTGAACCGGGTCAGCAAAAATTTATCATGAGAGGTAAAGGAGCATGTTAGGTACATTTCCATAGTATCTCAAGTTCTTAACATGATATACTTTCTAACATTGGGTTTCAGGAGCTCAACTTCATCTCTTAGGGCACTGCGATCCATATAAAAGTCCCTCTTAATTGCTGAAACGTCACCCTCAACTATATCCCTCGGGTTATCAAACAAATTCAGGCGACCAAGCTTCAGAAATTGGGACTTCAAATATTTGAGCCAAGGTACACACAAAGCATGATCAAGTGATACAAGATCTTCCACTATCTGGTGGGTTAAAGGAATTTCCTGACTTAACCATAATTTTACCCAGCATAACAGTGGTTTCAATCCAACGATGTCGGATATGTACTGGCAGCCAAGCTCTTCATGTACAGCTAAATTCGGTGTACTTCCTGGGACACACAACAAAGGCTTTAAGAAGTTATTTTCAACTATTTGTAGTTGTTCGCGATTTGTATAGCCCCATATCTCGCTACCGTAGACTGCGGTGGCTATGGATTTAGCATTGTATAGTTTCATCATGGCCACATTTGGCTTTTTCCCCAGTTTACTGGCAAAATTGAAGATGGAGGCATTTACTCTGGTCATTTCCCCCTTCTTCCTGGCCATATGTGGAGCCCAACTAAGCTTCGTATCGAATAAGACACCCAAATATGAGAACGTGTGGGTGACGGGGATCAAGACATCATTTAATTTAAAAATGAACTTCTTTTTTGGTTGACGGCCAACATGCATTATGTAGGATTTAGAATTGTTGACCATAAGGTCCCTATCAGACATAAAGTTATTAAAAGCATTCAAAAGTGCCTGGAGACCCTTTTCTGTTCGTGAAATTAAAACCGCATCGTCTGCGTATAAAAGTAAAGAAATACCCCTCACACCAGCTCTAGGACAATCTGATTTTACCTCTTGAAGTTCAGCCTCTAAATCATTTATATAAAAATTTTAAAGAAATGGGGCCAGGATACACCCCTGACGTACTCCTTTATTAATGCTAAAATTACCTGTGGTTTCCCCTTTCGATGAGAACCTCACATTAGCTCTTGTGTCATTAAGCAGATCCGCAAGGAAATCCACAATCCCCCTATCAACACCTTTATCCCTCATGGTCTGCCACAGCCTCCCCATGTTGACACAGTCGAAGGCTGAGGACAGATCCATGAAGGCAAGGTGAATTACTCCTTCCTGTACAACAGTATATTTATTCAGAATAAGAAACAGGTTAAGGCACTGGGTTATGGTAGAGCGGCCTTCACAAAAGCCGTATTGGGAAGTCGACATGATATTATTTTCAATCGACCAGCTTACTAAGCGTTGAAGTAGAACTCTCCCCATAATTTTAACCATTGAATCAATTAGGGATATTGTTCGGTAACAAAGAGCACTTCCCCTATCTCCCTTCTTGAAGACAGGGACTATAGTTGATAATCCCCACGTTCCCGGACAACCAACTATGGCCGCAGCATTAAATACAGCAACCAGAATTGGAGCCTAGAAAGCTGGATCAGCTTTATAAAGATCCGGTGGTATTCCGTCAGGACCTGGTGCTTTATTTGCGGTAAGACCCATAATGGCAACCAGGACCTCACTTTTGTCAAATATAATAGCGCTGCCCCTAGCATGGGGAGCAGCAGCCATAGTTCCAACTACCTCCGAATGATACAGGCTTTTAAAATGACTTTCCCATTCCTCTTTGGTTATGCAGCAAACAAGTCCATCTCCTGGGTCCTCGGTCAAAAAGGTTTTTTAACCAGTGCCCAGAACTTGATGCTGCTATTCAGGGAGGAAGGATCAAGTAGTTCCTCCCAGGCCTCCTTCCTTAGGAGCTCCTTGCGGGCAACAGTAATAGCCTTATATTCCTTTCTGCATAGTTTTACATCCTCCCAATTCCTTGGTGAAGCTGACAATGCAAGCCTCAGTTTGCGAGCAGCTTTACTGCAGTCATGGCTAAACCATCTCGGGCCTATTTTAACCTGGTTTTTGTTGGGGACAGAAAGAAGTGCTGACACCTTCTCTGACACATTTTGATAGGCCTCTAGAACCAGCCTCGGGTCACCTCCCTCATTCGTACAAACTTTAATATCCTCTGCACACCTTTCAGCAATATTTTTACAAAGGATATCCGCAGACACCATTGACCATTTTAACCTCCTCCTCCCATCTGTTGTTCCCAGTCTGCCTTGACTAATGATCTTGTTTCCCTTTTTTACCCAGGGACATTTTAAGCAGATTGTTAGAGGGTTATGGTCACTGAATTCACTCGAGACAATGCAAAAAGAGTCTAGAAAAGTTTGCATCATCCGAGAGACCAGTATATGGTCTATGAAGGTACCCCTTCCATGCCCTTTAAAGGTGGGGGTATCAAAGCAATATAGGGGGTCCTTTAGTGACATAGCCAATGAGAGGTCAAAGTCATCCAATAAATCATTGCACATTTCCCCCTCCTTAGTGTGCTCCATATGGAGATAGCCCGCACGTTCACAAGACATTTCTGGTAAGCGCTTGTGTAATGGATCTATACAGGGATGCAAATTAAAATCCCCCATAATCATCAGGTTATGGCCCAGATCTTTCATAAAACTAGAGACAAAAGAATTTAGTATAAGAATTTCATTTCTACCTGCACTATCATAAGTAGCATTATAAAAACTCACCAAGCCCACGAGAACATTTCCTCCAGATAAGGCTAAGCCCATTATACCTGTATGCTGTGCTTCAATTCTTCGTACTTCACAGGGTATTAGTATGGAGACAAAAATTACAAGGCCCCCCTTCGGCCTACCCCTTAATGATGGCAAAGCTGGCACATAAAAGGCCTTGTACCCTTTCAGAAAAAGGTTACAACCCACCTCCCAGGTTTCTTGTAGACAGATGATCGAGAATTGCTTAATGTAGGTCACCCAATTTACATCAGACATTTTGGCCGCGAGACCGGCAATATTCCAAGAGACAGCATGACATCCTGGGTTAATGGCCACCGGGTTATCTGAGTTTATAAGTTCACCTGTAGCCACAGTGTCCTGAGCTGCAGGTGCCACCCGTCAATCACACAGCTCAAGACCGGATAACACTTCGTACCTGTTCTGTGTGATTAAATTCGACCCGTGTCGATAGTGCCCAACACTAGTACTCCTGTTATAAATTTCATTGGGTCCGCCTGACACACAGGGATTAGTGATATTATAGAGAAATTGAGTGTCTTGGACAGGAGTATAAGGTTCAAACACCTGCCTGGTTAAGCTCTGTTGTGGTGTAGGCTTGCACAGATGCGCATAAAAGTAACCCAGGGGGCGTACACAAATACTATTCACATTATATACCAGTGAGGAGGCTCTCAGAAGAACAGTTGCCACATGCTGAGGGTGTTTGAAATTTATAACTATACAATCTCCAGAACCAGTCTTTTTGGATGGTCCCATCCAGTTTACACGTCTCACTGCCATTATCTGGTCAGAATATGAGATGGGAAAACCACAATTTTTATTAAGCCAAGCCACTGTCTTATTTTTCAGGGAAGTGTGGGATTCATCATAAGGAGATGCGGGATGGGTGCCACAAGGGGGAACATTAGTCAGTACTGCCACAAATGGAGCACAATCTGGTGGTAAATTTAAATAACGGTTATACCTCGGGGGTCTAGGGGCTCTACTGCTTTGGGGGATTATAGATGATTGTGACTGCGGGGCAGTTGCCACAGGGGTATCCAATGGATTAGGTGTTTCAGGCCCTGTGGCTGCTGCCGCAACAGTATTCCCCCTCCCCTTATTCCGTGTATCATTAACTTCAACAGTTTCTCTCCCTTTTCCCCCAGAGTGTACAATTCCACCAGATGTTGCTATCTTCTGTGACGATAACAGACCACCCAGCCTTGTCACTTCCTTTGCTAGATTATCGATCTTATTGGTTAAAGGTTTAATAAGCTCTTCTTTTTTTGCTGTTAAAGAAACTTCTAGATTTTTTATAAGTGAAGCAAGCAAATCAGAGTTTAATTTAACCCCATTACCATTAGTTCCTGTAAATACAAAGGGGGTTATTATAGCAGGGCTATTAATTGCTTTACCATCCTTTTTTTAGCCTTAGAGTTGTTGTGTTCCCCATTATCTTTTTGAGATACTGTTCTACAGGTTCTCAAGGGCCTGGTTTCAGGTTGGGTCTCATTCAGCACACCAGTATCAGCGTTTAGCTGCACCAGTGAATCACACTCACTGTAATGGCCACTGGAGGGTCAATAGAAATAACATCACTCGTGTTAACTTCAATATCTTGGGACAGACTAATAGGGGATTTTTCTAATAAGTCCCCTGTCATAGAACCCTTCCCCAAGGATGCACATCTATCATTATTAATCTGATTTACTTTCCTAACTAGGAAATTGTCCAGAGAAGCGGGGCCTACCATCACCTTATCAGTTTTGGATTTAGACATTATGAGCAGTAGTACTATAAACTTACACACAAATACCCTTGAGTCTAAACACTCACAAGAAATCAAATCAGTAAGATTAAAAAGGTCTTACTTGCACACAGCACGTTAATGGTCCAAATAAGGCGATGTAAAGTCCCTGGCCCAGTCCAGTCTCCTCAGGCCTCTGAGGGCCACAGAGGGCCCGCCCTTGTCCCAGGCTTCTCCCGGGCGCGCCCGCGCGCGTCCCGCGGGACTTCAGGGGCGTACTCTCCTTTATGCGCCTCCGGGCGCTTCCGGACTGCGAGTGTGGCGGCGGCGTCCTTGCCGCAAAGGGGCTGCTGGGGGATGTAGTTTCTAGTGTCCCCCGGCGGAGCCAAGCCCGGCCAGGAGCACCCACAGCAAGAGTCCTGCAATGGCGGAGCCAAGCCCGGCCAGGAGCACCCACAGCAAGAGTCCTGCAATGGCGGAGTCAAGCCCAGCCAAAAACAAACAACGGAACAGAGCCCGGCCGTGGGCAGCAACAGGTAATCAGTTACGCCTCCCACCGGACTTCAGGGGCGTACTCTCCTTTATGCGCCTCCGGGCGCTTCCGGACTGCAAGTGTGGCGGCGGCGTCCTTGCCGCAAAGGGGCTGCTGGGGGATGTAGTTTCTAGTGTCCCTCGGCGGAGCCAAGCCCGGCCAGGAGCCCCCAAAGCAAGAATCCAGCAATGGCGGAGCCAAGCCCGGCCAGGAGCACCCACAGCAAGAGTCCTGCAATGGCGGAGTCAAGCCCGGCCAAAAGCAAACAACGGAACAGAGCCCGGCCATGGGCAGCAACAGGTAATCAGTTACGCCTCCCCTGGCAAAAAGATTGTGGCCATGGCAGGGGGAGAGGTTTGAATGGAAGAGGCTGAGGCAAGGAGGGAGAGAAATTGGAAGAAGAAAAAAGTCTGTTCTCAAAAGCAAAAAAACAAGGAGAAGCAGGCGGAACAAGAACAAAAACAGTCTTGGTGGGAATGGAATCCAGAGGTCAAAAGAGAGGACGGTAAAGATGAATGTCGTAAATTTATCTAAATGTATTTTGAATGATACAGAGATGAGAGTTTTAACATGTGGTCTATCTTTCTGCCCTACTACTCCATTTAATTTCTCATGGAGTAGAATTGATCTGTACCATTTTATCAGAAAATTGAAACTGTGTAAGTGGCATACCTTAAAAGTCAAAACAGGTATAGCACTGAAAAATAAGAAAAGGACTACACAACAACCTCTGATGATCAAAGATATGGACACTTTGTTTATTCTGACAGACCTAAATGTACAGAATCCTGATGTTGCACCTAATAGTGTTGAGGCATTAGGGTTTGCTATTGATGACAATTGTCCAAATGCTTTTAAACCAAAAACCACATTTAACCCAACACTCCCTCCTTGTGCAATTGGTACTTTTGAGACACTGACGGTTAAGGATTTAAAATCCCTATCAAGGAAATTGTGTTGGAAAAAGGATAACCTAATCAAATAAGGCAAGCTAGCTATAAAAAGAAAGCTTACAGGACGATCATGCAATAGTAATTCATCAGTCTGATAGAGGGGGCAATATAGTCATCCATAACATTTCAGATTACATTGAGGAAGGCAATCAACAGCTGAGCAATTATGACTGCTATTTGGTAGTATCAAAACAAGCGGTTCACAGCTCCAATGCAACATACTATGAGATGCTGTCAACATAGGAGAAGAAAGGCCTTTTAGAATTGGATGAATATTCATTTCCCCTTAATAGATTTCCACGTATTGCGAATTTGTACCTACTTCCCAAACTTCATAAAAATGCACAAAAGCCACCTGGGAGACCTATTGTCTCTAGTATTGGGTCCTTGTTTGAACATTCTTCAACATATATAGATTACTTCCTACATCCGTTTGTTGAAACGTTATTGTCATACATATGAGACAGTAAGGACTTTTTACACAAAACAGGATCTGTGCAGTGGGAGGATAACTTGGCACTTATGACATTGGATGTTTGTAGTTTATACACTTCCATTAAGCATACAGATGGACTAGAAGCATGTAGACACTTTCTGAACATACAATCAATCTCTTATTTTCACCATACCGAGATGATCATGGCAATGATTAAATTTTGCCTTGAAAACATATTTTTTTTTTTGGATGAACAAATCTTTAGGCAGATACAGGGTACGGCAATGGGCACCTGCTTTGCTCCCAGCTATGCCAATCTGATGATGGGCTCGTGGGAGCAGCAGGTGCCCAACCACTACTCACAATGTGGCGACCATGTAAAAATTTGGGTATGCTATATAGATGATCTCTTTGTTATCTGGAGGGGTAATGAGTCCCAAGAAAGATAATTAATTGCCATTTTGAATACCAACAATCAAAATCTCAGATTTGAGGGGGAAACTCAGCATTAGCCAGATTGAGTACCTGGACATACAGATTCAAGTACGGGACAATATATTAATATCTAAATTGTTCCGGAAAGAAACAACAGGCAATAATTTGTTGCATGCAGACAGTCATCATCCAAGGAACATAATAAAAAGTATCCCTTATGGGGAATTCCTGTGTGCTCGTAGGAATTGTACATCTAAGGTCGACTTTCTGGAAGAATGTAACTGTATGTCGTCTAGATTTTTGGAACGGGGCTATAAGAAAGTAGATATTGAGAGTGCTTCAAGTAGGATCTCTAAAGTGAGTCAGGAAGTGGCACTAGCTCCAAATGGAACAAATGCAACTACAGTGAAGGATGCAGATACAGGGATTAGGTTTTTTACAACATATAATGCAGGGCCCAGAGACATCAGGAGAAGTCTGTCTAAACATTGGGATGTGTTGCACACAGAACTGAATCTTATTGAGGCTTTGGGGAAACATCCTAATGTAACATTCAGGAAATGTAATTTACTAGGTGACAAACTTTGTCGTAATGAGATGTCTCACATTGAAACTAAGAAGAACACGAAACAAGGTTTCTATACATATTGGCATGCAAGGCCTGCAAGTAAAGTTCAAAGGTGAAAAAAGTATTTTATCCAGTTGAAAGAGTCACCAAACTGATTGATAAACATGTTACGTGTCTCACAGATCACTGTGTGTATGTTTTGACCTGTCCATGTCAAAATTCTTACATAGCAAGTATTCTTTTGCCAGCAAAAAAACGCATTATAGAACCTATGCGTGCAATACAGAAAAAGGATAAAGAATATCCGGTGGCACAGCATTTTGAAGAGGCACACAAAAGTAACAGAAATGTCCTTAGGTTTTTTGTAATAGATTGTGTTCCTAAGACAACAAGAGGGGGGACAGAATACTTAAACTTAGGCAATTGGAATGTAGATACAATATTGATTTGGATACGAAAATAGCAAATGGTTTGAACTCTGAAGAGGAGTTAGCCCGCTATTTGAGAGAATGATGCTTTGTGTTGGCTGCTATGAGCATCTTGAATTTTGAATTCTATTTATTGTTTGTATCAGAATGATCAAACAGATACTGCGTATCTTTTGAATGGTTTTAATTAACCTTTCTCCTATGCACTTAACACTTAGATTTTAATGTTGTTTTCTGCCTATTGTGCAGGTGGAGCAAATGATCCATTCGAGAATTATTTGTGACTAAGCAAGTATTCCTTAATCGAGATGATGTGTTGACCAAAGCCCACTTGGGCAGAATTGTTTTGAGTGTTATTTTGAATAGAGGATGATATCTAGTATTTGGGATGGTATACCTATAGCATGCATGAATTGATTAATTAGTCACTTTTTGAAAAGAAGTCCACGCTTGTATGGTGTATTACTTTGAAGATGTGTAATATCAGTAATAATTATTGAATCATGTGATGGAATGGACTATTAGATAATGATCGACAATTCGAATTATAACGAATTATGGGATGTAATTCCAAATGAGGATAATTTGAGTGTTATCATGACATGCTTATACATATAATTTTGAGGGTTGATTTAATAATTAAATATCCATCTAATTCAGAAGTGTAATTATAATAATATTATCCATTTATTGTTTTCATTATTTTCTTTATGCCTGTCGCATGGTTATGAAATGCACTGAGACTTGTGGCTCGTGAGACCAAATTGCTCCATTTCAAAATGTCTGCAAAATTAAAAGACATCAAAGCTTTCTTTTGAAGTCCTTTTTTCATGTCACTGTTAATATACACTTAAATGTGGCCAAAGAGGTGGTTCTGTACCCGTGACCAAGGCGTGTCTTCAAGGTATCTAGATATGGAGTTAAGAAGTGGGAATCCTTACTTCCCTCTATGTACTCACCTGTTCATATTTTGTCCCACCGATATTTGGGATTTGATATTCCAAGCTACAAAAAAATAAATATATCAGACGGTGCCACGGTCTCCAGCCGCATGATTAACCCCATGGCTGCTAGGCGTTTTCCCGTCCTGCGCTGGGGATTATTGTTTTATATTGTTTTATGACGAGCTGGCCTTGTCATCCGCGCACGGCAGGTAAGCGCCATGACGAGCCAAGCTCGTCATTAGCCTCGAAGGGGTTAAATACAGTAACAGTAATATGATAAATTGGTTCATTTCATATCTTTGTGCATATTTTCGGTTCTTTTGAGGGTCCCTGTATCCCTTCTGAAGTTGTGTTTGCTTGGCTTCAGGTACCTTACTCTTGTCTGTACTGTTCCACCACCTCATCTCAAATCCCCCCACTTGCACGCAAAGCTACACAATCCAAAATTTGAATAAGCACATTTACAGATTGTAGAGAGGTATCCAGCCTAGGTCTCAGCCCCTCCAACTGCTCTCCTCACATCCTGCCCAGTAGAGACTAGGACTGCATCATGCACCTCAGATCACAGCAATAGACATTTCTGTGAAAGAAGGAACACGGTGTCCTTGATGCCCAGCTTCAGTGTTGGAGGAAGAGAGAACCTTGCCCCTGATGTCTTATTCCTGCCACAACGTAGTACATCCAGCGCTGGAAGTTGCCCTCCTGTGCAAGCAGGAGCCATTGCGAACAAGTGTGAGGACTTGCGGACAGTTGTTATAATGGATGGATGATGCTGCAAGACACCCTACTTTGACAATACTCAGCTTTGGGCCTACATATGCAGTGATCTGGCTCCCATCACGCATCTGTTCAAGCTCACCACATAGTAAACAAGTATTAACAAAGCCAATTGGTCTACCCAGTGCAAAAGAGCTATTGGCTTTGCCAGTATGTTTTAGGTATCAAACTGATTTGTATATAAACATGCTCCTAGTCTTAATAGTTTGGTTTGAGAACAAAATATATCCATATTCAAATAGATTTTAAAAAATCTACAAACCTGCTCTATTCACTAGCTACCCAAACCCAGGTCTCTTTAAAGTGAAAAATGGTAAGGAGTGAAGAGCAAAAACTGATTATTCGCCCAGCGCCTTGAGACCCTCATGGGTAAGTAGTGCGCTCTACAAATTCTTGATTAATTGATTGATTGTGCTTTTTTTATTTATGAATTAAAACAGGCACATGTGTACATGTATATATATATATGGTTCTGGAATTTTTTGCGGGAGCAAAGCCCTTGCCCAACAAAAAAAACACTTTAAAAGGATGGAAGGCCATGTTCAACTTTCTTTAGACATTAATGGCCTTGCAAATGTGCTTAGCTGAGGTTTGAGAGCTCATGTTAGATGGTGTCCGCTCATAACAAACCCGATGCCCAGCTTGCAGTGTGAAGGACTGGGTTCTTTTGGACCCAGCGGTGCCAGGGCACAACACCTGAAACCTTCGTGGGTAACCTGCTCCGGCGTACAAGTCACAGAGACACGGGACACTTCCTTCGGCGTCAAAGAGTCAAGGTTTATTTACTGCAGGGAACACAGAAGTCACAGGAAGTACATCGAGTGTAGTTCGGGGAGACTGCTTCAAATTGTATTTGTGGATCGCTCCTTTTATACAGTTTTTACCCATAGGATAACATGATACACAATAGTTTACAACCTGGTTCCCACAAGTCGCTCTCAGAGGGGTCGCTTTGGTCACTTTGAAACACACAAGGTCCGGAACATAAGTGCGGAAACATTTGGCGGTTCCCAACTGTAAAAACCCATCTTCCCATCATTAACAAATTCCAATCAGCAGTAAAGTAGATCGAAATAGGAACGAAGACAGGTGCAGAGGAAGACGGAGACAGTGGGGAGATCGGAAAGGGTGTAAAAGGGGAGTGTCGAGAAGCACGAGATACAGGCATCAAAGGGACGTGCCTAATGAGATGCACGGCTGAGACAATAAGCCCGTGCGGCAAGATGAGCCTCGAGCGGCGCCATCTGCCTTACAGTAGCATCCCCCTCGTCATAAAGACACTTACAAAGAACATGTGTCTTCCGCCATATCTTGGAAGTCCCAGGGTCGCGAAGCGGACAGCGTCCGTTCGCTGGCTACTTGAGGGCAAGAGACAAAATGGATGCCGTATCTAAGATGGAACCCGTGGGTACAGATGAGAAACCCACATAACAAACGAACGGTTTAAGTTAGCACAGCGAAACTGCGCACACTTACTAAACTCGTCATTTGCGGTTCATAGATACTAGACTCGACCATATTCGTGCGAGTCGAAAACACCACTTACAATTGTCACGGAACCTCAGACGCTCCTTTTGCCCTCATGTAGGCAAGCACTAGTCGGAATCATACTTGATATTCATCAGACCATCAAGATGTCGTTGTAGCATAGCTCTGTCCAACCGAGTCCCCTTGGTAACAGATGGTTGTCTCATACACGTTGTAGCACAGAGGCCACATAAGGCAGGACCACACTGCACACAAAGGCAACACGTGAACAGGAACACTACCACAACCCCGATGATCGTCAGAATCTTCCAACCCCAAGTCGACACCAGGCCCCAAAACCAACCAAGTAGCGTCCAATCCCCTACATCCACGTGTATGGATTCGGAGATCTTATGCAACTTCGAGATGGCTTGATAGACAGTAGGAGCATTATCTGGAATGAAAATGCAACAGCTCGAATGGATCACTTTACATACCCCACCGCGATCTGCTAAAACAACATCTAAAACCATACGGTTTTGTAATGTCATAAGTCTCTCCGCCTGAAGTTCTGTGGTGATATTACCAAGGGCACTGGCAGTAATATTAGCTGTCGATTCTACCACTCGAGTCAAATGTCTCAGGTTCCTACTATTAACCATAGGTCCCCAAAACGGGAGGAAACCCTTGAAAAAGTCTCCTGCCTCTTGACCGGCAGTATCCTCTTCGCTAATTACGCCTCGTACAACTCTAGTCTTATGATAATCGGCATCTACAGTAAACGTCGGAGGCAACAGATTTGCAACGAAACATGAGCCCATGAAGTCTGCGGGCAACCATGTGTATGCACGATCATGACAGATAAAGTATGTACCCTTGGCAGCCAGAAACACAGGGGACGGGGACATTGGCAAAACGTAACTTTCAGTGCAAGCACTTACTCCAAGTGAGGCTTGCGAGCCACGACCCACAAGACAAAGATTACCAGTGTGGGGTACGACCCATATTGGAGACGAGCTTTTAAGCTGCTTTTCATTAATGAACATACTATATTCCCCTCTACTTAGGACCCTATAGGCTTGTACCTCTTCTTTAGGGATAAGAAAAGGATCATGGATCTCATCTTCCATATCCTCTATTGCCATCGATAGCACCCACTGATACGAGGTAGGACCAGCGTGGGGGGAACGTTGTTCTTGCGTGGGGTGGAAACCCAGTGCGCTTCGAAACATTGTTTGGAATGCTCGAGCTGACCCCTGGGAACTATACGGTAACACCAGATATGGAATTCCCTTACCCGTAGTATGTGGCATCAACCCACACACCCAACAATTAGTAGTGTTAACCACTAACTGATGCTGATGGAGGAGCTGGATAAAGGAATTATTGCGGAATTCTACACGTCTAGCCTGTTCGTGTTCTGGTAACATATGAAAGGAATGAGGAGAAGCAGTAGAAGTAAGGTTAGGGTAAGGAGTAGGAGTAGGGGTAGCAAGGAAAAAGTAGGACATAGTGTAATACACCCCACCCGCCAAAAATGCAGAAGCAGTCAGAAACAAAACAAACAATTGGGATACAAAACATTTCGTACGACTAAGTTTCTGCAGCTTGACTCTATATGCCTGAGCTCCTTCCAAATCATTCAGCTTCGAAAATGCCATTTCCCTACGACCGTCCGCAACGTTTCTTGACGCACTTCGTTCTGTGCAGCAATAGTCAATCCCCAGGAGTTCCTAGGAACCGACGGCCTTTAACCTAGCGTCAAGACCTACTGTCCAGAAGGAAGTACGCGCGCGGCCCTACGGCCCTCAATACACAATATGTATATATTAGCACAATATTTCTCAGCTGTGGAAGGAAAAAGATACAAGGAAGAAGCTTGATATATATATATATACAAAACAATTTTCAATGATACAAATGTTCAAAGTTGATTATGGGAAACGAAGATATTGCAGTTATCAATTTCAGCAAAGCAAGCAAATTTTTTATTTGTCCTTAGTGTGAGATCGCAAAGAATATCGATGTTTCCCGGGACGTGTCTGCTCTTCAAACAAAGGATCTGTTGAAGAGACAGCGTCCTGCTGATCAGTTCGTTGATCTGGTCTTGAGTCTTTTGCTGACAAATGTTCAACAGTGGCTTTCTGCTGCGCTGAGGGTTCTCCAACAAGCTGTGCGTCGCTAAAAGGTACAAACGCCGGCAATGTTTCTGTTTCTGTTGACGCAATGCCTTTCCTTACCCACGGGTCTGCCGACAAAGGAATAGGGACTCGCTTACAATGGGTAGCATGTACCCAATTTTTCCGCCCCTCAAGACGAACGGCAGTCCTCGTGGCCAGGAGCACCTGGTAAGGTCCGGTGAAGCGGGGGTCCAGATTGTTTTTGCGTGAAAAATTTCGGGTAACCACCCAATCCCCGGGCTGGAGCTGGTGGCCTGGACCCTCCGTCTGCGTCGGCAAGGCGTCGTAAACCTGTTGATGAATTAACCTCAGTTTAGCAGTCAAGTCATGTAAGTAATCAATCAACATCGGAAACTCAAGATCAGAGAATATTCCTGGCCTAGGAACCCCCCACACATTCGCAGGACGGCCGAACACTATTTCATAGGGACTAAGCCCTATTCGGGAGTGTACAGTCGCCCTAGTTGACAGTAATGCTAGAGGCAAAGCATCAGGCCACGAAAGTCCAGTCGTAGCTTGAATCTTCGCTAATTTTAGTTTAAGGGTGCCATTGTACCCTTCAACCAATCCAGCTGACTGGGGATGATTGGCGCTATGGAATTTCTGATTGATTCCAAGGCCCTTACACACACTCTTCATCACACTTCCAACAAACTCACTTCCGTTATCTGACCACACGACTCTAGGCATTCCATACCGAGGAAAGTATTCCTTCAGTAGGATTTTCGCAGTAGACAAAGCAGTATTGTCTTTGAGGGGATAGGCCTCAATCCATCGGGAGAATGCGCAAACCACAACCAAAACGTATTTCAGGTTATTGCATCGCTCCATATGGATGAAGTCCAATTGGATCACCTCAAAGGGATACGAAGGAGGAGCAAAACTGCCAGGAGGAGTTGGGGTTCCTTTGCCAGGATTGTACATTATACACACCATACAATTCTTCACCAAACGTTCAGCACACTTAGTAATTCCATCATTCTTCCACACATCAGCCAGCAACTTGCAAATACCTTTCGCGCTAATATGTGCTAACCCATGTGCCATTTGCACAACGGCCAGTACATACGCATCAGGCAACATCCATCTTTTCTGATCCGACAAATCAATCCAGCAACCATTCACATCCAACCTTCCCGTACTTTCTTTCCACTTCATCTTTTCAGTGTCGGTGGCCTCATTCTGAATTGCTTTCACACTCTCTATAGTATTCTCACACATACTTGATTCTGTAGGCCACCTAACCGAATTCGTCACATACATTCGAGTGCTAAGGTTCCGGGCAGTCTCCTTAGCAATCTCGTCTGCAAACGCATTACCGCGACCAACATCATCCGTCACTTTACGATGCGCACTACACTTAACAATTGCAACTTGAGCAGGCAAAGTCAATGCATCCAAAAGATCGTTCACAAGCTGGCCATGCTGTATTTTCGTGCCATGCGACGTCAAGAAACCACGTTCTCGCCACAATCGTCCAAAACTATGCGCTACACCGAAAGCATACTGACTATCGGTGTACACATTCACACGTTTACCTTTTGCTAATACACATGCTCTAGTAAGAGCAATCAGCTCTGCAGCTTGGGCAGAATTCTGATTCAATCTCGCAGTCTCAACAACAGTATTCAATGTCACCACAGCATAAGCAGTAGTCACATCACCATTCGGCAATTTAAAACATGACCCATCCACATACAGGATGCCATCCGGGTTTTCCAATGGGGTGTTTTTAAGGTCCACACGACCTTTTGTTTCCTCTTCTGTCCGCAAGTAACAGTCATGTTCTGCTACTTCATCTGACTCTGCACTAATTGGTAACAAAGTTGCCGGATTGAGGACATTACAACGTTTTATCTGAATGTGGCTTGCCAAGAGCGTCAATTCGTACCCAGACAACCTCGCACTCGTCAAGTGCTGAGTTTTCGTACGGTTCAAAAGAGTATCGACTGCATGCGGAACCATCACCGTAAGCATATTATCCATGACCAATCCTGCTGATTGTCGGATGGAGACCGCAGCTGCCGCAGTTGCTCTCAAACAACTCGGCAATGCTCTAGCTACTGGGTCTAAGGTCGAGGAAAAATATGCACATGGACGTTGTTTACCACCAAAAGGTTGCGTTAAGACGCTTAAAGCACAACCTTCCCTCTCGTGAACATATAACGTGAACGGTTTACTGTAATCAGGGGTACCTAACACAGGAGCCGAACACAATGAATCACGTAATTCAGAAAAACTTTTCTGACATTCTTCCGTCCATGGTAAAGGAGTCGAAACATCCTTGCACGTAAGAGCCACCAATGGTTTCGCTAGCAATGAAAAATTAGGAATCCACTGCCTACAGTACGACGTGATACCTAGAAAGGCACGCACATCTCTTTGGGTTTGTGGCACAGCCATGCGCGCAATCGCTGCAATTCTCTCTGGGGTCAATCTCCTTCCCTCCTTTGACAATAAGTGACCTAGGTAGGTTACTTCTTGACAACAATATTGGAGTTTAGAAGGTGACACCTTGTGATTTAACTCACAGAGATGTTGCAGCAACGACACTGTAGCAATTTTGCAGATGTCCTGAGTATCAGCAGCCACCAATAAGTCGTCGACGTATTGGATTAAAGCCGCACCAACCGGCAACCGAAACGCATCTAGTTGACCCTTCAAAGCTTGACTGTAAATCGATGGACTTTCACAGTAGCCCTGAGGAGCGCGTTTGAACCGGAAGCTACGTCCACCAAGAGAGAAACCAAAAAGGTCCCTGCTCTCTTCGGCAATCGGGATGCTGAAAAACGCATTTTTCAAATCAATCACCGAAAACCATGAAGCTGTAGCTGGAATCAGAGTCAGTAGCGCCGTGATGTCAGGCACAACAGGGAATTGAGGAACCACAATTTTATTCACCTCCCGTAAATCGATAACAAAACGATAAACAGGCGGTTTGGTAGGATCAGTACGTTTAAGAATGGGCAGTACAGGACTATTGCACACGTTTCCCCGAGTCTCCTCAATGACATCTTTCTCGATCAAATCATAGATGATCGCTAACAAAGCTCGTTCACCATCAAGTGAGATACGATATTGGGGAATACGTGGCAATCGCACATTCGATTTCAACTGAACAACATAAGGGGAGATATCAAGTAGGCCCACATCATTTGGACCCGTCGCCCACAAAGACGCAGGAAGAGAATCCAATTCCGGTGGAAGCTTATCGAGAGACAAGTACATGGGAGAGACTACCCTCTCTCCTAACGTAAGCTTTACACCCGCAGGAGAACAATACAAAGTTGCATACAAACGTTTAAGCAAATCCAGACCCAAAAGATTTTCGCCACAACCAGTAGACAAAATCAATGGAGCTTCGAGCTCACGAGGCCCAATTTTAAGGGGCAAAGGGCGCGAAACTGGATTGCTAACGGGGGCGCCAGAGAATCCAACGGAAACATTTGTTAAGCCAGACAAAGGTGCGCCAGGGAGTTTCGAATGCATGATAGAACTTTTCGCTGCACCAGTGTCCAACAGAAAAGGCTCAACGACGCCCGATGTAGCAACTGCGACGTAAGGCCCTCTCTGATCAACCGGAACTGATACCACTCCCTCTCCTTGTCTTTGGCTGTCCTAGTAATTACTATCGTCAGTTCCCTGATCGACGTAATAATCGTCTACATTGTACTGCGCAGATCGTCCTTGCGATGATCCACGTTGATCGAAACAATTATTGGAATTTGATGAATGGTCAGAGCGATCATTCTGAGCACCACGACCTCTACCACGTGATGCGTGCTGTGCACCACCACGGCCCCCTCTAGACGAATTACCACCACTACGGTCATTTAAAGCAGGACAATTGAATTTAATGTGTCCCTCCTGTCTACAATAAGCACATTGGTTGTACCCTAATGAAGATCTTTGGAAAGATGAATCATTACGCGGCTGCGATCGATTCGATTGCGACTGCGATCTATTCTGCTGAGGCGCATTCTGATTAGAACGCGGCGGATATGCTTGTTGTAACAACACTTTAGTTTTCAGCTCTTTCGTCTTTTTATCGGCACGGTCATTTTCCTCTTTTTCTCTATTTTCGTAATATTGTGCCGTAGCCAATATCTGAGCTGAGGTAGAAACAGCCCACGCACTTTCTGAATTTTTCAATTTATGGCTCAAATCGGGCAATAAGTTCGATACGAATTTATCCACGAACAACCTCTGTCCACCCTCAGTACCCATATCCTGTCCACTATGATCAACGAATGTTTCCTCGAACCTCGTAAAGAAGTCTGAAACACTCTCATCTTTCTTTTGCTTACAGGCTGACAACTTGTCCCAATTTACCCTCATAGCTGGCATAAGCGTTTTCATTAATGTAATGATTCGCTGGGGAAGAAGTTCAATCAACTGATCGGGTTTAGTAGCAGCCACTTGTCCAGCGTCTGCCGCTGTAATGGCAGCCCAATCACCACCTAATTCATTCGCGTGATCTTGGTGACGAATCTTGGCCCATACCGGTTGCGGTACGACATTGCCAAACAACATGTCGATATCGGCAAGATTCATTATCGTAGCGTCTACGAGCTGCGACAATTCCTTATAATACCCAGCAGGATTTTTGCGAGGATCGGGCAAAGTTTGTTTCACCTGAAGCACTTCCGATCGTTTCCAAGGGAGGTGTATCCACACTCTCTGGAAATGTGCTGGTATTGGAGCATTAGCATTAGTATTATCAGCGGGTACCCAAACTGGCGGAACTTCACGCATAGGATATTGGCCAGACCCATCTCGTTGTTCAATGTCCTCAACGAACAATGCATGAGGAATAGGAGCGGGACGAAGAGATAGTAACCGCTCAACAGCACGTCGGACATTAGTGTCGACTATCAGTCCAGTTGCGAACTGAAGCCGAAGTTCAGACAGGGCGGTCAGCACCTCGTCAGGCGCATTGGCCACTATCTGATCATGTAAGAACTTACACATTTCATCAAACACATATCTCTGAGTAGGTATGTTGAATTGATCAAACGTTTCGAGGACAACACGAGGTGGATTTCTAACAGGGTTTATCATCCAACCCATCGCCATATTGTATAGCGCAACACGTTCTCTATTACCAGGAAGCTGGCTACGTCTCTGAGGACCATCAGAACCAGCAGACCCAAAAACAGGTCCGAGCGACTGAAAGAAGTTTGTCGCAAGGGGAGAATCACGATTACGAGTAGAGGGAGAAGAATAAGACACAGGACAAACAAGAGAAGGAGTAGAGACATTAGCAGCAACAGGGGTCAACAACACAGGAGCAGTAGCGGGAACAGAAGTATGTGGAAGCGGAGGAGCAGTAGGAATAGAAATAGGCAAAGGAGCAGGAACAGTCAGAAGAGCAGGTGCAGGTTGAGGAACTGGTGGAGGAATAACAGGTGGAAGAACAGGCACGGCAGGGACCACAGGAGCTGCGGTACCCTGTACGTACGGAGGTGGCGACTTCATAAGATAGGACATTAAAGAATCCTCAACTGCCTCTTCCTTCTTATCCGACTCCGTAGGCAAAACAGGATAGCATTTGTCTATGGACATACGCTGTAGTCTGTCAAACACTTCCTTATCCTTATCCTCCTTATCACGCTGAAACTGCTCAGCTTTCTTCACTATAGTAGCAACATTATCTCGCTGACTACGTTTATTTTGTCTGATCTCTTTCTGTCGGGCTTCTTTACGCCAGAACCGAAAGGCATCAAACATGGCCGGCCTTGATTTACGTTCGAACAACTTTATTTCCAAATTATCTAAGATCGACGCTTCGAAGCTACCGTGAGGTGGCCAACGAAGATCGCCGTCTTTCTTTGTATATTTTACCCAATAATCGTTAAAAGCAATCGGGCCTAGCCCATGTTTGCTATATAAGTCATAAGTAGGAGTTCCAACCGGAGGTATCGGACACGAGTCCTCCAGCAGGGAATCCGCACCACAAGGTCTAAAGCAACTGAACAAAGTACTGCGACCAGGCATCTTGCACACTAGCCGAGTTTCACAAACTTCAAGGGTTACGGGATTTCGGGATTTACCAAGTCCCAGCAAAGAACTAAACCCTCGGTCTTTGGCGGCTGCAGTCGTCAAACAAATACAACAACAACAAAGTACGCTAGCAAAGTGTCACCGACAAAAACACTCACACAGCGTGTACAACAAAGACACCCGCTAAAGTGTCTACAACAAAAACACTCGCTAAAGTGTTTACAACAAAGACACTCGCTAAAGTGTCTACAACCAAGAACTCTGGGAGCGACCCACAAATACTTAACTCAAAGATCAATGGCGTCCTCAGGAAGGCCCGTCAATCGTCTCGCTATACCAAGGTCTACGCCAGGCGCCAAAACAGGTCTACAGTCAGGGCAGCAGTCCGTCGCAGCCGTTAGGAGGCGGGAATCTTCGCGGGAAAAGTCTTCGGGCCACTTATTTCGACAACAGGATCGATGAAGCGGGGTGCACCTTCCCTCGGAGATTTCACACGAAGTTCCTCACGATCGTCGGGCTTGGACCGGTACCACTGATGCAGCCCCACGTTGGGCGCCAACTGAAGGACTGGGTTCTTTTGGACCCAGCGGTGCCAGGGCACAACACCTGAAACCTTCGTGGGTAACCTGCTCCGGCGTACAAGTCACAGAGACACGGGACACTTCCTTCGGCGTCAAAGAGTCAAGGTTTATTTACTGCAGGGAACACAGAAGTCACAGGAAGTACATCGAGTGTAGTTCGGGGAGACTGCTTCAAATTGTATTTGTGGATCGCTCCTTTTATACAGTTTTTACCCATAGGATAACATGATACACAATAGTTTACAACCTGGTTCCCACAAGTCGCTCTCAGAGGGGTCGCTTTGGTCACTTTGAAACACACAAGGTCCGGAACATAAGTGCGGAAACATTTGGCGGTTCCCAACTGTAAAAACCCATCTTCCCATCATTAACAAATTCCAATCAGCAGTAAAGTAGATCGAAATAGGAACGAAGACAGGTGCAGAGGAAGACGGAGACAGTGGGGAGATCGGAAAGGGTGTAAAAGGGGAGTGTCGAGAAGCACGAGATACAGGCATCAAAGGGACGTGCCTAATGAGATGCACGGCTGAGACAATAAGCCCGTGCGGCAAGATGAGCCTCGAGCGGCGCCATCTGCCTTACAGTAGCATCCCCCTCGTCATAAAGACACTTACAAAGAACATGTGTCTTCCGCCATATCTTGGAAGTCCCAGGGTCGCGAAGCGGACAGCGTCCGTTCGCTGGCTACTTGAGGGCAAGAGACAAAATGGATGCCGTATCTAAGATGGAACCCGTGGGTACAGATGAGAAACCCACATAACAAACGAACGGTTTAAGTTAGCACAGCGAAACTGCGCACACTTACTAAACTCGTCATTTGCGGTTCATAGATACTAGACTCGACCATATTCGTGCGAGTCGAAAACACCACTTACAATTGTCACGGAACCTCAAGTGTCGCCAAACATTTTGTAGGGCATGCAACCTTTACATAACTTAGAAACTTTAATATAGGCCCTGAATTGTTTACCTAATCCTTACAACAGCAGACCTTGAGCAGGGAGAGAAGAGATAGGAACAAAGATCTGCTGTCATTTGCAGAAATACAGTGGACACTTCGCCAAATTGCACAAGTGAACAGTTTTTTCTTTTAAAACACACAGAGTAAAGCTGGGATTCTTGACCTAAAATGTATGGCCCTGCGAAGATGCACTCTCCAAAGGAGGTCACTTTAAGTACAAATGCATATTATCTGTTCATACACAAAACTCTGTGGTACAAGTTTACAGCAAATGCATAAGATTCTAAGGTGAAAATGGATATCCCACTTGTTCCTGCACAAGTGCCTACAGAGCAAACGCATATCACCACTGGTACATGCACAAGAGATTTTAGTACAAATCAATATTACAATCCACTCATGCACAAGCTCTACATGTTTCAGCATCTATAGAGAAAATGAATATCATCTCTGGTGCATGGATAAAATTCCGTAGAGTAAATGTGTTTTATCAGGTCTCGTTCATTCACAAGACTATATAAAAGAGGTTCAGATCGCACTTGTTCAGTTGCAGCATTTTTTTTGCAGGGGGTATATAGCACAAATTCGACCTAAAGGTATCAGAGAGCTTTACTTTAGTACCAATTGTGCTACAGACGTACAAACACATTTTTTTGTAAGGCACAGGGAGATTAAGGGTCACTCTTTCGCAGCCAGAACGTCAATTTTTTGATGTTTCGGTGGGGCAATGTGCTACAGGCATAATTATAAGGCCACGTAAAGTCACTTTACGTAGCTTTCCATGGACTTATAAATATGTGCCCTTTCAAGCAAGAAACTGGTGAAAAGGGTGTTCCATGGGTGTTGCTGGGGGCCTTCACAGCTACATCAATGGCTTTTTGACACTGCAACAGATTTGTGAGAAATCGTAAGTCTGAGGCAGCGATAAAAACGTACACCTCCCAGGGAGGCACAACAAGGAGAAAAGTCATTATTTCTCCTCATTTTTCCTCTTTCTATGTGTACTGCATTCTGCAGCCCAACATAGAAAAAGGAAAAAGCCTATTGTGATTGTTTTTGTGCAGGAAGGGAAACCTTCCTGCACAAAAATAATCATCCGCGCAATGCAGGCACCCTTTCACCATGGTGCAGAGGTGCCTGCATTGGTGCATAGCAGCCCATTGTGCACCAGTGCAGGGGTTAAGGATTGGAATGCACCGTTTCTAATATATACAGCACATTCCTGCCCTTTTCTTTTGCCGTAGGGAAGCGCAGCAGCAAGTCTTGGTAGGTTCAGCTGTGAACATAATGAACTTTGTAAGAGTCATCTTCTACAGGACCTGCTGCCACCCTTTTCTAGATATGACTGGACAACCAGGTCACATTTGGTACCCTGGCAAAGTCTGCATCCCTCCCACCAAGAGCAACAGAAACAGAAGACCCAGCTCCCTAAAACCAGGACACCTGTGTCAGCCCCCACCCCAGCTCTTCGTCAGCAACCGAAGGCTCCCAGACCATTCAGGGTTCAGAAATGAGTGTGTAATTAAATGCAATATGTTTGTATGAAATGCCAAGGTGACCAGAAGTATCACTGCCAACCATGAGCCCTTTCCATCACAGGTCGGCTATGGTTCACCTGCCATTCTGCCTCCTCCAAAATCCTCACAGATGCTGGAGCATAAAAGAAACAAGGAGTGTACAAAAATCTCAGTCCCCTCCCTAGGCAGGTGAACACTGTCCGCAATAACAAAGATATTGCCTCTGATACACCCATGTGTAATGTATTCAGGTGCCCAGTATCCAGGAGCCTTAAGATTTGTCTTTTCGGACTCTTAACAAATTCATTATGAGCTCAAGCAGATGATTCCCCCAAGTCACACTCTCCTCAGAATTATGTAGGACCATGCCACAGTTCCTTCAGTAAAAACATTGGACAACTATAATAGTTCAGCAATCAAAAAATCAATTAGGTTAAATCTGCCGTGTTGAGCCAAAAATCATAACCACCAAGATGCAAGATGACTAAGAAAAGTAGCCCTTTTCAAGATTCCTTCAACCATCTGTATTAGTCCTCCAACACACGGGCCTCCAATGTCAACCCATCTCATCCTTAAACCTGCCTTACTTGCATGATACACTTCACAGGCGCTCTGAACATACAAGTGACCCAAAGCTAGTTGTATGCGATATTCATGTCATTTGTTTTCGCATAGTTACACGAACTTTCAGCAAAATGGCGCAGAACTGTGTAAAATGCGAATCTGTTATTTTTCTCTATATTTTAGCACGAAATACATCCTTGCATACATTTTTGCCACATGGATGCATTTAAACAAAAATTAGCTGCTTGTGTTCTGTTGTTTGTGCCCCTTCACACAAAATTTTAACTACCAATCGCACAGTTCACAGTAAATGTTTACAGTGAATGGTGCATAATTACGCAAAGTGGCATATTTCTGGGATTTCGGGTAACAAGTATAACATCAAATTCACGAAATTAAGTGAATTACGTTTGGATAATTAAAATTTCATGCAGGTCTACCCAAAAAAACAAAACCTCAAAGTAATGCATTGTATTGAGTGCATGAAAAGGAATGAGTAAAAGCAAGATTAGGCATCAGCAAAACAGTGAGGCTAATTCAAAATAACAGCATTTACCTCAGATTAAATCATACCCCGATGAACATATCATTTTTAACAATTGAATCTCCACCTTCCTATTCTTTGGAGTTTTCCTGGCTCAAGGCAAGACTGTGAGCTTAATTCCCTGGATTGATCCCTGCCAGTGTCATTGATACAAATTTGTCTAATGATAAATGAACCTCATCTGCATGCAAGAATAAAGCTTGTGCTCCAGCTCCTGGTCGGATCCTAATATATTCTGCCAGGGCCAACATCAGGTAACAGCAATGCCCTATAGCCCTGCTGAGGACATGATGGTCACCCTTCCCACGCTGGTCAATTTTGGAGGAGAGGCAAGATTTTGCAAGTGATTCACCCAGCCAACTGATATTCTAATCAAGGAACCTACTTTCCCTATTCTGCTTTGAACGAGCCGCTATTTCAGTAATTCTAAATGCCCTGTAAAAGGCCAGGCAAGATACTGCCTTGAAAAGGATAGCCAGGATAGTCAGAGCTACATGCCGCTGGTACCGCTGCGATTAGTTGGCCAACTTGTCAATGTTGATAGGCCTTCTGGAATATACTTTTCCTTGCTTCATTCCTCTACCAACCCTTAAGGACCTTGCTGATATGAAAGGAAGCTGTGTTAGTGTACCTGCCGCTTTTGTCAAATAATGTCATGGAAGCCATGCGGCACCTGGAGCAAGCAGCTGACTTCCAGCCTTCTTTAAGTTGGTAAGGAAAGGTACTAAGGATTCTAAGGGAAAAAAAGCCAAACCCTCTCACATATGGGAGTGAATCCCTTCAAGGGAAGGATGGCGCATTACTGGATATAAT